>NW_024429182.1:118747247-120126616 GCF_017639785.1 Mesocricetus auratus | reverse complement strand
AGAAATTACAAATCATAACAAGCCACATAGGGAAAAGTGTTGCTGAATTACAGTGTGAAATCTAAAAGCATGATCATTTCAAACTGAGTCCCATCCCTTCCAGCTCCCAGGGGTAAGGGATCTGAGGTGTGTTTGTAGCTAACCTGAGTTTTGTATCATGTATAATTGGATGAGTTAGTGATGGCAGAATCAACAGACTCCTTAGAAAACCTTCTGACACTGAAATGCTTGCTAATGACACACCAGAGTCTCTGTAATCTGTATATGGGCACCTCCATACTTCTGTAAGTCACCCCCTGAAATTGGTATCTGGATGCTTTCTAGACAAGATAGACAGAGGAGAGTGGAAAGCAGCAATATCAGAGAAGCAAATGACAAGGTTAGCTCATTGCTGTTGAAAAAGCCTCTTTGAACACCACATAGCATATAAATGTGTGTGATTTCTGTGCTTCTCTATAATCATTAAAATAAATTTAGTTTAAGATAATGAAAAAAAGGTCTCACTTCTGCAAATGTTGTAATAATGGAGGGGGTGTGCTCCTAAGGGACCTTAAAACTTCAGCTTCTTGAGGTTCCTGTTAAGTAACCCCCTACTGACCCACCTCTTCACAGATTCCAATATACACAAATATATTTCATCATTGCTGCTACATCTATATAGAAATGTTGCTGTTGGCACCAAGGCAGTTATGAAGATTTGCTAAGGACACCAGCCCTATCCCTAAGATAAAAGAAATTTTATGTGTTATCAGGCAGATATATTCCAATTTAAACAGAGAATATTTAGATGGTGATTCAATATGAGAAAAGAATTCTTTAATTTATCAAGATTTCTTTCTTTTCCTAGAATATTCTCTACTCTTTAGACATTCCCGTTACTAAGGAGAGAAATGAAACCTCCCTTTCCCCTCATAAAATACATCTTTTAAACAAATTCATAGTAATGTCTTCACCATGAGAGTATGATTAGATTACTGAATCCCTGTGAATCAGAAGCTTTAAATCTTATCACACTGGCTTCGAGGACACTTGTTCCTCAGGAGTATAAATCTGCAAGGCAGGAAAAGACCACCTTTCTTTAAACAGTGAACTGGAGCTCTGTGGAATTCTCTTTGATCCTTCTCCAGGAATTGTTCATTTCTCTCACCCATTCAATATTTCTGGTTAGTGCTGATGATGTCCAAGCTTCTCACTGACTCCAAACTAGGTTTCAGATGAAAAGATTCGGTTTTAGCATCCAGGAACTAAGAAGTTTTGACAGTATGAGGTACACATATAAGAAACTGCATGGTAGGTGATGTAAAGCAATGTGGGACTCTATAGCAAGGAAGTTTTCACATGACCCTCAATTTGAAGACAGAAGGGTGGATAATATACACTGATCTCTGCCCTCAGTGGGCTTATAGTTTTCTAAAGTAGCAACTCAAGGGATAACTCAAGATACACCATTGTGGTTTTTGTTTGTTTGGTTTTTTTTGTTTGTTTTCTGGAAAGGTGTGAATAAGTGTCTATTTACTCTAGTTAGTATACCTATGATAGATCAAAGAAACAATTTCTTTCTTTGGTTTGGTGAACCAATGAGTTTATTGGGATTTCTTATAGGATCATGAGTGATTTGAAGGATGCTGCATTATCAAAAATCCTACCCTAGCATGAGTGACAGACTTTTAAAAGCTATATCCTTAAAGGTCTCAACACAACATAAAGGCAGCTCCATTGAAGAGTCATCTTTCTTCAGCAATTGCTTACTGCTTTAATGATGCTGGGAAGGTAGTGGCTTTATGCATCTTGTAGCTTTCTGACCTTCCTGTGCCTGCAATTTCACAAGGGGTCTGAACCATTTAAGTTTCCTTTACTTCCTGACTCTTGGGAAATTCTCTCCCTACCCCACAGGAAGAAATGCTTAAACTTGGAGTAAGTAGCTACATAACACAAATGTGCATATGCAATTGTCAATTGTGATATATTTTGAAAAAAATTAGATTTTAGAATCGAGGAGAGTCCCAGTTCAGAATGGGGATCATGGGGATGAAAATATGCCTCAGTGGACACAAAAGTGATGACCAAGAGTTTTGTATGACAAAAACCCACATAAAAGCTGTGTGGGTGGGTGGTGCAAACTGCCAATAATTCCAATGCTTGTGAGGCAGAGATAGGAGTTCTCAGGGGAAAATGTCTCATCAGACTATTCAGAATTTATGATCTTCAGGCTCCACGAGAGAATTCGATTCAATAAGTAAAGTGATCAGTGCTTGTGAAATAGCCAACACTAACCTTAGGCCTTTACATGCATGCACACATACACATATATTTTCACATGTACACGTGTACTACAAAGCTTGTGAACATGCATGCACACTTGCACATATACACATATACCACACACATATGCATACAAATAAAAGACTGGGATCGACATAAGTATGAGGTGATGTGGAAGGAAAGGTGAATTCTGTCTCCTCCAAATGGTTTCTGAGTATTCTCCACCGAGACAAAGATGTACAATGTTTCTGCTGTTAGAATCCATTGTTTCATATGTAGGTTAGATGGCCATGCCTTATGTATGTCTTCAGTGAGCATAGTGTGAGATCTGGCACATATTCAGTCTTTACACAGCAGTAATAGTCTCCCTGGATTTCCATCTGTATAGCATGACTAATTTTAGGAACATGAGGGCTACACTAAAGCCTGAGTCAATCTCTGTCTTGTAGAAATGAAGAGATAAGCAAAGAGTCATGAAGGCCAAACTCTTGTTCTAATTTATAATGGACTTGTACTTGGATGGCCACAGGAAAAGCACATTCTCTTCTGCCTCAGAAATGTATTTCAACCTCATACTGTGATGGTTGCATGGAGCTTTAGTGTCTAAATAACTTGATTGGAAAAACTTGCCTTAGGGAATAGGATCATAGGGATTAGGAAAAGAAAAACAATTGACAAAAAGAACAAAGTGAAAGGAGATATACAGCTGTGATATGTTCATCACCTTTGCTGAGTGACAAATCACACTGGAATTTAGAGATGAGACTGGCACACAGGATCACACTTTCTATGACTCAGGACTTGGCTGGTATTCCTGTTGTCTTATAGTCCACAGAAATTGGCTCATCTGTAGTGATTTCAAGTCTCAGTGTAGTAAAGACCAACACCCAAGATCATTGTGGTTATGATGATTCTCCCTGGCAGTTGTCTGGAGGCTACCTTTGTTTCCTGTGAGTACCTTGGCTCACTGACATTGTGTCTTGTTTCTTCTATCTAGGTACATGAAAGGGTGATAGAGGCATTACAGATCAGGGGATTGGTGTCCCATTGCCTCCGAGTGATCCATTGGTTAGGAGCACATTACTAGTTTTTAGCTATTCTCAACAAGTGCCTACAGCACAAAGGCTTAGTTTATATGACATGGAGATTGGTGAGAAGCTTCTTGAATGTCTAGCTTCACAATGATTTCGTTAGATCTGGTTGAAAATGCCTTGTAAATATTTGAGGCTCCTGGAAGGAAGAAAATACTTCAGAGCTGATATATAGCAAATGCCTTCTGTTGTGAATAGAAACAACTCTGAAGTGTTAGGTTAATGCTTGAACTCAAGTCACATGAGTTGGTTGAAGAAATAGTCTGATAGCCACATGTGATACCATGATAACATAAGTTGTTTACAATGGTTGACCAGGTGTTAGAAAGAGAATGGGCTCCAAAATCCAGTTCAAGCACTAGGGATACATCCTGGTCCCACTGCTAGTGGTCCCACAGACTGCCCAAACCACACAGCTGTCACCCACATGCAGAGGGCTTCGTTTGGTCCCATGCAGGTTCTCCCACTGTCAGTGCAAAGTCAGTGAGCTCCCACTACCTCAGGCCAGCTGTTTCCATTGGTATTCCCAAAATGGTCTTGACCCTTTTGCTCATATTATTGCTCCTACCTCTCTTCGACTGGACTGTGGGAGCTTGGTCCAGTGCTTAGCTGTGCATCTGCTATCATCAGTTGCTGGATGAAGGTTCTATGACAATAATCCAGATAGTAATTCACATGATTACAGAAGGTCAGTTCAGGTACCCTCTCTACTAATGCTTAGGGTCTTGGCTGGAGTCATCCTTGTGGACTCCTGGGAATTCCTTAGTGCCAGGTTTCTTGCTCTCCTTTTTTGTCCTACCCCCATCTCAACCATCCTATTCCCTTATGTTCTCCTTCCCCTTCCCCCTCCCCTACTGCCGCCATCATGCTCCCAATTTTCTCAGGAGACCTTCGCAGGGGGAATCCACGTATGACATTCGTAGGCTTAACCTAGATATATGGGGGAGGACTAAGGGGGAGGACCTTAGTCCTGATTAAAAGAAATGTGCACCAATGACAGCTTATGCTGGAGAGGATGTGGAGAAAGGGGAACACTCGTCCATTGCTGGTGGGAGTGCAAAATTGTATAGCCACTTTGGAAATAAGTATGGAGATTCCTCAGGAAAATGGGACCCAGCAATTCCACTCTTAGGCATATACCCAAAAGATGCCCACTCATACTACAAGGATGTCTATTCCACTATGTTCATAGCAGTATTATTTGGAATAGCTAGATCCTGGAAGCAACCTAGATGCCCCACAACTGAAGAGTGGATAGAGAAAATGTGGCACATTTACACAATGGAGTACTACTCAGCAAAAAAACACAACAGAATCTTGAAATTTGCAGGCAAATGGATGGCACTAGAAGAAACCATCCTGAGTGAGGTAACCCAGTCACAAAAAGTCAAACATGGTATGTACTCACTTGTAAAGGATTTTAGACATGGATCAGGGGAATGTCAGCCTACATTCCCCAGGCCAATGAGTCTGGGAAACAGGGAGGTTCCCAAGAGATATGCATTGTACCCCAGAGAAGTGGAAAGAGGCAAGATCTCCAGAGCAGATTGGGAACATGGGGGGAAAAGAGAGGGAACCAGGAAAAAGAAAGGGGGATGAAAGGAGGTAGAGGAAGACATGGGGGAGCAGGAAGGCTGATTCGGGGCAAGAATAGAGGAGAGCAGGAGAGAAATACCATAATAGTTGGAGTCATTATAGCTTTGAGGAGAGAGCTGATGCTAGTGAGATTCCCAGAGATGTACAAGGATAACACCAACTGGAAAACTAAGTAATAGTGGAAAGACTACATTAATAGCCCCTACCTGATGATAAGTTTGGTGACTACCTTATGTGACATCCTAGAACCTTCATCCTGTGACTGATGGAAGCAGAGACAGATACCCACAGCTGAACACTAAATGCACCCCTAAACCCAGTGACAGAGATGGAGGAGTGGTAAGGAAAGGGTTCAAGATCATGCTGGTGAAACCCACAGAGACAGCTGACCGGACAACAAGGAGCTTTGCAACCCCAGACTGATGACTAAGAGGCCAAAAGACTCCATGAATGTAGTGTCAGTGAGGAGGCCTCAGAAATCTCTGGGGCTTTGGATAGTAGACTAGTGTTCACCATGTCATACAAATGAACTGTGGGAGCCCATTCCACATGGAGGGATGCTCTCAGCCTGGACACATGGGGAAGGGCCTAGGTCCTGCCCTGGATGAAATGACAGACTCTGGAGATCCCCCCCAAGGAGGGTCTTATCCTCCCTAGGGAATGATGTGGGGATTGGTCTGGGGGTGGTGGGTGGGGGTGGGGCTGGTGGAGGGAGAATGGGGGGTGCCAGGATAGACATTTGAAGCATGCATGTTTCTATTTTAAATAAAAAACATACATAAAATAAAGAAATGTGCCAGGCTTCCTTGATTCCCTGTAGGAAGCTTTACCCTCTCCAATGGTAGATGGTAGATGAAGTTAGGGGGGGTAGGGAGAGTAGGAGGAGGGGAGGGAGTAGGAACTTGGATTGGTATGTAAAATGAGCAAAGATTGCTTTAAAAATGATTAAAGAAAGAAAGGATGAGTATCTACACTACTCCAAGATTGCCTCTTGGTCTTCCATCCTCTAGTCAGCCCAGCACAGTAGCTTTAAAATTTCTTGTTCTTCTCTGACCCATGCAACTGCCTAGAACTCTTGTCTTTTCTTCCTATTCCAGAGGACAGAAGTCAAGAGGAAAGGTTTGTCTGTCTATAGAGCCAAAATTTCCTTGTTTTGTTGATCTCTTTTTAACAGAAACAGGGTTGGGGCTTACTGAGCAAGCAAAGAATGCTCTCATTAGCTATCAGGGAAGAAGAAAACATAGAAACCCAAACATAATAATGTTTTCAGTCTCCTTATATAATGCATTTTATTTGTAGGTTTAATCTCTCTAAACAGATTGTGAACTCCTCAAAGGGATGTTCTAATATTCTGCTCTCTTGTACTTATCCAACAGTACATGTTGGGCTAAGAGTGGAAGAGCTGATGTCATGTGGGCTGGGCTGTGACACTTTTATCTGGTCTGATTGAAAGAGATAATGTACTCGGAAGTACTGTGTGAATTGTAGCCTACTCTATCTATGGCACAGTTACTATTGCAATGCTCATCCTATCAACATCATCCTCTTGCACATCTCTTATGCACCATCAGGAAAAATAGGCCTTTTCCTAGACAGATGCTCTGGATAGACCATTATGATTTGAGCTCAGCAACATCAGCAAATCCTTTCCAAAAATGCATTCCTGCACCCATCCTCTGCTTTTACAATTCAAAATTCTGAGAGTGGAACTGTCACCTATGATGGTGTACATATTTCTAGCTGTTACTTTTCTACTTATAAACACAGTCAGGTTTGTATAAAACTGGGAAATAGAAATGAGATTACAATGAGAAGAAACCTCTGCTAGTATTCCATCATTTTTTCCCAGCAAACTCTGCATATGTGTGTTGGTCTATGCACACAGACCATCTATCTGTGCTGCTACATTTGTAGTCTATTGTGAGCAAGTTTCTGTCATTCAGAACACTTGAGAAAACTAATTTCTATTAAAATTTTACCATTAAGAACTTCCAAATAAAATAAAACAAACACTCACATAAAAAATTAAGCAGACACAAAATCTACATATCTCTATGGACAGTTAGAAAAGTGATTCTGAAATGGTGGAGTGCCACATTGAATTTTACCTTTTACTATCAAAATTCTTCTGTGTATTCTTTCCCCACCAAAACTGTCAACTCCTATGATAGCTAAAACTAGAAAAGCAATTAACTTCATATCCTCTTCAATGACTCCAAAGTCCTTTACCTGCACTCAGTCCATCATCACCTAATGTTTACTCTTCCTTGTTCGGCTTCTGACATGTTATACTGTACCATCAAGTACATTTGTTTATATACATACATATATATTATAGTTGAGTATCTGAATAAGAGGGAGAAATGTGTGACCTCTAAAATTGTGTGATCTCATATAAAATTATACAGTCTGAGTCCTTCAATTTTCTACAGATTTTGATATTTCACTTTTCTTTAGATATGAAGGGTATTTCATTTTACGTATGTGACAAATTTTCATTATGCATTCATCAATTGATAGACAATTAGGTTGGTTCCATTTCCTTGTTATAGTTTATAAAGCAGCAATAAAGTATATTACATTATTGGTGACTTAACATTCCATTTAAACCTATGTAATAATAAGTTTAACTGTTTCTCAAAGTTTTGAATCTTTACGTTACTCCTCCTTTCTAAAGTGAATTATTGGTGCAACTCCATAACAAGTCAGTGTCTACATCTTTGCTTACATTTTTGAATTTTAACTTTGGACTATGAGGTCAGTGTTAGCACTATTTAAAATACTTTAGAGTTTTTATTAAGAATACAATATAATTGCATCATTCTTCCTCCCCTTCTTTCCCCCAAACCCTCATATATATATATATATATATACACACACAAATATGTAAATATATTACCAAATATATAAATATAACTTTCTCAGCATGTATAGTTCTATAATGTTGCTTACATATATCTTCTCAGGAATGACCACTTGGTGTTGGATAACCAAATGGCTTCCCTCTTCCATGGGGAAGACTAATTTGCCTGGTCTCAGCATTATTTGGTGACCTGTGGTAGTTTGTGTAGGGTTAAGGCCTCATGAACTTTCCCATGTCCCTGTTAGCATTCTATTGGTGTTGACCTTGTTCAGGTAATGTGTAGGCAGGAATGTTGGTGAGATTTCATGGAGTACCATCTGTCATTTCTAGGAGACACAACCTCACGGCAAAATTTCTGTTCCTCTCACTCTTATATTTTTTCCTGTCCCCTCTTTCCCTTTGATTCCTGAGCCCTAGGTACAGGAGTTGTACACTTAGAAAATTAGGCAAAGTACTTTTCCTGGAAATATCTGTGACTGTACATTCCTTCATTATTTGATATAAAATACTCAATTTATTTTTAACTAATAAAGTTTACTTTTTCCCATTTGTTTAAAATAGTTTGCATTTTCTTCCGTGAATGATTAATTCATGACATTTGCCAGCTTGACTCTTGAAGTTTCTCTCTTAATCTGTGAAGACTTTTTAATTAAACATTTTTAATCTTTTGACTATATCTTGAAATCAATTCATAGATTTTTAATTTAATACTGTGTTTCTGATGTTATTGGTATCTAACACTCTATTCAACTCCCTTTAAAGATTATGATCAACTATTTTTGAGTACACATGGATGTTCAGAATATGTGAATCAAATAAATAAATACCATCTAAAAATCATGTGTGCTGTTTAAAGAATGATGATAAGATGAACACTCTGGTCTCTAGCATCAGTTTAGGACAAGAACCAGGTCCAGGACTTGGCAGTCCCCTGGCATCCTCCTTAGGTGTACAGCCAAGCCCCAGCCTTGCAGTAAACACTGGCTTTGATTGTATGATATTCATTTCCTAAGCTTGAAAATTGTATGCATTCAATATCTAATCAATATATTATTTCCTTTCTGTCTTTGGATTTTATGTAAATGTAACCACAAGGGGGAATTTTTCTAATACCAATTTTAGCAGCCAAGAATACACAGTTCTAAACCACAGTAGTTGAACAAAATGCACTCTACTTCTTTTCCGTTATCATAAACTGAATATGCCACAAATTATTCATCATTTCCTCTTTCTGTCTTTTATACAAGAATGCATGTGTGGGGTATATGTGCACATACATGTGTTCACGTGTGTGTAGGCACATGTGTGTGTCAGTACACATACACATGTGTGCTAGTACGTGTGGAAGTTAGAGACTGACATTGAACATTTCATTGGATCGCTCTGCATGATATTTACATTGAAGGGCCTTCTGCAGAATCCATAGTTCAGCCCTTCAGCTAATCTAGATAGCAGACTTGCTCAGGACACCTCAAATCTATGCTTCCTAAGAACTAGCATTACAGCAGGGCTGCAATGGCTACCCTCCTTTTATGTTGGTACTGGGGACTCACCTCCAGCCCTCATGCTTTCTCTGCAAGTGTTGTATGCACTGAGCAATCTTACCTTCATTCATTTTAGTTACTTATGTATCTTTTCCCACCAGTTAAAGTCAGTTTTAGCTGATGAACCAAAGTTCTTAACCTTTCTCTAGGCAGATGTGTGCAACTCAGCCTCAATGATTTGCTCATTTTGTCTCTTAAAACGTTCTCTTGCCTCCAAGTCATTAAGACTCTTTCTGTCTTTTCTTACATATTTGTTGTTTGGACTCTGATGTTGCCAATATAATTTTTAGAGTGTCATAAAGGATCTGGTTCTATTTCTTTTGCAATGTGGATGAACAGTTGTACCCAAATCTACTATTTTTCCCTCAGTGACATGAATATCTGCTTGATGGTAAGTCTCATCTTATGTCCATTTGTAATATGTTCTCTTCTGGGCTCTGCTCTTCACTTTTCTTTTTAGTTTGTGTTCTTAAGTAATTACCATTCCTCACTATATCTAATTTTATAAAGAGTTAAACAGAAAATATTAGACATGCATATTATATAAGTCACACAGAAGCAGTTGGATAGGAAGAATCACTTCTGATATTCTATTGTGCAAGGCAGTCACTATGATTGACAATGTTCAATTTCAAATTGAAGAAGAGAGTAGAAAGGATTTTGCCTTTACTTAATGTCAAAAAAGTGTTGCATTGGTAACTATAAAATTATTACAATCTGACCATTTTGCATGCTGTCCTGTATTGAACTATCACAGTTTCACCATTAATTTACAAAATTTCCATGTGTTAATTCAGCAATTCAAAATTCAAATATGTATAAATAAACTAAAATGGTAAAAAGGTAGTTAACTGTGGCACCCATGCCACAAGCAAGTCCAAGGTATCAGGAAAAGAAAGACAAGATGTCCAGCTGCTGGTACTAAGAGAATGCATGTGTTGCCTTTATTGCCAGGAGAGGGAGTGTGTGTGTTTTTATTGCAAGTGCTAAGAGGTCTCTCTTTGTAGGAGGGAGCACTCTTATATATACAGGCTTATAGCACAGTGGAAAAACCCCAGGTGGAAGATAGCGTGTTTTCCTCATGCTAGATGTTGATGTCAGTGGGGCAATGAGGGGGCAGTAAGCCAGGACTAGAAAACAAGATGCACCTGTGGCTATCAGCTGACAAACAACTTAGAGACCTGTGGGGGCTAGGTCCCAACATTTCCCCCTTTTTTTATTTTTTGAAATTTTGTTTGAACTGTTTGATACTCTATAGAATCTTCCATACAGATTTCTTTGGCTCTCAGGCCATGTTGTAGGCTTTTGCTATTTTTCCATTGACTGGCTCTGAGGACTCAAATCGTCAACCTTTCCTGTTAAGACATTTACTGGCTGGATGCTTCTTTTGGCTATATCCAAAGCAAGTAAGGTAGCCTTTTAACTATCTCCAAAGCAACCTAAGTATCCCTTTAATCATATCAAGGCAATTTAAGCAGTTCACATTCATGCATTCACAATCACATTTCATACATATTGGTGTGGCCACACCATACATTCAGAACATACATACATCTTTCAGTCATTCTTTTTCCCTAGGTCATGATTAGTTTGTTGAAACTTCCTTAATTGAAATCTCTATGACAGAACAACTCCAGCCAATCCTTGAATTAAAACAAAAGGTTGAAAAAGTCTTGTGTGCCCCTCCATTTAAGAAGTTCCTAGCTACATTCTGGAGCTACAGCCATACCCACCCCTTGTAAAAAGTTTTTAAAGATGACTCACTAAATTGACCTTAACTTTGTATCAATAACCAACCCTGTATAAATGCATACATACATTTATGAACAATATTTGGGAATGTTCCTTCTGATAAGGGGCACTGAAATACCAGGGGGATCATGACAAAAAAAAAAAAACAGAAACCTGTTGAAGTTCTTGTTTTTGTGGTCTGCAAGGCTACATCATCTCAGCTGTTTTAGATGTTGGATCACCTGGGCCACTGCTTCAGGTGGTCTTGTTTCATCAAACCATACTAGTCTGGAAGGAACCCACAGCTTTTTATTTTCTGTGGAAACAAAAGCAGAAATTCTTTTCCCAAGTAACCTGTCCTTATATTTAAACTTAGAAGTCAAATAATTTTCAAAATACTTAAGTTGGATTAATTTAGCATCATTGATAATCAAATGTCTTTTTAGCAGTTTTTGTTCCTTTCTTAGCAATTAAACAATTCAAAGACAACGCAACAGCACACAGTATCCAGACTCTCCTTCTATTTTCCATTCCATATACCTTTTCCTTCACTTAATACTAATACCTTATTTACCATTACCAATTTTCAATTCACCCATTTTCAATCCATCCTCCAACCAAGGATGATCCCTCAGGCAAAAGCCTTAAGATTTAGTCAATCCACCCTCAAACTGAGGGCGATCTCTCAGGTTCCCCTTTCTTTCCCAACCTTAGTAGATCGGGCGAAGGCCGGAGATTAATTCAATACGCCTTCTCCTTAGAAGGTGATCTGTGAGGTAAAAGCCTCGGGATTTGACCATTCAATTTTACTGTTAGAAGTTGAGATAACTGTTTTCAAATCTTTTCTTTTTGAGTCTCTTCTCTCCCGAGTCTTCTTTCTGGCCAGTCTTTCCCAGTCTTTCCAAGTCTCTCTGCATCTTGGTGGGACCTCCACTTGTGGCACCCACACCACAAGCAAGTCCAAGGTATCAGGAAAAGAAAGACAAGATGTCCAGCTGCTTGTACTCAGATAATGCATGTGTTGCCTTTATTGCCAGGAGTGTGTGTGTGTGTGTGTGTGTGTGTGTGTGTGTGTGTGTGTGTGTATGTTTTTATTGCAAGTGCTAAGAGGTCTCTCTCTTGTAGGAGGGAGAAGTCTTATATATTCAGGATTACAGCACAGAGGAAAAATCCCAGGTTGAAGAGAGCATGTTTTCCTTGTGCTAGATGTTGATGTTAGTGGGACAATGCGGGGGCAGTAAGCTAGGACTATAAAACAGTATTCACCTGTGGCTATCAGCTGACAAACAACTCAGAGACCTGTGGGGGCTAGGCCCCAACAGTTAACTTTGTTAAATTTCATATAATTCAAAATAGTGAAATCATATTTAACATGGGGTCTACATGAAATTAGAATATTTATATTTTACAGCATATTAACATGCTATTTTTTCACTTTATTTTTACTTATAGCACATCTTAATTTGGACATCACCGCAGATAAAATGCTCAGTGATTGGCTGCTTCCTGCCTTTGTGATAATCATTGACAAAGAGGGGAAGCTGCCCCAATTTGCTTTAGTTCAGGAATATGCCACAAGACATTTCATGTGCATTGAGATTAGCCTAAAGGTGGATTTTGTTTTTTAATTTAAAAATTTTATGTTTATTTATTTGAGATCTTTATACATGAGTAGTGCATGTACATCATACCACCCTCCCCAACCACCTCAATTCTTTCTGTGTTTCCAACTCCCACCTAAATTCATGACCTCTACTTTATTTACTGTATACAGGCATATATTATATTTTATTTACTGTATACATGCATATAATATATATATATATATATATATATATATATCCTACTGTGTCCATTCAGTTTTGCATATGCGTACATGTGTTTAAGACTGACCACTTGGGTTTGGCTAACCTATCAATGGATGTGTTACTGATAACTCAGCACCTGCTTAAAGAAGCTCCTCATCTGTATCTGAAGCCTTGTGAACTTTCCCGCACCCACATTGGCATGTTGTCTCTTGTGATCATCATTTAGGCCTTCCTTATTCCACAATACTGTTGATATTCCAATGCTGTAGCATCCCTAACATGAGTAGAAGATGCTATCTGAAGGCTGTAGTCAGGTTGCTCTTCATCTCACAACTTTCAAGAACCTCTGTCACAATACTATTTGAAATTCAGATATTGAAGTTAATTTATAGATGCAACAATAGAATAGGCTCCTCATGTTCATAAAAATATAATTAGTTCCTGGGATATATTAGCATTTCATTCTTAACAATTTATTTAGTGTGCTTTATGTTATGGGTTCAATTTCCTGTAGTGGAAAAAAAAGAGCTTTGAATTGAAATTACATATCTATCCAATTTCTTAATTATTTTCATAACTCAAGGGGCTTTTTGATTGTTTATTTTATTTTGGCTTTTAGCAATTGTTTTATACTGCTTCTGCCTGGCATTGTTCCAAACCTTTTACAAATATCAATCATTCATTCATCTTAACAACTTTACATGTTTGATGCTTTATTATTCTTTTAGTATGCATAAAGAAATAGTAAGTACCAGGTTTAGCTTTCAGGAGCAGGATTTTTTTATCATTGCCCTTAAAAGATAGAATATTCATGTGTATGGATATAGCTATATAAAGTCACCACCCCCTTTTTTTTAAAAAATCCACATATTAATTCAGTGTCCTCTCTAACTAGGTTATGTAAATGATTCAAGTCATGTTATTAAATGTTGAAATATCACATAATACTTAATGAATTAAAACTACTAATGCATTCCTCAGCTCAAGGCCCTGCTAGCCAAATGTGCTTTAGACTACATTTGGTAAGCTCTGCTTCAGACTATAAGTTCACCTCAAAACTTTTTTTATGCATTTTTCCTTATGGACCTTCTAACCTGGGCATGTCTCATGGCATAGAATACCTTCGGAATCAACTACTCATACCTTCCAAAAAATTCTTAAGGCTCTACTACCTGAGGGCTAGTAATATGCTATCAGCCTAAGCAAATATAACAGCTCAATATCACTGAAGTAGAGAAATACTCAAACATACACTGGGAGAATACAACCATGGAAAAAATCTGGAAGGAAAAGGTCGAAGAATTTGGAGCAAGTATGAGATCTGTTAGGTTTCCAGAACATATTCTTCAGTGTCTACATTTTATTAATTAAAACTTTTATTTATTTTATATTCCAACCACAGTTGTTTCTGCCTCCTCTCCTCCTGTTTCACCATATCACCTTCCCCCTCTTCTTCCCCTTCTCCATCTACTCCTCCTGAGTTTAAAAAGCGGCAGGCCTCCCATGGGTATCGACAAAGCATGGCACATCAAGTTAAGGCAGGACTAAACTACTCCCGCTGCATCAAGGTTCAACAAAACATCCCAGCATGGGGAATAGATTCTCAAAAGCCTGCTCAAATGTCAGGAACAAATTGCTTGGGACCTCACTCTTGCTTTATCCTTAATGTTTAATAGTTGAGAGTTTAGAGTTCATGGCTTTGTAATTTTGAATAATTGTGATAATAGAGATTGTATTCTATTACTCTACATTTCACCTGTGACATTGATGTTGTCTCTTAAAGTTCAAAACTCGATTCTTCATTCTCATGTTATTGCTATTCATTTTTCTAGTTTACTGAAAAAGTTTAATTAACACACATTTTTATAGTTCAGATTTATTACAGTAATTTAAAATTTTACTTATTGCCATTAAATATATTGATGTTTAATGTTGCTAAATTAAGCTGCCTTCAATCCTATAATAAATCATATTAGATGATAGCCAGTTATCTCCATTGACTGCCCCAGCTTTTTCATTCAGTTTGATGTTTAGGGCTGCACTTCCTTTCTCAGAAGTGGTGTGGAGCTTCTTCTAGGCTCCAGGACAATTATTTTATTTATTTTTATTATACAACACAGAAAAACTAAAGTATAGTCTCTAAGGTATATGTATTTCTACGAGTATTCATCAGGATCGGAATAGGATGAGTAGGTTTTGGGTTTGAGGTTGGTTTTATTAAGTGACCATGTAACATCTATAGTCTGGTCTCTTTTTATAACTGTATTCAGCTTTTGTATGAATCCTTGGCATCCCTAATTTATATTGCATTGTTCAGAATAAAAAGGAGGGCTACTTGATAATTTTTAAAGATTTTTAGCTATCATATATTAATTATATGCAACAAGGGTTTTATCATGACATTTTTATACCTTTATGCAATATATTTTGATCGTATTCACCCTGTTACTCTCTCTCCTCTCCTTTTCATTCCTACTGATTCCCTTCCCCTTTCCAACTCATTCCCTTCTATTTTCATGTCTTCATATTACTTATCTTTTGGATGAACCCATGGCTTAATTAGGGTTGTATACAGGACCATGGTCAACTTATTAGTGACTACACCACCAAAGAAAATTACTTTCAAATTTCTTCAACAACCATTAACTGCCTACTGATGTCCAGTGAGGATAGATTTTATACAACTTCTCGTGTGACAGAGTTAGAAATCTTATTTTTAGAAATCTGTTGAAAGCCTCTCCTTGTGATTAAGTGGTTTAAGCTAAGCTGTAAGCACTTCCTGTACAGATAATTGCTATGCTTAAGGACAGGCCACCCACTCTAATCACATTAACGAAAATCTTACATTGATTAGATACTGCAACCAGAGCCCTGTCTTAGAAATACTGGTAGGACCACTTCATAGAGCTATCAATAGTGTGGTGGGATAGAAAAGCAGTTGAAGAGTCAATTGAAGAATAACTCAAAAACTTCAAATAGTTACAATTATCCACCTTTAAAACCAGATACAAGTTCAGTGCTCCTTGTATACATATTTTTCTATGAATACAAAAGTATTCTAATTTTGCTGCTTTATTTAGGTTTCTTAGATTTTGCTGGGATAATTTTGTAATTTGTATCTATCCCAAGGGTGGTATTCATTTCTTCCTGATTTTTTAATATGTTAACTAGTATTCTGTGTGGTGTTCTGTAATTTATAATCATTAAAATGCTATACTAGGTATTCTTTCATAATAGTCATAATATTGAGAACTTAATTTTGTTATTTAAGTTAGGTACTATGAAATAAATTCTGCATAATTTATTCTCTTACTTTCTTTTTAAATTTTAATATTTTAACTAATATATAATTACATAATTTCCTCCTTACTTCTATTATTTATAATATCACTATAATCTTAATTAGATATGTGGGGTATACACAATATTTGTGTCTTACATTTTTTCTTAATAATTTGTATTTAAATTCACTTATATGCTATTTATTGCTGTTTTTAATAGTTCATTTGAAATTTCAAAATTAAATAAACTTCATTGTATTTTATCATTTTCCCATTTTCTTGAGGTAATATTTTTCTCTCCAAATTCTTGAAATTAAATAGTATATTATGTGGTAAAGAGTTTGAGAATTTACATCTATATATGTTTACCTTAGTAACATAGATGTATAATATTCTCACTATAGAACTCCTGCAGTGTAGACTATTTTATTATGTATTTATTTCTAATTCAGTGGGCTTTTACATCAGTACTGTATCTATTAGTAAAGCAACATGAAGTTGTATCTGAGACTTCCATTACTATTGAATCTCATACAAATGATGTAGCCTGTTCTGTATCTAATTTGGAGGCATACTACAGTTTTATGAGCCAGTAGTAGTAAAAAATAATATAAAATTTAAATTACTTAATACATTTTATTCTGACACTTATATAATTGATTGCATAAATTATATGAGATCACATATTCATGTAATCAGTATATGTGCTAAACCATGTAACATTTGTGTCTCACATTCATATTCTTCTACAGCACTCACTACTAACTGTCATCTTTGTATGTGTGTGTGTGCATGTGTGCATATACATATATATGTGTGTGTGTGTGTGTGTGTGTTTATGTATATACAGAGGCGAGAGGGTGACATCAGGTGTCTTCCTTAATCATTTTCTACTTTATTCTTTGAGATGGAGTCTTTCTCTGAACCTTACGCTCATTATTTTAACTAAACAGAACTGGCCAGAAAGCCCCAGTGACTGTCTTTTACTACCTCAGGAGAACCCAAGTTACAGCATTCGCTATAGTGTCAAGTTTTTTGACATGATTCCAGAGAAAACAAACTCAGATCCTCATGCTTTATCAGCAAGCACTTTACTTGTTGAGCCATCTTCCAAACCCTGCTGACTGTCATTCTAACCGTATAGGTAAGTTCTGTCTGTTTTGTAAGGTGTTGTATCTGGTATCTTTCACACAGCATTTTATTTGTGAGATATGCATGTGGTTTGTATAGGACATTGTGTAAAAATAATTGTTCTAATTTCTTAAAATGTTAACACCACAACTGACTGTAAAATCATACAATCTCATAGCTGTAGAACAGCAGCTTTAAATGGACACATTTACATGTGAAGTTTTGTTCGCTTGTGTTGTCTTATTGGGGTTGCATTTTGCTGTAAAGAATATTGTCCTTATTCTTGGAAGATGACATATTTAGGAATCAAATGCTATGGCATCTGCAGGACAGTGGAATATAATTCAGTGAAGTCCTAAAAGAAAGCTCAGCTGGTAAAGTTGATTGCAGTCACACTGGAAGACCTGATATCTATCCCTAGTGCCCACATGGTGGAAGGAAAGAAGGAATGTTCTAAAGTTATCTCTGACTTTCACACATGCCATAGCATATGAAAGCAGATGCACACATTCGCGCACACACATTCACACAACAATAAATAAAAGTGTGTATAACTTTTAATGCTTTTAAATTTAAATTTTATTCATTGTCGTATGAATGTGTGTAGAAAGAAAACAGAAAATTGCTGCACAGTGTCTCAAATCAGTGGAGAAAGTATTGGTTTCTGTCAAGCCATTTTCTTACTTTCACGTAGGGATGAGTTTTTCAATAAAAAAATTAAACACTGAGAAACAGGTTTTCTGTTATGATTTTATTCATCATGTGTGAGACTGTGGCCTTGGGGCTTTAGTAAATTTCCTACAGTGTGACCTAGTTGGTGGCCCTGTGATTCAGGTCCCATGACCATCTCTTGTTCTGCTTACAGGAAAGCCACAAGCACACAGTTGACTGACAGTTGGGAAAGGTAAAAGCTCCAAGACCTCTCAGAATTTGATAGTAGAACGGTATTGAATAATTGGCTAATCAGATACTGTCATCTTCAAAATGTCATAAGGGATCAAGCACATGGTCAAGTTCAAACAGTGAGTTAAGAATGTCAGAGCCTGTATGGCAATCTTGATTTTCTGAGTTTCAAATCAATATTACTTTCACTGCATCATCAAAGATCTTAATGTAGGAGCAGGAAGAATTGTGGACCTGGAACATTAGGGTAGCACTGTTATTTTTAAAATCCAGAAAAAAACCCTGTCAAATTCTCAGCTTGCTTTTTGGGTTTACATTTGACTTTCGACCACATGTCAATCAGATGTTGTTTTCTGCTTGAGATGGGAACATTCTCGAAAACGCTTCCAAATGTGTAATGCTATGCTCTCTTTTCTGGCCAGGCAGGGAGTGGTATGTTGGCATGGAGCAGGATTTTTGAATGTTTATTTTTCTGTCGTGCATCAACAGTTTGCTGATTCATTTATTTTTTCCCCTTACACAGTTCCAGTTCTGTCAGTAGAGGATGTATCAGAGCAGAAGGGAATTATCATGGTGTCAGGCATTATGGGTAATTCTACATAAATAGTTCTGTGGAGAGTAGTGCATGGCAGCAGGGAAAAAAAACAAACTTCAAACAGAAGGCTTTCTGGTGTCTGGTGTCTGGCATTGCTAATTTCATTTCAGGGACTATTAGCAGGCTTTCAGAAAATATATATGTTGAGCCCTTATGTTTTTTCTCAAGTTATTTATCGTCTCACAGAAAGGGTATTGTTTTAAGGCTTTGTTTCTACACTGGTATCTTTCTGTTTTACATTTGTTTGACTACCTTCCTGTCATAAGAGGGAAAGTATGATTCTGGCCTGTGTGCCCACATTTAAGACTGTGTCACCACCATTTGGTGTTAATGTTTTTGTGATATAATAAATGTGTACTCCGTCTTAGCTAGAGGAAGCTTGACTCATAAAGTCATGTAAGATTTTGTAGGAAGATGTTGGAAACAAGAACTTACTTTGCCATTAGCCCTACAAACTTGATGTTATTTATTTGTTCATTTATTTAAATTAATTCTATTTAAATTAAAAACAACCTTATTTTACATACCAATCCCAGTTCCCTCTCCTCCCATTCCCCCATCACACCCCACATCCACTTCTCAAGGAGGGTGAGGCCTCAATGGAAGATCATCAAAGTCTGTTACATTATTTATTTATTTTGTAATCAATTAATGACTGAGAAGATGGTTCAATAGGTGAAATGCTTACCTTGAAAGCATGAAGACTTTAGTTCCTTTCTCAAAACTCATGTTCAAAAGCCTGTTGTGGTAGTACATATTTGTGATCCTTGCATTCGTGACCTATAGTCTGGTGGATTTTGGGAAAAAAATGACCACTCAGAATACCCTATACACCCACACATCAACTTCCCCCAACACACACAAATAAACACATTAGACAGGAAAAGGGAAGACAGAGGAAAAGGGTTGAAAGTAAGGGAGGGAAAGGGACAATGGAGTTTTTTGTGACCATAGCTAAAATACCAAGCATCCGGAAGCTGTGGTCATGATCAGATACAATTCAATTTATCGATATTTTATGCTCATTATAATTTAATAATTACTTGTTTGGTATAAGTACAGAAAAATGGACATACTGAGTTAAGTACTATCAGTATTTCCCTCTGAGGAACAAAACCAGTTTGAGGATATGAATTGTGAAAGGTTAGGGGGTTCATAGAGGACAATGTTTTAGGAATCACCACTGTCAATGATCTGTGAAGCCAATGAAATCCTTACCACTAACCTATCTGGGATTTATCCCAGGCAGATAACAGGGTAGATGAAACTAGTCATAGGCTGTACAAATTATAACTGAATTTAGAATCCACAGGTTCAAGAAAGGAGTGAGCTAGGGAGAAAGGATTCTAGACAATATGCTGGTACACCATGACCAAGCTATGATTTAATGAGAGCTGTTGTGCGACCCTAACTCAGCATTTCGTAAACATGATGTCTTTTATTTTTGGTGATTTGAATGTCAAATGTCTCCCATATGTTTATGTGTTTGAAAACTTGGTCCAGGACTGGTGATGCTGTCTCATGAAGTTGTGAAACGTTTAGAAGGTGGAGCAGTTAGAAGAAGAGGGTCAACAAGTTTAGTATCTAAGTTTTATAGCCTGGCCAGACTTCCCATTTCTTCTTGGCTTCCTGATCATGGGTAATATGTAACCAGGCTCCTCACTCACTTGCCATTATGTCTCTGCACCATGATGGAGTTTATCCTCTAAAGCTATAAGCCTAAATAGTCTTTTTCTCCTTTAAATTGCTTCTTATCAGATATTTGGTCTCAGCAACAAGAAAAGAAAATAATACAGTTGAAAGTTTTGACAGTGTTTTCTTTAACCTTTCAGAAATATTTGTTTATTTATTTTAGTCTTATTAAAAATGAGATATCTTACAATTCAATTGGCCTAGTAAAAGCAGTGTTAGGCTTTTGTAAAATGAGTTCCTAAATGGCTGCAGTAACACTATCTTTGGAAGAAGCTAGTCTCCTTTATAACTTTAGCCAAAGGTATTATTTTTTGGTGTCAGCACACACACACACACACACACACACACACACACACACACACACACACACATCCCTATGTATACATATAGTCTTTTGTGAAGGATCGACCCTCAAATGATGAATACACCACTTCAACCCCCAACTGATTGGCCAAAGTTGATCATATGGCTCTATAAAGAAGCTAGAAAATAGGCTATTTCTTTTGGATAGCTATATGTCAATAAATTTAGAAGGCACTCTCCTGCTATTCAAATAAAACAAAACAAAAATCCAAAACAAGCAGTTGTTCTCGCAAAACTAAATGCTCTAAGAGAAGTTAATGCATATCTTCTGACCAATTGAGAAACTAGAATATTTTTAAAGTCTAGTAATAATGTTGGGTGAAAGCACAGAATCCATGGTAATTGTTAATACCCTCCCTCAAATCTCTTATTCTATTCATAAAAGAGAAAAGGGTATGCAATAAGGTGCTACCTATGAGGACACCTGCTTTTCCTTACTTGGTTTTAAACTCTAAAGTCAGTTAACAGAATCATATAGTTACCTCTGTTCTCAGTTCCCATTTCTCTACTGCCTAGACCAGTGTGCTTCCATACCAAGAGAATAAATCTAATCCTCTCACTTCACATTCCCAAACATAGTGAGTAGATCTTTACTCTGCCAAGATAGAGCAGTTCTTCTTTGACTCATTACTCTAGAGTCTCTCAACAAAGCCATTTGATTCACCATTTCCTTTTCCTTGAAAACTTCAACAGTTAGTCTCCTATCCTCATTAACAAAATAAAACACATATGCATATGCACATGTAACATATAACCTCAAAAAATAAAAGAAATCATTATAAAATTGTGTTGCTGACAAAAATTAAAGCAATCAGATGACATCTTTGAAAAGCTCTCATGTGCAATCTGTGTGTCTTGCAACACCCATTCCCTCCATTGTTGCATCTCCCTTTTAACATGAATGAATATGAGTCTCACCGCATAGCCATTTGGGCCAATTTTTGCATATACGTATGCAGAAATGTGTTGTCTTTCTTTTCAATCAAAGATACTTAACCATGACCGAGAATGTAACTTAGGGACAGAGAATTTGCCTGGCATGTGTAAGGTCTTGGGCTCAAGTCTTAAGCATTTTGGAGAAAAATGAAAAAAAAAAAAAAGAAAATCTAAGGCCACTAAGAAGGCTCAACAGGGAAAGGTGGTTGTCGTGAAAGCCTGATGGCTGGCATTTGATCCTTTAAATCCATGTTGTGGTGAGAGGAGATAATAAACTTCACAGATTGTCCTCTGACTTCCTTATGAACACCATGACATGTGCATTCACACAAACACACACCAAACATATGCATAAAATAATAATAATAAAGTTATCTAAGACAGAATATTAATTCAAAAATCCTTGTTTACACCAGTGTTTGTTCTCTGCAGAACTATTCTCAGAATATCAGTGCAGATTATTTAAAATGGACAGATAGGAAGGACAAGCATCCCTTTAAATCTCTGTTTCCTTCAGTGATGGCCATATTTTTGTTTCCTTTTACACTTAAACACTGATTCTTCTTTGATTTTCTCACACTGAAATTTCCCACACCAGATGTTATCAATAACTTCCACTTTATAAAATCCAGTACTTTACCTTTGTCTAAGAGAACCACTTGTTTAAATGTTTTCTTCATTGAGCCTCCTGAACATTTGACTTCTGTGTTGCCTCCTGATTTTTCTTATGCTTCATTCTTTAGGACTTTGATTGGTTTCTTGACTGCAAATCCGTACCTTTCTACTAAGCCATATCCTACATCATAGGGCTTGCAGTATCATTTGTACATCCTAAAAAGAACAATACTAAGTCAATCTACTAACTCCAACTATCTTGAACGTCTCTAAGAACTTTCATTGAACTCTTGGTCACTACCTAACTATTAATTTGGTATCTTCTCTAACAGAAACTGTTAAACTGAACATTTAGAACTCTGAGTTCATATTTTCCCCACCTTCTGCAACTCTGTTAAAAGTCACTGTTTCCCCATCTCAGTGGATGGTAATTCCATCCTTGCAATGAGTTGGACCAAAACCCTAAGAATGTCTTACAATTTTTATTCTTCTTTCCTTTCTTTACCATATCCAACCCACAGAACATGACTTTGGCCCTATCATCAAATGAAACCTGGAATCTGCTTCTCTCTATTCACTTTTGGATTTTTTACTCTGTACAAGACTCCTTTAGTTCTTACTGGGGTGAATTCAATAGCCTCCTACCTTCTTTGCTTCCCTTGAACTCTCTTTTATGTCCCCCTTCCCTAAAATCCCACTAATATTATCAAAAGATCAGTGAGCATGAAAACTGTAGCATCAACTCGTGTCACTAGTGTTTGATTTCACCCCCCCACACACATACACAAAATCCAAAGTCTTTATCTTGGCTCAAAATATTAGAGTATTCTGTCCCTGGATACTCTCTGACTACTGTTTGTTACATATTATGATAATCACAATACTACTTAATGTTCCTTAGAAATACCAAGCATTAGCTCCCTTTCTTCCTACTTATCTTCTCTCTGTAAAGTTCTTCTGTAAGATAACCTTTCTCACATTCTCATATATTTCAGTTGTCACCAAGTATCATCTTAGTGCCAGTGGTGGCACAGTCATATTTCAAGCAACACCAAGACTTTTAATTTTCCTTCAATTACTTTTGTGATATCTACCACCCTTCAGTAAACAGTATCTGTCATGTATTTATTATAAGTTACATATTACAAGATGGAGAGGGACCTGGAACTGACTTGTGAAGCAACCTTGTTTCTTATCTAAATTTAAACTGGAAAATAAAAAAAAGATATACATATTATAGTCTGATACATAACAGCAAAGATATTTGATTATTCATTTGTTTTGGTCATCAACACAGTCTATTTCCTTAGAATAATAATTAGCATGTAATAGGTGATAAGCATATACTTAGTCATTAACAAGTACAGGACATATTTAATCATTGCAGTGAATGTTTTTATGTTTCAGACATTTCTTATTTTACAAGTTGTCTATAATATGTCACTGTTACTACCTTTATACAAAAATAACATCTAAACTCTTCATTTTACTTCTTACTCAACTATTAAACTCTAATATTACATAAGTCAATTTTTCAGCTTTAATATTGATATTTTAAAGGCTAGTGTTCATTATCTGAGTTTAGGAAGATCTTATAGAAGATGTCATCACCACACATGGAAACATAAAGAAATGGCAATAACATGCTCAGATAATTTTCTAATGAAACAACAAAATAATGCAGTGACCCTTGGATAACCAAACTTTGATTTTTTTAAAAAAACATTTCTTGAGAAAGTATTTTATATTTAAGTAATATGTAACCACATACCACCCATCATACATTCATAAAGGCAGAATTCATACCTCAACATGATTTTGTTTCTGTCCTTGTGAGTTTATATTATTTTCTTTATTGTGAATATATTAGTAATCCTGATACAATTTACAGAAGTCTTCACAAAAGGCTCTCCCGATTCTGATGTCAGCAGCCTTGACATACAAGCTAAGTAAGAATTTATATATGAGATGGATATTCATGTTTATTTCATGGACAAACTAATTCTCCCATCAGTTGATATAATGCCAAGTAGCCTTTTCTTTTTTTGTCCTTGCATCACCTTCTCAACCCCAAATTAAATGACTTACATAAGTACAAATGTCCCGGGGGATGCCTGTTCACAAATGAAAGACTTAGTTCTGGCTTGATGGTCTCCTTCCCCATCTAATAGATAACTTCCTCTTAAGTGACTGTGTAGATTCTGTGCTCATTATCTTGTTTACTACCTCCTTCCAACCAGACTGCAGGACACAGATACATCACAAATAATGTAATATCACAAATCCTCGTTCCTCTGTGTTATTCTCAAGGCAAGGCCACCCAGGGCTTTTGTGTCCAGGCAAATAAATTCATTGCCAATAATTCAATAAAACCTTACAGACATAGGATATAAACTATCAACACATGCAGCACACAATTCATAACTTCTTGCTTCTTTTGGTTTTATAAACCCTGTACTTGGACCCTGAAAACAAAACTAATCAAAGCTAATAAAAGTGCCAAGATTTTATCCTTCTTGTTCCTAATGGCTTGATGTACCCTATCTGTACTGCTTTTAGAGTGACCACAAGCTCTCTCTCGTCCAAGATTGAAAAGACCCAGGTCAGTATACCCAAGAACTGATTACAAATATGTATTTTCCTCTCTTTTTTATCTAAATTATGAACAATCTTGTTTTACATGTCAATTCTAGTTCTCCCTTTCTCCCCTCCTACCCTGCCCCCACACCAATCCCCTTTCTACTCCCCAGGGAGGGTAAGGCCTTCCATGGGGGATCTTCAAAGTCTATCACAACATTTAGAGTAGGGCCTAGGCCCTCCCCCATGTGTCTAGGCTGAGAAAATATCCCTCTATGTGGAATGGGCTCCCAAAGTCCAATCATACACTAAGGATAAATACTGATCTACTACTAGAGGCCCCATAGACTACCCAGGCCTCCTAACTGACACCCACGTTCAGGGGCTTTGGGTCAGTCCTGTGCTGGTTTACCAGCTACCAGTCTGGGGTCTATGAGTGTCCCCTTGTCCAGGTCAGCTGTTTCTCAGAGTTTCTCCAGCCTGGTCAAGACCCCTTTGCTCATCACTCCTCATCACTCCTCCCTCTCTACAACTGGATTCCAGGAGTATGGCTCAGTGCTTAGCTGTAAATCTCTGCTTCTGCTTCCATCAGCTACTGGATGGAGGCTCTAGGATGGCAGATAAGGTAGTCCTCAATCTCCTTATGGGGAAGGGCATTTAAAGTAGCCTCTCCACTATTGTTTAAATTGTTAGTTGGGGTCATCTTTGTAGATCTCTGGACATTTCCCTTGTGCCTGATTTCTCTTAAAACTTATAATGGCTTCCTATATTATGATATCTCTCTCTTTTTTTTCCAGGCAGGGTTTCTCTGTGGCTTTGGAGGCTATCCTGGAACCAGCTCTTGTACACCAGGCTTGTCTCTAATTCACAGAGAACTGCTTGGCTCTGACTCTGCCTCCCGAGTGCTGGTATTAAAGGTGTGTACCACCACCGCCTGGGGATTCTCTTTTCTTGCTCTCTTCTATTCTTCCCCCAACTAGATGGTCCTGGTCCCTCATGTCCTCCTTTCCCCACCTGTTTTTATTTTTTTTAAATGGAGTTCTCTGAGGACCTGTCTTTTTAAATTCACTTAACTTTAGTTTTAGGTGTATTGGTATCAGATGTCCTGGAACTGGAGTTACAGACAGTGATGAGCTGCCATTTGGGTACTGGGAATTGAACCCCGGTCTTCTGCAAGAGCAGCCAGTGCTCTTAACCACTGAGTAATCTCTCCATCCCCCCCTCTCCTCATCTTTTCCCCTTCCCTTTCTCCTAACTTTCTTCCCCCTTCCCCCATGCTCCCAATTTGCTCGGGAGATCTTGTCCCTTTCCCCTTCTCTGGGGGAACATATATGTCTCTCTTAGAGGACTCCTTACTTCCTAGTTATCTGGTGATGTAGATTGTAGGCTGTTAATCCTTTGTTCTATGTCTGAAATCCATATATGAATGAGTACATACCATTTTTGCATTTTTGTGACTGGGTTACCTCACTCAGGATGGTTTCTTCTAGTTTTATCTCTTTGTCTGCAATTTTCAAGATTCCGTAGTTTTTTCCCTGCTGAATAGTACTCCATTTTGTAAATGTACCACATTTTCTTGATCCATTCTTCAGTTGAGGGGCATCTAGTTTGCTTTCAGTTTCTGGCTATTACAAATAATGCTTCTATGAACATAGTTGAACAAATTTCCTTGCTGTATGAATGTGCATCTTTTGGGTATATGCCTAAGAGTGGAATTGCGGGATCTTGAGGTAGACTGATTCCCATTTTCCTGCGGAACCACCATACTACTTTCCAAAGTGGCTGTACAAGTTTGCTCTCTATTGGCAATGACTTTCCACTTTGGTGCTGAATAGCTGATGACTAATAAGGCCCAATAATTTGAGCAGGATCTAGCCAATATTTTGCAGTTCCAGGACAAGGACACTAAACAAATCTAAAACCTGTAACTACATTTTCTCCTAGTTTCCAGTTGAGAGCCTAAACTCTATTTGGGAGCTGCAATTAGTCTGTACTATAAAGGAAAATACATTAGGCCAGATAAATTTGTATGACTTGTTTGATAAAATAAAAGCAATAGCTTGTCCCAAAGTGGAAGGAAGAATAAATCACTGATAGAATTTTAGTATCTTCAGATGAAAAACTTTGTCTTTGCAAGAAGTTGGAAGGTTGTATTCTGAGCCATGAACTTGAATATCTCTATGGCCCAAGTTCATAGTATAAAAAATCAAAATGATGGGACTAAGGGAAAAAGGAGTGGAGGAATCATCACACATTTAGATATGCAAGAATGTTTGTTATCTGCAGGAAATGAACTCCAAGAGCTACCCAAACCAAGTCTTTTATAAGGTGACAAAGGTATTTATGTGTACCATGCATATCTCTTCATAAACTCTTGAAACCTTTCTACTTTGTATATGTATGTCTTCCTTACATGTTTATATGTGTACTACATGCACACTTGTTCTGTCAGAAGCCTTAAGAGGACATCAGAAACTGGAATGATGTGTTTTTGAGTTACCATGTGAGTATTGGGAACTGAACCTGGATCCTCTGTAAGAACAGCAGCAAGGACTCCAAATCATTGAGCCAGCTCTCCAATACCCCTTTATGTATTGACTAGGAATAATGACAAGAAAAAGTATCTACATGGATGTGAGTCTCTTCTCTAAATATTGGTAATGCAGTCTGTGGTTTGTTGAATCCAAGGATGTGAAAGTTATGGAGCCTATGTTTCTGTGTCGGTGGGCAGGATCTGGTGTCTGGTACTATGCAATTCCTACTCTTTGCTAAGGATTACATATACAATGCATGTGTTTTGAGACTAGTGATGCCCGTTCATCTTTGGATCTTAAAACATACCCTAAACCATTCGATAGTGTCACATACCTTTAATGTCAGCACTGAGGAGGTAGAGGCAGTCAGATCTCTGTTAGTTTGAGGCCAGCCTAGTCTACAAAGCTACACAGAAAAACCCTGTCTGGAAAACTCCAAAAAATATACCCTAATGTTCTCCAACTTTATTCTTTAGAATCTATACACATTTGAGCAACAAAACAGATGGCTGGTACTAAAGCAGTAAAATTATGTTGCTTTGTTTTCATTGTCTTTGCCAGGAGAATTATGGTCATTGACCTTTAGGTTCCTTTCTAGAGAAGGCTCTCTAAATTATTGAGCCCTGTCTAGCCAGCCAGCCATAGAGAAAACAAAGATTAGACACAGTGTTTCTTTGACTAAACATTTTGGTAGCCATCCAAGTCAATTGATGGCTTCACAGAGATCCAGACAGTGAGAGTGTCACCCTGGAGTCTCACTCAGTAAGGTCTTTCTCAATTGTAATGTAATGTCTAAACATTTTCTACTTTTCAAATTACTATTTCAGAAAACCAATTTGTGTTACCCAAAGCCTTACACTCACGGCTTGTCCAAAGGAGGGTTTGTTGTATCCATTGGCACAACAGTGGGACAGTTCTGGGGCTGATCCCAGTATCTGGAAATTCATTTATTCCTGGGAAAGTGATTATGGTGAGGGTACAGGTGCACAGACAGCATGAGCCAATCTTCCCACCATTTCTGTAAGAATTATGGATTTCTAGTAACAATCTGCCTTACAGTGGTTTACTAACATACACAGCACAACTAAATACTTGGTCAAAAGACAGAAACCAGCAAATTGTGTCTAAGTATTGAACTACCATTATACTCACAGTTTTCCCACTGGCATTACAGAAAAGATACATATGCATAAATGATGCTTAAGTATCTACAAAGTATCATTCTGAAGTAGGCAATCAATAGTTTCCTGTTACTTACCTTTCTTGTGTTTTTCTCCCCTATCTTCTTTCCCAAATTTGTTAACCACCTCACATTTTGTACAACTCTGGTATGTCAATATCTAGGAGGAGTCTCCTTCATTGTCAAGTGGGTATGTATTGCTAAAAAGGTGACCCATGCAGAAAAATTATAAGATTCTTGTGTTCTAACAGATGTGTAGTAAATGTTGGCAATTATTGAAAGGAAGTCATTGACAATTTGTAGATGTTAAAAAATGGTATAGTTTGTTTGAAGGGGTAGTTAAACATAAAGTTTAGGTAGAGATTATGAAGAAACTCTGGGTGTGTTTTAGGAAAGTTTTGGCTGGAGAAATGAATTCCTACAGATAATACGTATGACTGGCAGACACACTGATAGATAGTTCAAATGCTGAGCAAGATACTTCCATCTCCTGTGCACCACACTCATCATCCATAAAATAGAGATAGTTATACTTACTCATTTGGAGTTGCTATAAACAATTAGGATGTGTAATAGAACATTTCAAGGCACTGAATGATGGTGGTAGGCTCTTTTCCTCACCTTCCAAGTAATAGATTAACTCATGAAGTTCTTTGTTGTATTATTTTAACATTTTCCCTACTGGCCTTTGGATGAGAGTAATTTTAATCTATAGGGAGGCTTTGTATTCCATATTAAATATTCATAAAATATTTCTACCATTTTACAACTGGCAAGAAACCATACAGAGTATTATATTTTACTCCAGTTACTTGAAATTTATATGAATGCTTGCAAGACTGGCATTTCAAGAAGAAATATACTAACAATTTAATACTAAATAAGTGAATAGGTATCATCTTTGGTCTTTGGGGCATGTTTAACATTGTTTTGAGCAATGCCACCCTTATATGTTGTTGTGCAGGTATAAAGTAACTTGTGGTTCTAGTTGCACACCACATTCATTGAAGGGTACATAGATGGGCGTCTACTTAACCAGCTTTCAAAAATTGAGTTCCTGAATACTTTAGGCATAAAAATCAACAAATGTACTAATGTAAGTCACTGTTCTGACTGTCAGGCAGCTAATTTCTATAGCCTCACTCATTTTCTTCCTGGAAAAACCTCTCTCTTTTCCTTGCTTTAGCTTTTTTACCAAAGCTCTCATTCACAAGAATTTTGATCTCCCATGATGTCTATTATGTTGACTTCAATGAGAAGGTTAGAAATAGGAAGTGAGAGTAGGAAGTTAAGTAAAACTTTGTAGAACAAAACTTGGCTATTTGCGGCCGGGCGGTGGTGGCGCACGCCTTTAATCCCAGCACTCGGGAGGCAGAGGCAGGCGGATCTCTGTGAGTTCGAGGCCAGGCTGGACTGATAGCCTCCAAAACAATACAGAGAAACCCTGTCTCGTAAAAACCAAAAAAAACCAAAAAACAAAAAAAACAAAAAAAAACTTGGCTATTTGCATTGGCATATTTTCCTAATCAAATTTTCTTTTTGGCACTTTTCCTTCTCAGCTAGTATTAGAAGGATCCTTCCTTCTTTCCTAAGATTCTTACCTGAAAGACACAATGAGGTAGGGAGAGGTGGATACGGAAATCCCACAACTGCACACAAAATTTGAATCTCAAAGGAACTGAGAGCCAATTTATGTGACAGATTTTGAGTGTTTCATCTCCCTTTTCTATATGAAATCCTATTTTTATTTGGTTTTGAATTTACCTGACTTCAGGCATATTGATAATTTAGTTCTTAACATAATTCTTCATATAATAAAGATTCCTTTATTATAATTCTCACTGCCTCCTAGACTCTCATATTCTTCATTTGTGAGTTTGGATTCTTTCACTGATGTCCGAACTACCCATCATACCTCATCCATAGGCCTCAAATAACCTTAGAATTTGAATATTTTAGGAAAGAAAAGTTAATCTGGGATTTATTCAACTTTCATTGACACCAAAGGTCACATGGGCCAGTTGGTTTTCTCACACTAGAGAGCAAGGAATTCCTCTTGCTTCTTGTCACAAGCATTCCTTACTTTATGAAGATTTCTGATAATTATTCTAAAGAGCCTTATCTATGTCATTAATGATAAATCAGACTGCCAACTTATTTATTTATATCAAGCCTCAGGGCAACATCACTGTACATGTGAAAAGCTGCTGAGATCAGAAAACGTTCTCTCTCTCTCTCTCTCTCTCTCTCTCTCTCTGTGTGTGTGTGTGTGTGTGTGTGTGTGTGTGTGTGTCTCCCTGTCTCTCTGTCTCTCTCAAACACACACACACACACACTAAAGGTAGCCAAAGAACATGACATGGGTTTGAAGTAAATATTAGCTTACAATTCCTTTTCAAAAAGTCAGCTCATGTTACAGGGACAGATCCTGGTCCCACTGCCAGGGCTCCCAGAAACAGACCAAGCTAAAATGCTGTCACCTCCACAAGTTCAGGTCAACTGTCTCTGTGGGTTCCCCAGTCATGATATTTACCCCCTTGCTCATATATTCCTTCTTCCCTCTCTTTGAGTGGACTCCCAGAGTTCAGCCTTGTGCTTTGCATCCTCTTTCTTCAGTTACTGAATGAAGTTTCTATGATGCCAGGGTATTCACTAATCTGATTACAGGGAAGGCCAGTTTAGGCGCCCTCTCCACTATTGCTAGGTGTCTTAGCTGGGGTCATCTGTGTGGATTCCTGGGAATTTACCTAGCATCAGTTTTCTGCCTAGCCCTGTAAGCCCATTAAGTAAGGTGAGATGCCTTGTTCAACCTTGGTGGGGGGTGGGGGACTTGGTCCTACCCCAACTGAATGTCCCAGGCATTGTTGACTCCCCAGGGAGACCCTACCCTTTCTCAGAAGTGGATGGGGGTAGGTTGGAGGGAAGTAGAGGGGCTGGGGAGGAGGGGATGGAAGGTAAACTATGGTTGGTATGTAAAATAAATAAAAATATTCCTTTTCAAAGTTCCCTGCTAAAGTTACCAGTTTATTTCCAAGAACAATCATGAAATACCTGGCCTTTGAATAAAGTTTAAAATATGTATATGATTGACAGGATTTTCAGTCACATCAAATCTAGAAGCCATAAGATATGCCTAAGAGTTCACATGGGGATATTAGCAAAATGATTTCCAGAGAGTACATATGAAAGAAACTGGTCTGGAATAGAACCTCTAGTTGGGGAATTTTCAAGGAATATTATGGTAACATTCTCTTTGTAGTAAGCAGGACACACATTGTGAGGGAAATTCTTATAAAGGTAAAAGTATCTCAACACTGCTTCATTAATAAAATGCCTACCTAATTTAATCCCCATCCCACCTCCTCATCCATATCCTCAGGTGGTTTCAAAAAGGTCTAAAGTGTCTCATAATCTTGCCTCCTAACCCCCACAGAATATATATGACTGACAACTCTCTCACATTTCCAAATCTAATGTATGCTTATGAAGTGATGACAGTGCATTATAATGAAAAAGTTAATGTTATTCTATTTGTTAATGGCCATCATCTGTAAGATCACTAATAAGAGTTCCTAAATAGACTGTTTTGATGAACTGATTGAAAGCAAGGTGTCTTCAGTATCCTTAAAGTATAACCTTGCCCCAAGCCATGTATGACTTACTTTTCTCTTTCTGAGATGGGTCATGATGACCAAGGCTACTTATAAGAGAAATTATTTAATTGGACTTAAAGTTATTGTATATGATTTAGAGTCCATGGTGGTCTCAGTAGGAGGACAGCTGAGAACTCACACCTTGCTCCACAAGTAGGAGACAGGAATGCACAGTGCAAATGGTACTAGCCTCTTGGAACCTCAAAACCTAGTGATACAGTTCTACAACAAAGCCACACCTCCTACTCCTTTCCAAATAGTTCTCCCAACTGGGGACCTAATATTCAAGCACAATAGCCTATGGTGGCTATTTTAATTCAAATAGTTCATGCCAAATGTTCAGGTCCCAATTACTATCCTTACTGGAGGTCCTGATATAGTTCATCTCCTTTCCTTGTCCCAAATCAGGTATTTTTTTCTCTTGAGTGTAATATCAATCGTTTTATTCCCAAGAACCCCACATCTGTCTGTTACTGTATGTTGAACTTCCTTCAGCTGCCTTTGATTGGCAGTGCCTCCCAGTTCTTCTGCCAACAACAGAATCTAACCTGAACACTCTGCCTTATGTAAAACATGATATCTGAATGAGGTTGGAGGCAGGCAGGAAGAAGACAGGGCTGATTGGAAAGGGTTTCATTAAAAATAAAACATTCCTCCCTGTTTGAAGTGAACAAAGTCTGCTAACAAAGATTCTGCTTGCTGGGGTCCCCAGCTGTTCCCTCCTGTGTGCCTGGGTATCAAAGCTTTGTAGGCCAACGGTGGGACTGTTTGCTTGGCTGCCAGAGCAATTACAGCCTGGCAGTGCTCAGGTCTGCTATTGCTTTCATGACTATTATTACTTGTCTGCTCATGGATTATGAGGCCTGTCTACATAGACATAAACCCCAGGGTATCACCAAGCCAAAGACACAGTGTTTGCCGTTGCTGCGCCGTGACTCTTGGATTGATATGAATTTAACATGTTCCCTTTATCTGAGCCAAACTAAAGAAATGTAGGCTTACATTCACAGGAAGGAAAGTTTCCCGCAGAAAATCTCAGTTCTCCAGGCAGGCACAGGGCAAAGGAAAAACAAAATCTTCATTTTCCTTTGAAAAGATCTACTACCTGTTCTTTTTGGATCAGGGCTCTCTTCCTGAATATGGATCCAGAGACATATTTGATGAAAAACATGTCCATAATATATATTCCATTAGTGCTTTGCTTAAAGCAAAAGTAAATTAAATAAATTTATGAAAACAAACAAATACATTTCTCCTTTATAATAATAAAAATAATTTGCATTCTTAGAGCATGTCTTTTACGAGTATTTTTGCAAATATATATGTCATTGGGTTAGTCTCATCGTCTGAAAACAGCACCAATTTAGAAAGTTTCAGAAATAACAATCTGTAATGCTAACTGTATTAATATTCCAATGTGGTCAATGAATTTTACTTATTGATATTTCAGCTCAAATACTGAAATTAATCACTACTTCTTAATTTGCTTATTGACTCAAATCTAAAAAAAATTACACAGCACTCTTAATTGCTTTTAAGCTGTCAGTGATGGATTTTCCCCACGTTTGGTCAAGCCTCATTGACTCATCTGAATACTAAATGGTCCTATTGCTTTTGGTCAGATATTATTGTTTGGACAGGGTATCCTGCCTCAAAGCAATCTACAGACTTTAATGCATGTGAGCCCTTCTTCCTATTTATGTTAATTTTCCCATTCTGTATCTCTTTAATATATTCAACTCAGTAAAAACTGAAGGAAAATAACACATGTATTAATGAGGGTTGTATATGTGATGAGCAATCCTTACAACATGAGTGCCTATGGGCACTAGGCAGGCAGCATAATTACAAGGGAATCAGGGAATATAAGAATGGGTTGTGTTGCCAAACAGTTGTGTTTCTATACAAGCTTAGCTGTAACAATTTTAAAATTCTCTGATAGGTAAGCATTGTGACTAACTAGAAGATGTCTGCAGATACACACTTTCAAAAGCCCAGCTCAAGTCACAGAAGTTCTGTTTCCTGAAACATGCAAATGGTTCCCCTATTTTAATGAAGTCCTACCTGTTCAATTCTCAGGGACTGATACATTTTTCTTATTCTTTTTAGTCATCCATTAACTGTCCATCCAGAACTAAAATCACACCATGAACCAAACCCTATACTATAAGGAGTGAAGGCAATCTTTTGGGGATGGCTAATGAGCAGGTCTCCCTTGAAAACTGGAGCATTCTTCTTTTAGCTTAAGACCTAGGACACTATGAATTACACTGACATGCATTAGATGAGTAAGTTGACCACGGACTTTATAACGATTTGCTGGTGATGATAATTTGGCCCTGTCAGACTTCATAAAACTGTTCAATTCTTTGTGAAACCAGAGAAATTACCTAAAAGATGCCTACATGTACATTTATATACAATTTGAGAATAATCAAGTGTTCACAGCCTATGTTGGTTATTGAAACAAAAATAAATCCCCTTGAAGAGAGCAAACAAACAATCCCCCAGTACTCAGTGAATTCAGATGTTCCTAAAGTTTATCCAGGATGCAGAGTTCTATAAGAGCTCCTTTTCTTTCCTTGTGATATTTAGTTTGGTGTGTTAATTCGGTTTTCCAACAAACATACCTGACTAATAATGGGTCTTTGGTTTGGGAGAATTTTTCTCCACTTCAAAAATCTACATTTTACTTCTATGAATAAGCTTCTTTTTTTCCATACAGAATATATTCCCTAGGAATACTATTTTATCTTGCCTTACCCAATAATTTAATTAAACATAATGATAGTACCTCTAATATCTTTTGACTCTCAGAGATACTTTATCACTTTGTTTTCTCTATATCATATTGTTCAGAAAAAGAAATGGAGGAAAGTAAATAATTCACATAGAAGAAAACCAAGCAGACACTATTGTCACATTAATATACAGTGATGCATTGACATGCATTTGTTATCTGTGAAAATTCTATGACTCTGATTTTGATACAGAGTGCTGAAAATCCCAGAAAGACTGGACTCAGGAGATGGTTCTGCTGTTAAAGTGCATGAGTTAAAAGCATGAGAACCCAAGTGTGGGTCCCTGGAATCCACATTAAGAACAAAACAACTAAGCCCCATCATTGGGGGGTCAGGACAGAGCAGAAATAAGTAGATCCCTAGGGCTCATTGGCTATCACGCATGGCCTCATTGGTAAAATCCAAGATCAGTGAAGAGACCTTTCGTCAACAACTCAAGTGCAGAGTGGTAGAGGAACAAATTCAACATTGATGTATGGTACACACACACACACACACACACACACACACACACACACAAAGTCATGTACTACTCTTGTATACACCTACACACACACCTACACACACACCTACACACACATAAATACACATGTATGCCTACATCTACACCATACAACATCCTTGAATTGACACCTAGACCGATTACTTATTCTACACTTTTGGGTAAGGCATATGTTCTTTATAGTTCATTGCCACAGAAGCACTCCAGTGGTAGGAAACTTTTTCCCAGTTTAAAATTGAGAGTACTGATTTTAAAAGTCAGTGTGAATGTGAATCCTGTGAATGCTGTTGTTTAGATAGGGAAGTGGCAGATTTGGGATTCTGATTAACCAAGAGCTTATTACCATCAAACTCTACATTTTTAACATGAAAGCCTTCCTGGGGACTGTATACTAGGATTTAGTACCCCTCAAAGTATCTATTTATCCATTGGCCATGAGATGTTGACCCATGAAATGCCATGGTCCTCTAAGAAGCCAGTAGACAGTGCAAATAAATGTTATTACAATGTTTCCTTCATGGTTAAAACAAGCTGAGCTTAAGTCATGTGCTTAGTGGAAAGATTGATTTCCTATTTGTCTCCAGCTTCTTATTTCATTGAAGACACAAATTTATGACCATTTCATAGGCAAGCATTAATATGCAGATCACATTTTGAAAATTACTGAACTTGATTTTAAAGGTGTTTCTACCCATAAAAGCTGCCAGTCAGCAGTGTGACTGGTAAAGGAATGCATAATGGACCCCTTTCCTAGTAGATAATGTGCATATGGGAAAGTGGAAAAGGCAGGTTCATACTCATGTTATTCTGTGCAAATTCTAAAGAGTTAAGCTTGTAGGGAGCTGATCCTTGGTCTACCGCTGTGGCCAGCAAGGCTCTACTTGATCATTGTCCTTTCAAACAAGCTTCTCTAAATGGTGGCTCTAACCTGCGGGAAGCATGGGGAAAAAAGTTGTAGTACGGCAGAGTATAAGGAAAGTTTCAACACAGACAGACCCCACACAGAACCAGAGTTAGAGATATCACTCTTTTGTCAGCATGGAAAAATAGGCCCGAGTAGGTGGTAGAAAATGAGTACAGGGTTGTAAGTGGCAATAGTGAAAAAGTAAGGCCACCTGCCCCTACCCACAATTGGGCTATGTATGTTCCTGTGCCATAATGAGAGAGCTGTTTGTGGAGGTTCACAGAAGGAACTAGAGCTTTACACATAGCCTGTAATAAACGATGACCTCCAGATCTTCCAAAGCTTTTGAAAGACAGGAATATGAAGCTTGGCTTTTTGTGTGTTGTATTGGCAGGGAACAAGGATTTGTTTCATCATTGTGTTGGTCCCTATCTATATAACTTTGCACACAGCACTGCCAGTTTATATATCTGTAGAACAGAAAAATACACTTGCTTAAATTCTAGGCTATTTAAAGACACAACATCTACCTCACAATTGCCATTGGCTGTGTGGTTTGTAAAGACTTGAAAGGCACTCACAGAGAGCTTTGCTATCTGCTGTGTGGTTATTCATGGTATAGGGACAATTTCACCAATAAAACACTCAGTAAGTCCAACATAGAAATGAAGGACATATTTGAAATCCAGCTCACATCTTGTGTCCTGCTGGTCCAGTGAATGTATGGTGTTTTTTCAGTTACTAAGGAAACAGTTGTCAGTAATGGAAGAGGAAGCTTGGGCTGAAAGGATGGGCACAGGGGCGGGGGCAGGGGGAATGTGTATAGAAGAACCCATCAGAGAGAATCTGGCAGAGACACCAACACGCTCCATGATTGATTCGGTCCCCAGCATGAAAGCATTAGAGTCCATTTGATGGAGTCAATATCCGAGGATGCCACAGAGCCTATCCACCAGCCTCTCTCTTTCTTCCCTGCTACCTATTAGAGTTCTCAGCTCTGAATTGCTGGATTGGATAAGTTTTAACTTCTCTTCTGGGTATATGGCAAGGTAGGGATGCAAAAACTAAATTCCGGTTCATAGCCTTCTCTGGAGAGGTGTCTAAGCAGTTTAGAGCACTACTGTACTTTCAGACAATCCAAGTTCAGTTTTCAATATTCATGTTGGGCAGTTCACAGCCACATGTAACTCCACCTCCAGAGATATACAACATATTTAGCCTCTGTAGGCATCAGTGGTCACACATACATACTCATTCATACACAGAAACATACATTTATGTAATTAAAATAATAAAAGTAAGTCTTACAAATTCTCCAAAATCACTGTCTCTCATCCCACTTGAATTTTATAATGGTTTTGAGAATGTTTCTAGGAAAAATACCAAAGAAATAGGTTGCTTCATAGCTACGACTAGACCTAAGTTGCAAGACTCTTATACTATAACAAAAATAGTGAAAGCCTAGAACGGAATTCTAAGGGCTACCAGGAATTATACACCAGGAAAATGGAGGCTTATAAAGCTGTATATGTAAAAAAAAGTATGAACTAGATTATCACTGAGATTCCATCTCATATCAGTCACAATGACATTTATTCAGAAAATAGCAGATGCTAGTGAGGATATAGGCAAAAGGGGACTTTTGTATACTGCTGGTGAGAATGTAAATTACTCCACCTACTATGGAAAGAAATACAGAGATTTCATCAAAACCCAGAAATAGATCCATGACACAGGTCTGCACTTCTAGGTATTTACTCAAAGGAAACCAAGTCAACATGTCACAGAGACACCTGGATGTCGGTTTATTTTGTAACACTAGTCACAGAAGCTAAGTTAGGGAACCAACTTTGTGATGTGTGTGTGTGTGATTGTAATTTTATTTACTAAATGTGATCACTATTTTTTATTAAAACTACAAAATTATGTAGTTTTCAGTAAAATGAATCCAACATAGGATTATCATATTGACCTAATTAAGTCAGTCTCAGCAAGACAAAACTGTGTTTTCTTTCATTTGCTTATCTTGGATTCTATATAAAGTTGTGTATATGTATATATGTATATGACACGAAAGTGAAAGTTGTAGTGAAGCTATCTAGAGGAGTGAAGGGGACTAATGAGAGACTTTAAGAAGAGTTGAAGGGATATGTAAGAAATATTATGGCTAAAATACTTTATACACCTGAATGGAAATTTCTTTATGAAGCTTCATACTACATAAAATGAATACACTCCAATAAAACCCTACAAATTCCTTCAGACATTTTCCCTATCTTTTTGCTCCCATTAAATATTTAAATTAAAACAGTTGAATCTCAACAACTTTCAAAAATAACTTTAGATATAATTTCATGCATAAATTTGAAATTTTCCATTATGAGAAATATCAATTCAAATAACTTTTTTAACTAGATGCATTGTCTGTCTGAGGAAGTTTGAGTGGCAATGAGTTATTTTTCATTATTAGAAAACAATAAAGAAAATGCTCTAAGAAAATATATTTGATTCATGCCAACTCACCATGTGAAGCTATCCAGTGATTCAGAACACAGAGGTCACTTAAAAATTGTGTAAAATGCTATCTTCTGGACCTCATATGCCTGTTAGGCACCTGAGCTTATAACACCTGATTTTAAGTAATTTGTTTGCACAAGACCTGCACAAGATCAAGCCAGTTAAAATCCCAGCATGGATGTGGGAGAAGCACTTGAGGTCCTGTCCTAGCTGAGGTGTGGATGGTAGCTAGTGGTTACTGGGGAGGAAGTCATTCTTCTTTGGAGAGGTGGTCACTGGTAAGTTGCTCATGCCCCAGGAATTTGTCCTTACTCTTTCACATATAGGTTCTTCAAACTGGACTCAATGGATTTTTATTAAAACAAAACAAAATAAAAACAAATGAAAGAAAGTTCATGAAGTTGGGAAGGTGATATGTTGGGAGTATCTATCAGGAAATAGAGGTGGGGAAGGGGTGGTAGGCATTAGTAGGACCAAGATACATTATATATGTATGAAAATTTAAAATAATATTTTAAATATCATTGAGAAATGATCATAAGGTGAACAACAGGTAAACCTTAAATGCAAACTTGTATTGTCTAAGTAACCACTAGTGTACTTATATCGCAGAAAGTATTTTAAATAGGTGACATCACAGACACATTCATGGAGTAGTATTAAAACAGAGTAATCTGATTATTTGCCTGAAATTACTTTCTGGACTTGGAATTCAGAAGACTTTTTGGATTATATACCTAGCTGGTCCTTTGTGGATGCAGTGATGTATATTTCCACTGGTGATGGGATCAAATGATTCTGGCTTTCACCTCTTTACTAGCTGGGTGTGATGATAAAGCTCTAGTCTTTAGTTTTTAAAGCTTCCAGATTTCAAGCTCTCATCTTCATAATCAAAGTGGGAAGATTTTTATCTTTGAGCCAAGAATTTTCCCTTAAGTGTTATAACGAGTTCCTTCTCTTTTTTCATCACCATAGAACTTACCTTGCCTATGTAGCTCCTTTGTACTGTGCAAGTTTTTTCCTGCTTTTTGTGTTCATTCCCTTACTCTGCCTGCCATGCTTTGCACCAGTTGCATCATGTTTAATGATGAGCATACCCTCTGGAATATCATGGGTTTAACTTGAGACCATTGCAATAAGTCCATCAATCATTGCAACGAGTGATAAGTGCATCACACAAAAAGTTCAATGCAGTGCATACTGTTTCCTGCCAGCTGCCTGGGTCCCATTGCCACTTCAGGCCCTAAATAACACACGAGACACTATATTAATTATAAATATGTTGGCTGTTGATTAGAGCTTCTTATTGGATAGCTCTGTCTTGATTACTAACCCATTTCTATGTCTAAGTATTTCCACGTGATCTTATCTTACCAGAGAAATCTTCAGAGACATGTTACTGCTCTGGTGTCCTACATGATGATTGACTGTGCCTACATTTCCCAGAATCTGTCACCTCTCCTAGTCCCACCTGTCTTGCTTCCCTGTTGGCCAAGAGTGCTTTATTCATCAACCAATAAGACAAACATATACACATAAGAATATTACCCATCAGTTGAGTGTCCAATGGATATATATACACCTTAATTAAAATGTTTATTGCTAAGGGTTCCAATCATTATCTGACCTGTTGGATAAAGGATACAAGTGGGGTTGTTGATGCATAATTGTTGCCACTCTTTAATTTGTACACAAACAAACAAGCACAATGTTTGCAAAGTACAGTAGATGATAATAAGATAAAATGAAGCATGCCTTTTCTTAAAGTGTATAACAGGGTTTCCCTATCTGTGAATGAAAACTCATTATATTTTTGGCGGTTTATCAAAGTAATTCTGGGATGAGGATTTTGTTTTGTGCTCTTCTGAAGTAGAATTAGTCTGTCACTACTGAAAACCACCTATTGGCATTTTATTTCCTATGTTTCTGTAGACCAATAATGATGAGAATTGATGTTGTATGGTTCTGCTTTTCTTTCCCAGAATTCATTGTAGTAATCCATTTGTTTAAATATTCCTTGTTAGCTCTTGGTAAAGTGAAAGAATGCATCATGTAAATCTTGGATGGTTGTGACTAAGTCCATCCTCAGATATTGCATAGATATAATTCTATTGTGAATGGACTTTTTATTATACTTAGTAATTCATTTTGCCATTTCAGAAAAAAATTGATTTTCTTGTATTTAATTTGTAACCCTGTCTACTTACTCAGTTCTTTATGTGTGTCTAATACATTCTGTGCTCTATTTGCTTATTTTGACTTACCTTAGTATATGACCAGTCTTCAAACAATAATAGGATTCCTTCCTCCCTAGTATGTACAGCTCATTTTTCTTATTGGTTTTTCTGGAACTTTTCAAATAATGGTAAATAACAATGTTGAGAATATGATATAATATAGGCCACAACTTTAATAAGGGCAATGTTACAGCTCTTGCTTTTATGTAGCATTATCTTTATCATTAATAATGATGAAGACTTTTCTAATGTGCATGTGCTAAGTTACACATGCACCTCTGTATTACTCATCCACCACAGAAAGAAACAGAGAAAGGGAGAGAAAGAATTATCTCAGAAGCTTAATACGCTATAAATCACCTTATTTCCATTCTACATAGGAGGAACCTAAGGTATTAGAATGACTTCCTTCAAACCACACAGATAGACATGGTAGTACTGGGAGTGAAGTTCTCTGGGTCCAGATCATACTTCACATGTCATGCACATTACTTTCCTGGAGCTCACATGTTACAACTTTCATCAGAAATGCATGAACCTGTCCTATGTTTCTTCTTTTTCTCTGTTAATTTCTTGTTGTGTCAAAAACTGTTTTAGTGACATTCCCAATGATACTACTGTCCCATTAAAAGGATACTCTTTGGGTCACACTACATAATTTTTGTATGTTGTAGTTCTAAACATAAGATTACTTTAATTTGGGATCTATATGTTTATATATGCCTGATTCTATAATCTATCAATCATGTATCTATTATCTATTTATCATCTATATATTATCTATCATCTATCTAACATCTACCTTCTATCATCTCTAATTAAGTTACTACTTTATCTCTGCACTATGATGATCAGTTACTTTCAGCATCAGTCATATCACAATTTCCTCTAAGCTGAAACTACCCCTTCTGGAGGAAAGGGGGAGGCCCATACAATTCAAGAAGCTCAGTGTTAGTAGATCCACAAGGCCTGTACAAGTGGTTAGATAAGCAGTGATGATTGCTGGGGAGAAGCAACAAGATGCCCCAGAAGAATTACTTGCAAGTTTGGTGGAGAGCTTAAGGGATGCAGCTTTATGGGTTGTCACCAATGCTCAGATAGGCTTCTCAGTGCTACTGGTATCTGAGCACCACCAATGTTCATTTCAGTAAATCCAGTGATTTACTGTTTCACAAAGTTGTACATAGATGATATGTGTCATTGGTTTCCTTTATGGAATGGGCAGATATTGGGTAATTTCTCCCTCATACAACAGCATGTATGAACTTTTTGGGAGAAATGATAACGTCTTTACCTCTAGGAAAATCTGTACATCTTGCTTTAGGCTTTAGTATTTAGTAGTGTGAGTAGTATTAGGTAATGTGGTTACTCTTATCCAATACTTTTCATGCCATGCCCTTTTGCTAATAGTATCTCATATATTTCAGAAGAGTGCTTGATCTTAGGTTTAGTTAATATTCAGAAAAGAGGAAGATACTCTCTGTTGTCTCTCTTCCTTTCCTCTTACTGACTCCTGTTAGAGTAAAAACCCTATCTGAATCTGAAATAAACATAGCCAAGAAGCTGAGGTTGCAGAGAATATGGACAATAGAGAGAAAGTACTGCTGGCTTTCTGATAAATTTTTGTAATATCCAGTGCCTTCTACACATTAATCCTTACACCTACAGAGTAGCACAGCTTACCTCAATATCAAAGAAGCATCTTTCTGTAGTAGATAGAGATTATTTCAGAGAACAACTAGTCAAAGTGCAGAAAATAAGTAACTATATTTAAGTCCCCAATCTCTTATGAGGCTTCTTTAACACAACCCCTATGCCCAAGGCTTGTGGACATTATGGAAGAGAGGGCTCCCCATCTCTAGTTAAGGAACTACTGACAGTAAATGGCTGCTAAGGGAGTGTGAATCAGATTTCCTCAGGGATGAGCCATGAGTGTGTGTGTGTGAATGCACACGTGCGTGCATGTGTGTGTACACATTTATATCATATGTATCTGTGTACATTTATATACATGTATAATAGATATCATATATATTGATAATAGAATAAGAGGACATGGGTTTAAGTAGGGAAAGAAGTATGAGACTAGTTGTGAGGGAGAAAGGGGTATATATACTCAAAATGTGTTGTAATTCATGAATTATTTAAGGAAAAAATTAATTAGGGTAACATCACTCTTCCTTCATCTGTCCTACATACTTATTTAATCATTTTACCCATCTGCAAAGAGCATTCCCCCCAGTAGCCTGGACCCAGAGCCGCATCAATCCCAAATGAACAAGCAGGGCACTATATTAATTATGAAGCTGTTAGCCATTTGCTATGGTTTCTTAATGGCTAGCTCTGACTTAATTATTAACCCATAATTACTAATATATATTTTTATAAGTTTTTATTGTACCAAGAATGCCAGACTTGTGTTCTCTGCTCCTGGGATCACATGGTGACTCTCTACCCTTAACTACATTTCCCAGAATACTCTTGGACTCCTAGTCCCACCTATCTTGCTTCCCTAATGGCCAAGAGTGCTTTATTACCTCCTGTTTTCTGTCTAAATGAAAAGAAAGGATTTAACTTTAACATAGTAACACATATAACAAGTCAGTTATTAAGCAAGAACTATAAATACAATATTTAGTCCATTAACATTTAGCAAGATTTAAAGAAAGTATCATCTATTCTATCTTTATGAGTCTAAAGTCTAATACGTAACTTATCTTTAATCCTAACTAAGGAACTCTATAACTATCTGTCTTCAACTCCTTCAAAGACAGAAGAATAATATATAAACACTAGAATTGACAGACATCTCGCTACTTGGACAGTCACTCAAAATTCTTCTGTAACATTGGGGCATCCATTTTCATCCCATAGGCCACAGTGTGTCTGGCAGACTTCTCAGCAAAGCAGAAAATTTTAGACGTTCCATCTGAATTGGCAGTTTGTAAGTCATTTTCTGTGTCCCAACAAATGTCTAGCAAACTCTTCCATGAAGCAGGAAGCCTTTACGACTGTCCATCTTGTTTCCTAAGTTCAGCAGTCACTTTTCTGTGTGTCCAATTTATACAGCAACAGTCAAACAGTCCAGGCAAGAGCAATTTCTTGCCCAAATGGCTAATCTTGCCATGTTGAAATCAAACTCCATAATGAGTTTCTTCAATGCCTATCTTCCTCTCGGACGCAATTGGTGTGCCAGGAGGAGTTGTGTCTATCATGAAAAAGCCTACACCATTTTAAATGCCATTTTCTGAAGGTCTTTGAAAGGTTTGAAGAATATCTATCTATCTCAAATGTATATGTGTATGTCTAGAAAACCTAACTAACCTATCTATAAATTTTGACTATTACAGGTAACTATCTATAATCTGTACTAAATTATACATTACATTTTTAATGAGTTATACAAACACAAAACCTAAACAAGAGAAATATGCATATCACAAACTGACCTTAAATTGGCATCAATAGCTGAAAATCTATACCAATACTTTGTTATAACATTTCTATATCATATTCTCTCTTTTTCCTTAGAAAGGTATTGACTGTGATCATTACCATTTATTAGCAACCCCATTTAAATGAGAACAAAAATTTGTAAACAATATTTGGGAATTTTGGCATTGCTCATTACAAACTGCTTCCTGCTGGTTGGATGCACTATCCATACCATAGGGATCATGACAAAACACAGAAACCTGGCCAAGTTCTTGTTTTTGTAGTTTGTAAGGCTGCATCATCTCAGCTCTCTTAGATGTTGGGTCACCTGGGGCACAGTTTCAGGGGGTCTTGCTTCATCAAACCACACTTCCTAGCTTCCTTCCTTCCTTTCTCTCTCTCTTTCCTTCCCTCCTTCCCTCCCTCCCTCCATTTTTCCCTCCCCGTCGCTCTCTCTTTCTTTCTTTTTTAAACCTCTTTATCCCAATTCTTTTTCTCTCCCAAGCCTATGCATCTTTTCAAACACACTGCAAACCTTTAGAGGTTTTTCTTCATCTGAATCTGTCTTTACTGTAAATCTTTTTTTTTCTGGCTACATGTCTGTTATCTGCTAATCAACAGTGCTAAAATCAAAGCTAGCTCATTCAGTAGAGCATGAGACTCTTAATCTCAGGGTCATGGGTTTGTGCCCCACATTGGCACATTGGGCACCATATGTAATGTGCATTCTCCCTGCCAGCCTGGTCCCTGACCTACATCAGTCCCAAATGAACAAGCAGGACACTGCATTAATTATGAAGCTGTTGGCCATTTGCTATGGTTTCTTAATGGCTACCTCTGACTTAATTATTAACTCATAATTACTAATATATATTTTGTAAGGTCTTATCTTGCCAAGAATGACAGACTTGCATTCTCTCCTCACAGGATCAAATGGTGACTCTCTACCCTTAACTACATTTCCCAGAATCCTCCTAGACACCTAGTCCCACCTATCTTGCTTCCCTATTGGCCAAGAGTGCTTTATTCAACAACCAATAAGAAAACATATTTACAGAATGACATCTCCCATCACCCATCTTTCTCTTAAAATATTGGATAACATCATGAAGTTTTCTCTATAATGGATTTTTATATCTGAGACCAGTCTGTTAACCCTTTTCATATCATATATGCTTTTAACTTAGTAATTCCATCTTTCATCCTCATATTGTATTCTTTCCTAATTTTTAATTATACCCTTTCCATTCTTTTTATTTATTCTCAGTGAAATATATTCTTGATTCTTTCTGAGAACATATACATGAAAATTTCCAGCTACTTACTTTGATAGTAAATCTATTTCAATAGAAACCATGTACTTTGCATCTTGAAAGTGTATTTTTTTAATTTTAGCTCCAATATTTCTTACTAAAATATTATCTTGCCAATGTATATAGTCACAGGTGTGTTCAAGGATACCCAGTTTTTTAATGAGACTTTTTTAGAGGTTTTCAGAGGCCAACACCAATTACTGTCTTGGTATTTTTGGCGAAAGTTGAAGACCAGTCATGGTTGAAGGTTCACTTGAAACTAGAAAACATCACATGAAGCCAGTACCATGAGCTAACAACATTCATCAATAAAAAGGAAAACTATAATCTATGAAGGGATAAAATAGGGATACTCAATGGCCTTTTGGGTAGAGAAGCCAAGCTTCCATTTGTCCTTGCTAGTCACAACCATTCTTCAACTGCATTTGAATTCAAAATTCACAGTGTTGTGTATAAAGGACATTACTTAAAAATGTGAGCTACATGCTAGGGAGTGGTGGTGCATGCCTTTAGTCCCAACATTCATGAGGCAGAGGCAAGTGGATCTCTGTGAGCTCAAGGTCAGCCTGGTCCACAAACAAGTTCCAGGGCAGGCTCCAAAGCTACACAGAGAAACATTGTCTTAAAAAACAACAAAAAAGTGATCTATAGTAGCATTCTATGAGTCAGGTTCCTAAATATGTAATGCATAAAATCACAATTTCTAACTGGAGAAGAACACATTAAAGCAAACCTTCATAAGAATTCTTCAAAGTTCAAAAGATAAGAACTTAGAATTCGGTTTAAGCCAAGACCAAGGCCCTATCCGCTATATGTAGGCTGAGCAAGTTAACCCTCCAAGGAGAAGGGGCTCCAAAAAGCCAATTCAAGCACTAGGGATAAATCCTGGTCCCACTGCCAGTATCTCACACACTGCCCAAGCCGCACAACTGTCACTCACATTCAGAGGGCCTGAGGAGAGGAGGGAGTGGGAAATGGGATTAGTATGTAAAATGAGAAAAGCTTGTTTTAAATTTAAAAAAATACCATGACCAAAACAAAGAGAGAGAGAATTATATAGCAAGATGTTCATCAAGATGGAAAAAAGAACTTAGAATTTAAAAGATAATAAAACAACATAAAAATTCTACTTTAGTACTCTAAAAGAAAAATGGAACTAATAAACAATGCCTAATTTGACTGCTTATGGTAAGGGAAAGCAACATAAAGCTAAAGTTTTAGAAACCGTTTTTAATGCATTGACAAGATGATTCAATACAGTCAGAGCATTAGCAAGAAAATTCAATATTATTGGATAGAGAATCATGGAAATGGAACTGTTATCAAAATGTATCCAGAATTCTTCATAATGAAAGGGAAAAACAGAAAATCTGGTATTAAAGTTAAGTCATATAAAAGGTGGAGCAAAACAACATAATCTTACTAGTCACATAAAAAAAAACTGTCAAAGAACAGTGGAGGGGTAACTCTCCAAAGATTAACAGATGTTACTTTTTAGAATAGTTGAAAGGTCAGTTATAGCATCAATGAATTACAAATGAAAGAAATGAAACTCTAAATTTTCTTATGAGTAGCTAGAATTAATAGATCTTCTAAAAGTCTGATGAAACTTTATCTTCCATCTATTGATGAAACACCGCATTTTTAATACTATTTTTTATGAAGAAGAATTCTCTTGAAAATTTTGTATGCAACCATATTCAAGACATAACTATAAAACCCCCCTCTCTTCTAAATATCTGTGTTTTACTGGAAAATGATAAAAATGAAGACTGACAGTGTTTGGAGCCCAGGAAGCCAAGTAACCACTTCTCTTCACTGTTAACTCTTTATAAATTGCATAATTTGTGTCTGGGTTTATTTTATCGTTAAGCCATGAGCATTTTCCATATTGCTAAATGGTTGTTATAATTATCATTTTAATGGCTCCATTACATCCTATCAGATTTATTCCATTATAGTTTCCTTAGTCATTCCTTCTTTATTAGACATTTAGGTTTTACTTTCCTCAAATTTTGATTATTACATATAACACTGGCATAATTTACATTTTTATGCATACAGCTTCACTTTTATTTTCAATCAGTTCATTAGGAATAGTTCCCTGAAGTGACATTATCATGTCAAATGCTATTGAGTAATTTCCCTAAAGGTATGAATCAATTTACATTCCAACAGACATTTTGATATCTAGCAGCCTTTGGCATAAAGGGAGGTCAGAAATATTATAAACTTAAATTTACATGCACTAATTTGCTGGGAGTAAATGCAGTTCTATTTCAAAGAATGAAACTGAACATTTTCTCACATGTGTTTATTTTAGTAATTATTTTTCTCTGTTTTATTCTAGCCTTTCTGCTATTTAAACCTATGTTTCTTACACTTCCTTTTGGTCTCACTCATATTTAACAAATATTGTTTGTGGTATAGGGACTACCACATGAGACATTTTATTGTTATAGCAGTGAGGTGTATTTACTGCTGGTATGAATAGGCACTTGTATATTTTAGCAGCATTATTACCAAAATGTCAAGGTAGTACACACAGTTGTCTCACCCACCTTTACCCTTCTGGCTGTTATTATCCTCTTTTACAGAGGTTGAACAAGCTAAAAGTTTTATTGTAGACTGTTGAAAAGCTGCAAGTGGCTCTGTGACACAGTTCTGGTGGGGAAAATATAAGCAAAAACATCGGGTAGTTTCTCCCCCATTATTTACTTTTCTTCTCCTTTGAATGATTTGGTGGATGGAGATCCAGTAGCCATTTTTCAATCAGAAGAAAGACAAATGATATGCCCATGATTTTAAGATGTTGAAATAATGGCATGAGTCTCCTACTGCACCCTGCACTTATGTATTATGCAAAGCAAAATCCTATTTGCTTAAGGCTATATAGCTGGACTTTGTTACTGTCTCTGGAGTGGTTAATGAATTGTTAGGGGGAAAAGTTGGTTTTCTATTTTATTGACTCTCACTTTTAAACTAATGTAACTACCGTTTTATGTATACACTCACTTCAATGAGACCACCATCAAACCAATGGGGAGGTCAAACGTGACGCCTCACACGTCACACCGAGAGAAGTGGCTCTCCTTGAGAAAAAATATGAATATTTTAATGCTCATGAGTTGTGAAAATAGGAGATCACAATTTGAAGGCACTCATAAATGTCTCTCAACCTTCGCTTGGGAAGGGACCTCGTTTGTCCCTTTGTAGACCAGGCTGGCCTCGAACTCACAGAGATTCACCTGCCCCTGCTTCCTTTAGTGCTGGGATTAAAGGTGTGTGCCACCACCACCAAGCTAAATTCTTTTCTTTCTTATTTATTTATGTTTTTTTTTGTTTTTCAAGACAGGGTTTCTCTGTATTGTTTTGAGCCTGTCTTGGAACTTGCTCTGTAGACTAGGCTGGTCTTGATCTCACAGAGATCCGCCTGCCTCTGCCTCCTGAGTGCTGGGATAAAGGGTGTGGGCCACTAATGCCCAGCTTCATTTGTTCCTTTACTAGCCATTAACAGTGTAAAATGGATGGGTGTGTGTTCAAGTAAGAGAGAGATGCTACAGAGTGTTTTCCTTCAAGGTTTACTTCCACACCAGAACTTGTCTGTGAGAAAGTGATCATTTATATAAGCAAATATTATTAGTACTGTTTGAGAGTGAAAATGAAATAGGAAAGAAAAAAATCAATCAGAGATGGCAAAATGTAAGTGCAGACTCACCCAAGTCTCCTCAGCCAATAAAGTGATATGAGTTCCTTTAGGAGTTTTCTGGACTGGTGTTTTTATGATGCCAAGTGCTGCCTGGAATAAGTGGAGGTTGAACTGGGGATCGAAGCTATTTTCACATTGTAAATGCTGTCACTTTAGCTACAACCATATAGAAATATTCTGGTGTGAAGGAGTGACCCCTAGCCAGTCAATACTGCACATACTAGTAAATGTGCTTCTATGGTGCTCCTTAGGTTATATGTGTAGCTAGAGGCTGATGTGTGTACAGGACTTTCCAAGGTCCAGAAGGCTGGCATTTTCATTCTTGTTCTTCTAATACACCTTCCTACTGGACACAGGGCAGGCCACTGGATAGATGTGACCTTCGTGTCCTTTCCTCTGACCAGTCAAGTCGTTCTTCAAAGAAGATAAGAATCTATACAAGACTGGGCAAAGAGTCAGATCTAAGAGCTTCAGCACCAAGTAAAGGACTCTGGGGTTTGTGCTCTCACTTTAAAAAGTGGTCTTTCCCCCACCCCCTGTGGACTAGAGGAGAAAATAAAAGCAATTTGTTCAACATCTGTCTTTGCCTTGTATTGTAGCTGTTTACAGAGGAACTTACTTCCTTCAACTCTGATGTAATGTCTCCTTTCTTTAGGAAACAGGTGTCAACACAAGCAGAAAATCCAATTTTCAAGCAGCTCAAATCAACTTGAGACTCTACCCACAGGAATGCTTTTACCTAGGAAGGTTCCTATGAGGCTTGAGGCTTCCTAATTTCCAGTTTTGTTTTTATTTTGCCTCCCCCCTCCTTGGGGTGTCTATAAGCAATTCTTAATAACCAGTCCTTGCCCTATCTCTGTCCTCTAGAATATAGCATCACTGTGATTTGGATGTAAAATCCTACACTTTTATTTTAGTTGACATAATAATTGTACCTATTTTGGAGAACTGTGCTGTGTGTATATAATGCCTAATGATTAAGCAGTGTGTACATGTGTATATGTCTAATGATTAAGCAAAAACGATTATCGTATCTATCACATCAAACATGCATCGTTATCAAACATGCATCGTTATTCTTGTGCTGGTGAGATTCAAAATAGATTTTTTTAGTTGCTTAGATATATATACTAAACTGTTTACTATTTAATAATTATATGTTGAAATTATAATGTACTATATTATCATACATTGATTGAAACCAGTTATTTTGTACAATCAGTGTATCCTAGTAAAATACATGATATGATCATGTGCACTTTATTAAAATAAATAGTCCCAGGGCTATTCTGAACTCCATCACATCAGACCTCATTTTTAGGAAAGATAATATGAGCTAATATCCATATTTCATGGACTCTGGAACATTAAAAATAGAGAATTTATAATTCTGTAGGTGTCTAGAGGGTAGGATCATGATCCCATTTGCTAATAAAGTTCCAGCACTCCACAGGACACCTCCAGAAAATAGTGAAGCTATGATTTAAACCCGATTCTGATCTGAATTTTTAAAATCATACTTTCTACCTTGCTGTACAACAGTCTGTCTGTGTTTGTATAGGATTTCACATGCTGTGGTGGAGGCAGAATTCCCTTGCTGGTCTGTGTTACTTACTAGCTGCAAAACTTTGGACAAGTTGCTTGGGTTTTTGTGTCTGAATCTCCTTCTACATGAATTAGAGAAAATAATTCCCTTGTGGGGCTTGGTAAGGAAATACCAACATCATGTCTATGAGTCTGTGAAATGCTCAGACCACTTACTGGCATCAGAGAGATGATCAAAAGGTTTTTTCAATTGCTGTAAATTGCCCAATTCTCTACCATCTCTTGTCCTCTCTTTCAGAGAAGAAGAGAGGATGCAGACTAGTCTGCACTCTATAGTGCAGGCTAGTCTGGAACTCTTAATCCTCTTGCCTTAGCTCCACTTGGTCACTATGCTCATCTCTACCTCCTGAACTAACCTTAGAGTGCTAGGCTTGACTTGTATATTGCGCATTACCTTGGCAGAGGTAAAAAGGTAATTTCAGGGAAGTATGATTTATTTTGCAGTTTCAATACTATTGTGTGAAGTATTTTTCTTCCTTGTTTGCCATCATTTGATAAGAATAGGGTCAAATGATGTTTTTCTTAACAAAATTGTTTAATAATAAATTTTTGTTTTCATGGTAAACTCTTCTTCAAAACACACATGGAAACTCTGGATTTCAGTGCAATGGGTTGGGAAGGTAAAATGGTCCTATGCAATGCATGCCCTCTATCATCCCCTGGAGCTATCCTGTTGGAAAATGCAGAGTGTTCATGCAACACAGATTGAGAAAAGTCAACTTTGAAAAGTGACTGACAGACACTATTAATCCTCAATTTCTGTGATAGACATGTGTCTAGAGTTCCTCTTCCTAATCTGTAATGTCACTATTCAATTCCCACTGAGTAGTCACTGTTGATTACTGTATTTAACCGGCAGGGTCTACAGTTTGGTACCAGTGAACTAGAAGAAATGGGAGCCATGTTCTGCTTGGGCCTCCTCATCTTGGAACTCAAATCTGCAAGCTGTAGCCATAAGCTCTTGGCTCGAGCTCCAACTCTGCTGAATGCGGATGTTCTGGACCACTACCTCCAGCGGTAAGATGCTTAAAGGGCAATCAGGGTGTCTCAGGTATATCTCATACAAGCAACCTGGTGAAGCGGTCAATGGGTCATTGACAGACAGAAAATAAGGATGAACTGCCAAGTGAAGGTAGGCTGAACTGTATTGTGAGGAAAACCCAGCTTGGAGCTTCACTGAAAAAGTCGAGAGGTTGCCACACATACACACATGTAGATATAAAACTTTACATATTTATACATATACATATATATTATATATTATGTATTGCTTATGATAGTATAGCTGAAGCTTGGTGCCACAGACTTAAACATGTAGAGACTCGTTGCTTTGCAAATTACACTCTTATGTGAGTAACATTCCTGAGCTATTGCTCAACATAAAAATGGGGAAGTGTCTCATTGCCAATATCTAGATCTGTCTCTTTCTTAAGCCATATCCCACTGGGATGGGATATGATTTATCATTGGTCCAGAGAAACTAATTCACATGGTAGGGAATGGCTGGATATCTGAGAATTGGACAGCATAAGGAGTCAAGGAATTGAGAAACATTATCCAAATGAGCTTTTTGATGTACTTTCCTGTAGAAAAATACTTTAGTTCTGACCAGAATAAGTTCAGGGACAAGAAGGGAAAAAAAAGGACACACAAAAGAAGACAAGACCAGGAGGCACCAGAAGTTCCAAAGAGGCTAAGGCACTGCCTATACTTTGAGCAATGGGACCAATGGGGGATTTACTGTATGCTGGTAAATGAGAGAGTGTACAACCATGCACTTTGCCTCAAAAGCAAAGTAAGAAGTATTAATATGGGCAAGCCTCTTATTTCCAGCTAAATTTCATTAGTTTTTCTGCATGTCACTATTAAATTGCTCTTTCGCTGTGGCTTCTTACCAAATGGCCAGTCAAGCTTAAAAAGATCTAGTAGTGTACATTAATACAACTTTGGAAGACCTCCATTTCTCTATGACTTAATTACCTAAACACAAAAATTAACTTGCTCAACACAGAGCAATATAGATCTCAGATGACAGAGACTTAAGTAAATCCAGCCCCCAGGCCCCTGGAGATACTGCCACCCTTTGCTTAGGTTTGAGCATCAGAGCCACTTCCATCTGCCCCTGATTCTTTCAGAATGCCTCAGTACCCAAATGCTTGGTCTGTTTGACATTGTCTCAGATTTTTCAGATTCCCCCTCTGACAGAAGTGTATCCACCCATCTGGCCTTGCATTTCCATTTGATTTCTCACCCTTTCCTTGGCTGAGTATTTTAACCGGAGGTGTATGGATGAATTTCCTCCTTACCTTGCTCTCCCCTTCATCCTTGACTGCTTGTTGAGGGAAGATTGAGCAGAACTGGCATTGCTTGCTTTCCCTGAATTGATTGTGCCCGTCTGTTTGATCCAATGCAGTAAGGATTAGTTGCCTGTAAATGAGAACAAGAAGAAATCCATCAAAGAAATGTCTTTTCTAATTCAAGTCCAAAGAATTCAGCGTCAGGCTTCAAACACAATGGTTACTATGTGGGTTGTCATACGAAGGTAGCTGTCATACATGCCCCATACTACTATCAATTTTCAGCTGCCACCAGTCCAAGGATGCTCAGGTTAGACACTCCCTTTGACCTCTGCCTCTTCTTAGACTAACTCAGCAACCTAAGGGTAGGATACCTGGACAAAGGATGTGATTAACATGCTTGATTGGAATATATTTGAATTAAATTTGATAGGTGTGTTTGTTTGGTAGATAGCAACGGAAACTGTTTCATCAAGGTTTTTTTTTTTTTTTCTGAGACTGGGTCTCTCTGTACAGCTTGGAACCTGTCCTGGCACTCACACTGTAGACCAGGCTGGCCTTGAACGCACAGAAATCTGCCTGCCTCTGCCTCCTGAATGCTGGGATTAAAGGACTGCACCACCACTACCCAGCTTGTTTGATCCAGTTTTATTTTTAGTCAAAATATCTGTAATATTATGAAGCCATTGACCAAAACAGACTTTGGTCCCTGCTCAACTCTAGGAAAATAACCCTGAAAGTTTCTTAACTCCAAAATATCCTAGGAAACAAATCTGTACTCATTAAAGTATGACGAAAGGAAAGTGATAAAATCAGCAATAGGCTGTTTGAGTTATCAAGACAAATCATAATTATATTTGATAAAAATTACTAAACACACACACACACAAACATAGAGTTCATTTTATGTTGGCCAACTACTACTGGGCATGGGTCCTGCCCTGCACTGTGGTTGAAATATCAAATAACACTCCATTGGAGAATCTGATTTTTCATTTCCCAGCAGGTATTAATGGCAATAGCTTCTCAGATAGGCGTGGGGTTTTGTGTGCACTTCAATTTCTCAGTGCTGGGATTTTTGTCTGGTTTTAAAAAGTACTAAAAAAAAAGAAGAAAGAAGAATAAAAAGAAAAAGAAAGAAATGCATGCATCAAAAGACTAAATCCTAGGAATTCACCCAGCACCAGGATTTTATGCAAATAACAAACATACAAATAATGCTAGTCAACAGCTCTCCATATGTTTTCTTTTATGTGAATGTAGGTATGCACACCATGTACATGCATGCAGACACCAGAGGAGTATATTTAATAACACTTATTCCCTTGAAACTAGGTCTCTGAATCAACTGGTCTGGCAACCTGACTGCTCCAGGAATCCTTCCATCTCTTCCCTGCCATTGTTTGGGCATTTTTAGGCCACACCCATCTTTTTACATGGATACTGGGGACCTGAACTCAAGTACAAATGCAGGCACAGCAAATTCTCTTAGCCAGTAGGCTATATCCCTAGCCTCTCTTAGTACGTTTTAAAGAGATCTGTGCCCAACTTCCCATATCATCTCTTCCACGACTATAATAGTGTTTCTGCTACCCATTACAAAGACTTCGTTGTCATTTTCTTTTTTTGTTTGTTTGTTTGTTTGTTTGTTTGTTTGTTTTTACGAGACAGGGTTTCTCTGTATTGTTTTGGAGGCTATCGGTCCAGACTTCGTTGTCATTTTCTAAGAATGAAACAAAGGAAAGCATGCTCTTTCCAAATGTTTGCCTTAAAGAAATGCAAGCAGATGGCGTTTGAGCCTCCAGCTTCCTCAAATACGTTAACCCCTGGGGACTGACCTGTTGGAAAGAGAATGTATGGCTGTACACAGGGATGCCGTGTTTTCTGACAATAGGTTTCATGCCTCATTTGCCATAAAAACAATTAGAGGGCCATCAGACCCACAGAGCAACTTGATATCTTTCAGGAGTAGAGGAGAAGCAAGAACAGTGAAATAAAATGCCCTTTGCTTTCTGTTTTCTTTTATGTCCTCTTCCTCCCAGTTGCTCACTTAAAAAAAAGAAATGTCTGCTGACTCCTCAAAGCATCTTTTGATCTTCCTTCCTCTCTCCTCCCTCTCAATCTTCTTCCTGGAAATAACCGTGTGCAGTGCAGCAACGGTGCCCTTCATCCGCCGTGACGGGTCTTTTGCAAAGTCATTTAGCAGTTTTGCCGAGTCAGCTGCTGCTCATCTGGATTTGTGTCCCTCCACTGCCTCTTGATCTTCTCAGCTGAGCAACCCTGTCTCCACGTGTCCCTCTATGAATAACAGAGGAGTGCTGTGTGCCTCAGCAGCCGCTGCTAGCTACCTTGTAGGTTCTCCAAATCACAGAAGGCCTCTTTAGTCTGACTTTGCTTAGCAGTTACACAGAGCAAATTTGCTTAGTTGTTTCCTTAGTTTGACGGGACAAACACTAAAAACCATGATCTTATGCAGACTGTAGTTAAACATACCGGCTTTCTTTGTGTGTTTGTGTCTTTGTGTGCAGGTGGGTGGGTGGGTACACTTCTGTGTTGGTAGGTTCAGACCGGATGACAATCACAGATGCCATTCATTTGAAATGTCATTTTAAATAGCATCTCTCTTTTGCCTGGGACTCACCACACAGGCTAGGCTGGCCAGCCAGAAGGCCCTATGAATAGTCCTGTCTCCATCTGTCCCCCATCCCCAACTCACACAATGTGAGGATTATAAGTAAGTACCACCAAGCCTACCTTTTTAATGTAGATGTTGGCAGTTGAACTCAGGTTCTCTTGCTTGTGAAGCAAGCATTTTTTCCACCTGAGCCACTCCTTAGCCCTAGGAAAAATGTGGTAATTAAAAAAGCAACCAATTTTTAGTTTCAAACTATAGTTTTGTTGTGTAGAGAGATGACTCAACACTTCAAAGCAATGCTCTTGAGGAGGACTTCGGATCAATTCCCACAATCCACATGGAAGCTCACAATGTAATCCAGTTCCAAAGGATTTGAAACTCTTCTAAATTTTGTGGGTTCCTGCATGGACATGGTATACATAAACACACACACACACACAGAGGGGGGAGAGGGAAAGGGAGGGAGGGGAAGGAGGGAAGGAGGGAGGAAGGAGGGGAGAACAAAGGGGGAAAAGATAGTTTTTAGTCTATGAATCAAAATATATAATTTGAAAATATATCCCACGGCCTTATAATCAAGATAGCCCCTGTCAACATTGACAGTGAATATATTAGAAGATCATATAGTTTCTTCCACATTTTCTACCATTCTTACTTTTAATCTTTCAGGCTTGGTGGTGCTGACATGTCATCCCAGCTACTTGGGAGGTTGAGAGAGACTAATCAAAAGTTCAAACCTACCTGGATTGAACAACTTAACGAGGCACTGTCTCAAACTAATAAGTAAGAAAGAGAATTATGTCTGTACCTAATTAGTCAAGTGCTAGCCTAGAATGTACAAGACCATAGGTTCAATGCTCTATAAATAAGTATACGCGTAGCCTACATTTTCATCAGAGTAGTAATATCACTTTGTTATATAATGTGCTCACATGTGTATAATTTTGTGTTTAAAGCCTGTTCCATTTGACCTCAGGCTTGTAGCATGTTACAATGGACACAGCTGAAGTTGAAGGCACAGCTCCTTAGTATTTGCTTAAGAAAGTGCCCCATGTGTTCCTATACTTAGCTTCAATGATGAAGTCTCTCCTGCATTTTTAAATGAAATGCTTGACTCCCTGAGATTTTAACTTGAATTATATTAAAACATAAGGCATGGTTGGTCTATTGATATCATCATATCTGATCCCTGTGTCTATTCATCTGAGTCCTTGATGTTCTCCACCAAATATGAAGTGGTCTTTCTGATCCCTCATCATGTCATTCCTTAATAAAGAATTACACATGTTTACTTTCATCTTTGAAAATTTATTATTACCAAGACAGCTGTCATTTCCTAAGTTATTATTTCAGTTATCTAGGAAATTTCTGCATTAGTTTGAATTTATTTGCAACTTCACTGGGTTCAATAATTATATTTAAAATTGTTTTATGAAATATTTTTCTGGTAGACAAGTACCATTTATAAATTTTGACAGCTTTTCTTACTTCTTTTTCATTGTTCTTTATTCTTGGTCTTTAACAAAAAACCTGAGAGATTTTCTTTTTATTTATAAGTTATTTTTGGCATATTATGGTGTGTGTGTATTTGTTAAGGTGTGTGCAGTCATGCATAGGTGGAAGTCAGAGGACAACTTTGGGAAGTAATTTTTTCCTTCTAATTGTTGTTGCAAAGTCTCTCTTGATTCTTCTGTCTGTGCTATGCACTCCAGACTAGCTCATCCATGAGACCTCGGGGTTATCCTTGTCTTCGACTCCCATTTCCTATCCTGCTGTAGTAGCTCAGGGGACTACACATCCAAAATACTATATCTGGCATTTTGCAGATTCCAAGGATCAAGCTGAAGTCATCAAGCTTGCATGGCCACTGCTTTTGCCTTATCTGAGACATTTTTGCTGGCTCATGTTTTTGACTCTCAGTTTTGAGATAGAGCCTTATGTAGTCCAGGCTGACTTTGAATACACTGTGTGACTGGCCTTGAATGCCTGATCTTTTTCTCAATACTGGAATTATAGATACCCACCACCTTATCCAGTCTTTCTTTTTTTTAGTGTATGATCTTTATATCCTTTCATATATTTTTTTTAAGTTCAAGGAGAATTTTACTAGAGTCTAAAAGAAAATGCCAAAGTGGGCAAGAAAAAAGCAAGCCATGTCCAAGTGAGGTTAACATAGAGGTCAGCCACATGTCAGGCAAGTGTCTGCATGGTAGGGAAGAGAGCTTTAAAGAAAGAGAGAAGCCCAAATGCACCTGGGAAAGTATGCCTAGGACAAAGACAGGAAGAAGGAAGGGAAAGTTATGCTTTTGTAAGTTAGTACTAAGGCAAGCTGGTAGATCCAGCAGAGCCTTGGAGTAGTTGTTAGGGAAATTACTTTTGCCTGCATTTTTAGAACAGTATTTAAAGTTGAGAATTCTGTAAACTCATCAATACAATGAATTATAGATGAGGATGATGCTCAGCAGTGAAGAATTAGTTAAAACAATGTGGAGATGTGACAACTTGTAAACAGTTGTCTAGCCCCATTTTGTCCCTGCTCAGCAGTGAAGAATTAGTTAAAACAATGTGGAGATGTGACAACTTGTAAACAGTTGTCTAGCCCCATTTTGTCCCTGGCTTATGGCTATTGATTTGATACTCATGTCCACTAATTCCCTTTAAAAATCATAGCTGTATGATTACTCAAAAACTGGTATTTAGAAAAGCAATGGTTTCTTCCAATTAGAAGAGTAATTATGTTAGTAGATGTCCTGAATTTTTTTTACCCATTGTTAAATTTCTAAGGAAGAGGTTATTGGTTATGATGTAATATTTTGTTTTTAAAGAGAAGTAGAAGGTATTTGTTCTTAACTTAGGAAGTTCTGCCTCTGTTTGTAATGATATTGAGACAGTGATTCATTTGCTTTATCCTATGATACATAGGATTTTAATTTGTTCAGATGTATCTGCACTTTGTGTATGTAGATATTGTAAAAAAAAGTCCTGTTTATTTGACATGAAATTTATTTTCTACCCCATTTCTACTCTCTTCCATTCCTACCTCTCTGCTTTTCTTTCCTTTTCCTTTTGTTTTATGACTTAGGCCCCTTTTATGCAATTTTATTATGAAACCTCAATTTTTAGGACATGTCTCAGTTACATGATTACAATTATTTCATTCCAAGTCTTTAAATTTATTCACTCAAAGCATTTGGTATCTATTTTCTAACCTCTATATTTCTTGAACATCTCACTATTTTTCTACTAATTCATCAAATTCTAGAAATCTGTCTAAAAACCTATCCCCCAATATTCAGTTGCCTGCATCTTGGCCTGCCTTTTTGGCTAAGAGAGGATTTTAATTTCTGTGATTTCATATGTCTGTTGAATTGCAACTAATTCCTTGACTCTCATCAGTTTCCATCTTATTCAAGTTTGCAATATAACCAGCCCTCTTTCCATTTGGATCTGTTTCTTTTCATTTACTATTCCACAGATTTGAAGTATCTTGAAAGTCCTTAATGTTTAACATCAGACTCTTGAGGTTTCCATTGTGGTTATTCATTGACCAGATATCCTGTTACTCCGCTGTTAAGTAAGACATTTGCCTCTCACTCTCTCTGGGTAGTTACCCTCCTTCTTAACTGTGTTCCCATTTCTTTTTCAACAGTGTCTGTCTATGAGTTGTTCAGTCACCAGAGCGTAATCAAGTCTTATATGTGCTCAGAACCAAAATGCTGAGAATTTCATAAGACTCCTTTTATTGTGTAGTGAACACAGAGTAGCTGAATGTGGTTCTATTTTTAAATTTACTTCATTTTTATTAATTTATTTTTTACATTCCAATCCCAGTTACCCCTCCCACCCCTTCCCCCACTTCCTTCCTCCTCCCATCTGCTCCATGGAGAGGGTAAGGCCTCTCCTAGGAAGCCTACATTTTACTTTGATTTTGACATGAGAAAATAAAGTTGGTGTGATTACACTGGATATCAAGTAGAAAGGAAGGGGAGGTGCTAGTGAGGACTTCCAGGTATAGAGATGTCCTATGTGAGATGAAACAAACAAGGCATGAGGGAAAATGGTTCCCTGTAAAGTACCATTAAATCACACAGTGAAGTATCTATTAAATCTATGGGTTTCATATGATCACTGTTACCATCAATTCCAAGTTATCCAAATTATGTGGCAATTCTATTGATACCTCTCTTTAACTGAGTTCTGGCACACTGATTCTTATGGTATGTATCATCTCAGAATATTCTTAGCTTTGTTCTGTAGTTGCATGCCCAGAAATGCTACCTTCCAAGGAAGTATTTGAGGAGAACTTGACCTAGGGATCTTTGTTGATTGTGATGATGACAATATGCCCTAAAATGGTGAATTACTCCCCAATTTGTCAGGAAAATTAACTGATTAGTTAGGAACAAGTACAAGTCTTAGACTGGGAAAGCAAGGACACCAACAAAATCCTCGTTACATCAACAGTTAAAGAAAAACGTTTTTATACAATTTTATGCTGATTCTTCTATAATAAATAAATTAAAATAATGAAAACTGAATGTTAGTGTGTCTATGAGGAAAGAGGTTTAATATCACACAGCTATCTGCAAATTGGTTTACTTTCCTCTGGAGAGTAATTTAGCAATTTCCAAGATCTATAAAAACCTCTCACTTGATACGACATTTCTAGCTTGCAGAATATCTCCCAAGAAAATAAACATAACTGGAAACAATATTTTATGAGGTAGATATTTAGAGAAAGTGTGCTGTGTCACCACATAATTTTAAATATCCCAAATTCCTAGTGATAGAAAAAAGAAAAAAAGGAGGAACATTATTGATAAACTCTCTAGGATACTATAAATCTACAAAAAAACCATGAGCATTTCAATGTACAGATCAAGTGTTACTATGACCTAGATGCTTAAGCATTTTGTAAGTATCCACCTCATTTCTATAAATGATCCCTTATGGCTGATGCTATTTCGAGAATTGGCTTATGGTTTTTGTTTATTACTTGCTTAGTGTACATGTGCTGTGTGTGTGGAGGGGGCATGGCTCACCTGTGCTTGTGTCGTGGAGAGTCAATGAGTAGACATGCATGTGTGTGCAAGGAGTCCTAGGTTGACATCAGGCATTGTCCTCATCCACTCTCTACCATATTTACTGAAGTGACATCTCTTAGTCAAGCTCAGAGCTTGTTGATAAAGCTAGTCTAGTTAGCTAACTTGCTCCAGCACAGCTCTAGCTCTCTGAATACTGGAATTGTACACCCATGCAGCATTTACACAGGTATTCTGTCTTCGTGATTATAATCATGATTTAACTGCTGAGCCATCTCCTAAGTCATTACCGTTTCTTTTTATAAATAAAGAAATTAAGTTTTAGGGGAGTATAGAAATGTGTCACATTTGAGAATCTTTGGCTTATTATGCTGGATTTTCAATCTATTTCCAACTCCCAGGTTCAAGTTCTTATTCTCTTTTATGTTTAGTCATTCAAAGGATAAGTGAAAAAAAAAAGCATGACAATTAATGTTGTACACACGATTGTCACTTTAGCACCCTGCAGAAGCACTGATAGAGATGAGGGGAATATAAAGTGTGTAATTCAGACTAATTCAGTCCTATTAATTCCCTTTTGCTATGCAACTCCTGACAATATTTACTGGGTGTGTATCTACTAGCTTGTGCTCGTAGGTTTAAAATGCAAGATATTGAACTTTGCTATTTTGCCCAGAAATACCATACCTCTTGATTGTTTTAATATCATACAGAAAGGTGAGCATGTGTTGCCATAGATAATGCCACATCCTATGATGTTAAAAATTCTAAAACGAAAATGATTATGCATAGGAGTGAAGTATTTTTATTTATTTGTAATTTATTTATAACATTTATATTGAATTTTCAAAATATTTCATCCTAAGTTTAGCCATGAAAGCAAACCTAAAGGAATCTGTTTTCCATGAGTGACTGGACAGAACCCAGGGAATCTACTAGAGCATCTAGTCTCCAGGTATAACTAAGTGACTTTCTCATGGCCACTGATACCGGCATCTCATTCTCTTGAGCCTCTGGCTCAGTGGAATGAATGCCTTATCTTTTGCCTATGAAGCGATAAACACTTGAAAATAGAATAGCCTCACAGCCCCCGGAGGAGGAATTCAACCAAGAATCTCTTTCTTCCTACTCTGTATCAGTGGAATCCTTTGTGTTAATTCCTAAACATAGAAAGACTAATCAAATTTCTGAAGGTTTTTTTCCCAAGCAGTGAAGACTAATTTCAAATAACCTAGGATGTGTGGCCTACACTTAGAGCCTCTACATGCGTATTTTAGGTTGTTATTCATTCCCCGTGTTCTCATCTAATTAACTTGTCTTTCACTTTAGCATGTGCCCCTTGATTCCTGTGATACTGGCTAAAGTGCTAGTTCTTCAGTGTCAGGAGTTCAAAGCCATTTCACCTGTAAGAATTAATTTGCCAGACTTATGTTATATACGTTCACCATTGTAAAGCTTTAGGCTGTCCTTCATACGAATTTTTACAAGTTTGACACAATTATTGTGTCTCTTTTTTACAGTTACACATTTGCATAATTACCCACATCCATTTCCTCCCTCTTAGAGGTAATATGCACCCCCTTCTATTTTGTTCAATTTTGTAATCTTTCTTAATTTTTATAAAATGTTGTTGCATGCATATGTGTTGCAATGTCTCAAGTGACTCCTAAACTGTTATCTGCTTATTTGGAGTTAGGAATAAAATCCAAACTATAACATATGACATTTGTCTTTTTGATCCTTTCAGAGCTTGTAGGATTTTCAAACAGTGCCTTTCATTTACCTGAATATATCATGAGTTTATTTTATTTACCATATAATTTTACATTTTGTAAATGTTCCATAATTTTGTTACTTACTAAAATTTTACAATATTTGTATTTATATTGTTTGCATTCTCAGTTTTTGTGAATATATAGCAATAAAAAAAAGAATTAATTTGCCAGATGTGATAAAGGAAAACAGACATGAATGGAGCAACAAGGGGTCAAAGACAGAGGAGAAAGGAAGGGAAGGAGAGATGTGGGATGGGAAGAAGGAAGGAAGGGAGAAAAAAGATTGTGTCTGGTGGGATAAAGTATGTTTTGTCTTGATCTTAACAGGAAGGCAATAAAGGGGACAATAACAGTGCACAGGCAACAACAGAAAGTTGTTACAAAACCATGACATACAAAAGAGAGGTAAGAGCACTAGATGACCTAGACATGCAGAAAAACAACCTGGTATGGGAAAATATGAAACCAAGCCAATTATCAGAGGTAGAAACAGAGCAAGATAGGCCTTTAGAAGGAAGCTTCTGTATCCTTACTAGGATCTCAGTACGCAGCATGTTTTGTTTCTGGGATTGATATTTTGGGAGAAATAAATAGTTGTTAACTGAGTCTTCCACTGATTTGTGACACAGAGTCTACAACTGTTTTCCAACAAGAGAGAAGAATTTTCCAGCGATGAGATATCTCATTATGGACCAATTCACTGTATTTGTGAAAAGAGCCTAGCCCATTAGAAAACTGGGGGGGGGGGGATGTTCCAGCAATATTTTGTAACGACTTGATATTCAGTACTTTGACACATGGCTTTCATTTGGGGAAGCTGACTACTGATATTGGGTTTGCTATTGGTTAACAATAAGACTGCTATGAACAGGTGGAATAATGGTATCAGAACAGTTGGGTGTGTGATACAGATACAGTGTGAATTGCCTTAAACCAGCCCTGAGGAAGTCGTTATTCCTATCATTAACTGTCCGTGTGTGGGGAGTGAAAGCATGATTAGTACACCAAATGTTTGATTAAAGTATCTATAAGGTTTTCATTATTTCAAATACAGGTCAGTGATTTAAATGTTTTCTTCTTTCTTCCCTGAAATACATTACAAATTGTTTTATAACATAAACATAAAACAAACAAAGCCTCAGAAAGTTATCTCCATAAATCAGTGTTCTTCCCTCCCCAAACCAGCTCATCTACTTTTAGTACAAAGGTCGAGTTCAGAACAGCATCTTCCCTGGCAGGGAATTGCACATGAAAATTTCTCCAAATATACAGAATGCTTTACTCGCTAGCTACTTGAGGCACAAAGTGGAGGTAGCTAATTTAACTCTGTTCTTTTTAATGTATTAATAACTTGGAAATAATTTAGAAAAGGCCCTAATTCACCATTAGACTTTTAGTAAGGGATGCACAGATATCTTCCAGGTCTGCCTAGTAGGAACTATTGAGGGTTTCTAATGCCTTAGAAAGGAATTACACAGTATATTAGCCAAGAAAGTTAACATGACATTCTTAGTGATGTTCTGAAGATCCACTGGTGACATTTCCCCTGACATAACCTTGGATTAACCATTTATTCCTTGCTTTTCCAGGATAGAGACACATGAGAATTGAGTTTATTCATCAGATAAACATGATTTAATTAATTGCACTGATAACAATAGTTATAACTAATAATTTCTTTGGTAGCTTAGCATATGCTAGACACTATTTTCATTAATATTCATGTGAATTTTTAAAATCCCCTCAAATAGTACTAAGATATAAATATTATTACTTGCATTATACATAGGTGAAATCAAGAAAGAGATGGTTTAAATAAACTGTCAAGGGTCTCACAGTTCCTATGGTTTACACCGGGCATTTAGAATGTGGCAGGTGGATTGTGGGATCAGTGTGCTTAAACACTGTGCAAGTTTGAACAATAGAAGTAGTTTTGTAATAATTATTCAGCGTTTTGTTTCCAATCAAAAGTATCTGCACCAGTTAGACCTATGTTAGAAAAATAGATTGCTCTTTACAAATTCCAAATATGAATATAGTAATGCTGAAAAGGGAGGTTTGTTACATCATAGGAAAACTTGTGGGGTTAAATGTAAGTATTGGTGACCAATAATCCATCTGGGTCTGAGTGGCCATCATCAAGATCTGATCCTGAAGTGACTGTGAGCTAAAGCATGTCTAGGATATTCCTGCTATCCATTTCATCCACAAATTCTATTTTGAGAGTGCTGGAAAGATCAGTCTTCACCTGCCTTTGTCTCCAAAAATCGTAAGGAAGAGTATTCCAAAACTGAGAGGGAGGCTGGTAAAACCCTCATATCTACTGCATGTTCACTCACCTGTCTCAAATGCCCCAATTTCTTTGTAGCAAACTGACAAATACCATCTGCTTCATGAACTTTTATGGCCAGAAAGAAAGGACAAATTTCTTATATTGTATATTCTATGTAGTATTTTTAGTATAGTCATGAGTAATTTCTAAAAAAAATCAAGGCTTGCAAGTAGTCTGATGTGGGACTTCAAAATACAGTTGTGAGTACATTCTGCAGATGTGCAGGGTAAGTCTGTATCACTGGTTACTGAACAATGCACCAATGGGAATCATCAGGTCAGCATGCTCTTGGCATCTTGATATTTAGCTAAAGATCTCATTGATTTATTTGTTTCTTTACTATGCTTAGGTATTTCTATTGTTAATATCCCTGTGAACATCCTTCAGTGGAAGCTGGCTCACATACATGCACAGCCAGAAGTGTCTGCTCATTGACTGGGATTTATCACTGATGTCTCAGTCAAATAAGATGGTTGTTCCCCACTGCATAGCAGTACAGAGTTGGCATCACTAAGACTCTGACTTTTCTGTGTGGTATAAATGAAGGTCATAAACATTCTAACAGAAGTTGGCATATATAAAACTTAACTAGCAGAAACAAACACTTATCTGGTTGTATTTCTTGCACAAACACAGCTAAAGGGAAAAAACTCTTAAGTGTTGTGGGTAACTGATGCTCTAGAAGGAGGATTTCCTGACCTCAGGAATTTTTCTTTATTGCATAAAAAATAAAATTAAGGTAGCATGTGCAAGACTGCAGGTTCACGTCAGCTCACATCTGTGTATGTGCACGAATACACACACTCACAAACAGACAGACAGACACACACACACAGTATTCAGTGGGAATAGGAAAGACAGGAAAGAATGAAGGGAGGGAGGAAATAAGAAAGACAGAAATAAAAGAATGGAAGGAGGGGGAGAATTAATGAAAGAAAGATTAGGGAAGAAGAGAGACGGCAAATGACAGAAGCTTGTTTCCAAGGTACAGAGTAAAATGAGAAACTGTATTTAGCTGATTGAATTCAGGTTTTCCAGAAGTAGTAATTAAAATGGAATGCTGAAACCATAGGCAAATAAAGTTCTTTAGCTCTTATACAAAGTTCTGTGGAGACATGTTTGTGAATAGACTGGGTAAACATTCTTACTGTCCCACATAGCAAAAGAGTCTTCCAAACATAGGGGAGTAAGTACAATGCAAAGATCAGCAAAGCCTACTATGGGCTATCAAGAGAAATTTGTTAAGAACTTTTAAAAAGTGAGCAGAGGTGCTTCCAACTATCCTGCTTGTAAGAAAATAAGATAATCAGACTTTGTTTCTACTGTAGTCATGTGTACTTAGTGTAAATTGAAATCCACAGGTCTACTGTTCAAAAGGACTGTTATACAGCATATGCCATTATGAATGACCACATGCCAGTAATCAAAACCCTGATCATTCTCCAGATGATTCTCAGTTCCTGTGTAACCTGGTTTTGATTCAACTCTACCTTTGGTTCCTTTGTAATGTAGTCTTGATTCAACTCTATCTTCAGTTCCTTTGTAAGCGAGTCTTGATTTCAGCTCTATATCACACAAAAAAAACCCACTTTTCTTTCTTTCCTTCAAATTCATTCTAAATTTTAAGAATTTTACATGAATGCAACAATCATGTATGTTCTCTTTTTTCCTTTAGTCTTAATTTGTAGAGCGTAAGAATGCAGAAATGTATTGAAGCTCTAATGTTTTTATTTTTTACAAATTACTTTCCATGAAAATGAAGAACTGTAGAAGAAAGTGCTCATCTGACTTACATAGCTATTCTGTTTTGTTAACAGCCTAAGCAGAACCAATCCTATTTCATTTTCTCTAGCTGTCCACAATGCCCAGCATACACTTCCTACAGATGATCACACCACTGGCTCTTCTTTGGCATTCCAGTCTCATCTTAAATGTCATAATCTCAGCTTCATTCAACCACCTTAACATCTACAGTGACTAAAGTAGCACGCCGATTTTGACTTGCTACCCCTGTAACGGCTCTAATTTCCCACTGTCTGTCTTCTCCAGATAGAACGTTTAGTGTATCACAGAGAACTTTAGCTGCCTTATTCAATAGTGGAACGCTAGCACTTACAGAACAATGCCTGATGCATGGGAGTTAGTCAATCAATAATGGACAAATAAATTCTTACCAGGCCTGTCATGACATCTTTATTGGAAATCATGTTACACTTATGGGCTGAAAAATAATGTAGCTCAGTGTAATTGTTATTAATTTAAAAGAATTTTTCAAAGTATCATGATTAAAAATAATATAGCTCAGTATAATTGTTATTAGGTGAAAGAATTCCTATTAGTTGAAAGAATTCCTTTAAAGTATCCTGATTAAGGTAAGTTTATAATACTCTATAGGGAATTACATTCACAGCTTTACTCTAAGACCTGTCTCATTCAATTATCTATGTTATTTTTTAAATACTATATACAGAAGCAATAGTCATTCCTTTCTTTGTACTATGACACCACAATACATAGTAATGATGAGGTAATTGGTATTATGAACTAAAATTACATATCAAAATGATAGATGAAATTGAATAAGGATAATAAACTCTGTTCTGAGTTTCTCTTGCCAAGGGACAAGATTATACTTCCCCAGAAGAACATGCAGTTGCTTGTTATACACAGGGACATTAGTATAATTTCCAGAAATGACATTTTAGAAGCCAGGAGTGGTAGCATGTGTACCCTTATAATCTTAGCACCGGGGAGGTGGAAACAGGAAGATCTCTGGACTTTCCTGGCTGTTCATCTAGTTTAATTGGTGACAGACTTGTCTTAGTGACAGACTCTGTCTCCAAAGACAAAAATAAACACAGCAACAAAAAAACAAAGCAACAACTGACTGAAAAAAACGTTAACAACAGCTGTGGAGTAACATATCATGAAATTACTTCTATACAGGAAGTAGGGAAGGGGACGGGCCAAGAGAAGAGAAAAAACAGGGAATGAATTTAGAACATGATAGTTCATTTGTGAGCTACAAAATTTGACATAGCCTCTGTAGATTGCTTAGCTGTTTTTTGAAAGGGCTCAACAGTGCTGCATCCAAAGAACAATGTCAAAAACCGGGGCTTATTCTAATAGCTCTCTTAAAAAGACTCCCTTCTAATGTCCCTCACCTGAAGAGTGGATAGAGAAAATGTGGTACATCTACACAATGGAGTACTATTCAGCAGAAAAAAATAATGGAATCATGAGATTCGCAGGCAAATGGACGACACTAGAAGAAACCATCCTGAGTGAGGTAACCCAGTCACAAAAAGAGAAACATGGCATGTACTCTCTCATATATGGATTTTAGACATAGATCTGGGGAGTGCCAGCCTTCAATCCTATGGCCAGAGAGTCTGGGAAACAGAAACTTTATTTAGTGGCTGATCGAAGAAGAGGCAGACTCCCTTGGTTAAGTACTGAGCTGAATTCAAGAAAGCCAGTAACAGAGAGGGAGGACTGATGATCAAAGGGATTAAGACTGGGCTGGTTTAACCCCCAGAAACAGCTGACCAGACAAAGGTTAACTCTTGAATCCCAGGCATCAGCCTGGGAATCCAGCATGGGACTGATCAAGACCCCCTGAATCTGGGTGTCAGTGAGGAGGCCTAGGGAATCTATTGAGCCTTGGGCAGCAGATCAGTACCCATCCCAAGTATACACACGGACTTTGGACTCCCATAGAACAATGTGAGGTGCACTCTCACCCGAACTCTTGGGGAAGGGTCTAGGCCCTGCCCTATATGAAATGACAGACTATGGACACCCCCATGGAGGGCCTCACCCTCCCTGGGGAAATGAGGGGATAACGGGGGGAGGGCTCGGGAGGAAGGGAGGGAATGGGAGAGGGACGTGGAACTGACTTGTGAAGCAACCTTGTTTCTTATCCAAATTTAAACTGGAAAATAAAATTTAAAAAAAGACTCCCTTCTAGAAAGAAAGAAACCCTGCTTATTAACAGAGAATCATATTGATTAATCACTGACACCTACATTATTGCTTAGAAGAGTCTACGTAATGAACAGAAATGCCTGGCACAGAAGGAATGTTCCAGACTGCACACACTAAGCTTGTGGAAAATACTTTGCAGAACAGACCTGCAAGTATGCAATGCAACCTGCATTCTAGCATATGTAAGGCCAGGACCAACTTGAAGTTTGAATAAGACACATAATAATGCAATATAGCATTTACATTAAATTCATTTAGTATGAGATTTTGTCCATTTTCCTTTTTAAGCAGGTGAAATTCTGAATTATTTACTCAATCCATTATTAATATAAACAACCAACCAAAAGGTTATTTTGAAGAGTGACAAGAACTTGGAATTTGTTTATAAATTGCTCTAAATTTTTCTTGTATCACTGGGGTAACCAAACAGAATAGATTTTCATACTAAGTGGCATAAGGGCACTTGAAGTTGATGTGTAAGGTATTCAGTTAGTCACCACACACACGCACACACACTCACAAACGCACGCACACGCATACATTTTTCTCAATTTCCATTTAGTAATTTGTTTCATGTGCTCTTTCTTGATAGGGTGCTGTCCAAAGTTTGTGGGTGCTGAATTCTAGGACTCTAGGGGGAAAGTTTTCTCATGATCTCATTAGTACAAAGAAATTGCATGTGATAATTGCCCGCACTTGTCTTAGGAGTTGTTTTTTATTCTATTTATTTATTTAATTTTTTAAAAATTAGAAACAAGCTTGCTTCACATGTCAATCCCAGGTCCCTCACCCTCCCTTCCTTCCCTGTTCCCCAGCAGCCCACAAAATCACCCACCCAAGTCCCCACTCTGCTCCACAGGGAGGGTAAGGCCCTGCATGGGGAATCATATTTTTAAAACTTGTATTATTACTGAGGGAAAAGAATTAGCTATTGTTACATCATTTATTCATTTTAAATTACGTGAGGCACAAAGCACCATAATCCATAGTAGGTAGTAGGTTGCATAATTTTCTGCAATGATTTTTCTCTATTAATGAGAAGGAAGACAAAGAAAAAGCAAGGACATAATTGTCACGTGACAGAGTAGCAAACCTGTTTCCAAACAATACTGTTGTGTGATATATTCCTTATCAGTAAAACGAGTATCTCAGCCCTAGTTTGCAGGCAAAACACAAAGCTAATTGCAAAATATTCTCTGGTCCCTCAGCAAACTGCAGAGGGCAAGAGTGAGCTTGTGTAAATGCTGAACACTTAGATATCCCTGGGTCCTCTCCTCTCACATGTGCTTTTAAGTCTCCCAACTTGTGGTTATTATTTTTCAGCACTGAATTAGTGAATCATTTTACATAGTCCCATTATGTAAAATAAAGTGATACTTTGTTTCTCTGCATTGGCCAATTACTGGGAGGAGAAAATTGGACTTCTGAAAGACACATGTGTGCATAGTTTGGCAGATTACAGGAAAGTCTTGTAAAATACTCCCAGATGCTTCATGCAAAGGAGGGAAAGCATGGGAGTGAGTAGCAAATGGAGGTGAATTTCAGACAGCATAAAATCTATTGATTCCAAGCAAAAGCCAAATATGCTCATAGATATGAAGTCTCTCTGGAAGGTCAACAATGATAGAGTTTTACTACATTCATTCAATCTGATCCTTTCCTTTCTACTTTGTGCCACAGCTGTGCTAGAGTATAGTAAGTCATATTATAGATACTATGAACCAACTCAGAGACATAGAATCATATGTGGACAAATCTGTTTTTCTGGTTTTGGGCTGTCTCCACTGAAAGGGCCTGATTCCATCATCAGTATTTGAAGAGGTTGCTAATAATAGTGCTGCTATGTTTCTATTTATATGCTATAAGCATAGTCTCTCTCTGACATTGGGGAACATCTCAAGAGCTTGTTTTTTCCCTGGGCAGAAAATGTCTTAAACATGACTGCAGATAAGTCAGGTAAGATAAGTTTTATCCAATTGGGATTGATTTTTTTGATGACCTAGCATCAAAAAAAGTTTTTTAATTGAGGAAACCTCAATGAAGAGACAATATAGGGAAAGAAAATTGAAGGAAAACCCATAAGGTGACTGCTAACCTGAGGATAACATTTGTAGGAAGGATATTGCCCTCAGTATGATGGTAGTAAAGGAAAGAAGAGCCTCCCTCGTCCATATGTAGAAGATTCACATTCCAGTAGAAATGTACCCTTCAGGAGAGAAATGACACACCAAGCAATGGCTTCACAGGGAGGGATACTGGAGAGTCAGTGCACCCTTCTTTCTGTTGCTGCGTTCTCAGCTCCAGACGATGTTACCGTTTGGCTGACTTGGAACCCATTACCTAAGGAAAGACAGATTGTATGCAACAGTCCTTAAGGTTAGTTGTCTAGGATACAGAATGTATTAGTCAGAGTACTAGAACTAATATTAGAACATATTTATATGAAAATAATTTATTAAATCAGTTTACATGGGAATAGTAATAACAGTTGTATTACATCTGAAGTTCTGAGAACCCATTAATTGCCCGTTCTTTCTAGCTAGGTACACCAGAGATAAGAGTAGTGGCTGTCTCAGGGTAGAAAAGCCATGACCCCAGTGGTTTCTCAGTTCATAAAGTCAGGTGCCTGAGCAATCCCAATCTGGTACTAAAAGTGTGGAGGCTTGCTGGAGAATGCCTGGTCCTTAGTCAGTGATGGAAGCCTGGAAATACTGGTTCTGGAGCCAGTGAAGGACTCAGAAGCAGTGGCAACTGGTTAAATCAACTTGGTGACAAAAGGGAGCTCTAACAACCAAAAGTAGAATAATCTTCCTCCTGTTTTTCTTATATTGAAATAATTTTTTCAGACAATATATTTTAATCACATTTTCCCTTTCCTAGTTCCTCCACATCTCCCTGCCTACCCAAATTTCTTCTCTTTTTCTTTACTTAAAACCAACAGCAACAAAACCAAAATAAACAAACCTGAAAAATGAGAAACATGTAAAAATAAAAAACCCACACATGTTTCATACATATTGTTACATTCTCTGTGAATTTGTGATGCAACTGATCAGTATCCAAAAAAAATCCTTTTCTCATCCAACACCTCTGGCTCTTACTCTCTCTCTGCCTCCTCTTCCATGGTGATCATATAATATATTATATGCTATTTATTATATATTATTTTAATGGCTGAGAATTTTGCTCCCCATGACCTATTGACCTCTGCATTGTGTCCAGTCATGGTTTTCTATGATATTCTTCATTTACTATAAAAGGAAATCTCTTTGATGAGAGGGTAAGCGGTTTAATTTCTTAAATAACAAGGTGTATTTGAACACAGCACAGCTTTCTTAACCAATGGTTGGTGACACAGTAAAAATAATGGATCAGCTTTAAATAAGTCTCATTTAGTTGTCACATCTCAAGTTTCCTTAATCTATAGCAGATTGTTTTTTTTTTCTTTTTAAATCTTACTTGGTATTTTTCTAAAACACTTTAAGCAAAAATATCCCTCATTTCAGTGTTCTTGATGTTTTCACTCCTGGTTATTCATAAAGTATGCTCTTTAGCCAAGAGTGCTGTAGGAATGAGGTCTTTTCTCCCTAGGTGCAAGCATCCTACCAGCACCCACATGATGCATTTGCATCTCTTTATGGGTGATCCCCTGTTTAATGTAGCGTGTGTAATTTTGCCAACATGAAATTACTGTTGCCTCTTTATAATTTGCACAGGTCTTTTGGAATAAAGCCTTGATATTTCTGTCATTCATTTACCAGTTTCTTCGGTATCCACTGAATTTTTCCCAGTAATTATTATCATAGTCAGTGCAAAGTAGTTATTTTTTAATTCCATCATTTCCTTCACATTTGTTAGTTGGCATTTTATTGAGAGAAGGAGAGAATATTGTTACACATGGCGGTACACATCTATATTTCCAGGACTTTAGCCAAAGGCAAGGCGATGGCTGCAAAATCTAAGTTGGCCTGGTCTATATAACCAGAGCCATGTAACAAGATACTATTGCAAAGATTTATCCCTGGTCCATGAGCTGGATTTTTGGAGCCCATTCCCTATGGTTGGATTCCCTGCTCAGCCTTGATGCAGTGGGGAGGGGCTTGGTCCTGCCTTAATTTGACATGCCAGGTTTTGTTGACACCCCAATGGGAGACTTATCCTTTCTGAGGAGTGGATGGCAGAGGGAGGGTTGGAGTGAGGGTAGGTGGTGTGGAAGGAGGGGAGGGAGGGCGAACTGTGGTGGGTGTGTATAATGAATAAAATATTTTTAAGGTAGCATTTCCATTATTGCTTAGATTGCCAGTTGGTATCATTCTTGCGAATCTCTGGAAATCTCACTAGTGCCAGATCTCTTCTCAAGCCTATAATGGCTCCCTCTATTATAGTATTTTTCATTTTCTCGCTTCTATTCTTCCCCTGACTCAATCTTCCTGCTCCCCCATGTCCTTCTCTCCCCTCCTCTTCTCCCCCTCTCTTTTTCCCAGCTCCCTCTTCCCTCCCCCATGCTCCCAATCTGCTCAGGAGATACTGTCCCATTCCCCTTCTCCAAGTTACCATGTATATCTCTCTTAGGTTCCTCCCTGTTTCCCTGACTCTCTGGCAGTGGATTTGTAAGCCGGCACCCCCCTGAACTAACTCCTGGCACCCAGTTGCAGAGAGGGAGGAGTGGTGAGCAAAGAGGTCAAGACAGGGCTGGTGAAATCCACAAAAACAGCTGACCTGAACAAGGGAGATCTAGCTCATGGACCCCAGACTGATGGCTTAGAGACCACAGCATGGGAATGATACAGACCCCCAGAATGTGTCAGTGAGGAGGCCTTGGCAATCTATGGGGCCTCCAGTAGTAAATCAGTATTTATCCCTGGCATACAAGTACAAATGGACTTTAGGAACCCATTCCACATGGAGGGATGCTCTCTCAGCCTGGACACATGGGGGAGGTCCTAGGCCCTGCCCTGGATGATATGACAGACTTCAGAGATCCCCCATGGAGGGCCTCACCCTCCCTGGGTAGTGGAGGGAGTAGGGTGGAGGGCTGAGGGTTTGTTGGGGGGCAGAAGAGGAGGGAGAGGGAACTGGAGTTGACATGTGAATCAAGCTTGTTTCTCACTTAAATTTAAAAAAATTAAAGAACTAAAATAAACTGACAAAAAAGAGCTGCTATGCTCTTTATTTAAATATACACACATCTCATTTTATATCTATGGATATCTAGATTACTGTTTTCTTCCAAAAATTTTCAAACTACTGCTGTCATTAGTTTCATGCACAAATTTACCTAAATTTCCATCAGGCCTGGGAAATATCATGGCAGGCCCCTAATATCTCCGTTAAGGACTAGGTCTCAGTTCACAGGCAGAGCATTCAATCACCAATGCCCCTGACACTGGACAAGGCAGGTATGCCTGGACCAACATCTGCCCCAAAGCAACAACAAAATAAGGACAAAGCCTGGGACTTTTATAGACCATCCCAGGAAAGGAAAATCTATAGCTTTAGCCCACCCCTGCTAGCCCTAACCAATTAGAAATGAACTAATAAGATTCCCACTTGTGTAAGCCTATTCTAAGTAGAATAGTCACACTGCTTTTAAAATACTTGTGGCTGTGCTTAAAAGGAGCTCACACTTCCTCTTGGGGTATTCACCTTTTTGTATTGTTTGCAACCCTGCATGCACGTGGTATAATAAATTTTCTTGCTGATTGCATCATGGCTGGTGGTCTTTTGGGGGATTTCTTGTGAACCCTAACAATGTTTGCAGCCTTTGAATATACCCTCATCATTCCTTGAGAAGCTTTGGTTTCTCTGGTACATCAAGATGTTCTAGACTTATCTTATAATTTTTAACTCCATTCCCCGAATACCCCTATACCCATACCCATACCCCAGAATCCTTCATCCTTGTTTTCTTGTTTTGGAGGTGATATTTGGAAACCAAGGCCTACGTGTTGGGATGGCTGTTACTTCTTCCAAAGATTGAACTTTATACAATCAATTGCTGTTTTTTTTCAAGTGGCCTGTAATTGAAGCCTCTTTTAATCAGCAGCAGTCCACTGGTGAAAATGCCCAAGTGATGTTAGACAGTAATGATTTTTAACTTATTACTAGAAGCCATTATTTTCAAACAGAGAGAATTAAGACTTGGTGAATCCCAAAAAGTGTGGGTGAGGATTCATAATGCCTTCATTACATTCTGTGCCATAGGCATCCCTAACTTTGTTTCCATTGTATTTCACTAAATGGAACCCAATTTATCACCAAGAAACTTGATGTCCTCAACATTCGTATTCAAGTATAGGCTATATACCCTTGTCCAACTGAACAGTGTTTGAATTTATGTTCATGTGTCTTTCACACACAATTACAAAGAGGAGAGGCAATTGACTTTGGAACCATAGTGCTGTGAATGGAGTATACTCCCCCACTACCACACACTAGAGAAGAAGGTGATGGAAGGAAGGGCTGCTCTATCATGAGGACCCCATAAACATCTCCCAGGTGAATTTCTGGAGCATATTAACACTACAACTTATTCAGACAGTGTCAGATTTAGCTTATTTGCATTCTGTTTCCCACAATGCTATTTAATCTTATACATGCTTTTAAAAGTAAATGATGACATTCTGCTGAGAAGATTTCAGCCTGTGTGCTTTTTAGAAAGGAAAGAAGTGCAGTAATTACCACCAAGATGGGGAAGAGAGGTGTATTTTTTCCACAGGATACTTTTAGAGAGTTTGGTGGTGGTATGTGTATGTATGTAGGTTAAATTGGAAATGGTATTTAGAAGCTGAAAACATGATGGATCTGGGTTTGTATGTAATTCTGAGAAAGGCATAACCTGTAGAAGAATTCACGTTGGTGTGCATATATCATCAGATATTCATGTATGCCATATTAGATTTTTAAGTGCCAAGAGGTCTGAACCCAAGGCTTCAACTTTACTTCTTGGGTGGCCTAAATAATATATAAAGGGAGAAGAACTGAAAAGAACCAAACAGAATGTCAAGACACAAGACTCTTCCTTTTTCTCTTTCCTTCCTTCTTTTTTGCCCTTTCCTTCCCTTTCTTCTTTCTCCTCTTCTTCCCATCCATTCATCCCTTCCCTTTCCAGATTTTCATAGTATTCTATCATTCTTTCCTCTTATTCACTGTTCATATTTTTAAAAAAGTTTAAGTATCAGTATACCTTGGAAACAGACATAGAAATCAGCTAAGGTTTTACTTTCGATTTTAAGGATTAAATCTAATAAAGAAGCTCATGAATGTTATATAAAATGCATGTAGTCAAAGAAATATCTGGAAGACCAGGTAAATTATGTCTATAATCACCCCAGAGACTTTTGTAATTTAAAGAAGTCCAGCCCCATAACAGTTGGGTGTCTTGGGCAGTTTGTGGGACCACTAGTGGGGAAACAAGTATTTATCTCTTGTACATGAACTGGCTTTTTGGAGCCCATTCTCTAAGGAAAGATATCTTGCTTAGTCTAGATAAAGGATGGAGGTCCTTGGTACTGCCTCAAGCATTGCCTTTGTTGATTCTCCATGGGAGGTCTCACCCTCTCTGAGGAAAGGATAGTGAGACAAGTAGGGAATAGGTTAGGGAACAGAATGATGGGAGAGAGAGGGAACTGGGATTGTTATGTAAAGTAAGATTGTTTAAAAAAATAACAAGAGGAAAAAAGAAAAAAAGAAGTCCAGGCCCAAAGAGTGGAACTAGCAAGGGTTATCATTTGTTCTTCTCTTCAGCCTGGGTACCTAGTATCTTTAAATAGTTCTGCAAATATAGTAGACATTCAGTAAATGAACAAATCAAACAACACATTTGCTTTTCTTATTACAACCATTTTTTGTCTCCTCCCTCTTCAAATTTATAGTTGTTCCTAACTCTGCTTTTGATATCCACTACTCACTCATAATGGAGCATTAGTCGTGTGGGAACTGCTTTCAGCAAGGATACCTCATGGCTTCCATGATTACCCTGCATTTTGAGGCTTTTTTCTTTTTATTTTCCCTTTGCCACAGGTAGTTAATTGCATTGTCTGCCTTTAGACCTTTCTTACTTTTGGTGTTGTCTAGCACTTTAGTTTTCATGTGGTTCTTGTGATCTCTTCGCAGTATTGGAATCCCAGGTATTTTTTTCATTTGACTGTCTTCTTCTGAAGCTGTTTCCATTAGTGACTCAGATGTCTTTTTTAATCTTTTTATTTCTCTCCATGATAATTTTTCTGCATTATTACATCACTCTCCAAGACTTGGACTATTATCTCAGTGCTAAAAAAATTCTCTCTGAAGAGATGAGTATAGGTAGAGAAGAAATGTTATGCCATGAACTGAGCCCTAGGACACTCCAACTTCTAAAGGACTAGGAGATTAATTTGAGTTCCAAAGAAGCTTGAGAATCTGTGACTAGAGGATGTGCAGGAATATCAAAATATGTCTGTGTCTCTTAGTCCAGTAGAAAATACAATAAAAGTTATTTTCATGAAGGCAGGATGTTGACAGACAGTGAATAAGAGATTACAACTATGGATATGGTAGTCTGCTGATTTCATATTCTCAGAAATGGGCATTTCTGTTTCATTTATTATTTTAGAATAGTAATAATTCAATAATTGTTAAGTAAACTGTATTTGTCCACTGCCCCTACCTCAGATGATCCCAGACTGGCTGTAATGGTTTTATCCCTTGATCCAGGTGATCAAATTTTAACTCAATTCCTCATAAGCAGATGGTATGGTCTTAGATGTGTTGCTTATTTGCTTGACTTTCCTAACATATGGATTGAAAATAATAGTGTCTTCATCTTGCTGCTCTAGAGATTACATGAGACCATAGAGTGAAAGGGTCTATCCAATGCCCTGAATCCAGCACTCACTCTTGTGCTATAATCCTAGTGATGCTCTCATATGTGTTGAATTATCAGTGTATTAAGTATTCATAGACCAGTTGTGAGAGTCAAACCACCCTACCTATGTAAAGTGTTGCATGAATAGCGTTCTCTCTCTCTCTCTCTCTCTCTCTCTCTCTCTCTCTCTCTCTCTGCCCCCCCTCTCTGTATGTCTCTGTTAGTTGAATTACTGTGAAGAATGTTAAGATTTCATATTGTGATTTACTGAACCTTCCATTTGGTTTATTCCTCAGTGATAGTGTTACAGTATTATAGGACTATAAGGACTGTGCAGCCTCAAATTATTTCATTCCCAGTCATATGTTGGGTAACTTGCACTCAGGATGTACCATTGCCTGATGACAGGAAACATAGTAGGACTGATGCGTACATTTCCACAAGTTACTTAACATGCATTCATCTGATTAAAATTCTCACAGAGTACATCAAGGTATCTGCAGTGTTTTGAAATGCAGTGTTAAAGAGAGGAAATTCAGTGACGATTACATTCAATTGGATTTTCGTCTTGAGGAAATAAGCATTTTCCTCAAAAGCAATTTGGTGTTACTTGTAAAGAAGTGCTTAGAAATGGAATGCTGAACATATCTCTCCTGTATCTATGTGTGCATGACCCAAGTATGTGGCACATCTGAAGGAAATTGACTTTATGAAAGCCAACCCAATGCCAAATGAGTGTCTATGGATAGGAATGCTTTGAGTAATAAAAAGAAAGAAAATCTAAGTGTTTAATAGAATCATTTCACATGAGAGTCACATAAAGCAATATATCATTTCATAATTTAACATCAACATGACAGAAGACATTAAATAGTAAATGAAAAACAATAAATTTGTCAGTATGGATTATGAAGATTATTGAAGGTTATGATCAATTAATTTTGTGTTATATCTATCTATGTGCTACTTATCAAAGTTGAAATATTTTTACCTTAGTCTACCCTTCACTGTCATCATGAAAATTTAAAAATATTTTGAAAGTGTAGTTTTTCTTTCAAATTTGTGTATGCTATGGGTTTATAGGGAAAATGCTTAAAAAATATCAGTTTTATCAGAAACCCAAGGAACAGAATTCAGATCTTGAATCTGAGCTAGGCAAGATGGCATAAGCCATTCTAGCACCTTGGAGGCAGAAGCAGAAATATCACCACAAGTAGAGGGAAGCCTGATCCAGATTGTTCATGAGACATGTCTCAAAGACACAAGGGAAATTTTACGACTGAACCTTAAACTTTGGGAAGCACTTGGAATTCAAGAACTTTGATCTTGAGTGTTGTACTCAGTTCTAGTCACTGCAGCTAACCCTGCCTTCCAACCCTGCATCATGTCTTAGTGATGTCTCCTTTGAGTCTCCTCCTAGAGGACCTTCTTTCCTAAACTTACTATGGCAAGCTCTTAGTTAAAATTTGTTCTTCTGTAAAGGATTCATAAAATTTCACCTATGGTCCACATAGAGTGTGAAAATGCTTGTCAAATATCCTTCTAGAATCCTAATGTCACTGACCTTTCCTTATGAAACAGATTACACTGTTTGAAACTTCTGTAGTTTATTATATTGTAATCAGCCTATGGGGATTTTTTTAATGTAAGCATTTCCATCTCCTACTGTAGTCCAAGTCTAGACACTTGCATTCCTTTGTTGTAGGGTATCAGAGAAGCCTACTTAAATCACTTGAGTTTTTTCAACCCCAGTTAACTGCTCTATAACTTACCTTCCTTTGCACAAGAAAAAGTAATGAGTAGAAAATGTAATCAAAAGGGTTAACTGTGTATTTATAAGACTAATAAGACTTTGTATGTTTTTATGAGGACAAATACCATGAATTAAGGGATGGAATTCAAGCCTTGTCTCTGGGAAGTAAGCCTGTCCATCTCTCTCTTTGCTACTTTTGTGTCAGTCAGATTCACTTAGGAAGTACCAAGCTCATTGGGATTCATTTCCAATCCTCTGCAACAACTTCCAGGTCATTTAATTAATTTTATTAAATTAGCCCTAAAGGGAGCATTAAATAAAACATTTTCCCTTTGCAGCCCTGGTAAGTTCTAAATATATCCCATAGTAGATACACATGGATCAAATTTATAGAAACCCCAACTGAAGAAAAGAAAAATCTCAGAAGTTTAAGACAAATCTCTACTGAACTTCCTATATAAGATATTGAGCCAGGCAGTGGTGGTACATGCCTTTAATTCCAGCACTCAGGAGGCAAAGGCAAGCAGATCTCTGTGAGTTTGAGGTCAGTCTGGTATACAGAGTGAGTTCCAGGTCGGCAAGGGCTAAAAGAAAGAAAGAATGAAAGAAAGAGAGACAGAGAGAGAGACAAAGAAAGAAAGAACAGAAAAAAAGAAAAGAAATTAAAGCAATGTTGAACAGAGGATGTGTTAAACTGGGCTGTGGTGAGTCACACTTTAATCCCAGCATTTAGGAGACATACACAGGTTATAACAAAAGACATCATCAGTGATGTCAAAACTTGAGCAAAAATGATTGGACATGATAACTCTATTATGTAATAGTTATTAATGATGGCTAAAAGATGAATAAAGGAAAATGTTAAACACATGTGCAAAAACAAAAATGACAATATCTGTGCTTTGGAATAAGACGAATGTATCCCTATTTACTAAATTCTATATAAGTAAAGCACTCCAGCTGCTCGTCAACCAGGCTGCAAGATTCTCCTGACTACCATGGCCTGGATCACCTCCTTCCCTCAGTTATTCCTTAAATCCCCTGAAAGGACCTGTGTCTCAACAGGGGATGTGCTTCCTCTCTGACCATCTCTCCTAAAACAAAGCTAAGAGTGTCCTGTGTCTGATTCATCCCATTGCTGTTCTTGCATCCAGCCATCTTTAGACCCTGTCCTCATCCAGCACTGGATTCTGGAATTCAATGACCCATTTTATGGGGCCAGACTTAATTTTATCATGAACAGTTCCTTGGGGAATTAAGGAAAGTGGCAGACTGATAGGAAATCTAACAGAGAACACAATTCATCTGCTTAGTTAAGTTTAAAACATGGATATTATTCTCAATTTGTTCTCTTCCTTTGTTTTCCTTCTCTAATCAGGTTAGATTTCACAATTTATCAGTTCCCACTCTTAGGATTTTCCATCCTAGCACCTCAGAACATAGGCACTTTGCTCCACTCAGATTGCCCTTGAACTTAATTGTGCATTCTCCCATTCATGTATTGAAACTTTAATCCCCCACATAGCCATATTCAGACATAGGGTCATAATAAAAGTAATTATTTAAAATGGGGTCATAAAGGCAGGACCCTAATTTGATAGGATCAGTGATCTGTAATAAGAGACACTGGAGACTTTCCCCCTTCTCCATGCATAAACACCCCAAGGAAAGGCTGTGCAATGACCCAGTGAGAGAGTGATCATCTGTAAGCCAGCTGTATCACCTTCACTGGAAGCAGAACCTAGCCCTGCCAGACTTCACTTTGTACTTCCAGCCTCCAATGCCATGAGAAAATGGCTTCTATTGGATGAGCCAAGTTGATGGTATCAGTTATAGCAGTTGAGCTAAGATAAATCCAACTATAATAGGATAGAGTCAGCACTATTAAATATACTCATAGACTCCAAGGAATTATATAAAACCCTGAAGAATAAGGTATTACTACAGAAAAGGCCCAAAAGCTTGAAAAGGTAATGTCATCCTGCCACACAGCAGGTATAGAACTTGAGTCTCCTGTCATTACACTTTCTGCGCCTGAGATTGTCAATCCGGGCCAGGCCACTTGTTCCGGGCTCTACTTTGTACATAGAACTTCCCTATAGCTATCCAGAACTCTGGTTTTTATATACTGTATTCAAGTCCTAAACTCCCATTTTAATACTTCACCTTCATCACAAAATCTTATTTAAACATATCAAAGGGTTCCCAAAGAATACCCCAGATCTCTTAACTTTATTTTACAATATGTTCAAAATAGTCCATGTAGTTATACTATATTATCACTCTGTTCAGGTACAAATGTCAAGTTTCCAATCCACCACATTATACCAAGAGCATGCCATATTCTTTTTAGTTAATAATTAAATTAAAAATTAGGTTAGCATACAAAATATCATGTTGCCTCTTGTCATCTTCATATGTGTGTCTCACTCCTTTATAACCATATCTATAATTCTCTCCAGGAAATACTTTTTTCTTCCTTTCTACACAAGACTTTACTTAGTGCCTAAGGCCATCTTCAGTGCCATACACAAGGTTCTTCTTAGGTCTGTTTATAGTAATCTCCTGCTTATAATTCTTTTAAGTATTTTCTAGAGGTTCATTTCTTGTGCCCTTTAGTTATGCATTAATCCCTAGGTGTCTCATGTTTATCAAAGTTTTAAAAATAACTAAGAAATGAAAAAAAGATAAATTTTAAAATCTCCAACTAACCAATAAACGTGCTAATCATTATGCAGATATTAAACTTTTATCCTGGTCCAGGATTTGTAAAAGGTGATGACATTGGTTAAGAATATGTTTTTCCCCTATGAGTATTTCATATTAAGTTCAGTGCTTCAAATAGCCTCACTATATTAGGGAAGTATTTACTCAATGTGTAATAGTATCTATCCCATATACTCAAAAATGAAAAGATTGTGCAACAGTTTCCTCTTTGTCTTTCAATAACAACAAAGTTTAAATAGTGATATAATACTTAGCAAGACAGCATAGTGTAGAGGCCATAGAAAAATTTCCACAGGACTGAGCTGCAATTTTATCTCATCCCTTTGCTCATTCATTGTCTTGGGGCAATTGTTTATGAAACCATAGTTTCTTATTTAAAAGTCTCAGCATAGAGTCTGGTTTTTATATAAATTCTTTTAGTCTCTGAAATCATATTTGTAACCACTCAAAAACATGGACAAAGAACCTTGTTATTTCTTCTCTATTTCTCTCCCAATGGCCAGTGCTGCCCTAAATTTTTGTCTCAAAGATGAAAACACATTTAACCGATTCTAACAGACAGTGAGATTCCTAGCTGGGCTTTGAGTGGAGGCAAAGTGAAAACAAACAAAGCAAAACAAAATGAGCATAAAACCTCCTCCCGGAAGGATATGTATGTAACAAAGGTCTTAGTGAGAAGTGTGGCATTTACAAGCAGTTTTCAACACAAGCTTCTCTCTGCAGAGATACATCTATTTGTTGTACTTTGAGAGAAAAGCAAGAGATGCAAATACAGATTCTTTACAATTATTCCCATTTCTTAGCTGGTGTACTTGATTGGAAATGCCATCTGAGGAGTACATATTAACCTGTTTTTAAGTAACCGGGTAGATACATCAGATAATGGTAAAACTGACAATACCCCTCATTGTGTCTTATGTAAAGTGTGATTAGATATGGACTCAGGCAGGCCTGTTATTTCTGATGGGAAGATATTATGAAGTGATACTTAAAGCTCTGCTCAGCTTTACACCTGAAGATTGCAGTTTAATTGCTGTGAGGTTGCATAGGTTTGTGAAAATAAGTCATGTCAGACACATTTGAATACTTTTAAAAGTTCAACTGCTATTGGACTTGTTATAATGAGAAATGAGTAAATCAATGTTAGTAGATATTTTTGAAATCACCCGACAGCATTCCTTATCACTGGTAAACATATGGATACATGGCAGGCAGGTTTAGAAATAGATAATAAAGTAGTGATAGACAACGCACACTGGAATTAAAAGCCTAGAAACATGGGAATCTTTCTGAATGATTGAAAAAAACAACAACAAACTCCTGGAGCAGATGGCTTTACAGCCAGAAGGATTTAAGGTCAAATATTTGTACTCCTGGTTACTGACTTTGTGAGTGGTCATAACCCTACAAACCTTAATGCTGCCATCTGTGAAGTAGGAATAACAGTATTCTTCTTAAAGTCATTGAGAAGAACAAAACAGATGATTTTAAAAAATTCAACTCAGAGCCAGACGTATAGATAATACTGGTGTGACTTTTTTCCCACTAGATTTAGAGACCTTTTCACAGAAGAGGACTCTCTATAATCGTAAAGACCCTGGAAATATGGGAAAGGGAATGGTTCACTATCCCACCGCAACTCTGTGCAATGCCTAGGTCAAAGCTCTGTGGTTATCTCCTGCTTTTGATACCTTATTGGTATTTCAAGTGCTTCCTTTCCTAGATGCCCCTGTTCGAGAGATCAGGACTACACATCTCAGCCCAGTTCTTTGGGAAAAAAAAGCTTGAGATCCTTTAAAATCTTTGCGAAAATCCTAAGATAAAAGCCTCAGGGAGATCAATGAAAACCTTTCAGGAAACAGATTCTACAATACTCCACTCTGTAGTGTGGCAAGAAGTCTTACATACTAGCAAGATGCATGTACACTCCCTGTCTCTTTTGGGAGAATCCACTGCACAGCCCAGTGCTTTGAGATACTTTCCCCATTTACTTCTTGCATGTGCTTGCTAATTCACTGTTTCCTTTTGTAGTCATGAGGCAAACCCTATGAGAATAAGGATTTATTTTTTATCATTTTATTGCTGCCTTCCAAAACATGCTAACACTTATAATTTATAGTCAGCTATCATTTCTAGCTTATTGTACATACCCAGCAAATATTTTTGAGTGAACTACTGACTGATGGCATTAAAACAGGATTTCACAAGCTACATACAGCCAGTCAGTTCCAGTCTGTCCTCTATTTTGGGTAGCCTCTAATCACAGCCATGGAAGTTTACTTCTGCCTTGTGTAACAATGATTTCTTTACACAATGGCAAAGCATGTGGCCTTGTGATCTCCAAAGTTTACATATTTACTATCTGCTAAAATCATCACCATCATCACAATAGCTTTCAAAAAGTCTTTTTAAATACCAGATATATGGCATGCTTTTAATGGCTTTCTTAGCAGCCTTTGTAAGGTGGATCTTATTTCTGCTATCATTCAAGGGAGGAAGATGATACCCAGAACCATTTCAGAGCTTAGTGAGATCTAAGAGCAAACTCGCCCCCACCCATAGCCCATCTGATGCCAGATACTTTGATGTTTATACTAAACTAGGTGGCTAACTGTTATACCAAGGTGAACATGTAACAGTTTTTCCATTGCCATTCAATGCCAGTGTTTCTGTTTCCTAAGGAAATTAAAAAGCTGGATAAACAAAAAACAAAAATAAAAATGACCAGACCCATTTTCATATGTTGGATTTCTGTATATTGACATTGCCTTGTATTTCTTTCATGGTGCGCTTATTTTTTTATAAATTGTATTTAAATTAGAAATAATCATATTTTACATATCAATCCCTGTTCCCTCTCCCTCCCATCCTTCCATTCCCCCCCACTGACTCCCTATCCCATCCCCCATTCACTCACCAGGGAGTTTGAGGTCTTCCATTGGGAATCTTCGAAGTCTATTAGATCATTTGGGGGAGGGCCTAGGTCTTCCCCTGTGTGTCTAGGCTGAGAGAGTATAAGCATCCCTCCATGAGAAATGGGCTCCCAGAGTCCATTAGTGCACTAGAAATACATCCTGGTTCCACTGTCAGAGACCCCATAGACTGTCTAGTGCTCCTAGCTGACACCCTCATTTAGGAGGCCCGGTTTTGTCCTATGTTGGTTCCCCAACTGTCAGACTGGGATCCATGAGCTCCCACTTGCTCAGGTCAGCTGTTTCTGTGGGTTTCTCCAGCCTGGTCTTGACCCCTTTTTTGTCACTCCTCCTTCTCTGAAATTGAATTCCAGGAGTTTGTCTCGGTGCTCAGCTGTAGATCTCTCCTTCTGCTTCCATCAACTACTGGATGAAGGCTCTAGGATGACATTTAAGGTAGTCATCATTCTCACTATAGGGGAAGGGCATTTAAGGCAGCCTCCCCACTACATCCTTGTGGGTCTCTGAACAATTCCCTAGTGCCAGATTCCCCTTTAAACCTATAGTGGCTCCCTGTATTGATGTGTCTCTTTTCTTGTTCTTGTCTATTCATCCCCCCATTCAATCTTCCTGATCCCTCATGTTCTCCTCTCCCCTCCTCTACCCCCTTCCTCTTTCTCCTACCTCCCTTCTGCTCCCCCATGTTCCCAATTTGTTCAGGGGCTCTTGTACCTATTGCCTTCACTGGGGGACCACGTATGTCTCTCTTATGGTCCTCTTTGTTTCCTAGCTTCTCTGGAGGTGGGCTTATTTTTAATGGAAATGATTATGGAAGCAATGCAAGCTCTTTTTAAAAATCTGCTGTTGGCATTAAAACAGAGAAAATGCTAAAAATGAAAACAGACTCTTATAATGGGGAAAACTCTGGGAGATTATTCAATTGGACTTAAAAGTAGAATATGAAATTTAATGTGGCTAATTGATGCACTTGGGTAGATATAATGCCAGGCTAAGAACAGTTTAAATGGTGCTTAATTAGTTAGTATGGAAGAAGAAAAAAATCCTTGCTTGCTCCAGCAACGACCGCTTACATTTTGGATTAGCTTCAACAGCAATAGAAAAAAACTGAGACACTGTCAGAGACCATGCTATATGTCTCAGGATACATGTCTTTTGTAAGGCACTAATTATAACACACCAAGACACCTGGTCCAACTCTAGCCTCATTAGGCAACAAAAAAGAAGTGCCATCTATTGCCAGGAAGCAGACATGTTTGCCAAGTATGAAGACTATTCAGTCAGTGCAGACATCAGGAAGACCTGGACTTTCAGTGGAGTGTCCTGGATAAGATTTCTATAGACTCCTTCAGAATATACCTGGTGCTCTATGCTGCTCTCCTGAGAGAGAGTTCTGTGCTCATCAGATGAGCACAGTCGAGTTGTCATAACCAGGTTCTAGCAGAGTACCCTTCCTATGGAACTGTGGTGTAAATTACAGCCCAGCTCCCATCAGGTACAGTTGCTTTCCTTTGTGCCCTCCCCTATAGGACTCAAATTTATTGAGAATGGGGTCTCTGTCATTTTTATAAACCTTTACTGGACGCCACACTACCCATTCTTCTGCAAAGAGTCTTAATTCTACATTTTCATTTTCTCCTCTGAAAGAAGAAAGGAAGCTAAGTATAGCTACATCATTAATTATGAAAGAGATTGGGAAGGACAAAGACAGAAATGCCAGACTGACTGTTTATAGAAGACACTTTACTGGGTAAAGGACATGGGGGTTGGGCAAAAAAATACATTAAACTTCTATGAAGGAGGCACATCACAAAAAACTGTTTAAAATGATGAATTTGACTTCTAAAATGCATGAATAGATAGTTGAATTGCATTTAAAACAATTATAGATATGAACTTCTTTAACCATAATCCACTTTTGGTCTAGACTGCATAGTATTCTGAATTGTGGAGTTGGAATTATAATGTCAGAGCTACTTTAGTGTTATAGTGTTGCTAGCAGACTGCTAGAGGAGATTAAAGGATGCTCAGAATAAATGAAAAGACAAGGCAAAAAGGAACAGGGTTGTGCAAACTAGAGAATGATCTGATGAAAGACAGAACTGTGCTCCTACACCCTTCAAAGGATTTCAGGTCAGCATAATACATTAGTTGTGGGAGCTTAAAGCATGTCCTTCAGGGCACATAACTCACAGGAGATGACTCCGTCAGCCCTGCTGTAAGAAACAAGAGCTGAAATAAATAGGCTTGGGAGTATGCCTGCTGACTGACTTCCTTCTTTCCATTCTCTCTTCCTTCCTCTTTCCCTTCCTTCCCTCCTCCTTTCCTTCCTTCCTTTCTTTCTCCTTATTTCCTATTTCTTCTGTCCCTATTTTCTTTTACATGGTAGTGACTGAAAGAAATACACTAGCATCAAATCATTCATGAACAAGTTGTAAAGTAGACACAGAGCTGTAGAGCATTCACTAGTTAGCACTGACCTGCATTTAGCATGTAATTGTAAGTGCAAAGGATGCAATCTAAAATGTGTAGATTTCCTTGAATGCACAAAAAATTGGAGCTCTGCACAAGAAGCGTGGATAAATGTGTTGATGTTGATGAATGACTGATCTTTTATTCTGTTCAACAATGCTGATTACCAGCTGTACAAGCCAAGAGTTACAAATATGGTTGCTATGACTGATTTCTCTCAGATCATATAGTGTTGGGAAGGAGGATGGTAGAATGTACATAAGCACTGGATTCAGTGTAAGATAACAGGATGAGACCAATGAAATATAATTTATATATTACTGACTTACAGATGACTCTTAAGGCACACTTCATTGGATAAAGGGATTCCAGGCTTAGTTGATACTGGGATCAGAATTTGAGTGTCATTGTGGGAAGAAATAGTGTTAGCTGAAGGCAGAGAAATGGATCACTACACAGTTTCAAAGGAGAATTCAGGTGACATGCCTGTGAATTTATACACTTCAAACTTAGGGAAGTAGCCAACCAAGTCTGCTTCATCGAAGCTGTCAATGTGTTTAGACAGAGACCCAAAGGGAGTGAATCACAAGGGAATGTTGGAGTCTGTAAGAAACTCACAATCCAAATGTTTCAAAGGCACTCCTAGGATAACCTCCCAGAGCAAGACAGGGCTCAGTTCCCTCTGTACAGTTCTCTGCCTCAGGTCAGGTCATGACCTTGTGAAGAGCCCTCTTGAAGTCATCGAGGCTTACAAAAAGAGAAAAACCTTTTACTGATGCCCTAGACTTTACTCCCTCAGTTCTCCAAGTCATAAAGGATGCTATCAGAGGAAAGCAGTTTAAATGTTTGAGTGACAGAGCCCTGTCCAGCATCCTTTCTCTTTGGCAGCCTCCTACTCTGAGGACTCTCAGCGGGCAGGCACTCTAAGTGTTTTCAGAGCTGTGCTCCTCATTTAAGACTTTTTGGATTATTGAAATTTAGGGTGGCTCAAATAAATTTGAGTAGTTTAATGATTATTCCCCATGATCTTCCCTCCATATCACACTGAGCCTCTCAACACAACCAGCATTTCAGCTGCTACAGACTTAGGAACTTAATCTGCTTTTACAAAAGGAAGATGGAGGAAATTGACCTGAGCCAGCAAGTCTACTGATTTGTCTGCAAATCCAAATTTTCAGAATGGAGCTGTCCTTCGAGTTCTGAAGTCAGAGAATGGAGAAAATAGTCTAAATCCTGAGCAGTGAATTAGTGGCAGAGACCTATGTACCTGCCATTGTTGTGGTTCACTATTCCTGTAGTGGCAATTACCCTTATCGCACACACAATAGAGAAGCCACAAGGAAAACAGCTCTAGTTTTCTAGTCTGAACCAGTCTCTGGTACTGCACTTGTGTGGGTCTTTCCAGTTGTGATCTTGGTCTTTCTGGAAAAGAGTGTGAAGCATGTTATTTCATTTCAAAAAGCAGTAATTCATGATTCGTTGTAATTAAGATGTTATTATTTCCTTGGTAATTTATAGTTGCTTCCTCTTCTTTGGTGCCTTCGGCAGATGGAATAGTTACTGGTTGATGTGGTGTTGATGATTGGGAATCAAAATGACATGAATCCTATTCTTCAGAATTTAGGGATTGAGAGAAAGCTAGGTAGATCTCTTGTTTTATTTGCAAGACTGTTCATGTATTTCTAAGAATTTACATGAAGATAGAGAATAAAGTAAAGCATAGGGTAAAGTATATTGGATAAATTTCAAATGATTACTTTTTTAGCTCTGTAATAAAATATCAACTATTTTTCACTATTGAAGCATACTACTTAGCTAGTCATTTAGTAGTCACATTCTGCTTTTCACCATCCACAAATTCACATATACTTCCTTTTTTATTTTCCCCTTAGATTTATGGCATCCATTCTTTAGGGAAATTGTCTCTAGTGATAATACATATTTCTTATAAAGCATTGGGACCACATGAGTAGGATGGAAAATCTAAACTTTCATAGTAAATTCAGAGCCTCCGTTTTACTCTAGAGCTTGGAATGGAATCTTGGGTATGCTGTTTATTGTGTGATTTTGCATGATTTGTTGTATCATTCTGTATTGTGGAGGATTTTATTTTGTTTTTTTACCTCTAGGGCAGAGATGATAATATAACATAATGCAAGAAATGTTTTGTGAGGTAATACATCTTAAATGCTTTAGGCAATTGCCTGGAATATGGTAAGTATAAAAATATTAATGATTAGTATTAAGAAAAATCAGAAAGATGTCTGAGATGAAAAAATTGTTCAAAGGGAAAGATGAAAGAAATCTCAAGGGGGGTAATGAAAGGTCACTGCAAGGAGACATAGCGATGAATATATATTGAGTGATGGGAACCATAGGAAACAGTAGGGAATACTTCCCAGGGGCAAATTTTATTTTCTGTTTCACCATCTAAATTCATATGGATTCATATGTTTTCTGCTAGGGACAATAATAATGGCTTAAAGGATTCAATATACATCTTAATAAGTTCTTCCTCTACCTGGTGAACCCAGGGGAGATTGTATTTGTAGGCAGAGCAATGCAGGACTGTGGGATCCAACCTGGCAGATACCATGGTTTTGTTTTTCATTGGGATTACAAGTGGCACACAAAGTTCCTTGACAGCTATCCAAATTGAATTCCTCATTTTGATGTTCTTACCTGTCTTGTAGACTTTTCCCAGAACAGTCTCATTTTACTCACCAGTTTGTTGCTTCATAGAACAGAAGTGTCATTTGCTGAGTTGTAAACTGACTGGGAATTTTGAGTATCATTCTGTTTAAACTTTTTACTCAGTAGTACCACCTTAAAGCAGATTCAGAATAGCAATGAACTTTAAGAGAATATATTTAGAATAATCAAAACTCAAATTCTTATAAGAAAAGCAGAACAAATATTAAACTGGGTGCATATAAACTAAGTTGCCAGGATTCAGGCTGTGAATAGTTACATTGGAAGAACAGGTTGTAATGGCACAGAATCAAACAGTGCAGCTTAGCTGAAGGATGTCTTTCTGCACGATGGACAAGCCAATTAAGAATGGTTTCAGCTTGCTGGAGTTCTACAACCATAGCAGGGTTTAGAAAACAGATGAAGTTAATGGTCAGAGAAGGCATAATAAAACATCTAAACAACAGCAGAAGGCATAACATAAAGGAAGTTTTGCTTTTTTTTTTTTTGGTTTTGGTAAGTTGTATCTTGTACACCTGTCTTTTGAACAGGAAAACTGGTAACAAATTAAGAATTTTACTGGAGCAAAGGCAAGTTGTTATTCCTCCAATTATTTAATCTTGTTCTTACCATCTGAACAATTAAAACAAGGAATTTCTGAGTAAAGTCAGTATCATGGGAATGACCTGTTGGGAAACATAACACTGGTATTCAGTAAGTTATGGAACAAAGAAGTATCTGTAAACATTTGATCAAGGGAATCTTCATTTCTGTAAGGGAGGAATTGAATCAGGCCTTGTAGAGGAACTGATGCTCTAGTATTTAGAGCCTATAGCCTCAAATCTATCTTAGTCTCTGTTTAGTTAGGGTTCCTTTTGCTGTGAAGAGACACAATGACTCAGGTAACATATAAAAGAAAACACTTAATTGGGGGCTTGCTTAAAATTCAGAGGGTGAGTCCATGGTCATCATGGTAGGAAGCATAATGGCTGGAAGGCAGGCATGGCAATGGGCAGGAGTGAAGAGGTTACATCCTGATCTTCCAGTATCAGGGAAAAGAAAAGTTAAAAGGGGTCTTGCATGGGTCTTTAAAGACTCCCTCCCAATAAGGCCACATCTCCTAATCCTTCTTATATAGTCTACCAACTGGGAACAAACATTCAAATATATGAGCCTATGGGGGCCATTCTCATTCAAACTACTACACCCTCCAAGTATATTTTTTCTTTTCTTTCTTTCTTTTTTTTTTTGTTTTTTTGAGGCAGGGTTTCTCTGTATTGTTTTGGAGGCTGTCCTGGAAATTTCTCTGTAGGCCAGGCTGGCCTTGAACTCATAGAGACCCATCTGCCTCTGCTTCCCCAGTACTGGGATTAAAGACGTATATTTAAAGTATATTTTAAGGTCTAAGGTAATTAATATCAGTCCAAATAGACATGTGTGCTAGAGGTACTACAGGAAGAAATTCCTCAGTCTTTGAAAAGAGTAAAGCATCCTGACATTGAAGTTTGAAATCTTTCAATTCTCTTCCACGTACATGGACTATGGATAAGGTTTGCAGTAAAATCATAATCCATTCTAAAACTTTCTTTTCAGTCAGTAGAATTCATGTATTACTAACCTTATCTCCCTTCTCTTATCCTTTATTTTTCCTCTATTATTCCATCTCCATAAGCATTCCTTTTTATCTTCAATGATGATAGTTGAGCTTGATGGAAAAGTTAAGAGTTTTGAAGTTAGCCAAATTCTATTTATGTATTCTGATAGCTTTCTTATGCTTTAACACATATTTCAGGAAATTGAGTTAAAAGCCAGTCTGGTCTATGTAATGAGTTCCAGGGCAGCCAGAGATACATAATGAGAGCATAATAAGAGTCTCTCTCTCTCTCTCTGTCTCTGTCTCTCTCTCTCTCTTACACACACACACACACACACACACACACTCACACACACACACACGGGGGGAGCAGGAGCAAGAGAGAGAGAGAGAGAGAGAGGGAGAGGGAGGAAGGGAGGGAGGGAGAGAGGGACAGAGGGACAGAGGGACAGAGAGAGGGAGGGAGGCTGAGAACAAAACAAAATGAAACAATAATGTTTACGGTGGTTCACTGTTTTGGAGTCTTCAGTCCATAGACATTTTGCCTCCTTTATCTGGGACCATGAAGGCAAACTCATTGCACTGTAAAACTGTGTTAAGGAATGTTGCTTACCTGAGAGGTGGTATTAGTAAGAGAAGAAACTGACATTGTCAACCCCCTTCCAAGCAACTCCAATGACCTCCCAGTAGGCATCACCTTTGAAAGTTTCAGTCACCTCCCATTATTTCGAAGAGTTAGAGACCAAATAATATCTGTGCTTTTTGGGACATTATAGCTACAAATACAGAAAATACCAATGCTCATGTATTCAACTTATGTCAGATAGTCTTCCTGATTATTTGTGCATCCCTCTATAGATAGAAATAATGATGTTCATCCAGTAAGGGAGAGGCTTTAGGAAAACACATGTTCAAATCTGGCACATGCTAGTGTTCTCTATGGTTTTGAACACCATTCTAGCTCTGTGCTCCCTGATTCCCATGTCCACTTACTTATTTATTTCTGTTTCTTTTATCTTCTTAAATGTTAGGCTTGACCCTGTACTTGCAGTTTTTGCTTATTTGCTTAACTGATATACATACATACTTACATACATACATACATACATATATAATCATAGTGATATACACAGACACACACAGGCAGATATACACACACACAGATGCACACACTAGGATTGGAGAGAGAGAGAGAGAAAGCATGTGTAATTGCTACTATTAAATCAGTATCTTGACTTCTTACCACAACCCCAATTTCAGGGCCATATATCATCATAAAAGCTTCCTTTATATAAGTCAGAGTTAATTTAACCTTTTTGCTTATCTTCCATTTTGTACCAATTCCTCCATTACCTCTCCCTCATCCTTTTTTTTTCAGTCTGAAAATCATCCTGTGGTGTTTTCTTTCCCCCAGAGTTAAGCATCTACTCTTGGGCCTATACATGCTAGGCAAGCAAGTCACACCTACTGCATGGAGAATCATCTATGATTTGTTCTTTTCCATTATTCATCTATCTGATTTTTATATCTTTAAATATCTTTAATAACCTATTCATCTTTAATATTTGATGTTTCAGTGATATCAAATGTTCATTTTCCTATAAATGATTGACTCTGTCTAGTTTATACAGCATAAATTATATGTTCATCTATATGAGAAGTTTAATTCCCCTGGAAAAGGGACGACTTACAGTGTGTAGTCTTTGAGATAAAATGCAACCAGTTCCTCAGCTGCTTACTTCAATGCAGGGTATATAATATTTATTATCAGCAAAGTTATGGAGAATACATTATACATATTGGGCAATGATGATGCAAAAGAATACAGACATGGTTGAGAGTGGATGTCAGGAGTGATTACACTACTGAAGCATGGCAAATGAAATAACTCAGACAGGAGGAAATGTATACATGAACAGTCAAGGCAGAGAGAGATATATAGAAATGGGAGACAAAGAGAGGTGATAGCATCCATGGAAAAGAAGTTTCTGCAGATTTTGAAACATTGGAGTTAGAATTCTAAATGTCAAATACTGGAAAAGTAAAAGGTGCTTGAAGTTGAGAAGATGAAGCAAAATGAGCTTTTAGTTGTGATTGAGTATTTGGCTAAGATCAAAGCCAAGGTCTTTAGCGATAAAGAAACTAGCAACTGAAGGGCAAAGAGATTATCATAGTCACTCATAGGGATATTGAAATTCTCTAGAATTATTACAAGTTATAGATTGATTTAGTGCTAAGTTGTTTAAGAAGAAGAAAGAAGGATCTATCACGTTTGGGTGGCTACACAGGGAAAGAGAACAGTGCAAGTCTTTGGGAACAGAAATCAAAGGAACTAGAGACCAAATAGAGGTTAAAAAAAAAGAACAGTGACTTAGGGTGAAATTAAAAGACAAGGAAAAAAATTCATTTTCTCCCAGAATAAGTGGTATATGAGGAATGAGAGAAAAATTAACCACTGCCTGGAAGTGATACCAGAAGGTAGTTATTTTGAAGCCTAGTTAGGGATGTGCATGAGGTGGCCATTTGAAGCCCATTCCCTCTGGTGGGATGCCTTGATCGACCTTGATGCTAGGTGGGGACAGGATCTTCATCCTACCCAACTGAATATACGAAGCTTTTTGACTCCCCATGAGAGGCCTTACCCTTTCTGAAGAGTGGGTAAGGATGGGTTTGAAGAAGGTGGGGGAAGAGGAGGAAGGGAGTTAGGAGGAAATGTTGTTGGTATGTAAAATGAGTGAAAAAAAGTAATTGGTATTAAAAATAAAGGCTAGTTATTAAAGCCAAAAGCTAAATATGGATGAATGCAGAATGAACAGTATATATTCTTGTTATATTTCTTTGAAATTTCCCCTGTATGGTGGAATTAAAGAGAGCAAAGTGAGCCATCTGCCATCTCAATGAAGGAATTGAAATAGCATTTGACTTTGTGTAAACATCTCCAGATCACAATATAATGTGACAAGTGTATGGGTATTTCGTCTAGGTGTTGTAGGGGCAGAGAAAGTAACAGAGAGTGATCAAGCAACTCCTTCAGTGTAGAGGAGCTCTGGATTATCTGGAGCATTCCATAGAGATGGGAATCATTTAAAGAAGTAATATTTCTCAAGTCAATAGAAGAAAAGATAGGATCAGAGTCTGAAAGGCATAAGATAACAGTAGGGTTCCTATATGTTCATAATCCTTAGGTATTATTTTCATTTGGGGAACTGAGTTTGGATTATTGGTATAATAAGTTTGTGACAACAATGGATTTTATTTTTATTATTTATTTTTGAGAATACAATGAAATATGATATCTACCCACATTTCCACACTCCACCTTTTCACACATCTTTTACAGCGTGTATGAACCTTTCCTAAATTCATGACTCTTTCTTTTCATTACTCTATTTGTTTGCTTGACAATGCACTAATTAAAGTCAGTGCTGCCAAAGTCAGGGTTGGAGTCATCCACTGGAATATGGGCAACCTGCCATTGGCCATAACTTCAAGAAAGAATGAGCCTCCATTCCCCAGCAACAGCCCACTTCTGATAGCACCTTAGTGTGGTGTAGGGTCTGATTGTATATCATCCATTCTATCTACTCTGGGATTTTTGTTGTTTTTATCTTGTGCAGGCCTTGTACAGGAAACCACAGTTGTCACAGCATCATTTTTAAAATAAACATTTTTGTACAGAATATACTGTTCACAATAGTCCTTCCCATCCTCTGACTCTTACATTCTTCTCGACTCTTCTGCAATGTTCTCTTGAGCCTTGATTGTTGTGGAGTTTAAGGGCCCATTTAGGGATGAGCACTAAGTCTCTTATTTTCAGCTCTTTGAACAGTTCTATAGCCCTTTACAAAACACACACACACACACACACACACACACACACACACAAAACAATAACAACAAGAAATGCTTCTCTGACCAAGGAAGAGAGAATTTTCATAGGGAAAATTTTGACAAAATAACAATAGCAGGTTCCACTTTAGGGTCTGTAACTCCCATAATCATATGATTTTAATCGTTATTATAGTGTCAGGCATGAGGTTCTGTTTTTGTGTGGGAAAATTCAAAATCTAATCAGAAAAAAGCCAGTTACCCCACAACAGCCTTCTTACTAAAAAGTAAGTTACCCCATAACAACCTTGTCACTATTTCATGAACAAGTGTATCTTGCCTGGAAGGTACATATTGCAGCACACAGAGGCCAGTGCCACGTAAGATTATTGATATATTTTTTTTCTTTCCTGGAAACCAACATAGCACGTTCCGGGGGTCCAGGAAAACAGAGGAGTCAGGGAGACCAGGGGACCAGCTGTTCCGGCAGGTCCAGAGACGAGAACAAGGACAAGAAATAGAAGAACTACCAGATTATTGGACTTGCTAGCACCCACCAAAAGCAACTCAGGTCCCATAAACACCAGACCAGTAAGGGGCTCTTTCTGCACCAACTGGAAGAAGAGATGGGAAAGAGACAATACAAAAACAAACTCAGCTACAGAAGAAAAACAAATATGACACCACCAGATTCTAGAGACTCCACACCAGCAAGACTCCAACATTCCAATGCAAATGAAGCAGAAAAGAATGGCCTTAAAACCACTTTCATGAAAATGATAGAGGCCCTAAAAGAGGATATAGGAACATCCCTCAAAGAAATGGATGAAAAAACAAACCAAAAAAATGCAAGAAATGGAAGAAAAATCAAACTGAAAAATGCAAGAAATGGAAGAAAAAGCAAACCAAATAAGGCAGGAAATGGAAGAAGAAACAAAGCAAAAAAAAAAGGCAGGAAACGGAAGAAAAAAACAAAGCAAAAAATACAAGAACTGGAAGAAAAAGCAAACCAAAAAATGCGAGAAATGGAAGAAAAAGCAAACCAAAAAATACAAGAAATGGAAGAAGGAACAAACCAAAAAATATATAAAATGCAACAAATGGACGAAAAGATAAACCGAAAATTGCAAGAAACAATGCAAACAGTGCAAGGGTTGAAAACTGAAAGAGAGACAATTAAAAAAAACACAATCTGAAAAAAGGCTGGAAATAGAAAAGCTGTGCAAACAGTCAGGTACTACCGATAGAAGCATTACCAACAGAATACAAGAGATGGAAGAGAGAATCTCAGGTGTTGAAGATACACTAGGAGAAATGGATTCAACAACCAAAGAAAATCTTAAGTCCAACAAATCCTTAACACAAAACATCCAGGAAATATGGGACACCATGAAAAGACCAAACCTAACAATAATAGCTATAGAAGAAGGAGAAGAAAACCACCTCAAAGGGGCAGAAACATATTCAACAAAATCATAGAAGAAAACTTTCCCAACCTTAAGAAAGGCATGCCAATGAAGGTACAAGAAGCTTACAGAACACCAAATAGAGTGGGTCACAAAAAAACTCCCCTTGCCACATAATAATCAAGACCCCAAATATACAGAATAAAGAAAGAATATTAAGAGCAGCTAAGGAAAAAGCCAAGTAACATATAAAGGCAGACCTATCAGAATTATACCTGACTTCTCTATGGAAACTCTGAAAGCCAGAAGGTCCTGGATAGATATTCTACCAACACTAAGAGACCATGGATGCCAGCCCAGACTACTATACCCGGCAAAGCTCTCAATCACTATAGATGAAAAAACAAGATATTCCATGACAAAACTAGATTCAAGCAATATGTATCCACTAACCCAGCCCTACAGAAAGTTTCAGAAGGAAAACTCAAACCCAAGGAAGTTCACTACAACCAGAAAAACATAGGCATTAGAGAATCCTTATCTACCAACAGCCAAAAGAACAAAGGGGTGAAATTCCACCACCACCAACCATTGCAAATCAAAGAAGAATGAGCAATCAATGGTCATTAATGTCCCTCAACATTAATGGCCTTAACTCGCCCATAAAAAGACACAGGCTAACAGAATGGATTCGAAGTCAGAACCCATCCCTCTGTTGCATACAAGAAACACACCTCACCCTCAAAGACAGACATTACCTGAGAGTTAAAGGTTGGGAAAATTTTTTCAATCAAATGGTCCCAAGAAACAAGCAGGGGTACCAATCCTAATATCTAACAAATTAGAATTTAAAAGAAAATCAATCAAAAGAGATGAAGGAAGTCATTACATACTCATCACAGGTGAAATCCACAAAGATGAAGTGTCTATCCTGAACATTTATGCCCCAAATACAAAGGCATCCACATTCGTAAAAGAAACATTAATAAAACTTAAATCACATATAAAGCCTGACACACTTATAGTGGGAGATTTCAACACACCACTCTCACCATTAGACAGGAATACCAGACAGAAACTCAACAAAGAAGCAAAGGGTCTAATAGAAGTAATGACCCAACTGGGATTAAACATCTATAGAACATTTCATCTACATAAAAAAGAATATACCTTCTTCTCACCACTACATGGAACCTTCTCAAATATCGACCACATACATGGCAACATATCCAAACTCAGCAGCATTTAAAAACTTGGAATAACCCCATGCATCTTATCACACCACCATGCTTTAAACTTAGAATTCAACAACAACACAAACTGCAGAAAACCTACAAACTGGTGGAAATTGAATAATGAACAACTGCACCAGAAGTTAAAGACTTCCTAGAATTTAATGAGAATGAAGACACAGCATATCCAAACCTATGGGACACTTTGAAAGCAGTGCTACGGGGGAAGTTCTTTGCACTAAGTGCCCATATGAAGAAACTGGAGCATGGTTATACTAGAGAATTAACAGCACAGCTGAAAGCTCTAGAACACGAAGAAGCAAACTCCCCCAGGAGGAGTAGACGCCAGGAAATAATCAAATTGAGGGCTGAAATCAATGAAGTGGAAACTAGGAAAACAATACAAAGAATCAATGCAACAAAGATTTGGTTCTTTGAGAAAATCAACAAGATAGACAAACCTTTGTCCAAACTTACCAAACAGCAGAGAGTGAACATACAAATTAACGAAATCAGAAATGAAAAGGGAGACATAACAACGGACTCTGAGGAAATTCAGAGAATCATCAGGTCATACTTTGAAAACCTGTACTCCACAAAATTCGAAAATTTAATGGAAATGGATGACTTCCTGGATAGCTATCACTTGCCAAAATTAAATCCAGAACAGATAAGCAATTTAAATAGACCTATAACCCCTATGGAAATAGAAGCAGTCATCAAAAGTCTCCCAACCATAAAAAGTACAGGTCCAGATGGCCTCAGTGCAGAATTCTTCCAGAAATTCAAAGAACAGCTTATACCAATTCTTCTCAAAGTATTCCATGCAATAGAAGCAGAAGGGTCTTTGCCAAACTCTTTCTATGGGGCTTCAATAACCTTGATCCCCAAGCCACACAAAGACACAACTAAGAAAGAGAATTTCAGACCAATATCCCTCATGAACATTGATGCAAAAATACTCAATAAAATACTGGCAAATCATTTCCAAGAACACATCAAAACAATCATTCACCACGATCAAGTAGGTTTCATCCCAGAGATGCAGGGATGGTTCAACATATGAAAATCCATCAACGTAATCCACCATATAAACAAGCTGAAAAACAAAAATCACATGATCATCTCACTAGATGCTGAAAAAGCCTTTGACAAAATCCAACACCCCTTCATGATAAAGGTCTTGGAGAGATCTGGGATAACAGGGACATACTTAAACATAATAAAAGCTACATACATTAAACCAACAGCTATCATCAAACTAAATGGACAGAAACAAAGCAATTCCTCTAAAATCAGGAACAAAACAAGGCTGTCCACTCTCTCCCTACCTTTTCAACATTGTACTTGAAGTTCTAGCCATTGCCATATGAGAACAAAAGGGGGATAAAGGGGATACAAATTCGGAAGGAAGAGGTCAAACTTTCACTGTTTGCAGACGATATGATAGTTTACATCAATGACCCAAAGAACTCTACCAGGGAACTCTTACAGCTGATTAACACCTTCAGCAAAGTGGCAGGCTACAAGATCAACTCAAGAAAATCAGTAGCCCTACTATATACAGATGATAAAAGGGCTGAAAAAGAATTCAGAGAAACATTACCCTTTACAATTGCCACAAACAACATTAAATACCTTGGGTTAACACTAACCAAACAAGTGAAAAACCTGTATCAAAAGAACTTTGAATCTTTAAAGAAAGAAATTAAAGAAGCCCTCAGAAAATGGAAAGATCTCCCATGCTCTTGGATAGGTAGGATCAATGTAGTAAAAATGGCAATCCTGCCAAAAGCAATCTACAGATTCAATGCAATCCCCATTAAAATCCCAGCACAATTCTTCACAGACCTTGAAAGAACAATAATCAATTTTGTATGGAAAAACAAAAGACCCAGGATAGCCAAAACAACTCTGTTCAACAAAGCAACATCCATAGGCATCACCATCCCCGACTTCAAGTTCTATAATAGTGCTATAGTCCTGAAAAAAGCTTGGTATTGGCACAAAAACAGACAGGGAGACCAATGGAATCAAATTGAAAACCCTGATATTAACCCACGCACGTATGAACATCTGATCTTTGATAAAGAAGCTAAAAATATGCAGTGGAATAAAGAAAGCATCTTCAACAAATGGTGCTGGCATAACTGGAGGCTGGCATGTAGAAGTCTATGGATCGATCCATGTTCATCGCCATGCACAAAACTTAAGTCCAAGTGGATCAAAGACCTCAACATAAATCCAGCCACACTCAACCTCTTAGAAGAGAAAGTGGGTGGTACCCTTGAAAGAATTGGTACAGGAGACAGCTTCCTGAACATAACACCAGTAGCACAGACAGTGAGATCAACAATTAATAAATGGGACCTCCTGAAACTGAGAAGCTTCTGTAAGGCAAAGGACACAGTCAGCAAGACAAAAAGGCAGCCCACAGAATGGGAAAAAATATTCACTAACCCCACATCTGACAGAGGGTTGATCTCCAAAATTTACAAAGAACTCAAGAAGCAAGTCTCCAAAACACCAAAGAATCCAATTAAAAACTGGGCTGCAGAAGTAAATAGAGAATTTTCAATAGAGGAGTCTAAAATGGCTGAGAGGCACTTGAGAAAGTGCTCAACATCCTTAGCCATCTGGGAAATGCAAATCAAAACAACTCTGAGATACCATCTCACTCCTGTCAGAATGGATAAAATCAAAAACACAAAGGAGAATTTATACTGGAGAGGATGTGGTGAAAGGGGAACACTCCTCCATTGCTGGTGGGAGTGCCAACTGGTTCAGCCACTTTGGAAATCAGTATGGAGATTCCTCAGAAAAATGGGAATAAACCTACCACAAGACCCAGCAACTCCACTCTTAGGCATATATCCAAAAGATATACATACAACAAGGATGTCTGTTCCACTATGTTCATAGCAGCATTATTTGTAATAGCCAGAACTTGGAAGCAACCTAGATGTTCCTCACCCAAAGAGTGGATAGAGAAAATGTGGTACATTTACACAATTGAGTACTATTCAGCAGAAAAAAAACAATGGAATCCTGAGATTTGCAGGCAAATGGATGACACTAGAAGAAACCATCCTGAGAGAGGTAATACAGTCACAAAAAGAGAAACATGGCATGTACTCTCTCATATATGGATTTTAGACATAGATCTGGGGAGTGCCAGCCTACAATCCCATGGCCAGAGAGTCTGGGAAACAGAAACTTCATTCAGTGGCTGATGGAAGAAGAGGCAGACTCCCATGGCTAAGTACTGAGCTGAACTCAAGAAAGCCAGTGACATAGAGTGAGGACTGATCACCAAAGGGATTAAAACTGGGCTGGTTTAACCCCAGAAACAGCTGACCTGACAAGGGTTAACTCTTGAATCCCAGGCTGATGCCTGGGAATCCAACATGGGACTGATCAAGACCCCCTGAATGGGGGTGTCAGTGAGGAGGCCTAGGTAATCTATGGAGCCTTGGGCAGTAGATCAGTATTCATCCCGAGTATACACATGGACTTTGGACTCCCATCCAATAATGTGAGATGAACTGTCACCCTGAACTCTTGGGGGAGGGTCTAGGCCCTGCCCTGGATGAAATAACAGACTATGGACACCTCCATGGAGGGCCTCACCCTCCCTGGGGAAATGAAGGGATAATGGGGAAGTTGGAGGGAGGGCACGGGAGGAGGGGAGGGAAAGGGAGAGGGACCTGGAACTGACTTGTGAACCAACCATGTTTCTAATCTAAATTTAAACTTAAAAATAAAAAAAATTAAACAAAAAAAAAGACTGTGGTCAGAAAAAAATTTTAAAAATCTAGGTTTAATGAACTGAGAAAGGCACTCCTGGGTCACCCTCCGGAGGGTAGGAGAGTTGTCAGGTGGTGGCAAATATGGCTACCAGGTCTCACTTAGCCTAAAGGCATGGTCTTGAGCAGTCCCCAGTGAATGAGGTGATCCTTGACAGGTTTTTGTTGAGAGACTGGGGCTTGGAATGGGAAATGAGGAAGGGTGCTTGGGATGAAACTTCCATAAGAACATTCCAGACTCTGGGTATATGAATACCAAGGGCTGAGGAGAAGCTTCTATCAGAATGAGAAATACCTGTGTGTTTTCTCTCATAAAGGGAAGCAAAAAACTATTTGACCTCAATGTGGAATAGTGATTAATTGGGGTAGTTGAGTTAAGAAAGTAGAAAACAGGAGGCTAGGTATAATCAGTGCATGCTATAGACATATGTATACACACATATAAATAAATACATATGAATGTATTTATGTATGTGTGTTGAAATATCTCATTGAGCCCAATAGTATGTAAAATTAATACATGTTGATAAAAATACAGCTAAATGAAATATTTAAAAGAAATCTCTGAGGAGTGGATGGGGGTGGTATGAGGGAAAGATGGGGAGAGCAGGAGGAAGGGAGGGAGGGGGAACTGGGATTGATATGTAACATGAGAAAAGATTGTTTTAAAATAAATAAAAAGGATAAAGAAATTCCCTTGTAGGAAAGGATATTAACATAGAGAACACACTTTCCCCTTCCTTCTGGATTTCATTTAGTCAATGAGACAGAAAATAAATAAATAAGTAAATACCACGAATGATGCTATGGTAATGATCATAACACTAAGCTCAAGGGTGACAAGCTGATGCCACAATGGCCTAGGAGGCAATGTGACAGGACCATTCAGATGTTTAACAAGTGCAAGAGGAAGGTGTAAGACATCCTGCCATACTCAGGGACTTTACAAAGCACAAAGGTGACACTGAAATTAATACTGAAGGTGCTGCTTGTATGGCCCTGAGAAGACTGGGTGTGTGAGTTTAGAAGTGTCAGTGGACGTGTGAAGCCATAACAAGCATGATTGGCAACGAGTATTTTTCTATGGAGGAGGTGCCTAGGGAAGTACATGCCATTAAATGTTTATAATTTCTGCTTAGTGCCCACGACTTGTGGTCCTGACAATAGTGCATCAATTAGTGAGAATGGCCTTTCATCTCTTAAAAGAAATGTATGGAGATGGCAGTCTCCTGATCTTGCTTTCATTTCCAAGGACAAAGAAAGCAATTGTTTTCAGATTCATTATCTCTCCAAACTAAAAGGTAAAGATCAGCCAAGCTAAGTCCAATTGAAACTGGAAAAGCAAAATATAATCTGCATAATAACATAACAATGTTTTCCATGGAGTGCAAGTTTTATTGTGATTTCCCAACTTAAGGACACAGGAGAAATCAATTTATAGACTCACAATGATTGACTATCAAGCTGTACAGGGCTCATAGATTGAATCTATCCCTTTACTTTATATGAGAGGACTGTGTTCCAGAATAAGTGCCTTGTCATAGACTCCATTAGGTTACATCAAAGGAAGTGAAGCTGGGTCAAACACCCAGAATTGGATATTGCTCCCACCCAGTACTGCTCTGCATGGAGGCAAACTTTTACAATGTGTATGCTTTAAATTTTGTTGTCTAAAAGTCACATCTAAGGAGATTTTGTACACCACTTAAAGTATACATGTGGAATGTAGGCAAAATTGGGTGTACCCTAAATTTTTTTCAAGCCAAGGAGCCATTCTTCCCCCTTTTCAGTTTGTCCACTGGTCCCACAGTCATTGAGGTGCAAAAGATAACCCTGTTTTAGAGACATGATAAATGAGTTGCAGAAAGACTAGGTAACTGCTCCACACATGCATATAGAGTTAAGTGCAGGGGTCAAGGTCTTTTCTTTCTGCTGCAGAGATCTCCCATTCTGTCACACGGGAACAAGTACCAACAAATAAATTAGAATGGGCAAATTTGGTTTCCAGAGATACTGAATTTCTAATAACATTCTATTCTTTGGATTCTGTCTAATCCCACTCAAAAAGGCTGTCATCAAGAAAACAAATGCCAGCAATGATGTGAGGAATGGACACTTACTTTTCACTAGTGGTGATGTAAACGTGTGAGGTCACCACAGAAAGTACTGAGAAAGCTCCCTGTAAATACAAATGTAACAACCATGTGACCCATTTATGCTGCTTTGAGGAATCTGTCTGATGAATTTTGAGTTAACATAGTGCAGGCATATTTGCACATACATGTTTATTGTAATACTGACCACATTTATTGATGAAATGACAACAAAGTAAAATATACACATGTGTGAAGATGCTATGATGAAACCCAATGAATACCAGCCTAAGAAATAAAAAATCAGCATGTTTTGTAAAGTCAGTATGGTTTATTTTGTAATTTATTTACAACCCCCCAAAGTCTATTGTAGGAAAGTGTATCCAAAGGTTTTTGCTGGTGAAAAAGCCTGGGCATTTAGAGCCATGGAACCATATAGAAATCTGAGACTAAATAGAAAAAAAAATCTAACTTTATTTCAGTTTTTTATTTAATCCTCAAACATGCATTCCAAATAAATGGTTTAATTTTTATGTTAAAGATATTTCTTATCTTGTGATAGGGCTACAGCTCAGTTGATAGAGTACTTTCCTTGTTTCCAACAATTGAAGCACAGCTTATTTAATCCTTTGTCTAAAACCTCACAGTTAATAAATTGTGAAATTCCCTTTCAAATGCACGCAGCAGTTGCCAGGTAGATGCATGCAAGTTTTTCTAATAAGCCATAGATTGTGTGTGTGTGAAAATAAATAAATGTATATATGTATGTACACATACACATATGTTACATATATGTATATACACACATATTATATGTATATACACACACACACACTCTCTCACACACACACACACAGACTTTTCCACATTTATAGTTGTTTTTCAATAAAAACCAAGTCTAATAATCTGCTATCTACCTCATCATCATAGCAAATTCCTATGCAGGGATGTTCCAAATTCTTTTAACATTGCAGTAATCACTGCCTGTTGACAGTTCTTTTTCTAGTTCTGGTTCTCAAGCCCATACACCCTAATGTTGTCTGTATATACTATTAAATCTGACTGATCTGACTAGTTCCTTGCTCTTAAAGCCATGATTGATGGGAAGTGTTACAGAGATTAGGAGAGGCACTGCTCTTGAAAATTAAGTCCTTGAATGTAGGGCATGTGGCTAGGGGTTCATTTTTCAGAATTTTAGAAGCAGCAGAGTATTTAATACACAGACTACATTTAGAGTGATTGGGCTTTATGGCTTGACCCCAGCCTCTGCCATGTATTAGCAAACTGCTAGCTGTCTCTATATCAGTTCCCCTCATCTTAAATGAGAAGAGTGCTAGTATACTCCTTTCTGAGTGTTTAATATGCACTATTCAGGCTGCTGTGTGTGTGTGTGTGTGTGTGCGTGTGTGTGTGTGTGTGTGTGTGCGTGTGTTGTGTGTATGCATGTGTACCCCCATATTTATGAGATTTTGTGAAAGAGAGACAAATGATTTTGTAGAAATTGGTTCACAGATTATGAAATCCAAGAAAGACCTGATATCTGTAATCTGTGAGCTAGAATACTATATAAGACAGTAATACATGTAGGATGAGTCCACAGACCTTACACCTACTGGGGATGTGTGTCTCTGCGTGTGATCTGGGAGTCCAGGGCTGAAGGCAAAGGCTGACAATGAGGACAATTAATCTGGAGAAACAGGTAACAATGTCCTAACTCAGAATGAGAGCAAATTCACCCTCTGTGTGTCTTTCTTGTTGTTGATGGTGCTTTTTTTTTTTTTTATTTCGCTCTGTATCCTTAACAAGTTTGGTCATTCCTACCTACCATTACAATAAAGGCAAAGGGAATATTGGGTCATTCAGGCTATTGGATCAGATGCTAATATCTTCCAGAAACACCATCATACACACAGCCAGAAAGAATGCTGTACATAGTGTCTGAGCATCTCTTAGCTCAATAAAGTTAATACACAAAACTGACCATCATGTATGAGAATATTCAATCATCATATATGATGTCACCTGATATTTAGTAGTTAAAACATAAACATTGATTAGTGTTCTTTGAGTTCCAGGAATTTATTCCTCTTATTTCTTAGTATAACAAACACACATTGATTCTGTATTATGTAAAAGTCATGACTCTAATGGTTTTATATGTGCTTACAACAATATAATAGCTACCTGTCTTAAACCAAGTTTATAAGTTGAGGACAGTGGAGAGAAGAAAATAAACAGATATTTCCAAGAATCTCACAACCAGTAATTGTCAATTATGGTGATTTAAATGAGAAATACCTCCCAGAGTCTCAGGTAACTGAAGACTTGGTTTGGTCGCAGTTGATGGTACTGTTTGGAATGGTTATGGGAGGTGTAACCTTGCTGGAAAAGTTATCACTGAGGGTGGGGTAGCATCATATCACTTCTAGTTTGGTTTCTCTGCTTCATTATTTTAGCTAAAGATATGGACTATCAGCTTCCTGCTCTGGCCTCCAAGCTGCCATGCCTTCCCTGACCTCATTTGGACTCATTCATAAGCTGTAGGCCCAAATAAACTCATGTTTGTATCAGTGACATTGCTCATAGTGTTTTGTCACTGGCAGTAGAAAAAAATCACTAATATCTCAGGCTTAATACTTTCATCATTTGCAAGTCTCTCTAACCTTCACACCACACAGGACAAAGAAAAAATGTTTTCATGGGCAAACATATCTAGTATATTCTCCATTTGGCCTTACTGTTCCTTACTACTGTTGGGACCATGGAGTCCTTCTCAACCTCCTGTAAGCAATCCTCATACTTATTCTACGCTACATCTGTGGCTGAGATAAGCCAGAGATTACTTACCACATGGAGAATGACCCCTGTTCATTTTCTGATAAGGAAAATTCCTTTTGATGATGTCATACTTTTTCTTAAGCCCAAGTAGATGGCATATATTTTCTTTCCAATAGTCAGATTGTAAGGAACCTTAGCACACAGGAATATTAACTTCTTTACTCATCACTGGTCCCAAGTATCTAACAGATACAACTTAAAGGAGCAAGTAGCTATTCTGGTTCATGATTTGAGAGAGGGTATGGTGAATTATGGGAGTGAAGGCATTTGTGGTGATTTGGTCATACAGCCTGTTTGTAGTGTATTGCCAGGACCAGGAAGCAGAAAGAGTTAGAACTGTGAGATAGAGCAGGCTATAACCAGTGGCCTACTTTCATCAGTCACTTTTACAGGTTCTTTGACCTCCCAAAATATCACTACCAGTGGATCAACTGTTCAAGCATGTGATCTTGTGAGGGACATTTCACTTTCAAGCCAAAGCAACACAGAAGCTAGTCTCTTTAATTCATGGAACTTGAATTGTTTGCAGTGCAAGGTCATATAAGTAACTTTTGGTATGGCCAGGATTGAAGACTTGGCTTCAGTCTTCAGTGTAGACTCTTGCGTCATATGATCCTGAGTAAGTATTTCAATAAGAAGGATAACTGAAGTGGTAATGAAATCATAATTCATATTGTAAGAAGTGTGACATGATTGATTTTTGGTGTTTATGGCAAGGGAATGACAAGGAGAGCTTCGTTCACGAAAGATGATGAGACCAGGATAAAGACTAGTGTGGAGAGGAGTAATGAAGAAGGAGATTCAAGTTAGCAAAGAGATGTTCATAGCTCTTGTCTGCACACGGTAGAAGGGAAAGGATGGAATCGAGACTGAAAAAGTGAGTGCTGCATCCTCCATGCTGGCTCCCCTCCTTGCCTAGAACACAGCCAACTGATCTTTATGTGCAGACCCAGTGCTATTGTGGGTCTCTTTTAAAAATTATGCATTTAATTTATTCTTTGAAAATTGCATACTTGTATACAATACCTTTTGATTATATCTATTATAACCTCCATTGGACTTACCCTAGTGCCTTGTCCCATGACCATCCAAGCTTCATGTCCTGTCTTTGTTGCCGTTGTTATTTATAACCTCATGAGTTCAAATAGTGCTGCCTAAGTTTTGGTGGGAATGGGGCCATCTAATGAGACTTGGGAAACCTACTAGCAGCCAGTCCCTGAAGGAGCTTGGCTCTCCCACCCTCAGCAACACCCCACTGTCAATAGCTCCTCTGTGAAAAGTGGCATTTACTGAGACCAGCAGTGGCTTCTCGCTGAGAAGTGCATGGTTTGATATGCTTACAGACTTTCCTCCAGCACTGTGTGAATAGAGTGTTATTTCTTGGCTAAGAATGAGACTGCAACTATTTCAAGTACACAGCAACAATTAATTTTTAAAAATAATTCCTAAATTTGAAAGAGAGCAAGAGTGAAGATAGGGGGAGATTTGAAGGGAGAAATTATGTAATTATATTATAATTTCAAAAAATAATTAAAAATATCAATGCAGGTATTTTAAAAGTAATGTATTCACATAGTTATGATGCACTTGGTATTATCATCTTCTAGCTCAATCTTTTTAGAGAGATATTATTTATATGTATAAGATTATGAACATATATAACCCTATAAAGTACATAATACATTTTGGTATCTGTGTGTGTGTGTGTTATATGAGTGTGTCCGTGTGTGTGTGTGTGTGTGTGTGTGTGTGTGTGTGTGTGTACATGTTAGGGGCTTATGAACTAAGTTGCCACGCCCACTGTGCAGCCTGTATCAGAGAATGTGCGGAGGGTGTTGGGATTGATGACACAGAGACCAGTTGGTGCTGCAAAGAAAACTTTTTACCGGCCCCAAGAAGGCTCAAGAAGACTTCCCAAGAAAGGTTTCCCTCAAGAAAAGCTTCAGTCCTACTTTCCCTCCCCCTAGCTGGTTATATGCCTCTGACAGGTCATATGTCGGCAGCCAGGGGGTTAGGAAGGGGTGGCTAGCCATTGGAAAGATCAAAGTCAGGGTGTTCCAGTGAGTGAGCCCTTATTGGGAACTTATTGCTCCAGTAAATGTTTCTTAAGGCACTGGATTGTTTTCAGTAAACATGCTTTTAGTAAACATGTTTTTAGTAAACATTGTCTTATAGCTGCCTGCTCCCAGGCTGATGGGGAAGTGGGCCTCTGCCAAAGGTCTATTGTTCCCACAATTCCTCCTTTTTATTTTCTTATGAGGCACTCCTGTCTTAGGTCAAGTAGGGTCACCCTCCCTTGCCAATCCTTGGGGGCCCTGGTGACCCCTGTCTTAGGCGGGAGGTCTCTAACCCACAGGTTGCCCATCATCAGAGAACTCCATCTTAGAATCATCTGTAACCAGATTTTATGGCTACCGGGATTGCCATGAGTTAAGCTGAGTAATACTTGGTGATGGATCTGTTGCCTAAGGAACAAGGCACGTTTGAAGTCAGCATGAAGTCAGAATGCCTACAGCCACTGTCACCATTCCCAGGACCCCCATTGACATAGTGCCTCTCTGTTGCCTACCTATCCCCCCCTTTCTGGGCCATAGCATTTTACCATCAGCCTTCCTCTGTTACTAAGGTAACTTGTAGGTGATTTACAGTTACAATTTGATGGTCAAAACAGTTATAAAGTTTACAATTATTTCAAGATCCATTCAAGATCCATTTAGAAGGCACACTTTCATAGATTCATTAGGTATAGTCATTGATGTTATACATGTACAGTATGATAAAATATGAAGAAGAGGATTTTGTACTATCCATAGAGTACCAGTTTGTTCCTGTAGTGATGTACTTTGTTGATTTATCGTCAGCAGCCTCAGCTGAATATGTGAATTGAGTCAAAGTCTCCTTTTTGTCGCATTAGGACAAGTTGCATTTTTCCAGAAAAATATACTGGCATAGGTGCGATTCCAGAAACAAGAAACTCCAAGGCTGATATTTTAAGTGACCAAGACCTGTTTAAATAGTGAAAAGGTGCTTTGGCCACTCATCATGGTCCTTACCAGTGTCCAAATGTTTTAAATGGGTCCTTTTTTTCCCCAAAAGGAAAAACTGGCAAGATGAATTTCGTTGTTTCAAGGTGTGTCAAGGGCAAACTGCTAATCTCCCAGTTCTTTGTTGGCTTCGGGATGAAAATTCACAGGTCCAGGAGGTTGATGCAGCAGGCCTGTTGAGAAACTGGAAATCTCAAACCAACTGTTTTATTTCTTTCTTGGGATGTAGATTTGATGACATCAAGGGTCAGGAACACTGATTTAGGAGATCTCAAACTGGCTTGGGCAGGCTCCCACGGTCTCAGGTCCAGTTTTCTCTGCTTCATGCATCTCACCAAATGTTATGAAAGCCGCCACTGAGCTTTATTCATTTTCTGCAAGAAAACACAAATACACCCTCGACCCCAAATTAGGGCAGAATCGTGTCTTTTCCACTGTCTAGTGTATGGATGTCTCCATTTGACCTCAGCAAAATTTGCTCAAGTTCCATCATGCCAGAGTCTGTCTGCAGCACATTGTTTTTTAATGAGGAGTGGATTATTCAATGAATCATGTGGGGACTGGGGACATTATTCCCCCTTTTTTATTTTTTTAAATTTTGTTTGAACTGTTGATGTTGGACCAGAACAGTAGAAGGATTTGTCTGTCTTCCTTAGTTAACTAACTATGCGAATTGGGATCACTATCTAAATTATTAGTAGATGTCCTTTAAAAGGGACATAACCATTAAGTATTTTTCAAAAACTTTTGATAATCATTTAAGGATTGTAAACTATACTATGTCCCAAATAATTTTTGAAAATTATTTGAAGTCTGTGAGTAGTCTTTTTTAATCTAACTGGTAGCTCTCACTAGCTGGCGAGGCCTCATTTGCATTTGAGCTGACAAGGCCTAATTTGCATCTACACAGACACCTTTGGGGGTGGGGCAGTTCCCTGAGAAAACTTTTTTTTTTTTTTTAATCGACTGGCTCTGAAGGCTTAAATCTTTTAACTTTTCTGTTAAGACATTAACCGACTGACTGGATGTTCCTTTTGGCTATATCTAATGCAGTTTAGGTAGCTTTCTAACTATTTTTGAAGGGATTTAAGTATCCTTTTAATCATATCCAAGGCAATTAGAACAGTTGCTTTCACTGACATGCATGCATTTACATTTCACATTCCATACATACTGGCATGGCCACGCCTATACGCACAGACCATGCATACATATCTCTCCTCTTGCCTAGGTTGTGATTAGTTTGTTGAAATGAAACTTCAACAACTGCAGACAATCCTTGAATTAAAACAAAAGGTTGAAAAAGTCCTGTATGCCCCTCATCATTCATCCATTTGAGAGGTTTTGAGCTACCCTCAGGGGCTACAGCCGTACCCACTCCTTGTAATTTTGTAGAAGCAAAGTGGAGAGGCCAGGCTTTTGGCCAAAAGTTTTTAGAGATGACTCACAAAATTGACCTTAAATTTGTATCAATAACGTACCCCATATAAATGTAAACAAACATTTTTTATTTTATATACTTTTGCCTTTTCCTTTATACTAGTACCTCATTTATTAACTGTTACCAATTTTTTCAATTTACCCATCTTCAATCCATCTTCCAACTGAGGATAATCCCTCAGGCAGGGGCCTAGATATTTAATCCAATCCACTCTCCAACTGAGTGCGACCTCTTAGGTTCCCCTTCTTTAATTTTTTCGAGCCTCGCAAGGAGCTGTAGGGAGGAGGAGCAACTGTGCAATCCGATCTCCTGTTGGGATGGGTGTTGGGATTGATGACACAGAGACCAGTCAGTGGTGCAAAGAAAACTTTTTATAAGCCCCAAGAATGCTCAAGAAGACTTCCCAAGAAAGGCTTCCCTCAAGAAAAGCTTCAGTACTACTTTCCCTCCCCCTGGCTGGTTATATGCCTCTGACACCAGTGTCAACAGCAGGGGGGGGGGGCTAGGAAGAGGTGGCTAGCCATTGGAAAGATCAAAGTCAGGGTGTTCCAGTGAGTGAGCACTTATCGGAAACTCATTGCTCCGGTAAACATTTCTTAGGGCACCGGATTGTTTTTAGTAAACATGCTTAGTAAACAAACATGTTTAGTAAACATTGTCTACAGCTGCCTGTTCCCAGGCTGATGGGGAAGTGGGCCTCTGGCCAAGGTCTTTTGTTCCCACACTAAGTTTAGTTTTGTGTCTATTGCTATGACAAAAATCCTGACCAAGGCAACATGGGAGAAAAGGAGGCTGTATTAGCACATAATTTCAGGTTGTACTCGAGGATCATGGGAAATTTAGGGAGGAGCTTATAGTAGTTGGTCACATCCACAGTCATGGATGCTCACTTATGCTCAGCACCCTCTCTTAGACATTTTAGGATTCTCTGCCCAAAGGGTGGGTGTTCTCACATTAAATAACATTAGTAAAAAGACAAGCTGATGAAGATCACAGCAAACCTCCTCGCAATCTGGGACACACACACACACACACACACACACACACACAAGCTAATTTCACTGAGACTGCTTTCTCAAGTAAATTTAGTCTGTATCAAGTTGAAAAGTAAAACTCACCATCATAAGAACACATTACATTTCACATGACCATATGTTGTGATTAGTTATTAGCCATTTCCTGCAGAATCCAAGTTTTCTGGACAAAAATCACAGCCTTGTATCTTCATGCTTATAATATTTCTTGAGCATCTTCATTTCCTGTTGTGCCCTGAACGCTGGGTATAAAATCCACTGTGTTTGTATCTCAGGTCTTACCTTCAAAAGGCTGGTGGAGAAGTGTACACATGCAGAATGTGTTGGAGACATGTGCTGAATGATGTGGAATGGGAAACACTGAGTACTTGCTCAGTGAGCTGGGCAGAGGAGCAAGGAAATTGTTGGACCCGTTTTAGAGCCTTGAAAAGCTCGACAGCAGCAGTAATGTTTGAACCTAAGAAGGTGAACAGGATTTTATGAGTCAAACAAAAAGCCAGTGAAATCATGTCTGTGTAATGGGAAGATCACATTAGTAATGGGAACCCAGTAAGAGTGTAAGAATGGTGACTGGTTTCCAGTGGTTTAAAGGCACATTGATTCTAGGTATCACATTTCTAAACAGCCAAGTTGTTATTTTGGTGATGGTGTTGTTATAAAGCACTGTTTCTCAAACAAAAAACCTGAACTTTAGAAGCCATGATAACTTAACTCATGAAGATGAGTGTGAGGTTCGGAGGCCAGGGTCTTGCTTACACAGCTATACGTTCCAAAATAACTCAACACAGACAAGCAGAGCTCCAGATGGTAGAATAAACCAAAGACAAAGAGCACTGGGAGAAGGAGAACTATGTGTGCCTTGGAATGGTTGGGATCCCATCGGCTGCTGCCTTGCTTACTTTATAGTTCTACATAGGCAAAGTCACCTCCATCACTTAACTACATGGGACATGTTGGTGCCCCACACATACACATTATTCTCCAGGCTGTGTCTCTGACAATCGAGTACCATCTCATGGAGTAAGAGATTAGTTTCTGATGTAAAGTGAATTTGTAAAGCCTGAGTTACTCAAGAAAAATAGGTTATTGTGGATGTCTTCTCAGAGCCTTCAGTATGCAAGCTTGCCTGCTGATGCTCTTCTACATAAAAGCTATGTGTAGACAGGCCATGTTATGAAGAAGCCACTTTTCTCATTCACTTCTTTTTGTGGAGGTCGATGAGGATGAGTGTTTCTATGAGAAGCCACTTTTCTCATTCACTTCTTTTTGTGGAGGTCGATGAGGATGAGTGTTTCTATGAGAAGTCAGAAATGTTGATTTAACAATGTGAAAAATCATAACTTGTAGCCATCAAAAAGATCTGAGTTCGAATCCCAATTCTGTCACTAACTTACTGGACCATATCCCATAAGTCAGATAACCAACTTTAACATAACAGACTGAAGCTGACACTTCAGAAGTACTAAGAAATGGCAAGCATCATCATTATTATCATCATTATTGTTTTCATCCTTATCACTTCCAAAGCCAAATTCTCAGGATATGAATAGATGGAGAAACAATTACCATTCTTCAAACTCTTTATTCATCCCCATGGGCCAGCAGAGAAGGCTGGGCACCTCACCTCAAGGATTTTGCAACACTGAGTCTTGCACAACCTCCAGTAGGGTGGCTAATGAATAATTGAGTCCATATACGAAGGGAAAGGTTTATGGTTTTCTGATAGTGTGTGTGTTTGCAGCTGGCTAGCTCTGATAACACTCTTAAATAACCTCTTTCACCTTTGAAAGCCTGAAATACCTGCTCCCTGTTTACTGTTCTATGGCTATAAAAATAACCTAAACTTTAAAGAGGCAATACAGTCTTTTAAAAAGAAATAAAAGTACTCAGCTTAGAGCTTTACTCATCTAGACAATGGTGGCCAGCCAGTGTGTTTCATTCACCAGGATTCATTCAGCACTCTATAAGTGAATAGCTGCATCTTTTTTCTCTCTTTCATTATAATGTCTAAAACACAGCATCCTTGGCTTGACTCACCCACATTGTGACTACCTGTCAGATGTGAGAGTCCATGCTATATAATATTAGCTAGGTGACATTAACTGCTCTCAGCTTCTACACATGTGGCTTTCAGAGGATATTATGTTTGTTCACATGAGTCTCCCATCTCCAAAGTTCTGATTCCTGGCATAAAATTGTTAGTGTCCAAACACCGTATGATAGTCTGGTGATCTGACAGAAGGAATACAGTTGAGAACCCTTCTACCAGTAGAGTAGTTTAAAGTTGATGCAAAATGATGCTAAGGAGATGGCTGTCTAACTGGGGACATAAGACTGAGTGGAAGACAACAACCAGCTGGTGTAGAGTTGTCTGGGAATTGTGGGACATAAATTGAAAGTCCATGTTTGAAAGGAATAGATAGAGGGGGCCCCCTCAATTCAGAAATGGGTAGGAAGGCAGGTAGGTGAGTGCTAAGTGGGTGAGGAAAATGAAGCTGTTCTAGGAACTATCCTTTTCCCCATGAGAATGAGAAACTAGCTTAGGATACCTTAAATGAAATTCAAGGCTTTGTTAAACTGTGATTTCCAGATTGAAAATGAAATTGAACAATGTTTAGTTGGGTAGAAATTAAGAAGTGGAAAACATCAGAATTCTGATTTAGCAAACTTCTCACCCACTCCAGGACACACAGTTGACACTAGGGTTTTCATGAACATCTATTCAATCTCCTGCCTCTAGCAGGACAGGTGGAAAAGAGTCATTTTATTCTTTATCTTGTATAAGACCCCATACAAAAATGCATCTTCATCCTCTGATTTGCAAGCTTCCTCAGTATTATACAGACTCTTGTTTGCTACTACCCAGTCTTCTTAGTTAGGGAGCAATGTGATTTATCAGCTATTCCAGAGGTAATCATGGAGTCCATCTTGTTCCAGAGTCTGAAGGGGATGACTCTATAATAACTAGGAAAAACATTCCTTGGCAACAAAAGGGAGATACATCATCACTAATATAGAAGTTGTGTACTGTGGAGAAAGAGAGAAAGAAGCATCTAGAATGTGATGGGAATTGTCTATTGTGGGTGGACAGTTACCTGAAGCAAAGTTACAAAGGAGGACTTAGAACAAATAACCATTACTTTGAACTTCAAGGAAACAATAAAGTACTAGAAAGAGAATAAACACTGAAAACACAGAAAAATGAGAAAATTTGTTGTTGATTCTTATGGTAGCAGCATGGTTGAGATTTTGAACTATGATAAGACATCATGATTCTGCATGTTGGTGGTGTGTTTTAAAGCTAAAATTGCCAGAAACTGAGATGACAATTTCAATAGGAATTTATACTGTGTGCCTTCAATACAATAATTTAGTATAGTAACCTTCATCTTTCAATGTAACAACTGGGTTCTTTATTGAAATTTAAAATATCACCCTTTTGCAGTGGTTCTCAACCTTCCTTATGTTGCAACCCAGCAATACAGTTCCTCATGTTGCGCCATCCACATAAAATTATTTTCATTGTTACTTCATAACTGTAATTTTGCTGCTGTTATGAATTGCAATGTAAATATTTTGAGATGTCGATGTTTGCCAAAGGGTTTTTGTGCCACAGACAAGAACCACTGCCTTAGTGGATAAGAGCCTAAGGTGAAATTTCAGACAGGCCTTAATGTCTGTCTTCGGATGTTTATTTAACCTCCTCTTACCCTAGTTATATGGTCTGACAACAAGAGACAGTGCTTACATGGAAATTTATTTGAGGATCAATGCCATACACCTAGCATAGAGCCTGACACAAAGATGCCTCTAGATGTGAGCACCATTTCCCCCCAAACCCATCATTAGACTGGGGTACTTACTAGCTCTCCTTGTCTACTAGATATATTTTTAAACTGTGGGGGATTATGAGGCATGTAAGCCTCATCATGGTGAAAGGTGTACCTAGGACCCAGCAGAGACTCCAAGCAAGCAACTATGCACTGAGCCGTGGGAAATCTCAGCTGAGGTAGGTGGTCTTCTTTTGTTGGGGTACCCCGAATTGAGGAGGGGTCCCCAAGCTGGATTCGTCACCCCAAGAATCAAGAGTCCACGCGCCAATTGATGCAACATGCAAGAGGCTTTAATTAGGCATCTGCAGATGGGCCTCTTGGTCAGCTTTTAGACCGATTGGCCGCCAGGTTCAGTTACAATCAGCTTTTAAAGACAAAAACCACAAGCTTTTGGGAGGGGTCCCTATCTCGTGACGGGGGAAGGGGGTACGTGACTCCTGTCCCGGGGAAGTAGATGTCTTCCTGACCTTCATGTTGTAAATTCCTCAAACCTTGGCATGAGTTAATTATCTCTCCCTAAGTAAATAGTGTTATCTCCTTGTTTCCCACTAGTCTTGTTTGCCCATCTCTGACGCCCTGGTCAGTTCTTCACAGATGGTCGGCAGCCTGTAATTGGTCTTTTGTGGATTTACAGCCCTTCTGCAATTAAGGTTGCTAAACCATACATTCCATTCTGTGGTATGGCCGGTTCCTGGGATGGGGTCCTTTGTTCACTTCCCAAGTTCTCTAGTGGGGTACCCTCCCTGTTTAAGCTTATATTTTATTTCTATAAATTCGGGGTCTTTTACTTTATAGTTCCGAAATGAAGAGTTGTTCCCCACACTGCAAAGTGCCTGTTGTGTCAGATCTACTTTGTGTCCCTTGAGGGTTTCATTTTGCCATTTTTATGAATCTTTGAAAATGAAATCAAATAGCATGGTCTTTTCTGATAACTTGACATCTCAGGATGGCTGGTTAATAGTAGTTGACAAGTTAAATGATAGCCTTTGTTTTGCTGAAGACTCTTGGAAAGAATTAATGACAGGAGTGACTGGACACTTTTTGACTTGTAATTTTTCCAAAAAAGACAAAGGTTGTAATTATGGCCCTGCGAGTTTTTCCTTATTTGCCAATCTTTCTTTCTTCTGCACATTTGCACCCAGGGGCTTAGGGAATCGTAACTTAGGGTAAGAACCCCTGCTTGCATCTCTGTGGGATGGTGGTCCATCTGACTGGTCCTCTCCAGAAGGCTCTTCTCAGCTCCAGCTTTGCTAGCCTTTGTTGCGAAGAGGGACCTGGTCCCTGCCATAACTGATATGAGCAGAAGCAGAAAAGAAACCCTTTCCCCCAGATCTCTCTTTACTCCTCTGATATAATCACCAAGAATACAGGTTACCCTAGGGAGATTAAGTGGTACCCACTGTTCTCTCCACCTTTCTTTGTCTGGAGTCCTCTGCCTCCATTTCTTGGATGGTAGGTTTAAAGGAATACATCACATTAAAATCTGTACTGGAAAGAGTCAGAAACTCATAGGTAGCTTTTTTTCAGGAAATAATGTGAAAACAAAACAGAAAAATCAGCGTATGTTGACACTTGTTATATAGATAAATTCCACAGACAATGTGGGGTAAAGATACTATGTACAGTGTTTGTTTATTTAACATCCTGGCCAAAGTTTCCCCTCTCTCCTCTCCTCCCAGTTCCTCCCCCACCGCATTCTGTTCCCATCTCCCAATCCACTCCCCAGTTTCTGTTTATGAAAGGGAGGGGAGGTGTTTACTGCAACTTGATACACAGTTTATTTTATTTTATTTTTTGTATTTCTAGTATCAATTTGTACATAGAGCAAGACTTAGTTATTAATATTTGGATAAATGGAGACATTTTTGAAATTCCTGTATATAGAATATATTAGAGGCTCAAACACTTCAACACATAAAGTACTTATAATATCCCTTTTTAAAAGTCTTAAATTCCTTATTAAAATAGCTTTATTGCTGGAATTTACAGATCATACTATTTGCCTGTGAGTAGGTTATCATTAATGTTGCAGTTACTCTTGTACCAATGAAGCTGTGGGGTAACCTAGTTCACTCTTAGAGGGCTTGGGACCCTGGTCCCTGTCCTGCTGGAGAAGACTGGGCTGCTGGCTGGAGAGCTCCCCCTGGTGTAAGGTTATGAGATAAAGGGAGGGCTATATTGCTGTATTTGTCTCCATACATGTAAAACCACAGAAGACTGCCTTTGAAACCTTTTTTTAATTAGATAATTTTTTTTGGTTTCATGAGACAGGGTTTCTCTGTATTGTTTTGGAGGCTATAATTAGATAATTTCTAGAACAGTCACATGTAGTTATCCTCCAGTGTCCATTTCTTAAGTATTGGGATTCCAGGAATGTTCCACTATATCTTCCGTCCTAAAGGCTGAACCGAGGGCATAATGCCAACTGAGTTCTGTCTCCAATTCTGGAGAGTTCTTATCCTAACAATCCAAAATGAATATCAGTTGTGGGGATGTGTTTTAAAGGCATATTCCTAGGGTCTGTATCCAAAATACATGGTTCAAGATGGAGGGTGCAGACCCAAGATATCTGCCTTAGAAGGAGACTCTGCAGCAGATGGTTCCTGCAGGCTTCTGAGACCCTCTGGCTAGCCACACAGCAATGTCAGAATTATTGCAGTTTTGGAATAGAAACTGTACTCATTTAAGCAACTCTATGTGGGGTTATTATGGGATCAGTTTTGTTTCATTTATAGTTTTATTTTTTCAACTCTGACTTTAGAGTATGTGTCATTACACAGATATATGTGTTATTTTTGATAAAAAGAAAAGGCAAGCTGATGTGGATAAGTTAGAATATGTAACTGAAAAGGAAAATAAATTCTATTTCTGGTAAAAAATGTTTTAGAAACTCTGTAGTTTCAAATGTATATGTAGCTGTATATATGTATGTATATGTGTGTTCACACACACACACAATCTCACCACTCTTCAAAATGTTATTCTCTTTGGAATTGGGTAAAATGAGAGATTTGAGTCTTATCTAGAACATAAAGCCCTTTTCAGTGAGGCATAGTCTCCTGCCACCATAGCTAAGGCAGGATTTCCCATTGACAGGAATAATTAGCTTTGAAAATATAAGTTGAAATAGAAATCAAGGTGGGTAGCTGGTGAGCCTGCTATGCATATTTATATGTTCAGCTAGCCTCTTACATTGTGCTTTCTGCCCAGGAATAAATTTTCCTTTATTGTTTGTCCAGGCCTCCCCCATTCTCTCAAAGCTCCTGCCGTGCCAGAGAGATGTGAAAAGGGGCCAAGTGATCTGCTGTTGAAGTCACAAGACATAGCTCCCTCCCAGTGACCTTCCAAAATAATGAGCAGATATGGTTTTCTAATATAAAGGGAATAAATCAACAGGCCTTTCAGGAGCTAGGGCAATAACAGCAGAGTCCAAGACCATCAATTCTGAAAGCAAAGAGCAGAGCCATCTTCCCTTACAGATCAACATTAGACTAGGGCACCATGGGGGACATTCTGTACAGACAAGGAAGGGGTACACGTATATCAGTCTCCCCCACCTTCCCATTCACCACACACTTAAGTCCAAGGTCTATTCTATGAGAAAAGCCTCACCTCCCTGAGATGACTCCCCAGATATTACTATCTATTGACTGAGTTAATTCATACTTTAAAAGTATCAGGTGCTCATCTTTATCTTAACTCCTTATGTTGATTCCCCCCCTCCCCGTGAATTCAGTGTTAGATACAGATGCCAGAGATGTATCACTCTACACACTTCTGTTGATCTGGAGTGGTCTTGGTCTTTCTATGTGACTGTTAGCATCTCTGAAAGATTGGTAGGTATGGGGCTGAAAATACTGATGGCAAGTGTCAAAGACCACAGATAACTGCATTGGGAAGATCACAGGGAAAGTCTCCATGTACAGACATGTGACTCACTTCTCGGTTGTGTATAAGGTGTGTGTCATGATGATGCAGTGATGTTTAATTAGAAGAACACTGGATCATAGTAAAAAAACAGCTACTTACCAAGTTCTCACTATGTGTTGGGCATTATGTCACATCTTTCTAAATGCATCAACCCCTAAAGGTGAACTTTCATATCTTTATTTCTAAAATGGATATATAATCTGTAGGTATAAGTGGCCTGCAGGAGGTCATGTGAGTGCAGATCCACTTAATAGCAAAGGATATTTTATTTAAGGCTGTATGGCCCCATAACCCACTCATTAAAGCATGCTTGTGTGCTACAGGAATTGGCCTCAGATCACCTACAAATGAGAATGAAATGAGAAACACTCCTCAATTCCTGATTTTGACGTAGGGACTAGCATTTGGATCACGATCTTGGTCAGTAGATTGTAGACAGTTCTCAAAATTTTAAAATACAAGACAGTATGTGTCTAATTTCATAAATTCCCCTTATCTCCCCACCCATTTTATTTATATGGTTCCTGAGAGACTGAGACAAAGTTCCACAAAGATCTCTGTTATTGTTCAATTCTCTCCCTCAGTCATCCTTCCTTGGTAAGAGTTGAACACTTTATATAAGGTGATAAGATTCATTTAGCTCATCTTTCCTGTGATTCCTGGAGAACTTGATGCAACTGAGCTTGGTCTCATATCTGCCATCACTAATAGATGTGGCCCAGGACCCTGTGCCCATTCATGATAGAAATTGTTTTATCTTAAAAGATTCTCTCTCTCTCTCTCTCTCTCTCTCTCTCTCTCTCTCTCTCTCTCTGTGTGTGTGTGTGTGTCTCTCTCTGCTTCCTACCTCTTCTCCATCTCTCTCAATCCATCCCTCATTCCATCCTTTCCCCCTCTTTTCCTCCTTCCCTTTCTCCCTCCCATCCACTCTAACTTCCCCCTCCTCTATCATTCCCTCTTTTTCTGCCTCCCTCTCTTCTTCCATGCCTCCTTCCCTCCAACACCTTGTTCATCTCTCCCTCCTTCCTTCCCATTCATTCACTCCTTCCCTCTCATTCTGACAAGCACAGCACAGAACAATAAACTCCTTTGTGGGTTCCCTGTGGTCATCTCAGTAAAGAGCATCCCTCCACCCCTTTTCTTCTCTCACCATTGAAGACAATATCATCTTCCTTGAAAGATCTAGCTGCATCTCACAACTACTGCAGAGATGAAGCTAAACATTTCTGAACTCCTTAATAAGATTACTTGGAACCCTGAAGACAGTTCTTCCTTTCTCTGTAGGCTTACCTTGAGTTAAATGTTTGTGCTTCGCTATTCTCAGCAGAGTTTCTCTTGCCTTTTAGTCTTGACTTACTGTTCCTCTAAACCTTCGTAAGCTAACTAACTCTTAGTTTCTTCTGAGATGTGAGTTTATACATCACTTTTCTGTTTCACCCTCTCGCATATTTTTAGAGCATATCTAGGAATTAGAATTTTTACCCCTATTTGTAATTCCCAATATGTGTAATTTAACTTCTACCCATCAACTGTCAGCTCACTGAGGCAGGGACCTGTGTTTCTATGGTTCTTTTATGTCCCTCATAATTTGGACAAGATGCAATACAGAGCAGGCACTAAACAAGTATTTGGAATATGATGGAGAACGTTGCAGTTGAATTGTGAACAAATATGTACTTCTTTTGAGTTTCTTTTATGTCAACCTTTCCACCTAGTTTTGGTTACAAAGTGACATGTTTGTAGCATAACATTGACTTACTTGATTATTCACTTAATTGGCAACATCACTTGCAGCAGAACTATAGCTTAAGGAAGGTGACCTCATGTTTTTCAATGACTGATCACTTTCAGATGATGTTGAGCTGTGATGGAATAGGTGATATCACATGAAAATTTAATGTCCAATAACTTGATGGTTAAGGAGCATGCTCACTGGTGCTTAAGGAAACTGGAATTGAGAGGACACCCTCTGCCACTGAACGTTGCAGCTTCTTAGCTTCCCCAAACAAACCATCCAAATTTTAGGTGAGGCTCCAGGGGGTGCACTTCTTACCTTCCTGCCTAAGGGATTGAGAATTGTGATTTCTTACTGTTCTCCCTTAGAATCATGCTCATGGACTCAAGCTGTGGGTAAATGTTTAAGAATGTTTGCTGTATTCTTACAGGACCCAATTTTCCTTCCCAGCCCACACTGGTGAGGATTACAATCTTCTGTAATTCTACTTCTAAGGGATGTTACCCTCTTCTGGTCTCCACAGAGAGTCATACCTGTGTGCACATACCGCCCCCATACACATAATTAAAACAAATCTTCAAAATGTGTCCATGCTCCTACAAAGGGAAAGTAGGAATGTTTTCATACATGAAACAACATTTATTAAATAACTGTAAAAATATTAAAAACATAATGAAAATCCTTCTTTTTATTGGACATGGATAGGCTACAGAATTGTTGGTAAAAGGACTCATATGTACTTTCATTATTTAAAACTTGGTTAACATAAAATACACAGATTTATAAAATGCATATAGTTTTAAAACATATACAATGTACAAAATATAAAAAGGAAGAAATAATATGACATGAAGTCATTTCTAAAGTCATGGTTGACAGGTATTATTTTATTAATTTAAGAGGGGGGAATTGTCGGGGTAAACATGATATTTCTGTTATAGTTCTCAGCTCAAATTCAGGAGCTCCAATCTCCTATTGTCTTTTAGATGTCTGCTGGTTACCTCTAGATGGCCTGGCCACAGTGGAAAATGGTTTCTAGTTTGTGTAACAATAGATCTGGGCCCTGGATGGACCCACACCCATCCTGAGCACTAAAGAGACATGCCTAGGGATGAGTAGGATGTACCAGAAGGCTAGTGAGGTTGTACAGTTTTAGGGGTGTCTTGAGGATTAAAGGAAATTTTTTTTTGGTTTTACGAGACAGGGTTTCTCTGTTTGGGAGGCTGTCGGTCCAGCCTGGCCTCGAACTCACAGAGATCCGCCTGCCTCTGCCTCCCGAGTGCTGGGATTAAAGGCATTTGCCACCAACGCCCGGCTTAAAGGAAATATTTAATATTAACTATATACATGATAATAGATGTCTTCTGCCAGTACCCCCACTCTTTAAAAGCTATTTAAGGGGATGCTTAAATAAACCGTGGTCTCCAGTATTAACTGAGAGCCCTCCTAAAATGACAAGATGTCTCTGTCTCATCGTTAATGCCACAGGGTAGCTAGGACTTCCCTGATCTACACTCCCCAACTCATGGTCAGATATGGGTCTGTTCGGTTAGTTCCGAACACAGTCCCCAAGACATCAGTTCTAAATAGATGGTCCCTACACCCTAGGACTGATACAGGCTGTATTCTGACACTAAAGGCAACAAGACTGCATGTTGTCTTAAGACACTTACAGAAAAATATCTCTTGTCAATGACTGTGTGTAGGGGTGTGTGTGTGTGTGTGTGTGTGTGTGTGTGTGTGTGTGTGTGTGTGTGTGTGTGAGTGATCATGTATGTGTGTGTTTAATTGTCATTACAAATCAATTATGTCTACTCTTAAAAATCTGAAAGTCTCCAAAATTGGAAACTTTCTAAGTACCGAGATAATGTCATAGTAGAAATCCATTCTTTCTTTTTTCTTTGCTTTTTGTATGTTTTGTTTTTGTCTTCTTTTTTCTTTTATTAAAAATGTATAATTTTCACATAATATATTCTGATCATGGTTTTCCCTCCCACAAATCTCCAATTGACACAAGATGATTCATAATAAAGACATAGATACAAATAATAGTTAAACAATCTACAGGATACAGAACATATAATACAACATGAAATATCAACTTTTTTTTTTAAATTTAGACTTGGGTCTCATCCACAGAATAAGTCACTGTGTATATTAAATATTTAAAACTATAAAAATAAATGTATAATCTGAAGCTCATCTAGCTCAGATAAGGGGATAGTTTGAGACCTTCCACATTACATGGTAATTTATTTTATTTATTTTTTTTGAAGAGTGGACACTGTTAATTTGTCTTTTACAAAACACAAAGAAGTACTTTTCTCTTGAATAGTTGTGTAACATTCTGTTTTATGATTAGATTCCCATTTAATTCAATATCATTCCATTAACACTTATTTGTGATGTTTTTCAGCATGAATTGTCTTCATTGCAGTAGTTTCATTTTTTTTTTTTGCTTTAGAAAATGAAACTAGTGGTCCCTTTACTTCGTTCTGCTTCTAGTATTACTGTAAATTAAGCAATGAAGTAACTGGCAAGGTTCATGACTCTTTTGTGTGTTGCCAAATCAACAATTGAGTCCCATTTGATCAGTTGTGGAACCTATACTTGCACCCTCCTCAGGAGTATGGGTGGTCCTTTTGTCTAAGGTGAAAGCTAGTATTTAGAAGTCTTATTTAAATGTGTGTACAAGTGACACTGAACATCTTTGGTTCATCTGTTTGAAATAATTCTTTTTAAGGGAGGAGGCTGGAAGGATGCCAATTTAAGATGAATGAGATCACACTTTATTGACTGATTTATGGGCTCACATTAAAGATACAAAGGTTTGAATACATTACTGAACATCTTTTTAGGGCAAAAAGAGAAGCACATGCTGTAATGACAGGCAGGTCTCCAACATTTTACTGATTATCAACACTACAAATCCAATATTCTTGTCATAGTGACCTGTACATACTTGTTGAAGGTATTCTGTGATGGTTATTACTAGGATTTACTTGACTACCTAGGATCCGATTGCCCTTTGTAAGGAAAAAAATTAACCCTTATTTGTGCCATTCTGCAATGCATGCCTGTTACAACGGCCCATCTCAGTAGGAATGCATATACCACAGGCATTCACTGTGTATGGAACCTCCACTTATCTGTGTGAAAAATTGCCAGGATAACAACTAACAATTAAATGAAGCCCCCAGTTTATGAATCCATTTTTCCATGAACTTAAAGCTCTGCCTTAACCCTGGATTTTTCAAATTTATTTATTTGTGTTTGTGTGTGTGTGTGTGTGTGTGTGTGTGTGCACATGCAGTTTGTGTATGGAACTGTGAATGTGTGCATTGTCACTGTGTGTGTGTAGGCATCAGAAAATAACATGAAAGTTATTTCTCAACTTCCATTGTGAGTTTTGGACATCAGAACTGCACAACTATCATTTTTTACCTCCTGAATCACTCACTAAACAACTCTGCCTTGGTTTTCGGGACTGGATCTTGGAGTTCCAAATAGGTTAGGTTGACTAGCCAGAGACTCCCAGGGATCTATCTGCCTTCCTCCCCAGTGTTGAAATTCGAAGAACATACTTCTACTTTCAGTTCTTTCTCATGGATTCTGAGGACTGAACCTCATGTTTACGCAGTGATCTTTTATCACTGGGGGTCATTTCCTCAGATTTCCTCTGTAGTTTTGCCAGTTTTCTGTCTGAACATCTTCCCAGTCTCATAGGAAGCAGTCATGTGGACTTATGACATTTTGGGTGTTGAAACAAAGCTGGTGCTTTGCTGAAATGCGTCTTCATCCAGGTTCTTAGGATGAGGTCATTCATCATCTTTTATTTAGTATAAAGAGAATCTTTAGGGTGATAAGTTTGATTCAAGCGATGTGGACAAAGAGGCTGCATTCTTTCCTTGATATCTTATCTCACTGGGTACCATACACTGTGGAGAATGAGAGAGATCAATAAGTCACCCTTGTTCCCCATAAACCTTTGCTCTGTTTCTAGAACCAAGTGGCCTAGTTCAGAGAAGCTTGTGACCATTTACTATCTGTTGGCTCATCTTCTATCAGTTGTCATCTGTTCACACACACATATATATATATATATATATACATATCTTTCATTAAAGTCTCCAAAGAATATATTTTGAGAAAAATGAAAAGAGAAAGATAAACTCTTTGTGGTTCACTCTTTTGTTATTTGTCATACATGAGAAATTAAATTGTATTTTCACTATTTTCTTAGTGACAGAACATCAAACACACATTAGTTGTAGGATAGGTTCATCAAATGAGTTGAATAGATTAATGAAATCTTTAAATACAAAATGATTTTAGATTTAACTTTCTCTCCTTTTCCTTCCTCTAGTTCTTACAAAGGTTTATAAAATAGTGCCCTACTTTTCCTTTCTAACAAATATGTCCTTCAATTTTACTTTTTAGTTAATATATAAGAATATAAAAATAACTAAGGAAACATGAAATGCTTTTGATATATGTAGGCATTGTATAACACTCACATCATGGTACATGTATCTATCTTCTCAAACATTTATCATTTTATCAAAAAAGTAAAGCATCCAAAGTCCTTTCTTTTTTCTCTTTGGAATATCCAGAACACTGCCATTAACTACAGTTGCCCTACTGTGGGCATGAAAACTTATTTCTCCATTCCAACTGTAACAGTACAGTTATATTCAAGACTTTGCCATTCCTCCCTCTAGTTACTTCCTTATAAAATCACATTACTCTGTAACCTAATTGTCATTTAGTATAAATTATTTGAGAATGTATCTGAAACTAAGTACATTTTCATGAATGTATATTAATGCTACATAGTTGTTATTTTATGTGTATTATTTTATCTTATAGTCTCAGTTTTGCTATGGGGAGCCTAACATCCAGGGTTTTTGTGACTCAGCTTCTATTACATCTGTGTTGACCTAGGGCCTGGTATATTTTTAGATAAATCAGAATAACCTGGGGCAAGATCTATGTTGCCTTTCTCACACAGCATCTAGATCTAAGGATAGAGTTAGCGAGTGTGTATCTTGCTCCCCATGGCAATAGGTGTTCATGATAAACTGGGAGTGACAGGATACTGAATACAAACTATCTGAAACATGTGTCTGTCACGTGCTTAGTTAGATACCATTCTACCTGGGCTGCATCACTTTTACAAATTTCAAGTGTTTCCTAGAAGTAGATACAAGTAGGCTGAGAGCAGAGTCTAATATCCTCCCACATTGGCCTGGTCCTAAGCAATGACTTCTTAGGGAACCATGCTGAAACCATTACCATGCACTCTGCTATGACTGCTATTGCTTAGCTCAACAGCAAGGAAGCTAATCCATGGAAACTATCTAGAAGATTGAGTTCCAGCAAAGCAATGATATCTGCCATACAACATTGTAAGGTTTGACTCTAAATTTGTTAATTTGGCAGTATAAAAAGCTCCAAATAACTTAAGTGATAAACAATACTGATTGCCTAATGGCATTACCACCATGTGGCTTCTGATGACTTTTTCCCTCTCTTTGCTGTTTTGCAAGAATGGAGGAAAATCCATGTGATCAGGGTTGCTGGCGTGCTAAAGGCATGTTCTGTTTAATCAGTTCTTGGGTGGAAAGGCCCCTGATTCAATGGTCCCCTGGCTGGGTTTCCTGCAGGGCTTTAACATGCATGTCTCTCCTAACTGTCCAAGTGTTCTGTGCATCTGAAAGTCACTGAGCAGCCACTGCTCAGTGACATCTTTCACACTAATGTTCAATTGTGGCTGTCCGGTTTTATTGTTGCTGATAGTACTAATGCCTCTGCATAAAGTGGCTTCTTTATTCCTATCCTTTTATCCTTTGTACTTCTGTCTCAGCGCCACTGACCTTTTAGCTTGCACGCTTTGCCATACTCAGGCGAAAAACCAATCTGCCCTTCCTTTTACCTGGCATTTGAGTCTCATTCCTATCCTGGCCACCTCTCTTACTTTTGTATCCTTTTATGCCTCTTATAGTATATATCTCAAAGAAATAGAGAGAACCCATATAAGATGTGAATGTGGGATTTAACCAGAGCCTTTCATTGAAAAATGCTAACATTAGAAAATTCATCATATATATGTATTAATATATATATGTGTGTGTATGATACAAGTTGCAAAATATATTCACAAAATGATGGACTTTTATATTGATCTTTGCTCCATGGGAAATGACAAAAATGGAAAAGGAATGGAGGAGTACAGGTGAAACAAATCAAGTAGACGTGGGATGGGTAGCTTCATTCTTTTGGCTGCCTCTTTGGCTAATAACATATATTCTAGTACATCCTGCCCCTGTTCAGAAATAAGCAGAACCATTCCATTGACTTATATCAGAAGTGGGAATTATACTCTATGCTTCATTTAAGTGGAAGTCATTGCTTCATCTGAGTATAAGGAAAAAAATAATGGGTCATCAATGATCATTAAAAGGACACGATTCCTTTTATCCTGAGTTTAGAGTAGACAAAAACATGTGGGGAAACTCAAAGTCTCTGGGAAAATAGGATCATGTTATGTTGCCTGTCTTTTCCAACAGGTACTGGGCAATCATGACATTCTTAAGGGACTTTTATATGTTCCAGAGATGAATCATCAGTCCTTTATGTTTGGCTAAAAATTCTGCTTCCTTCTTGAGTCTACTTTGGTACCTGACATCTGTGTTGATGCATGTCTTTATGTTACTTTCAGTAGTATGTGGGGTGAGTATAGGGTCCCTTGTTCTGCAATCACTCTTTCTCTAGAGGTTAAGAGTAAATTCACAATTTTCTGATTCTAGCTGTCAACCTTTCTTCCAATAGACTGGATGACCATGCATACACAGATTCACATTGTTGTCATATGACTTCAGTTCGGTGCTAATGTATCCTTTATATGGAACATTGAAGGGTGAGCAGCTTAGAGGAGAAGTGCTACCAGAATCATCAACCATACCGAACATACCTAAATTTGATTCCTGAAACCTTGGACCAACAATAAATAATGCATATATATGTCCTGGCAAGGAAAAAGATATCCAGGGATTGATATTTTCCCATACCATGTAACAATGGACCTCATACTGGGATCCACCATTGTCTATGGTTATCTATCTGATTGCTGTTCATCCAGATGCTTTAAAAACTCAGTAGTGACATTGATCAGAATCAGGTTTTCCTGATGGCTGGACAGCAAAGAACAAATAATGGGTAAAAGTGGTATTTAATGCCAGGGGCCAGGCATGACAAAGATTCTTTAATATAAAGAAAAGGACCGTGCATGAAATACAGCCTCACAATTTTTTGTAATATCCCATTAAAATAGAAGAGAGAACAATAAGATGACATAGTTATCTCATACAACCTTCAGGTTCCAAGTGAAATTTGTTTTGATGTCCTCAAACTCCTTTCCTAGAGTCTGTTTAATTATTCATGCATTGGCTTTACAGAGAAATTATATCTTGCAAGGTACTTGGCTGAGTTAATAAGTAGAATGATCACATTAATTATCAGATGCAAACTTGGTCTTATTATTGTGACTAAGGAATAGCAAGGCTACCTCTGCATTCTCCCATTAAGAACTGGGTGAGGTGGGTGGCCCATGAATTAAGAATCTCACAGAAGAGTAAGAGACAACTTTGAACTTTGATGATTGGCTGTGTTTTAGAAGAGTAAGATAATATATGCCAAGCAGCTCCTAACACAAATGTTCTTTCTGATGCCCTTTGGATTCTTTCAGTAGCATTTTGTGGAAGGATTTGTTAACTCTAACTTTACACATGAGAAAACCTAGTCTCAACAGAGTGAAGTGAGTTGCTCAACAAACCATCATTCTGGAATGTCCAAAGAAAACAGAACAGCCAGTGAATGCATTTGACAAACACATGCTTTGTCTCTACACACTTGTCATCTCCAATGTTTTTTGAAGTTATCTTGGTTCCATCCTTCTAGTACTCAGGCTTGCTTCCTTGTTTTCGCCTCCAGGTCTCTTCTCTGGCCTGTTTTGTCTCTAAGCTGATTTGCAGCTTGAAGCTTTGTAACAAGACTCTTCCTGCCATGGAGAGTGCTTTGTTCTTTTGCCATAGTGTAGCAGGCAACACATGCAAATTTGAATGTCAGAAAGCATAATTTTCTCTCTGACTGTAATCTTCAAATGTTAGACAAGCAATTCTGGGCACATTATTTCACCTCAGATATCATTCTCTGGTCCAATGCCTGGTGCAGAAGTTCATTATTCTTTCTCTTTACTAAAAGTGTGTGGATGTGGGACAATTGCAACACTAGCAATCATTAGGGCTTTTGTTCTATTAGTGGATTTATTCAGAATTGTAAACCAAGCTGGTAACTTCCACAGTTCCCAGTTCTCTGATAAAACCCTAAAACTTTGCTAGAGCTTGCAAAGACCATCACTTTCCTATATCACCCTTTGCCCCATCCATCACTTCAAACATGACTTCCATGTGTTTCATCCCCACTGGTCTTTCATATTTTTTCAATCATTTTCAGCTCTCTCCATTTACAGGATCTTGGCACAGGTTATTTTTCTGGGAGCCTCTTCCCAACCTATACTTAATGTCTTCTCAGTATTGAAATGATTGCAGTGGCTACTTTCTCAGAAGCAGAATCTCTGTCTCAAAATAATTGAGACAAATGTATGCACCCCACATACTGTGTATCATACCATATAAATTGTTATTTGTATTAGTGTTGTGAATGGCTGATGTCTATATAGTTTAGTAGATTATAAACTTCACAAAAACAGGGACTGACTATGCTTCAGATTACCATCATAATCTCAGGAACTGTCTCATGGGATGCTTCCTGGTCTGATGCTAAATATTTGAGTGTTTTCAGTTTTATTATGGATGATTCAGTTGCTGTTTGCTTTGTTCTGATACAGTGGCAAGATATACATATCAGTTTAAGTTGTTTGATTTTGGGTGGCTGGGTATGTACATGTTGACACATATGTGTACATGTGTATACAAGTATGTGGAGATATAAAAATGACATACTATTTTTGATAACTCTCTACCTTATTCATTTGTTAATTTTCTGACTATTAAACACACACACATACAGAGAGAGAGAGAGAGAGAGAGAGAGAGAGAGTATACTGAGCATATATATCTTCCAATACCTAAACTTATTCCTCTCCTATGCCAACTGAACCCCTTTCATCTTAAGGGCATAATCTAGATTTTATGAATGAAAGGAGTCTTGAAATATATATTCTAAATATAAAATTCCATTCATGTTCATTTTAGTTAAGAATACTATTTTAAACTGTTGCAGGGTCCATGTTGAGTTTGGAACTTGTAGATATAGTGTAATTTACCTGTCAAAGTTTGTTGGACAGTAGGAAGTGAATATATGGAAACATGTTCATAGCATTGACTGCCATAGTGGTTGTATGTCCAGTTTAGTTCCAATACTGCTCACATTTGGAAATTATTTGCTTCTTTCTGTTTTTTTACTTGTATAATGGACATAATAATAGAAATTTTAAATGAAATAGATGAGAACTACACATGACAATCTAGGAAAAACTACACGATCATGATTAATACCTAGTAAGTGTTCAGTGATTGTTAGGGTTTCCATAAGCAATTGGAGTATGATCTGAAATGCTTCCAAAAGTAATAAACATGGGGTAGTCATTGTTAGAAAATTCAGATTCAAGGTAATATATAAGAAATCACTGATAATCCGGATATGGTATATTGAAGAATGTTAACATCATCAACAGGAAGAAGCAAGCAGGTGGTTACAGAAAGGAGGGAGTCAAAATGAGTCCATGTTCTTCTCCACATCCCTATCTGCTTCTCACTCTTCTCTGCCCACAGGGGAAGTATTTGTCATACTTACTTCCTCATACCACAAACTTCATTGTTTCTGCATATTTCTATAAGCGTTATAACCTCTGCTAACATTATATGTGAAGGTGGCTGAGGTGGCCAGAGTTGGACTTTGGAAAATGAGCTGTGAAGTTATTTTTAGATGAACTGAAACAGCAGCAGGGGATTCCATTTATAGGAACTGTATGAACTGTCTCCTCTCTGGAAAGTGGTATTGCCTTGTGTGAAGTGACAGTATTGCCATCATGCATTTTATCCTGAGGAAGGTTCCCTGAGTCTTCAGCTGGCTTCGTATTGTGTGGCTTTGTCTACTTAGTGTTAAGCAAATTAAGCCCTGAGAATTCTTTACCTTTCATCATCTCTTTCTTCTTGGGTTGGAAGAAAATAAGAAGCAAAGCCAGACTAGCTCTCATGGTTAAATTGTTGCTGGCTAATAAAACTGCAGGAACTGTACGTTAGGATGTCTTCCATAAATCAGCCTAGGGGAGAATTAGGTGCTGAGAGATGGAGGAATGATGTTTAATCATCACTTGTAGGAAATCATTAGCTGCACAACCTCATTCTGCTACTTGCCCATTCGTCATTCCCCAAATGCGACATTCCCCCTAGACCATTAACATTTCTCAATGACTTTCTAAATGCAGAGAAAAGGCACAGAAGAGGTGAAGGATGAGGAGGCATTATGGAAACACACAACTGAGAGATGTCTCTGCCGCTTGGCTTCTGTGCCTGTGCATGTAAATAGAGTACTGTAAGAACGAGTTGATCGATCATCTGGCCAGCCAGCTGCTGCAGTTTGAGCCAAAGGAGCTTCTGCCTCCTGTTTACCTACAAAATAAATAATACCTGAGACAGCTTTCCCTTTTCCATGTGCAAGAATATTCTGTTGTTTTCCTTTACATTTGTAATAAGGTCAGGTTGGTGATAGTGGCAGGCTACCAAACTTTGGGAAACGGAGTCTCCACAAATTACCTTCCTAATTCTAGAAAAAGAAAACAAAATGTCAGTATGTAGGGTATAGGAAAGAAGGAAGCAGCCTGTTGAAACTGGTTCATTGTCCAAAGGCTAAACATTCTTCAGTGTTTGACAGGTAATGGTGTGTAATACATAGCTTGGTTGAGTAATTTACAGCAGGGAAGAATATTCTAGCATTTTCTACTGAACACAGTTTATGCTTTCTGATGCTAATGCATGCATAGAATATCTTTTAGGGATTTTTTCCCTTATGAAATTGCCTCAAATCTTTGCTTCTGGTTGTTTCTTAATTACTTTTTAGTCACGGATCATAGACATTTTCAGTTTCCCTTTGCTTTCACATTGGCAAAAGTATGATGGTCAGTGACAGCAAGTTCACTGAGAATTTAGTGTATGTATGCCAAGCAGTATAGTGAGAAACATGTCCTGAACCACCATACTGCAAAGAAAGGGCAATTTTCTTAATCTCATTCTCAGATAACTTGGAGGTAGTGATAATGATTTCCTATGGTCATGAAGCTATAAATCAAATCCAAGTATTGTGGGATCTGGAAGTTGCAATGTAAATGGTCTTAAAAACCATTAGGAGTATAAACAGAGCTGAATTACAGACAAGTGAAGTTTTATCAGCTTCCTGTGGAATTTGCTTCCTTTAAGCTGGTTGTGTCAAAGGTTGCACCGATCTAAGTCTCCTTGAGCAAACAGCTGTACCTAGTTGTGCATATATTAAATAAATAAATGTATATACATACACATACATACACACACGCACACTCATAAAGTGTAAGAGATGAGAATGATTTCGATGTCATAGTAGTCTAAAAAAAGGGATTTTGAAAGACTAGGAGGAAAATGGAGGACTAATCATGAGCTGTCTGTATAGGTCAGGAATTCTTCCTGGCCTTTTAAATCTCCAAGGGAAGAATTCATAGGTGAAGAAGTTCTCTGGATATGTTCACAAGAGAACCAGATCCATTAAGTAGAGGCGGAGACTAGTTAGGGATCTTCATTAACCACAACTCAGTATAGAAGATTTCTCTGACCAAGGTTGAGAAGAGCAGAACTCTATGGACTGCAACATTTGATAGCCTGGTGCCCACACACATTTTGTCAGTACTCACAGTACACAGGGATTTATTAATGCGCATAGCAATATTAATAATAGTAAAGTAATAGTTATAAAAAAGTAATAATAAAATGGGTTATTCCTGGCAGTGTTGGTGCACGCCTTTGATCCCAGCACTTGGGAGGCAGAGGCAGGAAGGTCTCTGTAAGTTCAAGGCCAGCCTGGTCTATAAAGTAAGTTCCAAGACAGGTTCCAAATTTCCACAGAGAAGCTATATCTCAATGCCCTCCTCCAAAAAAAATAGGTCATGAAGTGAAAGAGAAGCCAAGGAGGTAGATGGGTTAGGAACTGTGAAAATTGAAAGGAAATAATGGGTGTTGGATGAGAAAAGCATAGACTGTATATATAAGCACATTTTTCAACATAGAATAAAAAGAATATGATATAAAAGAAGAGGCAGTGAGTCAGTGTCAGAAAAGCTATGTTTCAGCTCTGGTTCTATCATGAAAGAGTCTTGAGACCTTGTTTCTTAAGCTGGAAATAGAGAACTCAAGTGAAGTTGTGGAATTCTGTGGTTCTAATTCAATAATGTATTCACTTCCATATACCTAGCATTTTCCTTCTTGCTGAATATTTATAGAAGGCTTGATGGTATTTTAAATAGGATGCATCCAAGTAAAGTGCGCAAGTAGAGAGAAAAGGATATTTTGTATATGGTATATAGTGACAAAAACTGGGTACAATTGATAAGCACTATAGTACTAAAAGTAGAACCAAGTATCTACAAACATAAAATGTAGCATTGCACTGTTGTGTGTAAATGAAAAACCAGTGGAATAGCAGAAGATAAAATCAGCTACAGATTCCATAGGATTTGTTTTCCAGTATGATTGATTTTTTTTTACAGAGTCACAATCTTTTCCCTGGTCTCCCCTAACAGTAATAGTCAAAGACCAACTGAATCAACACAGATACTTAACTCTTGCAAGGCATGCATTTTGAGCATGTGTATGTTCAAAAGGTGGTCCACACAGACAATATCGCAGATACTTCCTCATATAGTTTAGATGAATTTTACATTCGTAGGGTTGAAGATCTATTTAACACATCATATGATTGAGTATACTATATCATAATAATGTTCAGTGGGAAATATTGCTGATGTTGATACATGCTCAGAAAATTAGGAAATATATATATATACATATAAATTACACTAAGTTTAAGGAACAATGTGTAGTTAAAGAGAACAGATAGAAATGAAGTAAATGGAATTCTATGGGGGCAGGCTGGAGCTCTAGAGGACTTCAGAGGCTGTGGTCCCAGTTTATCATCGCCTTACTTTAAGTCATCCCTTTTTAATTCATAAAATCAAACACCTAATACAACACTCACATTATCGGCCTAGAATATTGCTACTTGTTTGGAAATGGACTAAAAATGAGAGGAAACACAGACAAATATTCTCTTGAAATTATTGTGGGTTGGTAGGAAAAGGACAGGAAGTTGGTGCAAGTGAAAGAGCTTATGTTACAGAGGAAAATGGAGAGAAATTTTTAGAAATTAACATGCCTTTTTGAGCTCTCTGGACTGTGAGAAAGAGATTATAAAGCAGCTCGTCTTGTCACTGCTTGAGACAACTGAGCCATAAAATAATATGCTTACTTTCAGAATTGATTAAGGGTTGGAGAGGAGAGGAGATAACAGCAAAAATAAGGAAAATAGTACAGGTATCTTACAAGTTAAATACAAGATGAACTGTTTATGATAAAACTATATATAGTAAACATTTAAAAAACAATGGCAGGATGGAAATACAGTGATATCAGATTGGATTGCCAGGAAGGAAGAAATGGGATATGGGTATGAGTCAAAGTATGTAAACGAATGTATTTATACATATTAGCAATAGTGCTGTGCTAGTCTCTGCCAGCCCCATATGTACGTGGATGTGTGTGTGTGTGAGTCTCTGTGTATCTAAGTATATATGTGTGTGTGAATAAAGTATTTGAGACAAAGATGGAGAATTTTAACATAAAGAAAATCTTTTAGATTTAGTTATAAAGTAGATTTAGATTATAGATTAAATGTAGATTTAGTTATAAATTATCCCTACTTTTCATTTAAACTATTTCATTAAAAAATCTAAACAGACCTATAACCCCTAATGAAATAGAAGCAGTTATCAAAAGTCTCCCAAACAAAAAAAGCCCAGGCCCAGATGGCTTCAGTGCAGAATTCTACCAGAAATTCAAAAAGCCAATTTCAATACTCCTCAACGTATTCCACACAATAGAAGCAGGAGGCTCACTGCCAAACTCTTTTTTTGAGGCTACAATTACCTTGATACCCAAGCCACACAAAGACACAACTAAGAAAGAGAACTATAGACCAATTTCCCCTCATGAACATCGATGCAAAAATACTCAATAAAATATTCGCAGACCAGATTCAAGAACACATCAGAAAAGTCATCCACCATGATCAAGTAGGCTTCATCCCAGGAATGCAGGGATGGTTCAACATTAGAAAATCTATCAATGTAATCCACCATATAAACAAACTGCAAAAGAAAAACCACATGATCATCTCACTAGATGCTGAAAAAGCCTTTGACAAAATCCAGCACCCCTTCATGATGAAGGTCCTAGAGAGATCAGGGATAACAGGAACATACCTGAATATAATAAAAGCAATATACAGTAAACCAACAGGTAACATCAAACTAAATGGAGAGAAACTCAAAGCAATTCCTCTAAAATCAGGAACAAGACAAGGCTGTCCACTCTCTCCATATCTCTTCAATATTGTACTTGAAGTTCTAGCTACAGCAATAAGACAACAAAAGGAGATAAAGGGGATACAAATAGGAAAAGAAGAAGTCAAACTTGCACTATTTGCAGATGATGCCCATAGCACAAAGAGGGATGCTCTCTCAGCCTGGACTCTTAGGGGAGTGCCTGGACCCTACCCTGACTGAAATGACAGAGTCTAGATATCCCCTATGTGGAAGGAATTAGCAATAGGGTGGGAGGCTGGGGGGGATGGGGAGTGCGGGAGGAGGGGAGGGAGAGGGAACTGGAATTTACATGTAAAACAAGCTATTTAAAATTAAAATTAAAAAAATCTAAGTAAATGCATTGTTTATAGTCTATAAAATAGTATTTGAGTTTTGATAATTTTTGTGGTATTGGGGCTTGAACTCAGATCTTAAATATACTATAAAAACTCTTAGGCTGATCTAAATACCCAGCCTGTACAATTTAAATTTCTTAAGTTCACTATGCCTCAGTTTCTGAAGAACTTAACATGACCAAGATATTTCATATCCACGCAGTATTTAAAATCTTAAAGGTGAGTGTTAAAATGACTTCTTAATGTTAATTTGGGTTACCTTCGAGTTGGGTGAGTATATATTACACCAGGAACACTTGATTAACTTCTTCCTTAATGAACCAATTTCCAGGCAATGATAACAAATATTGATATCTACTAATGAGTTGCTCTGAAGTATTTTAGTTCCCTAGGGAGTAGTTTTTATTGTAGATGGGATAGTGAGGGTGATAGGCCTGTGTTCCTGGTATTAAATAGAGGACTCAAAAGCTTGCTACTCACTGGATATATTTCATGACTACAATGAAGCATGTTCTATACTATAACCTGCTGAAGGCACTAAGAGGAAGGCACCGTCATGCTGTTTCTAGTTGAAGGTGATACAACATTTGCTTTGTATGTTTCTTACAGTGAAGATTTTCTGATGGAAGTTCCGTAGTCCTGTTTGCCTGTAACAAACATTTTTTTCTCAAAATTATAATTGCGTTTTCAACATGCACTAATACCAAACATTTTCATCAAAGTCCTTATAGCCCACTGAGAAGGCAAAGGAGTTCAGCAGACGTCCTTCATACTTACTGGCCATTTTGGATGCTAGACCAGCTACAGGGGGAGCAGAAGAGGGTGTCTGTGTAGCAATTTCTGGATCAAACAGGGCATCTTGGGAAAGCCAGCACCCACAGGACAAAATGAAGCAGGTATAGATGTACAGTATTCATACTGGGAGTGGTAATTACATATCCAGGTTAGGGGACAAACTGAAGACAGACAGGAGATCGTTTTACGAGTCACTGTTAAGCATGCTGTGGAAGCAGTTTGATGTATAGTATGACTATTCTTCTGTCTGTTAGCAAAGATAGAATCCCTCTTCTGAACGTATGGATATTGTTTTATAAGATGATTCATAGACAAAGATACCAATAGGTGGGTAATAATTTTTAGCTTATAGAAACAAATGTTACCAAAATAGCTATTTGATATGACACATATTTTTGTATTCTTATTACACTTTTTATTATATATTTAAATTAGGAACAAGCTTGCTTCCCATGTTAGTCCCAGTTCCCTCTTCCTCCCCTCCACACCCACTCCCCCCCACCAGCCCCTCTCAGCCCCCCACCCAGTCCCCACTCCATTCCCTAGGGACGGTAAGGCCCTCCATGGGTGATCTCTAGAGTCTGTCATTTCATTCCTGGGAGGGCCCAGGCCCTACCCAAAGTGTCCAGATTGAGAAAGCATCCCTCATTGTGGGACAGGTCCCCAAAGTCCATTTGTGTGCCAGGGATAAATACTGATCTATTACCCCAAAACCCCATTGATTGCCTAAGTCTCCTCACTGACACCCACATTCAGGGGGTCTGGATCAGTCCCATGCTGGCCTCTCAGCCATCAGTCTGGGATCCAAGAGCTCCCTCTTGTTCAGGTCAGCTGTTTCTATGGGTTTCACCAGCCCAGTCTTGACACCTTTGCTTATCACTCCTCCCTTTCTGTCACTGGGTTCCAGGAGTTCAGTTCGAATGACACATATTTTTACAACAGATTAATGGACGGTGTCTAAGCAACTTCAAGGAAAGATAGTGTCTGACTTAGGTTACTGAGAAATCCCTTTATTTCTTTTTTTTAATTGTTCCATTTTTTATTTAATTTAAATTAGAAACAAACTTGCTTCACATGTCAACCCTAGCTCCCTCTCTCCCTCCCCTTCTCTCCTATCCCCCTTCGACCTTCCCCTCACCCAGTCCCTAGTCCACTCTCCAAGGAGGGTGAGACCCTTCACTGGGGATCTGGAAAGTCTGTCATATCATCCAGGACAGGGCCTAGGCCTTCCCCCATGTGTTCAGCATCCCTCCACATGGAGTAGGCTCCCAAATTCCATCTGGATGACAGGACTAAATGCTGATATATTGCCCGAGGCCCCAAAGAATGCCGAGGCCTCCTCACTGACACCCATGTTCAGGGGGTCTGGATCAATCACATGCTGGTCTCTCAAACACTTTCTTTAAAGTACTTTTAGCCTTTAATCAAACACACTCATGGTGGTTTCACACAATACTAGTAATAGAAACTTAGCCAGCACTCACCACATGTGACCTACATGCCCTGTGTCAGCCTAAGTCTTCACTTGAATTGACTAGCCTCTCCAAACAACCCAGTGAGACAGGTTGTAACTGTTATCCAGTCTTATAGATAAGACATCAAAATATTGACTAACCTGGCTGTCTTCATTCTTCCTCTCATGCCTGTGTCTTGCTTATTAAAATAATTTCTGTTGATATTTGTAAAGCTAGCCCCTTCCCATTTCTAGATTGCTTAAGCTGTTACTTGGATTTTTATTTCCTTTAGTTTACTTCTTTCATAAAACTATTGATGTGTAGAAGCTCAGGATTTTATAGGACTAACCCTGTGTCCCTGTGAAGTTCATAAAATTGATATTATTAAAGTCAGTCATACATTAAAGTTGTTGGTAATGAAATTATTATATTCAATATTTAAATTTCTTCCCAGACCCATCAGTTAAAAGGGATAAAAAATTCATATGAAAAGATAGATAGCTATATATGAATTTTTCTAATATATGGGAGCAAGACATAATGATTGATATTTCTATTCAGGTATTCTTTTATTCAGCCACTCATCCAGATATTCATTTGTCAAATGTTTACTGATTATAACCTGTGTGCTGGTTTCTGATTATGTGTCAGGAACACAAACAAAACAGACACAATCCTAAGCTGAGAAGATGCTCTCAGCATCGGGGCTTGGTCAAATTTCTGTTTGTTCTCACAGAAGTGAGAAAAAGAAGCAAGAGAGCACAGGCTATATTTGTATTTAGTTAGTTAAACAGTGAATGTTCACAGTGATTAAAAAGGGTGCAATCTTTATATTCATGATTTTTTTAAAGGGAATGGTCTAGGAAAAAAGAATCTCAACACATGGGTGTGCTTGAACATACACACAAACACACACATGCATACATGCATACATATATGTACATACACACATACATATACATACATGCATACACACACACACACACATTCTGTGAATTCCTCTAAGTGATTGTCAAACCTCCTTTTTAAAACCTAGCTGAGTAGAAGAAATAGAGCCGTGACATGAGGATTTAGAGTAAGTTAGTAAAAAGGGTTGTATTAAATTTTAAGTAGTGAATTTATAATATATTAAATAATTATTGTGTTTAAGAATTAATGTTGGAGTGCTTGCCTATGTCTACTGCTTACTTCTCTTGAACTATTGTTTAAAGATCAACCCTTTAAAGACATGATTAGCTCTATAAGTAAAGTTCATATTTTAAAATCTTTGCTTTTTAAAGAATGAAATACTGTGTGGAGGTGAATCTTGAAAAACTACGGGACTAGATCCTTGAAAGTTAGCCTTTAGCCATCCATTCTCTTGACAACACACGAATTCTGATGCTTTGTCTATAAAGGAGGACAGGTTGACAGGCCTCTCTAGTATTTCAATAAACTATTCCAAAGTAGGAAAGCAAAAACAAGGAGAGTGAGACCATCCCCTGCTTGTTTGAATTCCTCTTCCTGTGAAAGTTTTATAACACATGCTATTGTAAGGATCTCCCTTACCATTAACACAGAGGAGACAGTGTATCAAAAGCAAGGTTTAGTTATCAGTAAATAGCAAAAGTTCCTGGGCAAGCAACCAGAAAATCTCATGCCATCTTGGGAAACAATTGCCATAGTATCTGCATGTCTCTAGAACCCTGTGTTCTTCTCTCTTGACTTACTGAACTCAGTAGCTTCCACATTTTTATTGACACTCCTCTAGTATGGTTGAGTCAACAGAAGCATGTGTCTAAGGTATTCCTGAGATCAAACAGTTACGAGGGAATAAAAAAGACAGCAATTTTAAAATGAGATTTGCCAGCAACATGACTGGTGCTGTTCTCTAGTTAGCTTTCCCTGAAACAAGCCACAGTCTCACAGATAATACAAATAGCTCATTCTGAGAATCCAAACAAGACTGGCTCTGTTCAAATGTGAGAGCTTTGCAGAACTCAACCGTTTTTCATTTTGCATTTTTTCACTGTACTTTGAAAATCATGAACTGAGCAGAATCAGACAGAGCTACTCGTGGATAAGACAAGGGCCTCCTTCAGCTGAGTTCATTTGCAGAGAAAGTGCTCATCGGTGCAAGGCAACTGCCTTGATTTTGGAGCCCTCAACTTGCTACTATTAACTATTGACTGTTAACAACCCCATGTACTTGGTTGCATATAAAATGATAAAAATAAATGTGTTACAAGATTGATTAGTCTATCTAACCTGAGTTTCCTCCTTATTCTGATATCATACCTCTCACTTGCATGCCTATTGTCTTCCATCTGCACTGGCTTTGCTCCAAGCCCTTTAGACACTTTAGATTTGTTCTTTTCTCTGCTTAGAATGCCCTTCCTACTGGGATGTCATGTTTTACCATTCAGAGACACTCAACTCTCCTTTATGCCAAGAAGTCATATTTTATCACCTTGTCTCAAGTCAATCTGACCTCACATCATATCATACCTTACACATGACATTCATAGATTTCTTCACAGGAGTTACTACCATATAAAAACAGCTTTTTAACTAATTGAGTTGCTTATTATCTATCCTGTAGACTGTAAGTCTCAAATATGTGACCATTACTACTTAGTTTATTCAATGTTCCAGGCCTTTTGATGCATCTTTGATATAATAGGCACTCATTATAATCTGATAAATGACTGAACAGAGTGAAGGTTCAGAGTATGGTATTATGACGAATGCTGAAAGAGTATGAGAATTTTAAAATAACTTTTATTAACCTTTTGAGAATTTCAAACAGTATCATTTGAGCATATTCACCCCTCAACTCTTCCCCTTCCTACTTTCTCATCTCATTCTATCTAATTTTAAGATTACTATATTTTTTTAACTTTCTCCCCCTCATCAAGCCCACTTTGTATTGCTCAGCTAGTTTTGGGATTGAGATCTGCTCTGGTATGTGGTCAGCCTACCAAGAGTTAAATCATTAAAAAGAACCAATTCACCTTGTCCAAGCAACCTTCAAATGCTAATAGCACAACAGCTGGTGATAGGATTACATATCAACTTCCCAAATCTATGCTGGGATTTTCTTTCCGGCTGCAGTTATTATTAGATCTTTAATACAATTCAATGCAATATCTCTAAGGTGGGATGGACAGGGATGGTTTACTCTAACAAAAGCAGCAGCCAGGTCCACATCTTTCATCATTTCCCAATGTCAGAGTTTAGTCCCTGGGTACAATGAGATATGACATCTTGCTCTGATAGATAAATCAGTGTTTACCCAGGACAGGAAAGAGAGGCTTCTCTCTCTAACTATCTTGGTTCATAGAATGGGAGAGGGAGATCTCTAAGTTTTACTTTCCAGGAATTTATTTTTATATAAATATTCCTAGTTTGGCCCTGGACATTTTTGCTCAAAGGACTGGGCCCTCTATGGATATGAGATATCCATCTCCCAACAGGTATTTTATCTTGACCTTGATTAAACCTATATGAATCTCACTTACTTTTGCATTCCAAAGACAATACTGTACAACAGCTCCAACAAATTCGCACTGTTCAGGTTTCTGGCCCAGCCACCTACAGAAGAGCATGGGTACCATTTGTCCAAGTCCAAGGACACTCGTCCATTCACCATCCTCAATATGTTAATAGCTTTGGTTGTCAACAATGATATTCTTTGGAATTGATAACAGGATCTCATCTCAAGTTGAACAGTGGTAGTCCAGTGATAGAAAATTAAAATGTAAGGATTCTTCAGTGCAGGGCTTTTTAAATATTTTCTTTTTTTGAAACACTTTTTAGTATATATTTAAATTAGAAATAAGCTTGCTTGCCATGTCATTTCCAGCTCCCTCACCCTCCCCTCCATGCCTGCTCCCCCCACCAGCTCCCTTCAACTGAAGAATGGATAGAGAAAATGTGGTACGTTTATACAATGGTGTACTACTCAGTCGAAAAAAAAACAATGGAATCCTGAAATTTGCAGGCAAATGGATGGCACTAGAAGAAACCATCCTGAGTGAGGTAACGCAGTCACAAAAAGATAAATATGGCATGTACTCCCTCATATATGGAGTTTAGACATGGATCAGGAGAGTGCCAGCCTACAATTTCACTAACAGAGAGTCTGAGAAACAGGAAGGATCCTAAAATCGATATGCATGGTACGCTAGAGAAGGTGGAATGAGACAAGATTTCCTGAGCAGATTGGGAGCATGGGGGGGAGGGAAGTGGGACCCAGGAAAAAGAGAGGGTGAGAAGAGGAGGGGAGAGGAGGACATGGGGGAGCAGGAAGGTTGAGTTGGGAGAAGAATGGAGGAGAGCAGGATGAGAAATTCCATAATAGAGGGAGTCATTCTAGGTTTGAGGAGAGATCTGGCACTAGTGATATTTCCAGAGATCTAAAAGGTTGACACCAACTGGCAAATCAAACAATAGTGGAGATACTACCTTAAATGCCCCTCCCTGATAATAATTTTGAAGACTATCTTATATGCCATTCTAGAACCTCCATCCAGTGACACACAGAAACAGAGGCAGACACCCACAGCTAAACACTGAACTGAACTCCTGGAACACAGTGACAGAGAGGGAGGAGTGATGAGCAAAGGGGTCAAAACTGGGCTGGTGAAACCCAGAGAAACAGCTGACCTGAACAAGGGGGAGATCTTGGACCCCAGACTGATGGCTGAGAAGCCAGCATGGGACTGATCCAGACCCCCAGAATGTGAGTGTCAGTGAGGAGACTTAGGCAATCTATGGGGCTTTGGGTAATAGATCAATACTTATCCCTGAAACACAAATTTTCTGGGTGCTCATCCCACAGTGAGGGATGATCTCTCAGTCTGGACACTTGGGGGAGGGTCTGAGCCTCCAAATGACAGACTCTAGAAATATTTTCCTTTTAAACGAGATATTTTTCACGTGACTCTGCGTATATAGGAATATAAAATAGATACACATATTTAACATTTACTGATGATAAGTCATAAAGACATTGATTTTAAAATATTTTACATAGGTATAATTTTATCATTTATTCAAGATGAAAACAAATTTACATACTAATAGAATGCATGTACTTTTTTGCCTAAATAATTTTGGCAGATAGTGCAGGACATAGAACAAAATCTTCAGCATTTTTCAGAGTTGATTGATACTTCAATTTGTTAATCATCAATGCACATAAAATTATAGTAGAAAATAAGCAGAATTATGTTTAGTGTCATTTTAGAAATTTTTGGAAACTCTATCCCAATCTCAAGCCAAAATTCATTGAACGGTTTATTATGAAACCCAGTTCAGCAACTTCAATAGCAAATTTTAAAATAAAACACTTGAATGCATTATAATCTAAGATAATAATTTGATATTTACATGGTGAGGAAATATTCAAAGACTTTGCTTTCTGTAATTAAACCATTCTGTTTCTCTAAGAACAGAAAACTTTGCATGTACTTTAAAAACACCCTAATTCAGAACATACTAAAGTCTCAAATCTGAGCTGAGGTTTTCCTGACAACATTTGTTGACAATGCATGATGTAACTGGGTGTACAAAGCAACATGTGCATGTTGTGTGCAAAGAAACAATACTATAATGAATTTACACAAAGTAGCATAGATGAGGACTGCAGAAATGCACCTCACATTCATTTTACATTTATTTAGGATTTTTTTGGTGACTGTGAGTTCATTTTATTGATGCTAATGTGGTTTTGTGGCTCCCATATTCAATGACCCAATTCTATATGAAGTTGTGGCCCACAGCTTTAGAATCTTGAATTTTGAGAAATGCTTAAGATGATCAGAATTTCTCCCCTCTCAACTCATCCAAACTGCTTCAAATCACACACTCAAAACCCAACAAAAACAAAGCAAAAACCAGGAGAGCCCTTAAGAAAAACAGACTGAAAGGCTTAAAGTTGACTGAGATCTTACACATATTGAGTTATACATGAAAATGAATAGTCAGGTGTATCTTAACACTAATCAAATATCTTAGTTTAATGCTGCATATTCACTCCATAATCCATTGCAACAGCATTAAAATTTTTATCACTTTCCCCCAAGTACCTTCTTTATTTTATATCTTATTGCTTTTCAAGTTCTCCATTTCTTGTTTACTATATCAATATTAAAAATAAGCATTGCAATTAACCTTGTGATGGATAATATACTGCTGCCCATCAGGAAACAATCAACAATGTCTGATACAGTGTTGATTGCAATGACTGTGCTGGGGACATCGAGGTATGGTCTTCTACTGGGTGTCTATTGGGTATCTCAATTACATTTGTACTTGAGTGGCTAAGTAAGGTCATGGACTGTGGACAGGAGTGAGGTGTTCAGTTCCAGGGCTTGCTAAAGGAAGCCACCAAGGTGTTGTCTTTAGTCTCTTTTCTCCTCTGCAATCTGGAAAGAAATGTCCTAAATCCATGAAAGGAATACAGCAATGAGATGGGTAGTGGCTAGTCCTCAAGAAGCACTGAATGAAAATCTATGATCTGGGCTTTGTGTAAAAGCTACATTTGTATGGTTTCCAGCCACTACGGGTTTTTAGCATTTTTCTGTTATGGAAGGACACACCACCATAAATAATCCAGATACTAAGGGGGCACTTGAATGGGGGCACTTGAGCTAAACTGTATATAATCTTTTCCATGATCTTACAATAGACATGCCATTCTCCATAATTGTTTTTGGTTTTTACGAGACAGGGTTTCTCTGTATTGTTTTGGAGGCTGTCGGTCCAGCCCGGCCTCAAACTCACAGAGATCAGCCTGCCTCTGCCTCCCGAGTGCTGGGATTAAAGGCGTGTGCCACCACTGCCTGGCTCCATTGCCCATATTTTAATCATAAGGAAAAAAGGACTCAAAGTGACTAAGTGACATAAGCCCATAAGTGGAGAGAATCAAGCCTCTTTCCCAGTTTGCTGAAAGTTATGTGCTCCCTCCCCCACCCCCACATAATGGTTAGTTTTGAGTATTTCAGGTGAAGTTTATGGTGTTGAGATTCTCTATGGAAGTCTTCTACTATCATCATATCTTCTGGTTTAGAGAGCGGGAGAAATACTTTTGCACATGATTCAGTATACCCATCTGGGATTCTTGTTATCAAAAATATTTAGCCTAGTTTGAGAGGTCTATTGGTAAATAGAATCTCCATATTTGCGTAATACTTTTTTTATCATACATTCAAGAATGGACAACAAGAAAACCTTCACAAATGCGGTTGCTTAGTTTCTCTTTAGATATTTTTTTCCTCAAGGAACTGAGAGTGTACAAACTGCAAGGAACTATCCTGCCTTTCCCAGCTGCTGGAAGTCAGGCTTCAATGCACCATCTGAAAGCTTTTGGTCCCTAGGGATGCTTGAGGTGGTGCTACAAGTAGTGAGGCAGTCTGTAAATTAAATTGGTGTCTATATTGGCAGCCCTGGAACATCCTAGAAGTTTGTACTGGGTCACAGGAGGGCAGAATGTGCCCCTTTGACAGGACACATACCAAAAAGAAGAGAAAGAACGGTATAGCCAGATCTCAGAATGTAAGTTACAAGCATTGAGGATCACTGATTGGCTTTGTTTTGCAACTACCCAGTATCATTTGTGGGAAGCCAAATCTTCTAGCTTCTTGATCCTAGAAGTTCAAGTTAAGTTCTCCCTGCCATTTCCAGGGTTTCCGATATAGTCCACAAAATTACCCATCATGATAGAGTTTACCCCCCAAACAGTAAGCTGAAATAAACCATTCTTAAAAGATGCTCAAGAAGCAAGTCTCCAAAAGATCAAAGGACCCAATTAAAAAATGGGCTGCAGAACTAAATAGAGAATTTTCAATAGAGGAGTCTAAATTGGCTGAGAGGCACTTGAGAAAGTGCTCAGCATCCTTAGTCATCCGGGAAATGCAAATCAAAACAACTCGTGTCAGAATGGCTAAAATTAAAAACACCAACGACAATTTATGCTGGAGAGGATGTGGTGAAAGGGGGACACTCCTCCATTGCTGGTGGGAGTGCCAACTGGTTCAGCTACTTTGGAAATCAGTATGGAGATTCCTCAGAAAAATGGGAATAAACCTACCACAAGACCCTGAAACTCCACTCTTAGGCATATATCCAAAAGATGCCCATTCATACAACAAAATGTCTGTTCCACTATGTTCATAGCAGCATTATTTGTAATAGCCAGAACTTGGAAGCAACCTAGATGCCCCTCAACCGAAGGGTAGATAGAGAAAATGTGGTACATCTACACAATGGAGTACTATTCAGCAGAAAAAAATAATGGAATCATGAGATTTGCAGGCAAATGGATGACACTAGAAGAAACCATCCTGAGTGAGGTAACCCAGTCACAAAAAGAGAAACATGGCATGTACTCTCTCATATATGGATTTTAGACATAGATCTGGGGAGTGCCATCCTACAATCCCATGGCCAGAGAGTCTGGGAAACAGAAACTTCATTCAGTGGCTGATGGAAGAAGAGGCAGACTCCCTCGGTTAAGTACTGAGCTGAACTCAAGAAAGCCAGTAACAGAGAGGGAGGACTGATGACCAAAGGGATTAAGACTGAGCTGGTTTAACCCCCCAGAAATAGCTGACCTGACAAAGGTTAACTCTTGAATTCCAGGCATCAGCCTGGGAATCCAGCATGGGACTGATCAAGACCCCCTGAATGTAGGTGTCAGTGAGGAGGCCTAGGTAATCTATTGAGCCTTTGGCAGCAGATCAGTACCCATCCCGAGTATACACACGGACTTTGGACTCCCATCCAACAATGTGAGGTGCACTCTTACCCTGAACTCTTGGGGAAGGGTCTAGGCCCTGCCCTATATGAAATGACAGACTATGGACACCCCCATGGAGGGCCTCACCCTCCCTGGGGAAATGAGGGGATAATGGGGGGGGTTGGGGGAGGGCACGGGAGGAGGGGAGGGAAAGGGAGAGGGACCTGGAACTGACTTGTGAAGCAACCTTGTTTCTTATCTAAATTTAAACTGAAAAAAAAGATGCTTCTCGTGCAATTATTTTCATAACAATGGAAACAAATTAGCTAATACACCTGTTTTAGGGATTCAGACTTTTTCCTAAAAGCAGCGAGACAGCATTGAATAATTTATGCAAGATATAGACTTTTCATCTTTGTTATTATACAAGCTGCATGCAGGATAATATCACACAGAGGTCCAGAAATGATGTGAGAAAACTCTTTACCAGGCCCTTAAGGTAATGTGGGTCACTGTACATATGGGTATGGGTGTTAAGAGAAGCTTTTTCCTTGAGAGAAGCCTTCCCGCCAGCTTGGTTCTAGAGCCGCATCAGTCCCAAATAAACACACAGGAGGCTATATTAATTATGAAGCTGTTGGCCTTGCTTGTTTCTTACTGGCTAGCTCTGACTTAAGTAATTACCCCATAATTGTTAATCTAAGTATGTCTCTTACCAGAGAAGTTTCCAGGCTTCCTACCCCATGGAGTTACATCTCGACCCTGTGTTTTTCCTTCCCAGAGTTCTCCTGGACTCCTAGTCCCACCTATTTAGATTCCTATTGGCCAGCAGTGCTTTATTGACAAATGCACAGGACATCCCCCCAACATCTCCTCTTTTCTCTTTAAACCAAAAGAAAAGTCTTAACTTTAACATAGTTAAATTATATATAAAAGAACAGTTATCAAGTATGAACATAGTTAAAATATTTTGTCTATCAACATTTAGCACGATTTAAAGAAAATATCATCTCTCTCATTCTTGTGAGTCCAAAATTCTATATGTAGCCTATCTTTTATCATAACTAAGGAAAACTATAATTATAACTATCTGTCTTCAACTCTATCAAAGACCTCAGAAGGATAATAGATAAACACTAGAACTGACAGAGACATCTCGCTTCCTGGACAGTCACTTGGAGTTCCTCTTTAATGTTGGGGCATCCATCTTCAGCCCATAAGGCCACAATGTGTCTGTTTCATAAAAGTTCTCTAGACACAAAGCAAACACTTGCATGTAATTTTCACATTGATAGGTTCTGTATGAAATTTTACTGCAGAGACAAGTGTCTATTTACCCTAGCTAGGACTCCAGCAGTAGACCAACTTACCAACTTCACTCAAGTCTAGCTTGGTGGTCCAATGAGCTTAATTAGGGTCACTTGGAGGAGCAATATGAGAATTATTTATAGGAACATTGATAACTTTGCCAGCAACCATTAGCTACTTATATATCCTTGATTAGGAGCAAGAGTTTGTAAGCCCTCTCCCACTCAAAGCTGGAGGTTAATAGCTCCAATTTTGTACAAGTCTCATGTGAGCAGTCACAGATGTGGGAGAGTTCAAGAGGACAATAGTTATGCCATACCCAGAAGACCATGTTCCACAATAGTAGTGATTTAAGTTGTAGGAGTGTGTGAGACTGTAGCATTAAAACTGAAGAACAAGATGTGTAGAGGATCTGCCTGGCTGTGGGTATTCCATTGGACAATGAAAATGAAGGAAAGGCAACCAGAGAGGTAGGAAGAAATCAAGAAGGATGTTGCAAGAAGCTTGGGCAGAAGGGAATTGTTAGGGGACATTATGGTGTGCATTGGTGATTGCTACAGTTGAATGGGTTTTCCTAGGAAGACACATGGACTCTTCCTCCAAGATGAGTCATTGTCAAAGCAAAGGAACAATTCCACTGAATTTCAGATTGGTGAGCCAATAAATTTATTAGGCTAACATGTAGGAGACTGAGTGACTCGGTGACACGGGCAATTGTGTCACCCTGGTGTAGATAAATAAGCCTGAAAGCGGCATCCTTAGAGTCCCAGTGATTCAATGAGTCAAGCCAGTCATCCTTTCACCTTCCATGTTCACCTGCCTTTGGAGCAAGATTATTCGCAGCTGGCAGGATCAGAAGAGTGATTAAATGCCTAGAATACTAGGTACAAGTCAGACACCTGCCCATCCTGTAAGGGGATGTTGCTAGGCCTGATCTTCTGAGGGACTTTTGTGGGTAATGACAACTTCTCTGATTTCAAGATTGTAACTGCCATGCTATCACTGGAGAACAAAGCCACAATATAGTTGCTGATAATTTAATAAACTGAGAACTGAGAATGGTTGCAAGTTGAGCAGCATGCACACTATTGGTGATCTTATAGTACTGTGTTTCAGTAGGGAGATCAGAGCAAAAGCCTAGTGTAGTGGGTTGAAAGGTGGGTGAAGTCTTAACTATTTTCCTTTCCTGAGGCCCTCCATGTGTGTCTCTGTTATGATACCCCTTTAACCTAACTTCTCTGGGGTTGTGGATTTCAGCCTAGTTATTCATTGATTTATGTCTAATATTCACTTATGAGTGAATAAACACTGTATTTGTCTTTCTGGGTCAAGGTCTGGATTATGTCACTCAGGATTGTTTTTTCTATTTTCATCCATTTGCCTGCAAATTTCAAGATTTTTTACCACTGAGTAGTACTCCATTATGTAAATATACCACATTTTCTTTATCCATTTTGTTGATAGGAGTTTAGGTTTTTGTAGGTTCTGACTATTACAAATAATGCTGCTATGAACATAGTTGAGCAAATGTCCTTATGATATGATTGTATGTCCTTTGGGTATATGCCCAAGAGTAGTATTACTGGATCTTGAGTAGAGAGGGAGGAAGGGTAGAAGGTAGGGGAATGGGAGCATGAAGGACCAAGAAGACAAAATTGTAAGAAGGACAGAGGTAAAAAGCAATTAAAGAGATATTTTGATAAGAGGGAGCCATTATGGTATTAGAAAGAAACTTCTAGATAAATTTTCAGGGGGAATCCACAAGGATGACCCCAGGTAAAACTCCTAGCAACAGTGGAAAGGGTGTCTGAATGGGCCTTCCCCTTTAATATGATTAGTGAATACCCTAATTGCCATCATAAAACCTTTATCAAGTAACTGATGGAAGCAGATGCAGTGACCCACAGCCAAGGACTGGGCTGAGGTTCTGGACTTCAGTTGAGGAGATGGAGGATGGATCATATAAACAAGGAAAATAAAGAACACTCTGGGGAAAATCTACATAGACAGATGTCCTGAGCTAGTGCGAGCTAATAGCCTATAGACTGACAGATGCAGACCTTGCGTAGTACCCAGCTGGGTCTTCTGAATATGGATGACAGTTATGTGGCTTGATCTGTTGGCAGGGCACTGACAGTGGTACCAGGACATATCCCAGGTGCATGAACTGGCTTTTTAGAGCCCATTCTCTGTGGTTGGATACCTTGCTCAACCTTGATATAGGGGGCAGGGGCTTGGTCATCCCTCAACGTGGTATACCAACTTGGTATACCAGACTTTGTTAACTTCCAAGGAAGGTCTTATCCCCTCTGAGGAGTGGATGGGGGGTGGAAAGGGGAGATGAAGCAGATGGGAGATTGGGAGTGAGGGGGAACTGAAGTTGGTATGCAAAATGGAAAATAAATATTTGGAAAAAAAAGAAGAAAAGTGACTGAGGACAGAAGAAATGGAGATAAATGATCTTGAACAGCTCCTCTAGGCCAGTGAGCCTTTCAGTTGCAAAACTGAACCATCCAGAGCTAGGAACATACTTGACAGATGTTGGACTGGGCTTAGAAAAAGCCATGCTTACTCAGAATCAAGAGCATGGTTATTATGGTTTAATCTTCATTGTCCACTTCACTGGACTTAGAATCTCCTAAAACAAGCCTGTGGGAATGTCTGGTGTTCTACAGAGGTTTGACTTAGGAGAAAATGTACTTTCTAAATGCAGGTGTTAACATCTCATAGGTCGGCATCTCAGACTGCAGAGAGAGAGAGAGAGAGAGAGAGAGAGAGAGAGAGAGAGAGAGAGAGAGAGAGAGAACATGAGCATCAGCATTCAACTTTCTCTACATCCTGAATACAGAGACAATATTGTGACTTGACCCCTCAGGCTCCCATCATCATGTCTTTTCTGCTGAGATAATACATGGATTATATTTCTCTGTAGGCTATGAGAGGCTATGAGATAGAAACAAGCCCATCTCCCTTAAGTTGCTTCTGTCATTTGTTTTCTCAAAAGGATAAGAAAAGTCACTAAAGCTACTACTGTGCTCAGCTTTTTGCGCAAGGCCTAGTTCTTTTCAACCAACAGTTTTTGAGCACACACCTGCATAGAACTGTAATATAGGCATCAGGGAACTAGCTGAGAATTTAAATGACAGAATGAATTAGGTAGAGATATCCTAACTCAAAATGGATATTTAGAGTCTAGATATGGCAGCAGAGATTTTTATGGACAAGAACAAGCTGACAAAAGTTTTGAAGAATTTTAGTTATTCTCTTTGGAAATATATGTGTTCCGTTCATAGATCCAGGGTTTAAATAATGGATGTTACTACAACTACCCTCCACACACCAAATGAACTAAGAGGGAGAAAACTAGAATTTGATTTCTCCAACTGCCACTAGTTGGCTCTGCATCCATTGATAAAGAAAAAGGCAGCACATATAGATCTGGATTGAGAAGAACCTCTTCTACATTGCTTATCTCCATGGGGTTTCAAATGAAATATACCAGCTCCACAGGGAAGCCTCCAACAGATGGGAACCTATTTAACAAACCATGGAAAATGAATAGGTTGGCTATGATAAGGGCAGCACTGCCACAGAAATCTATTCTCAGAGATGTGGGTGTTGGTGAGCCCTAGTGACCCATATTCAGAAATGTTTGCCTATTAATTAGGACAAGCGATTCTATCCCAGAAGGCTTTGCCTAGCAACAGTAACCAAGAACACCTTCAACTTCAGTGCTGAGAAATAACTTGTGAGGAATCACAGTGGTGTGTATAGTGGCAAGAGAAATCAATGAATCTGAACCCAGGATGGTTATATGTGTGCTCATTTTGATCAGAGAAATTGGAAGTTTCTTAAAATATGGAAAATTCTCAATGTGGAATCTTTTTAAATCTACAAACTTAAAGCTCTTCATGGTCTTTTCATTTGGTATGTGGCTTCCAACAAGGATTTTTAAATAATGTTTGAGGGTTATTGCAAGATTGTTATAACATAGAGAAAAGACAATGATTCATTTTATGCTTCTTTGTTTATCTTTGTTTCATTCACTTGTGGGAAAATGTTTAACATTTTTACATACTGAAGATTATATTTTAACATAAATGTCAGCCTTTAAAAGATGACAGCATTTAAAGTTGGTATTGAGTTCAAGTTCATGGGATGCCATGACTGGATACATGATGCATTAGTTACAAGTAAGATTTCCTGGTAAATGCGTCTGGAGGAAAAGCATGTTTGGAATCAGTATGTTCCACAAAAAACTAACATCCAACTGAAAAAGATGACATACAAGTTCAGGGCTTTTCAGTAATATGAAAACAGCTGTCAGTAGCTCACATCATAGATAGCAGAACTCCTGGTTCTAGCAAACTTCTGAGTGGGTGACTTTAAAAAGATTTAAGGCAAGCTAATATTTAAAAATTCCATTTAAAATACCTTTCCTTGGACCTGAGCTTTTGCCATAGCAGATTAATTTTATATTTTAAACTCATATTACAAAACCCCTAGGATATGCCTGTACTTCTAACTAAAACTACATTATACCTTATTTATCTTATTTCAAAAACAAAACACAATACAACAGACAACTCTGTGTCCATCGATATATAGTATTAAATGTAATTAACTTTGTGTGATATTTGTTTCAAGTTCCTTTTTTAAAGTAGTAAGATATAACTGAATACTATTTCTATTTCTTCCTCAAATTTATTATCTCATTTATGGGCATTATAATTTGTACGTATGATCCCAACACTAAGGAGTCAGGGGCAGCAGAATTGCTGTAAGTTCAAAGCCATTATTGCTCATATAGAAAGTTTCAGATCAGCCAGAGACATATAGTGAGACCTTGCTTGAAAATAAGAACAATACTGAGAACTGGACATTGCAGGAGACATCATTGTGTACTTCTTCTGTAGTCACAGAACACATATGTTGTCATGAGTAACACATGGTCTCTTTTAAAGTTCTCCCTAACTCATACCTTATTTGATCATATTCTAACTTGTCTTCTTCACTGAACACATTGGTTTTGTGACAGAAGTGGATCCAGTCCTTTCATTCTAGTTTCTGTACAGCAACCCTTGCATAGGTGGTCACGGGGGGGCGAAATCTATTTTCTTTAGTAAGATACAATCATTTCTCTCCATTCTTTGCCTTCTGTAGAGGTTCCTCTATGCCAGCTTTTGAGACATAAACGTGATGATACAAAGTGGGATATTTTTGTTTGTTTTGTTTTGTTTTTACTATCTGGAAGTGAAATGTCATATTATCATCACTTTTATTATAAATTACCAATTACGCCGGGCAGTGGTGGCACACGCCTTTAATCCTAGCACTCGGGAGGCAGAGGCAGGCGGATCTCTGTGAGTTCGAGGCCAGGCTGGACTGACAGCCTCCAAAACAATACAGAGAAACCCTGTCTCGTAAAACCAAAAATAAAATTAAAAATAAATAAATTACCAATTACTAGTGTGGCTGAAGTTTCCATTCACATTTTATTATTGACTTAAATTTCTTCTTCTGTCAATCACTTACTAATATAATTTGACGGCTTTTAAATTTGTTGTTTCTCTCTGCAATTTTTAAATAAAGTTTGTTGTTTGTTGCTTATTTTTATATTTATTTCTTTTAAATTGCATTTATTTTGCTACATTTTAAATTAAAACATAATTATATCAATCCCCACTTCCCTTTCCTCACTCCAATCCCTTCATGTCTCTTTACTCTAATCCCTGCCATATCTTTTCAGTTCCAAATTGATATCCTTTTTATTTCGTTATTATTTTTTACATATAGTTGAACAAATATCCAAGCAAAACCTGCTGAGTTCACTTTTGTTGTTTGTGTGTATGTGGCTTCCAGGCTGACTACTTTGAATTGGATAACTAGTCAGGGATTCATCTCTGGGGAGGAGCTAACTCTCTCTCTTTCAGCAATAATTAGTTGCCTATCATTATTTGTCTACGGGTGGGACCCTGTGAAAATTTGCTTCTTCTGACTTAGAATGTCAACTGACACTTACTTTTCAGGTCTTGTTTATGCAGACCTTTCCAAGAGTGGCAGTCATATGGGTTATTATGGCTCAAACAATTCTCTGCCCTCTCTTCCTCAATGTTCCCTGAGCCATAGCTGTAGGAACTGTGTTACAGATGTCTCTACTGGACCAGGTTTCCCACAATCCTTTGATGTTTCCATTGTGTCCAATTGTGGTTTTCTATAATGGTCTCCATTTGCTATGGAGTGTAGCCTTTTTAAACAAAACAAAATATAAAAGCATAAAACAAAAACCATCACAATGAAGTGGAATGAGGTAAAATCAACAGAAGGAAAAGTGAACCAAGAGAAGGCACTAGAGCCAGAGACCCACTGATTCACTTACTCAGAAGTTCTATAAAAATACCCAACTTAAAACTAAAATATGTATGTAGAGGGAGGATCTTGATGCAAACCTATGTCTGGCCTGTGCTTGCATATATGAGCTTTGGTCAGATGATTTAGAGGACCTTGTTCTCCTAGTGTCCTCCATTCCCTCTGGCTCTTGTATTCATTTCACCTCCTCTTCTATGGAGTTCCTTGTGCTATGAGGGAAAAGTTTTGATAGAGACAACTCATTTAGAGGTGTGTGTTCTAAGGTCTCTCATTTTGTGTGATGTCTATCTGAAGGTCTCTGTATGTGTTCCCATCTGCTGCAGGAAGAAGCTTCTCTGATGATGGCTGAGCAAGGCACTAAATGATGAGTGTAGCAGAATAACATTAGGAGGCATTTTCTACATTTTCTTTTCTTCTTTACTTTTTATTATACCAGTAGTATTTGGTTTTACTCAAAGTCTCTGGGCTTTCCTGCCTCTGGTTGCCTAAATGTATGTCTATGTACCCCGTGAATGCTTGGTACCTGGGCAGGTCAAAAGGACACTAGATCACTTGGAACTGGAGTCACTAGCTGTATGCTGGTAATCAAACCTGGATCCTTTGTAAGTCAGCAAGTGATGTAAACCACTAAACCATCTCTCTTGATCATAAAGTCTCAGTCCTTGTTTGTCTTAGAGATTGTAATATCTTTTCACTTTAGTGGTATTTTTTTCATGGAAGAAGTTTTTCTTTAATTTTCTTTCTTTTCGTATTTTTCACTTGACATATGTTGGAATATGTATGTGAAATGTGTCTTGTAGAATGGTGTAGAATGCTCAATATGCATGAGCACCCATTCTTTCTTCCATAATCTGTATTTTTGCTTTGATTAATTCATTACTTCTATTGTTTACATGCATGGTCCAGATTAACATATTAACACCTCAATCATTACTTACGACTAAAAATAAATATATTAATGAGTTATATATTTAAGTATTACTGATATCAAACTATCTTCCTGTTACTTCTCTCTCTTGTTCCCACAGCACTTAAACTGCCTCTTCGACTTGCCTTACTTTCCAAGATTCTTTTAGACATTGCAAGATTTTGCAGATTCCATAGCATGTTTAGGTTACTCAAACTGAGAACAAATATTTTGCTATTTTGATTACAATTATATTGAATTTGCAGCTTAATTTTTAGAGAATTGTCAACTCTGTGACATTACAATTATCATCCATGTAGCTATACCTGATTTTGTTTCAGGATTTATTATTAATCTCCTAATAAAATTGTACACTCTGGCCATAAACATTTCTTCATATCCTGAAATCCTATTAGGAGAATATTTGGTCTGAAAAATAATTCCCAGTTCACATTCAGCAATAATTGTGCTACTTTGTCTCTGTTTCTTTTTTAAAAGTTTTGTGTTTAAGTACAAATGTATGAACCAATCATGGTGTTATATGACTACAGAAGTATCATGACAAAGATTCTATAGCCAATAAGGGAGATACAGAAATGCAGTATGGTAAATGAAACACTGTGCATGTCCCAGAAGGTAGATGGACCCATGATACTGAAATCACCCTCATAACTTCTTCCTAGGGAGTCTCTGATCACCATTATCAAACATGGGTTGTCTTCCTTTAGAATGTTGCAGATAACAGAACACACAAGTAGTAAACCTACCTTGTTTTGATCAGTATTGGCTTTGTAAGTTCATCCCTCATGCTGCTATGTGTTTTCACAGCCGAATACTCTTTGTCTGCATGTTTGTGTCTACTCCAGACTCACACATTTGATTCTCATTTCCAGTGTGTCTGTATTAAGAAGAAAGATCTCAGGGAGTTTATTAGATCACCAGAGTAGAGTCCTCATAAGCAGCATTGGTGTCTTTACTAAAGAGACCTAAGATTGCCTTGATGTGAGGATGTCAGCAACCTATAACCAGGGATTTCACTTCACCAGACAGTAAATCTTCTTGTTTTCGATTTTATACATTGCAACATCCATAGCTGTGATAAATAAATTCCTACGGCTTGTAAGAAACTCTGTAAATAGTGTCTTGTTATAACAACTATGCTGAATGTATATTATTATCTATTTATGTAGTTTGTTGGTCCATTTCAGCATGAGTTTGTTTGTGCAGTTCCTACAGGAGAGCCATTATTAAGAGTCCTAAAAGGAATTTTATTTGAATTGTCTTTTGGTGGAACATACTTTGAAATAACTCAGGTATGGACTTGGAAGTATGATTAATGAATGACTCACATATATTCAAAGGGCTCTGGATACTGCCGAAGTGTTATTGGCACCATATGGAGAATTACAGTGTTCCATATTTCCAACTATTGATGGTATTCTTTGGTTTCAGTAGTTAATTTCTTAGAACACACATTTAATCTAATGCAATATAACTTGTTTGCTTCACTTGTTCTCCTAAAACTTTATTTTTTATTTTTAAGCTAGAATGCATACATTTGTTTGTAGCATAGGATAATAATTACCTTTCTGTAGAACTTCAACAATATTTAGCAGGGGTTAAATGTAGACAATGATTGTCACAGTCCTCTTCTTCTCATCCTTGGTTTACCTTCCAATATTTTATTGTGCCTTTTGGTGACTAATTTAAATTTAAAAATAAATTAGACTCATGAGTCATCAGGGGTGGCTCTAAACGTTAAATAGAGAATGCCAGCATGATTCAGCACCTCTATTTAGATATCCAAAGAATTGAAAATGCTAGTTTATATAGACATTTACACATTAACTACTTATAATAACATAATTCATATTAAGCAAAGTAAAAAGGATGCAAATGATCATTAACTGATGAAGAAACAAATAAAATGTGTTTTCATGCAGGGTAATATTATCCAGCAATGAGAAGAAGCAGATTGTAGATCTATGCTGTAATATGGGTAAGCCTTGAGAAGCAGTCTCTTAACTGGAGAAAACCAGTCACAAGTGATATTGAGCAACATAATTCCATCTGCAGTAAATGTACCCACTTATATCCTCATTTTCCCATTTTACACGTGCAAGTATATACTTCTTTACTTATTTTAATGCGCATGCTGATGTAGGAGTCAGGATACACTTGGTTCTAACTGTTGCCCAATTGGCATGGAGTCATTTATGAAGGACCATTCTTGCTCTCTGTTCCCTGTGGTGTCACTTTTATCATAACTCAGGTGACAGCACATGTCATAAACTGTTTCAGGAATCTAGTCTCTAAAACACATCCATTTCTCTGCCATCAGGGTGCTATCATTCCATCTTCATGATTCTACATTTGTAACAGTTCTTGCTAGCTAATTAGTTATATCTTTTCATTTTTTATTATTTATTTACTTTTGCTTCTTACAGGCCATCTTCACTTTCATTAAACAAAGTTATAATAAGCTGGTAAGCCTTACAAGTACTCTCTCCTGAGAACCTCTTTAGAATTATAGTTAATAAATTCATCAATTATAGTTAATATATTGATTTGGTTCGCAGGAAAAAATCCTTTTTAACTTCTCTTAATAATTTTTAAAATTTCTCAGTTTAGAAGTATATATAACTTCTAGCACCTTACTCATTGATAGTTGCACTTTTTGTGCCAATATAAACAGTATCTTAAACCAAGTTTTTTATCTTTTTCTTCTTTCCGTATTGTCTCATCTCTTTTAAATAGCATTGAGGCTTTGTCCAAGCTAACTGTGTCTGCTGCTTCATTGAACGTGTCATCCATCTTCACTCCTTAGGTGTGTCTCTGTGTCCCCTCTCAGCATTTTCTGAACACTCTACTTTCCATCCTTCCTCTTCATGTTCATCCCCATATTTTCTACCATCTGATGACATTGCCAACCTTATTTATTACCACTTTCCACTTCACTGTTTGGAAAACTACACAGTATGCTTTCTATTCTTTTATACATTTCTCTTAATATTTCAACGTGATTTCTCATTTGTGGTTCAAGTTGAAATGAGAATTTAGTAGTGATAATGAGGCCATGTATTTTGAATGCAAGACCCATCATAGGTGCTCACAAAATAGTCGTTATCATTATGAGTGTTCTGGAGATTTTTAAACTATTTTCATAAATAATAGTTTATATATGTATATCTACATACATATATTTTTGAGGAAATAATGGGAGCATCAGATGTAGCATTAAGTTTTGAGGTATGATTTATTATACCATTAGAACCCAACTGAATCACAGAATGACTTCCAAGTTGGTATAGGTAAATACCAGAGCTGATTCAGCATGAAGCCTAGAAGGCTTGAAGATGACACATACCTTTCCCACCTTCCATGATGGGGTACTTGTTCCAAGCTGAGTATGGTGCTACTATAATCATCTACTGGGGAGAACAAATACAAGGCCTCTTTTGCTCTAAAACTTCTTAAATGGTCCTGGGTTAGCTCTTAGAACAATCTGATTTATTAATTTTTCATTATTATTATTTCTACTGAACATTAAATCTCTGAAAATCAGCTTTAGATATTTAATATACCAAAATTCTGACTCCAAAGTTACAATCTCATAAACTCATTCAAATATCAGTTTTGATATAATGAAGAATAAAATAATCTTTAAATTATGCATTACATTTTATATATTTTTAAAATAGAGGTAGGTTTCAAGCACCCTTAATTTCATTTCAAAAACTTAATTAATTTTTTAATTTGAATACTGTTTTATAATAACTGTTACATACCAGAGGGCAGAGCAACCTTCTGGATATGATAGAGTCAATTTACTCTATGCTAACTGGCAGATATAGTTTCTTTTTTCTCCATGCATTTTTTCCTTATAAAAACTGACAGGAGAGCTAGGCAGTGGTGGTGGTGGTACATGCCTTTAATCCCAGCACTCAGGAGGTAGAGGCAAGCTGGTCAGTGTGAGTTCAATGCCAGCCTCGTCTACAGAGCAAGTACCAGCACAGGGTCAGAAGCTACACAGAGAAACCCTATCTCAAAATAATAAATTAGACAGGAGAATTCTGGTAAAATTTGATAGAATTTTACTTCTTATTTTAAAACCATGTATGTGAAATGCCATGTAACTTGCTGGAAATTGCAAGGTCCAGAAAATATTTTATCCTCCTTTGATGATGACATTTAAAAAGTACTGATGATACTGGTTTAAGAATGAAGATTGGTATCATATTCCCAGTAATTAATCAATATTACTGTTGGAGTTAATACTGAAACTTACAGTTTTCAATCCAATCCAAGACTGAAAGAAGTGTGTAGGTGGCTATGGAGATGAAACAAAATACTTCATAATAACATGAAGAATACCCATCCAGTAAAATTTGCCTCTGTGTTGTGGATCAGACATCTACTGGTAGGTCAGCCTCAAAATGGTTTCAGAGCTAGAGACTGTGGGGGCATCTCTTCTAAAATTGATACATTCCAGGTCAGCTTTAGATAAAGGCCAAATTAGATTCAACTTGCAGTATGCAAAAACTTATGTTGCTTTGCCTTGTTTTCTGGTCTGTAATTGATGCTTCATCTCTCTAATGATGTGTATAATTCCTTCAAAGGGAGGACAAACAGCTGGTTCCCATGGGAACCCATACCCGTGAAATTGCTTCATTCTTCCCAATTTTCTTATGCTTTCCAGTTGTTGCAGCAAGTTCTTTGCTGAATGGCACTGTTCTTTATAGGCTTTTCCTTTACCACATCATGGTTGCTGTCCTTTTCTTTCTGTCAGTCCATTTGGATACAATGTCCTTGTATAAGTTATGCCCCTCTATTTCCTTCTTATTTTCATAAAGCCCTGTTTCAGGTTAATGTGAGTCAGTTACTATAGAATATTATAATTTCTGGAGCACTCAGAAAAAAACGCTGTGGCAGGGGAAATTTTTCTATTTATTTTTAACCCTTTATTTCTATTTCAAAGCAGAAATAACCACCTGTTCCTTCACAACACATAAAGGGAAGGTCTAGGCAAGAAGCAAGTAAATTCTGTGAGCAAGTGTCCTTCTTATTCTGGTTCCATTGCTAAGGAATGTGATGCCCTTCTATGTCCTATTTGATGATGATGATGATGGTGGTGGTGGTGGTGGTGGTGGTGGTGGTGGTGATATATGTATGTACACCCCTGCCTCAGCCTTCATCTGAAGCTCAAAGGATAACTTTGGAGACTCTGTTCTGTCTTTCGGTTCTCACATGGGTTCGGGAGTCAAGTCATAGGCTTGTACAGAGAGAAAGTACATTTAGCCACTGAACCTTCTTGCTAGTGTCACCTCTATTGTGAAGCTCAAAGGATAACTTTGGAGACTCTGTTCTGTCTTTCGGTTCTCACATGGGTTCGGGAGTCAAGTCATAGGCTTGTACAGAGAGAAAGTACATTTAGCCACTGAACCATCTTGCTAGTGTCACCTCTATTATGTTTTCAACTACAATCACAGGACCAATTGTGAGGTTCTGTGTGCCTCTAGTCTAGTCCAGGTTGGTGGAAGGCTGTGTGGACTAGAGTTAAATAAGTGGAAATTGAGATAGAGAGTTAAGAGAATTTGAAACCTCTGCTAACCTTTACTCACAGTGCAGCTTTGCACAGTATCTTAACACCTATGGTTCCCATCTACAATAGAAATAATAATAGTATTTGCCATAATAGGGCATTATTACACTTATATGAAATAGCTTATACATGTTTCAAGCAGAACTGACATGTTGTGCACTCTTAATGCCATCTTATATATTAATGATAATACTAGCAATCTTGGAGCAGAAAGATGTCTGTTCTACACATAGGCAACATCAACCTGATGATTGTATTAAGGAAAAATATAGCCAGGAAGTTAATTTGCTGTTTTTGACCTGCTGGACTAAAGACAAGAGATGGGGTTATGTGAATTCCAGAAATAATAACTAGCATTTATTTGAGCTCGCCATAGTGTATTCACTTCCCATCTGGTTTGCATATTTTCCTGTGAAAAAGAATTCCAAAATAGCAAGTTATAATGCAAAGATCAAGGTTCTAACCTTAGGGTTTTCACCTGCCTCAACAGCTAAGAATATGTTATGTGGATGTTCCCTGAGTGTTTCTATTGACTTATATACTGGGCTTGAATTCCTACTATTCTATTGCTTAGATTGCTTATTTTTTTGTGTTTTACATCTTTATTAAGTCCCTAATCCAAAGGAAACTGTGGTTTCTGGTTCTTGTAAGATATCCATGGAGTGTGTTAGTCACCCTGCCTTAGAATACAGAGCCTTTACAATATTAAAACTTTCAGTATAGCTAACTCAGATTCTTTCAAGATATGAGGACATTTCTGATTCAGAATATGTTAGGCAAATGAAGTCTGACATAGTTAAAATGTAGATAACACATCATTCTTAATACTTTTGTCTAAATCTATGTTATTCAAAACAAAATATTGCTAAAATATTACTTGCCAATTCTTATTTCTTGTCTATGCCATTTAACCTTCATGGTTATGAATATTAGTGATGATATCATCACATACAAAGAATAGATATGAATGCCAGGCTTAGTGAAAAATACCTATAATCTCAAGACATAGGAAGCAGAGGCAGGAGGATTGCTCCATGTTCAAGGCCACCCTGGTACATACAGAGTTCCATGTTTCCATAGTCAGATCCTGTTTCAAAACTAAAACAATACTAAAACAACATCAACAACAATGCAATGTTATGATAATTAGGTAATTTGAGACCTACAGAAATAGTATAGTATGACATTTCCTAATCCAGATTACTTTACCCCAGAGAACTGAATTTTAAGGCACTGAGTGTTCAATTACCACACCAATGGTACACAACAGTTGGGAGTTCATGTTTGAGTAGCATATCATGACTCATGTGTGGAGCCAGGTCTGTAATAGGTGCAGAATATGAGACTAGCAGTGGGGAATGACTTTTGTGCACATTAGTGCTAATGTGTGGGGGAGAGGAGACTGTCATTTCAAGCAGTTTATGTAGGAACACTCCTGGGGAAATGGCTGTGAAGGGTTTTTGGCTTCTTTTCATAAGCTCCATGATTTTCTGAATCTTTTTGTAGCATTTATCACTATTTCTCCTATGTTCTTAACATTGTATAAGAATCTGGCTTAGGAGGCTGATGAATGCTAGCATCTCAGAATTATTGAATAGAGCCTGATGTGCTATGAAATGTGCAGTGGTGATAGGGACAAAGGATGTTGTATGTAATATGTTAAAGATAACTTCAGGATATATATGTATATATTTGTAGTGCTTACAAATATGTTTAATGTTACAAAATAGAAATGAAAATAAATATCCACATGCCTGTATCACAAAACAGTTTCTCTTTGCAACCTGAGGTCACCATTATGAGAATTTAGCTTTCATCATTGTGAGAACTGCCTCGTTCCTTTATTGCTTGTGCTATGTGCAAACCAGATTCTGTTACTATGAGAAAGACCTGCAATCATTGTCATATACAAAAAAAGATCTGACTCATGGTTTGGACAGGACTGTCAATCTTAGGCTTCCAGTAGTAGGAGCAGCACTTCATTGCAGAGAATTTATCCCCTTCAAGAGCACAACCCAATGCTGGGGAGACCTCCCACTAATACCCCTCTCTTAAAGTTTCCTCACCCAATTTTGTCATTCAGGGAATGCATTCTTTAATGGGGGAGGCATTTCAGATGTGCAGCAAGTGTGTATCCCTTGTTAGAAATAACCTTTGCTGTTTATCCTTCTTTCTGAGTATTGTACTGTAGGTTTCTTAATTTTGCAAATAAATAAGATTTTGAAGAAATTTTCATTCACAGTATGATTTCTCTCATACAGATAATATTCTTTGATTTCTCAGTGTTACTTTTGTAACCCATACATTGTGAACAGTGATACAGTGAATATGGGAGCAGACATTATTACAAGGCTCTTATCTTTTCTGCATGGATACCCAATGGAGAGAATGCTGGATTGCATGGGTAATTTGCATTTTCTTGACAATATTCAGTTTGGGCAACTCAAGTTTTCTTGTAAGAATTTTCTACTAGTAAGACTATATCTATAATTTGATCCTTTCATTGTTATCTTTTTAAAGGCCAATTTCAAGTCATATATAGAATTTAGAGGCCAATTCCTTTTGTTTAAACTACATGTAAAGTATGCTTCCTCAAATTGCTGGGAATTTTCTGAGGAACTATATTCTTGTATTACAATGAGTCAAGTTACAGAACAATAACAACAAAACATGCATCAAAGTTTTGGACAGTAAAAAGCTGAGGCATCAAGGTACTGGCCAGGAGCTTGAGATTCAAGGGGGCAGAGAAGCACTGCATACTTTCTGGAGGCTGATGGCACTGTCATTTCTCTTAGGAGAAGCTAAGTAGTGTTTAGTTTATAAGTTCAAGCATCTCAGATGTTATGGAAAAACATCACTATGGATTCAGAGAAAAATGAACAATTGAATTGTTATTTCACCCAGCACTTAGTGGGCACTTACCATGTTCTGGACTGTGTACTAAGCTTCAGGCACCCTGTGCATGAAACTGGCATATGAACTGACTTTTGATATTTTTCACTGTAGTGAAAGACAACATTGAAAAACAATGGACTTCAACTGAACTAAGCACTGGACATTATTTAGGAGTATTTATTTCTTTATTGGTTAAATAAGTTAAATAAGGGACAAATCAGTAAAAAGGAGAAACAAGACCCCCTCAAGTGCATGTCTTTAAAAGATAATCATAATTAATCAATAAATAAATACAAAAAATTACTGCCATGCAGAAGTAGTTATTAAGAAAATAGACTAATTAAAGTAGTAATAAATGCTGGACCAAACAAACTTTACAATGGGTACTATGAAGTATTGAGTAGATTTATCTCCAGTGGTTCTTCCATAGGTGACTTATCTGCGGCTCATAAATTAGAAATTACTTGTGCAAGATGAGAAGGATCCAGTTGCAGAATCTTAAAGGATTGCATTCTAGGCCAAAAAGACAAGTATAGGGGATGAGGTAGTTATGAACTTGCCATTCTTGACAAACAGAAATCACAGAGAAAAGAGGTATTTTATCTGTGGATGTGAAAGCACTAAGTTGAAGCCAGGCTTTGCAAAGTAGTGCATGTTGGTAAAATCTGAAAAGATAGAGAATAAGCTAAAGATCACTCTGTCCAAGAGAGATAACATCAGTGGAGATTAGAAATGCAATCTATAACAAGATCAAAGCCTCAGCATCCAAATCCATTAGTCTACACAATTGTAAAATAAAATACAAGGTTCCACAATCCTTTGCATTTTCATTCCTGTCTCAACCCACTTATTTTCATACTTGTGTCTCCTCTGTAGTCCCAGGTTTCCAGATATTCCCCTTGAGGCATGAAATGATACTACAGCACTGAGAGGGGAATGTCCCAAAGGAACAAACATTTTAGAATGCAAAGTCTGATTATGGAGTGAGAGTGAAAGAACGACACATCTAAAGTGTATCATCCAAAGCAAATGTCAACCAAACTCCCGTCAGTGTAGCTTCCATGTTGGCTTTCACAGTTATTGCCACGTTCCCTAAGTTTTTATCCCTGATATTATAAGCATGTACCCAGAAGATTCTGCTGTGGGAACAAACAGCTCAGTACAAATAGACCTGATTCTGTCTTCTCAGACATCTGCAGTGAAGTGAGCAATGAGCATTGCTCTAGGTCAATCAACCAGGTCTAAGTAAAATTGCAATCCAGACCCTGCCAACTTGAATTGTCATGGTGCATATTTCAGTAGCTGTCAACCAGTGCTCATCCCAACACTTGAGTTTTTTGTTTTGTTTTGGTCATAATAATATTTATAATTTTTATAATAAAGTTATATTTCACTCTTCACTTCTTCCTAATCCCCAATTATATCCCTCCTCACAGTTCTTCTACCTCATGACTTTTTCCATTAATTGTTATTGCAAACATATATGTATATACATACATATTCCTAAATACAAACTTTTCAGTCCATATAATGTTCATTTTATGTATGTTTCCAGTTGCTTGCCCAAAGGGTAATTTTCAACACACGCTAGCTTTAGGAATCTCTACTGGACATAGAGATATTCCATTGCTTTAGAAAGAAGAAAATAGTTTGTTGACCAGTTGAATGCTGTTGATGATGATAGGGACATAAAATCCCTTTCCCTTCTGGGAAGCACTGGGGAGTCTCAGTTCTATCTTCACAGCTCTTAGTTCTGTTTAAATGACTGCAATCTTTTGAATCACTTCTGATGATGAAAATAGTCACTGAGTGACTGGAAGGTATCACACCCCTTAATCAGTAAGGAACACACCATCATCTCTGATTTTCTTGATTTCTGCTTCCTTTCATATCTGATATCTTAGAAGTTTAGGCATTATTTAAAGATAAGAGTGTTTTGTTGTTTTACTTGCTGTACTGCTGAAGCATTTTTATTATTTAATTCTCATCCCAGAGATGGCAAAGCCTGCTGAGGAGGTGCATAGAGATTCACTTGTCACTTGCCAATCATTTTCAAATGCCAAAGCTCTCAGAAAATCCAAATACAGAAAGCATGTTTTTTCTCCAGGAAAAAAATGGTACTATACAAATTATCCCATCAAGTATCCAGAGGACACGGTCAACCTGAGGCAAAGAACTTGCATGCTGTGTTAATTTAAGCAGCTGAAAAGAAGCCAGGGCCTGTTATTTTTTCCCTTCAAATACAAACACACAGAGATACATGTACACCCAGATGTATTTTAAATAGTATTTGATCTTTCTCAGAGCTTGGTAGATATCTATTCAGGAGCTGTAATCTGGCAACAGTATGGAGGATGTAAGAATTTAGGAATTTAGCACTTCACTTTCAGAACTGCTTCCTAGTCATCTTCTATGCTAAATACCCCTCCTGTCAGACGAATGCAGTATACCTTTAATTGAATTTAGCAAATGCTTAGAAAATGCATAGCCACATGTGGTTGCAGCTCCTGTAACATTGCCTGTGTCTTCTGTAAGCCAGAGGAAGTCTTACTCAAAAGAAAACAAGTACCCAGAAAAATCTACAGAAGGCATAATAGGAATGATATTTGCACTTCTGTCAGAGTTCTCAGATGTTCACTACTGAGGAACCAGTGAACAGTTTGGTTTCTTCTGAGACTTTCATCCTGGACTTCTGAGAGTCCATTCTCTTCGCATCCACATGCTGTCATTCCCTGAATGTCCAGTGTCTCCTTTCCTCTAATGAGCACCAGCCTTTAGATGAAGGGTTTGTCATTACAAGGAATTTGTCCTTTTGTTTCTCGAAACCCTCATCTCTGAAAATAATCATAATAGCATGCAGATAATTGAAGGAAAGGGTAAAGAACATGATGGCATTAGAATATGGAGACTATTGAGCATGAGAAGGTCTTGCTGTGCAGCAGAGAAGTCGTCAAATTTATGAACTCCTAGCCTTCTCCATCTAAGGAGTACTGCTGTCATGCCTGGTCTCCTGGTTTTTATAAGACTTTAATAGTGAATGCTACATAGTGTATTTAGAGTGAGAATTAGAAAAGAACTCCTAGAATATTCTCCATGAACCTTACTCACACTCAATACATTCTGCATATAGATATACATGTACAGAGACATACACAGACCCAGTCTCTCTCTCTCTCTCTCACACACACACACACACACACACACACAAATATGTATGTGTATACACACACACATACATAAAATCTATTGAACATCTGAAATAAAAAGAGTAACTTAATCTGACATGAATATCATCTGAGGGAGACTGTCATAATTCTGGTCATAAATGTTATAGTCCAGAATAATGCCATAAGCTTGTAGTTGGTCAGTTGATTTTTTTGACAAACAGGCCAACACTATCAGGTGAGGAATGAATAATGTCTTTAACAAATAGCCACAGGAAAGACTATTGCATATGCAAAGAAATAGATTATTTTAAGTCTGTTTCTCTTTATTTAAAATATTAATATAGCATCCATTATAAACTTATATGTAAAATATAAATTTCAAAAGTCTTAAAACATATACAGTAATAAATATTTGACTTTTAAGTTTGTCAATGCATTTAAATGTGACACCAAAAGCATGAAAAATAATTTCAGCTTTATAGAAATTAAAATATTAAATAATATTATTAAAATAGTAAAAGACAATGTATAAAGTATGAGAAAACATTCGTAAATCATATCAGCACCATGGTCTAATATCTTAGGGCAGAATAACTCAGCATCAGAATGAAAGATAATGTAGCATTTTGAAGTGAACATAGTATGACAGTTGTTCAAAAGAAGACTTATCATGTGATGACAGTATCTCACTATAGGGTATAAGTTCCTAAAAGAATAATGAGATCAGCATATCAAGAGACCTTTGTGTGTTCCTGGTACCCAGAGACCCTCCACAATGAATGAATGTATAAAGGCTAAATAGTACATATATAGTAGTGTATTATTAGTCAACATAAAGAAGAATGAAATCTCAACATTTGCATCAGGATAGATGGGAGTATTTTACAAAATGTGCTCTCATATGTGGAAACTATAACACCAAAATGAACCTGGATGTGGCTGCAGAGTAATTACTATTCAAAGTAGGAAAGTGAGTGAGGGATAAGATTGGATTGGTAGTGGACATCAAATACATACATCAGAAATGAGTTCTGTTCTCTCTCGTCAGACTGTGATAAATGGGTTCACAATAAGCTATTGTGTGCTTTAGACATATCTAGAAGGCTCTGACAATGGAGATTATAAAAGAAAGGGAATGTTGTTTACCTCAATTTAATCAGCATTATTGTTATCATGCATTGAAATAAAAACTTCATTTGAAAAAATTAATATATGTTAATAAAAGTCTTAGAAACATGGGTCAAATATGTGAGTAGATAGCAGTTAGAACAACATGTAAATATTTAATGAATATGTTTTCAAAAGAGGCCCCACTTCATTTCATAAATGCAAAGTAAAACTACATTGTGATATCAATCTACAACCATTAAATGATAAATAAAACAAAAATAACTATTGCTGATAAAATATGGAGAAATCAGAACTTTTGTCATGGTGGTGTGAATATAAGATCCTACATCCATAGAAAAATTGGTGGTGAATGAATAGTTAAGCATAAAATTACATAGTAATTCCACTCCTAGGAATGTAGCAAAAGAATTGAAAACAGAAAACAAACAAAAACTTGTACAAATATGTAGTCATAACAATGCAATTTTCAATAGCTAAATAACAGACACAACTCAAATTTATACCTGGAGATAAGTGGATACCAAAAAAATAATGTGACTTACTGACAGTGGAATATTATTTAGCCATATGAAGAATTAAATTACTGGTGTATGCTACAACACAGAACACCTTAAAATATTTTTAAGTGAAAGAAGCCAATCACAGAGGACCATGATTTGTATGCTTCTGTTTTAGAAAAGATAAATACAGCAAATTACAGTTTTCCAGGTCAAGAGTGGAAGAGGGCATGAAGAGTGACTATTGATAGATACATGTATACTTGAGGATGAGAATTGTCTTGAAGCAGAAATTGGCAGAAGTTCCTATGATATTGTGACTGTAATAAAAGTCACAGAAATGTGAGCTTGGCAACAGTTAAAATGTAGAATTTGATGTTAAGTGAATTTGTATCTTGATAGGAAAGAGTATCTAACATGATTGTATCCATGTCAGTGCAGCATCTGCCAAACACTCTGCTCAGTGAATATCTACAAAGAACAGCTCCTAGTCACATACCCCATGGCTTTCTGTATAGCAGAAAACTTAGCTTATTTTGTGAAAGCTGGATGGACAAAATGCTAGGTTTTCAAAATTGAACACAGACCAAAATACAGACAACTAAGCAACTAGTTTTGTAGTTTTTTTTTCTAGTTATGTAGAAAGAGTTGCAATACAGATATGATAAACCGTGCCATGGCATCTCAGCAAGTTTTTAATTAGAGAGCCGCTTTCAACAGCCCCTGTCAAGAAGCATAAACATAAACATGTATATATTCACACCCACCCACACACCCACCCACACACACACACATACACACACCAGCGCACGCGTGCACACGCACGCGCGAATCTAGTCTCTGTGGCCCTAAGGGCTGCAGTGGTCAACTCTTACACTACAATGATGATCAGAATACTTTAGCAGCCAAATCATTGATTCCCTTTGACTACCTACTTTTCCTGGATCACTACATGGGTAAAGGATAAATAAGACAAATCATTGACTGGAAAAGGGTTGATTGGCAGAGTCCCACTGTGATATCTGACAGCCAGTCATTATAAAATTTTCTTGTCTGAACATAACTATTACAATTGTGTAGTGAACTCTAAGATTTCATTCTTGAAAGAAATGAATCCTAAAGAAACCCAGAGTCTTCTAACCTGGATTAGGGACACTTCTCCTGGATTGCTTGCATGAGTTTCACCCGTAGGATAATGTTTGAGAGCTCATCTTCTTGACGGTCTTCTGGCCCTCAGCAGAGGCATGTGACTATAAGCAACCTGTGTACTGCTTCATCTTATGACAGAAGAGCAATGTCGAGTGACTTACAAGATAAAGTTGCTGGGGTAAGAAAACAACACATATCCACCACCATGTGCAGTTTGTCTTCTTGCATATGCAAATGACTAAATTAAAAATTAGATTTGTTTCTTCTAGTGTCATCCATTTGCCTGCGAATCTCATGATTCCATTATTTTTTTTCGGCTGAATAGGACTCCATTGTGTAGAAACCATCCTGAGTGAGGTAACCCAGTCACAAAAAGAGAAACATGGCATGTACTCTCTCATATATAGATTTTAGACATAGATCTGGGGAGTGCCAGCCTACAATCCTATGGCCAGAGAGTCTGGGAAACAGAAACTTCATTTAGTGGCTGATCGAAGAAGAGGCAGACTCCCTTGGTTAAGTACTGAGCTGAACTCAAGAAAGCCAGTAACAGAGAGGGAGGACTGATGATCAAAGGGATTAAGACTGGGCTGGTTTAACCCCCAGAAACAGCTGACCAGACAAAGGTTAACTCTTGAATCCCAGGCATTAGCCTGGGAAGCCAGCATGGGACTGATCAAGACCCCCTGAATCTGGGTGTTAGTGAGGAGGCCTAGGGAATCTATTGAGCCTTGGGCAGCAGATCAGTACCCATCCCAAGTATACACACGGACTTTGGACTCCCATAGAACAATATGAGGTGCACTCTCACCCTGAACTCTTGGGGAAGGGTCTAGGCCCTGCCCTATATGAAATGACAGACTATGGACACCCCCATGGAGGGCCTCACCCTCCCTGGGGGAATGAGGGGATAAAGGGGGGTTAGGGGGAGGGCACGGGAGGAGGGGAGGGAATGGGAGAGGGACCTGGAACTGACTTGTGAAGCAACCTCGTTTCTTATCTAAATTTAAACTGGAAAATAAAATATAAAAAAAAATTAGATTTGTTTATTTTTATTTTATGTCTCTTATGGTTTGCCCACATGTATGCATGTGCACCCGACAGCAGTGTCTATGAAAGTTAGAAAATGGCATTGGAATCCCTGGAAGTGGAGTTTCCTATGGCTGAGAATAGCCACCCCCATATGGGTATTAGGAATTGATGCCAGATATCTGTGAGAGTAGGAAGTGCTCTGAACCACTTAGTGATCCATCTAGCCTTGATAAATGACTATATTTTTATATTGTCTATATTATCCATATAGTTACATGGATGATAGTTAAAGCTGCGTAATCACAGACTCAGAGGATACCTGAGTTGAACAGAGCCATAAAAGACAGTACATCTGATATCCACTTTCCTTTTCCTGTCATTATAATTTAAGATTCCACACCTGTGCCACTTCATGATGGGCTAAGTGAAGAGACAAGTTGGTTGACTGGACATTTGTTCTCATAGAAAAGTAAATGTCACTGGGGTTTGAACATAATATACTCTATTTTTCATCTCTGTCATAAAAGATCATCCCTGAGCCCCCAAAGTATGCATGGGAAGTATCTGCAAACTGACACTCTTAGCTTCAGCTCTTCCTTTGCCATCAAACTCGTGCTAAAGGGATCAAAGATAACAATGGGATAACTTGCCTCTTCTACACCGCTGACCAAAGCAACTAATGTAGGATATGATAAGAACCTCTAAGACAGACATATTTTTGTTATGGCTTTAGAGTTCCGTAGTCATTTGGGTTCATATTCCTCAATGACTTACCACATATTAGAATGAACTTGAGGCTTTAGAACAAATTTAGAGAACTGGACCAAGGGATGGATATGGTCCCAACATCTACCTGTAATTTCAGCACTTCAGAACATGAATGTGAGCCCAGCTCAGAGTATATAGTAATCTTGAGAACAGTGTAGTCTGTATGCTGAGATTGCATGAAATATCCATGTGGGCTGGAGAGATGGCTCAGCCATTGAAGTCTAGGATCATAACTGAAAAATATAAGACTAAAAGATTAAGAAACACAAAAATAATATATTAAAGGGAAACAAACTAAATAAGAGGAAAAATGCTCAAGAGCAAGGTCCAAGCTTCAACCTGCTTTTATAAAATTTCCTTTTATTTTTCTTTTGTTTTCTAATAAAACAGTTGTATCCATTTATTTGCATGTTATTCAAAGTGGCTTTTGTTTTCTACAAAAGAGTCCACTAGTTACAGCAGAATTTCTGTGATCCGTAAAAAACAAAATATCTGCCATTTGTCTCTTCATAGGAAAATGATTCCAAGTCCTCTTTTATGAAAAAAGTTGGAAGAACTTCCTAGGGGATTTCTCACAATAAGCATTTCCCGCTGTCAGTCTTAATGTCTGACTGAATTAATTGTGATGTTGCTGTGCTGAGTGGCTGAACAGTGTAGTGTAGAATATGGACTGTGGATATCAGAAACTTCAATTCAAATTTCAACAATTTCTTGAGTGTGTTGTTTGGCAAGTTGCTCATATACTCCGGCCTCACCATCTCTGAAGTGTACATGGTAGTTCTTCCCTTGTAGAATATTTTGAAGTGTAAACAAGATGACACATATGTTAGGTACAAAGAGATCTCAGGGAATGATATTTCTTGTATGACCTCCACAGGCCTGCATCTCAACATCACAAATACTTCACTTAAATTGGGTGTCAGAGTACATACTCATGTAGCTCTTACTGTCCTTGAGCTGCTCCTTGGTGTCAGGTTTCCCTTTACATACCAAAAATAAATGCCCACATTCTCCAAGGATGAAATTTTTTAAAAGCCGGATTACAATGAGGAACAGAACTCTTTCCTTTTCCACTTCTTTTGTGTCTTCCTCACTTAGATATGATAACCTGGAGGTATCTCAACTCCCTGCTCTGATTAAAAAAAAATCAGGCAATTGCTAATTGCTGATATCTGCCTGTCTATTGATCTCTTCATCTGGCTCAAAGATCTGATTGCTAAGTGATCCTTCCAGCTACTCTCACTTGACATGGGTCAAGACAAAGGGACCCCATTTAAACTTCTTTGAGTGAGAATAGATCAGCCTCTTCAGGGAAACCAGTCAATAGAGGTTTGTCTCTGGAGAGAAAGACCTTCAAATTAGAGCTTCAGGTATAGGTAATCAGAGGGGTGTGGGTGAGTGATCCAAACACAAATATGGACCAAGTTGTAATGGAGTGAAGTAAGTACAGAGTAACTAGAGATAATGGGCTCAAACTGATGAAATACAAAGGTGCTTTCCCCTCCTCCTCCTCCATCTCTTCTTATGGGTATGACTTTGTCACTGTCAGTAAAATATTGGCATTGTATCAGCCAGGGATTTAGTGTATGCAGGAACATAAATAGTTATAGTGTGTCTTGAAGATTAGATAGCTAATGTTTGGGTGCTATTCAGTCATAGCCAACACATCTAGGAGAAGTATCTAGCCACTCCTCAGAAGCACTCTGACTGAAATCTTCAGAAGGTTATTGCTGTTTCTTGATACCCGTTAAATTACAGCTCACAAAAGCCAAAGAGTGTCTGTTACAATTTCTACAGAAAAAAATTAAATATATATTTATAGTATTAACTTATAGTATCAAAATCATAAAAGTCAGATTATGTGTGGAACCCTAACTGAAAAATAACCTTGAAAACACAGAGCTGAGTTTTGTAGCTATCAGTTAGCTGAAGTATCACCTGTAATTATAATCATAATGAACTAGAGCTCAATGCCTCAATCCACAATATTCACTTTTTTCTTTTCTTTTGTTGTTTTTTATTTAAATTAGAAACATGAATGCTTCAAATGTAAATCCCAGCTCTCCCCTCCCTTGACTCTCCACCAGCCCCCACCCCACCCCCACCCAATTCCCACATCATTCCCCAGTGAGGGTGAGGCCCTCTTTGGGGGAATCTCCAGTGTCTGTCATTTCATCCAGGGCAGGACCTAGGCCCTTCCCCATGTGTCTAGGCTAAGAGAGCATCCCTCCATGTGGAATGGGCTCCCAAAGTTCATTTGTTTGCCATGGTAAACACTGATCTACTACCCAAGTCCCCAGAGATTTCTGAGGCCTCCTCACTGACACTACATTCATGGAGTCTGGATTGGTCCCCTGTTGGCCTCTCAGCCATCAGTCTGGGGTTCAAGAGCTCCCCCTTGTCCAGTCAGCTGTCTTTGTGGGTTTCACCAGCACGGTCTTGATGCCTTTGCTCATTACTCCTCCGTCACAGTCACTGGGTTCCAGGGGATCATTACAGTGTTTAGCTGTGAGTATCTGTCTCTGCTTCCATCAGTCACTGGATGAAGGTTCTAGGAGCTCATATAAGGTAGTCATCAACCTTATCATCAGGTACGGGCTATTAATGTAGTATCTCCACTATTACTTAGTTATCCAGTTGTTGTTATTCTTGTAGATTTCTGGAAATCTCACTAGTGTCAGACTCCCCTCAATGCTATAATGACTCCAACTATTACGGTTTCTCTCATCCTGATCTCATCTATTCTTACCCAGACTCAACCTTCCTGATCTCCCATGTCTTCTTCTATCCTCTTCTTAACCCCCTCTCTTTTTCCTGGTTCCCTCTCCCTCCACCCATGTTCCTACTCTGCTCAGGAGATCTTGCCTCAATCCACTTCTCTGGGGTATAATGCATATCTCTTGGAAACCTCCCTGTTTCCCAAACTCACTGGTCCTGGGATTTATAGGCTGACACTCCCCTAATCCATGTCTAAAGTCCATATATGAGTGAGTGCATACCATGTTTGTCTTTTTGTGACTGGGTTACCTTACTCAGGATGGTTTCTTCTAGTGCCTTCCATTTGCCTCCAAATTTCAAGATTCCATTGGTTTTTTTTCCACTGAGTAGTACTCCATTGTGTAAATGTACCACATTTTCTCTATCCACTCTTCAGTTGTGGGCATCTAAGTTGCTTCCAGGATCTAGCTATTACAAATAATGCTGCTATGAACATCCTTGTTCTATGAATGGGCATCTTTTGGGTATATGCCTAGGAGTCGAATTGCTGGATCTCGTGGTAGACTGATTCCATTTTTCTGAGGAATCTCCATACTGATTTCCAAAGTGGCTGTACAAGTTGGCACTCCCACCAGCAGTGGACAAGTTATCCCCTTTCTCCACATCCTCTCCAGCATAAGCTTTCATTGATGTTTTTAATTTTAGCCATTCTGACAGGAGTAAGATATCTCAGGGTTTTTTTGATTTGCATTTCCCTAATGGCTAAGGATGTTAAACACTTTCTTAAATGTCTCTCAGCCATTTTAGACTCCTCTATTGAGAATTCTCTATTTAGTTCAGTCCCCTACTTTTTAATTGTGTCCTTTGGTGTTTTGGAGAGTTTTAAGAATAGCATAACTTGCATTAGTCTGAAACACCACTGCTATTCTTCATGGAATGAGTACCTTCAAATACACAAGATCCTTAAAAGTTGGAAATAGAATAGCCTGCTTTCCCTTGTGACTGGGATTGGATGGGCCATTACTCTACAGTACAAATCAGCTAGAACTTGCAAACATTATGTATTCATTGAACAACCATGTGAGATGAATGCCCTTCATTCAGCTCACCATGCTAGAAAGTGAAGGGAAGGGATTTTAGGAAGCATGCCCTGCTCATACCACACACCTAGGACCAACATGCAAATTGCTAGTTGTAAAGTCAGAGTCTAGAATTTTGTTCAAAAATGTTATGGATCAACAGTCAGTAGATCCAGAATTTAGTTAGTGGGGTTTTTTTGTCTTTTTAGTTGTTTGGTTTTAATTCTTGTGCTGCAAGGTAACTTCTTGGGTTGGGGAGTGTTGGTAATTAGGATTTGGGAAAGAAGATGGCTTGTTGATCATCTTCCCTTGGTATCTGTTGAAAGAGTAGAGAATGAATTTACTTCCCTTCTACCATAGCCTGGCAGCTTTCTCTAAGCTCAGCATCATAGAGATTGCCCTGACACACAACTATTGAAGGCTTCCTACCTAGCCTTATCTGGAGGCTGTCTCTAGGCCTACATGCCTGACACATCTCAAGGATGACACTTAATGACGTCCCTGAAAAATGATTTTCCCCTGGTTTGCACAGGGTAATTAGGAAAATGCTCTAGCCATTTTGCTAGGGCAATGCTTCCCCAATCCAGCTATATCACAGGAACATGCCACTTAATGAAAATTAAGGTTAATCCCCTGGCTTCCCAATCCTGTGTATTTTGGAATAGCGTTGAGCTGATTCACTGAAGTTATATCTCAGAAGGATATCTCAGTTATATCCATAGCCATTTGAATCCTCTTCTCTGCTTCAGCTCCCTCCTCACTCTTGACCCCAAAGAAGAAGGAGGACCACATTCTCTGACCGAGTCTTCCTTTTGGGATCATCTTCATTCTGTGACTGGGTATGGGTCAGAGTTCTATCTTGTTTGAGTGTGCTCTGGTTCTTTATTCCCTTATCAGGATATAATTATAACATTTAGGGCCTCTTCCTGAGGGCTGTAATTTTAAATTAAGTTTTTCATAGTACTAAATATGTAAATGTTAAAAAATGTAGAGTACACAGAATATGTTCTCACAAAGTGTACACAAGGGGAGTAAGAGAGGTGACTAATTCTCATTAAGAAAGTGCCAAAAGGTGACATTTTCCTCACGTCAGAAGAATTCAGCACCCAAGTATGGTGTACCTATTTATTTCATGTAAACATATTAGCTCCCCTGCCTATTTCATCCCAGGTGTTTAATATTTCTTATATTTGATCTACATGCAATTTCTCCTCCTCCCTTTGTGACTACTGCTTTATCTATGTCTCTTTAGACTTCATGTTTTGACAATTTCTGTGTATGTGTGTAAAGTGCATCTGTCAGTAGATAATAATGTTGTATCCACATCTTTTTATTGTGGATGATATGATAGTAAACACAATGATGCAAATATCTTTGATATAAAGAGACATTTTTCCAAAGAAGGCACATGAGTGGTGAACAGACAGAAAAATGTAAGGTACTTGGCATCAAGAGTTACCAGAAAGAAAGGAGGGCAGGAGAACTGGGATTTGAATGTAAAATATAAATTAATTTTAAAAATGAACAACAGCAGCAAAAGAGTCACCAGAAAATTCTACTATGAAATCATGCATTGTGTGGTGCACACACACAGACGTAGGAATTTGAATGTTCTGTATAACAAAGTATTCAATTGCTAGAATAAAGAAAGAGCCTAGAGAGTAGGATAGAAATCTATACTAAGTGTACATCAAATAGGATATTATACAAAGAAATGCAAAAATATAAATACCATATGAGCAAATAAAAGATCAGTAATGAGTAACTGAATCAAATAGATAGTTATCAAAATAATGAAGGAGGAGGAAAGCAGAAGAAGAAAAAGAAAAAGTGACCAACCCATTGAACGCTGTTAAGCATTCTAAGTCATCAGGGAAATACAAAGTAATACTGCAATGAGATTCCATTTCACACCTATTAGAACGACTATCAGAGTGAAACAAATGACAGCAAGTACCGACAGGATTCTAAAAAAAGAGGAGACTTTTGTCTCTGATGGTGAGAATAAACACTTGTCTAATAGCCACTATACAAATTATTATGTTATTTCCCCAAAACTTTTAAACTAAATTGCCATTTGAGCCAGGCTTACCCCTCTTCGATAAATGCTGAAAGTACTAAACACACTACAGAGATGTTGGCCCATCCTTGCTCAATGCTGAACTACTCAGAATATCTAGAAAATGGAACCAACCTAGATGTTCATCAACAGACGAAGAAGAAAATGAGGTCCATATACACAATGCAATTTTACACAGCCAAAAAGGCAAATGTAATCATGACATTTGTGGAAAAAAGAGATGCAACTGCAAACCCACATGTTAAGCAAAGACAAACTCAGAAAGAAAAATGCCACATGATTTATATTTTTTTTGTAAGTGGAAACAAGATTTTAAAGTTTATAAGCATGAGTGTTTAGGTTAAAAACTAGCAAACGGACCAAGAGAAGTGAGGCAAATGTTTAATGGAAGTGGGAAATTGGTCAGTTGAATATATGTGATATCAGTAAAGGGCACTAGCTAGAAGAAAGGAATCCACTTATGAGTGTGGAGGGGGTATGGAGCAGTCAGGAAGAGGAACAATTGAGAAAAATGCACACTGACACATATGTATGAATATTTCATGGTGAATTGTTTTTTATGGTAACCATATATATATGGTTTTGTGTGTGGGTGTGTGTGTGTGCATGTATATCTCATACTCACTCAAGAAAATAGACAATTTCTGAGAAAATTGGGAGCACGGAGATGCAGTGAAGAAGGGAATATGTAAGGGAGTGGTAGCAGAGAAGGGAAAGGGAGTAGAACATGCAGGAACAGGATAGTAGAGATGGGGATGCAAGGAAAGACATATCTTGATGAGGAAGTTATTATGGGATTATGGAGAAATCTGGCACTAGGGAAACTTCCAGGAATACACAAAGATGACCCCAGATAAGATACTAACTATTAGTAGAGAGGGTCCCTGATGGGGCGTTCCCCTGAAATCAAATTGTGTACTGCCAGAATTATCATCATAGAACCTTCATCTATCAACTAATGGAAGCAGATGCAGAGATAGATCCACAACTAAACCCACAGTCCAGTCAGAGAGAAGATCCAATAATATGAGCAATGGCATCAAGACCATTTTGGGAATACCCATAGAAACTTCTGATCTGAGCTAGTGGGAGCTCACTGACTCTGGACTGACAGCAGAGAAAGCTGCATAGGACCAAACTACACCATCTGAAGGTTGTGTGACTTGGGCAGTCTGTGAGGCCACTAGCAGTGGGACCAGATTTATTCATAGTGCTTATACTGGCTTTTTGGAGCCCATTTTATTTGGAGGGATACCCTTGTCAGCCTAGATATTCCTCAAACAGATGTGCCAGACTTCATTGACTCCCCATGGGAAGTCTTATCCTCTCTGAGGAGTGGATAGGAGTCAGGTGGAGGGAAGGTGGGGAGAGCAGGTGAAGGGGAGGGAATGGCAACTGAGGTTGATATGTAAAATGAGAAAGGTTGTTTTAAAATGGAAAAAAAAGATACAAAAAAACACTTTTAGAAGTCTTGTTGAGAAAGAGAACTGTTGGATGCCATTGGTGGGAGGATTATATTAAATCTCTGTCTCTATATCTGTAATTGAAAACTCATATACAAAAGAAAGTAAGTGTTGATTTTGGCTCCCGATATTAGAACTTCCAGCCCAGGATAAGTTGACCCAACTCCTTTTAACTGGGTGGCAAGACAGCACAGCAAGACAGCCTACTATAATGTGGGTGGTGGAGCAAAACTACTCTCTTAATGGAATGAAATTAGATGGAGAAAGAACATGGCTCACGGCAACCCTTTTAAAGAGTATGCACTCAATGAGCCAAAGTCTTCCCCAGGCCCTCCTCTTGAATTTTCTACAACCACCCAGTGTCACCAAGTTAGGGAATAATAGTTTGGGGTGATAATCTAGATACAAACTCTAGCAAATATAAATTGATGAAGTCATTATTGAAACCAGAATGGAAGCTTCTATAAAAATTAAAAGAACAATTACTATACAACCCAGCAATCTCTTTTCTAGACATACACCCAAAGGAGATGAAACACTACCTTATAATGATGTCTGAAAACTTTTATTGTCTTAATACTCCCTCTCAGTTGTTTGCAGAGAGGCTCATCTACGAAAAAAATGGAATTGATCGAATTATCTAAATTATAGGAACCCTGCTCTAGGGGAATTCTGCAGGCATTAGGCAGTTGAGGAAATGGAATAAGTAATTTCAACTTCTCTTCTATTTTTGTTGACTTTAGAATACATTCAAAAAATGAAGCTCCAACATCTTCATCATGCATTTGTAAGCCATTTTGAAATTCTTAGCTAAAATGTGCTAGGGAATTGCATATAAAACTAATCATTACCTTGTAATGAAATGGTTCTGCAAATTACTGCTTAATAATACTTGAAGTCATCAAAAAAGTTCAAAGATTAATTACCATGTAACTGGCAGTGTTTAGATCATAAAATTAAGGTTCCAGTGAAGAACAGAAAATATCCATATAATTACCCAGGTATAAACTGTAGCTTAATACATTGTGGAAAATGGGCTTTTCAAAACAGCACATTCCTTTTGAGCACATCAATACTCATTTCTGCTCATAGGATAACCAATATCATGCTTGTTTATCAATCTGTGCCTGATGTTCACTACCCCTATTGTAAATACCCATAATGTGGTTAGAATGATACCATTTGATAGTTTTTTATGTACTTATTTTATCATGGATTCTTGGCAAATAAGAGGCACATGGCATTTATATGATTATAAATTTTGGGACATTTTATGGGCATAGTTAGAAAAATTACATTAAAAGTTTATAAAATATTAGAAAACATGGGAAAAGGCTTTCCAATTTATAAAGACATCAGATGACAAGAATTTTGAATTTTATCAAACAAACCTTTTCCATATATATGTGTATATATATATAATGATATTGCATATTAGAATACAGATGATGGGAAGAGTTCAATATTCTCTAACATTTTATTTAGATGGATAGAAATGCAGAATATGAAACTTAAGAAACTATTTCTATAAGAATGGCCAGTGAGCAACACTTTTTCATATATTCATGAATATTCTTTCTCAAGCTGCACTATTAATTTACAAGTTTGCTGTAGGATGTTGGCCACTATTGCTTTTAGGGAATTTTCAAAGTGAGACATAATTTAAGAATTGAATTTGGCAAGCTGTGCCTGGTTCAAGCAAGAACCATATGTTAGTGACCAGGCACCACCTGGCAAGCTTCTTTCAGAACCATTTTTACCTGCTGTCTCTCGAGTTTGAAAATATTTTCTCAACAGATTCTTAACTGACTGTAAAAGAAGGTCACTAACAAACAGAAGAAAGGGGCATGGGGACACTAGCAAGTTAAAGAGTGCTTGACTCTCTTCTGTAAGAGAGTTGCTTCTTAGTTAAGGTATAGTGGGTGATATCCTGAAGTGGGAAGGACAGGTGTGTCTCTTCAGGCATGCTGGTCTTCTGACCACAATCTAGAATTTTCATGACTCGTGTCAACAGGGATTAATCTCATAACAGTCTTCATATTCACCATCCCACAGCTTCAAATGCTGCTTCTTCTGAGGCAGTCATCATTCTTTCACACCTTCTAAGTTTCTTTTCTAAATTCTTGCTGTTAACAAAGTGATATGGAGATATAAAAAGAAAAAAAAAGGAAAGGAGGGAGAGCTGAAATGATCATAGTTTTGCTTACTTTAGGACCATGGTAATTTCCTCTTTGATTACATGTAAAACCTTACAAAACCATCCATAACTTCACTCACTCCTTTTTATTCCTAATACTGCGACTATGTAAGTTTATGATGTGAGTTTATGACAAGCAATTTCCACCTCACTGAATCTGTCTGCACACCCAGGTGTTCATTCATGTTCAGTCATACCTTTTATCTTTATGAGATACCTCTTTCTTTTATGGATGGTGATAATACACCACAATACCTTTTCTTAACATCTGTCTGTCTAAAGTAGCTATGAATGAATTACATAAGTATGTGAGAATCTGATCTATTTTCTGTGTATAATCTGCCTACATATCTGTCTTTCTATCTTCTAGGTATCTACTATCTGTATCTATCAATTGTTTATCATAGCTATTCATTAACCTGTTTTTATGCTTATTGATCTACATATTTCTGTAACATATCAGTGTCTGTCTCTATGTATCTCTATGTATCATCTATCTTTCGATCCGTCTATCCATCCAGGATCCATTTAGTTGTCTCTTTGGACTTGTATGGACTTCAGGTTGTAGATGTCTTCATAGAAGAGATGTCAAGTCTCTGCTCATATGTTTTACATAAAAATTGATAGATTCATGATTAAACTGGTTAGGATATTGGAAAAATATCAATAGACAATAAGTAGAACATGTTGCTATTATTACATGTTCTACCTGAAGAGAGCTATAGAGTCATTTAGAGGATCAAGAGACTTCAAAATCATGAGGCTGGAAATTTGGTCAGTTTATGCCAATCATGGAAAATATTCATGCCCACCCAGCAGTTCAAGCGTACTATTAAACTTTGGAACAATTAACCTTTATTCCTTTGGAGATCAAATGGCCTGCTAAAGGGTAAGAATAAATCCTTTAAAAACCTTGGGTGGAGTCTAACTCTATGAGTGTCCATTAATGGTTATGAATGGAGAAACAATAGACAGCATTTATTTTTCCAGTTTTACTCACTAACATTAAAACCTTATTCATATGTTTAGGAGTTGTTTTTATTGTTTTCAGTCTCAAATGATCTTTTGTTGAATTATTCTAATATTTCAGTTTCCACTAAAAAGTTTCTGTAAAGCCGAGCGTTGGTGGCGCACACCTTTAATCCCAGCACTTGGGAGGCAGAGGCAGGCGGATCTCTGTGAGTTCAAGGCCAGCCTGGTCTACCAAGGGAGTTCCAGGACAGGCTCCAAAACAATACAGAGAAACCCTGTCTCAAAAAACCAAAAAAAAAGTTTCTGTAGTATTCATGATGGCTGGGACTCCATTAGCCTGAATATCCACTAATCTCAGTTTGTATCACAGAACTTTGAACTTGATTGCCCTCTATATACATGTAATGTTCAGTGTACATTCAGTGACTAATTATTCAAGCTTAAAGACACATGTTGAGTATTTAAAATAATTTTGTCTTTGAAAGTTTTGTAGCTAGATTACAGAATTGGACATGACAAATACTGCTTCTCAAGTAGTAAGGCTAAAGACAAGTCAGAGAGCAAATGGATCACTGTAAAGGACATGCTTTTTAGAGTTGTGTTATTTAAAAGTAAAGGAAATATTGAGGGGTAAAAAGATACACCGTAATTCCCACTGGAAGTCACTTTCCATCAGTCATCCCGAAAAGGGTGAAAGCAAGCTACATGCATTAAGCTCATATTCTGACAAACTTTAGATATATTATCTCACATTACTTGATTGAAAACAGAGTCAGATAAATATCATTATTTACTGCTGTGAATCTGATTTCATATAGACACCACCAGTTAATGACAGTGTCATAATTTATTCTAAAACTCCCTTACCCATCTCGATTTCACCATGTTTCTGCCTTAGCTCATTTCCTTTGTCCAATGGTGGAGGCAGAGACAACTTAAATTTCAAATGGAAAATATAGCAAGTGTGAAAACAACAGTCAGTCCACCCTCAGGAAAGATGCAAAACAGGGGAAAGCCAAACTAAATGAGAGTGCTCCATGTGTGCCCTGATTGCAGTTTTATGTGATCCTAAACTGAAAGACAAGCTGTGCTCACCCTCTAGGCACTGGCTCAAAGCACACCTAAAATGAAATGAGCCATGCTGTTTTCTCTTGCACAGAGATTCCCTAGGTCACTGTTCCCTGGAATGAACAGGGCTTTGGGAAGGCTCAGGAAAAGAAGGTAAAGGGCAAGGAAGGTCCCATATTTTCATTTCTGTATGGAAGGAAAATCATGGAAAATCATAGTGTCTTAAGTACCAAAGTCACTTTGGAATAACTATGTTCTTCCTAACTCACAACACACAAAGAAATGAAGTATTGGTAGCCAAAAATCACAGACTGGGAGCCAAGAGCTAAGAACTAAAGCAGGAGAAGTTGAAGTTTGCCAGGAAGGGCAATGCTATTCACAGAGCCACCTGGGGAGTAAGCATGGTCGCATGGGAGTAGCTGAGGGACTCCCTGTGCCAAGTTCTAGTGTATATTAGGTAAAAATGATTGCAAGGGACTCAAGTGGTCTTTTCTGGCCCCGGGAGATAATTGGTGAGCTGAGCAGAGCTGTCTAACCCATGGGCCAATGACAAATTATAACAATCCATTACATTAACAAAAGGAGAGAAAAAAAGAGCCTCTTTTGTCCTCTTGTTCAAAATGAATTTTATGTCTGTAAGGAGCACAGGACAAATAGACCCTAGAGGCTGAGGTTTTCTATTAACTCACAGGATAGGGACTTAATGGAACAAAAGCAGGATAAAGTTTTCTTTATGAATTCTTACAGCTTGCATCGAAAACTTTTCCAAAAGCCCATCCTACCATAGGGACATCCCATGACAAGTCCTTCAATTCCTAGGATACTGTTCAAATGGCCCTTTCTGTTCATCTGCCACAAAAGAACTAGTTAAATGTCTATAGACATGTGCCATTAGGAAGAGAGTTGGGATGTGTCAGAAAGAAGACATAATTAAAAATTGCTTAGGATAATTCTTTTGATGTCAGGAAGACAATTGTTTCTATTACAAACCAAGAAGGTAGGTATAACATTGTGGTTGATTTTCCTAAAGTTAACTGAGTGCATAGCCCCACATATTTTACTGGAAAGATGCATGTTCTTCTAAATAAAATATAAAATTTGCTCTGAACTCTAAGGAAAGTCCCAGACAAACTTACAAAACCAAATCTAGCACTCTAAAGTTGTATAGCAGATGCAGACCTGAAAATATATTGATACCTGAAATAAATCCTAAGTAGTTTATGGCATCCCTCTGTAAACAGAAAACATTCATAGAACTCTATAACACCAGAGTTAGTGGCTTGTAACACTCCAGTCATCAGAAACTATCACTGGGGTTCTTGATGATCTCAGAGTATCTCTCACAGGTCTTTCTTCTTATCAAAAGATGCAGGGTCTTGTGTATTCATAACTTGACAGCACAGATTGGAGACCTATTGAAATTTATAGACTAAAGAAACAATGTGCATGAAGTCTCTAGAGTATGAATGGGATGATGCATCATCACAGTATCCCTGACTCAGGTGATAAGGACATAGTCATTATTTGAGAAAATGAGACTGTACTAGAGATTGTAGGATTCACTATCCCAATTCCCAACACCCATATTGACGCTACAAATCAATCACTAATGGACCTAGAGGCACAAAGGTCTGAATAAAAAGAAAGAGAAGCAGAAGTAGAACTCCTTAAGCTAACCAAGCTCTTACTGATCTCTGAAATGTGTGTCCTAGCCTGGAATTTCAGGAACTGGGTTCAGATTGACCATTGATAGTATGGTCATTGAAGATGGGTTATCAGACTTGCACACTAAAATTCTGTCTCTGAGAATTGCTAGATATGTGAACTCAAGTAAAATGGAATTTAGTAATTCTTCCTAATGTAAGGGTTACTGAAGGTATTGTGAGTTAGTTCTTACGTACTGGCACTTTTAACAATGCTGTTCTTTTTCAAACCTGTGAAGAAAGTCTTGTTGTTATAAACCTCTTACATTACATTTGACAATTATAGTAGAGAATCATGACTTACTACCTGTTCTAGATTTATTCTGTTGCTGTGATAAAACACTTGAACTGAAAGCAAATTAGGAGAGAAAAGGGTTTACTTCAGCTTAAACTACCAGGTCACAGCCTCTGATTGAGGGGAATAAAGGCAGAAATCATGATAGGATACGTTAGGTAGTATTGAACTCTATAATTTGAGTTGGTGATGAGTGACATTCCTTTCCTCAAGTTTTCATGCTCCAGCCTCACTATTGCTGGAACTACAGGCATGTAACGCTATACTAGTATTGTGGTTTGAAAGAAAATGGCCTCCAAAGGGAGTGGCACTTTCAGGAGGTATGGCCTTGTAGGAGGAAGTGTTTCACTGTGGAGTCAGGCTTTGATGTCTCATGTGCTCAAGCACACCCAGTGAGGCAGTCTACTTCCAGTTGCCTGCAGATCAACATGTAGCAGCTCCTTTTCCAGCACCATGCCTGCTTGCATGCCACTGTGCTCCCAGTCATGATGATAATGGACTAAACCTCTGAAATTGTAAGCTACCACCTCAATTCAGGCTTTGTTGACTCCCCATGGGAAACCTTACACTTTCTAAGGAGTGGATGGGGGTGGGTTGAGAGTAGGAAGAGGGAACTGTGATTGGTATATAAAATTAATAGTAAAATAAAATATAAAAAATAAGTTTTCCTTTATGAGAGTTGCCATGGATATATTGTCTATTCAAAGTGATAAAAACACTAAAACAACTCCCAACAGTATTTTTATATAGTCTCCATCCTTATCTGGATTATTACATTTTTATGTGTATGCCTGAGTACCTGCATATGTGTGTTGTATACACATATGGGTGCATTTGTGCAGACAAATATTCCCAGGTATGCACATGTGGAGATCAGAAATGAATATTGTGTATGTCAATTTCTCCCCATTCTTTATTTGAGGTAAGATCTCTCACTGGACTTGGAAAACTTAATTTGGTTAGGCAGTCTGACCACTGAATCCTTGAGATTCTCCTGTCTCTGCTCCTAGTGCTGAGATGACAGGTGAGTTCCACCCTGGTCAGTTTGTATATGGGTTGTTGGAGAACTGAATTCAGTTCTACATGCTAGCATGATAAACACTTTAGTCACTGAGTCATACTTCCATTCTGCTACTCTTACTTCTTAGTTTCATTTTTGTTCTCTGCCCTTGTCATCATTAATTCATTCAGTTAAGCACTCAGAAACTATTTATTGATTGGTCATGACAGACATCGTGGGAAACTAATAAAGGAACAAAGATAATCTCAAGGTTTCTTTTGTGTATGGCTGTTTTTATTGAAACATACTTGGAGAGATCTAAAGAAGGAGATGCTTGTTGCATGCTGGGTCTAGTTTCATCCTCATCCACATAAAGATTAAAGAAAATAATTAACTTGCCTAACTTTACTAGCTAGCAAGTGGCAGACTCATAATTCAACTTAAGATCTATTTGAGTAGAAAACAGTGGTTCATTCTAATATGTATACACAGTGAAACAATTTCTGTGGGTCTTCTCATTTCTATTCTTTAGGATAGTTACTTAAAACTTTGTATTAACAAAACATAGTATGGAGTTGGGAGAGTTTTCCTTTGTTTGTTATCTCTACAATTCACTGGTTACTCCTAAGTTTATCAGAGCCACTGTAGCACCTGGATCTTTCCTTCTCTGTCATATATACATATATATATATATATTTCTGCTGAATTTCTAAAATTTTTATATGTATTTGACTTACATGACCAGAACTTAACTGACACAATAATCTAAGCACTTGGTAGACCACACATTTTCAATCTAACATTGAGCTTCAGGCCACCCGGAATAAATGTTTTAAGCTCTAAGAGGACAAAAATCTGAGAACTGGCTCGAGCTTTCTTTGTTATGAGTGTTGCATGGTATTTGGCTATCAAATGCTCTATTGGATCATTAGTTTATGAACATAAATTATTACCTACAGCACAAAATATTTGGGATGGAAACACTTTTTAATCCATTAGGGAACCACATCAATTTATCCTTGATCACTATGTTATGAATTCAAATTATTACCTACAATGCAAAATATTTGGGATGGAAACACTTTTTAATCCATTAAGGAACTACATCAATTTTTTCCTTGAGTTTGCTCCAAAAATGAAGTCAAGAAGTAAGAGTAGCAGGTTGAGCAGATTCATTTTGTTTGCTTCCATCTTGAAGTAAGAGCTATTTTATAGTCTTAGCCACTACATATCAGATAAGTTCAAAAGTTTCTGGAGGTGGGGAGGGATGGAGGAAGGTCAAGAGTGAGAAGGCAAGGAATAGAGGGACAGGGAGAGAGAAAAGGAAAAGGTGAGAGTAGGGTGGAGACTGGAAGGAGAAAGAGAGAGGAAAGTGGTGGCAGAGGGAGGGGAGAGAGAGAGAGAGAGAGAGAGAGAGAGAGAGAGAGAGAGAGAGAGAGAGAGAGAGAGAGAGAGAGAGAGAGAGAGAGAGACCCAGTCTACAGCATACCACTCTGAGTGAGCCTGAAGCTAAGTAGGTCATCAGGGCTTCCTGGGTGATTCATTCATAATATTTTCTTGTGTTTGAATAGAGATGTTTCATATATCCTTTACTTGCAATAATTCCTATTATTCTCTTTCCTTTTCCAACACACACAGCTTATAGAGAGTGACTCTTTCATTTTATTGGTCCAATGACATTAGTTCTTTCTCTCACTCTTTTTCTCTCCTTTCCTCCTCGTCTCTGTTATTCTCTCTTCTGGTCCTGGGAGTGCAGCTTAATTTATGCTATCTTTCTCTAAACCCTATTAATCAGCACTTCTGAGAGGTCCTATTACCAAGAATATTTAACATGTTACAGGATAATACACTAGGAAATATACTGTGGGGAATAGTCCTGGCAGGACTAAATGACCTAAAGGCATTTTAGTCTCCAGTGTTGTTTTCATTAAGTGACCTTGTGTTTCAGGATCCTTGAGTTCAGGATTCTTTCTGGACGGATGCTGGCAAATGTCTCACCCAAAGAAGGACTTCCCAAACTTACATTTTCTTTGCTTTTATACTCTATCTACAAAATATATTTTATCTATAGAATATTTATTGGCATACCAGGTAAGATTAAACTACTGGCATGTAATAGACTCTAGACATGGTGAGATCTGAGTCACTTTCCATGAGCTCTAGATCTTTAAGGGAAACTGATTTCCACCAAGACTGTGCACACATAACTATGACTATGTCACCAGAGGATGCAATGCACTAGTCCAATCTCAAGGGAATTATTCTTGCTTATCAAAAAAATGGGCCAAGGAATATTATTTATTGCAAAGGGGGAGGTTATGTGCAAATGCATGGAATGTTTCCTAGAATATTAAACATGAAAAAGTTCAATGTGTCTGAAATAGTCATATTAGTTAGGGTATTAAGTAAACATGTATATCAAGACCACTTAAATAAAGAACTGTCATAAGATAATGGAGGGAGATCAGCAGGAAGATGCTCACAGAAGACCAGGGGTTTGACATAAGAGAGCTTTGCCTTTATCCTATAGTCTGTAGGATACCACTATAAATGTTTTTGACCAACTAAGTCTAAAGAAGATCTCTCTGGAAAAACCAGAAGGACAGATGGGGCTAACAACTAGGCAATACTGGAAAATCTCAAATGTGAGATGAACAAAGCAGGGAAATAAAGGTTCCAGAAGCAACTGTGGTCCCTCTGTAGATATCCCTTTCCCTCCTAGGCTTGTTACATGTTACTTGTGTTAGTGATGAAGGATGAATACATATACTGAATTTCAAAGCAAGTTTCCTCTTTTCTTTGCACAAAGACTCCCCTCGTTTCTTTTTCTGTGTGTATTATTTAATTAAAGTGAACTTCTAAGTGCATGTGTTTTCTGCAGCTAAATGGTCATAGGTATTCTTATTGCCCAAGGATTTTAGAAAGATAGTTTCCAATTACATGAGAATAGAAATACCACTGGGAACACAGTAACACGAAGAAAGCTATAGGAATATAGGATGTGACAAATAATGTGAGTTTTTTAAAAGCATTGTGTAATGGTTGTCATTGAATTTGTAATGCTTATAGAAAGCACACAGGACATGGTTCAATCCTAGAGATCATACAATTCCAACCACATGTGATAATTCACATTAATTGCCTTTACCTACATACAACTCCAGTCCAAGCCTCAGATGCTTTAACTCTAAAAAGCAGAGGAAAACGCCTGCCTTGCTTACCTATCAGACTGAGCCACATATGAGAAAATATTTTGTGACTTTTTGTTGAGTCCCAGCATACAGTGTAACATCTATGAGGAAGTCAATGATTCATGATAGAGTTCATGCAAATCGTCTTAGTTCCTGTAAGTCTCTGGAAAGAAGGCCTAAACTAGCATGACAGTTTGTCTGTTTCCTTTATAAGTATTTTTACATCATGTACTTTATACAATTTCAAAAAGAAATTGATCCTGGATGCTACTTTCCTACAGCAAAGTTATACTCCTCTTTATAAGACATAGCAGTGTCTCCCTAGTTCTGATTCCTCTAGGTGGTGATTTGTTCAGGCAGGGGGGTTGAGTTTACTTTAGAAGGAAAAATCCACAAAGAGAAACATAAACTTGTTAGCTTCCCATTTTTAAATGACTGCTGGAATCCTCAGTGCTGCTTGGGAATTAGAATCACCCAAGGTATTCTAAAATAAGACTTTCTGGGCCTTAGCACCCAAGTGCTTCAAAATGTCCCTTGCATCACGAGACTCAGCCTTTGCCATAGAGTTTAGATCTCAGGACATGGCTAAATTCAGCGGCTAGAGATGATCCTGAGAAATGCTTGTGTCTAGCTGTTGGTTTTTAACAATTTTCATCCTGTAAATTTGTACCACAATGCTTCACACACGAAAAGTGTCTCCCATCTTTCTGACCTTAACTTTAGCTTTATAGGCGTTGCTCTAGTTCTGCTGTAATGAAAAGCATGCGCACTTGTTCAGATGGACTATTACTCTCCAACTTAAATATTTTACACAAGGAATCAAAACATCACCACTGTCCACAAGGCACTGTGGGAACACACACCATTGGAAGAGGTAAAACTGGTGACTTTGTAGTATTTGCAGGAAAAACAACAAACAAAAACTGAAAAAGTCTAGAAGTATCCAGAACTATGGAGGACTTTGTTTGTTGGAGGTTGGACTGTAATAAAATACTTTACATAGGAGATAACTGCTTGACAGAATTTGAATGCAAACTGAGAAGAATTTTCTGCTAAACAGTAAGTCAGCCCAGTGCAAGTGTAAGGAAGAAGTCCATTAGTGCTATAGAGAAGGGAGATATTCTCAACAGGAGAAGGGGAAGGTGTGTGTGTGTGTGTGTGTGTGTGTGTGTGTGTGTGTGTGTGTGTGTGTGTCTTTAATCTGCCTGGGGTACAGAGGACCTTCAGGTTAATGGTATCAATAATCAGTCAAAGCTGAGGAAGTAGAAATTCCTCATTGGCTTAAAAGAGCAAAGCCAAAAGACTTTGGGCACCCAGATTGGGCCTCTATTGTGGTATTTTTAATGTCCAACATAGAACTCTGATCTTTTTTTTTTTTTTTGGTTTTTCGAGACAGGGTTTCTCTGTGGCTTTGGAGGCTGTCCTGGAACTCACTTGGTAGACCAGGCTGGCCTCGAACTCACAGAGATCCGCCTGCCTCTGCCTCCCGAGTGCTGGGATTAAAGGCGTGCGCCTGATCTTATTTTTTATTAGTGATATCTTCAAAGTTTAAAAGTATATGAATGCCAAAGCAAATGAGTATTTCCTAATAACATATGAGAGCCAGAAGAAATGTTTTGATAACAATGGTCAGTCATACTTATTTGATTTTTTTTTAAAGAGTATTATGTTTTCTAGAACTTCTTTCACTGTCTTCTAAAGAGTTAAATCTGGTCATTCTTTTGGTAACACAGAAGGCTTTAATAAGAATGCCCCCTTTGCCCTTTACATGCTATCAAACTCTTTTCTGGAGTTCTTATCTACCTATCCTTCCTTGTCGGTGGCAGCATCATTTTTCTGAGGAATTATGTTGATATGGCTATCAGCTCCCAGTCTACTCTAGAAAAAAGGACTACAGTCTGTAATGGGAAGATTCCACAACCAGAGGTTCCTTGGGTTGCCAAATTCTGGATATTCTAGTGGTTTAAGCAGAGATGTGAACACTTCTAATTCAAATCTAGGGAGCCATGAGTCTGCTCTAATAGATAGTGAGAAATGCCAGCCCCATGATCAGCCCTAGTTCCTCACTATTGGTCAATGGAAATCATGCATTTACTTTGAAAACAAGTGAAGGTTCTAACTGGGCCTACCAACTACTCTAGTTTGGCTTGGCTGACATCTTGGTAATCCTGGTGCTATGGGGTGATGTTAAGACCAGGTTGGCTGCCCAGAAACTGAAACTATGGAGAAAAGTCACAGAGAGCATTGACTGTCACCAAATTTCACATATACACTGTGTTCAGCCCTAGGTGCATCCAGGACCCAGAAAACACTCTGACATCCAGAATGCATGTTGCACCTCCATATCTTAGGCTATGATAGAATTTGAACTAACAAAGTAATATGAAGAATTACTCAGGGTAGGAAGCAGAATTCTGGGTTTGAACTTTCTGGTCCAAATATGAGTATGTCATCACTGTTCATTTCTAAATTCAGATAAAACAAGCCCTGTGTTTATTTCACCTCAATATTCACCACAGGAAGCATTAAATTTTGTTACTAATAGTGTGTTTATCTTAGCGATTTTTCATGCTTTATAGCTTCATTTATCCATTCTGTGAAATGGTAATAGACATCACCTGCCAGGTTCTTGTAGATAATACCCAAGTAAACCATCCTATTCCCATCAGAATTCTACCTGTTGTCTTAGTAGAAGTTTACATGTAGGCATTTTCTTTTATGCATCCTTATAATTATGTAATTATGTAGAAAAGGCAGAGAATTAATGTGCTTGTTATATGGAAATTAAATACCCTTATACATCTGAGGAAGGAACTGTAGACAGAATAATATTTTGTATATTAACCAGTAAGAAACACTTATGAGTGGAATATGTGTAAGGTTATTGGCTGAGAAACTGCCTTATACTTTAATATCCCTATTGTAATGATCTAAATATCTTTCAATCAACATTTGATTGTGAATGGAGAGGTGGTTTGGCAATTAAGAGTATATACTGCTCTTGTAGAACACCCAAGTCCAGTTGCCAGAAGCCATGATGGGTAGCTCACAATCATTTGTAATTTCACTTCCATGGCATCTGACATTCCATGGCATCGAGGCCACTTTCACTCATCAACACATGCTGGCAAATATACACATAAAGTAAATCTTTTTGAACAAAGATTTTATTTGAGGGCATTTTCATTAATCTTTTGAGGATTATGTACAATATATTTTGATCATACGTAATAGCCTCCTCTAAATCCCCAACTTGTGTTATTTTCTCTTTCCTGATTTTAGCCTGCCAAGTCTAAATTGTGCTTCCCACATATCTTAGATATATAGCTTTCAACCAGAGTATAATCAACCTAACAGGGGACACACCCTTAAAGAAAACAAATTACTCCTCGCCTACTAGCTATCAATTGCCAAGAACATCTTATTAATTGAGTAACTTCAGAGATATGTGATTCTTTTAACCTTTTAGTTTTAAATTGTGTATATTTGTATCAAATGAAGTTTTGAGTTTTAAGTGAATTTGAGCTAGGTCAGTGAACAGGAATTTATAGGATACACTTTCTTATTCCAGCATAATATTATCATTCCTTGAAAAACATCCTGAGACATTCTTCCACCACTGGGAATGACATATAGGAATTCAAGTATTCATGGCTAGAAGTGAGAAAATTCAGGAACTTTGTCGGGATCATCATATTGATGAAAACTGCAGATTGTCAGAGTTTTAGAAGCAGAAAATATACTGGGTTGCATTTTTTGGGGTGATTGCTTAGAGCAATACAAAACTACAGGCACCCAGAAGGCAAGTTGTACTCCAGTTCAGGTCTTGTTGGATGACTGTGGCCTAAGGAAGATATGATGAATCTCAAATCTTGTGTAAACTTGGATAGAAAAGCAAAGTTATAGAAAGTGAGTTCAGCCTCTTTGCTTCGTTTTTGTTCTTGTTATTGTATTTTCATTTGTTTTGCTTTTTCTATTGAGGCAGGATTTCATTGTGTGACCTGTTTGTTTCAAACGTGCTGTATTTTAAGGCATCCTAGTGCTTTTGATGATCTTGCTTCATTTAGCACACCCAAAGTGCTAGGATTACAGATGTAAGCTATCATTCCTGAATGGAGTTCTGAGTTTTGAAGCTAAAAGAGTATGTGTAGCAATGGGGAATTTTACAAAAGACACTTTGGTGAGGGGAAGGGTAAAGAAACAACTACGTTAGTCACTTGTGCTTTAGAGTTGCTGAACCTGCAGAGGCAGTGGGAACACTGGCATGTGTTCAAGAGCTGACGAGTATATTCACCTTTTATCAGAGAGGTGAACATCATTTTGTGTCAGTTAAAGCCATGAAAAAGAATGATTGCTTTCAGAAGGACTGAAGAGAAGACTCGTTATGAAAGCCTAAAGACCAGAGAACACCCACCACTAGGACAGAGATAAAAATTGTGTGGCTGTAAATAGAATGGGAAGGTCTTATTCGCAAAGGCAGAGGTCCAAAATGTCACCTATCACATCCAGAAAGTTAAAAGCAAGAGGAAGTCAAGAAGGCAGGATGGCCAGCTGGGAGCCACAACAGAATCATCAAGAAGCCAGAACAGTCATGCTTGTGCCCAGCTATTTGCTTTTAGTGTCTACATTCTTTAATGCCATTGTGACTTTCCAAAAGGCAGTTAACTGACAGGTGACACAGACACCAAAGAAATAATAGGAGGATAGGTTAAAAGGAAATGGAAACACAGCTGTAAAACATTCATCAGGAAGTCGAGCTGTGTGGAGAGAGTGACAAGAGAAAATGGTGAGGAGGCTCATTTAAAAATCATTCCAGGAATAGAAAAAAGACTATATTAAAGGAAATCCAGCTGAGGAAAGAAGTCTGGGGACACTAGTTCAAAACAAGGCCTAGTAGAGCAAGGAAGCAAATGTCCCTAAAGAGTCTGGACAAGTAAAAAACTTTCTCTTTCTGAAATCCATGACTGGAAGAAGGAAGTATGCACAAGTCTTCTTCCGTTTGCACCTCAATAGGAACTGCAAATGAAGTTGGATTGTGTTTTGACTCAAAAATGTATCTTCAGGTCATTAAACCTTCACTGTAACTATAAGGAAAACATAATTAAGATCTAGAGAAGATGTTTCAGCATTTAAGAGGAATCACTTTTCTGCCAGAGACTCCAGCTTCAGTTCTAGCACCCACATGGTAAATCACAGCAGCAGTTCCGGGAGAATCCAGTTCCTTCTAGCCTCTGCAGGAAGCAATCGTGAATGTGATACACATGCGTGCAAGCACTCTTACATACACACAAAAGTAAAATCAATAAAAATTTAAAAACAAAGAATGTCATTACCTTTGCCTAACTGTAAATGAAGTCTCAGAGTAAATAACTAAATAATTCATGTTTTCATACACAGGCAGGGTCAAACTTGTACCAAAATCTGAGACCTTGTCTTAGAAGACCAAGCACCATCCAAATTTTCTCTATGCTTACCCTGTTTCTCCACACTTACATTAAAATAGAGAATTGAAGAAGATAATAGTGACCATAATGGTTGACCTCTACCTATTAAATCCAGTGTGTGTGTGTGTGTGTGTGTGTGTGTGTGTGTGTGTGTGTGTGTGTGTGTGTGTGTTGATATTAGGAACTGAATCATGTGTCTTCAAAAGGTATGTTGAAGCCTTAATCCCCTGCTTCCTATGAATGTGGCTGTAGCTGAAAAACAAGGTCTTTGCAAATATAATCAAGGTAAATTAATTAAAATATAATTTAGAATCAGGCTATGCTGGAGTAGACTCAATTTGTAATATAATGAACTTTATCTGTCCTCCCATGAGGAAAAGAGGCACTGAGATGGGTACATGGGAGGAAGGCGGCTTGACATGATAGAGTGAGACTGGAGTAAGGAATCTGTAGGACTAGTAATAGCAAGAATTCCAGAAACATTTTAGACACTGAAAGGATCAAAGAACAATTCTACTATAAGCTTGAGAAAGAGCAAGGCTCTGCTCATACCTTGATTTCTGGTTTCTGACCTACAGAATTACAAGACAAAGAATTTCTACTCTCTTAAGTCACCTTCGTTTTGGCATTTTGTTGTGGAAGCTGTAAAATCATACTAGGGAAGAAGAAATCTCTCAGTAGGAGTGAGATGAGAGCTGGAAAAGTATTGAGAAGAGGTCAAAAGTCAGCATGCACAGAAAATGATTGGCATTTACCAGGTGGGCAGATGCCAGTCCAGGGGTATTTGTAGGGAATCTAGACTACGTTGTAGACATTGTGACTAAGCACACTAATTTTGTATATAGACAACAATGGTTCAGTTAATATTCTGCCTGTGTTTGGACTGGGAGATAGAGACAGTTACTTAAGGGATTAAGGCTATGTTTGCTTATTTCCAACAATGGATGTAATAATTCCTACATCATAGGACTATTATGAAGATTAAATAGCATGGGACATGCAAAGTGTTCACCATAGTCCTGTTTTAATATTCAATAAATTTAGGTGAGATGGTAATGCTAGTAACAGTTGCCGTTTTCTTTTGTGTTCTTGCCATCATATGGCCTTTCCTAATAATGTCTTTTTGTATGGAACTACAAGAAATATACAAAGAAATTATGAAGGCAAAAGTCTAACATTGCAACTCTTTGTACATTAAAGATGTCACGATGCCTACAATGTTAGTGTTCAATGCCGATGTGGTGGTAGTAGTCATAGTGAAAGTACAAAGACGCAATCTAAAAGAAGAGGAAGCATGCCCTTACTAAGTGATTACTCCATCTCAGACATGCCCAATGTGTTTTTCTTATATTAATGAATAAAAGCATATAAGAATGGTGAATTTAGAATCCTAGCCGTAGAGTGAGCTCAGGTGACAGAAGGACAAAATACTCAAATTTAAAGTGGAAAATCTAAAAGTAGTCCAGAAATTAGAGAGGAATGAAGTTTAATATCACAGGTAGAAAAGGAAATTGCTAATAAGATTGTTGGAAATACAGTGGCCACAATGGCTTGTCTGTGTAGAAGAACAACAAATCAATTTGATGATTTCTTTTGTTATTTTATGATGTCTTTAGACGTCAACTGACTGTATAAAAGGGCCAATGATGTTTTCAGTATTATTTATAATAGTAACAATTTATTCATCAAGCACACATTTTCTTGTAGCATTTCTAAGAGTGTTGTGTAGCTACACTGTAAATTTTATAAATCAACTTTGTCTAAGACACTAGTTCAGACAATTCTGTTATAAGACGACATCATCATCTCTATGATCTTCTTCTTCTATAGATTTGATGACAAAGCAGAGGAAGAACCATCTGCCATGTGGTGGTTTTGTGGATGGTACACAGTGGACACAGAGACAAATGTAAAGACTTTAATGGGCAGCTTCTGTTAGCAATAATTGTTACCATTACAACAGAAAATGATAGACTGGGGCATTTGAATGCCAGCTTAAGTCATGCTGTGGACGCTACAGGACATTTATAACAGGTTCTAATGAGATACTTTTGTTCTATAACTTTGCCTTACTATTCTGAAAACCATATACAGAGCCTATTACAAAGGTAAAAAGAGGTGCCTACAAATGTAAATATTCCCTTTCAACTAAGTAATCTAAAAAACATATGACATTATTGAAAGGAGTGGTACATGAAACCTGGCATAGGGATACTAGACAGACATGCCATTATTTAGTGTCCAAATTCCTCTTAGTTCATTGGGCCTGCTAATGTAACCCATCCTCATTTTCTTCAGGAGAACTATCTGTCCTTGCCAAACAACTTCAAAGTGTCTTCACATGAAGAATGACCATGCAAAATAATGCTTATACTCTTCAAGATCACCCTACTCCATCTCCAGAGCAATAGGTAGGCCTAGAACAGATTATTCAGAGAATCATGGTTTTGTTTCAGCAATACAGCCTCTACATGAAGATTTACAACATCCTCTATTGTGTCTAGGCAGGAAACAGGAGGATATTAATGAGGGTATGACTTTGAGATAGGGGCAGACAAACAGGAGGTAAGACAACAAAACCTGACCTAGTAACAGCCAACTAGGACTCTGCTTAATGTTCTATCAAAGCCATTGGAGGAAGATTTTCAAATGTGGTGGATGCACACACTAACAGATGAAAAAATTCTTATGATAATATAACTAACAAAGAAAACTATTTTGTTAAAAATTCAACACCACACACACACACACACACACACACACACACACTAGGAATGGAGAAGAAATACTTTAAAAATAAAAGGCATTTATTGTAAGTATATAGCTAGTTTCACTCTTAATGGTGAATGTCTTTAAGATTAGAACCAAGAAAATATTTTATATTCTATCAATATCTTTTAATTTAGAACTTCAGATACTAAAAAACAAAACAATATGAGAAAAAATAAAGTTATGAATCAGAACAGAAGAAACCAAAGTATCTCTCTGAATGTTACATGATTATGTTAACATATCCATGAAATGTATTCTCTTTACCATCCTTATCATACCCTCAGTGATAAGAGGTCAACTATAGGATATAAGACCATCACACAGAAATTAATCACATTTTCATATACTGAAAACAAATATAAGTAATGCATTGTGCTTTGATGTGATAACATCCATGAAACTCCTAGGTGATAGGAATTTTCCACATCTATTGTAATCTCCTGAGACCTCTGTTGTGCTTATAGTCCACTGTTGGCCAAGATGTTATTACATAGCACATGATATGCAAGTGTTTTAATCATACATCTTTTTGTTTTCTAAATTATATCCCTTCTGGGCAGAGGCTATTCATTTTAATCAAGTGCAGTTTCCAGCACTGTCTTCTATGCTTTTTACAAGTTTATCTGAGAAATTCTTTCTACCATAAATTCTTTTTTTAGTGATGATGTAAACAATTATGTTACATGCAATGTGCTCAGCATACAATATTTGATAATGGTAAATGGGCTGAGGTTCCTATGCTTATTATTACTATTTGGGTATATTCCTTCTGCATATAAACAGAAAGTTGGAAAATATGCTAGATGTGACATATCAAAATATTTATAATTGCTCTAAAAATAACAGTATTTAAATAAATAGTATATAAATAATATACCCACAGTATATAAAATAATAAAAGAAAAGATGAAAGAAGCACAAAAATGTATGTGGAGAGACAATATTCATGGACTCAGTGAGCATTTCCCTTGAAGTAATTCACAGGTTTAATACACTGGCTCTCAAAACAAGAAGACTTTTTCCATAGATAAACCTGAGTTTATGATAAAATTATTTGGCACATCATTCTTTCTTGAGTAGCTAAAACAATCCTGACAAAACCATAAAATGGGACAAACCATTTTTTCCAACATCAGCTTGCTTTATGTCTGCATTGATCAGGGAATCCTGTCCTGGTAAAGAGATATAAGTGTTGATCAATGAAACAGAATTAAGAATCCCACAACAGATCGTATAAAGAAAGAACTCAATTGACTTTGATGAGTGTGAGATAAATCAAATGAAAGATGTCCTTTTCACCAACAGTTTTGGAGCAATTGGGCACCGCTAAACAAAAAACAAGCAAAGAAAACAGTCATAAACTCAGAGACACCCCACCTCTGCCTCACACCTTATTCAAGAATTCATTGATATCAAGCACATGCTCCATAAGGAGAACAATTTTTAACCTTGAATCCATCAGGCACTTTTACCTTGAAAAATGTTTACACAGAGGAAGGGAAGGCAAGCTGCATGTTGGGAAAAATTGCAAACCATATACATATGCGTAGATATAGCAAAGAACTTACACTTAGAATGTGTGTTGAAGGCTTGCAAGAGTCAACATTAAAATGTATCCAACTGTCTGATGTTAAAGACAGACCAAATTAAATATATGAAGGAAAATTTCTCAAAGGGGATACATAGAAAGCAAATAAGCAAATAAAACTCTCTCAAGTCTTAGGAGCCATCATGTAAATGTAGATAAAAACAAGTGACAACACCAAATGCTGGTGAGAATGCATAAATGTTAATTCATCTTCCATTTCTTGTGGGAACTGGATGACTGGATAGATGGATGGATGGATGGATGGATGGATGGATGGATGGATGGATGGATGGATGGATGGATGGATGGGTGGGTGGGTGGGTGGAAGGGTGGGTAGGTGGATAGCAGTTAGACAATTAGGGAGGTATATAGTATTTAGTTTCCCGTAGATACCTATATAAGCCAGAGCTGTAAGAAATGATATAGATTCTTTGTAGTTGCTTTGCCTACTTTCCTGTAATGGTAACTTCTTTCAGAATCATAGCACAATATCAGAATTGAGAAATCCACATTAATATGATCCATTGATCTCATTGGTTCTCTTGTCTTAACTGTACATGTGCATGTGTGCATGCATATATATTTATGCACAAAAGAAAAGAGCAAACTCCTCAGAGAATATCCTTAAATCTTTTACACATCAAAGTCTTAGACTACTGAAGCCCAGATATGTTCATTTGAATAATGATGAGAATAGAGTCAGAAGCCCTAGGGCTGTGGACCTAGCAAAATGGATTATACATAACATCTGAAACATGCCATCTGATTATACTTTGTGTGGTTTTCATTGCAACAATACTCCCACTACATTGTCAGTTCTCAGAGTCAACCCTGCATCACAGTTATCAAGTGTTCTGCTTAAGTGTCTTTAGATCCCATCTCATTTCATCATGCCTAAAATTTAAATGTTTGTTATTTTTTTAAATATATTTCTTTTTAAAACATTGTTTATTTTATGAGCATGGGTGCTTTTCCCACGCATATGTTCATGCATCACTTATGTGACTGGTGACACAGAGGCCAAAATAGGCCATTGGATCCCCTGGATATGGAGTTATAGACTGTTATGAGCTGCTATGTAGGTGCTGGGAATTGAACCTAGATCCTCTGAAAGAGCAAGTAGTCCTATTAATCCCAGACATCTTTCCAGCCCTAAATGTTCACCTCAAAAATGCTCCTATCTGTGCTGGGTTACTTCTTGTATACAGATAAAAGATATGGAATAGGCTGCGTTAGCAGCTTTGAGAATTTGAGAAATTTAGTGGCAGCTGCCCTCAGTAGATAAGAAGACATTAGTGTGAAAATGAACTCTTAAATATAAACGGTGATGCTGAGATTCCATGGAAGGCAGCAGTCCTTAATCACCCGAGGCAAAGAACACATGCCTTGTGGAAGTACTGTAATGAGAAGGAAGGCTGGCAAGCAATCTCCATGCCTTGATTGTCTCTAGCATGCTATAGAAATGTGTGTGATCAAGATGACTTTGATTGAAGGTGAAGTCTGGCCCAAAGAGAAAAGAGCCCTTCAATGCCATCATACCACGTAAAGGTAAAGATCTTGATTATTTTCCAGAGGGATCTGTGCCAGAGTTATACATGGAAACACTTAAGAGTATTCAGACTGTTATGTGGATCTTCTCAGATAACATTAACTCAAAGATCACACAATGCCTGCAGAATCCTCCACATAAATTTGTATAGGGAATTTAGCAATTAAATTGACTTTGGCCCAAGCTCATATCACACAAATCCAAAGAATATGTAACATGAACTTGTGTTCATTTACTTGTGTCTTGAATGGATAATTGACACAGATGAAATGGCACAAACTTTCCCTAAAATGCCCTTGTCCTCTCAGATGAGACACTAAATCAGAAGCAGTATTGTGAGCATTGGGGAAGCTTAACACTGAAGACTTTAGTTATATAGAGATAAGGGTCTTCCTCCTGTGTGTCTTGCATGTCTGGCATTCAGAAGTCAAATGGATTTGGTGAACCACAGCCCCTACCAGTAAAAAGTAAAACATTATAGTGGATCATTGGCCTAAACCATCCTGTTAATGGCATTGCTGTTACCGACAACTGATGCAGCATCTGGTATTTGCTATTAGGTTTATAAATATACAGATGACTTATTGATTCCCTTTGATAAGCTTAGTATGAATCTCAAACTATGTATAACTACAAAAAATATGAAGGGAGCAACAACAAACCAAGTTACGTGGGGCAGATAAGGACAGAAATTATAGCTGAAATCACATAGATATGATATATATATACATATGTATATGATATACACACATATGAATACATGTGTGTGCATTTGCATATACTCACTATATATTATGTTATTTGGTTATTGTCCTCCACTGATGTCAGGATATGCTGTTGATAGGACATTGTGAATAGACAATGAAAAATATTATTGATGTCTGAATTGAATATTGCTAAAAATTATTAAAACCTCAACATATGCTTGAGGGATGACACACCAGTTTTATTTGAACAGATGCACTGCTATGCTATGTGCAGGGGCTCTCCAAGATCAAGGGTAAATTGGTGGCTTTTATATATTCTGTCAATAAGAGAAAAGGCAGCCATTTCTAGTAGTTTCGAAGAAGTGTGGGCTAATAGTATTTGTTCTAGCTTGACGGCTTTGATTTTCAAGTTGGGTCTTTATGAAGAAAAAAACATGAGTCATGTTTAGGATGCCTCCAAAATGACTCTACCACTCATGATACATGCTGTTCAAAGTGCAGAAAGTGTGCCAATTAATTCTCTCTGATGACAACCTATGGGGTATATTTATCTTGGATACTCTTGTCTCTTTCCCTTCCTGTAGACTTTTCTAGAAAGGGGTACTTGGTATAGTCACTTTGGAATCAACCCCACAATACCAGTCCTGAGTTACCACCAAGCACTGGCCCACTTGGAAAGGCATTCTCACATTAGCTTTCTCGTGATGCATTCCCCCTTCCCCTGACTTTTTTGCTTCCCTAGGATTACACTTTTTTTTATAATTAGTAGCCTTAGGCTCTTTGTTCTGGGTAATCCATGCTAAGACAGGTGTATACTGTTTTTTTTTTCTCCAATTTGTGGATGAGAAATAGAAGCAAAAAGGAAAGAAGCAGCTTGTTGAAGGTCACATCTTTGTCCTTCGTACAGGGCTGTCCTGCTACAAGCCAGCTCTTAATTAATGTATTTAATAGAGAAAGGACGTGATTGAGTTGCTAACAACATCTGGGATAGTAAAAATCTTTTCCATAGGGTAAGAATTAGAATGGGGTGGTTTATAGTGGTGTGCCCGAAGTATAAATGATCAAGTATTGAGGTGATAGCTTATCAGTGGGAGGAAGGAAGTGTTTTTTTTCATTCTTATGTCCCACAGGCAAGTGTAGTATTCAGAACAGAAAAACATTCTGCAAGAGATGTGTAATGTGTTTATGGTGAGGAAGGTTTTGTTGTTTGCTTTGTTCATTGTTTTTAAAATTGAGGTCAGAGGGGATGCTGATGTAGAACAAAGATGAAGACATGGTTATAAAGTAAAGGGAATTTCTCTTGACTTGTTGGCAAGTGAAAAATTTGGCAAGTTATCCTTGAGTGATTTGGTAGGATGTCAAGAGAAAGGTTAATTACTTAGGACATGGATAAGGTGAGTGAGCTCCAAGGAAGGAGAAATGCATGTATAGTAACATCATGCTAAAATGTGTGTGTACAGATAGCAGAAGCTGGCTTAGACCTCCCACACAAGTGAGTGTGTGTGTGTGTGTGTGTGTGTGTGTGTTTCTTTAGGTTTATGTCATGAAAATACAATCCTGTATACAAGTCTGTGGGCCACACCTTTCTCCTAAATGAAAGAAAAACATGGGGCTGGGAAGATGGCTTGGGGACTGGGGAGATGGCTCAGTAGTTAAGGGTACTGGCTGCTCTTCTAGAGGACCCAGGTTCAATAACCAGCACCCACAAGGCAGATCACAACTGTGTGTAATTCCAGTTCCAGTGGATATGGTACACTAACACAGACATACATGTAGACAAAACACAAGTGCACATAAATATAAATCTTGGGGAAAGAAAGAAGTAAAATGTAAGATTTACCTTCCATCAAATCTGCCTAGTTCAGCATGTTACTGGTAGATTATGCTTCGACTAAACCATATGATAGAATCTTCTTAAAAATTCTAGAGGTGTAGAAACATAAACATTTCCACTGCTAAATAAAGATGTCCCATTTTAAAATGCTGGAGAGAAATACTGAATTAAAAGTACATTCACTAATTTCACATGTGGTATGGTACTCTTAAGACCAAATAGCTAATGTGTCAAACAGGCCACATGGGTAACCCTTAAAATGGAAGATGAAATCTAGTTGGGTGTCACTAGAGGTCAGAAATTCAAGAAATGTGAGACTATGACTCTGTCTTCAGGAAACAGAGTTTGGGCTTTTCAATATGCAAACTATCAAATTACACTAAAATCTGAATGCAAAACACATTAACACAATAGAAGAGCATAAAAAGGGATACTTCAGAGAATCAACCGGCTTGTAGCAGAATCTGGCCTGTCCATTTTCCTTCCAACTGGCTATCCATACACCCCAGCAGTAGTTGTCCTTGAAAAGGACTGTTTAGATTGCATTATCCCCTTCAAGCATCTCAGTAACTGTCCTTTTTACTACAAGTAAAATGCAGTCTGAGGGCCTACAACCTACCTCCTGCCTGCCCTGTCTTTTCATTCATGCCATATTCCTCAGCCTTACACTTGCAATTTCTCCTTCCTTAATCTTTCTGAAGAAATTTTATCTTATTAAATTTATCATTATTAAATTGTGAAAGCTGCCATCTCAGAAGGACTGTGTGCAACTTTTGAAAAAGCAGCAACCATGTCGTCATCTTTGTCTTTACTTTGTAAACAATACCTTTTGATTTCCAGTATAACAAATTTAACATCTAAAACTGTGTATTTATTGTCTACCTCTTACTTATGATCTCCAAAGATTAAGAACTAGTTTGTCACATCCAATGTTATACTGCTGGGAAAGTGCATCGAACAGACAGCCATCTACAGCCCTTCCCCAAGCAATCAATGTTAAATGATGGAGGGAGTGAACTAAATAATACAGAAAAACAAATACATTTTCATGCACTTCATGATATTTACACTACCAGGATCTGATATTGGTTACTGCTTTCACTATGAACTCCTCTAAAACCTTTTCCTTCCCAAGAAAAATGTCATTTTGTGAAAGATGACCTCTCTGCGTTTTAAGGAACTGAGTAAGCATTAGTGTTAATTTAGTTCTCAATGCATAGTGGCTGCTTGCTTCATTGATTGTTTATGTGCTACCTAAATGTTTACTTTATTTCTGATTAGCATGTATTTGTTGGACATGTTAATGATATTAAGTATAACACATATGCAAAAAGCATCCTTGATTAAATAGCTATTACCATGTGCATTAAGCAACAACAATCAATCCACCAATGTGTCCCTTCTCTATCTTAATAAATGGAATTCTATCAGAACACCACCCCACTCATTACCCGTGCCCTATGGCTTTTGTGTTTCTACAGCATAATTTACAATATGCAGTAGAGATAATGTTATGTCTATAGCTGAGAACATCTGCCATCTAGCCTTTAGAAAATGTTTAATGACCTTGATATGAAGCAATATGTTTTCAAAAACAGAAACTGCATAAGAAAACAAGCTGGAAAACACCAGAGGAGGAATATGAACATTGACTAAAGTTTTCTTTGGGAGCAATCCAGGGACTTTTATGATGTTCAATAAAGAAATCCACCTTTAAAATGCTCTTGGATCAAAGCGTGAAAAAGAAGACCCCCACCTATGCCGTTATGGTGGTTAAGTCAAAAATTGGAAGTTTCCTGACTACAGATCAAGCTGCCCTTTCGAACTTGCCCTCACCCAGCCCTTGCTCCCACCTGAAATAGCATTTTCTCTCTGTGCACTCTAGGATACAAGGGACACAACCATCTGTGAGATGAGTCGTTTCCTCCATTGAATTCCAATTACAGCTTTTCGGTCAGTTCGTTATTCCAACTAGTTTTGATTTCCAACAGTAACACAGTGGAAACTAATTTAATTGGCTTTACCTTGAGGCAGCACCACCAGAGAATGCTGTCTGCCGTTTGGGGAAAGTTTTGGCTGATTGAGCAATTTCATCTTCAGGTCTCTGTTCCAAATTAAAAAGTCATCATTTTCATATTTTTCTTGGAAATACCTCGCATTGCTTTTCTATGTTGAATATGTAGTTCCTAACATGGCAGGAGGAGGCGCCACTGACCCATAACTTAAATTTCTACACACACAATTCCTTATGCAGGAAACTGCAGAAGGGTGGCACAGAAAATCCTTATCCTTCTTTGCATCCTTCTTCTAGATCAATTAAGAAAGTATGGAAGATTTTTTTGCATTAAAATGTATTACTTGCATTGCTTTACCCCTTTTCTTCCTGTTACTGCAGTTTTGGGCTATTGTAGAAATCGCAGGGAGTGATAATGTTTGGGTATCTGTGTATGATTGTATTTCACTATATCCTATGACCAGATTCTAAGCTTTTGGGATGCGTCACTGTATATAACACCAAGCTCCCAAGGTTTTAGAGATTCAAGAAATAAAGCTATCAAACCATCCAATCATGATGGGAAACGTAATATCCAAAGAAGGCTTGTTTATCCTGTCCTCCAGTGAGTGTATTTTCTTCCTTTTGGAAGGGCCATATAGGAAGCCAACATACAAGGCATTTGCTAAGTGGAGAAGTGAGATTAAGAAAATCAATATTGCATCTCTAATGGAATATCTGGCAGATCTGTCTCCCAACAAAAATGTTGCATCATCAGAGAAAAAGAAAGCCACATATGTGGATCAGAGCAATGCATGTTCTAAAAAGTCCAGTATGCCTGCTTCCAGCACTAGCCTCTGGGACACTGACATTTTTGCGTGTATTCTGTGGAAATAGTCTTGCATTAGTGATTGTCAGGGAGTCAATTACTTTATCAAAATGTCTGCTTTCTGCCTTCTGCCACAGGGACCCTCATTCTCTGAAGATGCTGTCTACATATTTCTTATTTGATCCATTGCTTGTTAAATTTCTTAGTCTGACTCCCAAAGCCTCAGAATTTCTCATGGCTGTCTTTCTGTGCTATTAATATGAAGCAGTGGTTTGAAAACTTGACATGGCCAATAGTGAGGGACAGTTAATATCTTGTTATGAGGGGCTGCATGTAGAATATATGATGTTTAGCACTGTCCTGGCCTCTGTTCTCAGCATGTCGATAGCAGCCTCCTCTATGACCCCATCACAGATTTGACAATTTAAAAAAATCTTTCCTGTCATTTCCAAATGTTTTCTGGGATCCAAATTCCCTTTTGTTTAAAGTGTCCAGAGTGTAAGAGAGTTAAGCTAAAGGAATAAAAATTGTTCCTGATTCTTGTCAAGATTTAGGGCCAAAAGCATTTGGCCACTCCACTTACGGTCCTCTGAGGTGAACATCACAGTCAAATGCTACCTCAGACTTCCTTTCTTTGAGATAATTCTGTTTCACTTTTTGCTGTACTTTGGGTCCAAAAAGTCAGTCCAAATCTCATATATTAAAGAATTGGGCCCCAGAATGTGGTACTATTTGGATGAGATGAAATGTTTAAGAGCTGGGGCCTAGCAGATTAGCAGTAAGTTGGGTCATTTGAGTCACTGCTTTAGATGGGATACTGAGATCCTGATTCCTTCCTCTTTCTCTGTCTCTCTGCTTTCCTGGATGGCATGAAGGAAACAATCTCCTCTACTGAGAGTGAACTACTTCTGAGGGTGTGGTGTGACATCTCAGGCCCAAAGCAATAGGTTCAAATGACTATGAATCGAATCGGCTCTTAAAATAAACTTTTCTACTTTGATTCTCTCAATTATTTTGCCACAGTGATGCAAACTTAATACAATCGTTTCTAGAAAATAACAAGATTTCTACTATCTGATTGCGCAGAAAGTTTTTAATAGCTATGAAAAGAATCTTATTCATTATATATATATACATATATTAAGATTTGAGGTAAGTACAGTGTCTATCAATACACCTGTTATATTAATATCAAATCTCTGTGTTTGTCAATAGTCTTGAGTACTGGAAATGCTAGTGTCATAACTTATCATCAAGGAGGCAAAAAAAAATCCAGGATGTAAAATGAGTTCAGTTTTTTTCTTCTTGCGACAATGTTTTCTAGAGAAGATTTCACAGAAATAAACATAACATATAGGAATCTTAATTGACCAAGTCAGATATCTTACTTTGTCATAATAGAAACTCCTTATTTTTATGTTTTAATCTTTTAAGAATCTACCTCCAAGTTCCACCGTTAGGACTCAGGCTCTGCAATGACCAAGGTTTTGGGAAGATTTCTCCTGTCCCTGATCAGACATGTATTGGTAATTTTTGCAGACTGCAGATAGTTCCTTCAAATCCCCTGGATGGACTGGTTCTTGGTGAATGGAAGCCCCCCAGCACCATATGCCACTGTTTCCTCATAGGTTTGCTCCATCTCCAGGGATGAATCATTCCCTGTTGAAGATGGAACTCATGTTAAACTCACAAACCTCTTTGTTGTTGCTCCTCATACTCAGCGATACACTCAGGTAAAATCTTGTCCATTCATTTTGGAGTTTAGCACATGCAAAGAGCCTTTAACCTAACACAATTTGTTTTTTACAATTTTAGAATACTTGAGGCAAGATATCCTGGCTACATGCTTCAAACAGGGAAGAAGTGAATATATAGCAAAATCCAAATGTGATGCACACTGAAATAACAGACAACTATGTCCATACTCACCACTTCTTTGATACTGATAGTTCTTGTAGTCATAACTAAAGTAAAATGGAAATAGAAAATAAAAGGTGAATAAATAGGGAAGAAAGAAAAACAAAGTATCATTATTTGCAGATTATGTTAATTTATATCCATTAGATCCTAAAAATCTAACCAGAAAATATTTTCGGCAAATTGACAAGACCCAAAATGAACAGAGAAATATTAATAGAAATCCTATATATCAAAACAAATACACCAAGGAAGATATCAGGAAAATAGTCTCATATGTAATCAAATTAAAAATTAAAATATTTAACGTTACAATATTGCTTAGTTTGCCAACTGGTGTTATCCTTGTAGATCTCTGGAAATCTCACTAGTGTCAGCTCTCTCCTCAAACCTATAATAACTCCATCTATTAAGGTGTCTCTCATCTGCTCTATTCTATTATTACCCCGACTCAACCTTCCTGCTCCCCCATGTCTTCCTCTGCCCTCCTCTTCTCCCTCTCTCTCTTTCCCGGTTCCTTCTCTCCCCCCTCCCCATTCCCAATCTGTAAAGCAGATTTTCTTATATGACTCTTCTACTCCATACATACATAGAAAAGAATATTATGGAGAGGGACAACACCCAACTAGAGACTAGCAAATAAAAACTCTGGTTCTGGATCAGTTACTTCTTTTTTAATTATTGGCTAATAAGGTCCCATTGATGTCTAAACATTGCAGGATATTGTCATTTCTACTGCTGACAATACCTCATATTTGAATCATAAAACATGGAGAAATCAAGTAGACACTGACATGGAAGATTCACTTTTACTAAGTAGTATTTATTTTTTGCTAGAGATGCACTATGTAACCATGGAGAAAAATAATCATCATTTTTAGTTAACTACATATCCTGTGAGCTATCGTCACAACTGTCCTGATATGATACACCCACAGCTGCAATAGTGCCATGAGTATTATGACAGGAACCAATGAATTTGTGATTAAACATATGGAATACACCAAGAGATTAAACCATACCTGGCATTGTTGCATACCCATGGTAACAATAGATCACAGCCCTCAAGGGAGAGCATACTATATTACTCTGTAGAGTTTAGTCTTAAAATAAATATTGTCTTAAAATAACTCTCAATGATTTATTTTTATACAGAGTAGATTAATGCATTCATATCCATCATCAAAGATGCTTCTTTTGCCTCCAGTAGATAGCAAATAACACAGAGGCACAGGACATGCGAAAAATAATAGACTGGAGTGTTCAGTCCCAAATGGATGTCTGTATCACACCTTTTCCTTCAAGGCTCAGTAGTCATTGAGGAGCAAAGGTGAAGAAATACTGTAAGAGCCAGAAGTGGTAGGTTATTTCAAAGTAGAGTGTTTTCTAGGCACAATGGGGCAGATGCACACATGAACTTACACTTACTATTTCAACTCTGCAGAAGACCTGTACAAGTTCAATTCAGCCAAATTCCAAGCATGAATTTGGGAAAGAGAGAACAAAGTCCCACAATTAACTTAGCTGCTGTTAGCATTTCATAGTTGCTGTTGTTTAATTTTTACCATTTCATTTTGTCACTAGTCTAGGTTTTGTTTCTATCAGTTTGTTAATACCTGTAAAATAATTTTCAGAATTTTGATTGTGCTTGCATTGAACATGTAAACCAAGGTGGGAAAAACTAATATATGACAGTTTGGAGACTTCCTGTCTATGGATATCTTTCTATTTATATTGTTCTTCGATGTCAATCACCAATATTTTCCTTATATTCATCTTGTAAATAGTTTGGTGAATTTTTACATATGCTTCCATTTGTTCTAACTTGAATGGAGTTGAGTTTTAATTTATTTTTTATTGTCAATACACATTAACAGGCTTTTATAAGTTAATCTTAGAAGTGTGGCTTTGCTCTAATCACCTATAATTTAGAAAAGTTTATGCCAGTTCATTTTGACATTATGCAAAGAGATACTATATTCTATGACAAAAAGACATTTATCCCTTAACATTCTGTATATGTTTTAATTCATTTTAAATTTCAGTACAGTAATAAAAGCAATGATAGTAGGGAGTCACCCATGAATTCTTCTACTTATAGGGGAAAATTAGTGTTTTGAGCCATTAATGGTTTTTTTTTTATAATGTCTCATTTATAACTTGGGAAATCAACAACTATAAACCTATTACAGAGAGTTTTTGATTTTTAAAATCATGAATATCTTGCTTTCTAAAAAATTTTCTTTCTGCCTCTTTCAATATCATCACCCAAATTTTCTATTTTTAGTTTGCTCACATTTTGGGATGCATTAATTGATTTTTCTAATGCTCAATCAGACTTGCACTTAGGTCAAATCCCTCTTAGTTGGGATTATCATATTTTTATACATTGCCAGATTTGACTTCCTAGTATTTTGCTGATGTCTTAGATCATAATCTGATGTTGTCTTTACTTCTAGTATCTTTGTCTGCTTTTGTTATGATGTAATGATGACTTTATAGAATTATTAGAACAATTGTCTGTGAAAGACAATGCATAAAACTCATAAAATATTGCTTATAATGTCTAGTAGGACTCCAGAGAGGCCAGGAGACCAGCAACTCACACCTCTGGGTATACCCAAGAAGACTAACTATGGGGTCATTCTCTCCCCTGGTGGGAGCCTAGATGCAATAAAAAAAGACAAAGATGAAAGTCAGCTTAAGAACTGAAATATTCATCCCCCACCCTACCTCTCCCTAGCAACCACTGTGTGTACTTCTCTATTAGTCAATGACTATTGTTTTCATCAGTTAAAACCTTGAGCCAAAATAATTATTTACTTTAAGTTGTATGTACTAGTTAGTAGGTTTTTTTTTATTTTGTCTTGTCTTTTTGACAACTTAACACAAGTTACTGTCTCTCTTCAGAGAACTTCAACTAAGAACATGTCACCAAATGGGCCTGTAGGCAAATCTGTACTGCATTTTCTTGATGGATGATTGATGAAGGTAGTCCCGGCTCTCTGTCAGTGTCCCCTGGAAAGGTGGTGGAAGGGAAGCAGATTATGCAAATTCTAGAGATCAAGCAAGTAAGTAGCATTCCTCATGGTCTCTGCTCCAGTTCCTGTCTTGAGTTCTCTCTGCTTCCCTCAATGATGGACTGTGATCAGGATGCATATATAAGTGACCCAAACTTCTACTCTACAAGTTGCTTTCTGGGTCATGATGCTTATGACCCAGAAAGCACACTTGTTATTTTGGTCATAGCTGTGTGACATTGGCTCGTGCAGAAAACTGATAGCATGCTATGGAGGTCATTATTATGACTAAAGCTGACCACGTGACTCCTAAGTCTTTGGAATCTGTTTGTGGAGGGGGGAGCTGAAATTGTTGGAAATTCAGTTAACGGATGTCCCATAATGCTATAAGTAGTGCTTACAAGGGAGGCTGGGGAAGCCAGAATGCCAAAAAGTGTATGGATTTTGATGACAGTGCTCAAGAGGTTTAGCATAAGAATGAAGACACTGGGAATTTGCACTACATACCACTCCTTTTATAGTCTGCTGCGGACTGTTTTGTAGATTGTATTCATGTTCTGAGATTGTAGAAGTTTAAATATAGTCGATAAACTCATCTGGCTGAGAATTTCAATGCAGCCAAGCATTCTGTGGGAAGACTAGGCAATCTTCTTATTATATGTTTTCTTTGGCTTGCTGTGGCTTTAGTTTGCCCTTCTTTTTATTAATTGTTTTATGTATAAAAGCAGAATGTTAAATTTTGATATTCTTCATTTGCACCTCACAATGTATGAATTTTACTTTAAGAACTATACTTACCATATCTTGCAAAGCTTGACAAACTGTATCTTTTTTTTAAGTTCAAAATATTTCCTTTCTTTGAAGATTGCTTCTTTGACTCCTGTTATTTAGAGCCACATTGCTTGATTTCTACTCATTTAGAGGTTATCAAATTATCCTTCCATTAGTCATTTCTGATTCAATTCCTGTGTCCTTGAAACAGATATTCTACAGCTTGTAATGGTACAGCTTAGAATGTTTTAGGATATGATAAAAACTGTTCTATGACTCAGATTGTGGTATATTCTGGTGGGTGCACTCTATGACCTTGAGAAGCACGTCCATTCTGTAGTTGATGGATGACATTGTCTGTAAATGTGAACTCTAATTTATAACATCATTGAGTTCCTTACCACTCTTCTGCTCACTGGAACTCCCATTTCTCATAAAGAGTGTTGATGTTTCCAACCATGAGAATAGATTCCTTTGTTTCTTGTAGTTCAATAACTTCTTTACCTAGAAAACCATTTGATATCTGCAAAGAATTGTTATATTTTCTCAGAGAATTAATCTCTTAATTAGTATTTAATGGTTTTCTTTATAAATGATGGATTTTTGGATTCAAAGTCTGCTCTCTCTGAAATTAACATGGAAAATTTTGCTTGTGTTTTTAAAATCAATGTTGTCATGGTATATGTTTCACTATTCATCAGAACAAGGTCTAAGAAAGGAGATTTCTGAGTGCTTGTAAGAAAATGTCAAGGTAACAAGACAAGTCTTGTGACATCGGTTTAGTTAAAATCATGAATTGTTCTTACATTTTTGACCTCCTCCCTGGAGTAGAGAAGAGGTGTGAGTTTACCTCAGCTGTTGCTATTCATAGGCCTCTACGGAAAAATATTTTTTTGCCACATGTGGCTTGTCCTTGTGATTGAACACCTTACACGTGTGATTCTTCTTAATCCCTAGAGTATAAACTGTCTCATTTTTTTAAATAAAATTGACTATTGATGAAACTTTAGTCTGTCCATTTTTAAGCCACACTCTCCCAGGTTTACTCTGCCAGCTAGAGTGGCAACAATTATTCATTTCCCTTAAATTGCATGTATCATTATACTGTGTTCTTTCCTTTTTCTTTCATATCATGCTTTGAAACAGTCTCATTTTTGAGATCAGACTGGCCTTCAACTCATAATCTTTGAATCTCAACCCTTGAAGGATAGAATTATGGGTGTTTAGATTATTTAAATTTCATTTGAAACACTAAATAGTCTGGTCCTGTTTTTTGAGCCACTCTAACAATATCTACATTTTTAACTGATACAATTGTCCTATTGACTTGACAGTTACTGACACACCTACATTAGCATCTGTCATAGGTGTTACTTATACATATGTGCTGTGCTTGTTCCTTGTTCCTGCCTGTGTATTCCATTATCTTTCTGTCTTTTGCAGGTCAACAGGAATACTTTATAAAACTCAATTTTATCATGATAATTGTACTTTCTTTTTAAATGCCTGTCCTAGCTTTGTAATATAAATTTATAATAAATCCATATTAAAATAACACTATTTGAGTAACTTATAATGACAAGTTTCCCAACTCAATCTTACCCTTTTTAAGTCCTTTTCCAGTGTTTTTATTTGTATGACTATAGATGTCTGACCCTCGTTTTTTTCTCATCAGAGACCTTTTCCTAACTTCTAACAAGGCATTTCTCTGAACATCATCTTTCCTCCTTTTTATTTGTTAGCTTGAAAACTCTAGCTTGCTTTATCCCTGCAGAATATATGTCTTTCTTTACTTGTATATGTGGTTTCTAAGTTGTCACTGGTAATTTTTATCATCATTTCTGTATGGAGAAAGTTTTCCTATCTTTTTCCATGATTGTCTCCCCGATTGTTTCCATTGTAAGTAGGTCTAAGGTAAGCTTCGCTTCTGTTGGGATGGTTTTGATCCCCAGCTTTGCTTTTAGCTCCTTTTAGGATTTCCATCTAATTTCACTGCCCAGCTGTGCTGCGGGCTCTCTTTTCCATACATTAGAAACTTACATTTTAACCTCACCTTCTTGGAATTTGGGTCTGATTATTTCAATATCCTTGTAAGACTGATTGTTCTGCCTAATTTATTTTCCTGATCTTGTTGATTCCATTTCATACTTATTATTTAACAGGTATACATGAGGTACCAAGTAGTTGAGAGAAACTCTTGTAAATTGTTCCTGAGGAATTAACTGTTGAATAACATAAGAAGGTACCACATGTTCTAGTCTTCCAATCCAATCTCAGCCTTTCTGAGTCCTGTGGCCATGGGCTATATACTTCACTCTGTTTCTGAGTTTCCCTCTTTAGTTGAAAGAGGATGGCCAGATTGGTGTAGAACTCAGTATTTTCTTCTCCTGTATACATGTCTGAAGCTTCTTAGAGTTGGTTCTTGCTCTTCCTTCAGTTAGACTTTATTAAGAGACCTGTGCAGGTTGAACTTTGGTTGAATAGTTTACCTTGAGCACAAGGCTTGTTTAGAAGAAAAAATCCTCAAGCTATTTCAAAACAGTTTCCTTTCCAATGTTTATACACATACAGAAATACACACACACACACACACCAAACAAAAAAATCTATCCACTTATTTTCAAAGTCTTCCAATACATATTTTTGTAGGATAATCCATTCTAGTGCAACTGTTGTTTGAAATAATCACTGATGCCTTCCTTGAGAGGAAGAGAAAGGGGGAGATGTTACTCATCTGCCTTTTGCCATGGCTACAGCCCTGCTTTTCATTGGCAGTCTCCTGTCAAGAACAAGGGAACAGGCAATCGGCCAGATAGGTAAAGTAGACATTTTGCTGACATGACCCAAACATGTATCATTCACTCTGAGTTCACAGGTTGATTTCCAGAAGGCTTTTGTTGGCAGAGAGGCATGAGGGGTTAGGACCTGAGGACTCAGACCAGGGAGTGCAGAAACTGGGATAGGTGAGATTCCAGGCAACTGTGCTTTCAAAAGGCTAGAAAAGCCTGAGGATACCTTTAATTTCAATGGACCTTTAAGAGTTACTATTTTCAATTTGTTTCTAATCTTTCTCCATAATGTGGCCTTTCTAATATACATTTCAGATTTCTGCTCTAGAGGGAGACAAATCTGGTTTAAACACTATCCTTGGGCTGAGGATCTACCCAAGTTGGTAAAGATCCTGCCATGAGGTCCTGACTTCATTCCAGCACTGATGTGCAAAGTCATATGTAGTTGCATACCCTTGTAACCCTAGATCTGAAGTGACTCTGGAACACAAATTGGATGACTCCTGAGGAACAACACTTGATGGTGACCTGCCCTCCATAACACACACACACACACACACACACACACACACACACACACACACACACACAATGCTACCCACACATATATAAAAATGAAAATAGAAATATCAGTCTTATCCATTGTCAGATACAGGACTCAAACTTCTTCCTCTCTGGTTCACATTAGTTGCTCAATAAATGCAAGGCTGGTTTGACATTAGCTGTTTGGTTAGTAGAAAAATGGGAAACTCTGGAAGCATCAGAGGAAAAGGTGATCTGGATGCTTACTTAGAAGAAACAGCTTTGATTATTCAGCTCTTACTGACAGTGTGCTAGAATTGAGTGTTCGTTCTTCAGTGAGGTTAGGAGACCCCTGTACTATCAATAATGAAAAAGCAAAATGCAGCTGCGTCTGCCTTGAGTGCTTCTCACTCCTAGGAAGGGGCAAGCTTTTATTGAAGTGGTGCTGCAAGAATCACCTAAGAACTTTGTGCTGGACTCAGCCCTTCAGACAGATCAATTTCACTCTAATGAATCAAACCCTGAAGCCTCAATATGGCAGACCTCCCTGCCTGAGCTCTGTTGTCAAGGGAAGCCCCAGCCACTGGTTGGCTTCCTTTCCCTTTTCAATGCAATTAGAAGACTTGCTTTCTCTGAATCAGAAAGTAGCTGCCAGAAGAAAAGGTCTGGGAACATCCCACTGGAGTCTCTGGAGGAACTGGCAAGCTGATGGTTGATAAAGGGCCAGAGGGACTCCCTATGTAGCTGTGGCTGAAAGGTGAGGGCTGTGTTTCATGTGGCTGAGCTGATTATTTTGCTTATTGCAATTATCACAAGATTCAAATGGAATCATGAATGTTTCCGTAACTCTGTTACTCCTCCAGTAATCCAAGCACTCTCTGGGAGGATGCATTCTTTCCTTCCAACTGCAAGTAGAAGACTTTGCCCTGCTGAAGTCTGCAGAACTGAATGGCTGAGTTGGTCTGCATTACAATTCAGACAGTGTTGCCTTCATTGCCTGCAGGCAGTTTGTCTTTAGATAGCCTGCATTCCTCCCCTTTGGTTCCTTAATGACCTCATTAGACAATGAATGCTTCCTATAATTGTACTTAGGATTGGGTTCCGGGTGCCTGCAGACAGGTCAGGAACCATGTGTTGTGGTAGAAAGGGTGGGTGGGAGCAGTTCCTCAAGCATAGGGCAACACGTATGGACTGTGTACCTCTGATTCCAAGTTACCCATGACTAAGGAGGCATGGAATAGATTCCTAGTCAGTAACAACAAACTACAAGGAACATGAATCTGTGTTAAGCTCATCGCTTTTGAAGGGGATCTCCGAAGTCCATCACCAGATCAGGGAACCTCTGTTCAGCCCCAGCAGCTTTAGTGGCTCTGCTCCAGAGACAGACAGATGCTGCAGCTTTAAGAGAGGTGGATGTCGGTAGAGGCAACAAGGGCAAGCACCATTCTTCACTCCCATGCACAAATGGAGGAGTCAGGATTCTTAAACAAAAAGTGATGATGAGTGTGAGAAAAAGGAAAAAAAGAAAACAGTAAAAACTATAACTGGATTTAAAGTTAACTCCCATGGCATAGATACTGGATGAGCACTTAATACTTGGGAATGCACCAGATCAAAAGTATAGTTGGTTGTTTTTCTTTCTTCCTCCTAAGTGAGCTCCATTGGCCAACACTAAGCTCAAAAATCTTGTATGTGAGTTATGATCTAGCTTGCTATACATTTCCACCCATGTAGATGTTAATCTGTTTCAACCAATATATGGAGATGTGGAATTCTCACCACTATCCAGTTGTAGAATTTTAGCCTCATCTTAGCTTGACTGTCCCACCACAAGTTATTCTGTCACCTTCTTCTACAATACCTGCATCAAGACAACCAGTCCTGTTTGCTTTTCTATTTTTGTCCTAAAAACCCATTAAAAATATCTTATGATATACAATCTTCAAAACCTGGTTCATTTCTCATAGCACAGTTTTGAGACATATTCATCATGTTACACGCACCACTGTCACCAGTATAGGAACCCTTTTATACAGCTGAGTGATATTCTTTGGTCTGGCTATGCCACATATGGTTTATCCCTTAATCAGTTGACAGCAGGATCCTTTCCAATACTATGCAGTATGTTCCCAGGTGCACCTCCAACAAATTGTTTTATGGATATGAATTTCACTAGGATGGAATATTTTTAATGCTTAGGTAACTTCCAATTCACTTCAAGTGAGTGCATACTTTATATTTCTATAAGTAATATACACGATTCCAGTTTCCTTACTCCTTTTTAAATTTTTTACCTTAACTCTTATTATTACTTGTGATCATTATTTTGTTTTTATCTTGGTTTAGGCATATACATCTTTTGAGTCAGATGTCTTAGGATTTACATGTAGCTCAGGATGTGCTTAAAATCACAGCAGCCCTCCTGCTTCAGCCTCTGAAGTGCTAAGGTTTTGTGGGGTTTTAGCGTGTGTGTGTGTGTGTGTGTGTGTGTGTGTGTGCTTGTGTGTGTGTTTTATCAGTAAAAAATATTTGACTTAGAAATTTCTTTGTAGAAATTATGTTTTTAAGTTTTAATTTTATTGTCTATATTACAAATATTCAGAACATTAGTTTTCTTTGGAGACAGACTAGACAAATTACACACTTAAGGGATGTGCTTTATAACCCTTAAGATGTTTAATAGTTTTTAATTTTTTTATTCTTCTCTCATATCTCCACCGTTTCCTCTCCCTCCACTCCTGCTAATCCTTTCCACCACCTCGCATCCATGATCAGCTCCTTCTTCATTTTCCTTCAGAAAAAAAAACAGGCCTCCCAAGGATATCACCAAACACAATGTAACAAGTTATTTTGTAAAATATTTTTTCCTTCTTGATTTGATCATGTGTGTTCGCTCCACTCTTTGGCTTTCTCCTGGTCGTCAGGGTGAATGTTGCTGACTTCGTAGATCTGTGCCAAAGAATGGATGTTGGTGCCTGTGTTTTCTATTTTAATAATTCCTAACAGACTGTTTATTATTTGTTTCCTTGTTCTTGATTACAGCCTGGTCTGTTTGTTTTTATTAATCTGCGGTGTTATGGTAGAAGTTAAGGCAGTGGTAGAAGACATTTTTGCCTTCCCAATGTAGTCACTTAAATTTATATATTCCACCTAATTCTGTCAAAAAAGGATATATTGTATTTTCCTGTATAATCACGTCAATTATGATTCTTTGGTATGATTTATTTTCCTCTCTGTCTCTGTCTCTCTGTCTCTCTGTCTCTCTCTCTCTTTCTCTCTCAGTCTGTCTCTTTCCCTCTCTCTGTAATGTATGTATATATGTGCATGTGAGTAGCTCTGTTCACCCCTGTATGGGCATCTTGAAGCCAGAGGTCCCATTGACTGTCTCCTTCTATTCTGGATGCCTAGAGCGTAACCACTGTTTGGGCTGGCTTCCTCACAGGTTCCTAGGATAACTTCTGTCTCCACAACCCTGTGCTTTGGTTACAGATGTTTAACACTGTGCTTGGACTTTTACATGGGTACCAGGGATCCAAACTCAGGTTTCCATGTCTGAATAGGAAGCTCTTTACCCATGAAGAGTCTTCAGAGCCCTTGACCTGTACTTTCACGATTAAGTTTGAAGTATGTTTTTCTTAATTTATCAATGTCTAGAGACACCACCACCACTTTGTTTTCAATATCTGATTTAATTCTATTTTGATTAGAGAGCATATTTTTCATAGTCTTGGTTCTCTTAAATATTTTGAAATTTGTACTGTGATTTTAGCATATGAGTTTTCATGAAGGATGCTCCAAACTCTTGACGTGAACATGTTTTTTACAGTCACCGGGAAGAAGGTAATATATATCTTAATAATAGCAGATCAGCCTGCAGGATTGTTTGGGCCGACATCTTCTCTTATTTCCTGCTTACTTGTACTACACATACCTGAGAATGGAATATTGATGTTTTCAAATCATTGTCATGACTTGTCTATTTCTCTTCATTTCTATCAATTTTTGCCCTCTTGTTTTTGAGCCATGATATCAAGTGCATATATCAAGTGCGTAATTATTATATCATCCTGCTAAATTGATCCTTTCATCATTAGTTTTGCTTAGTTTTATAATACTATATCTTCCTCTTATCAATATATCTTGCATTGACATAAAGACTAGCATTCCTTCAAACTTGTGCTTTCATGCCACACATGTCTTTTTACTTTCACATTTAATACGGTCTCTTTTTAAGCTGCATAGTTTCTGTGCTTTTTATTTCCATTAATTTGAATCTTTGGATATGGAGTGAGTGCCTCCTGAACTGAGGCACCAGTGAGTTTGTAATTTTTTTATTCAGTTTGAACTTCCTGCTTTCTGTAGGAATGTATAATCCACTTACAGGGTAAATTGGTATGACCCCTAGTATTTTGCTATTTGAGGTTTGTTAGTCTCTTCTTTTTATTGCATTATAGTTCCTTTGCTGTCTTATCTGTGTTGAATAGAAATTTTAATTTTGTAAATTTAATTCCTCTACTGGTTTTCTTATTGCTTTAAAATTTATTTTATGAGTGTTTTTCTAAATAATGCAGTGCACGTTTTAACTTAGAGCAAGCTAATTTAGATTGAACCCTGGTGAAATATAGGAATTTGCAGTAACACAGCTTCAATTCTTCCATTATTTGTGCTGTGATTATTGTGTTTTATACTCCTATATGTCAAGAATGGACATAGAGATAATGCTATAGTTTTCATTTCCTTCTAACTTACATTTTAAAGTTTAGGAAAGAAAGGATAAACTATATATGCCCATGTATATAACATTATATTTACACATATATTTTGACCCGTCCAGCAGGCCAGGTTATTTACTGGGTCTCGAGCGGGTGTCACCTGTAGGAGTCAAACGGGGGGAGAGAGAAGTGGAAGCCAAGCGCGTAAAGAAAGAGTCAGTCTGAGTTGCGTCAAGGCTTCGTTTATTAGCTAGCAAGGTCTCATTTTTATAAAGCAGTTTAGGCAGGGCGGGGGATGAGGACAGGGGCAATGGAAAGTACCGGGCCTGGGTACAGAAGGAAATATTTCTTATAGAACACCTTATGTTTAGCCTGTTCCAGGAACCAATGTATGCATGACCAGTTTGTTCATAATAACTTTTCAATTCCAATTGTTTCAATTCAAACTGCCACTTAGTTCTGCTACAACTTAAAGGTCTCCGGGGCTCCAACAATATTTAGATGGGATTTTTTGATATTCCTTATCTTTTTATGTAGACTTGAGTTACCATCTGGTGTCATTTCTTTTCGACATAAATGGCTCTGGTTTTTCCTATACAGCATGTTAGCTGAAAAAAACACCATTTACAGCTATGATTTCCTGGCATGTCTTTATTTTGTCTTCAGGTTTGAGAGATATATTTGCTGGCAAAGTGACATTGTTTTATTTGCTTGTTTTGCTTTCATTGATATGATTGTGCCACCTCTCTGCCTTTTAGTCCCCATTGTTTCTGAGAAGATACATTATTTTCTCTTCATCTCAATATAGCAAGAAACTCTTCTTGCCTTTGGATATAGTCCACAACTGGTCAACATGCAGAATATAAGTTACTAAGGGGTGCCCAGCCCCAGCTAATATAATCGCCAAAGTGATACATATACCTAAGGCTCAGGGTAAATTGTGAAAGTGGGGATGGAAGGATTGTAAGAACTGGAAGGCCATGATGTCTGATGTGAAACACTGTCTTTTACATATGACAGAAAAACTATTCTCATGAACTATATGAACCATATGGTTTCCTCAAAGAGGTCAGCATTATGACACCAGTTGACGTGCTAACACAGACAGGGTAATTACACATTCTTTTTTTCTCTCTCAATATATGTTTTTATCTAAACATGCATGTTCCTCAAGTCAATCCTAGCTCCCTCTCCCATCCCTCCTCCCATGTCCCTCCACCAGACACCCCTAGCCCCCAGCCCAATCCCCACATCATTCCTCAGGGAGGGTGAGGCCCTCCATGGGGGGATCTCCAGAGTCTGTCATTTCATCCAGGGCAGGACCTAGGCCCTTCCCCATGTGTCCAAGCTGAGAGAGCATCCCTCCATGTGGAATGGGCTCCCAAAGTATATTTGTATGCCATGGTGAACACTTATCTACTATCCAAGGCCCCAGAGTTTTCTGAGGCCTCCTTACTGACACCACATTCATAGAGTCTGGATCAGTCCCTTGTTGGCTTCTCAGTCATCGGTCTGGAGTTCAAAAACTCCCCCTTGTCCGGTCAGATGTGTTTTTTGGGTTTAACCAGCATGGTCTTGACATCTTTGCTCATCACTCATCCATCTCTATCACTGGGTTCAGTTCAGTGTTTAGCGGGGGTGTCTGTCTCTGCTTCCACCAGTCACTGGATGGCATATAAGGTAGCCATCAACCTTATCATCAGGGAGGGGCTATTAATGTAGTCTCTCTGTTATTGCTTAGTTTTCCAGTTGGTGTTATCCTTGTACATCTCTGGAAATTTCACTAGTGTCAGCTCTCTCCTCAAACCTATAATGACTCCATGTATTATGGTATCTCTCATCCTGCTCTCCTCTATTCTTACCCAGACTCAAACTTCCTCTCCCCATGTCTTCTTCTCCCATCCATTTAATCCCCTCTTTTTTTCCTGGTTCCCTTTCTCCTCCCCCCATGTTCCCAATCTGCTCAGGAGTGTTTGCCGCATTCCACTTTTCTGTGGTATCATGCATATCTCTTGGGAACCTCCCTGTTTCTCAGACTCACTGGCATTGGGATTGTAGGCTGACACTCCCCTGATCCATATCTAAAATCCATATATGAATGAGTACCTACCATGTTTGTCCTTTTGTGACTGGGTTACCTCACTCAGAATGGTTTTTCTAGTGCCTTCCATTTGCCTGCAAATTTCACATTCTTACCTCTAGAAAAAGAACTGTCGGTAGAGAATGCCTCCTGAAAGAGACAAAGAGACAGAGACAGAGAAAGAGAAAGAGAATTAGTCTCCAGCAGGAAGGAGCTCCCTTGTAAGCATTCTAATTCTATGTGGTCAGTTCTGGACACATGTATATATGAACAAAGTCAAGTATATTCAGTATGTTATATAGACAAACACAGATATATAGAAGATATAGATGGATGGATGGATAGATAAATAGATAGATAGTTACATACATACATACAAATACATACATACATAAAATATGTATGTCTATACATTAACAATAACATAAGAAGAGATCATGAGTTCGTGTGGAGAGCACTGGAGAAGTTGGAGGGGAGAGAAGTAGGAGTATGCATTATTAAAGTGCAGTGCTTATGTAAGAACTCAAAAATATTTACAAAACCTGTTTGGCTACATTATAACTATGTATGAATCTCTTAATGTTTATCTTACTTGAAATTTGTCAATTCTCCTTAATTCATAGACAAATAGTTTTGCTAACATTTGGGGAATTTTGGGGTTATTTTATTTTCAGAATTTTGCTTCCTCTCTTTCCTTCTATGTCTTGGAAGTTCCATGATGTGTTTATTAATGTCTTTCAGTTTCAGCTACTTGAATGATACTTCTTGATAATCAAATTGAACAAATCTGATTGTTCGGTCTTTAAATTTACTGAGTATTACTACAATTTTCTTTTGGCATCCCAATTCTGTGATTCAGTTTCCCTCATGTATTATTCACTATATATTTCTCTCACAGAACTTATGCATGGCTGTTCTTATACTTTCTATTTCTTTATTGAAATACCCTACGTATTTATTCATTGTTATTCTTTTATTATTTAAATGTAGTTTTTGTCAAGGTAATCTTTCCAGTTCTTTAAGATTATTATAAGGTACAATATTCTGGTCTTCTCAAAGACACATTTTATTTAATTTTTTCTTTTGGTATAGGTTACACTTTCTTCTTTCTTTGTATTTCTCATAATTCTTCTGAAATCCAGAACAATTTAGGTAGTATAGTGTGCTAAAATTCAATGGTTTTCAAGGTTTGTTTCTAATAGTGTGTGTGTGTGTGTGTGTGTGTGTGTGTACAAGAAGTCAGGTTCTTGTGGAGATGAGAAGAGGGCACGAGATCCCTTGGAGCTGAAGAAATATGGGAGTTGTGAGCCATCTCCTGCAAGCACAGGGAATAGATTTCATTGCCTCTGTTAGAGCAGTGTGTGCTCTTAACTGCCGAGCCATTTACCTAACACCCATGAATATTGATTTCTCTTATTTGCCCAGAGTTTCTCCCTTTCATTGTCTTTGTTTTCTTTTGTTCATAGTAACTCATTGTGACTAAATTCATGGAAAATGTGGTATGTGATGTGCTCAGTTTTAAAAATAAGTCTGTTTTATTTATACATGTTTTTCTGTGTCACACTGATCTGTGTAGCTTAGTGATCAAGCTGTGTTTGAGAGGTTATGCTCAAATATGGCAATTCAAGAAGTCTCTACTCTCTGCCAACAAATCTGTGTACTGTGAGACACATATTCTAATTCACTCAAGTTATAAATTGGCTGCAGTTTGTATTTTCTTCAGATCCCATTCCAGATATGTGTGGACTTTAAGCAGGCATCCTGTGTGGGTAGCTTTGGTTTAACTCACCTTGTGGGTGTGCATGACCTATTAGTTATATAGGAATTGACAGAGAACTTCTCAAGGCTTTGAAATTTCTGACTGTGCCACATTTCTGATTGGTTTACTAAGCACTAATTATTTGAGGTGGTGATGGCTGGCTTCGCTGACAATGCTGTTTAGTGTAGGGTGCTTTCCTGCTTACCGCAAATCAGGCTTTTCCTTTGATGCAGTTTGTTTTACACAGACAGACCCTGCTTGTTGGAGCCCTCATGACAGATGAGTTGAGAGCAGAGAATGGAAGCAACTACATGGAAGAGTGACACCAATCAGAGTTTTCGCTTATTTAATCTGTTGTTAATATTTTGAGAATTTCTTATATCAGGACTGTATTGCCACCATTTCTTCATTCCTTCTCTCCCTCCAGCTCTTTCCTATGCCCCCTCACTTGTTCTCAATTGCACAGCTTCAATTTTATTGTCATTTATTCTTTAATTGCTTTGTTATATACAAATATGCATGCAACCTGATGAGTTTGTTTAGTGTTGCTCACATGTAGGCTATGTGTTTGTATTTAGGGATTACTACTTGTGATAGGATAACCTATCAGGGGAATTTTCCCTGAAGAAGAAAGATTCTCCCTCTCCAGGCAGCAGCTGCTATCTATAGCTTTTCATCTAAGGGTGGGGTCTTGAGAATTTTTTTCTATCAATATTGGCATGCCAGCTTGTGTTTAGTCTTCCAACCTGAAGTTCAGCATTTTTTTGTGAACTCTATGTGGCAACTTGATTGATCACTATTTGGCTAATTCCAAAGACAATCTCTAATCCATTTTTATAGATAGCTGATCTTTGGAGTGAAGAAGTCTGGTTCTATGTATTTGTTATTCACATCTTAATATACAGTTTCCAGGAACTCAACACAGCACTACAACTCTGGCCTCATTCAGTAAAGTAGTTGCATCTCTCCTCTGTACAAGGCAAAATATACTAACCTAAGTTTAATTGACAAAACTGAAAGTTCAGCTGTTCAGTAGATGTTAGCTTCTCATCAGAAGAATTGTGGCCACTTTTAAATAAAAGCCTTTGTTTTTAGTTTTTGAATGAAGTCAATCCACGTGACAAATGGTAACTATAATGTTATTAATAAAATTCAACATCTCTTGAGTGCATCCCATCTTCTAGGCACTATTAAGAGTTTGCCAAATTGTCATTCTTTTATGCTTGAAATCCTGCTGGCGAGAAACCTGAAGCAGGCTGCATGGTTAGACTCACAGTTCACACATGGATAAGCTGGATGGAGTCTGTGGGTTGACACTCTCTAGTGAATGTCCAGTGGGCCTTGCCATCTAGAGAAGGCCCCGTTGTAAGTAGGTGGAAATCTGAGAATAATTTTCTTCGCCATTGTTAGTTATAACGGATACTCATAAAAAGGATGACGGGTGTAAAATTTCAAATGACTCCAGCTTATGAAATATTGGTGACGTGTGGTTCCAGTTTACATAGGCTACTGTGCTTTGCCCCAGAAAATTGCTGGTCTCTAGAAGGGTCTCTATGAATCAGTTTCTCTGGATGTTGAAGCATCAGATTGACATACACACTAGGAGTATATCCAGCATGGCAAGTAGACATTTCCACCATTAGAATGGTTGCAAACAGATTGTTGAGTGGCTAGGGAATGCTAATCAGAATTGCCAGAGGCACTGAATCTAAGGACATTTGTTAAGCAGAACAACAGGTTACAAAAATAAGGGCATGCCCTCCAATAATTCTTCCCTTTTGAACTAATATTATGCAAATTACAAGGAAATAACAGGATAGCAAGTGCTAGGAGAACGGACTTGCTGAATCTAGATAGGCTTTATTTCAGATGAAAATAGGACAAATACATCTGAAATGGAAAAACACAATGGAAGCTCTGTGTGGTTTCACCCCCCAAGGTTTGTGATGCATGACACAGGCTCTGTTAACTGTGGCTAGTCACAGTTACCTGAACCTCATCCTGAGAGCACATGTTCACACTGCATTAGGAAACACTCCTTCTTCATCAGCAGCCCTAGGCTCTTGTCAGAAAAACACCACTTTCCACTTTCAACAGTATGCCTGAGTTTTAAAGAAAAGTCCCAGGAAACGCTACTCCTTTTGATGTTTGTGCTTTGAGAAAATAAAGAAGAATGTCATTCATGCCGTGCCTCTTCATCCAGTCATGCTGGCCTAAGAGACCTTAGTGCCAATGCCTCACAGGTCCTAGAGCAGACACATCTGCTTGTGCGCTGCTGTTCAGTTGCTCTCAACATAATTGTCCAAAGGGGCAATGGTAAGATAGCTTCACTGGGCAATCATTTAAGAATGAAACACCTGTTTAGTAAAGTCAGAAAGGTACTGGTAACTGGATTTGAAAGGGACAGTCATTTCCAAGGCTTGAGAGCAGCAAGATGTCACCATCTTTGCGGCCTCGGGCTATGAACATTACTTATTCATTCATTCATCCATTATTTTATTAAGCGGTGTCTGGACATGGCCTGGATTAAATGTTGGAAGAATTACCAATATGCAGAGGGCATGTTCTTTGCTTTATTTGATGTCCTGATCTTATTTCTGTTACTTCTGTTCTCTCTCCTTGTTTCACTTATGTCCTACAGCAGGTGTCACATGTCATTTCTGTGAACAGAACTTAATTAAATTTTACTAAGAATAAGGATCCAATTGCCCTCATACTGTAGGTATACCTGTAGCTGTTTCACCTCTGCCTGTCTTCTGTGACCTTGAACTGGGACATTCTTTATTCATCAGAGCCCATCATTTCTTCCTCTCTGTCAACTTTCTATGTTCTGTTCACTGTTTTTATTAAGATACAAAATTGTTGATTATGTTACTTTTTATAAGGTTTTAAAAACACAATTTCAAGTAACCCGAGATGAGCTTACACTATGTAGCCAAGAATAGTCTCAAATTTCTTATGGTTGTGACTCTACTTCTCTAGTGCTGGTATTAAAAAAAAGTGTGTATTCTTATGATTATCTTGATTATGTAAATCCTTTATGGCCTCATCTAAATATGATGCAGGAGTGGTAATTACCCATGTGATATATGCTATAAGGCTTACAAGATATAATATAATTGCTAAAAATAAAGTTGCATAGTACCTACTCATCAATCTTCCTTTGTATCATGTGGTCATTCTCAAAACTCACAGAAAATTAAAAGTGAGTACATACATACATAATACATATATATGTATACATGCATATGTCCCACAGCAATGCTAATAACAGATGCATTCTGTAAGTTGGATATTTTGTAAGACATCTTATCTCATTAGTTATTGTTATACCTATTTGTTTCATAAAGAAACTGAATTATAAGAAATCAATAAATATTTCCTACCATCACTTCTAGAATGTGCTGTGAGGAATAATTTGGGGTCAGTTGTTAAGCTGACTAGATTTGGAGGGTTATTCAGAGCATGTGGTTGAAGGGGAGGGTCTTAGTCAGGGTCACTATTGCTATGATGAAACACCATGACCAAAGCAACTTTGGGAGGAAAGGGTTTCTTTGTTTTACACGTCCACATAACTATTCATCATCAAAAGAAGACATGGCAAGAACTCAAACAGGTTAGGAAGCTGGAGGCAGGAACTGATGCAGAGGCCAAGGAGGAGACCTGCTTACTGACTTGCCCTCATGGGTTACTCAGCCTGCCTTATTATAGAACCAAGAACCGCCTGCCCAGGGATGGCACCACTCACAATGGGATGGGTCCTCCCCGAATCAGTTACTAAGAAAATGCCTTATAAGTCTGCCTATAGGTCAGTCTTATGGAGACATTTCTTAACTGAGGTTCCCTCCTCTCAGATGACTTAAACTTGTGTCAAGTTGGCATAAAACTAGTCAGTAGTGTGAGCAATGTTGCATGTCATAGTAATGGACATATCAGCAGCTCTCATCTCTTAGTGCTTTCATGATAGCAGCACCTTCATCTACTATTCTGGGAACGAGGGCAGAAACGAAAAAGATGAGGACAAGATACTACACTCTTACTGGGAAAAATTGAGTTAGGTCTGTGGATTCTCTCTCTCCTGAGACTATTAATCCCTAGGGTTTAGAAAGGGTGCTGATCTTATCTCACAGAGCATGCTAGAACTGTCCCTCTCCATCCACCTAGACCCTCATAAGAAGCCTGAGGTAAAAATCTGATGAGGGCTTCAGAGACATCCATTACCAGGTCAATGACCCATTATCAGTGTGCTTCCCTAGACACTGAGAAATGGGTTTGGGGGAAGAAATGCCAAAATACATTTTAGACATATGTGTGTGTGTGTGTGTGTGCTCGAGCATGTTCATGTGTGTGCTCATGAATACCAGAATGTCAAACATCTTCCTCAATTACTTCTCCATCTTACTTTTTTTTTTTTTGGTTTTGACGAGACAGGGTTTCTCTGTATTGTTTTGGAGGCTGTCGGTCCAGCCTGGCCTCAAACTCACAGAGATCCGCCTGCCTCTGCCTCCTGAGTGCTGGGATTAAAGGCAGGCGCCACCAACGCCCGGCTCCATCTTACTTTTTGAGATAGGTTTTCTCACTGAACCTGGAGCTCACCAATTGGTCTAGGCTGGTTACCCAGGAAGTCCCAGGAACTCTCTTTTTTCCAGTGCTGAGATCACCAGCACATGCTACCATGCCTACTCCTTACATGGGACTGTGGGGCTGAAGAACTCAGACCCATAGCTTGTGCAGAAATTATTTGACTTATTGAGTCACCTCCCTTTCCTTCCAGTAAATGAATCTTTCTATTTTCTCCAAATTTCTGGAAAACTCGTTGCATGGACTTTCCACAAGTGCAAACACACCAGAATAAATTCGAACTCATTGGTGGGTTTCTCTAATTCTGGCCCAGAAAACTATCTAGAATGGTAGCTATCTTGAAAACTAATGATAGGATCTGACAAGGGAGAGACAGTGGTAGGTTCTGCTATATGCTTTGATCATGGTAGACTTGGAGGCAGATTTTGAAACCATGGTCGCAGTAGTCAACAAAAATCTGCATTTTGCATAGAAAAAGGGAGGTGTGGCCATGTACACGTGTTGGTACATATGCATATGTGTGACAGACATTGTCATCAGATATCTTCTGCTATGACTTTCATCATTTTTTTAACTGAGGCAGGTTAACTCAGCATTCATCTATGCAACTATTCTAACTAGCCAGTTTATCTTGAGCATTCTCCTACCTCTGTTTCCAACGCTGAGGTTAAAGTATGCTTCCACAGTCACTGAGCTTTTTATATAGGTCCTCACACTTGATTTGCAAGTGCTTTATCCATTTGAACCATCTCTGAAGATCCTCCTTTGTTTATTATTGAATTCTGAGAAGATTGCTGTTTTTGTCTTGTTCAGCATTGTCATAGCTTTTACTCCAGTGGACATTGTTAAATGGATGAATGAATGGTTGAGCATTTCCTGAGACTCCTAAAGTACTTTATCAAGCCTGGAACTAACTGGGCATTCCATTCTAACCCATCCCCAGCCTGTTACATACAATGTAGACAGTGTGACTTAAGGAACTCTTAGCTACTCTCCCAATATTCCATTGTGAAAGGTAGATTAATACTATGAATACTATTCTTCCAACATCCCCATATGTTTGAAACACTTCAGGCCTTGCTTCACCACAGCAGGTTTTAATGTGTTACCTAAGATCAGCATCTGATGTGGTAGCCACCATAGCATCTGGCAAGTCCCTTCCCTTGAAGCAGGGGAGAGGAATAAGACAAGAAGCTAGGGAATAGATCTCCTACCAAAGAAGCAGCTTGCCCTGAGGTTCAGAGCAATGATGCTTGGCCCTAGATAGAAAACCCCTAGTGATTTGGGGATATGCAAGGGTGGAACCCCTTGATTGACAAATTCAATCAGAATTGATGGATGTGAGAAGGCTCTGGCTTGGAACTTTTAAAAGCTCCCCAGGTATATCATATTGTGGTCAGAACTGTAAGCTCAGGAGTTAAGGTTCTTTAATTTTGCTTTAGTTAGGATCACATTAAGAAATTTTAAAAATCCCAAAGCTTATGGCACATCCCATAGCAATTAAATCCAATCTCTGGAGTCCTACCAAGAGCTCTACTTTCTTACAACTCCCTCCTTGGTTCCAATGAGCAGCCAAGTTTGAAAAGCAGTATGGAAGTCAATGACCAGGTATACGCTTGATGTAATGAGCTACTGTTATTTTCTCATTGAATTCCAATTAGTAGCTCTGGTTTAGGGCTTTGACTGAAACTAAATTGATGTTTAACCATCACATAAGGCTATCCTTTGACATGAATAAACATCACCAGTTAAACACACAGAGGGGGACTGATTGTCTTTTTCATTATGTCATCATGATTCTTAGGTATCAGAAATAACAGAAATAAAATTAGCCACTATTGCTTAAGTACTGGATTCCCCGAGCATCCTTGAGAAGTGGATAGCAATATCTCCAGTTTAGAGATAAAGAAGTCGATGCTTACAGAAATTAAAGGACATGCCCAAGGAAAGAATCTGGAAATAGAACCTGGCCTGTGTTCTCATGATATGAAGCTCCAGGTTCTACTTGCAGCACTTGGCTTCCATTATTTAATAAGAGCTTCACTGAAGTATAATTTATATACCATAACGTTCACTTTGTTTAATTGTACAATGATTTGTAGGAAATTTATAGGGCCATGCAGCTGTCACAATATCTAGTTTAAAACTTTTCCATCAGCCCTAAAAAAGATCCCTTGTGCCCATTTATTTGATTGGCTTAAAAGAATGGAGAGACAGATATTGAGAAGCCTGGGTTTTATTCCCAATCCTGTCATTTACATAGTTCTCTAACCTTGATGAATACAGTAACCTCTCTGGGCCTCAGTTGTTTTTAATTAATTACTCAGAGATAATAATTCCTGCCAGAGGAGAAAGATCAAATAAGGCACCAGGAAGTAGGTGCATTGTCGTGGAGAGCTCGGAGAGTGGAAAGTGCTGCATTTTTCAAACCACTGAGAATCATTTTCACCTTCCCAGTGATTTGGATCTGAAACTGAACTCAGAGAGTCACAGTCACACAAGCCTGCCTATTTCTCTCTCTCCCTCACTTTTCTCCTTTCCTCATTCTCTCACCTCATCGAAGTGTGTCCCCTGACACTCCTCTGAGAAGCCGCATTTCCACCAGCCATCTCAGTGGGCGACAGTGTGCATCTCTTCTGACCACTGGAGTGACAGTTGATATTCAGGCCAGTGTGGCTTAGAGCTCTGCTGTGGTTCTTCAGGGTATAGCTGTCCCTGGCAGAAGCCCGAGGTGCACATATGCTCCTGTAATGACTAACTGTCAAGGAGATGCATGGTGTCCTTCCGGCGGGACAACACAAACAGATGTGGCACACCACGGTATTTCTGGCTCCTTAATTAGCACTGTGATGGGTGACAAGGGGTCCAACCAGATGCATTCCATCAGAGCCACAGGAGAGTCAGGCCAAAGGATCATCTTGTTTATCTGGCTCCCAAGTAAACAGGCAACTACGCTGAGCAGTAAATGCACTCACAGTGCTTCTGTTTCAATTGCTTTAAGTGTTAATGTTTTATTTAGCTGGTGTGTATGTATGTGTTACATGTATGGGTGCATGGGTATCAGACAGAGGTTGATGTCCTCCTCAGTGTCTTACTTTTTGACGCAGGTCTCTTCTTGAACATGGAGAGCTCCATTTTTACTAACTGGCTAGCTAGAAAGTCGCAGGGATTTATCTGCCTCTGGCCCCAAGCACTGTAACTGAAGAAGATTGTTGGTATATCAAGCTGTTTATGTGTTTCATGAAAATCCAAACTCTGGTCCTCATACTTACACAAAAAGACTTTACCCACTGAATCATGATACCAGCTCCCTTGGGATATTTCACTGTATTTATGGAGCACAGGCAGGAGATATCCTAGATTATATCCTTTTTTAATAATCACTTCCTCTAGATAAGAGCATTGATGATTAGGCACTAAATTATGAATAGTGCCTGAATCTTTGTGTAATTTTTTTACTTGTCTCCTTTTCTCCACTTTGCAGTGTCTATTCCTTATCTTCTACCTATAAGCTCTCATCCTTTCTATCCAGTATCCCAGCATCCTCACTTTTGGATAATTCCCATGTAATAAATTGTCAAGGTCTAAGTCTTGCTTTGAGTGACATAGTTGACCTCTTAACATTATGACTGCCCAATTTAGACTGAAGACAGGTGAGCATTCAGTATAAGGCTTCACCTTTGTATTTAAAGTTTCTTTGCACAGTTATTTGGGAGATGGCTACTACATTTGAAACATGGGACCCAGCACTGAACACTAGTGAACAGATCAACGAAGTAAACAGTATGTTAAAAGCTTACTTCCAAGCCAAGTTGGTCAAGAAGTCCACATTTCATGGCTATAGGCCATTCCTAAGAGTGTGCTAAGAATTCACTGACCAGAATGACACACGTGTGGACTTTCTTCCAACGAGTTCAAGGGCCTTCCACCCCAACTCTTTCCACCTCTGCCTTAGATCGACTTCTGATCCACAGAGCTGGGCACCAATGAGGGATAAATGAGCCTCTTCCGACTGAGCGTCTGGCAGATTTCACTGTCCCCAGCCACAATGAAAAGCTGGAACAGACAGCTGCATGGGAAAGGCAATGGTGATATAAATACATGTTTAATTGCACATCAATTACAATTACTTACTAGGCTGCATTTATTTAAATGCAGTGTAATTAGAGCAAAAACCTTGATTTAATCATAACCCTATCAAACATAGATCCCTTCATCTTCCCTGTATGGCTGTGTGCCTTCTGTTCTTTCTGTGCTGCTGCTGAAAGAGGGGTAGAGGCAGAATCCATGTAGGGCATAGGCCCTTACAGAGCATTTTCTCCTCATTCTGAACTACTGCTTAGGAGTGACCGGGCAGGTCATCATTCCCTGTGCTCTAACAGCTCCTGATGAGAGGAACTGATTAGCTAGAGTGACTTATTAGAAATATAACTCATCCCTGATGGTAGCCTTCATAACCCAGGAGCCCAAGATTAGTAAGGACATTACATAGGTTCAGCCTCCAGAGATAAATTACTTCTTGGAATGGATCCTCTCAGAGGGCCTATGGCTGATTTCTCATCACTGTTGATGGGGCCTGACTTGACATTGCTGCAAAGGGGTGGACAGCAGGCAGCCACACTGTCTTTCACAGTTACCTCCAGACTGTGCCTTTGTTCATCTCCCACTTTTTAATTACCTCTTACCTTTCCTGTCCCTGCCTCCCAAAGGGCAGAGATGCCATGTGTATGTGTTTGAAAAGAGAATGTCCTCTTTCTGGGACCATGCATGAAAGCTTTACTATGTTGACCCCTAACAATGCAGATCTCTCTGATTTCATTGCTTGGTTTCCTTTCTTTTCTCTTCTCTTCTCTTCTTCCTTTTCTTTTCTTTTCCTTTCTCCACAATGACCTTCTCTATGACTTCTGGGAAGCAAAGTAGAAGCAGACATTATGCCCATTTCATGAAATAGATACCTTAGGGGTAGATCTGAAAGAGAGAAGATCTGACACAGGTTCACGTAAAATAACTACTGTATGATTTACATCTAATCTCCTGATTCTCACAGGTATGTATCACTTCTATCAAACAGATGAGGAACATCTTTCTAGAACTTTAATACTACAAAATAATGTGCATTGAGTTTTGACTCCATGACGGACATTGTTTCTTCATTGCCCTTACAGCAGAATATAAAGTAATTGTCATTATCTTTTCAGTTATCTAAATAAGAAAATAGATATGCAAAGATGCTAAATATATTGGCTTGAAATCACAAAGGTAATCATGAGATGATCACTAATGTCTGTGGAATGCAAGCATAGCCATATAATATGCTAGACATCGTGTGTGTGTGTATGTGTGTGTGTGTGTGTATGTGTGTGTGTCTGTGTGTGCGTATGTCTCCATTTTGCTTTACACTATTCCTATAGACTAGACATTATTACCCTCACTTGGAAAATGAGGAAAATGAGCTTTGAGAGGTGAAGTGCAATGACAGAAATCTTCATGCTTGTGTCCAAAACTGCACCAGCTGAGTTATATGTAAATCCCAAGCCCATTTTCTTCTCTTTCCCAGCCACATAGATGAATACCCCAGAAAGGCAGACATCATGATGCAAACTTCAGTCCTTTATCACATTTACATCTATTACCAGCTCCTGTGCATGTCATGTATTTGTTGCCACTTCCAATACCTCTGTTCCTCCATCCTCCATGGCTGCCACACAGTCCTCAACATTGTTTTCTTTTGATTGCCTTCTGCAGTTGCTGACTGTCTGACTGTTCTTCCTCTAGCCTCAGCAAAGGTGAACTGAAAGAGGGAATTCCGCATCACTCCTGGCATAAACCCTCTAACTGTTTCCCACCCTTACCCTCCCAGTGGTCTGTGATTCTTCTCCCTGTCTCTGACTGCTTCTCTAGCTATGCCTACAAACCCTTGCTATAGTCTTTGACATCCTTTTATTTCCTGTCCACAAAATATATGCTTTGTTTATATTTTCCCCCTCTTATTTGACTACTCTGAAATTTTCTCCACCTTCCTTTGTTCAGATAATTCTCTCCCACCTTTAAATGTCAACTCTAAAAATGCCTTTCTTGGGGATACGTCTCTGACTCTTCCAGGGAAATCAGATTTCCCGTGACACACTTAGAGACTGACTCTCCATACTCTCCTGTAGCTATTTCACTCCACTCTGGCTCCCCAGTGACCTCTGAGACATAGAGGCAAAAGCATCGCTGCCAGTACCTAGAAGAGATTCAGTCAATACTGACTGACATGATGAGTGAACACACTCAACTTAGAAGTCACTTCTCCATTTCCTTATGTCTGTCTTCCTCTTTACAACTTCTTCACCACAACCCACACCTGGGTCTCTTCATTCCCAAATGTTTTCTTGGCAGTGAAGTGGTGAAATCTTACCTTTGTTGTGAGACCTTGCCAGAGTTTCTTTCTTTCCAGAATAGTTTTTACAGCTCCCCTTTTCACTCTGACCGGTTAACAACTTGTAGTCACTACACACAGTCCAGGGTAGGAGAGTCCACTTTGACAGACAGTATATAGGCCTTTGATGCCACACAAACTCTATGGCACAATCACCCAGGATGGAGACAGGGTATTTTGTAGAATATGAAGGGACAATGGAAAAAATACTCGTGTAAAAAGTAGGTAAATAAGCCAGGCGATGGTGGCACATGCCTTTAGTCCCAGAACTCAGAAGGCAGAGGTATGTGGATCTCTCTGAGTTGGAGACCAGCCTGGTCTACAAGAGCTAGTTCAGGGCAGCCTCCAAAGCCACAGAGAAACCCTGTCTTGAAAAACCAGAAAAAAATGTGGGTAAATAATTGCTGGATGCTGCATGGTAGAGTGAAGGAAATGATTTAAAAATTAGACTTGCCAGAAAATCTCTTATACTTCTGTATGGTGGGGCTCTAGACAACATCTCAGCTCAATCATTATTCCCAGACTGTGCCAGTGTGGTACCAGAGCTGGAGAGAATGAGTAATAGTTCTGACCTCAAAGAGTTCTCAGGTCACTGTGGGCTGGGGTGTGTGTGTGTGTGTGTGTGTGTGTGTGTGTGTGTGCCTGCACATACACGCACATGTGTACACATATATGTGCGTGTATGCACATATGTATGTGTGTGCATGCACACACATGTAAGTGTACTGTGAGTATATGTGTGTTCACATGTATGTGTCCATGTATGGACATAGAGAGAGCAGGAGCTGAGATGCATTCCGATGTTATACCCCTTCCTTCCTTTCCTTCTTCATTCATTTGTTCCTCCATTTCTTCCAAAAATAATCACTAAAAATATTATGCTAATGACAAGTTTCTAAGTACTTGGTATTCCACACATAACAGAAGAATCATGCTCCTTTTTAAGAGTATATCTCTCAGGTAAAAATAAGTTATATTTGCATGTTACAGAGTAAACATAAGCAAAAGCTGATAGTAGGTTAAAGGTGGTATGTGTCATTAAAAGCTGGAAAATTTGAATGGTGCAGGGAGATACTTAGTCTCTGGAGAGAATGAATGAGGAGTGTGCCTATGTGTCTGTGTGTGCTTACACACATGTGTACAAGCATTCGTATTTGAAATGGGGTATATAAGACAAGCCTGAAATACAATTGCATGCACACTACAAGCCTGTGAACTTCCCTTACTAAGACTTAATATATTTTAATCTGTTAGACAATTTTGGAAGCTTGTAAAAGAATCAGGACCTTGGGAAGACTAACAGTCTTCCCTACATTTGCACAAGCTTCCAGATGTCATGACCAAGATTAGGCCCACAAACTCCAAAACTCATTGCTCTTCTGCTGTCTAAGTGGTGAAAGCAAACTGGAAGATGTGTGGAAGAGAGATGGGCCATTGCTAATCATTGTACTGGAGAGAGTGAAAGGAGCAAATAAGTGAGTTTAGATGGAACCAATTCACAGTGAAAGTTTCTAGCACTGGTCAGCTAGAAGACTAGAAGTAGTGCTTAGCATACCCCAGGCCAGTGTGGTCCTACCAGGAGTAATGAGAGGAATTCACATGTATGCAAGGAACATACTTGGATACAACTTGACTACTAGTGTGCCAAGAAGTATGGTGAAAAACTAGCAGGATGGGACCAAATGTGTGAAGTATCTTTCTTTTCACAGATGGTGTGAGAAAAGGCTTGTAGCACTTTCCAATAAATACATCTCCCTTAAAGGCCATTGTTTTAGAAATCCATACTGTTTGAAATGAGGGCCCTTTAGGTTCAAATGTCACTTCCACTAAAGAGTTTTGTTTCAAACAAAACACTGTACAATTCTAAACAGGTTTCTTCTCATGGGGTTGTTATGGGCATAAGCCTTGCAGTGGGGGGACTCAGACATCTGCAGCAAGTGTGAGAACATCAATTAGAAACAAACCATAAAGCGATCTGACACTTAGCACAATTCATCTGAGAACACAGGACCTACCGACAACAAGCACTGTCTAGTAAACCATATTGTGTTCTAAATTTCATCTCCAGTCTTCCTAGCTGTCTGTTCTTGTGTAATGAATGACACTCTCTGGGCTCAGTTTGACTATGTATAAAATGGGATGGATGGACCTGGGAACATAACCCATTAAGTCTGGAATGAAAATAATTTGAATACCCTTCCTGGATTTCACTTGTGTCTCATCTGATCTTCTCCAACCACACTGTGTGTGTGTGTGTGTGTGTGTGTGCATAGTGCATGTGTGTGTGTATGTGTTCATCAATAGTGACTCAGTGACCTAGAGGCTTTTGAGCCTTGCAAACCAGTCACTCAGAGACAATGAACACAGACAGGTAATTAAGCCTCTCTGAGCTTCAGTTTTGTATCTGAAAAGGAAAGAGAATGAAGCCCATCTCTGTCACGTTTCTAGGATTGTGGGAAATGATGGTGTAAGGGTTGGGAATAGAGTCTAGCACAAGAAAGTTCTCAGTGCACTGACATTCTTATTATTAATCATCAAAGTACCACTAGGGAAGACAATATTCCTTCATTCTCTTTGTGTCAGCAATATGGTTTTCCTCTCTGTCCTGGTGTGTTTTTATATTCACTTCAAGAACAGGCTCTCATTTACTTTTTACAACCTGTTGTATTATATATCCTGACTATGTGAATCTCATTCTCCTGTTTATATGCATATAACTATGTGCACAAAATGTATGTACATGTATGTATAAACATAGATAATTTCTTCCTTTATTCAACCAACTTAAGGCAGCTGTAAAGCACAGAATCTGTTCATTAGGGCCTGATTTATAAATGTTTTACAGTGACATCCAAGAATGGTGACATTACATGACTGCAAATTAATCTCTGGTACCGAGACCCTCAGCGGTCATTGTTTTTTGACAAATGATTCTGAGGAACATAATGTTTGATAGCCTCCTAATTACAAATTTTTCTTTTCATCTCTCTCTGTGTGTCTATATGTCTCTCCCTGCTTCTCTCTTTGTCTTAATCCCTCCATTCCTCCCTCACCCCATAGACTCTCATCTAGTTGGATGAACACACACTTCTGTGTTTCTGAAAATGTTACTGAGTCAGTCACCTCTAACCACAAAAAAAATCAGTTCTCTCAGTTCTGTGCTATGTCTCTGTGGGTAGACAGATATAACAAGGTAGATGGGAATTATGGAAAATCCCTTCATTTCCTGTTACCTCACCTTTTAACTACTCTTATGTCCAGAAAGTGGGGATATAGGAAGCTGTGTTCATCGTGTTCCTACCCTTACAGATGGTAGTGGAATTCTAACAGATGGGGCTTCCTACAATGGAGATTAATTTTTGGAATTACTTTAATTTAGATATATGAATTGTGTCTGTGCAGATGAGTTCAGTTGACTGTGGATGCCATATGAAAGTATCAGATCTCTCCAAGCTAAAGTTAAAATGATTGTGAGCCTCCCAACATGAATACTGGGAACTGAACTCAGATCTTTGTGAGAAGACCCACTCCTAACAACTAAGATAGCTCTCCAGTCCCAAGATAGAGACTTTTTCATTGGAAGCATGGACGAACACGTATGAAAGAATAACACTTTTCTTCAAGATCTCAGCCATTTCTTACTCTGCTCTTAAAATTCTAGAGGATAAGGATATTCATCCCACATACATGTTATCTCCTCAGTTTCACTCAAAAGTAAATACTATGCATCAACCCAAGGCAAGAACACGCTATCTAGTTGGCACTGAAATAATAAAAGTAAGCTAGAATATGGCTCCTACTGTCAGAGAGTTCAAAGTCAAGCAACAGCTAATTATGGTTGTGATGTGATTAGCTCATCGCATTCTAATGAAAGAACTATGTCAAAGACATGTTCTCATAACCCTCCCAGTTATGAAATATTCATACCAGAATTGAAGCATTAGGAAGTTCATAAACTATCTCAACAAGAGGGAGGCATCAGAGATAATTGTCAGTGTTCAAACCCCGATTTTAATAGTTAACTTTCAATGTGACTTAAACTCTTCATTTTCTCAGTTTTCCCATTTATATAAATAAGGAGCACCAATGTCAGCTATTTACATATTTTATATATTTATCTATTTTATAATGTTACTTTATTAACTAGAATTTTAGAATTCTAGTTATATATTTTATAATTCAGCATGAAAGTCAGATGGCCTACCTCTCACATCAAGCACTTAGCAATATGCGATGACACAGCAAATCCACTAAAAACAATTTTTAGTTTTGTTTTATTAGTGACATTTATATGCTACACAAGTCCCTGAGCAAAGACTAATATGTCTTAAATGGCCAGTTCCAAGGTATCAATGCCCACTCATAGGTAAATTTTCAAGTTTATCCACAAGGTCAAACAAGCCATGTGGTCACTGGATAATACAAAAAAATATGTACCTTCAAAGATATGAGTAGCTCATAGAAATCAGGTAAAACCTTCATATCTGGGCACTGAGTACATAGCAAATAAATCTATTTGTTACTTTTGATTCACTAAAAAATGAGGCTTGTAATCTTAATTGTTCTCCTTTCTTTTGGTATATTCTTACTCAGGTACCAAGGTCTGCAGGCAGATAATGAGTATTTGATTTATACATCTCTAGGGCACTTAGACTTTTATGACTTTTATGACAATGGATTAACACTAATATACTTTGTGGTATTCTGTAGTATTCAGTTTCCTCATTTCATGGATTTGGATCAACAGCAGTTTATGCTTCTTACACATTTATGGTTAAAAAAAAAGATAACAATACAGCATCATGTAATGAGTGGTTTAAAATGCCCTTTAGGTAAACAGTTCCTTTACAAAGTATATTGTATAGAAGACCAACATATATGGAAAACAGAGTAAAATACACCCCAAAGGTCAGCACTAGATTACTAATCAGGTCCTATGGATGGAGTGAATCAAAGTGTTTATGGAATTTGTTCAAAATGGTACATCCATAAAGCTAAATGCATTAGCTTGCATATACTCTTTCAAGAGTGAATGTTTTTTGTACCTTTTTGACCACAACATGAGCTGACTGTTGTGATTATGAAATGGCCAGAAGAAGAAAACACAAGGTTGTATGGGAAATACAATGTACAAGTAAAAGAATTCTCACCATGATTGGGTCAGACATTGTAGACAGAAAGGCGTGCAGTAGCTGAGGGATGCAGACAAAAGTCATGGAAGGACCAATAAATGATTTCGTCACATGTTGACCATGGGTAAAATGAGAAGTCAAGGAAGCAGGGAGAAAATTACTCTTACCCCCTAAGTTAGAGTTTAGAAAACAATTAGAGATAGATTCAAGGAATATAAATAAATGGTACATGTGGCTATATGGGTACTGTGCACTGATAGATAATGCCATAGATAAATACTGTAGCTGCAGAGGCACATAAAGACTCAGGATAAATTATTCCTATAATTTATTCCTATAAATAAATACCGCTCATAGATTTTTCAGATGCTTCTCTGTTTATGAACATTTGACATTCACCCCAAAGGAATTGCGCATTTTCTCATCAAAATCAAAAGTGCTCATGAAACTGATGACTGCACATCTGATTAAAGCTTTAAACATTCACGCCGTGTTAGCTGCTACAAGTATGACTTGGGTTGGAGCTCTGAGATCTCGTGACCTAACGCATACCTCACTTATGGCATGGCAGGGAAGTCACAGTAATAGCTGCTGGGGAAAGGCCCCTACCACTGCTTGTTAGTCAGCTCCGTTTTCTTTGAAAAGTCCTCATTGTCCCTCTCTGAGATAAGCAGGGAAAATACTATCTACTCCTTGAAGCAAGGGAATGCAAGTGTAGGCACTGATAAGTGTCCTTGTAAGACAGGATTCCCCTTCTGAATGACCAGCAGTTTGTATTTTAACTCTGGGAAGCTCCATGGAATTTTAAGTATGTCACAATCACAATAGTATGAGTGTAATAGCAGCAGTGTAATTGTATAAGGGGGGAAATGCATGGGCTTTCAGGCCCAGTGTTTCAGAGACACAGGGATCCTAAAGCACACAAATGATTTTCTTTAATCTTGAATGTGGAGATAACCATATCTCTTTCTGAGGTTTGTCCTGCTATTATTTTTAATTAAAAATTATTTCTAAAACACATAAACCACTTAGCCTCATGCATATAGCTAGAGCATAAGAGCCCCAACCATTTCCCTCCTATCCAGGGATTGGAATATATACTGCACATACTGCACTACTCAAGTGACACAGCTTTGTGTGATAATAAGCCAGAGTGCCTATGTAAAAGGTAGTTGCTTCATGCATGTGATTTTTTATAGGAAGGATGGTCCTCTGTTACATAGATCTATTTGATACTTGAAAAAAAAGTCCCAGCCCAGGGAGGTCACATGAGTTTTGGGCTCAAAATTAGAATCTAAAGGAAATAGTGAACAACATGTTAGTTTCTAGCTCTACTATTATTATTATTATTATTATTATTATTATTATTATTACACTGACTTATTTTGACGCATGTGGAAAATCCTTGAGTTAGTTTTGGTTTTGCACCTACAAAAAATGTTTTGAAGGCTGAATATGCTCAGGAACCATGCTAAATACACTTTTCATTTGTTTATATCATACTGTCAAAATCTTATGTATTAGCAGACTTCTAAAACTCTTTCAAAGATGAGAAAATGGATTTACAGAATTCACACTGCTTGGATGTGGCAATTGGTGTTAGAACTCAGAATAAATCCAGGTCTGTCATACCCTAAATTTGCCAGTATACTATTTTACTGAATGACTTATCAGCATCAAACTGATTGAAGACTTCAGTCTCCTTTCAACTCCAAAACCTGTGACTTTGTTATTCATATTTCATGGCAAGAACACATCAGAAGGTGATCAGTCACTGCCAAATATTTAGTGGAGTACTGAACAAACAATGGTTCAAAGAGCCCACGAGGTGCCAGCAGCCAAGAGTTACAGTGGACACCCAACAGTAGGGCCCGGATCATACAGGACTCAGCTATGGGCTCCTGGAGAGAATATTATGTGTGCAGCTGCACACTCTGCCATCAGTCAGTCATTGTGACTGCATAAGATGTGGCAAAAGCAACTGTCTCTCTCCATGTTTTGATTGCTCACAGCTCTCATTGGGTAATCTGAAACTGTGTGTTTTCTTGCTTATTTCCTTCTTCCTTTTTACCATCACAATAGAAATACTTGCTGTCCCTATTTGTTCCCCTAGAATGTCTAATAGTGTTAGAGCACAGTGGGAATTACATAAAGAGCCATAGAGTGAACAGTGAATGAACAGAACAATAAACCCTGATACAGCATGTTGGATCATCTCCCTCAAACTTAAGTTGCTTACAGATACGCCATTTCACATGGTACACACTCACAGCCCCAAGAGATGGCTAAACAACACTCTTCATTTCATGGAAGAGGAATCAGAAAAATCAAAGTGTTTATTTGAATTATCCATAGTCATAAATGCAGTCTTCTATTCCATTTTGACTCAAAAGCCCCACACTTTGTATCATAACACATTGCAAACGAAGCTGTGATAGCATTTTGGAGGTACTACATACCTAAACCAAATATTTCACAAATATAGGCCCACAGTATAGGAAAGATGAGCAAGACGAATTCATGTCTGCCTTCTCAGTTCCATGATGGCCTGAGGAGGAAAATGTTGAGTGTAAATGCTGGAAGTGAACCATAAGTTTACATAAGCCGTATTTAGTTTTCTTGACTCAAAATGACTAAGAGAATCTCCCATGTTCCCAGAGCTAACCACTAAATTTCCTTCCCAGGGCACAATTTTAACTTATATCCTAAAACCTTATTTCACAGCAAGCCATAACTCAGCAGAGTACAGTTCTCCTTTCATCTGAGCTTCCCTTTCCCTTGGCCCTCATCTATGGGATCAGAGCATCCTTTCACCAACCCAGGTCTAAACTCCAGTACTCTCTCTTTCTTCACAGCTTGAGTGTTCTTCAGCCCTCCCAGAGGCAGGAGTCATTCCATGAGTTAACATATTATGTATGTGTTTATATGCCCACATGTCTGGTAGCTCGTGGAAGTAGTTAACACTTTCATTGTTGTTATAACACCTGAATGTCTTTGTCTCAGCTATCTTTTCCTCCTCTAGGACTGTGTTCTAAATATCATCACAATTGACCCATTCCCTTTACTCTAGTTCCCTTCGACATCCTCAATACCTAATTTCCTTTCACTGGAACTCTGAATATGAAAAGATGATCACTTCCCTTCTCAAAACTGGACTATAACTTAGAATGAACATAGCATTAGAAAAATCCAAAGAGTTGTCTTGACAATAAAGGACAGCAGATATTCTATAGTGGCATTACCAGTGACTATATATATCACTTCCTAATATGCCATTAGACACATATTCCAAATGCCACACATCTATGACATAGGCACTACTTCTTACATGTCAACATGACAGTCCTCACACTCTCAAGGAGTGACTACAAAACTCAGGATGAAGGAACTGGGTTGACACAGTAGATATTCACTTCTCACTATACATACATACATACATACATACATACATACATACATACATACATATGCACTTGTTATTAGCTGTAGAAAATGTTCTGATAGACACCAATGAAGGTGAACCAACAATAATCTGGATACTCTTTTTGCTCTCAATGAATTCACTGTGAAAATGGTTGTATTGCAGGGAAAAAGTATGGAGAGGATTATACAAGGCAAAACTTTTATAGTAGGACTCTGCTTGTTTCATTATGTGCCCACATATAACAGACTGCAAGCCAAGAAAGTTTTGCACAGTAAAAAATGCCAGAAGAGCATTAGGAACATAAGGCAAAAAGTTAGGTGAGAACAAATAAAATTACCACGTTATTAAATAAAATTTGCAAAAGCATTGGGTGAGAGGGCATGATCTCTCAGGAGATGATTATGTATCAGTGTGGCAGCAGTATGATGCTTTGGAGGGTGACAAGGAGCAAGGGAGTCAGGGACCACACCATAAAAAACAAGCACCCCATTCTCCAGTGATTAAAGCTTTACCATTTCATGGTGGAGAGTGGGAAATTCTGCCTCATCACCACAGCTAGTTGCAGCTACAGAGTTCACTGCACTTACACTTACACTCTGCCCTCATTTTCCTGTGCTCATGTCAGCCACAGCTTAACACCTCCTTCAAGACCATGCTGAAAGTGCTGGCACTTCAATTTTCCTCTCCCCACGAATTGGCATTATGCTAACTCTACATTTTACAAATCAACTCCTGCACTAGGTAAGTGAGAATAACTTTTTGGATTTCTGTGGTACACATTGTAAGTCACTGGACAAGGGAATGAAGAGGAGCTCTGTGTCTGTGAGGAAAGAGTAGAAACAATTTCATAGGCTAAAATCAAGTATAGGTTAACACAGGATGCCTTCAGTTGCATTTTTAGTAGTTGCCTCTGTTGGTTTTGTGGAGTCTGTTGTGTCACACTTGAAGTGGGACTGTCTCATGGAAGTGAATCAATGAAAGGAGCTAAAATTTTGAAATCAGAGTGACACAGAGAAGAAACAGTGCTAGATATTTTTCTGCATAACCTTATCGTTTATGTCATGAGTCAAACATAAAGTCAACCAAAGGAAACTAGATCCACATTGATATAAAAGCCCAGGCAATTAGCAAGTGTAATTTCAAACAAGGAACATGCAAAGGTTTATGTTTAAAGATCTAAGGTACAGATTCATTGCCTCTGATGCAAATTCACAACTTTGCCAGGAATACTACATGTCCAGAGCCTAGTGACTCTAGACCCTGTGAAGTAGCAAAGAAAGCAAATGGTAGCTACTACAGACAGCTGACCACACATGTTATTTTATTTAGTTTATGCTTCATTCGTGTTTAATAAATGTCTCTATCTGGGCTGTGATATCTGCAACATTATTTAAGAGAAATGACATGATCGAGGTTTTGCAATTTGCCAAAATGAAGCCTTATCAGTAAGTAAAAAGTTGCATGTGGCCAAAAAGGGAGATCAGAAAGTAATGTGATTGAGGTTACAGACTATCTGGTGAGGCTAGACAGATAGACAGACAGACAGACACACACACACATATACAGACACACACACACAAACACCTCACATTGACAATCGTAAGTATAAGATTGTGATGGATTTATTCAATAGGTCAGAAGAAAAGCTGCAAACACTACATGTTGCTCTACTGTGGCAATAATCACATGGCACAACACCCCCACCTAGCAAACAGGACTATAGAACACTAGGACACCTTTGTGACCTTTCTTCAAAGCACCACACCAAGAGAGTTCTTTCAAGTTTAGTGGCTAGAACTCACCTCCATACCTGTTATTGCTGAGGATATATGTCCAAATAACCCAGAATTCTGAGTGTTTTAAAATCTTGTGGAAGTTAATACTTCTCAAGCTCAGAGGTGTAGAAGAGCTATGATAAGGGTGTTTCAAAGATATGCTGCTATCTGTGCTCCTTTAAATCAATTATTTCTCACCTATGACTTTGTTAAAGAGAGGAGAGCTTTATTCTATGACCCTACAATGACTGATTTGTACCTGGGCTCATATCCAACAAAACCACTGAAAAAGAGAGGCCTGTGAACCATTAATATGTATGGGTGGGATGACACAAATTAATGAAACAGGCCCAGGAAACACATGTTGGAAGAATAAAAGGCAATCTCAAAGCATGAAGAAAAATATATGACAACCCACATAGGTAAAACTGCATGTTGTACTGTTTGAAGAAGTTGAAGAAGGTAGCATATGAGCCTTGGTTCATAGCTCAGGACATTCAAAATGCAAAAGCTGTAGATCACACAGCCTCAAGGACCCAGCAAAGGCATCATTTTAAAAGAATCTGTAGAGCATTTTCATCCTACCTGTCAACTGCCTTGGTGGCAGGGTGATAAATGTTGCTGAATTTGAGTTAAACAGACTAAATCTATGAAAGAATATTTGAAGGACTCCTGAAGTCTGCAATAGTCATTTCACCAAATCTATACCAAAGAGACAAGAGAGATGTATCAGGGGAAAACTTGCATGGAGTAGAAAAATTTGGGAAGAGCTACCCAAAAAAATCACCCACTGTGTCTTCCCAACAGTCAAAGTGATGACTACCCTGAATGCAGGGAGCTTAGGACTCTAATACACAGCAAACTACAACCTCAGGCTTTACAACCTTGAACTCCCTTGGATTAGTGATGACAGGCATATTTGGGGCTTTAGTTTCCTTTCCTATAAATGAGTCTACAGATGACTCATCCTAAACTGTGGTAACACTGAAGGATATCAGCATTCTAGCTGCTTAAGGAAGATCTCAGGCAAAGCACAAGAGCTGGGAAAAGTACATTTTTGAACATATCAATTTAGACCATGTAGATATTATATGTGGGAAGAGTCTAAAGACGAGAAAAACATTCCACGTAATAGTCATAGTTATAGTAGTAGCAATAGCGATAATGATAACCATACATCCTACCTCAATGGTGAAAAACCCTTACAAAGATGTCTGTGTACCAGGCCCATGATAAGTGTTTTATGTACTTTATCTCAGCTGGACTAAGTCTACACTCATCTTCAGAGTACCTTCTGCAGTCTGCAGCTATATTAAATGGATTCCTTACTTTTTCAGGGAGATGTTAAAAATACCCATGATTTGGGGATTTGACAGGACCAGGCAGATGACCTGGGCATATGTCAGTGAAGCTGGGATACAGACCATGTACCTGTTATAAGTCTTCTCTTTGAGACAGATTCAGCAAGGCAGAATTTCCCTCTGCCATCCGCTACAGCCATCTACCCTGGCTCAGAGAATCCTCGTCTAACACACAAATATCCCTGATGGACATGGAGTTCATATTTACATTTTAATAATGTGAACTTCTTGGTTAAGTTGTCAACAGACTGGGGGAGAGAAAGAACTAATTTATAGCCACTAATATCTACTGGTTTCTATGAACTAAACAATGTCTTACTTTTTACTCGCAGCTTGAAAGAGAAGAATTTGAGGCTTATAGAATGTAAGTCACACACTGAAATTTGAATTACAAGTGACAGGTACAGGCAAGATTTAAGTTTCTTGACAATTACCTCAGCTTGACTGGGAAAGAACATTTAAAACTGGACTCATAGCCTGCCAAAGTCTGACCACAATGAGAGAGAGAAAGAGAGGGAAGAAGAGAGAGAGAGAGAGAGAGAGAGAGAGAGAGAGAGAGAGGAAGAGAGAGAGAGAGAGAGCTCAAAGCTATTTCCCTTTGATATGTAAACATTACCTGTATAAAAACACTGGTGGAAACTATGCACATGGTTACATGAGGAGAAGTATCCTGGGAGCCTGGGCATTTATTTCAAACATATCTAAAAAAGATATATGAAGAGCAAGAGATGGGAGAAGAAAAAAGCAGCATCTGATGAATAAGTGAGTAGGAGAAACCACAAGGAAAAGAGATGCAGTGAAACAGTGACTCTGATCCCTTTGGGAAGAAACTAGCATGCCGATGGTGTCTGCACTGCAGGGGATACATGTGATGTACAGAGATTACAATTTCATCAAAGCTGGTATTGGACCTGATCTTTCAATTTTCCAAGTTGACTGCAGAAACAACACTGTAAATTTCCAAGCAAAGTTGTCTTTTTTTTTAAGTTGTGTGCACAGCTAAAATATTGATTCCTTCAGTACCATTGGTTTGAAAAGAGAATTGATATCCTTTGGAACCCAACAGCTAATTGTGGATGGATGGTAATGTAAACCTTGTTCCTACCCCCACTCTTAATACATGTGAGGTTTCACTGTTAATTTACATGAAATTAGGCATTCTTAAGTGACTTATCTGGGATATCAATTGAAGAAACCAAATTAGAAATGCCGTTGTCATTTCTTTCCCTTTCTTCTTTCATCTCTTCTCTCTGCCCTTCCCTCTCTACCCTTCCCTTGTCCTCTTTACTCCTCCTCCTCTTTCTCCTCCTCCGTCTATGGTATGGGAAAAGGAAAGAAAACAGCATCCTTGTGTCCATGGTCTTTAGCAACATCCATCTTTCTGCTACAGGACCTAGGACTTCAAAGAGAATATCCATGCGCCTCCACATTAAAGACAGGACTTAACCTTAGCCTGTTAGCCTGACAAGTGCTCCAATAGAAGTCCAGATACATTATTCATCAAACAAGTCAAAGTGAACATCTAAACTTCCCGTAACAAGTGGCATTGCTGGGGCTAAATCATTATGAATATTTTTCCGTAAGTTGATTCAACAAATCAACTTCTTCTCACTCCTGCCACCCTTCCAAGGGCTCTTTTGAGAGAAGCCACCCTCCATCATGTCTAGTTGCCCCCAACTTCTACCCATTCTCTCCACCACAGCATTCTTACCTAATTCAGGGGTGTACAACTGCTTCAATGCCTCAGAGAAAAGGCAACTTGGCTTCTTCCAATGGTTGATTCCTTGCTCCATCTTCATGTGTTCCCTTTTGTATCACAACTGGACCCACTGGGTAATCTTTGCCTTGATGCTTTTCAAATAAAAACCTGATCTGGCCTCCCCCCATACCTAATATCCAGGCTCCTAAATATCTTTCTTCAAAAAGCTTCATACCCCACCCCCACAAATAACAGTTTGGGCACTTGTATCTTGCCTTTCTACATTATTCTTGAGGGTAAATTGGAATTTTCTGGATTGGATGATCTGAATAATTATGAAATGGTGTATTTAAATTTGAAATCTAATTCTATTTATAGGGAAACACTTTGGGAGAGATTTTCACACTTGATGTGACCTGCAGCTCTGTGATAGTCATATCCCTGTCTTCTTCATTCAGAGGAGAAAATGTTGTTAAGTGTTGTTAAGATGGATTTCTCCAGTTCATATTGATCAACAGACACCTATCTAAAACATACAGAGCAAATTTCAAAGTTGTGGTGAAGTGCAGCACATTGCGGGCTCTCTTAAAAATGGGCAATGATTAGATTGCTGAGACAGACTAATCATTTGCTTAATTACAAATAGAGCCTATGAAGTTCAATGAACTCCTCTTATATTCTTCTCCTTAGTTCATTTTTAAGTAAAAAAGAGTGCAGTCTTCCATTTATTATGATAGAAAAAAGAATACTAAACTAATACTCATATTTGGCTAAAACACTCCATTGAGAAAAGTAAAGCTCAAGCCCCTGTCTTGAATCCTAGATAATGTCTTGCCCATTCATGAGTTTATACAGAACATGCTGTTGCTATGGGTACTGTAATCCTGATTACCATAATTGCAGACAAAATTGAAAAGTAGATAGACCTTCTCTCTGTATCAGTTGTCAGTCAATAAATGTATGAACAGCAAGCCTTGTTCATTTAATTTTCACTACTGTAGTGTTCAATAGACCCACCTTGTTGCACATACAGAGCAGGTATGAAGACAATCATTCTCAAACAGGAAAATACCATAAAGCTCACCTCATTCCCTCTGCCCATCACCAGCCTGCAGCCTCAGAGTCTGCAGAACTAGGCATTTCTAATTAGAGATGGGTCTGGCATTTGCCTTTGTGAATACATTCTTTAAGCTACAATTTGCTGCCAACCCCTAGGTCTCCACAGGTGGGAACCAATGGAAAAAAGCATTTTACACTCGTTTCTTTTCAAACATAAACTTTTCATCTCCACAGGAGCAATTAATTTTCCCTGTTTAAAGTGACAGAGAAAAAACCCTTATCTTTGCTTTTTATTTTAAGCGCTCTGGGGATTGCAGTTAGAGACCAAAGGCATGTTGATCTTTCATGCTTTCCTACTGGGCCACATGAGTTGATTTCTGAATAAAATCCGCCGAATTCTATTAACGAGTTAGAAATCTGGCTTGTTACCATTGAGGACCACAAGATTATAAGGTATGATAATGCAATTTTGAAGAATCCACTTTTGAACAGCATTTTCAAAGGTATTTGAACTGTCTCCACCTCACAGTGCTTAATAATGTCAACTTTTCTTTCCTCCCTGTTATGGAGCAAATGTTTGTGTCTCCCATCCCAAAAATTCATATATTGAAATACTAAGCTTCAATATGATGGTTTTTGGAAAGTGATTAAGTTTTGAGGGTGGGGCTGCCTTGGGTCATGTTAGTGCCTTTAAAATGGAGAGGATACAGATGTCCTTTGCTCTTTCCTCCATGCAGGCACACAGAAAGCTTTCGTGTATGCATTGGAAATGTGGGTAGCAACTCTGCTGGCATTTAGTTTTAGACTTCCCGGTCTCTAGAGTTCTGAGAAAGTAACTACTGTATGTTCTTTACAAATGAGCTTGCTTACGGCATTTTGTTACAGCACTTCCAATGAACTAATAAAACTTTTTCCATTTCTTGTCTCCAGCATGATAAGAACTGGAAAATGTAAATATGAATAAAATTAACTTTATTATCTTATGAGCAGATATGGAAGAAAGAAGAAGAACTGGAAGGGCTGGATGTAGGACTTAACTCTATTGTTTATTAAGCTGGTGAATCATTTATCCTGTATGTTTCTGTTTTCTGTTCTCCTCAGTGGGTGCCTTGCTACTCCTCACCACCTGATAGATGCATGGTGAGGTCAGCTCAGACCCTAACACCCACACTTTATTTATTTTGAAGCTCAGTGACAATTACATATATTGCTTCTTTTAAATAAAATGCCATTTTGGAGAATCACAATTTTGCTGATATTTCCCAATACATCTGAAAGGGTATTGTTATTATCATAAAAGCTACTTAAATAAAAGAGGGAAATATCAGAAACCTAATGTGGCAGCAAGAATTTTAGACAAACCATGACACTATGATTTTTCAACTTCAATTTCCCTGTGTGAAAAACGGTTACAAAAAAAAAAAAAGGCCTGCTGTAGGCTTTTCATGAAATACAAGCACACACACACACACACACACACACACACACTCACTTATGACTGTAATTGACATATATTAAAAGCATAATCAGTGTTAGTTCTTTCTAAGTCCAATGGTTGGAGCCTTATACAGTCTGAGTTGCTCTCACTTTGAATACAGGTCCTTGGCTTTATGGGGGAGAGGAGCATCAGACGCTATACCTGGGTCCCTACCACAGAAGCTGGGAAGAATAAGCTACCAGCTCAGGCTCAATTCATTCAAAGGCAGGGAAATTAATTTATATAAAAAAATCACACAAAAATGGAGAAATTCTCTGTACTCTCACTGGCTTAGAGTAAAGCTTTAGAATGGTAGCTTTTCACATATTTTGAAAGAGACCCATATAGTACACCTTTATGCAGTGGCTCATTTATATACATGCACATGTTCATTTCAAGGCACAGTTTGATGGAGAGATCTTCAAATTTACTTCCAACAATATATGGTACTTTCAGCTCTATTCTCCCCACAATTATTTGATATAGTATCTTTTGGTATGCAAATAGGTCATAATCCAACATTTTAAAAATACCATGTTAGAGGATCTGTCTTCCCTAAGCCTAATGCTCAGCACTGTAACTTCTCCAGCTCTTCCTAGGATAGTCCTTTGTTACAAGTGACAATGTTACTGTTTTAAGGCTCAGAAAACAAAGAGGTCCTATCCAAGACTGTGGACTTAAAGCAAGAGAAAAATAAAGAACAACAAAAGTGTGACACGTGGTGTGTGTGTGTGTTTGTGTGTGTGTGTGGTTGTTTTGTTAATGAACCCCAGAGAACAAATCTCACTAAGAATCTTTTAATAGCAATAACAGTGTGAAATCCATCTTAGGCTTTCTTACACTCTGCCCAGGGCAAGCACTTCATCAGGCTCTGCCACTGGCACTATAAATAAAATCTGGGTCTTATAAATCTACCCACTACCTCAGACAAGCCCAGAGCTGATACCGAACCTTAAATCTGGTATCTGATTGAGAATAAAAACGATCAGATTTCCTTAGGTGCAGAGAATGCTCTTGCCAAAGTGTCACCAGGATTTTTAATTTTAATTGTCCCGCATAAGTTTGTAGAGAAAAGGAGCAGATACATGAGTGATTGGAATCAGTACTGAGCCCCATAACCTTCCCTGTAGTTTCTATGTTGCATCTGTCCAAGAAGGTTTGTTTTATTAATGCTTGGTGGCCTGAAGCTATTGCCATGAAGTAAAAGATGCAGTATTAGTATAGCACTGATGAATAGACTTGTTTTCTATAGGAAATTAATGATTGCATAGGATATTGAATCCCTGGCTTGGCTCCAGCTTTCTGGCCTCTGTGTTCAAAGAACAGATTAAAGAGAGAGATAGAAAGTAGCTCTCAAGAGAGATTCTATTAACGTCTGGGTAAAGATCAGGAAAATGTGAACTCAGAAGTCAGGGCTGAGCTAATTATTACCTTGCCTCCCCTTACCTGACTTCCTCCTAAGTGAATAATCCTCTACCATCAGGACACATAAAGGGGCCCTCTTGTATTCCATGAACAAGGAAACAAAGTGGTCTCTTGACTCCAGCAGCATCTTTATAGCAACATTACACAGGATACAGGCCATTTTCTTTGTTTTATTTTTTATATATGCTTAGTTTTGTCATCAAGTATAAAAGTATATATTTATTCTAGTTTGATATGAGCCTGTATTTTTACTCAAGATAATTAATTTTTTACATTTATTTGTGGGCGGGATTACATGGATATCACAGTGTGAGTGTGAGTGTGTGTGTGTGTGTGTGTGTGTGTGTGTGCCAGAAGACAACTCACACAAGGCCAAATTAAATCCTCCACTTTTATAGCCAGAAAGAATCTGTTGTGGCCTTAAAAGTGGAGGCTTTAAATTGGCTTTCCAGGGAATTGTCAACTTTATTTGACCATCCAGAAACCGTGCAGGAAAAGCATGAGAGCAATGAAGGCAGCCATGCTCAAGTAAATAGAAAAGTGGAGGCAGATAGGAGTGTCTTATTCCAGCAACCTTCTCAGTGGCTCTGCTAAGGATGCCAGGATTAACATGGAATTAGAACGGAGTTAGGAATGAAAGACTGGAAGGCAAAAGCAAAGCCACATTAATGGGCTGCACAAAATGGGATCCAGGAACCTAGGGGTAAATGCCCAGCTGTGCTCAGACCAGATGTTCCAGGTGTAAGAAAACCAGCTCTCAATAAGTGTCTCTTCCTGTGGGAGAGTCCCTTTCAGTAATGATTGCCATTGGCTACAGATAAGGTAAGAGTTAAGTCTGTGGTTGTACAGAATGCATCTCTGCAAACGAACATGTGTCACAGTTTCCTTACTTCTATAGTGATGGAGAGAAGTTTGAGTAAGTGAGCTGGTGCTAATCATCTAATATTATACCTGGCAGGATAGTAATGACAATGGTGATATAGTCTCAAATTCATATTATTATATTAATTTCACACTCCTGGACAATGCTAGGGCATTCAAGTAGCAATTACACACATGCATCTTGCTACTGGACTAAAGAAATTATTTCAATGTCCATAGGTAATAGAAAAGGAGTCTATCATTACCTCTCAAACATATTTCTGTTCAAATATGCCAAACCCCATAAGCAATGTCCTCTCCATCATCACATGTTCTACTGCAAGGGCTAATGAATCTCACTTTCCTTTTTTAAAATAATTTTTATTTAAAATAGAAACAAGCTTGTGTCACATGTCAATCCCAGCTCCCTCTCCCACCCCTCCTCCTTTGCCCCTGTACCACCCACCAATCCCTACACCGTTCTCCAGGGAGGGTGAGGCCCTCCATGGGGGATATTCAGAGTCTGTCATTTCATTCAGGGCAGGGCCTAGGCCCTCCCCCATGTATCCAGGCTAAGACAGCATCCATGGTAAATACTGATCTACTACCCAAGGCCCCAGAAATTGCCGAGGCCTCCTCACTGACACATTCAGGAGGTCTGGATCAGTCCCATGCTGGTCTCTCAGCCATCAGTCTGGGGTCCAAGAGCTCCCCCTTGTCAGTTCAGTTGTCTCTGTAGGTTTCAACAGCACGGTCTTGACCCCTTTGTTCATCACTCCTCCCTCTCTGTCACTGGGTTCCAGGAGTTCAGTTCAGTGTTGAGCTGTGGGTGTCTGCCTCTGGTTCCATCATTCGCTGGATGAAGGTTTGGCAGTGGGATTGTAGGATAGCACTCTCCTGATCCATGTCTAAAATCCATATATGGGTGAGTACATACCATGTTTGTCTTTTTGTGACTGGGTTACCTCACTCAGGATGGTTTCTTCTAGTGCCATCCATTTGCCTGCAAATTTCAAGATTCCATTGTTTTTTTTCTGCTGAGTATTCTGGCCAGCACTCTATGGCAGACTCACTAAGAACATACAAGTGGCAGTCTCTTACCTCAGCCTGGATGTGGAGAGGGTGGTAGGTGCTCATGTTTATCCATATTTAAAAGTGGATGGCACAGAAAGTGTCCATATTTAATGGAATGAATTGCTACCAAGTATGTTACCTGGCCCAGGTGTCGTGGCTTTACATGGAAGAGATTGTTCTGTGAAGGCAGAAACTAGATTGTGCTTTTGCTAGAGATGGGAGATAAGACCTCTAAGTACAGAATTATTTGTGAAAAGATCCTCGGACAGTCTCTTGTCTTTAGTCACCATTGGAGGGACAGTTGGAAAATTACTAGGCATGTGGCCTACTGTAAGAGGTACCCAGTTATAATTTCTTCATCATCTTTGAATAACATCCAGCCACAGTCCATAGCTGTCAGTCATAGGAATAGACAAATAGACCTAAGGGCCACCAAATGTTCCATAGCTTAGCAACTTCTCTCTAGCTCCTTACTCGGGTTTTCTAAATGATACTTACTAGAGGCTACTGCACATGACATCAGGTGTATTGCCTTACCAGCCTGCTTCCTTCTCCTCACTTCCTTTCATATTTACTCTCCAGGGACAAGACTTAACTATAACAAACTTTCAAGTGTGCAAGCTGATGTGCAGATATGCATGTGTGTAAGCAAGCACATGACATATGTGTATACATGTGTGGAGGTCAGAGGAAAGTATGGGGCTATCTACCTTGGTTTTGGAGACCTGGTCTTTCTGTGGCCTGGAACTCACTAATCAAGCTGGGATGACTGGACTCCAAACCCCTGGGATTTGTGTGTGTCTGCTTCCTCAGCACTGACACGCCTTTTATTCATACCTGAGTGCTGGGGATTGAATTCAAGTCCTTGTACTAACAAGGGGAGTACTTTACCAACTGAGCGGTCTGCCAGTCCCACAAAAGCATCAGCACTTCAAAGAATGCATTTCTACGTGACACAATGGAGTCGTTTTTTATTATGAGCATCCTTATTTCTGTCCTGCTCTGCTTGGTGTGTATAATATACCTTAGAATGGGTGGTCTGTCTTTCGGTCCGACTAGATAGATAATGTCCTCCTACACCAGAACTCATTTCTTCAAGGAGGGTAGTCGCTTGATAACTTTCCTCACTGGAAAATCCTGCATTCTGAGAAACAGTGAATGCATAGACATATGGGTTTGTGATTTGGGTTTTTCTCTGAGCAGGACATAGTCAACCTCTTCAAGGAGTCAACACATACTTCTGGCTTTTCAGGAGAAATGTCCTTTTTTTTGTACATGCATTCAACTATGCCACTCATGAGACAAAATAAGTCACAGATCGTATGTGAGGAAGTATAAAAGGCTGTGCACCAAAATCTTTTAGACAAAGACCTGGGTTGTCTGCCACCTATTCACGAGGCAAGTTATTCTTTTCCACTCAAGGCCAGCCAGTCCTCCTTCCCAGCAGACCTCTGCTTCAACAGCCATGGATGTCTTGGCGACTAGTTGTCCCTCCTTTCTATATGGATCTTTTTGTGATCACTTCTTCATGTGCTTCTATCTATATGTCTTCAAAATACAGCACCTGCTGCCCATTTTGCAAAAACAGTTATGTGCAGTACAAATGTGTCTTAAAGGCTCCAATTGTGCTTCCTTTGTCCCAGGCACTAGGGAAATGTTACCTGGTAAATCCATGAACCTGGTGTGCCTTCCTCCTTTAACCCTGCCAGTGCCACCTGCAACCTTCACAGCATCTTTGATTGACAACGACTCTTCTCTGTCTTTAGCCCTCCCAACTTCATGACAAGAGGCCCTTTGAGTCCAATGACATTGGCAACTAGTGTTTTCCAGTTCACAAAAGCACCAGAAGCTGTGACAAATGAACCAAGGAGGTCCAGAGGTGCATAGAAAGACACAGGAAAAGAGAGAGGCTAATCGCAAAGTTGCTATAAGGCAGAAGGCCTTTTTCAAGCTTAACTTAAAGGTGTTTCCAAGCTGATTTCTAGGAGGAGGCAGCTTCCTTCCTACATCCTAAACCTGTTCCTCCTACTTTCACCCTTATGTCTTTTGTGGGAGGGCTTCTACCCATGTAACAAAATAACTCATTTCCAATTAAACTCATTTGGTTGTCAAGTGGTCACTTACTGTGCATACTGGGCTGGCAGAGGTGCAGAGACTCCTCTAACGGTTAGGGAGAATGGCAGAATAGCACAGATGCTACTTGGTCACCCCATATGGCCCTTCCTCAGGGAAGACTTCAACATGTTAAGTGTGCCACCTTAGAAGTCTGGCTCTAAAAGGGTGTGATGTGGGACTTGCCCTGATGTCAGCTTGTTCTGGTCTCCTGAGGTAAAATTCCCTCCTCTAAAGCCAAGTTTTCCTTTTGTTAATTTCACTGATGTGCCAAAGTGTCCATTTTTAATCTGAGCAAAGTAAGTACAAATGTTATAATTGTAATTATCCAAGGAACTCAGGAAAACTAATTAATATGCAACACCCACAACAAATTATACATTTCTACATTTCTTTGGATTTAGGTCCCAGAAAAGTGTGTTCTGAGGACACATCAGAGAAGGAGTTTTGCTCTGGCCTGCCAGGGCCGACCACCCAGCTGTTTGCTGGTGGGTGTTTATCAGAGATGGTCACAGATGCAGTGCCAGGGCCCTGAGTGGCAGCCACATCATCTTTAGTGCTGAGGAAAGAAGCCAGGCACCCATAAGGCCTTCCTTGATACTTCACAGCAAAGTGAGACTTTACTTAGAAAACTGTGAGGTTGCAGGTGGTAGTAAGCCGACAGCAAGTGAGGGAAGCAGTCTGCTACCTTATATCTGGCCCCAGTGAACTGTGTTAGTGATGGGTACCAGAATAGTCTTCAGTGAGGAAGTACATCCGGTAGGAACTATTGTGCAAGATTCAGGAATTTTATCCTCCCTCCCTTCTCCACCCCCCCTAAAGTAACAACAACTGTAGCACCCCAGAGTCTACTGAATTTTCCTAAGTGAGTCTGGAAAGTGGGCTCAATGATAAGTAAGCAATCAGCTCATTTACAGACCCATTGTCAAAGCTGGGGACCCTTAACCTGGAATTGCCATTTATGTGAAGTGTTATTGCAAACTGTTAGCATAATGATCAGAACAAAGGGATAAATGAGCAAACCATCAAGACTGTGAACAAGGAGGCAGGGATGGAGACATGGAGATACAGTTGATACCTCCAGGAGAGCCAGTGAATGCCAGCAGAATGGAAAAGTTTTCTGAATCACAGCAGCAGTGAGAAGGTCTTGTTACATGAGCTTGGGAGGGCTGCATATATTTGCTTGTCAGTGTGTGAATACTTGTTTGACCATGAAAGTATGCACATGAAGTTTAGATGTGATCCACACACTTAGGTATAAGTATGAGTGCATTTGAGAAGCCCATGTGTGGGGTAATGCCTGTGTTTATATGTGAGAGGTTGGTGGTAGTGAGTGTGTGTATATGGTGATATGTATGTGTGGGCCTGTGGGTGTTTATATGTACAAAGTCATGTCTATAAATTTCTGTACTGAATAAGTATATGCTTTTAGGCATTTGCGTATGTGCAAGGGTAAGTGAGGATACACAATGTACTATGTAGATTCATGTGTTTACATGTACTTGTTTGTGTATTTGTATGCTTACACATATGTGATATAATCTGTGTAAATGTGAGTGTGCACACACATATAACTATATATGGTTGAAGGTGGGTTTGATAATATATATATACATATATGAATGTATATGATATACATGTATATATATTTGATATACATGCATGATGTATTTATATGTACATCTTAATGTGTAGAGAGAGGATAAATGTATATCATATGTGTGGCAATATCCATATGTATCTGTAGATATGTGAGTATTTGTATAGGTAGATTTGGATATGTGTGTTGCATATATATATATACATCTGAGGGAATGTGTGTGTGTACATACTCTAAGGTATATAAAAGCACTCTTAGTCAGATTAGATTCCCTTAATGTTCTCCATGTTCCACTCCTAATCCCTTAGCCCAGCCCACATCATATTCATTGTAACAGCCCACTGAACAGACATCCCTACCACTTGCATGGCTACAGTTAGGGAGAGGAAGTGTGTTCTTCTTGTGCACACTTGGCACCTGGCCCTGAGCCTGGTTCCCAGATGGTGTTGATTAAACATCAACCCCATGGAGGAACTGTCCCTCATACTGATGAGAATGCAGGATAGTCCATATGGAGGCAGGCAACTCTCATCTTATTCCTCCCTCGCCAGAACTGTTATGTTCCATGCTGAAACTTTGGGAACTGTGCTATGTCACTTTCTCTTTTCATGTTTCTTTTTGAAACATAAATGCATTTCTTGATTTAGAGTGGTGGAATTACACATGAGACCTGAGCCATGAAGAAATGTGAAGAAAAACTTTCTTCAGAATCTCTTATGTTAGCTCCTGCAATGTTCTCAGTTTCTTTAGTGGAAACTCAGCATCCTCCTGATGAGTCCCATTTTCTTGTCCCTTGTACTCACTTAGTTCTCTGCTATTTCAGTTTGGAAGCAATTTATAAACCTATCCAACTTATGTCTTATGGCCAGTGCACGAGGAAAGAGGTGTACTGTCCTGCCCAACACTGTAAGTGTATACTACCTTCTTTATTTCTCCTGTGTCACACTCTACCCTGGGCATGGCCACCTTTCAATAGAATGATGTAGTTCTGTGAAGTCAAAGTGTAAGTAATTAACACCCAGCACATCTCTATGTATAAAGCTTGGTAGTTTGATCCTAACCCTACTCTCTGATATAGATCTGTCATGTATTCTGTGACCACAATCTTGTGAGGAGAATATATTGGGGTTCCCAGACCTAAAAAGCAGATTGTATTAACTAGCTTCATCACTGTCACAAAATGCTTGAGATAATCAATTTAAAAAGAAGGAAGGTCTATTTTGTCTCACAGGATAAGGGGAGGGCATGGATCTTATAATCACCTTTAAGGGCTCTCTCCAAATAATCCAATATTATTTAAATAGATCCCAGATATGAAACATCTCACAACCTCCCAATTGTGCCACAGAATGGAGGCCAAGCCTTTCACACACATGGGAGTAGAGGGAGATTTTATGTCCAAGTAAAGTATCTCTTGATATTCCAGGATTTTTCCTACAGATTTAATTTTCTATATAATAGATAACAAAGAACAGATCTATACTTTTGAAATGCTGTATCCAGCTCAAACTGTGAAGGTTATCTATGTATACATTTATTATTTCCCTGTGTTAGTGATTGAATTAAATTCTTAGTCATCAATTAACAGTACTAATTATTTCCTGGGTGACTTTGAAAAATAATCACCTACCATTTTTACATGTGTATTCATATGTGCATGTGTGAGGGCACACATGTGTTGCAATATCTACACACACACACACACAGAGAGAGAGAGAGAGAGAGAGAGAGAGAGAGAGAGAGAGAGAGAGAGAGAGAGAGAGAGAGAGGTTTACCTGCAGAGGCCTGAGGCTGACACTGAGTTTGAAAGTCTTGCTCAATAACTTTCCATCCTATTCGTGGAAGAAACCTAGTCTCTCAGTTGAGTCCAGAGCTCACTGTTATGGCAGGTCTACCTTGTTAGCTTACTCTGGGATTCCTGTCATCACCCTCTAGCATTGGAATTACATATTGATTGCCATATTCACTGGACATTTATATGGATTCATGAGATCTGTACTCTGTTCTCAGTCTTGTACAGTAAATATTAATGCAATGAGCCATCTCCCCAAAACTCCGATAGCACTTTCAGCTTCAGTTTCTTCTTACATTTTTTATGTATTTTAGAAGCACTCTTTTTTATATCATTTTTTATTTTAATTTTAAATAGCTTGTTTTACATGTCAATCCCAGTTCCCTCTCCCTCCCCTCCTCGCGCACTCCCCTTCCCCCCCAGCCTCTCACCCTATTGCCAATTCCTTCCACATGGGGGATATCTAGAGTCTGTCATTTCACTCCCGGTAGGGTCCAGGCATTCCCCTAAGAGTCCAGGCTGAGAGAGCATCCCTCTTTGTGCTATGGGCACACAATGACTGTTTGTATTCCAGGGATAGACACTGATCCACTGCTCAAGGCCCCTTAGGTTGCCCAGGCCTTCTCACTGACACTCACATTTGGGGGGTCCAGATCAGTCCCATGTTAGCCTCCCCGCTGTCAGTCTGGGGTCCAAGAGCTCTCCCCTGTTCAGATCAGCTGTCTCTGCTGGTTTTGCCAGCCCATTCTTTGCCAATTTGCTCATCACTCTTCTCTCTCTGCCACTGGGTTCCTTGGGTTCAGCTCAGTGTTTAACTGTGTGTTTGCCTCTGCTTCCATCAGCCACTGGATGAAGGCTCCCAGATGGTTATAGACATCAAGTTCACTATCAGGAATGGGCATTCGAGGTGGTCTCTCCACTATTGCTTAGCTTGCCAATTGGTGTTATCCCTTTAGATCACTAGAGGTCACTCTGGTGCCTGATCCGTCTTCTAACCTATGATTTCTTCTTCCCCTATTCTACCCCCACCCTGGGAAGAAGAGACGGGGAGAACAGGAAGTTGAGTGGGTGGGGGTAGAAGCACTCTTATTTACAATTCCATCCCCCCAATGCTTCCCATCGACCCCCCAACCCGCCCCGCACACACTCCCCAGGGATAATGAGGCCCTTCACAGGGATCATCAAAGCATATCACACCATTTGGGGGAGGGCCAAGGCCCTCCTTAACATATCTGGGCTGCAATAGTAACCCTCCATAGGGAATGGGCTCCCAAAGTCCATTTGTGATCAAGGGATAAACACTGGCTCCACTGTTAGAGGTCCCATAGACTGCCTTCCCTCCTAGCTGGCACCCACATTCAGAGGGCTTGGTGTGGTCTAACTGGTTCCCCAGCTTTGTGACTAGGGGCGCTGTGCTCTCACCAGGTCAGGTCAACTGTTTCTGTGGGTTTTTCCAGCACAGTCTTGGCTCCTTTGCTCCTCCCTCCTCCCTCTCCTCAACTGAGTTCCAGTAGTATGGCTAGGTGTTTAACCCTGGGTGCCTGTTTCTGCCTCGATCAGCTACTGGGTGAAGGCTCTAGGAATGACAACCAAGGTAGTCATCAATCTCATTATAGGGGAAGGGCATCAAAAGCAGCCTCTCCAGTGCTGCCTAGATTATTAGTTAGGGTCATCTCTGTGTATCCCCCAACATTTCCCCTGGCTAGACGTTTCTACAAACCTATAGCGGCTCCCTCTATCAAGTCATCTCCTTTCCTGTCCTCCTCTATTCCTTCCCTGTCTCAGTCCTCCGATTCTCCTCCCCGTTTCCACTTCTCTCCCCTCCCCTTCCTTCCTCCCTCCAACTTCAGTTTTGTCATATAAAATTTTCCAGTTCGTAATAATAAACTCATGTGATTCTGTGAACTTCTCTGAAGAATGGTACTCCATGCCCTATGAAGGCACATCAGCATAAAACGGCATCAGTACAAGACCCAGTCTTTAAAACTCAATCCCGCAGCTACTGGATGAAGGCTCATGTTTGTCTTTTTATTGAGCTGAACTCCTGCAACCCAGTTGCAGAGAGGGAGGAGTGATGGGCAAGGGGGTCAGTACCCAGCTGGTGAAGCCCATAGAAGCAGCTGACCTGAACAGTGGGGAGCTCATGGACCCAGACTGACGGCTAAAAGGCCAGCACCGGATTGATCCAGACCCCTGGAATGTGGATGTGAGTGAGGAGGCCTTGGAAATCTATGGGGCCTCCTATTTATCCCTAGGATACGAATGGACTTTGGGAGCCCATTCCACATGGAGGGATGTGCTCTTGGCCTCGACACTTGGGAGAGGGCCTGGGCCCTACCCTGGATGATATGACAAACTTTGGGGAATTCCCTGGAGTGCCTCATCCTCCCTGGGGAGCAGAGGACAGAAGGGGATGGGAGGATGGGGCTGGTGAGGAGTGGGGGAGAGGAGAGGAAGCTGGAATTTACATTTGAAGCAGACTTGTTTCTAATTTAAATAAAAATAAAACTCAATCCCATGATCTTCTGTAACAGAAGGGCAACTCTCTTCCCTAGAGCTATCTTGCGAGAATGTAAAAGCCTTCACAAAGAATTTATATGAACCTCATGTGATTCTTCCCCTCTATCTTCAGTTTATTTTCTTTGATAATGTTACCAGATTTTTCTTAAAATAATATAGATAAAATTTTAACCAGATTCCCAAAATTGGAAGTTGAGTGATTACTGACAGAGATGTGGATCCTGAAATGAATTCAGTCAAGTTATTGAATATTTTTAAGTTAGTGTGCTTCACTTCATTTTAGGAAAAATATTGGTATTGCACTAAGCTTTTAAATAACACATATAATTATATCCTCATTAATAGATGCCAAATATTATCATTTAATACATTGCTCCAATTAATTATGTTTTTAAATTGAACATCTAATTTCTAGCAAGTTATATTTAAATAATTATGTCTCATGCTAATGAAATAGGGCACTTCAGAACCTTCTTCATAAATGCAAACTAAAATGACCTATAAAACCAAGCCTGGCTTCCTTCCTTGACACATTACTCCAGCCCCAGCCCCCTGGTCCTGCCCCTCGTGCTTTTTTGCCCTGCCAGGTCAAGACAGTTTGTATTTACTGGAAGTGGAAAAGCTTATTCTCCATGTATGTCACCGTTTTCCATGGTGCAAGGACTCTGCATATGTTCTCCTCCATCCCAAGGCCCCCTTCCCTCATGCCTATGGTTAAAACACACTTGCTTCCTCTTGAAGGAGTCTTTCTCAACTCCTTGTTGAGCTCTCAAAACGGCCCTTCTAGAATATTCGCTGCACAACCAAGCTGTTACCTGCCTCTGAGCTTGACTGTCCACTTCTCTACTTCTGTATTATCTTGGTGTCTTGTACATCATGAACCCTCAGCATATAGTGGCAGATGACAGACTCTTTTTTTATTCTATTTCTTTGTTTTCTTTTTCCTAAATTAGTGGATAGAGAAATAAACTAAGAAAACTGGCAGGTGAAATCAATGCTTTTTGAATGACTGAATAGAATAAGTAAACTTGTGAGTTCTATGAGTATTAGTGAGTTGGGTATTTACATGGTAGGCACTCATGATGATGAATAAGAACCAGAATACTTATATGTTAAAATCAGAAGTTAAAGACACACTACTAAGCAGTGCCATTTGAGTAAAATGAGGTAATTTATGTAAAGGATCTAGCAAATGCCTCTCAGTAGCTCTGAAATACAGTAGATGGGTTTTATTGTGCTTATTGTTGCTGTTGCTATGTTGTTCAGTAATTAGGAAATGAACAAAGCTACCTAATACAGCATATGTTACCAGATAATGCTAAAGCATTTATTTAACAATGCTATCTTCATTTGCATCAAAAAAGTCTTGAAATAAATTATGATGCATAAAATTGTAATTACATATAATGCATAAAACAACTTAATACACAATGTACTTTGATATAATTCTTACAATGAATTATCATATGTTTGTATAGTGAGAGAAGCTTATTTTATAATTGTAGACATATATGCTATGTTAAATTTTATTCTTTTTTAGATAATATATTTTACTGTTTGTAATAAATGTTCACACATACTTTTCCAGTGATATTTAATTTCTTTGATTCTCTGATATTCTTATGTATGCCATTAATTATTATCCACAGAGGCTTCCATCTATTTCACTAGTATTTGGATATGCAAATAAAGCATTCAAGTTTTTTGTATTTGACCATACTGCTTTACAGTAGTCCAGTTCAAGGTACCTTGAAGGTCAAAGGTAATGTTTATAGTAAAATTGATCTTTCAGTTAATTTCTCATTCGTTAAACTACCTTAGAATTGAATGAGTGCAAAACTAAAATTGGTTTATGAAGGTTAAGAAAGGAAATCTCAGAGGGTGTGAATAACTTCCTGACATTTCCTGGCCATAAGATTGTATGATGGCCTTTCCAAACATCTTGCATTTGTTAAAACACCATATGTGGATTACCTGCCTGCTTAGCATAAAGTAGTGCCATTCTCTGTCTCACAGGGTGTTTCCCAACCGTGAGCACTTCTTTATTACTTCATTCATGCAGTTGCTTCTTGCAGAGGTGTTTATGGTGATCACATCAGTGATCTGTCAGTCTGATAATCACTCAAGTTCATCATCAGGAAACATTTTGTGATAAAACAGACAACCTCTAGGTAGCAACAGATGTGTTACTTCTAACTGAACTAGACTACAACATCTCAAAAACAACCGGTTTTCTCCAGAGTCAACACAAGAGGTGTGGTAGCTGGATCTCGGCTCTGGACCAAGTGTCAGACTCCTTTTCCTCCTACAACTGAGATAAAAATTCATTGCTCTGTAAACTCCCCCAGAATCCCTGGGTGTTTGAGAAGGCGAGGAGATTTGATTTTGTTCTTACAACAAAAAGGCCTGTGTAAAGAATTCTTTTAGTCTTCAACAATAGCAACACTAAATCCTTTTATCTGAAACCTGAGAGCCTGAGTAGAAACATAGAATTTGGAAGACAGTTCCTGAGATAACAAAATAGAGTCTTTAAATAGCTTTGCTGATTTTTCTTTCTTTCTTTTTTTCATATGGGTTCTCAAATATCTGCTCCATCCAGCATATTTAGGATTTCTATCCACCTTTGCTTTCTCCATCTTAACTGTAAACAATTTGATGTACTTTGAGCTACATTGTTGTAGCTCTGAAGGGAGGAATAGAATACAACATAAAATAAAATAGACCATGAAGTAAAACACACAAATGTGTGCCCATGGCAAGGGAAACAGACTCATGTGAAATTGCCAATTATCTAACTCTTAGTAAATTGATCTTGTAGGGAAATGTTCCTGACTAATGCTTTTTACTCTTGCAGTTTCAAAATTAAGGAATGGAGTCTCTGAAGGACTTCCCCACCTCTTTAATTTCTGTGTTCACCAAGTAGAAAACAGCAGAGACATTTGGTTGTCCTAATGTGTGGGCAGAGTGTGTCTTTCATGAGTTTAAGCATGCAGTATTGTTTTGCTTATATTTGTTGTTTGTTTTCAATATTTATGTGTTTAAGGCTCGGGGGTAAAAATCTATAATGGATACATATTAACACAAAACATATCTCTTACCTCTAAGGGAAATGGAGTTAAGCAAAAGTTCCAAATGAGCAATTATTTCTAGACCACAAGATCATGGGTACTTTTATGGAGAATATGACATTTTGGCTTGATCTTAAGACATGAAGGAGGTTTCATTAACTGTGTTGGTAGGGATTGCATCCCAGGCAGAGGCTATGAGTGCCAAGTCAGAGAATGAACAAAGCCCAGATGGTATTTGAATACAGAAGAGACAGTCTTAACTTTAGTGGAAGGATTATGTTAGAGAGGATAAGGTAACACACACAAGAGAAAGCAAATAGCTATCAGGTTGTAGAAGCTCATTTTTTTCCTGCTAGGTATATAATGACAAGTCACAAAAGTACAAGATTCAGAAGCAAAATTCTATTGAGGTCAGGGATAGTGACATGCTCATACTCACACTCACTTTGACAGGACTTTATTTGCCATAATTGTTTAAGCTACAAATAATAACTTAATTTTAATGAGACGGCTTGTGTTAGCATTCTGTTTTGTAAAAGTAAGTCATTAGAACAAACATAACAAGATCTATACAGGTAGTGTACTGTGCATCTATAATCTGTGTCTCTCTCTTCCTCTCTCATCTATATGTACTAATCAGCATTATCAGCATTGCATCACTGTCGCAAAATACCTGAGATACCAAATCATAAGGAAGAAAGGTGATTTTTGCTTTTGTCTTTAGAAACTTTAGTCTTAGCCTACTAGGTTCAATTGCCTTAGGATTGTGCAAGGCAGGATATCAGGATATCATACTGTTAATATGCAGTGAATAAAGATGTTTATCTCATGGTGATAAGGAAGAGAGAGAGAGAGAGAGAGAGAGAGAGAGAGAGAGAGAGAGAGAGAGAGAGAGAGAGAGAGAGAGAGAGAGAGAGGAGGAACAGAACCTGGATATCTCCTTTAAAATGTGTTTCTTATGAACTAATGGTTCTGCCATGTTGCTATAGGATATCAACCTTGCCTTCGAATTTTGAGTTAAAACCCTGGCACTATGGACCCAGGTTATCACTTTTTAAAAACGAGTACATTTTCTTTATTTCAGCATGTTTTAATAGTTTGACAATTACATACACATATATAATATATTCTGATCCCAGTCAACTCAAAGCTGCTCTGTGCCATGTCCCTCCGACTCTTAATGGCCTCCTCTTCTTCCATGCAATGACCCCTTCTAATTGCGTGTCTCTGTTAACATGTGTGACTCACTGGGTTCATTTAGTATTGCTTAGGTAAACACGGCAAAGGGGTCTTTGCTGGAGCATGGGCAACTACCAGTTTCTGCCCCAGGTGGAGAAAAACAAAATTTCCCCTCTGTCAGAAACCATAACTGCCGGTAGCTCCCCAGGGAGGGATGGAGCCTCATCAGCCCCCACCCCTAGTTCATAGAATGTTGATAGGCACACTTTTGTGCAGGTCTTATGCAGGTAACCACAGTTGGTGAGAGTGCATAAATACAGTGACCATGGCATTTCTAGAAGAAAGCATTTCAAAGCCCCCATGGTGCTTTCGTTCTTCCTTTCTCCTCCTTTTTGATGTTTCCTGAGCCTAACAGGTGGTGATACAGATGTCAAATTTAGAGCTGACACTCAACACTCACTTCTTCTCAGCATGCTTCTCATCATTTGAACAATACAGCAATACATCTCAGTGCCTTCTTTGATGCACACACACCTAACTGCTTATGACACCCCCCACCCTAACGTCAACATCTTTCTTGCTCACCAGTGATCATTCAGTGTGTGCCTGTTCCCCCAGGATTGTCTAAGCAACTCCCCAAGATGAATTTTGGTGAGTTCTCATGTTCAGTCACTTGATATATATATATATATATATATATATATATATATATATATACATATATATATATGTATATATAATATAGTAAGGAGGAGGTACACGTGAAAATGGGAATACGATCTGAATTAAAGGCCTCCAAATCCTTAGATCACCGTCCCCAGGGCAGTTCCTCATATTCACTTTACAATTGCTGTTCACCTCACTTTTCATTTCTCGAAATCGTTCCACACACACCAAGATATTTTAAAGCCATAGATCAGTCAATTAAGGGTACATATCTCTTGGGGTACAGTGAAGTTTGTGAAGCTCTTTTTTTCAATATCAAAGTTCTTCCAAAGTTTTCCGATTGAGTTTGTATGGATAAAGAATAAAAGAAAGAAAATATATCTCCCCTTGGGACCCCTTGGATAAGGAGATATCCACACACAGGCAGATTCATAATGATGTGTGTAAATCCCAACACAATTTAATTTGTCCTTCACTTATTCCAGATCCTCTGGGTGAGGATACAAGGAATTCAACCCCGAAGAGATGGTTCGGGTTACAATCTCTCACCACTCCTGTTGCTTCTGCTTGCCAAGGAGGAGAAGGGGTACATCCTGTGGGAATATCAGGTCTTCAGAAAGTTGGATTCCTTTTGCAAAGACCCAAAGAAACAATTTAGGTTTCTGAGAATGGCAGAGAAGAGGGATAACTGACCCTGTGTGGCCCAGCTTGTGGTCTCAAACTTCACTGAAAGACATCCCAGGATCCATAACAGCTCAGCATTTCTCAGACTGTATCAGAAGTGACCAGATCAGCAGACACATACTTGTGGGCTACCTTTTAAAGTTGTACTGGACGGCTTGGTAGAAACTAAATACTCAAGAAGCAGGATCTCTTCTCTGTACAACTAAACCAAACAAAAACAAAACACCTCAGTAGCCCATATAAAATATACACTTCAAATTAACCTTGTTCCTTTATTTCAATAATGGCAGTGAGGATGAAATTAAAACTATTCTTTTTAGTTTCTGTCAACCAGAATTACATCTACAGCTTACCACTACTGCTACACAGAGGAGAGAGGATGGTAACCATGTGGAGCAATAAGGAATTTTCTGGGGCTGAGAGGTAGTGAAGTGACTCCAGATTCAGTGGTAGCGTTTTACCAGCACAACATGGAGCTTTCAATTGACCAGGACATTTATTTTCAATTTGCTTACCCTCCCTTTACTTAAATGCTCCCATGGTGTCAGGCTCACTTAAAGCAAGCAGTTTACTTACATTAGTGTTTCCATCCCCAGGACTATTATTTGCATGGCTCTTATGAACCATTGTGACTCAACACTGTTAATTAAAGCAGAAAGGTACATCTGCAGAGGAGTTAGAGAATGAACATTTTCATTATTTTCTTTTCATTCTCCAGAGGTAGAGTTATTGTAGTCCAGATTAGCCCTGAACTCACTATGTAGCTAAGTATGATCTTGGACTCTCTGTCTTCCTGTTTCCAGTTTTCAAGTAAGGGATTTTAGTCATCCATTACCAAATCCAGCTGAACAATTTATATGAAACAAATCAGGACAGTGCTTAAATTCATTGGCTGAGAGCAATCGGTGGTGTTTACTTATAGTGCAAATATATATATATGTATATATATATATACATATACAAATATGTATATATATATATATACCACTAAGGGATCCATAGCAAATAACTATAAAGTGGCAGGGTTAGGGAACTTGACAATAAAATTATGTCAGGGAATAAATATACACATTAATTATATTTTCACTTTTTCAAGAATTAGAACACGTATCTAGTTTTTAAACTTAAGTCGTTTGTTTTCTTTAAACTCCTAAACCACTCCTGATCACTCCTATTGCATAATTCACCCTAAAATGTTGCTAAGTTTATATCCCATGACCACATTTATTTCTCCATGCTTAAAAGCATATTGAAAAGGAAAATGCTTGTAATATAAAACTGGAATGGTAAGGCCACTTAGGGTAAAAGGATAGACTTCAAGTTAAACACAAGGCTAAGCAGTTTCAATGAATGTATATGTCTTCCCACACGCTCTGATTTCTTTTCAGACAAGAAAAGGTTACCCTGTTCATTTTGTAAAGATAATGATTTTTGCAGGACTGTGGATCAACCAGACACATCCACAGCTTGGATGTCCCATGTATTTTTTCACTGCTCCAAGAAATGTATCAAGTAGTGACATATCTCAGATGCATCCAATGAAGCTGTAATGTTTTAACAATGACCCACAATTTTCCCATAGAAGGGATCTGGATTCATCCCACAAGAAAACACAATTAGAAAAGTTAAAATCAATTATTGGAATGGTCTTTTGCTCATTGAAATTGTAGTAGTAAAAATGACATCATCATTATCAATTTCTGAAGTGCCAAACTGGCTTTCTGCGGCCATCCCAACTGTGATTTAAACACCTCCAAGGGTGTTTGCCTGTACTAATTAATATCTCTTGACTCCTTGTATACAGAACATAGATATTTAGGAACACTATGTTTATTCTAACCCAAGTTTAACATAAACAACTAAGCAAATGGATAGCTCAGTGGAACTTCATCAATTATATTAGATATTATATTAGATAAATCATTTAGATATTCAGGGCTGAAGCTTTAGTGCACTGCATAATATTCAAATATCTTCTCTCAATAGTCTTCTCCAGGGAAGAACACACTACCTGGTTATCCAATACCAAATGGTCAGCCCTGAAAACATGCATAAAATAACATTATTTGGACTGAGAAGATTATATTTAGGAACATATACATATATACATACAACATAAAAACAAAAAAGACGTCATGAACTTGAAAGAAAGTGAGGAAGGATATGTAGGAGAGTTGTTGGGTGACAAGGGAGAAATAATATAATCTCAAAAATAAAAGAAAAAATCAAGAAATATATTTCTCTTAAACAGTTGCTACATATTGAGCTATCAACTACCATGTACAGTCCACAAGTTCATCATATATCATTTCTTTCCATCCATTGAAATCCATCATTTTGAAGAGAAAAAAGTCCGCACTGAGAAACCCGTTGAGCAGGTCTCCTTAAACATCTTGCAGGGCTTCCCTCTCCTCTCCTGTCTCACTCTCCTCCTTTTATCATTGTTTCACCTTCTTCGGCTATCTTCTCCTTTTGCAGCAAGAAGGATGGCAATCATTTTCATGACCTTCTATTGGAGACTGGCAGGTTTTTGTGAAAACTTTGCATCACATGAAAAGAATCCCTGACTTCTTTTTTTGCCTGAGTTGAAGCCTGATAATCGTTTCTCCAGAGACGTTAAACTATACACATAAATAAGTATTGATTGAATCACAGGCTATTGGTAGGCTTGGCCTTATGTGATTATCGTACATCTTCTATGCCATGTGTAGCTTCAGGATATTGAAAAGAAATTATGTAAACTTCTAAGGTCTTTCTTTCTTCTGGTTAAAGAACAGCAGCATCTGTTCTCAGACTTATTTCCTTGTATTTTTTTTTCAGTCTGGGCAGTCTCTATTTTGCATTAAAGTAAAATAGAGTTTAAATTCCCAAACACCCATTCCTCATTCTTTTATTTTATTATTACTTTAATTTTAAATAGCTTACAACTGGGATTGACATATTTGCTTGTATTTTAAGTGCATTGAGAATTAATGCAAGTGCTGTGGTAGATAACTAGCTATGCTTGCTCCTCATCTTTTCCTAAAAGCATCTGGAGCTTTCTTCTGCATGCAGGAAGTATGTCATTAATTTATTTAACTTTAAAAAAATAACAAAATAAGGAAATAATACAGCATGCCCTTTCTCTAGAAAGTGTTGAATCAGTGGCAGACTTGGTGATGGTGCTAAGAAACTGATAAACACAAAGCCCTGGGGAGCCATGCTAATTGTTCTGGGTGATGATGGTAACATGCTCAGGGTGGGGAGCTGTTGAATAAGCTGCTAGTGCCTCTTGGGGGTAGGTGTAGCATCCACACAGCGCTGATCTGAAGAAAGTAGATGAGAAGAGTGTAATACAGGCAAACTGTCTAAAACCTCCGCTGACCCCAGAACTAAGGCCCTGGGGGAAATCAGAGTTGTCCTTTGCTGTCCTACATAGGCTGAGGGGGAGACAGAGTTGCATTTCATTAGCAAAAGCAAAGGATGTTCAGCATTCTCAGAAGGGAGATGGGTGATAGGCAGCTGGGGAGAGCATGTTGGATAAATACAAGCTTGTGGAATTTTAAAAGTGTTCCCCTCTTGCCTCTCTGTAGGTGGCTGCCTCTCAAGGTCTGGCAGGCACCCAAGTGTTGAGCATTACCTAGGCATTTGAAGAGAAAATAAGTGCAAAAGGAATCTGCAAAGCTGTGTTTCATGCAGCATCAACATGAAGGAATGCCACGGGCTGAGTTTTGCTCACCCTGTTGGCATGCAGAATTATTTTGAACTATAGAAAGCTGTCTTTCCCTCATCCAGGAAAAACAAACAGAACAAAAACAGCAGAACTAATTAAGATCGTCATATCTCAATAAATATGTAAATGAAAAATCCAAACAAAGAAATTCTATTTATCACATCATAAAGTTGCAAATTGCTGTACAGACTGGCTTGGAAGAATTGCAAGGAATAGAGAGTTCTTAATGGTTTTGCTTGGAGACTGGGAAACTGCCTCCATAGGGTGATGTTTAAGCAGCAAGGAGATATGCTGGCGAGGACAGATTCTTTTTGTGCATATTTTTCCAATTGTAATAGTGAGGAAAGGGTGAGAGTGCAGTAACTGTCTTACTTACCTTTGCATTGCTCTAATAAAGTACTCCAATGGAAGCAACTTATTGGAGAGGCTTATTTTGCTCACAGTTGTAGGCAGAAGTTTCTGTCTCATGTGGACCCACAGCCGATTTGCCACAAATAAGCACACAGAGACATATTAATTTTAAACTGTTTAGCCTATGGCTTGGGCTTCTTATTGGCTAGCTCTCTCTTAATTACTAACCCATTTCTATGAAACTATGTATTGCCATGAGGCTGTCGCTTACCTGTAATCCAGTATGTTACTCCTTAGGCAGCATGGTGTCTCCCTGGCAGCTTCTCTCTGCCTCCTCTCCCCAGAATTCTCCTGGTCTACCTATATTTTATGCCTTGCTACTGACTAATCAGTGTTTTATTCATTAACCAATAAGAAAAACGTATAGACAGAAGAACATCCCGAATCCCACAGTTCCAGAGAACTATAGCCTACCCACACAGGGAAGACATGGAAGTGGGGAGGAAATGCTCTGCTATTTGATGCTGCCTGGTCACACTGCATCCACACTCAGGAAGCACAGGGCACACATGGAACGGAGCACAGCTGTTAAAGTTTCAGAGCTCACTCGCAGTGAACCACTTCTTACAGTGGAATTCCCCTTCCTAATGCGGCAGTTCTCAACTTGTGGGTTGTATCCCCTTTGGGGAGGGGTCGCATATCAGACATCCTGCTTATCAGATGTTCACATTACTATTTATAACACTAACAAAATTACAGTTGTGAAGCAGCAATGACATATTTTTATGGTTGGGGGTCACCACAACATGAGGAACTTTATTGGAGGGTCATAGCATTGAGAAGGTTGACAACCACAGTTCTAAAGGTTCATGGCCTTCCCAGAGAGCACCATCAGCTGGACACCAACTGTTCAAAGGCATGAGCTCTTAGTGGTGGTGGTGGTGGTGCTCTTCACATTCAAACCACAGCAATAGCTAACTGTGAGTTCCTGTGCTTCTGGCTTTTCAATTTATGAAGGAAAATAAGATTTCATAGGTTAATTCAATGAGACTCACAGAAAGTAATTTCTTATTGTAGACTTTATGCTGGTAGCCAAAATTCAAACACCCTGTTGAGTGACTTATTCCAAGTTTCTATCTTGTTTTTAATTTATATTTTTCTCCAGTGTCACAAGACTCCTCAGTACCACCCAAAGTAACTTTTGGGTGTGTGCCTAGAAGACATCAAAACAACCGGTTGAAAAGGAGGAAATGAGAACTATTTGGAGATGTCTCTATATAGATTCCACATCCAGATATTAAAACACACTCTGGAGCAACAGTTAGATTTCTGTATCATATTATTTCCTTTAATTTATTCTCACTATATTTAATCCTTTCTGGTTGAACTTAACCATCTTTGAAAAGGGAAAGAGAAATACAGGAGATAGCTAGCCCCCAAATATTGCTGGAGATCCTGTAAGCCTGGCTTATTGCATGCATTATGTGCTAAGGGCATAGAGTTGAAAGCTCCAGAGAGAGTGTCACGCCAGTATAATGCTGGTGGCTTTATTTAAGAAGCTGTTCTTGGTTTGACCTCGTAGACTGTTGCATTCAGAAGTGTCTGAACACTAGGATTCTGTTTTGCTTTGTTATGTGAGACTAACATTAGGATGAGACTATGTATGAGGATAGGGGATTATTTGGAATGAGTAAATAGTTAATGAGGTAAGGATAGCCTGGTGCCTGTTAAGTACTTCTCACTGCCCAGCCCCTGCACAAATGGACAGCAAAGTTCGCAAAGTAGCAGAATGCTTAGAATTACATATTACTACTGGCAGTTATCAGACCAAAGATACATGACTTTTCAAAGCTCATTTAAACAGATGTTCTAAGGAAGGTTTCAAAGCAAGATGACTAGAAAGCTTTGCTATTTACATGTGAGGAACCACAAGGGGTGTCAAGGATGTTTGTAATGTATTTTGGTAGGTTTGAGTGATTTTGTTTATAGGAAATAAAAACGTGAATGGAGTAGTATCAGGATTTGTGAAGCTAGTCTGCCCACTGGCTGGGGACAACTGCTGGCTATAGCCTTTCTTTAATAGCTCCCCACTTCTTTTCATTTCCCTGCTTCCCTTCCCTCCCATTCCACCTCTTTTTATTTGCTTTCTTATTGTCTCTACATTTCCCTCCTTTGATCTCCAGAAGTATACCCATTCAGACTTTTCTGGTTCTTCTTTCTATTCGTAAATCTGAATTTGATAACAGCTGGTGTTCTGGACTTCTTCAAGCTCTTCCTATGCATCCCTGAATCTCCCTAGTAAAACCAAAACGAACAGACAAGCTTTTGTATTTTGGGGGTGTTGCCTGCATGACAAATTTATTGGGTAAGCCAACCGGAGTTTCATAAAGTAATTAGGTCTGGCAGTACATTAAAATCAAGGTTCACATCCCACTTCGGGAGACATACCTTTATATTTTCATGCTCATATCTTTTCTGCAGTCACTTGGCATGTACTTCTCATGTGTACTGTCCTCAGATCCAGACATGCTGTCTGGGAGAAAGGTGGCTCAGAGTTGCATGGGTGAAAGGATTTGCAAATAGAGAGGACTGCACTTTGCTCTGAATCGGGCTGTTATATACTTGACATTTGATGATGTGTCCCTTTGATCAGAAATTTTTTGCTTTTCTGTAATTTTTTTATTTATCTTTGAAGTGTGTCTTTTACCATTGATGACTTTTAGTTACATATCTAATATTTTAAACATATATTTAAATTCTAACTTTATTTACTTGACTTGCTCTGTTTTCTTTCTTTTTGTTATTAATTTTAAGTCATTTTTTATTAGTTCTTTGGGAATTTTTTACAGTTTCTTTTGAACATATTCACTCCCTCCACTGAATCCTCCCAGACCTATCCTTTTCTCTATATTCCCATCTTTCTGTCCTCTTTGTTTCTGTGTTTGTTTGTTTTTAACCTATCACCGGGAGTTTATGCTGGCTATATAATCTTGGATGTGTGATATCCCACTTGAGAGTGGTTGTCCTACCAGAAACAGCACTCTTAGGAAACTTACCTTCCATCTCCCTGTAGCAGTCATGTGCCATTAGTCCCTCAGCAAGGCAGAAGAGAGATTAACAACACAGAAGACCATTGGGAAACATCATATAGAATCCTATTGCTTTAGAATCTTCTTACAATACATACATACATATATAAAAATAAGTTAAAAAGGAGTCAACCTGTTACAGGTTAATGAGGCTTCTACTAGACAACACAAAATGACAAAAAAAAAAAAGCCCAGAGTCTGAAATGGGTTATCCTTCATTGAGATGATTTTTCCTTCTTATCTGTTATCTCTTTTGGTCTTTGGTTTATTCTAAAGCATTTAATGTAAATTTTACAACTCTGACTCCCTTGTCAACTGACATGTTTTTCTAACAATTTCTATCTTAATTTTCGTTGATTTAAATGTGACTATGTCTTCTTTAACTTTTAACCACTTTCAGCTTCCTTCTTTGAAATTATTCTTGCCATCTTTTATCAATAATTGACTAGACTCTTCATGAATTATGAACAAATTGTATTAAGGGATTAGTAAAATACCAAGAATAAGACTTACCTATCAGGTTAAAGGTCCAGAATAGATTACGTTTATGTTTCTTGAGACTTAGTATTTCTCCCCACTTTGATCTTCTGAATAAAGTTCAGATTTTGTATTTTAAGTTGAAAATGAACAGAAATAGTCATGTGCATTTATAGAAAATACCAGCTCTTGATTTTCCCTTCTGAACTCTGCTTCACATGAAGTCAGTCTTTCTGAATTACTTATTTCTGATGCAAAAAATCTCACTCTACCTTTCTTTCCTCCCATCTGATTTATGGGTAAATTGCAGCTCTGTAAATATGTTTTCTATTTCTTCCAGTTCCTGCATCCTCAACAAGAAGCCTAGAATTCCTAAGAAAATCCTTCTGGTTGATCACAACTGTATAGTTCTTTGGTGGTTTGAATAAGAATCGCCCCATTAGATTCATATATTTGAATGCATTAGGTGATTTGGCTTTGTTTCAGTAGATGTGGCTCTGTGGGGTAAGCGTCATCTTTTTGGGGGGTATGGGCTTTGGGATTTCAAATGCTCAAACCAGGTCCAATGTCTCTTCCTGTTGCCTGTGGACCCAGATATAGAAACTCTTCAGCATAGACTGTCTGCATGCCACCATGCTGATAATGTACTGTAAGCAAACTATAAGCTAGCCTCAATTAAATATTTTCCTTTATATGAGTTGCTGTAGTCATGGTGTCTCTTCACTGCAATAGAACATTGACTAAAACAGCTTCTTTCTCTCATAGCAGCTTATCATGCTGGATAGCTAGGGAAGTATGAGTCCATTCTTAGTGTCATCTCTTATTAATCACATTTTCATGTAACTTAATAGTTCATGGTTTTGAAAGTAAGGTAATTTCTTAATGTTTGTGAAAGTTTTTGAAATAATTTATTTTTCTTGTATTAATTTTGGCATCCTAGCTCTATGTAAGTCGCACAAATTCTTATGGTTGTATAGATATTAACATCAAAATAACCTTTTGTGAGATTTGATACTTTCTTTCTGTCAACTTAAGTATCTCCTAGTTTTACAATTAAATCCTCTGTATATCATAACTCTGCTGTGAATACAGTCTTTTCTCTTTAAATTAGTGTTTTAATTAATTTAACTAATTAATGTTCAAATATAAGAACTATAGAGACATACACTCACACTTGTGTATGTAGTCATATGTTAGCTTTCGTTGTTCTAAAATGTTCTTTTAATTGCTTTCAAAAATATGATCATGACAGTCAGAAAAATAGCTAAGATTCTTTTTCTATATTATGTATTTTGTGTTTTAAATACAGTTATTAACTTGTTTATTTGGTATGTGAGGAGTGCACACGTGGAGATCAAAGGGCAACTTGTGTGAGTCAGTCTCATTGCTTCTGGTCCCAGGGATCTGGCAGGAGGTGTCAGACCCAGCATCAAGAACTTCTCCCTGCTAAACTGTCTTATCAGCCCCAAATTCCCTGGTGTTATTTGACAAATTTTACTAAATTAAACATTCATGGAAAAATTTACTATTGTTTCTCTGACAAGTGACTCTTGATGTTGAACTTAATTTGATTGCTGTGATGTTTTATAATTATTATATTGCATATGGCAGTGGCCATTGGTGTTTTGATTGAATTAAATGTCCAGTTTAATTATAGGAAATTGACAACATCACTGATTGGCTCTTCACAGGGATTGATGTTTTCCTTAATCATTTTGGGGATAGGATTTTTATTCCTAGATCATTTTCTTCTCTATCAAAGTAACATTTAATCAAGATTTTCTTTTTATCATTTTCCCTTTATGTCACACAAAAATCCTTCCCAAAGTATGCTTCTACTTGTCACACCCCTACTTATAAGCTTTCTCACATTTTAGCACTTTAAGCAGTTACTTTAACGAGAAATGTGATGCTCCGACAGAGAGCATTTGGCAACATCAGATGCCATCTTTTTGGTTGCTATTAAGGGTAAAGGAGTTAATGTCATAGGCAGCTATTGGGTAGAAACCAGCACACTTTAGTGCAAAGAAACTGGAGAATCCCAAGGCAAAGAGTCACCTTGTGCTGAGGCTGAAAATCTACTGCAGACGAGAAAGCTATGAACGTCTTTCTCTTCCCTCATTTACCTACAGTGTTAGAAAAAATACTACATTGTTACAACAAAATAGTCCTACACTAGATTTTACTCTAGAGTCCAGTATACAAAGGTCAGAGGGAGAGATGGGAATGGCATGAATACATTGTCATTAATCACTGTATCAGTATGTATGTTGAAATTTATAGGTTAAATTAGATTTCTATTGACAGCATTGAGAGGGAAGGTGAGAAGGACATGCAGGATAGAAGGCTCAGTGTTATCTAAAGGCAGGAAATAAGGTTTTTCCTGTTACAGTATGAAGAAATAATTTATACATCACAATGTAATATGAGTCATGTTAACATGTTAATGAAGGCAGAAATTTGGTTTTTAGATGGTAAAGTTGCAAACTGATTTAACTACTGCTTCTACTAAGAAATCATGGACACACTGAAGGGATTTTTGGTTTGTATTTGTGTTGGTTATTGTCTGCTCTTCCCTGGTGGTTTAGATCTTTCTATAACACTTAAATACACATTGCCTTACCTAAATTTTACTATACCACTTTATGGTAAATAAAACTGCCCTCCTGGATTCAATCATAACCTGTGTAGAAGTACATTATACTATATAAGTACTACGCATATACAGTCTTTTTTCTTGTCATTATTCCCTATAAAATATATTGCAACAACTGTGATATTAATAATTATAATTATGAGATGATTTAAAGCATATGAAAAGATACTTGAATAGATCATATGCAAATTCCTGCTTTTTTAACAAAACAGAATTGAAAATCTAGATATTTAGTATTTTCAGGAAATGCTAGTTACAGAAGAAAAGCTTATAATGTGATTTTTTTTCACCTTAAATATCAAGAAACTTGCCAGACATTGGTGGCACACGCCTTTAATCCCAACACTTGGGAGGTAGAGGCAGAGACAGTGAGTTCAAGGTCAGCCTGGTCTACAGAGCAAGTGCCAGAATAGGCTCCAAAACTACACAGAAAAACCCTGTAAGAAAAAACAAAAACAAAAAAAAAATCAAGAAACTGACCTGAAAATATACAGGTGAATTCTTTGAGGAACTCAATACCTAGCTTAGTGCTTTGTGCTGTTTAGTAATTGATTAGTATTTAACTGACACCAAGGATAACTGGTGCTGCTATTATTAGTTATATGAATGGAATCCACTAGTAAGAGTCACAAGGTAGTATCAAAGAGGACAATTTCAACCAAGAGACTTATCTCTTTCAGCTAAGCTGCCTGAAATAATGGAAGACCCGCATCAGTAGCGCTTGCACACTTCTCCAGTTACCAAGATTGGTTTGAAAACTTGCACACAAAACTGACCTGTTTTTCAGTGGATGCTGAATATTTTTTTTCATCTTAGATTTTTCTTTTGATTGTAACCCTGTGATGACTAAGAGAAGTTAAAAAGTTTTCAAATGCATGAGTTATTGACATATTCCAACTTTTGTGCATAGCAAAATGCATCTTATGTCTGGCTCACCTCCTTCATTCTGCAACACCTTTCAATGACTTTATTAAGCTTTAAGCTTGATATTGTTCAAATGTTGTGGACAAAGCCAGAGAAGGAGATGATGGAAATGAATGCATTAGTGCAGTGTGCTGAGATGAGGGGAGGGCAACACCAGAAAGTCCCTGGTGCTGATTGCTAAGGCGCTAAGGTTGCTCTAAAAGGTTAACTGAAGTCAAATTGTGCTCGAGCCTCATACAATCCATCTGCAGCTGATAATCTTTGAGAAAAAAAGAAAAAGAAAAGAAATGCCATGTGATGTTTCCCAAAGTCTTCATGACTTTTGGATTTGTTTTGAGGACTATTTGGGTGTTGTTTGTTTGTTTTTCTTTTTCTTTGCCTTTTGTTTTCTGTATCGTTTATATCCATTGAGACATTGCAAACACCTCGTGAGCCCTTTGACACCAAGGTAACTATGTCTTTTCTAGCTGGTATGTGTCAACCTGATACAAGGTAGAGTTATCTGAAAGGAGGGAACCTCAGTTGAGAAGGTGCTTTCATGATCTGGCAGTAGGGCAGATGGGGAGGCTCCAGCCCATTGTGGGTGATGCCATCCCTGGGTCGGTGCTTTTGTGTTCTGTAAGAAAGCAGACTGAGCAAGCCACAATGAGCAAGCCAGTAAGCAGCTTCCCCATTCGTGACCTCTGCATCAGTTTGGGTATCCAAAGTTCCTGCCCTGGCTTCCTTACATGACAAACAAACTATAGTGTGGAAATGTAAGCCAAATTAACCCTTTCTTCCCCAACTGTTTATTTGGTCATGGTGGGTTGTTGCAGGAATAAAAACCCTAAGGCAGATAGGGACACAAACTTTTTAAGGAAAAAGAAAGAAAAAAAAAGAAGGGAGGGAGGAACGAAGGGAGGAAAGAAGGGAGGGAAGAAGGAAGGAAAGACTCCCCTTACAGATTACAAAGATCACACGAGGATTTGTAAATATGGGAAATAAAATAACAAGAACACTCAATGAAATTGTCAAAAGGAGCTTGTGTTAATATAACTACTTACTTTGCTTGATTAACTGCACAAGAACACACATTTTCCTTCATACGCAAAGTGCTTCCAGTGTTTTAGAAAACCTACAAACAATTTTCAAGAATGGCTACACATTTACTAGGAGTCTAGTTGATATCCTCTTTGCTATTTTGTATTATGGCTATTTTTAGCTTTAAACTTAATTTTCATTTTATCATAGTCTTTCCCTAATGACTGCTATTGATAAATATCTTATGTCAGACATATATCTTCTTCATGTCATCTACATATTTCATGAATAGATTTTTATAATCCATTTTGAGAGCTCTTTACAAATTCTAAATGCGGCTTCTTTATCAGATGTGTGTTTTTAAGCTATTTTCTCACAGTAAATACATTGTCTTTCTTCATCTTCTTAATGAACTCTTGTAGAATCAAATTTTATTTTTAATGAAGTACAATTTATGTGTTTTTTTCTCTTACATGTCATACTTTTAAGTAATTTCTAAGAATTCTTTGTCTAGGCCAGTCTCACTTACCAATTTCTGGATATTCATATTCTGAGAGATTTACAGCTTTGTATTTTACATTTTGAACCTAAAATTCATTCTGGATTAAATTTGTATAAAACATAAGGTTTACGAATGACTTTATTTATGTTTTTTTGAGAAGCTTGCAGCTGCTTCCAAAAGGGCAATTTTCTTCTATTCACTAACTTCCATTTTTGTAAAAATTGCAATCATTTATATCTGTGCTCTCTGCTCTTTATTGATCTTGGTGTGTGCCACTCTTGCAATGCTGTACTGTCTGGAGCACAGTTACTATGTGTATCTTGAATTGTCAATCTGGAGTTACAACTCAGTTGGTAGGGTATCTGCCAAAAACACACAACACCCCAAGTCTGCTCCCTAGCACCACAGGCATAATGGTACATACCTATATTTCCAACACCTTGGGGCATGGGGTGCAGGAAGGAAGGATGATCTGGAGTTCAAGGCACCTTGACTACAAAGTGAGTCCAATGCCACCCTTATATGTCACTTTTTTACCTTATATATCACTTTCTTATCTTAAAACATTGACTGAGCCGGCGTTGGTGGCACACGCCTTTAATCCCAGCACTTGGGAGGCAAAGGCAGGTGGATCTCTGTGAGTTTGAGGCCAGCCTGGTCTACAAGAGCTAGTTCCAGGACAGCCTCCAAAGCAATACAGAGAAACCCTGTCTTGAAAAACCAAAAACAAACAAAAAGAAAACAAAACAATGACTGAAAGGAATGATTGAGTGGCTATCCTACTTTTGTCTTGTTTTCAAAATCATCTTAGTTATTTCTTGCTCATTTTCTTTCTGTATAAATGTTGGAGTGATCTCAGATTTTAGTCTTTACTATTTTGAGTTCTTGAAGTCATTTCTGCTTGTAGACTATTTAAACATACTTCCTTTCTGTGATCTGCTTCTTATGCCTGTTGCTATAGCATGTATCTCTGGTATGAGTCTGGTATATGTTTTGTTAAATTAATATCCAACTGCTTCATTTTTGTTCAGTCATTATGAAATATATTATAGCAACTTGCTACTGCATGGAAATGAAATGCAGTTGATATTTGCATACCTGGCTTTATAGGCATTCTTTGTTAATATGAGGAACTCTTGGTACTTTTAAGTGTGTTTTTAATCATTAATCAATATAAGATTTTGTTCATTGTTTTCTGAATACATGTATATGGTAGTGTAATTCTTGAACACTATCCTATTAATATAGTGTATTACATTTATCGCATTTTAAATATTGAGCCAAGCTTGACTCCCAAGATTTAACTTCATGTTGTCAGGGTTTACAATTATCCTATATAATACTAAATCTAATTTGTTACTTTTTAAAACAATAACCCAAATTTATTTATGAGGGATAGAGGTTTGCAATTGTCTTTCTGTTTACAATGTCTAGTTTGAGTATCAGGGTAATATGAGATTTATACAATGAATAGAAAATGTCCCCTCATATTCTCTAGAAGGAATTATATAAAACTGTTGGTTTTTCATTTTGCACACTTCTCTAATGAAAATATCTGAGCCTAACATTTGTTTATTAAGAATCTAATTATGAATCTAATTTTCTGAAGAGTTCCAGAGACATTCAAAACATTATGATCACTATGCGATCCACATCATTATATTTGGCTTTAGAGACAGACATTCAGATTAATACTAGTCCATTTCACATTAGTAACCTATGGTCATTTTTATTTTCATTAATTGGGGGACTGATGTATATCATTTCTTGGGTGTTAAGTTCACATATGTATAGATTTTGCTGTTATTGTATATTTTTAACATGTTGGATCATGGTTTATTTCTGATACTGTCTTTTTTATCAATTTTTAATTGCAGTAATATCATGTATTTTTCTAAATAACCATCTCCATTTCATTGATTTTGTATCTAAATTTTGCCTCCCCTCCATTAACTCTTGGTCTTATTTTAATTCTTTCTTCTACTTGCTCTACATCTGTTTTTCTTTTCTTTTTTTTTTTTTTCTACCTGCTATAGGAGGTAGGTTATACTTTTGACTTTGAACTTTCTGTTGTGGTTGCTATGTGGACTTTCTTTTTTTCACCCTCTTAGACAGACTTACTGAGAACTCATGGTGATCCTTCTGCCTCAGTTTCCCAAGCCACGGGATTAAAAGAATGAGATATTAAGGTATGCTGTATTTTAAGCGTTGACTACCATAAATTTTTCTCTTGGTATAATTTTATTTATGTCCAACCAATTTCCATTTTACATGCTTTTTAAGAGACTATTTTCTTGCCCTTGAGACATCCTCTTTACCCTTTTTTAGCCATCTAATAGCAAATGAATGTTCAATGTTCAAGTACTACAGCTTGTCTTTGAAATCTACATCATGGTATTACAATATATATATATATACGTATATATATATATATATATGGAAATTGGTTCCTCTAGGAAGATCAGCCATACATATTTTTTGTTTTTTTTATCCTTATTTTTAATGTGTGTGTGTGTATGTGCTAGAGGGGTCACCAAAGTCTGTTTATTTAAGGAAGTTCAATCTGCAAAGTAGTTTTATTAGCTTTACTGTTCAAGGTTTACATTTGATCTGTAGGTAGATATATTTTTCCTACAGAGGCTGCTACTCTGCAGTGTTTAACTTGTATCTAGCATTCTAGAGTAAACTGTCTGTATTTTACTTCATTAATGACCAGGAACTCTAGAAACCAGAGATTTTGTAAAAAGCAATTAAGAAAATAGCTATATAAAATGATTTGCAATCATGGCTTTTACAAACTATCACTCACATACATGTTCAATTTGAAAACTTTTTCTTTTCTTTTTTTAGATTTTTTTTTTATGTAATTAGAAACAAGCTTGTTTCACATGTCAATCCCTGTTCCCTACCCCTTCCCTCCTCCCCTTCTCCCTCCAAACACCCCAACATCTCACCCAATCCACATGTTGCTCCCCGGGGAGGATGAGGCCCTCTATGGGGGATCTCCAGAATTTGTTATTTCATCCAGAGCAGGGCCTAGGCCCTCCTTCATGTGTCCAGGATGAGAGAACATCCCTCCATGTGGAATGGGCTTCCAAAGTCCATTTGCATACCAGGGATAAATATCGATCGATGATCAGAGATCCCATAGATTGCCAAGGATTCCTCACTGACACCCAAGTTTAGGAGTTCTGGATAAATTCCATGCTGGCCTCTCAGCCATCAGTCTGGGGTCCATGAGCTCCCCCTTGCTCAAGTCAGCTGTTTCTTTGGATTTCACCAGCCTGGTCTTGACCACTTCACTCATCACTCCTCCCTCTTTGCAACCAGGTTCCAGGAGTTCAGTTCACTGAGGTTTAGCTGTGAGTGTCTGCTTCTGTTTCTATTAGCCACTGGATGAAGGCTCTAGGATGGCATAAAAGTTAGTCCTCAATCTAATTATTGGGGAAGGGCTTTTAAGGTAGCCTTTCCACTATTGCTTAGTTTGCCAGTTGGTGTCATCCTTGTAGATCTCTGGAAATCACAGTAGTGCCAGATCTCTCCTCAAACCTATAATGACTCTGTCTATTATGGTATCTCTCATCCTGTTCTCCTGTGTTTTTCACCCTACTGACCCTTACTGTTGCCCATGTCCTCCTCTCCCCTACTCTTTTCCCCCTCTCTTTTTCCCATCTCCCTCTCCCCTACACCCATACTCCCAATCTGCTCACCAGATTCTGTCCCATTCCCTTCTTTGGGGGTACCATGCTTATCTCTCTTAGGGTCCTTCCTGTTTCTTAGACTCTCTGGCAATGGGATTATAGACTGGCATTCCCCTGTTTCATGTCTAAAATCTTTATATGAGTGAATAGAAACCAAGTTTGTCTTTTTGCGACTTGGTTACCTCACTCAGCATGGTATCTTCTAGTGCTATCCATTTGCCTGCAAACTTCAAGATTCCATTGTTTGTTTGTTTGTTTTTCTGCTGAATAGTACTCCATTGTGTAAATGTACCACATTTTCTCTATCCACTCTTCAGTTGAGGGGCATCTAGGTTGCTTCTAGGTTCTGGCTATTACAAATAATGCTGCTATGAACATAGTGGAACAGGCATCCTTGTTGTATGAATGTGCATCTTTTGGGTATATGCCTAAGAGTGGAATTGCTGGGTCTTGTGGTAGGCTGATCCCCATTTTCCTGAGGAATCTCCATACTGATCTCCAAAGTGGCTGTACTAGTTGACACTCCCACCAGTAGTGAAAGAGTGTTCCCCTTTCTCCCCATCCTCTCCAGCAAACCCTGTAATTGCTGTTTTTGATTTTAGCCATTCTGACAGGAGTGAGATTGTATCTAAGAGTTGTTTTGATTTGCATTTCCCTGATGGCTAAGGATATTGAACACTTTCATGGCTATCAGCCATTTTAGACTCCTATATTGATAATTCTCTATTTAGTTCTCTACTGCACTTTTTAATTGGATCCTTTGGTGTTTTGGAGACTTGCTAGTTGAGTTATTTGTACATTTTGGAGATCAGCCCTCTGTGAGATGTGGGGTTATCTTTTCCATTCTATGGGCTGACTCTTTGCCTTGTTGACTGTGTCCTTTGCCTTACAGAAGCTTCTCAGTTTCAGGAGGCCCCATTTATTAATTGTAGTCCACAGTGTCCATACTACTGTTGTTTTGTTCAGGAAGCAGTCTCCTATACCAATTTGTTCAAGAGTACCTCCCACTTTCAGTAAGGCTGGATTTATGTTGAGGTCTTTGATCCATTTGGACTTAAGTTTTGTGTATGGAGATAGACATAGATATATCTGTAGTCTTCTATATGCCAGCATCCATTTATGCCAGCACTATTTGTTGAAGATGCTTTCTTTTTTCCACACTATAATTTTAGCTTCTTTGTCAAAAATCAGGTGTTCATACCTGTGTGGGTTAGTATCAGGCTGTTCAATTCAATTCCATTGGTCTATCTGTTTTTGTGCTAATACCAAGCTATTTTCAGGACTATAATAGAGCTTGAAGTCAGGGATAGTGATCAATTTGGCAACTTTTTGCATCTACTATGACCTTTTGTGTGGTGACACCAGACCTTGAGCAGAAACCCACTTCCCCTTTGGCCTGGGAGCAGGCAGCTGTGCGATGTTTACTGAAAACAATTCAGTGCTAAAGCTCTTTGATAGGGCTCAGATAAGGGCTTGCTCACTGAAATACCATGCTTTTGACACCCCCTATGGCTAGATGTCTCTTCCTGTTTCCCTGGTGTGTCTCCCTGATCCTGGGGCTGGAGATTAACCACCAGCCAGGAGGGTGAGAAGTCTGGAAAGAATGGTATGTAGATGAATGGCAGAAGTCCTTAAAAAGGGAAGCTACTTTTTCTTAGAGAGACTTCTCCTGAGAGCTCTCTCCTAAGCAGACTGGGGTCTCCTCCTAAGGTGACTTGGGAAGATAAAGTTTTCTTAAAGCAACCGACCGGTCTCTGTGTCATCTATCCCGACCACCTCGCTACATTCTCGGATGCAGGCCGCACAGCAGGTGCGACACTTTTGCACAGTTTAGCTATTCTGGATTTGGTGTGGCATGAGCTATGTTTAAATTTCAATAACGCTATATAGCAAGCTCTGGTTCCAAACAAATTGGGAACTTAGATTAACATTTAGAGGGAAGTTTTTCAGTAAGGGAAAGGTTATCAAAATAGTCTCTTAGTAGTAATTAAGATTAATGTGTTAATAAAAACATGTCTTTTTTTGGGATGTTGAGAGCTTGGAATATTATAAATATAAGGAGTTGATTGTATGAGTAAAATATTGGAGAGGCATCACATCTGATCTTTGTATCTCAACAGAATCAATTTATCAACTCTACTGTAGTAGGGAGGTTCATGTTATGATTGACTGGAGCCGACTCCTTCTGTAGGACAAGACCCTTGTAAAGTAAACTGACCATGTTTAACTCCTGAAAACTGAACCCCATTTGTAAGTCCAATCCATTGGACACATTGATACTCATGTTCTATTAAGGGACAATGGAGAATTGCTGCAAAGTCCTAAATTTGGAGGTGGCACACATTTTAGAGAGATTATTAGCAGCACCCATAATTATTGCAGTAACATTTGTGGGAAGCAACACATTGAAATGCATAATATTCTTCTATAATGTGTTTTGGTGTCATCTTAATATCTACAGCAGAGAAATGGAGTTAAAATTTGCCAGACAAGATGTACCAGGATTCACCTCATCTACTGAGATCTCTTTATTAGATTAGGGTTTTCTTCCAAGTCACATAGCAAGGAATTGAAATCAGGCTCTTGATATTTTACTACATTGTCACCACAGTACATAAGGTGCTAGCAGAAGAGTTTCAGATACTCAGGATTCTTGCTGAACAGAATCTATGTGAGAGCCAGGTAGCTTTAACTTTCCTTTATTGAATGACTTTATTACCTACAATTCAATCTGTAAAATATAATGGTCATTTAACACAATGGGACTGTGTACAAAGGTTTGTATTTCTCTCCCCTCTTCTCTGTTGCATCTTACCAAACCTTCACTTTAGGCAACAGTGCCTGTGGAGAGCACTGGGGAGCTCAGTAAACAATTAAGAGACTGGCCTGATTCATTTCCTTAGTTAACGTGTAACCATGCTACTGATTACCCATTTCCATTGTTTATGGAGAGGTCGTTGGATGAACAGTGCTGCCTGATTTATGAAGTGCTTGCCTTCTATAAATCACAAAGTAGAAACCCAGCATGCTGCTAATCCTAATTGGTTAAGTCCTAAGTAGGGAGTGATTAGAAAGTCTTCAGGTATCTCATGCAAATGAGGGAGATATATAGCTCCTTGGGAGAAAATTCCTCTGTTCACAATATGCAGTAAAGTCTTTGGTCCATTGCAGCAGCTCCCTCTTGTCTCTTGCTGTTCAACCCCTGTTGATCACCCAGTTGTTGATAAATTAGAGAGAGGGGGGATAATAATGGAAAAGTATAAGCATAGGAGAACAGAATGTTGTTTTCTTGCTTTCTAATTTATTAGTTTCAGGCTGAATTAATGTCCGTTTCCAATCAACCATTCATCATGCTGAAGGAGAACTACGTGAGACCCACAGTTTGATTTGATAGAAGGAGGACCACTTAGTCTTGAAGTCCACTCTACTTTGGCCCAATCCTACTCTGCTGGGAGGGGATAGAATGGCCCTCTGTCTGTGACCACATGATGCTTAACCTGTATGAGAGTTCTACATATGACAGGCTATCTACATTATTTTGATGGAAATTTACTGATTGACAGAGAAGTATGGTTTTATTTGGCAGAGGAAGGAAGGAACCTAAAGACTTTGAATGGTGTCTTGCTTCCTCTCAAGGGAGGGATTTAGGGAGAGGAGGGTGTGTGTGAAAAACATGTAAAGGTAGAATGAGTCTTGATCTCATAGCAGCTGTGGTTGTATGCACAAAACCTGTGAAGATCAAGCCAATTAAAACTCCAGCATGGACCGGGTAGGAACTCATGATGCTCCAACCCTTGGTGAAGAACTGCTGGAGTTGATGGCTGCTGGAAGTGGAAGAGTCAGTTTCCTTCATGATTGTGGCCTCTCTTCCGTATCCCATTGTTCAGTGGAGAGCCTCACATCCATGCACATACAGACAACACTAACTGATCTTAGTGGGTTATTTAGAAAAAAAAATCTGAATAAACTGGGAGTGTGGGAGGATTGAGGGTGGTAGGGGAGCGGAGAAGGGGAAGGGGAGAAGGGGATGTGAGAGGAGAACATGAGGAATCAGTAAGGTCGAGTTGGGGGAAGAGCAGAAAGATAGTAAAGTAAGAGATATCTTGATAGAGGGACCCATTATGGGGTTAATCGAGAAACCTGGAACTAGGGAATTCCCAGGAATCCACAGGGATGACCCCATATAGACACTAAGCATAGTGTAGAGGGTGCCTGAATTGTCCTTACCCTGTAATCAGATTGGTAACTACCTTAATTGTCATCACAGAACCTTCATTCAGTAACTGATGGAAGCAGATGCAGAGATTCACAGCTAAGCACTGGGCAGAACTCCTGGAATCCAGTCTTAGAAAGGGAGGAGTGATAATATGAGCAATGGAGTCAAGAGCATGATGGAAAAACCCACAGAAACAGCTGACTTGAGCAAGTGGGATCTCACTGATTCCAGACTGACAGCTGGGGAACCTACATAAAACATAACTAGGCCCTTTGGGTGTAGGTGACAGTAAGGTGGCTTGGCTGGTTTGTGGGGCCACTAGAAGTGGAACCAGTATTTACCCCTACTGCATGAACTGGCTTTGGAAGTTAATTCCCTATGGAAGGATACCTTGCTCAGCCTAGATACATGGGGGGAGTGCCTCAGTCCTACCTCAAGTGATGTGACAGACTTTGATAATTCCCCATGGGAGGCCTCACCTTCTCTGTAGAGAGGATGGGGTGGGATGGGGAGAAGGTATGAGGAGCAGGAGGACAGGAGAGAGAAGGAACTGGGATTGGTATGCAAAATAAGATTGTTTTTAAAAATTAAGACAAAAAAGCTAAGAAGAGTTGGGCAAAGTGTAGTAGGGAGTCTAGGAGAAGCTGAAGAGATTAGTGAGAAATCCTCTAAGAATAAATTACAACAAAACTCAGAAAGAGGGATAGACTACCTTCCTCTTCCATATTGTAAGTTTTCTCCTTTTGGTTAACTTATCTTTTCCTTCCTCCTACCATACTCCACTGCCCTGTGTCTATTCCCCTTCCCCTATGTGCTTTTCCTTCTTCTCCTCCCTGATTCTTCTCTTCCCTTCGGGGAGATGAACTACAGGTGTAGCAGCAGCAGCAGCAGCAGCAGCAGCAGCAGATCCTCTGAGGTTGATGATGAGCCATCCTGTATGGAGGAGATCGACTACAGTGCAGATAGCAGCTCAGAACCAGAACACAACTTCACTGAGCTGGACCAGCAGATCCAGGAGTGTGCCTTTACCAAGGATGAAGAAGAGGAAAAAGAGGAAGGGACAGGGTGGAGAAGAAGATCTGTCCCCCAGTCCTGAGGGTCAGCAACAGCTCTCTTTCTCCAGCCATTAGACTAATGGCCATCATGTAGCTTCTTCACTATTAGATATATAGTGCCTAAGCCAGTAGAAAAATTAGTCTGTGTGGGTTTAGTTATCCTCTTTTTGCTGTTGTTCTTGTTTTATCATGCATCAAATCTGGGTAGGTCATAAGATTTTATGGACACAGCATGCTATCATTGCATTCAGAATTGGACTTGGGTGGTGTTTTCAGGATTGCTATGGATCCTCTGTAGACTGACCTCAGCTTTCCACCAGTCCTCAGCCTGAAACAGAAGGAAATAATAAGCAGACAAGAAGGCTTTCTTTCTGGATTCTCAGAAAGAATTCTAAGCACTTAAGTTGCCGCAGATATGAATGCTTTCTCAGTACCATACCATTTGAGCTTGCAGCACAGACATGAAGTCTGCTAAGATCCTGAAAGGCTTGGCCATTCTTCAGGTCCCGGGTAATCAAACATAAAAGCCTGTGAGACCAAGTCACAGCATGTTATCACCTTTAATATTCTATAATAATATACACTTTACAAAGGTTGGGATGCCCAAAAGCTGGACTATATATTCTGTCATAAACAAAATGATCACTGGTCTTCAAAGATTTCAAATTTGTACCTCTTGAGCTGTTTAAACACATGATGGAGATAGAAGACGTGCTGGGAAGTCCATTCATTATAGAATCAGACAGACAGATATGGTTCATATCCTGCATCTGGCAGTGGCTTGTTCTGAAAACTTAAGCAAGTGATTAAATCTTCCTAAACTTCAGGGTATTTATATGTGCTATGGGAATGGGCATATCTATATCACAAAGTTATGGTGAATTGAAATGAGATCATATATGAAAGTGTACAACTTGGCACCTCCTCCATGCTAACACTGGCTCACATCACATTTCCCACTCAGGACAGAGAGTTCTGGGTAAGTATTTGCACAGGTATGAGAAAATGCTCTCTGGAGGGGGGTCACATGATCATAATGTATTCCTTCTAGCAAGAGATCTGTAAAAGAAGCCATGGAAGAGAAGAGCAGAGGAGATGGAGAGACTTAACATTCGGGAAAATGGAAGAGGGTCTTTCAGTACATAGAGGAAAATGGCTTTGATATTGAGCTACGAGATGAACAGGCCTAGTGAAAGAAAGCCTGAGAAACCCTGGGGGTGCAGATACTAGTGGAAAAGAAGATGAATAGTGTAACTGACATTTACTGTACACATGCCATTCATATTTGTTAGGAATTGGATTTGACTTTGAGAGGGAAATTACTTAGAGCCGGAGTTATAGATGTTTGATATTAGAGATCCAGTGTCTGATAGTTCTTCATATTTCTAACTCTGTGATTTGTAGCTTCTACTTTTAATCTAGGATTGCTACGAAAGGTATCAGCCTTTGCATCTGCCTCCCTTACATCAGCAAGCAGGACAACAGCAGCAAAATAGAAAGTGTATTCTACCCTTCCAAAGTTTATACATCACATTCTGTTTAATCCCAGCCAGAGAGCACAAAGATGACTAAGAGGGAGCTTGAAAACAGACGGTCTGAGATAGTTCCTGACATGGGAAGTTTTAATACAAAAGAAACAGACAATACTGCATATTTTATGTTAACTGCCAAAGATGCATTTCATAATCTGTTCAGAAACTCTAGGTGGTTTTGGAATCGTTTAGATAATAACAGAGAAAACTCAGAGAAAGCCATTGGGAAACATTCTGCCACAGTGTGGAATCAAATGTAGATGAAGGGCATGCCCATTGCAATTTAGAGAATTCACAGCATTGATAGTCTTTCCCTTTTACACCTATTATACCTCAATTGCAAATTCTTGTTACATCTTAGGGAAACCATCCTTTCAATTAAGAAATGTAGTGTTCTGTAATATGCTTGTTAACTTTAAGGGAGGAAAAAATGGGAAGACAATTCAAATTCGAGACTCACAGCATCTTTTAACAACTCTTGCATTCACCTTCCTACCTTCCCATTCTCAAAAATGAAGATCAAATAAATTGTTCCTGGATATCCATTGACTTGAAGAGCAAAATACCTAACACTCCAGTCTTAATTATTTTAAGGTTCAGTTTCTGGCCATCTAACTCAACTCTGAGTGACCAGGACAAGGTTAGATTCTGATGGAAGAATATAGAAAAAGTCGAGAACTTGGAATATCCCTTGATCTAAATGTACAAAAGAGGGATATGAAACACCTATTATATGCCGTATACTCTACTGAATTCTCAGAATGCAAGTAAAAGGAACTATGTCTCCAAGTTCAAAACTCATTTGAGATGCGTGAACAATAAAATTTTTATTTTATTATATTGGTATGGGTCATGATGAAATTACACAAACAATAATATGAAAAATATGGACCCTAATATGGATATTTGTGTTGGTAAGATTCTATCAAAAGAACTTAATAATTACAGCTACTATTGAAAAAGGTATTCATGAGTTCCTGGGCAATAAAAAGAAAGCCATGCTAAGTATGTGCCTAAAGGTCCTAAGTTGAGGCTAGAATTTGGGATAAATGATCAGCATGATTAACTTAAAGGATCTATTTGTACACATGGGAAAGTAGGAACATGTGAAAAGATGACATTGAGAAGGATGATGATAAACAAACTGGACACTATTTGGCATGAGTTCATGAAGAGGTTGAGTCTGGTTCTAAATGTGATAAATGGATGGCCATTTGTATCAGATGCATGCCCACCATGTATGAATCAGTGCCTTGCATTCATGAATTCTTTGTTGGCACTCTCTCCATTTAGGATGGTCATTTGTTAAAGGACTACTCCTGAGTGTGATAATATGCTTACAGGGTAGACAGGTAAAAGGGTGAGAGGGACTTGAGACTATGTTGAATATTGGAAACCTAAGAGATACCGAGTTGGAGGGAGTTTATTTAAATGAGAGGTACAGCAGGGAATTGAAGTTCATTACTATCCCTCTGCACACAAACATAGATACCACACACACACACACACACACATTCTTACATGTGTATGTGTGTGCTCCATTTCTTGAGTCATGAAGTTTTCCAAATGCCCTTTCTGAGTATGTAAATCTTCATGGGATTCTCTTTCTCCAGTGTAGTCCCATGACCTTATGTGGGCTACCAAAGCTCAATTCAGATTCTGGGAAAACCACTCAGTTAGTAAAGTGCTTGCTACACCAGCATGAGGCTCTGGGATAGAATGCCAAGCATCCATTTGAAAAGCTGGATGCTTAGGTGCACACCTGTCAACACATCATGGGGAGAGGTAGAGACTGACTGATGTCTAGGGCTTAATGCCCCATGTATCTAGCCAAACTGTGAGCTACATGTTCAGAGACAGACACTGTCTAAAATACTAAAGTGGAGAGCTGCTGAGGAAGACATGTAATCTGTTGATTTCTGGTCTCACATATGTGTGCCTGTCCACACATGTACACATGAACACAAGAGTATTCACCCATATTAACAAACATACTCAATGCCACACCATAAATCAAAATAAAACCCACTTAAAATGTACCTTTGGCACTGTAAAATCTTTTTAAATCATCCTAAGCCAAGTTATGATTTCTCATCTCTGTTCCTATCTTCACACAAACATACATCATATATATATATATGTAAAATCAAGATATATATTATCAATATATATGTGTATCTTTTATGGTACAATGGCCACTTACAATGTGATTAACATACCCTTTATATAGATGTCTCCATGCACCATTGAGCAATGGACTCTAAAATATACAGTCTTGCAATGGTCTTTCCTTGTACTAACTGAGATATCCAACATCCTCATGAAATCCCATATGTTTCCATAAATCCTTCCATTTACCTTCTCAAATCATGATCTGTTTTACAGAAAGGACACTCATTTTTACATAAAGGGTATCTATCAGAAACACAGTCTGATTCTCATGCTTGTGGTTGCCATGAGGACTGGTGCTTACTGGAAAGTCTAAGAATGAGATGATGCCCTTCTCTTTGTGTATGATATAAATGTTTAGTTAGCACATTGAAGATAAAGAGACAGCATCTCCCTGTCCCCAGTGACTGCATCATCCATCCAAGTCCAACAAACACCACATTCACTTTGGTGAGAACTGTCTATGTATGTGTGTTACCAACCTAATTGCCTGGCCACTGGCAGTCCCATTAATGACAATTAGCATCCTGCAATTCCATCCATTGCCTCCAGTTTCTTCTGAGCTGCCAGAGAAAGGACTCTGAGTCACAAAATACATTTGAAAACAGTCTGATCTCTGTATTACGAGATCGTATTGAGGGCTGCCAGCACATGTAAGGAAACATTACACCCCAAAGGGAGGTGAAATCCTCCTTCCCAGCTTCCATTTGTCAGTCTGGAAAACTTAGCTGTGGAATGAATTTCATATTCCGAGAGGAGCCTGTTCCGACTGCCAAGAGCAGAGGGTTCCAGGAATGCCTGACATAAGTCATCCTTGTTAGGGACTCGGCACAGTGACCCACAGGGGTTGATGTGAACATTTGGATCCACATTAGAGTGATGGATTTGCTTTGCCCTGCTGGTATGTCTCACCCAGGGCCCACCAAAGGTTCCAGCCTTGGAAACACAAACAGCCAGTAGCTGGTACTCGGCAGGAAAGCTTTTTGGGCAACAGTAATTCATCAGGCCTGGAACCTGCTGTTGTCTGCCTAACAGATGTCCACTTTTGTTGGTGTTACAGTGTGACATTTTTGCCCAATGAATTCTTGATAACCAAGTGTCGTTCAGAAAAATTGTGCATGGTAAAGTGGGATTTTGAAATGAAATGTATTTCAGTACCTAACTGTATACTGTTATATATAACTTTGAAAGCTATTATATTTACCTATCACAATGAACATGACAATAAACTTGAGTTCCCTATATCACAGGGGAAACAGAGGAGGAAGGAGGGAGGAAAGAGAAAGTGGGGGGTGATTTGGAGACATACCTAGAGATTTTTGAGATAGACACCCTGGATTGAAAACTTGTCTCCTTGATAATCAATACTTAATGTAAGACAATCTCTGAGTGTGCATATCTTTTGAACCTGCTTGGTCACAAATGCAAAATGGCTTCTGTTCTTCTAAAGGAGCACACATTGAATAAAATGACCCCACTTGAGTTTCATAACAAGTGACTGAGGAAAACCTACTACTCTAGGTCAGAAGAACCTTTTATGGTCTCTAGGGTTCTTGGTGGGCTAAAATGACTTCATGGTACCAGACAAGGATTAAGACTACCCTTACAAAGTACCAAACTCAAAGCATGCTTCTTTGAAAGAATTTGATTGAGTACTGAATGTGACCTTGGTCTCTCAGAGTAAGGTGTGACTTGGCAGTAAGTACAGTTCTTAGTTGGGTGTGGAGTGAAGAAACAAAGCCTAATAGTCCGGTGTTGAATTCCAGAACATGGACGCTAAAGGTGTGAGCTTTCTTTGATAAAATAACAAGGCCTCTCTTGAACTTCTAACTTTGGAGGTCTTTATTATGGAAGTACACGGAGGAGGAGCCCCCTGTTGTGCTCAGGGCCTGCTCTTTGTCACTTCCAACTTGTGGAAATGTAGTCAAAGGTACCTTCCTTTTCTAACAGAAGTCTTTCCTTATAGGGGAAATCTTAGTAAAGGAGGCAGTTGGAATTTGTTCAAGAGAAGCCAAGAGTTCTCAACCTAGGGCTTTTCCACATCCCAGAGGAAGTGAACATAAGTGGGATCACGATGATGCGTGAATATGGCTGCTATCTCTCTGCGGCCAGCTAGGACCACCTTGTCTTATCCTCGCAGCCCTCTTGTGGTGGTCATGTTCTAGGTGACTATGTCAGGGAACAAAGAAGGTAAGACCCTGTTTAATACTATTCAGGAAGAGAGAAATGGGTTCATACAGAAAGGACGACTCCTCAAAGACCCCCAAAACCTACCAAGGTCTGGAAACAGCTCCCTTGCTTCAAGAAAGTGATTCACAGTGCTTTTTAAGATCTGATGAAAATATGAACAATGTGTACCAGGTATCTTTATGAAACATCTCAAGTTCAAATTCACCAAGTTCCAGGTCTGGCTACTCACTAACCCCCCTCACCTAAGTCTCCATCTCCATGTTCTTAAATAATCATGATCCTACAAATGGGAACTTCTGTCTCCTTGTGTCTGATGCATGGCCCAGCTTCAGAGCAAACCCTTTGCTCTCTGGGAAATGGGTAGAGTGGGATGTTTGGTTGAGACTCAACCCGGTTTTCCTGTATGGCCACTTCTGTCTCCTTGTGCCATTTCTAACATGGGCTTATGTAGCTATTTCCTCCTTCCTGTTATCTCCTTTGCCCTCATCTCCTTTCTAGCTCTGGTATCTGAGAAACCAGGTTGTATTTAGAATGAGATATACTTTCTATTTAAATTAGTGACCACCTGTGATTCTGTGCAAGGGGAAGCTAACACTGGGATCCTTCCTGATGCAGCCAGTTTTAAGTTTCTGGATTTCCTCTGTGAACATCAGCCCAGTGCACCATGTGATTAAATGTTGTCTTCTCCAGGAAGTCTCCCACGACTTCTAAATTTCCATAATGTCTCAAAGAAACCTTCACCATGCTGCTGTGAACTCTTTCCTCCTTACAGCAGACAAATGTCTTGGAAATAAAATGATTTGTTCACCAGCTCCATTTTGTGTACCTAGCACCAGTGTCTGAGATGTCATGATGGATTTAGTTTAAATGTGTATTGAAGGATGGGGATCTTAATTTCCATTGCAAAAGCCTCCTGAGAATGACCTCCTACTATTTGCCTCAGTAACCTATTAAACATGGATAGGCAAACTGTAGGAAAATAGGGCACACATGTGTCCAGCACTTGGAGCAGTAAAGAAGCATCTAGAAAGGTGGGGGGAAAAATCCCCCATCCTAGCCTCTAACTTCCAGAAGCAGACTTGTCTCTTTTCTCTCGATGGCCTGTAGAGGTCAGAAAAGGGCCTTGTTTTCCAGTCACTGACTGTCCTCTGTCCCCATTAGAATTCGCCTGGGTATGTATAATTAAGTCAGCCAAAGTCCGCACATAGGAACGGAAACGCACTGACTTTAATAAAACAGAGTGTAAAACAAGTTTAGATTGACTCCAGCCTTGTTTATTCTTGCATACTTGTAATACTGGTCGGTATATTCCCAGTCAAAGAGACCGTTGTCCTGGGAACTGAAGCATGTCCCTTCATTGCTACTGCAGCCAGTCCTAGCAGGCAAGCTGCACAAGCTCTGGGCGGTGCTCCTGAGTCACCGGAAATAAAAATTACAAAAAAAAGTTCTGTTCCTTAAGGGAGGAAAAAGGCAATAACAAAGCAAAGAGAGTGTGGGCATGATACATAACACTTCCCTGATGTTCTTATGTTGTTGTCATTTTGTTTGATTTTGTTTTTCATGGACACAAGTAAATGTTGAGTTCAGGAAAATAAATTATATATATGTATATATATATATATATATATATTCAAAATGGAGCAGGCATTGTGGTGAAATTGAGAAAGTAAATGACAGTAAATGGAGTATTCAAGATGTCATTACACACCTTGTTTCTTAGGGTTTACAAAGAGCATTTCACCAGGACTTCCAGAAGGCAAGGGTTAGCATAATGTTGTCACGTGACTTCGTGGATGGCCTTTTATGTCTCTGAATCTCAGTTTCCCCTTTGAAAACTGAGGATCTGGATCAACTGAAACCTAAGGTCACTTACATTTCTACCATCCACAAGCACAGCATTGGATGCCTGACAGAGACTGCCACAGAGGCTGCAGGCTGGCTGGGCCAGGGAGGAGGCAGTGGCAGCATGAGGAGGCTCACACTGGTGCTCTGTCTGGAGAGGATGATTACTGGAGCTGGACAATGATCCTTTCAGAATGGAGAGTGATGCCCTTGACACCCTGCCAATGCCCAGCAGAGTAAGAGCTTCCGAAATCAGGGCTAAAAATAAATAATGAAACAAAATGACAACATAAACAGGAAGCCTGGAAGAATACAGCAGAGAATTGAGTCAGCAAACTTGTGACGAAAATAGAGAAGAGTCAAATTCATTTTCATCTGCATCTATTGGCCTGTTAGGTGGCTGAACTCTTAGAATTCAAAGTTCTGTTGATGATGTGTTTGATGCCACCCTGGGGGAGGAGGCAGAGGGCGGAGCAGAAGCATGGCTGCTCTCTCTGGTCCATTTCCTTTCTGTGGCACAGTTGGCCCCTTCCTTCTAGCTGTCTCTTTGTTGGTTGTTCAAAGAGAGAGCTCTTACACAGTCCTTCTCCTGTCCCTGGCCTCCTCCTGGGTCCAGGCCAGCTGCCCTCGTCGACCTTGTCTCTCAGCATTTGGGGCCCAGCTTCCTCTTTGCCTTTCTGTAGCACACATGGGATTTCAATCAAAACGAGTTTCAGATCTGATTGTTTGGGGCAGGATGTGTGCAAGAGGGTTAAGGAAAGAGACCTCATAGCTATTGGGTTCATTTAGTGTTCCAGCCACTCTGCGCTTTCATGTGGCATGCAAAGAGAGCCAACGTTTAACAACTGCAGGGGAAACTGGAACAATTCTCTCTACAAGCTCTAATAAGTTTTTTCAGTCTTGGTTTCCAGAGATGCAGATTCAGATCTGATGGAGATTCCCCTTCTTCAGAAAGTTGCATAAATTTAGGTATATGCAAATGTGAGCATGATTGGGCAGAAGATTGAATCACTGTCTGCTATGCATTACATAATAAAACATTAGGTGTTTGGAGTTGCCCATTGTACGCTAGCCGAAAAGGGAAGATGAGAGGGAACGGAACCTCTCAGTATAGGTGGGGGATCAGGAAACTTCAAGAAATCCTGAGCCATGAAAATGTAATGTCTAATATTATTTGAGAAGGGCTCACTTCATTCCATATCCAGGCCTTGAACTTGCCAGTCAAATTCTACTGGGTCCAAACATCTCAGACCTAAAGATGTCTGGAATAGATGACATATGAGATGCCTCATTTTGGATGAAAAGAGGAGAGACCTCCAAGGAAACCCAAGCAGATGCAGGAAGTTTGGAAACTTTGCTTCTAAGAAATTAGCGTTCAATTTTATAACACGTTTAGAAATATGATAATAATAATAATAATAATAATAATAATAATAAACCATTGAAAGAAATTCTTTCTATTGGCCCATCCTTGGATGAAGTCTTATCACTCCTCTGAGCCCAGGAAGGGAGGTTGCTATTATTATCTCATTTACAGATGATGCAGCAATGGCACTACTCAACAGTGCATGTTAACGGGGCTGCTAGAGAGACCGAGTTAAAATCTGTAGTGAGTATGCCTATGATGCCCATTTCCCACATGTCAATAATATTCAAAAGAATGGTCTTTAGGGGCCGAGGAGGCCTATTTTTCTATGTAACTTTTTTCTCAGAGGCAAATTTGCTTTCATACTTTCTTCAGATTCACTTAGAAATGGATCTTATTTTCAAATTTTGTCAAGATCTATCTTTTCCCCCACATACCTATCAATCTTGAATTTTCTCACCCTTACATTTTGTAGTTTTAGAGGAAAAGGCCCAGTGACCTTTTCATGATACTCTCCAATGACTTGATTATGGTAGAAGGTGATGTACGTTGGGAATGTGAGAGACAAATTGCATGTTTCCCCTAAACAAATGTTCAGAGCAACATTTTAAAAGATGGACATTAATTTCAAACAGCAGTTAAGTAAATGTCATAGAAGGATACAATCCTAACCACCTTTGGTTTTGGATAAACAGCATGTGCCTTAGGGTGCCTGCCGTGGATCAACCAATGATTTCCCTAGGTTTCTACTGGTAATACCTGTGGGTACTCTGAATCGTATTACCTGCTCATCTGGTGAGGAGACTTTCATTGGAGTTCTATTTCTGACAGTGCTGGTGGAGGCATGGTGCAAGCCCATTTTCCCCTATGCTCAGGGCTGGTTTGTAGCATAAAGTATCAACTCATTTCAAATGACTTCCAATTTATTTTACAAGGACAAAATTTATTACTTCTAATTCTACAACAATGTCTGACCCTCAGCTTCACTTAATGTCTATTTACTAGTGCTTATGAGGGCCAGCTACTTCAACAAGCCCACTCCACTCAGCAAAGAACAATTTGAGAAGCAAGACTCAGTCAACTGTCTACCTACAATAAGATTACAAAAGCAGGACAGATAAGGCTCAAAAGACAGGTTGAAGCCAAGACTCAAATCCTTAAGGATTATAGGTCTACTTGAGGTTCTCTGTCTCCTCTCACTTTTCACTCTGTCTGTCTCTGTCTCTGTCTCACGGTTATGGATCCAAGATATGCACTCTCAGTTTTTCCTTCATTCCACCATCATGGATGATAACCTGAAATAGTATGAAAATTTAGACACAAGTTGCCTTGGTCATGATATTTTATTACAACAATAAAATACCAACTAGGACACCAGGATACAAAGGAAGGGGATTATATGAAAGCAAAGCTCATTGATGTTTATTTTTATAATTTTATTTACAATAAATAGTAGTATTAGAAGATACTAGATGATATTTTCTGTTAGACAAAAACGGTCTAAGTATTGAACTCTATGGTCTTCATCTCACTGGGTCTTGATAATCCTGGGAGGTGAATATTGTTATTATCCCCACTGTCCAGTATATTACATCTGAGGACACTGAGGCACAGGGTTGTGATGCAGTATACACATATAGCACATTTTAAGTTAGACTATGAACCTAGGTTTTTACTAGATTTCTTAAACATGACTCCATGGATCTATCAAAACATGTAGATCAAATTTATTATGGCACATGAATGAACTTTGGGAGCCCATTCCAAATAGAGGGATGTTCTTTCAGCCTGAACAAACGGGGGAGGGCCTAAACCCTGTGCTGAATGAAAGACAAACTCTGGAGATTCCCCATGGAGGGCCTCACCTTCCCTGGGGAAACGTGTGAGGATTGGGTTGGGGGTTATGGGTCTGGTGGAGGGGCAAGGGAGGAGGAGAAGGAGAGGGATCTGGATTGATATGTGAAGTATGCTTGTTTCTAATTTTAAAAAATTATATAAAAATAAAAAAGAATCCACCATATAAAAACAAACAAACTTTTTTATTTACCATCCATTCATGCTGGTAGGTGGGCATGGCCAGGAGTTCTTAAGGATCAGGACAAATGCAGAGAGAAGTTTGTGGAGCCTGCATAATTCAGACTCACTGCACCTGGGGTTTAATCTGAAGCCACATGTGATATGTTTACATTGCCATCTGGTTCTCAAAGTTTTAACTAGTCATCCAAGATGCTCATATTCTCTCATGTAACACTGTGCTACTTACTTTTTGAGAGGATCTCTCATTGAACCAAGAAGTCACTGACAGGTTAGACTGGCTGACCAGAGAGCCCCTAGGATCCTCCTGGCTTTGCTTCCCAATGCTGGGATTGCATGAGGTGTATACCAGGACACCCACTTTCTAGGAACACTGTGGAAATGAACTCCAGTTCTCGTACTTACTCAGAAAGCACTGTATTTCCTGTGTCCCCAGGCCAAGAATGTACATTCTCTTAGATTGCCCTCCCCATAGGTGTCCTTCATAAGGAATGATGCTGAAGTTTGAAAGTATAGTGCACTCTCTTTAAAACTATTTACTTTATTTTTAATTTATGTATCTGTATGGGACATGTACAGATATTTTCAAAAGTAGAACAGGATGTTGATCTCCCGAAGATGGAATTGCAGGCTGTTGTGAGCACTTGATGTGGCTCTTTTGGAAGAACAACAAGTACTCTAAACTCACTGATCCATCCCTCAAGGCCACAAGATGCCAGACATGTTCTCATATCTACATGATAAACAGACAATAAAGGGGGAGATATTCTACATGTACTTACTTAACAACATCTTATGCATAGTAACTAAGTAAACTGGGTTAATTTTATTATGTTTTAATCTATTTGCTAGATCCCATTATATTATCTTAGGAAATACAGATGTAAACTCAAACACCTACATATTTGAATTAGATACTAGAAATAAATGGGCTAATAAATACGAGACTGTATTTATTTGAACAGTAGTGTCTGGTGGTGCATTACTTTTTCAAAACTATAAGAAGGTCACAATGAAAATCATGGAAGAAAACAGAGTGATGTGACCAAAATATAACCAAAAAAGCAACCTCAAGAAATCTGAAAGTCAAGAAAACAGAAGGCATAGAAGTGTCAAAGCTGAGTAATTAATGGTTATATATTTAAATGCCATGAAAAAATACCACTAAGTGATATCAAGATGATCAAGCAAAGAAATGGGAAACTATTTTTCATTCATGTAAAATTAAATAAAAAGATTTCATAATGAAACAATTTGGGTAGAAAAGAGGGAAAAGAGAAAGACCTCTGGGGACCAATGAAAAAGATTAAAATGCAAACTGTGAGGTTTAGAATAAACAACTGAGACACAAGCAAGGCCTGGGGGAGGGAAATCAGAGTGATATGAGCCATCTGCAGATGAGAGCTGCTATAGACAGCCTTGGCCAAGAGGGGCCTTTTCAATCTGACTAGAATAGTACAGACAAGAAAGGCACAGCAAATGCAGAGGGTTGTCACCCAGAGCCCCTTCACAAGGAGTTAAATATATGGGCCAGAGGGTGGAGGCTTTTGGGGAGGGAGCACACCAGGAAGGTGACACTATCCTAACTGGTATCCCTCATCCTTTATTTTCCTCTTATACTACATAACTTCGAAAGTATAATGAATAAGTAGAAAGGGTAACTAGATCTGTTGAATTATGTGAGCTTATGACAGATTAAAGTGAATTGGCAAGACGGTCTCCTTCAGTTGTCTACATGATACATTAACTTGACATTCAAAGATCTCTATACTATAGCCTGCTCTGACTGCCTTTCTGTGCTTATCTGCAAATGCTCAGGGCCCAGGTGCAAGATTACCATCCAAATGGGCCCCTCTTCCATTTCCTGACTTTCCATGGCAGGGTCTCACCTCCTCTCCTTTTTTGTCTGTTTTTCCTTCTCTTCAAAAACCAGTTCAAATCTTAAATTGCCCTCTAATCTGAATGTAATTTGTAAATCCTCTCTATTCTTCTATCTATGACCTCTTACAGCATTTATTATGCAATTAACTGTGTCCTTTCATGCTCCATTAATTGGCCATTTATCTCTTTCACTGTGGTCTGATATTTCACATGTGTCTGTCATACATTGGCAAGCAGGCTGTTTACCATTGAAAAGAAGACCATGACATTTTATAGTATTGCTCACCATTGTGAAACTTCTTAATTTTATTTTGCTTACAGAATTAATACCTTACCATATGTTCACTCTAAAATTTCATGTCAAATAGCATTTTCCACATTTTAGTAATAAGATGAAGAAAATTTAGAGATGTTAAAAGCTAACCCTAAATTACACAGCTGATAAGTTGCATAATAAATATTTGAAGTCATGTGAGTCAGGCAAAATATTTTCTACCTTTCCTATGACTACAACTTTCTGTATCATCTCTGTAGAAGGTAAACCAAAATAAAAGACATAACCTATACAAACACAAAAGAGATTCTCCATAATAGTATCAATTATCTTTATTTCATTTGCATACACATTTTATAGCAGTATTTCCAAACTAAATTAAATGTGTAGGTGGACTGTCTAGTTTCACTTGTTGATATAACCACCTGCTAACACACACACACACACACACACACACTCACTCGCACGCACGCACGCATACACATACATGAATACAATCACACACAGAAAAACAAACATTTTCACCATGACAGATTAGCTGGTAAGTACTGCTCATGGTTCTGCCTGAAAGGACACTGCTGTGTCAAAAGCACAATGACTGATCTTCATTGCCAAGGACATAGAGAACCTTTAGTCTCATTCAAGGAGAAAAGTGTGTGGTTGTGACAGGATGTTTCAAAGCTCAATTCTATTACAAGCATGCTCAGAGCATATTGATTAGGTTTATGGTAAGCATTTTACTGTGAAGTGGGGCTCTGTTAGAAGAAATATTAGCTCTGAAGGGACTCTTTTGTTGAAAAGCTCTGTGTCCATTCTTGTATTAATCATGGTCCTGGGAAGTATAATGAGTGGGAAGGGTACTCAGCAGGCATGTTGTTTGTTCAGGTCCCCAGCACATTTTCTATTCAGGAGACAGAAGCATGACAGCATCGGAACTTACGAAAGAGTGAGAATCCTGGCAAGTGGAGTGAGAACTGTGGAGGGGACAGCAGTCTCAGACTGTTCATGGATTACCTGGATAACTGCACTCCTTAGCATCATATGCATTATGATCTGTTGCCTGATGGGAATGGCAGAATTTCCCTATGTTGTGACACCTCACCCTTCAGAACTTCTCAATTATGAAAATTACTTGAGTGGCTTGTTAAAGCAAGGATGAACCCACTCTTAGAGAGTAATTCACAGCCTGTGTCAAAGTAATAAGATCCATTTCTGTCAAGTTCCCAGGTAATATAGATGATGCTGGCCTAGGGTCTCCCCTTTGAGAACTATTGCCCTATCTGGCATGGTGTGATCATACAATAATGACAATCCAATTCCCTCAAGAAATGTTTTATAACACCACTACATGGAAAGCTTTCCTAACACCAATACTTAGTTACTTAGTATTTGTTTCTGCTTCTATTTCACTGTTCTCCCCTCTACTTCAGAGAATGTAGAGAATTTCTCTGTATTCCAAAACATTTGGGATGTATTATACTTGGAGCTATTACAGACTAAGTAGCTGTCCACTAAATAGATGCTAACAAGCTTCCTATCACAGCTGGACCTCTTACTTTTTTTTTCTAAATAAGGAAGTTGGTCACATCCCTATGTTTTTTCACTGTGATAGCATGAACCTGAGTCTTGTGGATCTGACTCCTGACACATATAGAGCCTGAGAGATATACCTTAAGATTCATGAGGTGGGTAGTTGTAGGAGCATTAATGGGACTACTGCATGTGATTTTTGTTTCTCAGCTTGTTTATATGGTGGATTACACTGATGGATTTTCAAATGTTGAACCATCCCAGCAATCCTGTGATGAAAGTTACTTGATCATGGTGGATGATTGCTTTGATGTGTTCTTGGATCCGATTTGCCAGTATTTTTTTTTTTTTTTTTTGTTGATGATGTTGATGTTTATTAAATTTTTCTAAATATTAATGTTAAGAATACATATGTTTGTTTTGAGGCTGTGTCTCCTTATTACTGAGCATGATTTCACACTCATACATTCCCTAGAATGGTGATGAATATATTCTTTAATGTAGAGGTATGCATGCATTTATAATCCAGAAGCTGACTTCTAGTATTTTCTTCACAAATACTTGAGTAGGGGGCTTGGGTTGTAGTATTTGTGCTTCCCTTGGAGGGTAAAGATTGATAATTTGTTGGTGAGCTTGATTAATCACTCTATAACGAATGTGTATGGTTACATACATCATCGCACTCAACACATTCATACAACCGTTGCTGATTGGCTTTCAAATAATGTGGGATACAGGTAAGGTGGCAGCCCTCAGGTTGTGGAAGCAGTAAGATAAGGAATTCTAGGCAAGCCGTACCTATCAGTACCTGTAAAGATTCTGGCATTGTGCTGGCCTGCCCCTATCAACTGGAAGAAGGCACTCAGGCAGTACCCTGGTCAGCCCATGGTTCCATGATTAGTCTGCTAGAAGGTGCAAAGGACCCCTTTAAAAGACAGACGCCTGCCCACTTAATCTCTCTTTCCTACTCTCTTCGCTGCTTCCTTTCCTGCTCCTCTCTTTCCTGTTCCTCCATTTCACACTCTCTTTCCTGCTGTTCCTCTGAGGCAGACATGACTTTTCCGGTATCTCTATTCTCTTCAGTCTTCTCTGTTTCTGTGTCTTTGCTCTGTGTCTCTTTACCTCTTTTCTCTGTCCTTGTCCCTGCCTCCCCTTTCTTTTTTTTTTTTATATTAATATTTTTTTTATTTTCCATTTTAAATTTAGATAAGAAACAAGGTTGCTTCACAAGTCAGTACGAGGTCCCTCTCCCTTTCCCTCCCCTCCTCCTGTGCCCACCCCCCATCCCCCCCCCCGTTATCCCCTCATTCCCCCAGGGAGGGTGAGGCCCTCCATGGGGGTGTCCATAGTCTGTCATTTCATATAGGGCAGGGCCTAGACCCTTCCCCAAGAGTTCAGGGTGAGAGTGCACCTCACATTGTTCTATGGGAGTCCAGAGACCGTGTGTATACTTGGGATGGGTACTGATCTGCTGTCCAAGGCTCAATAGATTACCTAGGCCTCCTCACTGACACCCAGATTCAGGGGGTCTTGATCAGTCCCATGCTGGATTCCCAGGCTGATGCCTGGGATTCAAGAGTTAACCTTTGTCTGGTCAGCTGTTTCTGGGGGTTCAACCAGCCCAGTCTTAATCCCTTTGATCATCAGTCCTCCCTCTCTGATACTGGCTTTCTTGAGTTCAGCTCAGTACTTAACCAGCCAGTAAATGAAGTTTCTGTTTCCCAGACTCTCTGGCCATAGGATTGTAGGCTGCCGATTTGCCAGTATTTTATTGAGTATTTTTGCATCAATGTTTGTGAGGGATATTGGTCCGAAGTTCTCTTTTTTAGCTGTGTCTTTGTGTGGCTTGGGTGTCAAGGTTATTGAAGCCTCATTAAAGAGGTGTGTGTGTGTGTGTGTGTGTGTGTGTGTGTGTGAGCGTGTGCACACGTGTGAGTGAGTGAGTGAGAGAGAGAGAGGAGAGAGAGAGAGAGAGAGAGAGAGAGAGAGAGAGAGAGACAGAGAGGAGAGGGGGGGATGGGAAGGAGGAAAGCAGTAAAGATTTCCCAGATTGGAAATGCTAGAGAAAATGTATAGACATTTTTGTCATTATTTATTAATTATAGTACAGCAACTAGTTAATTAGTGTTTGTATGAATACTGAGATAAAATAAGCAAGCTAGAGTCAATTTAAAGTACATAGGACAGTGTATATGGATTGCATGAAAGTATAAGGGAGTTTAACATTCATAGCTTTTGATATATAAGAGGTATTCCTAGGATCACCTCCTGTAAATATCAAGTGATGACTGTCTGTCTGCTTATTCATTCACATACTTGTATATGTATGTATTTATGTGTTATCCATTTAACTGTATATTTTGCTCTATATAATTATGTATCAATCAATAAATAGGTATAGAGCTACGAGGCCAAACAAGAACAAACTGGTACAATGAGATCCATATACAAACCATTTAAACAAAGACTATCAAGACAGTGGTTTGATTAGATCAGGGAAGCATTTTGAGAATTCAGAAGGCAATTGAGCCTACTAAATATGCTATAAAAATAGAAACCATAAACATGCTGAGTCCCTGTGTTGGCAGAATCAATGTTGAGGAGAATATGAGTCAAAGAGGAGCCGAGGCTGAGAGAGCCATGACAGAGCACAGCCTCACATGGGAAGGCTGGAGAGAGCATGTCTCTTGACACACCTTGTTGAAAGAGTTTCTGCCCCTGTCTGACAATTACCTTTCCTTCTTACTTAGAGACCCCAAACTTCTTGCTTGGGATTGTAGAGCCAAGAGTTGCATGGTTGTTGGGTGGATGTCGTAGAGTTTCTATTGTTGTGAAGAGACAACATTACCACAGCAACTCTTACAAGGAAAAATATTTAAATGGAGTGGTTGGTTTAGTCCATTATCATAATGGCAGGAAGTATGGCAGCATACAGGCATATTGAGAGGTCGCTGACAGTCCTACATCTTGCAGGCAACAGGAAGTGAACTGAGACACTGGGATGTGGCTTGAGCATATATGAAACATCAAAGTCGATCCCCACAGCCACACACTTCCTCTAACAAGACCACTTCTACCCTCACAAGGTCACACCTCTTAAATAGTGCCATTCCCTTGAGGGGCATTTTCTTCTAAATCACCACAGGGGAGCTTGTTCCCCCACCCCCACTTACTCTTCAAAGTACTACAGAGCCTTTACAAAAGTGAAAGGATATGTATCTTAGCAATAAGTATGCTCTCTTCCTTTTCTTACTTCCTTTGCCCACATGAACCATGCATACTGTATTCATGTTTGTGTAATTTTAATCTCTTATTTAATTACTTATACTTTGCCTCCTTCCTCTCCCCACTCTAACTCCTGTAGCCATGTTTTCTCCTATCTTATTTAAATGAATAAAAGCAAATACTTCTTATTGAATGGACAAGCTAGCCAAGTTTATCCTTATATTTCATCTGTTTTCTTATATAAGAAGTTGATCTACACTGATTTAAGTTGTACTGATTTATGATTTTTCTACAGTTTATTCTAGTATTAGTCATCTCATCCCCAAGCCCTACATTTACTTATGTTGGTTTGTATTAATTTCATTGGCAACATCAGGTCTTGAAAATATCTTAAGAAGAGATAAGTTGACTTGACAGGAACAACAGTAGCAAACAAACCCAGCTCAGTATTTTTTAGTGAAGTAACTCCATAGGTTGAGACACTTTCTCACAGCCTGCCATTTCAGTTGGATTTTAAAAATTCATCAAAATTATTATCAAGGAAGTTACTTTACACTATATATCCTAGGTCTCTGTTAAATTCTCAAAAATCTCTAGATTGTATTTAGCTGGTGATGAGTCACATTCTCTAAATGCCCGATTCAAAGTTAGGTGTTTCCCACCAGTTTTCATTACCTTGACTTGCTCAGCCTGTGAGAATCAACTAAGGAAGAAACACAGCTGATACTCAGGAAAGGGAGGAGCACTCTGAAGCACTGCCAACTTTGGGCTCAGGGTATAGCTCAGTTGGCAGAGTGCTTGCTTGGGATGTATGAAGCTTAATGCTGCCTAATCTGGGAATAGTGGTACATGCCATTAATCCCAGTGCTCAGGAGTTAGAGGCAGAAAGTTCAAAAATCCAAAGTTAACTTTAGCTGTGTAGTGACTTGGAGGTCAATCTGAACTATATGAGACCCTGTATAACACACACACACACACACACACACACACACACACACACACACACACACACACACACAATGAAAATAGCATTAGGTTAGACATAAGATTCTTTTCAAATAAACAGTTGGCTTCAGTAATGTTTCCAAAATATCAACACTTCTTGATATTATTGATAAGCTTGGACTTCTTGAGAGAGGAGTAGATCTGGGCTTTTCTAAGATATTTTAGCTTTGAGTATAGCTGGCAAACTCCCAATAACAGCCTTCTTTATGGTCATTGGCATTCATCTCTGGCCTCCCACTGAAGTGCTATATATCATATTCAAAGATAAACAGGGCATGCTCCCTGGACCGTGTAAACTAGAGGGCACCTGTCTCTGGAGATTGCATACTTGCCTGTTTTTCTTTAAATTGTCTAACCACCCTCTAGCCACTAATGCTTTAGTAAGCAGAGGCAAAGGCATTTGTTATGTGACTCTCCTGAAGCTGTGCAGTCCGTGCCTTGCCCTACCCTTGCCATTTCTCTTTTTCTCCCATGCCTGCCTACCCACGAAGTCCACAAATCTGGCAATTTGTTGTGCCCTGAGTGCGTACAGTAAAAGCACAAATAAATTTCAAGTAAAATTATAGTCAAGGGCTGACCCTCACACCCTACTGTGCAGAATAGAGCAAATGGCCCTGGAAAGGGAAATTGGAGGCTGTGGTTCTTGTTCCAGTTTAAACCCTAGCACTAGTTGTAGGCAGATTACCTATCTCTGAAAGATCTCTAGAGTGAAAATCAAGCACAGTTCTGCCTTTTACTCTGCAACTATGAGCAGAGGGAGGGATATGAGTATCAATCTGTTTACAACTATTATATAAACAAAGGTTTAACAAGAGAAAGAATTACTGGAAAAGGTCTAGCAACTACCAGCAAAGAAGAGACCCATGCTGCTGGGGACATTGTTTTGAGTGATGGGGAGAAAAGACAGAATGAAACCTCTGAGATGCTTAATCAGAAATAAACTGTTCAGTTTGATCTCTGAGCTTAGTGGGTACTATCTCTGCTTGCAAAAACACATAACTCCCTTTAAACAAATAAACAATTATTTTTCCAAGAGATTTCAAATTTGAAACAAAACAAACAAGCAAAATACAAAAACAAAACAAAATAAAACCCCCAAACAACATCACACATTTGTTGGTATGTACTGGCTGTCCCTTACAGAATTCATGGATCAATGACCCAAAATGATTACAAACAAAATACTCAGGATGATGCAATAATAATTTCCATAGAAAGCCACATAAAATGTTATTTTTCTTCACTGAGAAATATTAAAGATTAAATGATCAGTAGTGTATTTTTTGTTACCATTCAACTGATATTCGAAATGCTAACAAGACAGTTTTGTTTGTTTTGCCCTGAAATTTCAAAGTATGAATATGTGGTTGTAGGGGGATGGGATAGAAACACATTGAATTCTATTGGGAAACACTTTCCTGGAGTTATTTGCTTCTCATAACAAGCCAATATCATCATTTATAACCATAACCCCGAAGGCATCATAGTTGCCTAAATATATAAACAAAATGAAATGTACAATTTGCAGGATCTTTAGTCGAAGACTTTAAGAAGCTGGAATGATTTAGGGGAAGAAAGGCAGTAAACATAAAAAAGCGATGCCATCTAGACATGTTTATTAAATGCCTATTTGTGGCTCTGTTTGGTAAAGGACAAGACAAATGTAATTGCAGAATCATAGAACTGTAAAGCTGAAAGGAATTAAAACTGCATCTTATCTGGCTTGCATGGTGTTACTGATGGAGGAGCTGTGGCTGGAAGATGACCAGCTTCCTAGGCACAGTTAGAAAGACAGGGCTCAAATCTAGGCTCCCAAGACACAACCCAATGCTCCCCATTCCCTTCCCCTAAATACCTTTTTATATAAATTTTTCCAAATGTAACATGTAACATTTCCTAATATAGGGCAAACAAGCAAATTGATAAAATGTTATAGCAAAAATAGACACAAATATTAAATTCAGGTTCTGTCAATGTATTTAAAATGGGGGAAGCGTCACTGATGAGATGGTTTATTTGGTAAAATGCTTGCTTTGCAAGCATGAGGAGCTGAGTTTGATATCCAGAGCACACTTAGGAAAATTCCAGGTATGGTGGAATGTGTTTGCAACCCTAATTCTGGGGAAACAGAGTCAGGTAGTTTCCTAGCCAGATGGCCTGGTCTACTTGGCAACTTCCAGGCCACTCAGAGAACCTGTCACAAAGATAAGGTGGATGACACCCAAGGAAAAACAACTGAGATTGTCATCTGCCATGTACACACATACACACATAGGCATAGCACCTGTGCACATATGTGTATTCCCTGGACAAACATGAACGCGCGCGCGCACACACACACACACACACACACACACACACACACACACACACACACAGTTAGTTCTATTTTCTATTCTGAATCTTCCTCCGGTGTTAGTATTTGACTAAAGCCAACAGTCTAGTTCCTTCAGTTTCTAAAGGGGAATGGTATGTAAGCAAGGAACTGTCCTGACTGTGCACAGTGCACAACTGCCTAAAAACATCTTCCCTTCCCTTTGTGGCAATGTGGATTTGCCCGGAATTGGAGGCCAGGGAAATGTTAGGAGAGATAATTGCTCAGAAAAAATCAAATCACCAGGCTTTGGAGGCAAACAATGAGGTCACATGCAGCCAGCCCCAGGAGGCCAGGACAGGACTGCTCCTTGTGGTTTAGTCCTGAGTGTCGTATTTATTTTTCAAAATCACTTTACAGTGACATCAACTATGGCGCACTCCACATTCCACCACTGTTTTCTGTATAATAGCCCATTATGAAGGCATTGCTGAAGGCAGAAATTAACCTTTTAGAGAAATTTCCTTCCATTAAGACTAGGTGCATGAATCCAGGCTGATTTTCTTTCTGATGGGAAGATGTCGTAGCAAGCATTTAAATGCTTGTAAGAAAAAAAAAAGTGCCTGTGTAGGAGGGCTTTTCCAGTAGAGTCAGAATTGTTAGTCGGCTATGGTCTCCATGGTGATTTTTTTAAAGGCCAAGTTTGAATCAATCTTCTAAATATTGAGGTATAATTTGTGAATGTGCAATTGAATGAATAATAATAGAATTATCAACAATATAGCATTAGCTTTAATTTTGCCATTTGAGGTTTTATATGAACTAGTCTACAAATGACCTTCAAGCTAGCCTTGAAATGTGGCCTTAGAGTGTTCTTTCCTTGAATAACATAGCCTATTGGCTCTTTTATTTCTCCCTGTCACTTTTGGTGTATCTGCTTCATTTGTATAGATCTCTGCCCTGCACAGCCCACTCCTGAGTTCCCTCTAAAGCCATCACCTATCCCCTAGTGTCTGATGAAAGACCTGTAAGCTCACCTGCCGTGGACGTGGACAGTGAAGTTCTGGGGAGAGCTCTGCTTTGAAGATAAATCTTGGGTGGGGCTTCTAAATCTGAGAAAAGCTGTGGTCTTACATAAGTTCTTGGGCTTATCTTTCTCATTTGAAAATTGAACGAATGAGACACTCTTTCCTGTGTCATTCATCATTGTTTGACTAGAAATGTCACTTATGAAAACAAAGTGATGTAGCCATCATACATCCCTTTGTGTTCTGGATTCATAATAGAGCATTACTATCATTTGTAGAATTGTGCATGGGCCAACCTTTCCAATATGTGCTCACAATTCATAATTGCAGTAAGCAGCTATGTGCAGATCCCATCTTGGTATAGGGAGGGAAGATCCCTCACTTCTCTGAGGAGACTTGTTCTGCAGAATGGAATACTTGGTGCCTGATCTTTTCCAGGGCAGACTTGGGATTTCAATAGCTATTCCTTATGCTCTGGCCTAAAGTACCTAAAAATCTTTTGCAATGAGAAGAAAGTAGCATGGATCTTCGTTGGCCAAGAATAACGTAATGAAGGGGTCACCCAAGAGACAGACCAGGATGAGTTTTTATTTTCTGGGTTTTATTGTTTCTCCCCTGCTACAGTCATGGTTTTTTTCTTCTTTTTTGTTTTGGTTTACTTGCGCTCTCTCTCTCTCTCTCTCTCTCTCTCTCTCTCTCTCTCTCTCTCTCTCTCTCTCTCTCTCTCTCTCCCTCTCTCTCTCTGTATCTGTGTCTGTCTGTCTGTCTCTCTGTTTCTCTCTCTCTGTATTAGAATGGATTGAAGGAGTGAAGGTAGCCCCAGGTGGTCTCAAACTTCCAAGGGACATAGTTGATTGGGCAACAAGGATTTTAAGTTACAACATAACAGGTATAACATGAATGGAAACCAGAGCTTGGGCTAATCACCCTTGCTCTGCTTTCTAGTTTTCAGGAAGAATACGTTTTCTTTTTTGTTATGGATGTACAAATGAATTCAGCTGGTCTTCCCCCCAAAATTCATCTTCCTACCTACTTTCCAAGCTTGCAATCTGTCCTTCCAGGAGTCCTTCTTTCTCTATTGGCTAACACCAGGAATCAGCAAGAAGGTAGGTTTAAAAATCAGACATCGGGAATCATCACCTCAGGGGAGTTGATGCTCCATGTGACATGAAAATTAATCATGCCCTTGAATCCATTAAGTGAGCTGCAAGGCAGAGAAAGAGAGAGATGGTTGGGGAAAGGCCAGAAGGCTAAGAGCAAGTTCTAAGTCTGAAAGTACCCTAGCTAATGGGAGAAATTTCCACTTTGCCTACAAAGGGTTGAGAGGTCCTCAGGGACAGACTGTCATGCACCAATGCACTATTGTTTTGTTTTTAAATATTCCTTCCCTCTCCCCTTACAAAATGAAAGCAGTGCCATTTCCAACAGGTCAGCACGGAGCTCTTTGGCTGGAACCTAGTTCTCTGTTTCTTTTGCTCTGTTTGCAGCTCCGTAAGCAGAGAGTTTACAGAAACATAAAGACCCCATGTTAGTGTTTAGCTGGTGTCAAGTCTGACTTGAAATGAAATCTTGTTCTTGTCACCCTGTGGGATTGCAAAGAGAGCCACATGGTAGCAAGGAGGCAGAGAACTAGAGGCAGTGGTTTCATGTGGGTTTCAGAGGGCAGTCACGATTAGAAATGTGACCGTAAAGTGACATTTCAATGTTCCAAATGTATTTTCCCCTGGTGACTTTCATGTCAAATTCACTTACTTTACAAATATAAACAAAAGATTCACAACCAAAACTGTGGGGAGTTCACCAGAAGTCTACAATGGAACAGCAGCCAACCTTGTTCCCTCTAGAGTCTGTAGCGTCCTGACCCCGGGCAAGGAGGAGAGTGGAGGCCAGATGCACAGGCAGAGGTGGATAAGGATGAACTGATGGGCAGGCTGTTCAGTCGACACTGTTTTCCCTGTGCCTGTGCTCATGTTTCTAGTCTATGCTGTGGCACTATTCCTGTGGAAGTGTAGCCTATCAAAAAAAATCTGGACAGGCAAGGGAGTAGTCATAAAATGACAAAGTAATGTGTGTGTGTGTGTGTGTGTGTGTGCACATATACATACACACACACATATATATAAAGAGTACATATATATATATACGAGAGAGAGAGAGAGAGAGAGAGAGAGAGAGAGAGAGAGAGAGAGAGAGAGAGAGACTAAGACAAAAATATAATCACAGAGGAAGGCAAAGAAACAGAGAGATAGATCAGGGAAGCAAAGTGTAAGCACACTCTGCACATACATCAGACATTAAACCAGGCAGCAGCAATGCCAGTTGTCTGTGTTCTGGGGCACACTGCCCAGGAGTTAATGTTGTTGACAAATTATCTGATTCACCTGACAAACAATCTAGCCCTCAGTAACAAAACCAGGGTAAAACTTTGTTCTAGAACTTTCTTAACAGTACAGGGCTGGGAGTAGGACTATTAGAATATTTCATAAATACTGCATACCTTGTATCACTCCATTGAGCAGGCATAGGGGAGCCCATTTTTTTTCAAGAATAAGATCTGTAGACACAAGAATGGTGACTCTTGGTTGTCAACAATTTGATTGGAATCTGGATTCAAGCTATTGGGCATACTTGTGGGGGATTTTCTTGATCAGTTTAGTTGAAGTGGAAGACCCACTCTAAATATCAGTGGCAACTTCCAGTACCAGTCCAGATAAAAGGAAGTGAGGGAAATAAAAGGGGTTTGCTTTTCCTTTTGCTTTGTCTTCACACTGTGGTGGCAAGCTCATCTACCTATTATATCGTGTTGCTGTTACTTCTGTTGACATCAGAACCCAGATTTTCAAGTATGGAATGAAGACAAATGGTTCTCAAGAATCCTCCAAACTTCCAGCCTGACTGAGACTTCTGAGTCACCTAGCCTCAAGGACAGAGCAGTAACCAGGTTCTCAACCTTTCCAGCATGAAGGCAGCCATTATTAAACTACCCAGCATGTATCATACAAACTAATGCAGTAAAAAATATTTTAAAACTGTACCATTCTAATCTGGGTCTTGGTGAAGCATGCCTTTAATCCCAGAACTAGGGAGGCAGATGTAGGTCGATCTCTGAATTTGAGGTGAGCTTGATCTATAGAGTGAGGTCTAGGACAGCCAAAGCTACATAGAGAAACCCTGTCTGAAAAAATATATAGATATAGAGATAGAGATATGGATAGTTATTGATATATATGTAGGTACAGATTATAAATATACACATATATATGATATGTATCATCCTATAGCTAAAAATTGGAAGCATGTATGGTTCTCAAGGCAAGTGTAAGGTGTGACATGTAAGAGAGAAGCCAAATGAGCGAATGAGATCTGATTCTTCACATTAAACAGATGGAGTGACCAGTAGAGTCATCTAGCCGTGTACTTTTAGGGTCTTCATGACTTCCTATAATCTATCTAGCATTTTGATGGTGTGGCACTACACACAGTCTAAGGCATGATTGCTAAGAGTCAATGCTCATACATTTGATTACAAATCACCAGCTCCTCTTCCTTCTATGGGAAGACTTGCATCGAGGGACACTTGCCTACAAGGAAATAGGCAGAAGCAAAATGCCTTGTTCTTCCTATATTTGATCTTAACCAAAAGGTTAAAAAGCAATGTGCTTACCTTCCTGATTGCAGGAGAGAGTGTGGCTTCCAGGATTCTTTCTCTCTTTCATTTTCCTCTGCCTTACATGTAGATATGATAGTTGAAGTCACTGTAGCCATATTTGACCAGGAGAGAAAACAAGAAGAATGGCAGAGAGCTTGTGTGTGATATGTCTAGCTAATGGCATGACTAGTAATTGATAAAATTTGTTCTTGATTTGGGAGTAAAGTGGAACCTTGTTTAAAGATTTTGTAATCTAATCTAAGTGTATTCTTTTTTTCATTTTTGAAACACTTTTTGAATTGAAGTAGAAGTGCATCACTTTCTCTTCTTTCCTCAGTTCCTCCTATGTACTCTCCCTCCAACTTCTCCCATCGACTTCCTTCTCAAATTAATAACCACTTTTTCTTTGATACTTATTGTTGCATATGTATGGATGCACACACACACATGCATGCACAAAAAACATAAATAGAATTGAGAAACTGAGAAAAAACACTAGAAAATGGGAAGACATCCTGTATTCGTGGATTAGTGAAATCATTATTGTCAAAATGGGCATCCAAAATTCAATTTGCAGACTCAGTGCAATCTGAATCAAAATATTGAGTATATTCTTAACTTATTAAGAGACGAGGTTGGCATGGCTCCATATTGCCGTGTGAGACTCAGCTGTTACAAGTGTCTAGTCTGAGATTCATCACAAAATCAAGCCTGATGTAAGTCCATGTCATTCTCTTTGAGTGAGGAGAAGTGTGAGGTTTAGAAGCAAACATCCTTGTTGTTGGGCTTGAAAAAGTTCAAAGATGAGGCAGAAAGACAAGTCTTCCTCAAAGCTCTAATCATCGACTTCAGTGCACAAAAAAAGTGTATTCTGGTCCGGGTTGAAGTTCCCTGACCTGAAGAAGAAAGCTGAGTTCATCCAGTGATTTGGTCTCATTATTACTACATGACTGCATTAAAATGAAACAAAACAATTAGAAAGAAAATATGTCTTCCCGAAGGACCTTGGGTTGTGAATTGGCCCCTGTAAAGAAGAGCTCTGGTTGATTAGTCTACCAAGAGTCCTTGGTATGATACATATTCACTGTTAATAATTCCTGTTCACCTCTCTAATAAGCAAGGGCTTCTTATTATTTCGGGCCTTCCTGCTCATGCTTCTGGCTATATCAGTCTGTCTACAACTTTCTTCTTAATTCAAAGGATTACATAATATCTCCATGTACTTATTGTGTCTCATGGTGCTGTGACTAAGCATTCCTTCTTTCCACCAGGGCCCCATCCCTAAGATTTCATGCTGAAAAATCTAATAAAAGTCTAGAAGGCACAGGGACTCAGCCAAAGGCATTGCTCAACAGATTTGGATCTTGATGCCCCTGTTGGATCAGAGTACAGGGTTTCTCACGGAAAGTTTTGTATTTTGCTTGTCTGTTTATAACCCATTTGCTTTTAAGGAAACTTAAAAATCAAACTCATTTTATCTCATATGATTTATTAAAACATTATGAATAGTTATTAATTATGTAATAAATGTGGAGAAATCTAAAGGAGTTGATTGATTATGAAATCACCAGATCAACAATGTTCAATAGGTATATTAATATATTGGGCACAAGGATACAAAGCTTATTACCTAAACATGATCTTGTCTACAAAGATATTCAGGCATACATAAAACACAAGGAACAAAACTGTCACTTTTTACTACTACAGCATGAAATTAAAAGCAACAAGCAATATGTCAGATAGCATGTAAGTGACTTGCAGAGAAGACTTGGAACTATAAAACTTTAGAGGGATATCCTGCAACCTGAAACACTACCTTGACACTTACTTTTGTTTGGTAACTTTCCTGATGCTCTCTTCTCTACTCCTGCAATTGAAATACATGTATACATTTCCAAGTATACACCAACCACTCAACCCCGTTACTACACTGCATTGTTTGTCATATCAAGAGAAATAAATTTCAGAACACTAATATATAGTGATGTTAACACTAACAGTGGATGGGTTATCAGAGATTTCTGCAAGAAAAAGAATGTTGAAAGATATAAGTGTAGCTGATATAAAGAGCAGCACTACAGTGGGTCTAAACAGAACATTAAACCAGAGTTTTGTAGCAGATATTCTCCCCTCCTGAAGGAAGGTCCAACTTCACTGAAGAATTCACTGTATGTCTCATGATGTCTTAGATGTCTCTGTGCTATCTCCCTGGAAGCCTACAATGGAAATCTGCCCTTGGAAATTTGCTAGAATGAAACCATCTAGAAAAGCTATAAATAAAGAGAAATCTCACAGGTGGCCCTGTACTCCAAATCTTTGAAGGAGTGTTATTCCAAATCTTCGAAGGCATCATGTGCAGCAGAGTGCCCATGCTGTTGAGGAGTGTACTGTAAGCACATGCACAGGCAGGAGACCAGAACAGGTCACAGTCCTGTTCCTCCTGGAGTTCCCACCACTGTCTAATGCTGCATCAGTGCTACTAACAAGAAGGAGATACAGATAAGAGTCAATGTTCACCTACATGGCAGGTGAAAGTGGGAGATGACTGGATTTTAGGTGTACTTAGGCTGCCTAGTCTTCTCTGTTAGTATGGAAATATCAGTCTTGGAGTCAGATAGTTCAGAACTAACAAATCATTGTTCTCTTCTCTTTTCCACAATATACATGCAACACACACACACGCACACCCAGAGAGAGAGAGAGAGAGAGAGAGGAGAGAGAGGGGGGGGGAGCAGAGTGGTTGTTCTGATTCATTGACTGGAAGACAGTTAATGTACAGAACCCCCTCTCCTATTTGGAAGACAGAGAGTGAAGACTTACGTGACTCAGTAGTTATAGCCATGTATTCTATGGCAAAGTTATGATACTCCAATGTAGGCAAATCAGGATATTTGTGTTCAAGACTCTGCTCATTTGTCCTGTTACTAAACTTTTAGGACAAAATTTTCAGTTTTACCAGTACCTTCTATGCTTGGTCAAGCTTTATCTCAATGTGCCAACTGAAGACAATACAGTGAACAGCAAGTAGAAAGCAGAGTCATTAATGATATTTGTTAGAGGGAGGAGCATACCAGTCCTTCGAGTGACTGAAATCTGTCTTTGAAATTCTAATACAAACTTTAGCTTTACATTTAAAAGCAGAAATAATTGGGTAGTTGAACCTTGATCAAGATGTAGCCTGGTTGATCCCTGTCTCAGTTATGATTCAGCAGTGTGGTCTGAAGAGTCCGTGATCACTGTCATCACTTGAGGGGAGCAATCTGGCCTCTATAAAATGATTACTCTTCCCCCAGGCACACCATCCTAGGTAACTCCTATTATCCTGGAGGGGTTACCAGTCCTGAGAGCTGTTGCTATTCCTGGAATTCTCGGTGTCTTATAGAACAATGACTAGAGGTCTTCAGGTACCTTTTGAAAGAAGAGCATAAAATGCCTGTCTTTTTTTAACGCATTCATGGATGATGAACTAGACTGAGTTTTTAGAGTGTTTTTAGGCAGCCACTCCTTGAGTAGTTAACACCACCATGCAGTGCTCACTATCTAGCTGACTCAAAACAGAGAAGTTTGTCCTTCACCCTGCTCTTAGTTTCCTAGGGGCCCATGTGAGTCAGTGTTCTTTAGCAATAGGACTTTTAAGTGCCAGTTATAAAGTTTCAGAAAACACTTTTTAGTGTTAAGCTTGAGGCTTCTAGTTGACTTAAATGCTTAGGTTCTGATTAATTTACTTTCAGTTCCACTTGCCACTAAGCACACAGATAGCTTAGAGAGGTTGTTGGGAGCATGCCCTTGCGTTTCATTGTTGCCCTCATGCCTCTTTCCCACCTTAATTAACGCCACCTCCAGAGTCAGCCTGGTCTGTGACTTAAATCACTTCAACCCATTTGGGCATTTGTCATTAAAAATACATTCAATAGTTCTCTTTTACTTTAGCTTCTCAAATAGTTAGTGCAAACCCTCAAGGCTCAAATTTTCCTCACACTATCTGTTTCATTCTGATTCACTTCTTCATACAAGATAATTACTGCTTCACCACATACCTTTTAAGAAATATCTTCCCATTCTTCCAGTGGTCCCCAGTAATGACTACTTTAAAAAAGAAAAAAAATATCCTCTTCATACTTCAGACACAGTATCAGGTACATTTTGTTGTGACTTTACGCGAAACTTCTATCTAAAAGCAGCATGAATTGCATTTATGTAATGTCAGTATCTAAACTTTTAGAACCACTATTCATATTAGATAAGGCAATTAATGCTAACTGGTGTAACACATGACTTCTAACATCTCCTTGACTTGAACATAATTTTCCTCTTAATCCAGATGTTTTCTGATACTTTCTAGCAGGTACCTGAAAGAGTTTTTGCTAAGGAGCACTGACTCATATGGGAACATAAAGAAACTAAAAGTAGACTGAAGTGCAGGCATCTCTTGATACAAATTGGCCAGGCCTTTTCTGTCTCAGAACTACATACATGGGACACACACACACACACACACACACACACACACACACACACACGCATGCACAAACTTCCAGAGAGCAAGCAGGGAAAAGGACAATAACTCTCTTTGGGAAGCTGTGCTTAGACTTAAGCTCAAGCATGAAAATCATGGAGATGACAAACCATAAAAATGTGAGAAAGATTAAGTTCAAAAGGTAATGCAGATAATGTCAGTTGACTGTAGAGCTGTACAAATAACAAACTGTTTCTACTTCAAAGAAATTATCAAGAACTCATAGAGCCAAGACTAATTCCAGTGGAACCTGGAAGATATAGGCAATCTATAGAAAAGCATGTGCTAACTCACAAAGGCTTCCCAAGACCAAAGAAACTCTATGACAAAACTCCAAGACTAAACAGGAGAGAGGCAGGCCTGATCTAGGTTGGAGATCACTTTATGGAGACCAATCATAGTGGTACTTGGGGAACACATCAGGCTGAGCTGGGGAGTGAATTTGAAAGTACTAAGGATTGAACCAAGGGCCTTGCTCATGCTAGAAAAGCTACACACTAGAGGGCTATACCCAGGTTCTTAATTCTTGATTATAGACACATACATTGGTTAACTACATGACTTGAGCGATGTTGAGCTCATATAAATCAGCTTCTTTATTAACCAATGGTAATGAAATCTATTCAGAGAACACAAAGAGGGGCATCTCTCATCACATATCTGTCTCTGAAAAATAAGTCATTCAAGTATTTGTGTTAAATATGGGCAGATGAAGAATGCATTCTCTATGAAGATCATGAATTTTTTAATTTTCCTTTTGTCCATTTCTATAAGAGCTAGGTAGTGACAAAACTGAGCTAATAAACCAAACAATTTGTAATATTAAGCTTCAGAGTGGTTATTCAGGAACTGGCAGATGAGAGAGAACCCTCTTCAGTTACAAGTATGTGTCTCATACTAGCTAGAGAACAAATATAAGCAAGCATTATCTTTTTTCACATGAACTCAACTTTTTGTGAGATTTTACATACTTTAGGAGATTTTTTTGAAACACAGTTTAATTGTGAGTCACTAAAATAAAGTGTAAACAGAATTTATTTCTAAACTGGAATAGATTTTCAAGGCCTAAAGGCAGCAGACTCCGCAGATCTAAGTTGGTTCTAGTCTGATGTTAGAGGAGTAATACATGGTCTTCATGTACATGGTTCTCGTGTACTCTGTTATACCAGCGTTTAAAATGTCATAGCAAATAAACAAATAATAGGAATAAAGAAATAGGTATTACCTTCCTGGATAAAGAGCTGATTGAAGGACGTTACCAATGATCAATTTGATTCCATAGAGTAGTTCCCAGCATATCAAGAGAAGAAAAATGAACAGCTTTGAAGTAATTTCCATTCATTCTACTATGTGGTGAAAGACAGCAGAAAATTTCTGCAACACATTGAATTTATTTACTTGATTACAGAATGGTGTTATAGTGTATTCATATATAAATCATATATACATGCATGTATATTCATGTATATCTTAAGATCTCAGATACTTATTTCTGCGGCTAATAAAATAATTACGACTGAGAAATTTACAAGTAATACAATTTACTTCTAGTAATTCTAGAGTTAAGAAATTCAGCAAATTTGAAATGAACTGGCTTCCTCCCACATTCATGACACTTGATGCTGTGACTTCACATTGAGGTAGATGCAAGACCCACTCCTTGGCCTCACTCATCCAGGAGCCAATCACACTCATAACAGGAGGCTTCACGACTTCAACAAACTTGAACATCTTCTTAATGATGTCATGTTGGCTGTTAAGATACAGTGTCTGACTGTTGGAGGAGCACAAACCTTCATAGAATGTCAATTAGGCCCCCCTCCTCCTCTATTATCTTTTTATTGTGCTCTCTATTCTGACTATTTTTTCCTAGTCAGTATGAAGGATGTCTATTCTATAAAAAGATACATTGAAACTCACCAAGGCTTTTTATTTAAAGCAGATTTGGCTGAAGGGTAACTCAGAGTCAAAGAATACTAATTCTTTTCGAGGGTGCAACACTTTCCATTAAGACGCTTTCATGTACATTGCTTGATGTAATCTGCTCGGAGTAGATGTGTATTATAATTTTCATTTTATACTTCCAGATCAGAATTTCTGAAAGATTAATTGAATTGCTCAAAGTTGAGCTGGTATTTTGCAGTGCAGTTGGAATTACATCTTATGGCTCCCAACTCCATATCTAATTATCTTTCAAAGATGGCTCCATAGAAGCTTCTAGTTGTGACATAGATTTATGATGGAAAGTGCTAGGGGGATGTTACTGTTTGGAAGTCTCTGCAAACCTAACCTATCTTGAAAGCTCACACATGACATCATCAGCACACTGGATACTTCTTTGTTATCAGCAAACTAAACTAGTGTTTAAATTAGTACAAATTCAGATTCCTTTCTCATGAATGGAATATTTACCTGTATTTTGACGAAGTAATATTTGGGATTTTCCTTCGTTTATTAGTTTACACAGTTTATAGATTTTGTTTTCTGTTCTGTTATAAATTACAGAATAAAGCCAGGACTTTTCATTATTTTCTGAGTTGGTTTGCTATAATTATTGAAGGGTTTTGTGGATGTGGATGAAGATTGGAGGCGGAAGGAAAAGTCAATATGTCCTCTGTTTGCCACTCAGCAATCGCTGTGATATTGTCATCTTCCAGTCATGAGTCTTCTGAAGCTTCTTTGGGAACATGACACTTCTTCCTGCCAGAGCTCCATTCCAGAGAGGAAACACCAAATTAGTCAGCTAGAAACCAAAGGACCCATCACTGCTTTTCCTCTATAAGTTTAATTATAAATTGAAGAAGGATGGTGTGAAGTGATTTCTTATACTCCTGAATCAAACATTTCCTGGATTCCAGATCTTAAGTCTTTCTTTTCTGTTGTGTTTTGTGTTGAAATGATGGTGAATAATGATTCAGTGGGATTCCCCTTCCATTTTGCCATAACATTGATCAAAATAAAGACAAAAGTTCCTGTTTGGAAACATAGAGATAAGATTTAAAGATTTATAACCATGTGTAGGTGTTTAACGGATCTGTGTCTGTAGGTGTACATATCAAAGAATTGCCAACAATAGCATTTCCATGGAAAGCAGAGCCCAGGAAGGAGGCCGTGGTAGAGAGGTGCACCCATGTTCAGTAACTTCCTCATCCTTTGAGGTAATTTTATATTTGCAGTATAAGTCTAATAGAACACCACCATTAAGACATGAAAGAACTGGAAAAGGTGCAACAGTTCATAGTACATAGGCAAACAAGTGTTTTTGGCAGTCAAATAATAAGAAAGCGATTTAGTATACTCTATATTCAAAAGTACTGCCCGAGGAACAAAGGAATTATATAACTAGAAAAGGTTAGGCTACAAGTAACATAAAGATTTTAAAATTGAATGTATGACAAAGAATTTTAATATGTCAGTATTTAAAGATCTAAGATGATCAATATGACAACATGGTAACACACAAACTATTGAGAAGCCTTCAAATATAGTAACTTGACAGAGCACATCAACAGGGACTTGTCAAGAATAATGATAGGCCTGATCTGTGTTCCAGGCTAGGTTTATATATATATGATTTCTTAGAACATGACAAGAGCCATGTCATGTTCTAAGAAATCATATATATAAACTCTTTTATTAGATAAGGTACTTATAAAAAATAACAAACAAGCCAGCTCTGCAAATTCTGAAAGGATGGTCACATTCTGAGTGTTCTCTGTTCTTAGTAGGACCAAGATCAGTAATGAAGGGTAAATTCTCAGCTCTTTAAGCAAGAATGGCACAAGGAAGACTAATTAAATGACAATGAAAGTATTCCAAATCAAAATCAAATTTCAAAATGTAATAAAAGTTTAAATGTGAAATTTCTACAGAGGAGAGAGAACCCTGAAGATTTTTTAAAAGAGATTGAATATTAAAACAGCTTCAAAAACCAATGACCCATGGACACATATCAAGAAGGGAGAGAAAGAATATCCAATTAAACTCACAAAAATGTAAAGTGAGAAATAGTAAGATAATTACTGGTTAATGAATTATAAGGCATATGTTTTACAGAGAATATGAATAACTTCACATTTGGATTTTTTGGAAGACTAAATTTAAAGAATTCAACCCCAATTTAAAAAAATTACCTTTATTAAGAATATTAAAAGAACATTACTAAAGACATTACAGAAATAATAAAAAAGATTTCAAAGATAAATCACGACAGCAGTATGTACAAAAGAAAAAAATTGACATTAGCTGGCTAAAATTGAGAAATTTCATTTATTAGAAGAAACCATTCAATTGTAAAAAATGGAAATGCTAGTTGGAGAAGATATTTGGAATAGAAACTGCAACAAAGGATTCATGAAGAATTGTAAAAAGGACTTCGAATAATTAGTAAGCAGAAACATAGCTAATCCAATTAAAGTTGAACAAAGGACTTGAAGAGGCAATTCACTAAAGAGGATATCAAAATGCCTCATAAACAAATGAAAATCTACTCAGCACCCATTAATCATTAGGGACATGCAAGTAAAACCACAGAACAGAGTTTGCTGCTCACCCTCTGAGGAAATGCAAAGATTAGAAATATACAAAAAGAAGACCGTTGGGAAAGGTTGAGGAGGAGCCAAAGCTACCTTGTAAGATTCTGTATTGGGAAAACCAATTCTCAAGGAGATACTGCATCCCAGGTGCATACCAGGGAGACCAGCACAGAAGTCAACCACAGTGGGTGGCTTCTCAGCTATTCCTTACTTCCTCACCTATCCCTGGCATGCCCCTGGGTCTGATGTTAATATTTTTTACGTGTGGAGTTAGCAGAAGGGCTACGTGGCACAGACAACTTCATATACTTTGGTGTGGTTTACAAAATCCATGTGTGGCAGTTATCCTGTAGTTTATTCTTAAAAGGGTTAAAATGCTTGAGTGATTACTCATCAGGAGGTAAAAGGAGTCTTTTACTACTACTAAGTGTGCTCTTCAACTTAAAAGTTTGAGGGAATTTTTTGGTTCATGGTCTTAGAGGATTAAATCTAGGGTCATTTGTCTTTGTCATTTTGGGATTGTGATACACTGGATTACTGTGGGAGTATATGATGAAAGAGGCCTGTTCATTTCAGGGTGGCCATGAAGGGGGCTGGGAGAGAAGACAGCATGACATCATGATAGCATGACAAAGAGAGTGAGAGAGAGAGAGAGAGAGAGAGAGAGAGAGAGAGAGAGAGAGAGAGAGAGAGAGAGAGAAAGGGATGGAGGGAGGGAGATTCTGAGACCCCCAGAACCCTTCCAATTGTGTTCCCTAATTACTTAAACCTGTCTCCTAGTATCTCCTAGAAGATTTTCACAGAAACAATATCAGATAGTGACCAAAACATTATCTTTTTGGATGTTGGGGGCGCATTGAAAATCCAAAGCATAGCTCTATCTTACCCCCCCAAAAAATCAAGATCTGAAAGAAAGAAGTTTAAAAATCAGAGTAAAATGAATAAATCCAAAGGAAATTATAGAGATATATGATAAATGTGATAAAATGCACAAAAGCAGTGAAAGCAAGACTCAGATATGGTTTATAAAAAAAGGATAAGGAAAAGAAACCTTCAACAAGCATGATTAGGAGAAAGAAACACTCAAAGAAAAGGTGAATATCAATCAGATATAATGACAACATTAACAGAGCTGTTTAATTTGCTGAGAAGTTACTATGAAATATACATGGCTAAATTCCTAAAAGCGAGGAAATGAATTAACTGCTGAAAATACATTAGTAACCAGATTTTGAAGATGAAACACTTTAAATGAATTTAACTGTATCTTAATATATTGAAGTAACAGCCTAAGCCTTTCTCAATATTTTAAAAAATACAACTTTAAACTGAAAATGTTAATGTTAAAATTCAATATTATATATGTTATTGAGGTCATGGAAGTAACTGTACCTTCCTGTACTGCTGATAGGAGTAAAGCAAAAAAAAAAAAATGGTAGTTTTAGAAAGCAAGCTAGTGCTGTAGCACAATACCAAGTATGCACATAAAATGTAGACTAAATTAGAGCAAGTAAAGGGTTGTGCCCAAACACAACCAACATCATTTATAGGGACAAAAGATTACATTAATCCCTAAAGCAGAAAAGGAAAAAGTCATCTGTTTGCCAGTAGTTGCCACAGAACACACATACACACACACACACACACACACACACACACACACACATGCACACACGCACGCACACACACACACACACATATGATGCATAATGTAACTGTAACGATGAAAATTACAGAAGTTAAAAACAGTAAATATACAAGTGGAAAAACTCAAAGTCTTTACATAAACAAAGGTCATAGCATGATGGTGAATGTTCTGTGTATATGTTTGTCTTTTGGTTGATGAGTAAAGCACTGCTGGCCAATAGGGAAGCAAGATAGGTGTGACTAGGAGTCGAGGAGAATTCTGTGAAATGTAGTAAAGAGAAGTCGCCTTGTTATCCAGGCAGGAAGTAACTTAGCAGGACAGAATCAGTATATAAGCAGGGACAAGTAGGAAATCACTCTCTCTCCTCTTTTTGTCTCTGCAGAGATGCCAAGCAGACACTATGTAGACACCAAAGGAGTAAGAGGCCTGGACCTTTTCTCCAGTAAGATAAGCCCATGAGGAAATACATAGATTAGTAGATATGTATGGGTTAAGAATAAGAAACCCAATTCGCCAGTCAACATCTTATAACTAATAAAGTGTCTGCATGTTTCTTTGGGGCAGAGAAGGGCACTGGGATGTAGCCAGGTCAAGAAAACCTCATGTTAAAATAGCAGGTATTTTCATTTGAGTTATGTAAGTTCAAATGAGAATATACTATAGCTGCTGGTACACAGCCTGTTCATAAAGCTCTGTACATTCATGTCCCTAGGACCATAGGTTGACACGAACTAATGAAGCCAGGGGTAGGACATTTAATTCTCTTATCTTATACAATGTGAAAGGCTTTTCAGTATTATCATATAATTGCTTCTTCCCCAGTAAATACAGAATACAGGCATGCATGTATGAGAGAGAGGAATAGGGAATAGGAGGAGGGGTGAAGAGAGGGTGGTAGGGATCATTTTAAAGACTTAAAATATTTCTAAGACTATGAGGCTAGAGCTTATTGTTCCAGCAAATAGGCTACAGTGCACCTGGAAGTTCATGTTATAATCCTGAGTCTGGAGGCTGAGAACTGAAATAGATTTGTTGTGGGGATCCCTGGAAGCAAGATTGATCATCTGACATATCTCAGCCTCCACTCCTTGATAAAGTCACATATGGCAATTTTATTCACTTAAAGACAACTCATTTTAAATGCTATTACTACTAAAATATTTTTGTAGTAACATCTAGACGGGTGTTTGAAAAACTGATTAGCATTGTCTAGCTAAATTGGCACACAAAATTAACTATGTAAGACAAAGGTGAACTACTAGGTGTTTTACCAGCAGTGGTGAGTTCTGTCTTCAAGCCAATATCTCAGAAGTGCTATCACTGAAGAAGCTGAACAGAATAACATGTTATTTTACTAATGTACATACACGTAATATATAACACTACACAGATAAAATATATGTATATATAGAACGGATTGAAATGACTTAGATTGTCAGAAATAAATTGGACAACTAGGATGGAGGATGCAAAGTTAATACAGTAAGGAAAGGTAAAGGTAACATAAAACAAATGGGATATTATACATGGTGTGACTGTTGTGAAATATTTGTTTAACTAGGCAAAGATGTGTTACTTTTGTCATGCTGCATTTGTTTAACCATGTAAAGTATTACATTTGCATTAATTAAATAAAATAAACCTGGGCTCAGAGATGCCAGCTGGGTTAGCCACTACTTAACAGGATGTAACAGAGAGGAGGGTAGCATGGAATTTTAGTTGGAGCAGTACAGGAGAGGGGCTTCCAGGGACTCCAGCTAAAAGAGAAAGTTAGCCACTTGCTACTTTCTGAGCTTTCAGGTTTTCACCGTATCCTTTGAATCTCAAGTTTTATTGGAACAATAGAGATTTAGTTAAAGCTACCTTTAGTAGCAGCAATAGAATCATTGTCTAGGGGAACAGAATTCTCCCCAGGACAACCCTCATAGTTTAAAATGGAGCCACTGAGAGGACGGTAAAACAGCAGAGAGCCCTCCTGATATGGAACTGAGGAGCGTAGGCTAAAGAGTTCTGTGTACAGGGACTGCAAAATCAAGTGTGGTATAGTAGTTCTATGAAAGGAAAGGCCTCATAATAAAACTTCTTAATACACTGTAGTGAGAGATCCAACTAGCTGCACCTATGGTGCTGACAGTGCCTATTTCGGCATGGTCACAGGTATGTATGTGAGCTTGTGGGATTTGGTCTGGGGTCGTGGACAGGTTGCTTGCTTGGTTTCTAGTATGATCAGAGAAACAGATGGGTGTTGATCCTCTGAGCTGGAATTAGTGAAATATCAGTTTCTCATGCTAATGACTTCTCCCTGAATAAAATTACACTATATTATCCTAGTCCCTTGTATCTTTTTTTATTTAAATTAGAAACAAGCTTGTTTTACATGTCAATCCCATTTCCCTCTCCCTCCCCTCCTCCCCTACTCCCCACTGACCTCTTAGTCTATCCTCTTGCTGCTCTCCAGGGAAGGTGAGACCTTCCATGGGGGATCTTCAAAGACTGTCATTATCATTTGGAGCAGAGCCTAGACCCTCATCCATGTGTCAAGGATGAGAGATCATCCTTCTAGATGGAGTGGGCACCCAAAGTCCATTCATGTACTAGGGATGAATACTGATCCACTACCAGAGGCCCCATAGATTATCCAGACCTCCAAACTGACATCCATGTTCAGCTCAGGGTTTAGCTGTGAGTGTCTGCTTCTGCTTCCATCAGCTACTGGATGAAGGCTTTAGGGTGGCATATAAGGTAGTCATCAATCTCATTATCAGAGAAGGGCATTTAAGGTAGCCTCTTCACTATTGCTTAGATTGTTACTTGTGGTCATACTTGTAGATCTCGGGACATTTCCCTAGTGCCAGATTTCTCTTTAAACCTATAATGGCTCCCTCTACTATGGTATCTCTTGCTCTCCTCTGTTCTTCCCCTGACTCAATCTTCCTGCTCCCTCATGTCCTCCTTTCCCCTCCTCTACTCCCTTTCTATTGCTCCTAACTCCTGCTCCCCTCTTCCCATGCTGGGTTATTCACTCTTAGAGTGGTGCTATTTGTCTACTTCTGATATACATGAACATTAATTATACTTTACTTCCACCCTAGTATTTTGTTTCCATGGCAAGTATCTTGATTAAACTCTGATCATCCCGTGGAGTTATTCCCACCATATCTTCTTTACTTCTTTGTATTTTATGGCATTATATATTATAGAGCCTGGGAAAATTCTTTAATCAAAACCAGAGAATTATGTAAGACCAGTAATGTAGGGTTACATTGGAGATAGCTAAGGGCTAAACACAATACAATAATCTATGTTTGCAATCTTGGCAGTTTTGGAGAAAGTAGATCAAGAATTCAAAGTCATCTGTAGCTACATGGACTAACCTTGGTTATTTAAGACACTGCATCAAAAACTGAAATTTAAAAATGTAAGGTGTTACTTCTTTGAATTTTATACCTATACATTTGTGGGTATAGTTTGTACTTGAAAGTCAAGGTTCTGTTTCTCTTAATGGCGTGGCTATTTCATCTTACTTCTGTTAGCTGAGATTCTTTGATTATAGCACTGGAAAGCAAACTTAATATAGATTAGTCATAAAGCAGTTTTATTTGAAAAGCATCTGAGCAGCCTACACAATTAAGTTCCGGTCTAGCCACAAACCTCACAAAATTAAGACTGGATCCCCTGGATACTTGGGTTACAGAAAACATGAACATTTTGGGGGGGTCATTAGAATACAAACAATTTATTAAATGTTTACTAATCTAGGAATGTGCCCAGTACATTTCTTGTATAATCTCACTATTTATTTTATTCAGAGTCATTGCCCTCAACTCTCCTCTCCCCTATATCCACTCCACTTCCATTTGCTCTTCAGAAAAGAGCAGGCCTCCAAGAGACAACAGTCAAACAGAAGAAAACAAGACACAGTAAGACAGGGTTAAAGCAAAGCAACCATCATGGGAGGAAAACAGTCCTAAGCAGCCAAAAGAATCAGAGATACATCTGCTTTATTGTTTAGGAGTCCCACAATACACCAAACTGACAGTTTGACACATACACAGAGGACCTGGTGCAGACCCATGTAGGCCCCATGCTTGCCTCTTCAATCTCTGCTCTTATTTCTGCCCAGAGAATTTATTATTCAGCCAAATTCCTGTGGTCTGGCCCTTAGTTCTGTATCTACCTATTTTCTCTTTGGATTCTCCTAAATTAGAATATATTCCCATCTTTGAGTGAAAATACAGAAAATATAATTATTTATCTTTCACATATTTTAAATTAGGGCAAAATGCCTTCCAAGAGAAGCATGTTCAGTTTTCCTAAAGTAGATGCAACTTTAGGTTCAACCACCAAGCCATCAATATTAATGAGTCCATATCAGTGTTTCATGCTTAGCTGACTTCTTGTAGCATGTTCAATTTAGGCATACTGGAATATTCAAATTAGGGGTAGTTTAAATATAACTAATTACTAGCTGGGATGACCATCCAGTCAAGGACATTTGGGCATGCCTGAAGTCAGTTAAGATACCATCACTAGAAATGAAGCAGTGGTGTGTGTTACTATGTATAATTCTATAGTACATAATGTGAGTTATTGCAACTAAGCATTATCAATCTCCAAATGCAATCACTTCTGGGGGAGGAAAGGATCAATTCTGAAATACAGTAACCAATGCTAACTTCATTGTTACAGTCTCATGTAAATCATAACTCTGTGTTCAATTTCATCTTTCAAGGTGTAACTTCCTTCAGTTGTCAGATTAGGATTACAGATTTTCTAAACTGTTTGGAGCAATACACACACACACACACACACACACAGAGAAGAATGAGGGAGAGAGAGAGAGAGAGAGAGAGAGAGAGAGAGAGAGAGAGAGAGAGAGAGAGAGAGAGAGAGAGAGAGAGAGAGAGAGAGAGAGAAACAAACAGGGAGACAGAGATGAGTTTTCTGGCCCAGATCTATTAATCCAATGATACCAATGCTTTAATATTGAATCACTCATAATATTGTACCCAAACTCTGTTCTCCCTGTCTTTATAAGTATAAATCTGAGCTCAGTTCCACACTAGATAGAGCTGGGTAAAATTCTGACACTCAACTACTAGAAAGCTACTGTCTTCAGAGAACCATTGTTCAGAAAACCATTGAACAGTAGTTCAAGAAGAAAGCCAGCAGCTCATAAAGGATTCACACAATGGCTGTGGGAGGAAGTCTGTAGCTGCTCGCTCTAGTCCGCACCTGCACCAGTTTCCCTCTAATTTTGCGTTATGTGAGGATGCGTGGATTAACAAATAGTTGAAGCTTTTTGAGATCTTACTCATACTGTAGCACCTAATAGTTATCATATATGTGGAATATGGCATGTACATATTTATAGAACTGCTTGATACAGTTTTGCAGTATTCCCTCTTCCATCATCTTAGATTATGCATAATTCATTTCATATACTTGATTATGTGCCTTTAAATGAGGAAGATCCCATCTTGTAGACCTAAGATAGTAGTAATCAGAAAAAATGTGGAAATGATTTAATTAATTAGTCAATGACTAAATGTTAAGATGGATATTTCCAAGCTATTAGAATACTTTCAACTTGACATTGAGCCATATAAAAAACATGAATGAAATCAGAGTTCTATAAAGAGTGTGCCAATATAACAAGAGTAAACTACATCAACTGTTTTTATCTTACCAGTAAATTTTGTTTGTTTCTGGTCCAGTCCACACCTTATGTCTTTCTATTGTTTCCTTAGTGTATGCTGATTAAACTATGATATTAAAAGTGTTTATACCATATATCATCTATGCAAGACTCATGTGCTACTTTAATATCATTTTTTATTTTGCAGTTAATTGTTGTTGGTACTCAAATTTTAACAAATAAATGCTATTAAACAATTATATTAGCTATGTTTTGTATTTTTTCAATGTGAATGTAAAAAACTGCATGAAAGCTACACACTTCAGAAGGGCACTTTAAATGACCATTTTCAGATAAATATCTTGAGTGTCAAGTATGTACAGGGTTCTATTCTCCAGAACCTGAAATCTACTTACTCAGAATCATTAATTTACAGAGTGAGCTCAGTAAATAAAATATTCTCAGGATGGGGAGATGGTACAGTTAGTGGCTGAAGAAAAGCGTGAGGACCTGAGTTCAGGTTATCAGAATGCAAGGTAAGGTGATTGACAGCTGTAGTCAAGACTTGTGATGAGAGGAGAAGACAGATTCCCTAAAACTTACTGAACTGCTAGCTGAGCAAAGTGCATGAGCATCAGATTCCAGAAAAGCCTCTCTCTCTGTCTCTGTCTCTGTCTCTCTCTGTCTCTGTCTCTGTCTCTCTCTCCCCCCTCTCTCTCTCCCTCCCCCTCTCTCTCACACACACATACACATACACACACACACACACACACACCTCCCCCCAACACACAGTGGAGTGAATAACTCTCACACACACACACACACACACACACACACACACACACACCTCCCCCCAACACACAGTGGAGAGTGAATAAGGAATAACACCTGACATCAAACTCTGGTTTCTAACCACATGTGCACACTTATGCAGATAAATACACATTTACAAGTGCAAATATAATATAAAACACAACACACAAAAGTCTGAAAACACAATGATAATTTATAAATGAAGTAATTTTAGTTAACATGCTAATTGTACAAAATAATTGGCTTTGTTATGACATTTCCTGCATGCATAGGTCTTATTGTGATATCTTCTCCATTTATTACCTATTGTTATCCTGCAACACACCACACCACACACACACACACACACTCACACACTCACTTTATGATAGAATTAATATGAAGAAAACAAAGTAAATGAAAATTTCATCAAGAATATTTAGAATCTCAGTTATGTTAATAACCTTGCAAATAACCATGATGACCTATTACCTCATGGAATACCATTTGGATAGAAAACTTCCCCTTCCTCTGGTAGTTTGAGACAGGGTCTCTGGCAGGCTTGAGTAGTTTGTACTTGAGGATAACCTTGAACTTCTGATCATCATGCCTAACCTCTCGATTACATATAAAAGCCACTGTGCCTGGTTTACTTCATATTGGGAAGTGGTCTGCATCAATTCCAGTGTTTCCCTTTTGCTACAGAGTTCTACCAACTGTGTCACATCTCAAGCTTTGAATCACTTTGGAATTCTTTTACAGAGAACAGGCAATTGCATGAGTATAAAACTTTCCTCCTTTCTGGTCCTAGACTTGAGACTTTAAAATTTGCATTTTACTGAGGCTTATGGTAATGATAGTGTATCTACATATGTGTTTCTAAGCCTGAGTGCAACTTGTCCTGCTTTTTAAACCCTGCTAAGCTTATTGGTTGGCTTCTCCAGGATAATTGAATTTGTGATTTGTAATAGAAAATGGTAACATCATATGACTACAAATAAGGTCTTTCCAACACATCTCAAGAGATTTGTTTAATGTTTTATGGGAATAAATGGGGCAATTGATGATTCATTCACATATCCAGGCTTTCCAAACGTCACATTGTAAAATGGACTTCTGATCCATCTGAAGAGCAATGGCTGTTCCATGCATTTCACTGTCCTCTCCACAGGATCTTTTTTTTTTTTTTTTTTTTTTTTTTTGGTTTTTCAAGACACGGTTTCTCTGTGGCTTTGGAGGCTGTCCTGGAACTCGCTTTGTAGACCAGGCTAGCCTCGAACTCACAGAGATCCACCTGCCTCTGCCTCCCAAGTGCTGGAATTAAAGGCATGCGCCACCAACGCCCAGCTTCTCCACAGGATCTTAATCAAGACCATTTAAGTATCCAAGGAGAGAAGCCACTATGTCATTGACCAATATTTAGGAGTTCTATAGGTAGAAGAACTACATGGTACAATCCATTGTCTTTTTTCTTTGCTTCCTAGAGGAAGAGATAGCTCTAGAGCCCTGAGTGGATTTATAAATACTTGCCACAGATCAGGACTCTTTCTCTCTAGCTTTATTAATTGGACAAATACAAATATGCATAGGAATACAACATGAACTGGCATCTGTATACACTGAAAAATGTACTACCATCAAGTTCCTGAGACCATCAGTTGCTACTTGTGGGCATGTCTGTGTGGTGGTGAGAACATAGAAATCTATTTATCAGATTTCAGTGTTCTTTGTCATCTTGCTAAGTGTAGGTACTATGCATTTTATATCTCCAGTTCACTCATCTGAGTACATTTTCTGCACTTCTTCTCTCTTTGTATTTCCTCCAACTTCCATCTGGAAGCTACCCGTCTATCTTTTGATAAGTTTTACATTTCAAGTTCCTAGCATCAGTAAAGTCATGCAGCAACTGATTCTTTGGATTTTTTCTCACTAAACATAACATTTTCTATGTTCATCTATGTCATAACAAATTGAAATGTATTCTTCAGTAACTGGATACTATTCCATTGCCTATGGAAATATATATATATATATACATATATATATATATATCCATTAACTCTTTTATCAATGAGGCACAGATGCAAGGTATATGAAGGTGTAGATATCTCTTTGAGGAACTCATTTTATTTTTTTCAAATATACATACATAAGTGAGGTGGCTAGACTCTATAGAAGTTCATGTGGTGGAAGAGTTGGGGTAGGGATAGGGCCACAGTCCCTGTGTGGAGGTCATAGGACAGTACAGAAGAGTCAGTTCTCTCCTTCTACTATGTTGTTCTTGGGATTTGAACTCAGGTTGTCAGAGTTGGTAACAGATGTTTTTAAAACCTGAGGTATATCAGCAACTCAGCATGTAATAATGTCTCCATAGAATTGTCTGTGATAGCTGTGGTGACTTGTACTCTTGTCACCTGTATAAGTGTTATATTTTCTCGACAGTCTCAGTGACACTTGTTATCTTCTGACATTTTGAAAATAGTTCACTCTTGTGTCAATGTCAACTAGAATTTGACTTGTGTCCTCTCGAAATAAAAGTAAAAGTTATAGATTTGGTCTATTTCAACCAAACAACTGATGTTTCTAAATTCTATTTTGTTATTTATAATGTATAGATTTGAGTGAGTCAGTAATATAAAGAAAAATAACTTATATAGGGTATGATACACAGATGTGTCTACATCCCAGGGAAAACATGAGTCATTCGAATGTTCCACCTTTTGTCTGCAATTACTTAACGGCTAAGAATCTCATAAGACAGGCCACAGAAAGCAACATAACTACTACGCTATACTTTCATTTTCTTTTCTTTTACTTCAATTCAGTACAGAATGTTAAAGAAGCGACTTGCAGTTGAATTTTTTTAAATTGTTTATAAAACATATCCACTATATATTTCCATCAAAGTCTAGAGAGTTCATTTGTGTCTTTGGATAAAACATAGTTACAATGTTAATCCCATTTCCCTGAAAAAGACAAATGAACAGAGTAATAAAGATCCAGTGTGGCCATGTAAACAGAAACACAGATCAATGATCCACTGGTTGCACTTAATCCATTCTGGAAACATGGCAGTGGGAAGAGACTCAGATAAAAATAATGGGCATCATTATTTTGGCTTTGGGAGAAAAAGATAAGGCTAGTGAAAGGGCATTAAAGCAAATGAGAACAGAGATGAATGTGTTGAGGTGAGTAAAAGAAGAAAAGAATGAAGAAGGGGAGAAAATCTAAGAGGAAGTCATTAATAAACAGGAAAAAAGAGTAGCTATGTTAGTTATCTAAAATATGGAATTTAAACTTTGTCATCCTTGCTCAAAAGTTATAAACAAAATGAACGGGGATTTTTTTTTTTTGTGGTAGAGGGCATTCTCTTCAAAGTCAAAAGGAGAAAGTTCATATTGCCTATTATATCCCCTCTGGGAATGTATAATATCCAGTAGTAAATCCAAAGGAACATCCATATCCCACAGTGAGATACGTCCACAGGAGTTCTTAGGAACATTTACAACTTTCGACTCTCTTTTGTGTCTTTAGTGCTAATTTTATCTCTATGAATTAGAGAGAGATATCTAATCAATGGGGCAGGCATAACCTTATAGGCCTTATATTTCTGTACTGTAATTATAATTCCAAAAATAAAGTACAAGGTAACATATTTATATTTTATCATCAAATATTTTTTTAAAAATTGAAAATTGCTACATTCCAAAGAAGTCTTTTGTGTGCACATGGTATGATTTATTGCATGTCTGAATGTATTTGGAGTGTAAGTGTGTTTATGTGTTCATGGTCATGGAGGACCAATGTTGGACTTGGGGTGTCTTCCTTGATCACTTTTCACCATATATATTGAGACAGTATGTAATATTTTTGTTTATAATATTAGAGTTTATTTGGGCTTATCATTTCAGACAGCAAACCCATAATGGTAGAGGAGTCATGTCACCAAGTGTCTGGTACAGGAAGCTGGTGATTCAGATTTCAATGGCACACTAGAAAACAGAAAGAGCAAACTGGAAGTGAGAGGAGGCTATAGAATCTCAAAGTTCATCTGTGGTGATGCACATCCTCCAGCAATACTCCATGTCCCGAAAGTTGCTTAAACTTCCTAAACAGATTTTACAACTGGGAACCACGTGTTCAGATCTGTGAGCCTATGGAAGAGACTTCTCCGTCAAATCACCACACTTCATATGAGATGTCACATAGGACAGTTGCGTCTGTGAAGGAGTAGAGTGCCAAAGTATATTGGTCTGCCAAAACTGTGGGAACACCAGACCTTGAGCAGAGACCCACTTCCCCTTCTGCCTGGGAGTAGGCAGCTGTAAGACAATGTTTACTAAAAACATGTTTACTAAAAACAATACAATGCCCGGGGCAATAAGTTCCTGGAAAAGGCCTGCCCACAGAAACCACCCTTACCTCGACCTTGTCCAAAGACTAACCGCCTCTTCTGGCACGCCCAGATCAGCTTTTGGTGTCAGAGCAGAACCAGCCAGGGGAGAGGAGAGAGCAGAAGCTTCTCTGGTGGGAGCCTTTCTTAGGAAGTTTTCTTGAACCTTTTTGGAGCCTGTTTAAAGTTTTCTTTACATCGTTGAACGAGTCTCTGTGTTGTCAATCCCCGACACCCTCCGCACGTTCTTGGACACAGGCCGCGTAGCAGACTCGACAAAAACTAACTGATACATTTCTAGAAATTTAATGAGAGGGTTGACATTGCATCAGCATTTTAGAATTGGCTATGAGGGGAGCCCTTAAAACTACAGAGATTGGGAAATTCACAAATCATGGATTTTTTTCCTTTTCGTGAGAGTCAGTGATGACCCCATCAGCCCTTCTTGATGTGGAAAGGATTCTAAGTACAGCTACAAAGTTTTAGAATGGAAAGACAGACTTCATTCTTCTAGTTTGAACCCTGTATTTCCTTCTGTTTTATCATGATTTGTTGGAGCTGAATACAACCAGATCATTGGAGAATTTTTGGCTTTGGATCTAACATGTGGGGAGTCTATTTCTATAAACTATGTCAGCAAGGTGACTGCTACTCTCCAGCTTACAGCAAAATTACATCTGCTTTGCTGCTTATGGTATCATGGAAACATTTCTAGAGCTGCACAAGACAGGACTCCTGTGAGTTTTGACAATGTATTTATCCATTTTGATGCTTTCTCCTGACATTGGCATGTACATTGTATCAACAAAGACCTGCACTTTTGACACCCTGTATTGCTTCAGACTTTGATTACATCTTGTCTTTATTTTTTAATTTACAGTAACTCTTTTTCTAGTCTCTAATTTCTTCTCACTTCCATTGAACCAACAGGCAGATTCCAGTTTCATATTCTTAAAAGCCAACTGTAACCACATCACTCACTTTCAGAGTGTCCTACAATGGCTATTCATTCTATTCTTAGAGAAAAGGCACATGCATTCCTATACTGCACTCACTGCTCTCATAAACTATTTTCATGCTGCACATCACACTTTACTTCTCATTAACCTCAATTCCATGTGCCTTAAATAATTTCCAATGTGTCCCCAGGAGAGAGGTCAGGTTAGCTTTAGTTTGTGTTTCCTGGACTCTTCCACCGGGGTTAGAGTCTCTTTGTGAACTCCCAGCCTTTCATTTGGGCTAGTCTGCTAGTCAGGCTGCAGTGAGGAACTCCTGTCTCCATCTCCCAGTAATGGGATTACATCTCACAATTTAATCTTCATCTCTGTAGAGACTGAGACAAAGCTAAGCATACCTTAAAGCACAGGCTCTCTAGCTTCCCAATCTCCCAGCCGTTATGTGGATTCTGGGGATCCCACACTGTTTCTCAGGCTTGCTTGCCAAGTGCTTTCTTTACCACTGAGCCACATCCTCCAAAGTCTCTTTTTTCCATTACAAGTTTGGGTTCATTTTTTTTTTTTTTTGGTTTTTCAAGGCAGGGTTTCTCTGTATTGTTTTGGAGGCTTTCCTGGAACTCACTTTGTAGACCAGGCTGGCCTTGAACTCACAGAGATCCGCCTGCCTCTGCCTCCCGAGTGCTGGGATTAAAGGCGTGCGCCACCAACGCCCGGCTCATTTTTTAATTAAATTCCTGCATCATCTCTACATCCTTCCCATTCCTACCAGGGTAAAGCATTCCCTCGTATTCTAGATATTTTTTGCATATTTAAGAATAAGCACCCTGTCTTACTGTTTTGAGCATCTTAGAATATGAAACACTGTTTTACTCCATGCATTGCAACTTGCTTTCTTCATGATAGTATATTTGGGGTTTGTTAATAGACATGTTCATATCTTTCTTAACTTGCTTTAGGAAACACAAAGTAGTCTATCAAAATAAAAGATGAAGTTTAATTGTGTTAAATAATGAACAGTAAAATTGTTTGCATGTTTTTACTCTTATAAACCATGCCAAATGAATATTGTCTTAAATATCCCTTTGAATATAATTGTGGAGCTTTTCCAGGGGGGGGATTGAAAAATTAGTAAAATGTGTGTTACTTATTTTTGCAAAAGGTCTTCACAATGTTTATTTAATCATCAGGGAAATTTCTATTTAGAGTTGCTTAGAAATCTATTTCTTTTCCTTCTTTCTTTTTTATTTTTTTGGGGGGGGCATGGTTTCTCTGTGTTGCTTTGGAGACTGTCCTGGCACTTGCTCTGTAAACTAGGCTGGCCTCAAACTCACAGAGATTCATCTACCTCTGCCTCCTGAGTTCTGGAATTAAAGGCATGTGTCACCATCGCCAGGCTAGAAATCTATTTCATTTGTTCCTTTTACATAATTATTTAATTGTCAAGGTCTCTGTATTGAATATCACCCACATTTTTATATTAGCTTACACCACACACACACACATGCCCACAATCTATCAACATGTCTGTTTCTTATATCTTTCTCTTCTTAGTTAGCTTATACTTAATTTATTTATCTATACTTCCATAATATCAAGTACCTGAACAATATTTCTCAAGGGTGATTTTTACATATGGCATTTTAGTTTTCTGCTTTTTCTCAGAATTACAATGACTTGCCTGTTTTTTAATTCATTTGTATAAATTTATGATCAAGTTCTTAAATTCCAGAAGCATACTAAAGGAAATTGTCAATGAATGAAATTTTAATGAATGCATGATTATGGCAAGAATTAAGAGTTTATTGTATTTATTCCTCCTCTCATTATAATAATATCAATCAATGGTTGTTGAATGCTTTCTAAATCTCCATTATTTAAAATTTATAGTTTTACCCTTAAGTCTCTATCATGTCTGTGATATGTTACAGAAGTATTATTTCATTTGATTATATTATTTCACAAGAAAACTTTTCAAATACCTGAATAACTGTTATTGCTGAAAAAGAATATGATAAATTTTATATATGGATATTTTATATTATAGTCCTTATTAGTATGATAACATTGTAAATTAGCTTATTTTACTTATTTTCTATAGATTACCCAAGATTCTTCTGAGTAGATGTGTATTTCAGAGTAATTAAAATTTTCTAGAATTTTTTCACTTACATTCTACTTAAATTTCCTCTGTCTAGTTATTATGTGGTAACATACTGTGATGACAAAGGATGTGGTGACTCCACCTACACGAATGAAATCCATTGTGTGTCTTAGTTACTTTTATACAACTGTGATAAAACACCATAACCAAGATGACTTACAGAAAAAGTCATTCAATGATTCTTACAGTTTCAGGGGCTTCGAAATCATGATCATCATGGTGGAGAACATGACATCAGGCAGTCAAGCATGACATTGGAGCAGTAGCTGAGAGTTTACATCTGATCAACAAGCATGAGGTGCACACACACACACATACACCCCCCCCACACACACATGAACAGAGAGACAGAGACAGAGACAGAGACAGAGAGAGCAAAGGATTATCAGCCTACAATCCACACCGCTAGAAGAGCTAGGAAACAAGGAGGACCCTAAGAGAGACATATTCCCCTTAGGAAGGGGAAATTCACAAGATCTCCTGAGCTAACTGGAAGCATGGTGGAAGGGGAGAGGGAGTTAGATAGAAGGGGAAAAGAGGAGGGGAGAGGAGGACATGAGGGAGCAGGAAGATTGAGTCAGGGGAAGAACAGAGGAGAGCAAGAAAAGATATATCATAATAGAGGTTGCCATTACAGGTCTAAAGAGAAATATGGCATTAGGGTAATGTCCAGAGATCTACAAGGATGATCACAACTAACAATCTAAGCAATAGTGAAGAGGCTACCTTAAATGTTCTTCTCTGATAATGAGATTGATGACTACCTTATATGCCATCCTGATGGAAGCAGAAGCAGACACTCACAGCTAAACACTGAGCTGAACATGGATGTCAGTTTGGAGGTCTAGGTAATCTGTGGGGCCTCTGGTAGTGGATCAGTATTCATCCCTAGTACATGAATGGATTTCGGGAGACCACTCCACACAGAGTGATACTCTCTCAGCCTAGACACATGGGGTAGGGTCTAGACCCTGCTCCAAATGATACTACAGAGTCTGAAGATTCCCCATGGAAGGACTCACCCTCCCTGGGGAACAGAAATGGGATGGGATAGGGGATCGGTGGGAGGCAAGGGGGACAGTAGGGAGAGGGAACTGGGATTGACATGTAAAACAAGATTGTTTCAAATTTAAATTTTAAAAAAGATTAAAAAAAGAAAATAGTCATGCTGGAACAGTATATACAGTAAGATTTATAAGTACATATGTCTAAGATAGTCAATACAGCCCTTTCTAACTCTTTGCAGATGGTGTGTGAACTGATATTCACTTTAGAACTTGCCATGGCGTCTATATTAAATAAAAAAAAAGACATTTGAAATTCAGAACCCAAAGGAATAGTGACAGAAAAAGCCAATCATGTTTTCTTATTGAACTAGGTTTGCTTTGAAGGTAAGGCATGAGGTGTTCACATGCTACAGCTTAGTTTGCATAAGTAGACAGGACATCAGTGTAGTTAGGTTAAGAATTGAGCCTTTGGCATGAAAATGTCATTATTTACATTCAGCTAGAAACAAAGCATGACTTGAGAGACTAAGATCAAGGAAAAAGGAGGAAGGAGAAGGAGAGGGAGTAGCAAAAGCAAGCCACAAAAAAAAAAGGGAGAAAGAAAAGGGAAGTAAGGGCAGATAAGGATATCTTCCCTGAACCAGATGGATATACCACAAAGATCCTATCTTCTCAGAGTAAACAGGTCTTCATTGCCTGGAAGCTCCCAGTCTTTCATCTCCATGCTACTTGCCTACCTTAACACTTTTTCCAGCTTCTTGAAAAATCCAACTAGCTACCTCCTCACTTTTCCTGAGACACTAGCAGTAACAGAAGATTGCTATTTCCTTAAAGCCTGGCAGTGGCATCCTATGGTCATGATCAGAAGCCTCTGAGTTAAAAACATGGTAAACAGAAATGGCTAAGCTATAGGGGGCACCATATGATTATATTACACAAAACTCAGCTTTGTGTAAGTAGACAGGAAATCACTGCAGTTAGGCCGTGCAGGGTTAAGAATTGATATGAAATATGATTTGGTATAAAAAGTCATCAAGTTTTCCCAAAAAGTTCCAAGAGAGCAAGAGGCCAAGTTTGGATTTAGAAGAGAGATCAAAGCATTTGCAACAAAATTTGGATTTTCTTTTATGTCAAGCCTAGTTTGCTGAATGGTTCAGTTTAATTGGTAGAGAGGACCATTCCTGAATGTTTAGGTGAAAAATGAACACCAAAGCCAAAGAGGCTGGATTCATTGTCAGAAAGGCTTTTGTCCTCAGCTTTCGTTACTGGTTCCCGTCTTCCTCTCCATGGACAATTTTTACCTTCCTACTCAACAATTCAGATTTATATAAATACAATGTCTGTCTCATTGAGGGAGTATAAGATTTATTTTCGAGTGAATATTCAATGAAGAAAATACACACACACACAAACTCAATCAGGGATTTGATTCCTTCAAACATCAACATCACTGCTGTAGAGATCACACGAGATTGTTTGCCTAACACTTTGCAAGGACAGAAATGGCCAAAGATGATTATCCTGTCAAAAATATTCACAACACAATGCTATTTTATACTTTTATGATGAATGAAGCATCCTAAAATTACCATGATAAATGTTCTTAAGTATGTGCCTGTCACAAAATTCAGTCTGATTTCCATGTAAGCCTTAGCACATGAATAAGAATCTTCTCAATGGTTTTCATATTCAGTATTCTTTTTAAATACTATTTTAGGATTTTCAATTGTATTTGAGCCTCTTTACCATGTGCATTGAAGCTATTATCCTGTATAAATCAGTGATGATAGCATGGTTTGAACTCTGGCATAATGTGTTTCAAATTGTCTTTATATGTTGGGTTTGTTCTCTAAACAAATTTTGCTACTTTGATTTCATTTGATCACACAAAAGGCAACTTACAACAGGTAAACCAAGTTAGGGGAGAAATGATTGACTCAATGTAACCTAGTTTTACTACACTTAATCTCTACATATAGTTTAGATGGAGTTAAGCTGAAATATTCCCCATCATTTTGAATGGCAAGATGACAGAACCCAAGAGAGTTCTGACCAAATTAAGAAGCCTAAGAATTCCAGTTGATGATGGCTCATTTCATTTCTTGAATCTATCCCCATTTTTATAATTTGGAATACCTATACTGTCCTGTGTTAATATGGATGGAGCATACAAATTTGAAACATAGTTAAACCTGAATTAAACATATTTGTCATCCTGTTTCATGGGGATATTCTATTTTTAGTCGTATTCTAGCACATGGTGGGAGATCATGACTAATGTCTACTATGTGGTCCCTTAGTCATTTGCTCTGAATCATACAGCATGAGAGGGGAGGACATGCTCATAAAAGAAAGCTATCAGTTGGTCTAAACCCTAATCCATGCCTTACTAATACTATATCTACTATCCCAGGTATAGCTTGGAGGAAGAATATATTCTCTTCCATAGAATAGCCGGAAGTAGACAGCAAATAAATGATGAACTCTGAACACTATGAAGAAAAAATATGAATTTGGTGGTACTCTAGCTGCTAGAATATTACTGAGAAAGAAAATACATGAGCTTTCTCTTCTCTGTTTCCTGTAACTACTTAGGCTGTTATCCTTCCTCTTTTCTGGCCAATTACTCTAAGTATATTTTTATCACCTTGTCTGAGACCTCAGAATCCTCGACACAACATGGCAGAAAGTCACTGCTTACAGACAGATGTCACTTTATGAACTCTACTTTGCCAACTCTTTATAGACCAATGGTCTGAGGAGAGAAGGCACAGATACAATTTTCAGATCCTTAAAATAAGTTGAATTGGTCCATCACATGACTAAGAGGTGGCAGCTTTAAAGAGGTGGTACAGTCTTCCCATGGCATGACAGAGCAAGACATAGGTTTCATCCATGCTTGGATGATGAATGGTTTATTGTAGAAAAAGATGGTTATCTCACATGAAGCATTTTATTTACTGAAATTAATAAATATTTGAACTGTATTCTCACTGTATAAGCCAAGGTCATCTTCATTTTATACATCAGTGCACCAAGTGTTTGGCCAGATGTCCCCAACACTTGGAATTATCTAGTCCATTTGCATATTTCTCTTTGATCACCACACATTTGTATGTTGCCTTCTTTCTTCTTCCTCCAAAGGGAGAAAATACAGTGATCATGCTAATCTACATGTATTTACAAAACATGCTTCTCACTTGTATTCTCCATTAATCATTTGAAATTCTATTTTTATATCAACATTTAGTATTGTGCAATCCTGGAACTTTTTTTATTTGGATAGACAAAATGACTCAAGCAACTCTACCCAATAATTACTGACTCTCAGGAGAAATAACCTACTTTTCTATTGAAATCTGGGTTTAAACAGTAGATTAAAGTCAAGGAAAGCAAATTTGGATCAGAAAAACTGAGATCTTTGTAACTTTGTTTGTGTGACCTTCATTAAACCCTAAAACTTGTCTCAGATACTGATGCAGTGCTTGGGAAGTCATACTGGAAGTGTGTATTAAATAATTCTTGAAGCTTAGGAAGATGGTGCAATGATGAATAGATGTACTTAGCTGTTCCATTAGTTAGCACTTAGTGTATATTATCTATTGTCATTATTCCTTTTTTAAAACTCCAATGACATTAAATTACCACATGGAGAACATGGTGACATATAAATGGCATCATGTCCCTAATGATCTTGTGCTCAGGAGAGTTGAACTTACCTTGGAAGAGTTAATCAACTATTGTTAGTTGCATAATGTCAATAGTAGAAACTTCTTGGTTGTAAGACATCTACTTTGCATGTAATTACTTAAAAGGGCATTTTAACTATGACTGCAATTTCAGCTGACTGCATGTCATTTCTAAATCACTCAGTGTCAGTCACTACCTGCTCTGCAGGGAACTAGTTTCTCCAGACTTCTCTTGTCAGGCTAGCATGGCATGATCAGAAAAAGAAATCATACCTTGGTTATCAATTATCTGAACTTAATTATCAGGCATTGTAAAGAATGTTGTGCTAACTTTGTGTAAAGCAAACTATATAGATAAAGCCTAGCAACATGGTACCTTGTATTCTCTAGAGAGAAGGATAAAGGTTCATTGGGCCTAATGAAAACTAGTGTGTTATGGTAACAAGGACATTATTTAGTTGTAGAGGGAACTTGGTTTTCCCAGGTTTATCTTTAATAACACAGTATTAATCTTTAAATTTGTTTGCTCATTGAAAAAGTAGAATAATGAAGTTTGTCCGGCTCCTACTGTTAACATATTGAAAACTTCTGCAACAGGCCATGGATAGTTGCATGTTATTTTCTAAAAAGAATACTATTTCAGTTTCAAAGTGAGCAAAACAGAAAGGGCATGCACAATAAAAGAAAATTATAAGTATCTAATTTTCCCTAGATTTAAAAAAATTTCAACTGAGCTTGATGTGGGGATCTATTGAGAACTTTTTTTGTGCTGAATATAATCATAGTTGACTTAACTGAGAACAGAAATATCATACTTTGGGAAAGTTCATTCGTAGTACTTGAATGGGGTGTAAGAAAGAATGAATGAATGTGAACTGGGCTTTTTGCATGGTACTGGGAGTTTTGGTAGGGAAATGAGAACCCCCAAAAACTGTTCTTGGAAGGATTCTGCTATCCATTTTTCATCACCTCAAAGGCTCTGGTGATAAGAGCAATTATAAACCTGACCAAATAGAGTGCTTTTAACAGGAACAATAACATAAAACTACTCCCATGAGTCATGGCTGTGAGGTTGCAGACTGAGTCTTGACCTTATTTTCTAATGGGAAGCTCGTTTGCTACCACACTAGTACTCATTTTCAACGTTCCTGATTCATCATTGTGCCTCCCATTGACCAGGTAGAAAGTTCTGGTGCCTCTGTGTGAGAATCTTCTCCCTTATACTTTGTCCTGTTGATCTGATGTCCCCTTCCATCCTTTAGTTCAAATGTTATTTCTTCAGAAAGACATCTGTTGAGTCTCCAGACTAAATCAGACTGCTTTAAAATATCCATAGCTATGAGCCAGGGCTTTCATCTAGCCTAAGTGAAGGAAACTGTGGAATTCCTTCAGGCTCCTGGGACCTGGCTGCCACACTCAGCTGCAAGGGTCATGACAGCAGAAGCTGTTTTCCCTCACATGTAATAATGACTATGGATTCTTTATTGAATACAGAAATGAGCTAGGGAGGAAATCAGCTAGCAATATATAATTTAAAATTTCTCCTAAAAGTCATCCAAATTCTATGTAGGAAATTGAAAAAAATGCAAAAGAATAAATATGACAAGATGATTTATTTCCTTTGTAATAAAGGACTAATTTTGGAATAGGAAAAATGATTCATTATCTTTTAACATACTCATAAGTTATTAATACTTTAATAAGTATTTTATTTAAAATATTGTAATTCACTACAGCAATGTATATACTTGCAGTACATAATTATGTGATTCTAAATCTCTTTATGCATAAAATTGTATATTGCCTGGAATATGTTGCTCATAAGATCATTTTTATATCATAAATGTATTATTTAACTTTTCATAGAATAATAAAAATATGTTTTTAACAAACACAGATTGCTGGGGAGATGCCTGAATGGAGAAAAGCACATACTGCTCTTTCTTTTCTTTTACTGAAAATATGTTTTGTTCACAAAGTATATTCTGATTACAATTCCCCCTCCCCTTATTTCTCCTGTTCCTTTCCCCCCTTCCCCTCCCATGCAGATCCACATTCTTTCTGTTTCTCTTTAGAAAGCTAACATAAACATATAAGAAATAATGTGGATTTTAGACATGGAGAATCTGATTGCCAGCCTACAAGCACACTGCCAGATAGTATGTGAAACAGGGAGGACCCTAAGAGAGAGATGCATGGTACCCTGGAGAAGGAAAAAGGGACAGGATCTCATGAGAGGATTGGGAACATGGGGGAAGGAGAGAGAGAGCAGGGAGAAAGAGAGAGGGAGAAGAGGAGGGGAGAGGAGGTCATGCAGAAGCAAGAAGGTTGAGTCAGGGGAAGAATAGAGAGCAGGATGAGAGATACCATTATAGGTTGGAGGAGAGATCTGGCACTAGTGAGATTTCCACAGATCTACAAGGATAATATCAACTGGAAATCTTAGCAATAGTGGATAGGCTACCTTAAAAGCCCTTCCACAATAATGAGATTGACGACTACCTTATATGTCATCCTAGAGCCTTCATCCAGTGGTTGATGGAAACAGAGGTAGATACACACAGCTAAATACTGGACTGAACTTCTGGAACCCAGTTTCAGAGAGGGAAGAGTTGTGGGGACAACAGACCTGGGCCAGAGACCCACTTCCCTATCAGCCTGGGAATAGGTAGCTATAAGACAAGGTTTACTAAAAACATGTTTACTAAAAAGAATACAGTGCCCGGGGCAATAAGTTCCTGAAAAGGGCTCCTCCACAGGAATGCCCTGACCTTGACCTTTTCCAAAGACTAACTGCCTCTTTCAGACCCACCCACCCCCGCCTCTGGTGTCAGGGTATATAATAACCATCCAGAGTAGGAATAAAGGAGAACCTTCTTGAGGAGCCTTCTGGTCTCTGTGTCATCAATCCGGACACCCTCAGCACATTCTCGGATACAGGCTGCGCAGCGGGCTCTGCAAAGAGTGATGAGCAAAGGGGTCAAGATCAGCCTGGTGAAACACACAGACACAGCTGACCTGAACAAGTGGGAGCTCATGGACCCCAGACTGATGGCTGAGAGGCCAGCATGGGACTTATCCACAGCCTTTAATTTGGGTGTCAGGAAGAGGCCTTGACAATCTATGGGGCCTCAGGTAGTAGGTCAGTATTTATCCTTGGCATATTAATGGACTTTAGGAGCACATTCCACATGGAGGGATGCTCTCTCATCCTGGACATATGGGGGAGGGTCTAGGCCCTGTCCCCATGATAGGACAGACTTGAAGATCCCCCATGGAGGGCATCAGCCTTCCTGGGAAGCTGAGTGGGAACTGGGTTGGGGGTTGGTGGAGGACAGGGGAGGAGGGGAGGGAGAGGCAGCTACAATTGATATGTGAAGCAAGCTTGTTTCTAATTTAAATACAAAGATACATCAAAAAAGAAATAATAATAAAAATAGATAAAGTAAAATGAGATAAAACAAAAATAAACAAAACAGAGTAGGAGAAAAACAAAGACAAGTAAAGGAGCCAAAGAAAAAGTCCAAATAGCACACATAGATGCAGAGACACATCAGTTCCCAACACAAAACCAGAAGCCATAATATATACACAAAACATTTGTAAGGTAGAAAAAACAAACAAGCAACAACAACAAAATCCAAAAAGTCCTGATACAACATTATGAGATAAAGAACTTCAAAAGATGCCATAGAGTTCATTTTGTATTGGCCGTCTACTGCTGGACATGGGGCCTACCTAAAGAGTGCTTTGATTCTCTATTGAGACTGTCTTGGAGAACACAAATTTTTCATTTGCAAGTGGTTATCAATTGTTGATAGATTTTGGGTAAGGCTTGGAAGTGTGTTTCTACTTCTCATTTAAGCTCCAGAACACAATCTGGTACAGACCCATGCAATCCTTGTGTGTACTGCCTTAGTCTCTATGAATTCATATGTGCATCAATTTATTAATTTGGCTGTGTTTAAAAGGCCTTGTTTTCTTGGTGTCCTCCTTCCCCTCTGGCTCTTACAATCTTTCTGCCTTCTTTTCTGTGGAGTTTCCTGAGCCTTGAAAGGAGGAATTTCAAGGAAACATCCCATTCAGTACTGATTGTTCCAAGGAGTGTCTCTGCAGCTTTTCTGGCTGTGGGACTCTCTATTTGTACTTGTCTTGTGCAGCTTCTCTGATGATGGCTCACCAGGACACTGATCTCTGAGTATTGCACCATGTCTTTAGGAGTCACTTTATTTTATTGCTATGCTACTTTAGCAGTACAGTGGTATTTGGTTTTCCCCTAGCTCCCTGGAGTATCTAACCTCAGGTTCTTGGGCACCTGAGCAGTGTCTGGTGTGAGTTACAGCTCATGGTGTAGGCTTTATCAAATTAGATATCAGGTTACTTTCACAAGCTTGTGCTACTATTATACCAGTGTATCTTTAATGCAGGTCACCATTGTAGACCAGATGATTTATAGACAGGTTAGTATTTACCTTTCTCTTTTGGTAGTATGTAGAGTACTTCTGGTACCATGAACACTAGTCAATAGGGACTAAGAATCTACGTAGGCACCAACTCAACTTCTTGACATTAAAACAGTTGTGTAGGTGTTGTCTTCCCCAATAGTGTTGTATCAATACACACACACACACACACAAACACACACACACATACACACACACACACACACACACGGATACACGGATACACACTCACACAAGCTTCTATTGTATTAGGTTTTTATAAACCCCTCAAACAGCACCTTAGTTTTAGCTATCCATCCCTATATTCCGTCATTCATTTCCATCTCCCCACCTCCCAGTTTTACCCACCCATTCTAGTGTTACCACCTCATCTCTCGATATCTATTCTATTTCCCCTTCCCTCCTAGCCCCTTACTCTATACCTAACTTCTGTGGTTTCATAAATTTTAGCTTGCTTATCAATGACTTAATAGCTAACACATACACACACACACACACACACACATATATATATATATATAGAGAGAGAGAGAGAGAGAGAGAGAGAGAGAGAGAGAGAGAGAGAGAGAGAGAGAGAGAGAGAGAGAGAGAGAGAGAGAGTACATACTGCATTTCTCTTTCTGGGTCTGGGTTACCTCACTCAGGATGATCCATTTCTAGCCCCACCCATCTACTTGCAAATTTCATGACTTCATTTTTTTGATGACTGGTTAATATCTCATTGTGTAAATTTGCCACTTTATGCAGTCACCTGTTGATAGAGCTATACATTGTTCCCAATTTCTGGCTATTATGAATAGAGCAACAATGAACATAATAGATCAAGTATCTCTGCAGTAAAATGAAGTGTTCTTTGGATATATGGCTAGGAACAGTATAGCTGGATCTTGAGATAGATTTCCAGGTTCCTGAGGAACTGCCACACTGTCTTACAAAGTCCCTGTACAAGTTTACACACCCACCAGCAATGAATGTGTGTGTACCCTTTACTCCACATCCTTGCCAGTATGAGCAGCCATTGGTTATTTATTGATCTTGATGATTCTGACTGGTATAAGATAAAATTTCAAAGTAGTTTTGAATTGCATTTCCATGATGACTAAGGATGATGAACACTTCTTTAAGTGTTTCTCAGTCATTTGGGTTTTGAGACATGGTTTCTTTGTTTAGCCCTGACTGTTGTAGAACTCACTTTGTAGACCAAGGCTGTCCTTGAACTCACAGAGATGCACCTACCTCTGCCTGCTGAGTGATAGGTACACCCTGTTGTACTTTTAAAAATTGGATTATTTGTTTTCTTGATGTTGTGATTTTTGAATTCTTTGTATATTTTGGATAGTAGCCCTCTATTGGATGTATAGCTGATAAACATATTTTCCTGTTCTGTAGCCTGGTGTGTTGATGGAATGATGATATCCTTTGCCACACAGAAGCTTTTCAGCTTCATTAGATCCAAGCTCAATTTTCAGGCCCACAACAGGTGGCAGCTCACAACTGCCTATGCATCTACCCCAAGGAATTCATCTCCTCTAGTCTTGGAGGGTATGAAAATGCAAGTGTAACACCCCGCACAAACAGACACATGTAACTAAAATCTTTAAGAAAACATTCAACACATTGTTTTCTCTAAAATCCCTTATTATTTTTTGTTTACTCTATTGTTATTTTATTAGGGTATATTTGTTATAAATAATTGAATTTATTGTACATTGTATGCATTTTTTTGTAATTTTTAAAGTGAAAGTATAATTTATATCATTTCTCTCTCCTCTCTGAAGTCCCTCCCACATCTCCTATCCAATGGTCCCAGTCAAATTAATGGATTCTTTTTCTTTATCATAGTAGTACACACACACACACATACACACACACACACACACTATATATATATATATATATATATACATATATATATATATTGGATATATAGCTGATAAAAATCCATATGAGTATAGCCTCTGAGCCTGTTTCATGTTGTTTGTATAGATATGATTGCATAGTTGACCACTTGGTAGCAGATAACTAATTTTGAGGCTCGTCCTTGGGAAAGACTACTTCCCCCTATCTCAGCAGTCCTTAATTGCTTACAGTTCTTTTCTTATTTTTTAATATTTTTGAAGTTATAACTTAATTACAACGTTTCTCCCTTGCCTTTGCCTAGTGGTTACTTACTACTTTTTGAGACAGCCTCATGTAACCATGGCTGGCTTTGAGCCCACAGTTACCTAAGGATGATGTGGAACTTCCAGTCCTCCTGTCCCTACAATCCAAGGGCTGACCTTCTAGTCCTGTGCCACCACATCAAGTTTATATAGTTCTGGGCTCAAACCCAAGGCCTTGTGCATGCAAGTCAGGCATTGTACCAACTGAGCTACATCCCCAGTCCGAAAACCATTTTCTATCGCTATGTAGCACTATGCTATTTTTGTCAAGCATACCGATTTACTTATTTAATAGTCTACAGTTGTCATTTGTATATAAATATTTAATTATAAACATGCTGTAGTAAACAACTGTTTTGCTCAAATTTGTAAACCTTTTTCTTTACAGTAAGTTTCTAAAGCAGAAATGGAGTCTAATGTTTTGATACATAGTGCCAAATTGCCCATAAGAGGCAAAGCAATCTCCAAGTTCAGAAAAGCATATCTAGACATATGCATCCTTGGAATATTATTGCTAGTATTTTAAATAGTTTCCAGTCAATTAAAATTTGTACTTAATTTTAATTTTGTTTCTTAGTATATTATTTAATTTATGCATGAATACACACAGGCATGAACATATACTTAATCCTTACATTTGTATATTTATCACCATACAAACTTATTTTCTTCATAAATATACCTGTTGCTTTTCTCACTCAAGACATTTTTAATTTTTAATGGTGACTCATGGTAATCATGTGTGTGTGTGTATGTGTGAAACCAGAGACTGACTTTCCACCATAGTTTTCTAAGAAAATTTCTGTCACTGAAGTTAAAGCCTGCTGGTTAGGCTATACTGACTGTCCAGCAAGGTCCTACTACACTTGTGTCTGTATCTAGCCAACGCTGTTATTTCAGGCGAGTATCTATATGCATTGCTCTTTTATAAATGTAGTTGCTTAGGATCAAAATTAGACCTTCATCCTTGAGTTTGAGTGTTTTACTGATTATCTTCCCAGCCCCTAAGTGTCTTTAAATATATTTTAAAGAATTTGATAAATACATATTCAGCATAATACATATTTTCAATGTGTTGACCTCTTTAATTCTGATGTAGTGTTTGGTATACAGTGAGCATTTTTACTACAATGAGAATTATGTCATATTGTTCTCTTCAGGTGTTTTGTGTTGTATATGTATGTTATGTCTTCATAAATATTCCATATTTATGTAAGGATAATTTATAAGGTAACACTCTTCCAGTATTTTAAAATAAATTTCTGGTTGTTCATCAACTGTATTTTTTCTTCAATGCAGTAAGTTCATTTAATTCATTGAGATATATTATTGTATTTCAAGATGTCATTTTTAAAAATGAAGTATATTTTCTTTCACCATATTCATTTACTACCATTGTCTTCTGCCCCCAGACCCCTACCCCAAAACTCCCCTTCCTTTAATAATCCTTTAATAGCCATGTCTACATTAGAGAAAAACATGTGTAATTTTTTTATATTAGTCTGCCTTACTTAGCGTAATATGACTGTCTCCATTGCCGTTAGTTTTCCTGCAAGTGATATAATTCCTCCTTCTTTGTGCATGTATATTCCTAATGCATAAAAACAACCTGCTCAATCTATCTATTGTTACTTGTTCATGTATGTTTCAGGAATGACCATTTGATATTAGATAACCAATTGGTGTGTTCTTTCCTATTGAAGACTATTTCTCCTGCTTATAGACAGGTCTTCCAACAACTATTGATAAATCAAGACAAGTATTTTATCTATTTAGGTTTGAAATATAGTTTACATCATGGGCTTTCAGTACTTTCTGAGTAAGAGTGACTGGAGAGGCTTCAGTGGCCGAAGGTGCTGGTGAATTTTAAGTTGCTGATCAATTAAAAAGTCTGTTCCAGATACTTAGGAGATTCATCCTTATACTTTGGTTTCTTTAGATCTACTCTGGTACCAAAATGTGTATTAGTCAGGATTCTCTGGAGTCACAGAACTTATGGGATCTCTCTCTTTCTCTCTGTCTCTCTCTCTCTGTCTCTCTCTCTCTGTCTCTCTCTCTCTGTCTCTCTCTCTCTCTCTCTATATATGTATATATATATATATATATATTGGAATGACAGAATGACTTATGACTTATAGGCTGCAATCCAACAATGGCTAGTTGTGAATGGAAAGTCAGAATCTAGCAGTTTCTCACTCTCATAAGGCTGGACGTCTCATCTGGTCTTCTATATATGCTGGATTGCTGAAGCAGATTCCAATGCCAGTGAAGGAATAGATGCATTGACAAGGCAATGGCATGCAAGCAAATAAGGGATGCCTATTTCCTTCTTCCATTGTCCTTTCATCAGTAGGTGTGGCCCAGACTAAAGGTGTGCCTTCCAGCCTCAAGGTCTGGAATAAAGGCTTGTGTCTTCCAGTCTCAAGATCTATATCAAAGGTATTTTTTATCTTATTGCCTCAAGACCTGGATGACAAATGTTCCCTCCATTTCTAGATTATAGTGCATTCCAGTTATAGCCAAGTTGACAGCCAAGAATAGCCATCACATGACCTTTCTAGGTGATACAATTTCACAACAAACTCCCTGTGTCCTCTGGTTCTTACAGTTTTTCTGTCACCATTTTCCTCAATGATCCGTTAGCTTTAGGTGGAGAAATTATGTTGTAAATGTGTCAGTTGGGACTGGACATCATTGGCTGTGATTTCTTGATTTCTTAGATGAGGGATGAGAGCTACATTTATCTACAAACTTCATAATTTCATTTTCCTTCACAGATGAATCGCATTCTGTAGCATATATGTACAATATTTTTATCTATTTACCTAAGCAAAAAAGTTAAGAGAAACAAAGGACACTTAGAAAAGAAATTAAGACATACCTGAGAACATGAGTGTGGGCTTTTCAAAGGAAGGCCCATCTTAATTGGCTTTTCCCCAGGCAATATTGGTGGGTTTTCAAGATATTGTCTTCAAAGAGGTACAGAAAGTTCCTGAGGAGTGTCTGACAGGATTATAGATCACAGGATAAAACTTGCTCATGGGATGCAGAAAGATAGGGTATCTTCACTGTGACAGTTAATAGTCTTGGTTGTAAAATTTCCAGAAAATCCCCAAGAGGATTGGGTTCCTACTAAGGTCCTCCACATTCGAGCTTTAAATTGGATTCATTGCTCTTTTAAAGTAAAATATATACATAGTGTGGAAATACTAGCTCTGTGTCAGTGAGTTACGTGTGCGCGCATGCGCATACACACACACACGCACACACACCACACACACACACACACACACACACACACACACTATATTGTTAACTGACTCATGTTCTTGATTCCCAGCTGGTAAAGATTTCCCCAGATTTTGGTTCGAGGGTCTCTCCTTCTCATAATCCCATACTTTCTTTCTAACTTGTCCCATAGCTTGCATTTTCTTGAGGACTAAGGATATTACAATTTTTTTATGTAGAAAATTTTAATTTAAGTTTGTCTTTTTAAAGCATCAGAATTATAAGATAATTTGTCTTTTAAAAAAGCTTTCTTGTTTCATTTTCCCATTTATTAGTTGGGTTATTTATATGAATATCTTTTCTTTATCTCCCACCATTCACACAATAATTATTATAAAGGCTTAATCTCAGTGATCTGCAATTCTGTCAAAAATAGACATTAGTATAATTTTTATATTATTATGGTATATGGTTGTTGTAATTTTAAAGAGCAGCAAGTGAGAGAAAGATACCATGTGACAGACCTTGGATGGAGGGTTTTTTTATTGGGGGAAAGTGAATGGGAAAACAGGGAGAGAAGGGAGATTGACCTCTGGGGACAAGAGTGGCAGAAGAGAGAGAGAGGCAGAGGGGGGAAGGAGGGAGGGAAGGAGGGAGGAAGAGCCAGAGATACACTGACCCAGAAAGGGAGAGATGGGCAGGGCCCTTTAAAAGTGAATATAGTGAATTTGCAAAGTGGTGGTGCTCTTAGTGGCTTCAGCTAAGGGCATATCCTGTCAGAACCTCAAAGACAGGCCAATGTGGATGTCTGAATACTAACAGTGGTTAGTTCATTGTTCTTTCAATTTTCTTAAGATTATTTAATTTATTTTGATATTGTGATATATTTACTTTAAACAAGTATTGTTATTTTTAATTTTGTGTAAGTTTATGTCTACAGGTGGGTATGTGTCCATGATGGCCAGAGGTGGGTATCTGACTCCCTGGAACTGGAATTACAAGATGTATTGAGCCTTCTAGGAGGGACTCTTGGACCTGAACTCAGGTCTTCTGCTAGAGTAGTAACCACTCTAGAATTTCTGAGCTATTGCTCCAGCCCTGACACACTTATTGTATAGATAGAATTAATTCCTAAGGTTTCAGGTGAGCTTGTTATTTCATTTTAAGATTAGATTTATGCCTTTCATGTGTCTCAAAAAAACTATTCATTTCTTTCTAACTACTATATTGTTTGTCAAATTGATTTTTAAGTGTTCTTGTAATTACAAATGAGATTTTTCCTTGTCAGTTTATTCCTCTCATGTATTATGACACAAATAGAAAAAAAATTAGGTTATACTAAGTTAAGATGTAGCTAATTGCTTAATTCCTAGGTATGATTTTATTATTAACATCATAAATTTACATCATTTTATATGTGGGGGTTCTGATGATTGAAGCCAGTGTATCATATGCTGAAATGGTTATTTCTCATATTATTTCTAATATCAGATAAATATTAATTAATATATGAGTAAATTAGAGTTAATCTTCATGTATGAGGAAAAGTGTCTCCTATGCTATTTAGTTTAATAACATTGAATCTCCAGATACAGGAACTTGGATGAATCGTTCTATTTCCAGTTTCAATGGATATTTAAAATAAAACAGATATGCTTAAAAAATGCTTGTCAAAATTATTCACTATCATACATGTCACACCTTTTTATTCTGTAAAAGATGTTATCCACAGAGCTCACACTCATGAACCAAAAATAGCAAAATATATCTCAAAATGTTTTAAGTAAATTTACAGTTTTGTGTTGGACCATATTCATAGTTAAACACACTTGGAAGCAGTGATATTTTGAAGATGATCATCAAGGTCTTATTTTATAAAATATTGTTTTAGACTAAAAATGGTATTGTTTTAAAATTAATGTTAACTTTTGTAGTTTGCCATGTCTGCTGTGCAGTCTGTGTCCGAGAATGTGTAGAGGGTGTCGGGGATTGACAACACAGAGACTCATTCAACGATGTAAAGAAAACTTTAAGCAGGCCCCAAAAAGGCTCAAGAAAAACTTCCCAAGAAAGGCCTCCCTCCAGAAAAGCTTCTGCTCTCTCTCCACCCCTGGCTGGTTCTGCTCTGACACCACAAACTGATTTGGGTGTGTCAGAAGAGGCGGTTAGTCTTTGGACAAGGTCAGGGCGGTTCCTGTGGGCCAGCCCTTTTCAGGAACTTATTGCCCCGGGCATTGTATTATTTTTAGTAAACATGTTTTTAGTAAACTTTGTCTTACAGCTGCCTACTCCCAGGCCATTGGGGAAGTGGGTCTCTGCTCAAGGTCTGGTGTCCCCACAGTGGTTCATTTGTAAATGTGAATAAGTAACTACTGTAGGAAAATTTATAATCTGTTACTAATATCCTGTTGGCTATTTGCCTTTGACATGGTTAGTAGTTCAGAGGTAGTATTCACAAAGGAAATTCTCTATACAGACTTGAAACAAGACTATGGAAATGCCCAGAGTTTCTAAAAATGGTGGAAGAATCTTCTACTGCAGGGGAATAGGGTAGATGAAGGGATTTAACAATACTGAGAGAAGAAAGTAAATTTTCTGCAATGTCACTTCTGTGATGCTACATACACTAATGGGGGGATCCTAAGTATCTACAAACACTAGAAGTAGAAAATGATGCAAACTTATCAGAGGAATTCGGACCAATAAGCCACTTGTGGAGGATGTCTACAAGCCTCAGAGCTGTTAAAAAAAAGTCTCACTGTTTATGGAACAGATCCAGCACACACAGGAGATATCAAAGGAAGACAGGCACTAAAAGAAAAAAGTTACAACTCATTTTCAGATCTCAACTACTTTTATGTCAATAGATACATCAGGTAGTAGTGTAGACTAGGACTTGTTGACTTTTCTACTCATGATACCTTTTCAATCAATCAAGACATTTATACACAATGGCAGGTATTCAGGTGTTATGTAATAGAATGCATTTTTACTATGTAAAGATGTGTTGCATTTGTGTTGCAGAATAATTGCTTAACTATGTAAAGATGTGTTGGATTTGTTTATACTCATTTGTTTCATTATGTAAAGATGTGATGCTGTCTTACCTTGCTGCCTAAGGCACTTGACAGGTCTAACAAAAAAATTAACAGCCAATAGTTAGGCGGGGCAGGGATAGGCAGGGCTGGAAGGCAGAGAGAAAAGGGAAGCCAGACAGTGAGCCAGCCAGCCAGGAAGGAAGCAGGAAAACAGGATGGATAGATAGTATATATGTGAGTTAAATGAGCCCTGGGGAAGCACATAGATTAATAGAAATGGGTTAATTTAAGTTTTTTTTAAAGCTAGCTAGATGCAAGCTTTAGCTAAGACAGAGCATTCATAATTACTAATAAGACTCCTTGTCAGATTTGGGGGCTGGAGATCTAAGAAATCCTGCTACACACAGTTATATAAATTAGGTATGAAATCAGTGTTGCTGATAATAATTGATGAGCAAATTTGTTTTAAAACAATTCTTTGCTATACATATAATCTTGTCATTTATTAGAAATTAATTCAACTGACATATTAGTGAGATGGAATTGTTTACTTGTTTTACATAAACGATTAAATCTTGACTGAATATTTGGTACTGCAGGGTGTAGAGCATCTTTAGTGGTATTCACATTTGCACAATATTTTGATTTTATAATCCTCAATCAGAAGAAAAAATTTTCATAACAGCCTAACTACGTGTAGGAACATTTCAGAAATTAGAAACTTTGACCTAATCCTAAACTAAAATTAACTCAATATTTTTCCATTTCTTTTTTTCTCAAAATATGTTTTTATTTCAATTAGAAACATGAATGCTTCACATGTCATTGTTGTTTTTGATTTTACCCATTCTAAGAGGAGTAAGATGCTACCTCAGAGTTGTTTTGATTTGCGTTTCCCTAATGGCTAAGGATGTTGAGCATTTTCTCAAGTGTCTCTCAGCCATTTTATACTCCTCTATTGAGAATTCTCTATTTAGTTCACTCCCCCCACTTTTTAATTGGATCCTTCTGCGTTTTGGAGAATTGCTTTTTGAGTTCTTTGTAAATTTTGGAGATCATCCCTCGGTCAGATTGGGGTTAATGAATATCTTTTCCCAATCTGTGGGGTGTCTTTTTGTCTTTCTGATTGTGTCCTTTGCCTTACAGAAGCTTCTCAGTTTCAGGAGGTCCCATTTATTAATTGCCAACTCAGTGTTTGTGCTACTGGTGTTATGTCCAGGAAGCGGTCTCTTGTACCAATTCATTCAAGGGTACCTCCCACTTTCTCTTCTAAGAGGTTCAGCGTGGCTGGATTTATGTTGAGGTCTTTGATCCATTTAGACTTATGTATTGTGCTTGGCAATAGACATGGATCTATCTGCAGTCTTCTACATGCCAATATCCAATTATGCCAGCATCATTTGTTGAAGATGATTTCTTATTTTCATTGTATAATTTTAGCTTCTTTGTTGAAAATCAGCTGTTCAGAGGTTTGTGGATTAATCTCAGGGTTTTCAATTAGATTCCATTGATCTACCTGTCTATTTTTATGCCAATACCAGCCTATTTTCAGGACTATAGCTCTATAATAGAGCGTGAAGTCAGGGATGGTGATGCCTCCAGATGTTGCTTTGTTGAGAAAGGTTGTCTTGGCTATCCTGGTTTTTTTTTTCCATATAAAGTTGAGAATTATTCTTTCAAAGTCTGTGAAGAATTGTGCTGGGATTTTGATGGGGATTGCATTGAGTCTATAGATTGCTTTTGGCAGGATTGCCATTTTTACTTCATTGATCTTTCCTATCCACGAGCATAGGAGATATTTCCATTTTCTGGTGTCTTCTTTAATTTCTTTCTTTAAAGATTCAAAGTTCTAGCAATACAGGTCTTTCACTTGTTTGGTTAGTGTTACCCCAAGGTGTTTTATGTTGTGTGTGGCAATTGTAAAGGGTGATGCTTCTCTGATTTCTTTCTTGCCCTTTTATCGTCTGTATATAATAGGGCTACTGATTTTCTTGAGTTGATTTTGTATCCTGCCACTTTGCAGAAGGTGTTTATCAGCTGTAAGAGTTCCCTGGTAGACTTTTTTGGGTCACTTATGTAAACTATCATATCATCTGCAAATAGTGAAAGTTTTACCTCTTCCTTTCCAATTTGTATCCACTTAATATTTTTTTGTTGTCTTATTACTCTAGCTAGAAATTGGAGTACAATATTGAAGAGGTATGGGGAGAGGGGACAGCCTTGCCTTGTTCCTGATTTTAGAGGAATTGTCTTGAGTTTCTCTCCATTCAGTTTGATGTTGTCTGTTGGATTGCTCTATATAGCTTTTATGAGGTTTAGATATGTTCCTGTTATCCCAGATCTCTTCAAGACCTTTATCATGAAGGGGTGATGGATTTTTATCAAAGGCTTTTTCAGCATCTAGTGAGATGATCATGCAATTTTTATTTCTCAGCTTGTTTATGTGGTGGATTACATTGATGGATTTTCGTATGTCGAACCATCCCTGCATCCCTGGAATAAAGCCTATGTTATCATGGTGGATGAGTTTTCTGATGTTCTCTTGGATCCGATTTGCCAGTATTTTATTGAGTATTTTTGCATCAATGTTTATGAGGAATATTGGTCTGAAGCTTACTTTCTTACTTGTGTCTCTGTGTGGCTTGGGTATCAATGTTATTGAAGCCTGGTTAAAGGAGATTGGCAAAGTCCCTTCTGCTTCTATTGCATGGAATATTTTGAGGGGAATTGGGATAAATTGTTCTTTGGATTTCTGGTTAAATTCTGCACTGAAGCCATTTGGCCCTGGGCTTTTTTTGTTTGGAAGACTTTTAATGACTGCTTTTATTTCCTTAGGTGTTATAGGACAATTTAAATTGCTTATCTGTTCTTGATTTCATTTTTGTAAGTGATATTTATCCAGAATATTGTCCATTTCCTTTAAATTTTCGAATTTTGTGCAGTTTCAAAATATGACCTGATGCTTCTCTGGATTTCCTCACTGTCCATTGTTGTGTCTCCCTTTTCATTTCTGGTTTTGTTAATTTGTGTGTTCATACTCTGCCCTTTGGTAAGTTTGGATAAAGGTTTGTCTACCTTGTTGATTTTCTCAAAGAACCAACTCCTTGTTACATTGATTCTTTGTATCATTTTACTAGTTTCTTCCTTATTGATTTCAACCCTCAATTTAATTATTTCAGTTGTACTGTTTATTCTCTACTGTGACTATTCTCCAGTTTCTTCAAGTGGGCACTTATTGCTTTGAACTTTCCTCTTAGCACTGCTTTCAAAGTTTCCCATAAGTTTTGGTATGTTGTGTCTTCATTCTCATTGAATTCTACGAAATCTTTTATTTCTTTTTTTATTTCTTCTTTGACCCAGGAGTAGTGAAATTGTGTACTATTCTATTTCCATGAGTTTGCATTGTTTCTGCAATTTGTGTTATTGTTGAATTCTAACTTTAAGGCATGGGGTTCTGATAAGATACATGGAGTTATTCCACTTTTTTTGTACCTGTTTAGGTTTGGTATGGTGCCAAGTATGTGGTTGATTTTTGAGAAGGTTCCGTGTAAAGCTGAGAAAAAGGTATATTCTTTTGTGTTTGGATGGAGTGTTCTATAGATGTTTGTTAAACCCAACTGGGTCTTAACTTATTAGGTCCTTCGTATCCTTGCTAAGTTTCTGTCTTTTGGTCCTGTCTAGTGGTGAGAGTCGAGTGATGAAGTCTCCCACTACAAGTGTGTGAGGTTTTATAAGTGCTTTGAGTTTTAGTAATGTTTCTTTTATGGCTTTGTATTTAGGGTGTAGATGTTCAGAATTGAGACTTCATTTTGGCTGATTTCTCCTGTGATGAGTATGAAGTGACCTCATTCATATCATTTGATTGATTTTAGTTTAAAGTGTAATTTGTTAGATATTAGGATTGCTACCCCCGCTTGTTTCTTGGGTCCATTTTATTGGAATATCTTTTCCCAACCCTTAAATCTGAAATAACATTTGTCTTTGAAGCTGAGGTGTGTTTCTTGTATGCAGCAGAAGGATGGATTCTGTCCTCGAATCCATTCTGTTAACCTGTGTCTTTTTATGGGCGAGTTAAGACCATTAATATTGAGGGAAATTAATGACCATTGATAGCTCATTCTTTTTTGTTTTGGAATGGTTGTTGTTATTGGAATTGTATGTGGATTTCCACCACTTTATCTTTTGCCTGTTGGTAATGTGGAATTATCTAATACCAATGTTTTTCTGGTTGTAGTTAAATTCCTTGTGTTGGAGTTTTCCTTCCAGAATTTTCTGTAGGGCTGGGTTAATGGATATGTATTATTTAAATCTTGTTTTGTCATGAAATATGAAAATCAAAACTGCAACTCAAACAGCAGTTTTTAAAATCAAGCATTCCAACACAATAAAATACAAAGGTAAATAAATTATATGCTTATACAATGACATTTGATAGTGAGAAAATAGTAAAAATATGCTTTCTATTTTGATAAATGTTAAGTATTTAACTATAGTTATAACATAATATGTGATAAGAGCTGAAAACAGCATACATACTAAAAACATCACTATTCAGATGACAGTAGCTCCCAATCCGTGCTGCAGTGTTTCTGAAAGAATTCACCACACTTGCACACACCCTGCAAAAGTCCCACACTGTGTGTTTAGAATCAAAGCTGCAGTGAAATCACATGACATAATACAGAAGAGCACTGGCACAAAAACCATGAATTCATTGAATTTGATATGACCATTGTGCATTCACACTTTTTGCTGCTGACAAATGTTTCAGGACTCCAGTATTCAGATATACTACCCCAAAATTATGACCCAAAGCTTAAGATATTGGGGTTTCAATAAAAATGGTTTAGAATCTCTTTCTATAATATAAGCTGTCCATTTTTATAAACAGGGAAAAGACTTTCTGTGCAGAAAACAAAAATGAGATATAGAGAAAATCCAATTGGTGAATTTTAGAATGCATCTGTCTAATCTGAATGTGATTTGAACAGATGGTTTGTTGGGATTGGCTGATACTCAACCATACTTTATGAAAGTGGGTTAAAATTTGCTTAATTAGTAAACTACGTTATAGTTCACACTTTAGAATAAAATTAAAAGTCAGATAGAATAGATATGGAGTATTTTCTCTGAATTTGGTAAATGCAAATGGATTAGACATTGTTGATGTACTTATTGTCCATATACATTGTATGTAGTTATTGTACTTTATAGTTTTCTTATATTAGTTATCCTTTTTTATTTTAGACAAATAAATATTTATGATCTAACAAATAAAGCTTTCCTGAAGGACAGAGCGCAAAGCTAACCACACTAGTTAGCAATGGAGGCCAGGCAGTGGTGGTACACACCTTTAATCCCAGAACTGGGGTGACATAGGCAGAAGGATCTCAGTTCAGGGTCATCTTGGGCTACAGGGGATTGATCCAGTCTAAAGAGAAACAGAGCTCCCACAAAGGTGATTTCAGCACTTAGAGTGGCATGCCTTTAATCCCTGCACTAGAGAGAAATATAAGGCACGAGGAGATAGAAACTCAGTGCAGTCTTGAGGTTTGGTGGAGACAGATGCAGTCTGGACATGCAGTCTGAGGACTGGATTGCCCCTTTGATCTGAGCATTGGTAGAGGTAAGAGCTCTCTAGAGTCTGGCTGCTTTGCTTCTCTGATCTTCAGCTTTAACCCCACTATCTCTCAGAGGTTTTATTATTAAAATCAACTAGAATTCATGCTACATGCTTTAGTATAAGCTTATTTCTCTAACATTAACCAATATAGAACCAAAGTATTGACAATAACAAACACTTAGCTATAAGAAAGGAGATAGATAGGAACATTTGGCCTCAGAAGTCCTGATAATTGCAGAAGCACTGGGGGTGGGCTATGTAATAGCTACACGGAACCCTGAATTCATTCTTGTTCAGTGTTAACTGATAGCTTGATAAACAATCAGCAATACCTCTCAGACTCATAGATACCCAGACTCTTTGTAATTCCAGTTTTCAATCTATTCTCTCATTGCAAATAAATCTGAAGTTGCATGGCCCATTGGACCCAGTAACAGGGAATCTATGAGAGGTGGAAAACAGAGTTGGAATACTGATAGAAACAAGGTGATGAGTTGTGGCTTTTCAAATTCGTACTCAAACTTAGGGGAAATAATGTCTGTGTTGAACCCATCACGACTGGTGCAGGTCACAACTTCAGAAGGCCCCTTTCCATTTACTGATTTGTGACACTGAATGTTAAAATTCTACTTACAAGAATGGCTTTTACTTTGGTCAAACCTGTCATTAACACCAAACCACTTTAGTCAATTTTGCATAGTTATCCTTGAACAACTAAAATATAAGATATATATCTGACTCATAATTTCAAACATGAACCATGAAGAACTAGCATCTCTTAGAAAAAGTAATCCATTATGATGATATGAGAGATGCAGCGCAAGGCTGAAGAGGTCAGCAAAAGTTCATGAGTACCTTACTTCTAACAAAATGAATATCTAACATTACAAGGTGTGCATCTTTTCTAAAATTTCCACAACCACAGTTATCTTACTGTGTTAATATACAATGAAATACAATACAATAGCTGTCAATTCACAATTATTTAGATAAGGGAAGCTCAATGGGCCAATATTAAAAATCAACATAAGAGCACTTTCCCGAAGACTTTACACGCCTGCATCGTAAAACACACATTGTCACCACACACAATAGGTTCACTTCGTGATTGCAAAGCCAATAAACACAACTAAGGGTGTCCTTCAAGGGAAGAGTAGTGTATGCTGAGCCACAAACAAATGAATGTATAGATTTAGGCTCACTCAAACATAATATTTACTGTGGAGGTAGTTAAATAAGCATTTTATAGTCATAGAACAAAACATTTCCTCAATCAAGGCATCTTCCACATATATCAGGGCAAACATCAGTTAGGCAACTCACAGAAAAATGGGGAAATTTAGTAATAGGTCCTTAGAGTTTGTGTGATGACAGTCTTAGGTTACTGAACATTTGTGGTGTGTTCCACAGGTTTTGTCTGAAATTCAAAATGATGCCAGTGATTGGAGAGATGGCTCCACGAGTAAGGTTATTGCTGTATAAGCCTGTCAGTCTGGATTTGGATCCCCAGAACCCATAGAAAAACCTGACTACAGTAGCACAGGCATATGTAATTCCACTGTGCTCTTAGATGTTTGTGAGCCAGCTAGTCAGTCTGCTACACAAGGCAATGAACCAAAAGAGACCCTGTCTTAAATAAGGAAGGAAGCAAGGGCCAATACCCAAAGTTGTCCTCTGACCCCTGTGTGGGCACCATGGCCACGCACTGCCCCAAGCACACACACCGTGCATACACACTACAAAAACTTAAACTGTTAAAAAGAAAGTAAATAATGGACAAAAGATAGAGAGGTAGGCAATACATGTCCATTAGTGGGACTAAAGACAGTAAAAAATAATTGTGACTCTGGGACTGTAATATTCCAAAAGACAACCACAGAAGGTTTAATAAGACAGTCTGCAGAAACATCGGCATAGATATTGTGTTTGAGGTGACTTCTATTTCCTGAGTGAAGAAGGGCTGGTTACCAACAACAAGAGAGGGAAACACAAGGAGAACTCCCCAAGAAAGTTCTTTCCAAGCAATACTACTTTTACTAAGAAGATGAATTGGAGGGAGTTCTTATTGCCTGGAAGTGTGAGTGTGTTGCTGCATCTTGTAGTGGACCGTCATGCTCCTCCATTCAGGCATGCTGTAAAAGGGCAGCTAAGGGTACTTAGCATTATATGAGTGTTATATGAGCAAAGTTCACCCTTTCCCAGAAGAATCTGGGACAGCTTTGGCTGGTTTAAGCCAGTTTCCTGTCGTCTTCTCTAGTGAGTCTCATCTGAAACAAACAAATGTGTGTGTGTGTGTGTGTGTTATAGTACACATATACATGGGACAACAGTTAATGAAAAAGAAGGCCATGGATTTGAAGAAGGAGGGGGTATATATGGGAAGGTTTGGAAAGAAAAAGGGGGAGGGAGATATGACACAATGATATTATCACATTTTAAAAGAAATAGTTTGAAAAATACAAGAGATGTCAGCAGTCAACATTGGAGGCAGAAAATTTTCCCTGATAATTATAAGTACTTGATGCTAAAATTGTTTTCTTGTGACTTAACAAGCTCTCTTTGCACCTTTCCTGCTCTCTACCACCAGAGAAAAATCTACCAAAGAATGTTTGCTGTAGTTTATTAGCAAATGTTTTAACAGTTGAGAGTAATTTCTCACGTTCTGTTTCCTTCCCGCCTCTAAGGCTTAGATATCCTGTAATATAAGTTATATTGGTAAGCTGTCATGGTTTATGTGAGCTTGTTGAGAACTGGCTCTGTAAACACGATGCCCTCTCTCCTACCGTTTCTCTAGGACTCAGCATAGCTATATCACAAACCAAGTGTCTTTTGAGACTCTTTGCTTATGTCAGGCTGACCCTGGTACACACAGAGGAAGAAGAACAGAAAACAGTTAAGTGTTTACAAAACAAAGCAAAGCAAACAAAAACAAAACAAAAAAACCAAAAAAACCACAGGACACATTTTAGAGTAGATAGAGGGCAAAACATGCATAAATTGTTTACTTTGTGGTATAGAAGAATGAGAAGCCAGATGATCATCCATTCTCTGCTCTGCCTCGAAATGTCTCAGCTGGGCACTCCAGTATGACTGTGTTGGGCTTTCCTGATCCATATGTGAGCACATGATTTGTTTACGCCTTGCTATTTATCTGTTTCATGCTACTTGTTCTTTTACTTTTGCTTGGTTGATGCTTCATAAATTCATTTAGCCAAAAAAGGAAGGTACAACTATCAGAGGCCATTCTCTTGAGTGAGATCCTCAAACCTGGATAGATCGATGATTGAAATTGAGGTGCTTAAAAATAGAGAACTGCTGGGTGTGGGTGTGGTGGTGTACACTTTTAATCCTGGCACTCACAAGACATAAGCAGGTGGATTTCTATGAGTTCAAAGCTCAACTAACCTAAATAGCAAGTTCCAAACCAGCTGGGTCTACACAGTGAGTCTTTGCTCCATTTCTTCTGGCTGAATTCTGTATTATTATTGTGGTTTAGAAGATCAAGTCAGTGATGAAATCTTACTGTTACACCAAAAGGGGAGTTTAAACCATTGATTTTAGCCAATGCTCTTGAGAAGGTGGCTGATACAAGAGAGGAACAAAGACTAAAGCATCAAGCAGGTGTGTGTGTGTGTGATCTGAAACTGTATTTAATAGTCTATTTGAATGAAAGATAGTCCTACCTGGGGGAACATTACAGAAAACAGTACTGGTATATAAATGTCAGAGTCAGTTTCACACAGCAAAGTGACTGCAAAATTGTGAAGGAGAAATGACCCAGAAAATCTCACTAAAGCAGCTTCCCTGTAAAGTATAATCCTCTGGCAATGGTACTTTAAAAGTAAGTTCTATTTCTCCCAGGTTATAAGCTTCTCTCAAACATTTTAGGATGAAGCAGAAATATGAAAGTGATTTGTTTGGAAAATATGCCTCTTTCATTTGGAACAGAAACAGACAGGAATATATATTCCACCAGGAACACATTCTGCAACATAGACTCTATACTGAATATATTCCTGCTTATAATTACTTTTTATTAAATAGTAGCAGTTCTTGCTGACTGCATGTGATATTAATATTATTTAAAAGTTCAAAATAAGATAATGTACTATTTTAAGTCACCACAACAATGTAGCTTATTTATCTAGTGAATACATAAGGTTGTACTAATTAAATATGGTGAGTAATGTCTCTAAACAACTATTATGAATGTAAATAAACTAAATATTCATATACAAGTATAGAAATAAACCTTCTGTACATATATATTTTCATTCATCTCAGAAATGTACCTAGATAAGAAATTCTTGTATTGTGTGGAAAGCCTGTGTTTACCTTCAAAGCATATTAAACATTTTATTACTCATATTGCATTCCCACAAGAAATGTTTGAGGCTATCAGATAATCCATATTCAGTAGACAAGTTCACTTCAATATTTTGTTTGAATTTAACTGTAGTTTAAATTTGCATTTCTTGAATAATGTTTCAAATGTCTTTTATGTCCTTATTAGTCATACATATATCATCTTTGTAGCTTCTGAAATTTTATTTGTTTTTCCAAATAGGTATTTTCTACTGTTCTGTGATTAATATTTCCTGGGGAAATACAACACATATACATATCTACTCATCCTAGAAAAGGAGGTCAGGAACAGACTAAAGTAGTGATGGTCTCAATGTTCTACTTGGTAAACCTATGTGTCTTATTGGAGTTACTTAGAGAATTAAGCAGTGAGAAGTTAGTTAAAAGACCATAAATGACTCAAAAACAGACGTATCACAAAGACTCATGATAAGTGGGGGTGAGATCTCACCAAATCTAGAACCTTGAAGCACACTGTAAACTCATTGCCAGTTTAACAGGTTGCAGAGTATCTTTCCCTGGTGGCTCAGTTGATATGAGCTTCTTCCAGACAGGTTTGTCTGAGATTTTCTTGTATCATTGGCTTGCCAAAGTAATTACTGTTATTTATTCTTGGGGAAGGAGTGTCATAGTGAATTTGATTAGTTTCAGGAAGTTCCCAAAGTTGTTTACTTCCTGTCTTAAGGCGTTTCCTTCTGCAATAGGGCTGTAATCTTGCAGAAAACTGCTGCATAGTAATGATTCCATTATTTTAAATGCATTGAGATGCATAATATGCAGAAGCAACTTTAAGTCCACAATTTGATAAGATTTGATTAAAATGTGCACTATTTAAAGCACCAGGAACAGAAAATGCATACAAAATGCTTCTACCTGTTGTTACTCTTAGCAGGTCACTACTCTCCCACTGTCTACTCAAATTTGGGTTCTGTCACTGTATTAAACTACTTATTAGACTAGAACCCTCATCAGAAAATCATTTCTGGGAAAACTCTCATGGAAACTAAAGTACAGAGCTAAAGATATGTCTGAATGATGAGGAGCACTTGCTAGGTACCATGAGGGCCAAGAGTTCAGATCTCAGGGCCCACTTAAAGGTTATTATGGTCCTGGGTCCAATGACATGTCTTTCCATCAAAAACCAATAAGTGTGTATCTTCTGGATTTCATATTTGCAAACACCAAGCTTTTACTTTTCTACAGCCAAGGACTGGGTCCTGAAAACACATCTGTATTGTTGCATGGTTTCAAAACATATTCCTTTTAACTGTTGAAGATCATTCTCTTACCCACTGGTGCTTGATGACAGTTATAGGTAGGTGTGTGTGTGTGTGTGTGTGTGTGTGTGTGTGTGTAAAGGCTACTTTAAACATTCACACACAATCTTGTTTGCAGGCATCTAATTTCATTCCTCTCAGAGAAATGTCTAACAACTCAAAGGCTGGTTCATCTTGTCGGTTAAACATAATAAAAAAACTGCCTAATGATTTCCTCATTGCTGTAGCATTTACACTCCTATCAGCAATTTATGGGAATTTCAGTTGCTCTATATTTCACTAGCACTTGGCATCATCAGCCTTTATAATTTTAGCATGCTAATGTCTATGCGGTGACATCCTATTATGGTTTTAATTTGCTTTCCCCTTATGACTGATGTTGCTGAGAAGCCTTATACATGCTGATTTGCCATCTCTGCAACTTCTTTGGCAGTGTGTCTATTCAAGATGTTTCCTACTCTATATTGAGTTGCTTGTGTTCTTATTTTCTCATTTTATATTTGTAAGAATTTTGTGTGGCTAAAGTGTATCATCAGATATGTATTTGCCAAAGCTTTCTCCCGTTTTGTGTCTTGCCTTTTAATTATCTCAATGGTCTCCTTCAAAGAGAAATTTCGTGTTTAGTTATAATGAAGTTGAATTTACCCACTTTTTAATCATGTTGTTCTGTCTAATCTATAAATATTTCCATGTTTATTGCTGTGAGCTTTAAGTTTAGTTTTAGCTTTATATTTATTCTTGGGTTTTGAATTCTCCTAATATAATTTATTAAAAATAATATAGTCATTTATTTATTTCCTGGGAAATTTTTTAATGAAAATCAGTTGGCTATATATTGCTTGATCTTTTCCTTTCTTCCATCCTTTCCTTCCTCCCTTCCTTTCTATCTTATCATTCATTCATTCATTCATTCATTCATTTTCTGTCTTTCTTTTGGCAGGGTCTCACGTAGGCCAGGTTGGAGTCAAATTTGTTATACAGAACAGGATAATACTGAACTTCTGGTTATCCTGCCTCCCACTCCTGAGGGCCGAGATTAAAGAGTTTTCAGTGGGATACCCAGTTTTGGGACTTGATTGAATCCAGGGATTCGTGAAAGCTGTGCAAGCCCTCCACCAACTGACATATTTCCTAAGCGTATTATGGACTATTTCCGAACTTCCACTTATCCTATTAGGGTCTAAGAAACCTGGAATAATCCACCACAAAAGACTGGGATTGAGCAAGCCAAACATTTATTTAAAAAAAAAAGATATCAGGGAGGTCGCAGGATTCAGGATCCAAACTGTTGACATGAGCCAGGGGCAGTAGCCATTTTTAAAGGGGAAAACCACAAAGCAACAGCTCCAGAGTCTCATCCAATCATAATGCCATACAGGGGAAGCAGTTGGGGGCTTTCCATGGTGACACGCTTTCAGCCTATCAGGGAGTTGTTTGGTTTGGGGGTCAGACCTGGCTCTGGGCCAACCAATCAGAAGGGAGTGGATCCTTTTTGGTTTACACACATGCTAGGTTTTTGGGTACCTGCAATCTAGTCTTAGGAAATTGTTGGTAGCATCTCGATTTAGAATGGCAGCCTGGGACAAAATGGAGTTTCTGCGGCTAACTAGGATCTAACACTACCAGGAAGAAATTGTGTGTGTATATGTGTGTGTGTGTGTGTGTGTGTGTGTGTGTGTGTGTGTGTGTGTCTGTCTGTCTGTCTGTCTGTGTGTCTGTATGTGTGTGATGTGTCTGTGTCACTGTATATATTTCTTTTGCATAGCTATAATTTAAAACTATCTGACAGACCAAATTAAAGAAGACTTATTTTAAATTACCAGTTGGAGGATTTCAGTCCGTATTTTGACTATGTGTTCAGAGCCTGTAATGAGGCAGACTATCATGGTAGTAGAATCACATGTGACCAGTGATGAGAATGAGGCAGTAATTGGCAGGGACAAAGTAAGATATAACCTCTCAAAGACGTGCAACCAGTAATCTACTTCCTTCCACCAGATTCAACATTCCATGTTTTCTATCCCCAGGAGTCCGTTCAAGTTTTGACTATAAATGAATTGCATTATTCAGTAGAATAGAACTCCCATGATCGCCTCTGGAAAAATTGTGATGTAAATCATAGACACAGGGCTTTAGAGATGATTGGGCAGTGAAGAATCCCTGATGTACATGCCTAAGAACTGGAGATAAGATCTCATACCCACTTAAAAGCTAGGTGTGATCAAGCACACACCTGTAACCACAGCACTAATTGTAGTGAGTCCCAAGACAGTAGAATCACTAGGGCTTGTTAGCTGCCAGCTTATCCTAACATCATTCAGGTTCATCAAGAAACAGTGTCTCAAAGGAGCCAAGACCGTGCTGGAGAAAACCGCAGAAACAGTTTACCTGCCCTAGTGAGAGCACGGAGACCCTAGTTGTAAAGCTGGGGAACCAGCACTAAACCGAACTAACCCCTTTGGATGTGGGTGCCACCTGGGAGGCCTGGGCAGTCTATGGAACCTCTACAGTGGAGCTGTGTTTACACCTAGTGCACAAATGGACTTTGGAAGCCCATTCCCTATAGAGGGATACTATTGCAGCCCAGATACATGAAAGAGAGCCTAGGCCCTTCCCCAAATATGTGATAGACTTTGATGGTGCCCTGTGGAGGGCCTCATTGTCCTTGGGGTACGGGTGGGGGTGGGTGGGTGGGATTGGTGGAAAGCATGAGAGGGTGAGGAAATGGGAAGACAGATATGTAAAATAAGATTGTTTCTAAAATAAAAGAATAATAAAAAAAGAAATAGTGTCTCAAAACAAACAAACAAACAAGAAGCTAACAGGACAGTGACAGAGAGAGGAATAGGCAGACACATAGACAAGTTTGCATACCCTACACAAACACACACCTTCATAAACATACACAAAAATACACAAACGATTATATATACATATATATATCCATTCAATTAAATGAGCAATCAATCCATCCTTTACTCATCACAGCATATATGGATACATATAGTAAATGCATTCATATTTTGCCAATACTACCTTGATTACTCAATAAAAGTTTGGAAATAAGATATTCCCTGTCTTCAAACTTATCTTGACAATCTGTTAATTGTATGGACTTTGTAGATCACTGTGGGAAGAGAGATAGATTAATAATATTGGATATTTTCAACATGCAAACCTTGCGAATAACTCAGTTTATTGGTGTTTGCTTCAATTTAGTTCACCATAATTTTTACTGTTCAAGTCTACAACTCTTGTTTAAGATATTCATAAGTCATCTGTAGTTTGTTGGTGATCATGTATCACTTTCATTTTCAATTATTTGTTATTTTCAAATACTCAATTCTCAGAACTCTGGATTTGCCCATTTTATGTGGCTGTAAAATGATCCCTCCAGGGAGAGAGAGGGAGCTAGGATTGACACATGTAGCAAGCTTATTTCTAATTTAAATAAAAAAATGAAAAAAAGAATTATCCCTCCAAACCACAGTCCCTTTGCAGTAATGAACATTATTTCATTTACACTATTTCTTCCTAGTTTTGATTTTCATTTCGGTTCTTTTAAATCACTATTCAACTGTATGATATTGCCCTGCTAAAAGTCACTTATTTTGTCTTTTCTTAATATCATGACTATAATATTTATCATTTTTTCTGCTTATCTACATTGTTAGATTTATTCACTTATTCAGTTTCTAATGTTTTGACATTTGTAAATAAGACATTAAAAGGACACTTTTTGTTACTTTGTACTGTGAAAATGTAAGAATGGACTGAACTTTTGAACTTAACTTCTTGATCGATTCTTTGGGAGTTTCACATTATGCGCCGTAAGTCTGCTCATTTCCTAGTTCCCTCATATCCACCCTTCACCCTTATAGCAGCCTCCCCCCACTGAAAGACAATCTAAAAGAAAATAAAAACCAAACCAAAACAACAAAGAAGCAAACAAAAAACAAACAAAAACTCATCCGTCTTTCCTGCCTCTCCAATCCCTCTTCATTCATCTTGGTGACATTGGGAGCTGTGATGTGTCACACAGTACACTCTATGAATAACAGGTTTACTTGCAACTGTTTCTTTCAGATCTGTATGGTCCTGCCTACAGCGTGACCCTCAGACAACAATATCTCCGGTGGCTGACCAGTCCCTGGACAACCAGACAGTACTCACATGCAGCAAGAGCCACTGATGTCAACTCAGACTCCAGCTGCTCTAGGGCCACAGACCTAGACATGGCAATTTGCAGGAGCATGGGTCTGGATGTCACCATGGCTCCAGGCTCCTCACTAACTTCACCACTTCTGTTCTGCCGCTTTCTGCAGCACATGAGCAGCTTGACTTCTCTTTCTCTTTCATTTCTCCACCACACATTTGCTTATCATAATGGCACCCAACCCTGGTATCAGAAGGCAACAAGCAGGCCCATGGAGGTCTCACTGTCAGCCCAGGTCTTGAGGACCCAGGTTGTAACGAGCGCCTGCTTGAGCCTGAAATTTGTGGAAAGAATGTACTGTAGTTTAGCTTTTAGATTTATGACCAGAATCCTCATAGGAATTTTTAATGATTAATTTTTGCACCTTTTCTATGGAATTCCCTGCTTCTTTTACACAGCTAATTAATATTATCCTCACATTGACAGTCTCGGGAGGTTCCACTTATGACAGTTATTTGTTTGCTTTTTTCTTGATTTATTAGGTAAGAATCAAAGAATTATTGAGTAGAGGTGTGGACAAAGCTACTTTCTTGTGTGTGTGTGTGTGTGTGTGTGTGTGTGAAAACAGCACTTCTAAACTTTGACTGCACAGTCTGATTGGTTTGGGGAAATATGTCTTTTAGTTATCTTCTCATTTAATTGTTCCATTTTCAAACCATCCATCACAGTATCATACAGAGACCTAAATCTCTCCTCTGTAATAGTGCTTACCATTTTTCCTTCTTTTTTAATTTATATACTAGCCCCAATTCTTCCATCCTCCCGATCTCCCACATTTCCACTTTCCCCATTCCACCCCCAATCCAGGATCCACTCCTCAGAGGGGGTAAGTCCTCCCTTGAGGAGTCAGCAAAGTCTGGCATACGAAATTGAGGCAGGACCTAGACCCTTTGCCCTGCATCCAGGTTGAAGGTATCCCATCATACGGAATGGGCTCCAAAACAGCCAGTTGATGTACCTAGGATAAATCTTGGTCCCAGGGTCCCACTTCCAGGGGCCACTCCCAACAGATCAAGCCATATAACGGTCACCCCCATTCAGAGGGCTTAGTTCAGTCCCATACAGGATTTCCAACTGTCAGTCCAGAGTCCATGAGCTCCCACTAGCTTGTGTCAGCTGTCTCTGTGGTTTTTCCCAATCATGGTCTTGACCTCTCTTGCTCATATGATTCTTCCTTTCTCTCTTCAACTAAGCCTCAGAAGCTCAGTCCAGTGCTTGGCTGTGTATCACTGCATCTACTTCCACCAGTTACTGGATATAAGTTCTATGATGACAATTAATGCAGTAACTAATCTGATTATGGGGAAGGCCATTTCAGGTACCCTTTCTACTATTGCTAGGAGTCTTGCCTGATACAGATCTTAAAAGAGAATGCTCAACAGAAGAAACTAAAATGGCAGAAAGACGTTTAGGGGATTGGTCAATATCCTTAGCCATCAGGGAAATGCAAATAAAAACAACTCTAAGATACTATTTTATACCTGCCAGAATTGCTAAGATCAAAAACACTGATTACAACTTATATTGGAGATGATGTGGAGTAAGGGAACACTCCTCCACTGCTGGTGGGAGTGTGAACTCACACAACCACTTTGGAAATATGTATGTTGGTTTCTCAGAAAATAAGGAATCAATTTACTTCAAGGCCCAGCAATACCCAAATGATGCAAAATCATACCACAGAGACATTTGCTCAACTATGTTCAGAGCAGCACTATTTGTACTAGTCAAAACCTGGAAACAACCTAGATGCCCCTCAACAGAAAAACAGATAAAGAAAATTGTGGTCTGAATGATAATAACAATAATAATAATAATAATAATAATAATAATAATGAGAAGAATTTACAAGCAACAACAAAAGACAAAAACCAAAACAAAACAAAAAACAAACAAAAAATCCTCTAAACAATCACTGCTACACTTAGGTCTTGAATACCTGCCTAAGTTTAATCCCAGCCAGGTTTCAATAAAGATTCTAGGAAGTCTGCTGAGAAATCCTGTGTTGTAGGAATGACAGGAAAACTACACATATAAAAATCTCAACAACATTACTGCCTAAATAAGACTTGAACATTGGCAATACTAGTTGACATGCATATGTGAAAATGGAGTTTCTGTTTTGCCTGGTCGATTAGCCCCAAATAAAAACTGAGTCTATATTAATTAGAAATTATTGGTGGATGACTTAGGCTTCTTATTGCCTAGCTATCTCTTAATTATGAAATCATTTTTATTATTCTAAGTATTTCCATGTGGTCTTATCTTACAAGAGAATGGTCTTGACCTGTTTCTCCTTTGTCTGCTACATAGCATCTCCTAGCCTCTTCTCTCTGCCTACCTCTCTCCAGTCTTCTCCTGGTTTGATAGACCCGCCTTTCTTCCAGCCCTGATACTGGCCAATCAGTGTTTTATTCATCAACCAATAAGAGAAATATATGTACAGAAGAACACCCCCCATCACATATGTGATTGGGAAAAATCTTATTAAGTCCCACTCCTAGGCAAAGAGATATAGGCAATGAATGACTGCCAGGAGAGGGAAAGTTAATGTTCCCCAAGGATAAGCCCCCCTAGCCTCCTTATTTCTTAACCAATACCAAGTGGTAAGTCTAAAAAATGCATAAATCCACCATTAAACAGATTCAGTAGGTTGTATTATGCATTTATTAATATAATAATAATAATTTTAAAAGGTCACAAATGAGAACAATTGGGAGGAGGCATATGGAAGGGTTTGGAGGGAAAACTGGGAAGAAAAATGATGCAATTATGTTTTAATGAAAAATAAACCGAATTATAAAAAATGATGTATTCTATCTCAACACTATCTTCATTTTGCCTAGTTTTGTATTTTGCATAAACAGGGCACTACAGCTTAGATCCTTTTGCACAGCTTTCAGTGAGTACTGTCTTGGAAATTTGATAGTAAAATTGCCATCATTCATTTACTGATGATAAAATTTCATCATGTGACTATTGCTCAAGTGCTTTCTATCATTGCTAGACATTTAGATAATGTGCTGTTTTGGGCTGTTATAAATTGAATTGCTTTGAACACACTATTGCATGCTTTTGTGTGAGCATATGTATGCATTTTAACTAGGCATATAAGTAGGAGTAGAATTACTGGTTTTGGTTTACTTTATTATTAAATATTTGATGTCATCTTAATCAGTTTTGGTATGGTATCATGGTTTGAATACAAAATGTTCCTATTAGGCTCATGGATTGAATGCTTAGTCTCCATTCTGTGGTGCTGTCTCAGAAGTTTCTGGAAAGTATAGATTATGGAGCTTAGCTGGAGGAAGTAGGTCACTGTGGGTAGACTTGGGAAAGTGTCCTATCCTTGATTGTATCTTGTTTCACTCTACTTTTGTCTATCAGAATTGCTTTGCCATGTCTTTCTTATCATGATGAATGAATCATTCTAAAATGTGAACCAAAGTACATGCCTTCTTCCTTAACTCTTTTATCAGATGTTGGAACACAGCAATGAAAATGTAAGTAATATAAATGAACTCGAATGTTAGTTCATGGGGTCAGCATCTAAACTTTCAATTGAGAATCTAATGTATAATTGTGTCTGATAACTATTATTTAAATTCAATATCAATGCTATTATTAAAACTTTAAAATTTTCACTTGAAACAGAATAAAGAAATTATGAATCCAAAACTAACATTAACAAAATATGTAAATGTTGAGACTGAATTTTCATTTCCTTTCAATAGAGCAATGCACATTTTCTTTAAATATTTATTTAAGAAAATAATATGCAGAAAATATTCATAATTGAACTTGTTTTTCTAGAATCTTAAAATTAACAGTCTCTCCAAAGCTTTCATTGAAAAGCAAAATCAAAGAAAGGAATAAAAAGAAAATAATTCTACCGCCAATTATTCCTTCTTGTTGTTTTGATTCATATTTGTTCAATTATGCATTGCTGAATAAACCTAGCCCCTGTAGCATTAACCTTCTGAACTTAAATGATTTGTATGTGATCTAATCATATTTTCTGGTTCCAGGCCTTTTGTAGTCTAAGTATGCATGCCAATGTCTCATTTCCATACATTGGGTCTCAGGAATAACTAAATGCATGTCCAACTTCCCTAATTAGAGTCACCAGGTCCCCATGGTCTCCTTGCAGTGCCTTCACTCCCTGAATCGTATCAGTTTTGAGGCATGTTTTTCCCCATCCCTGTCCCTGAAGCAACCTCTCTTTCAATTTCCCCTGCCCCTAAGGAGCCTGCTTCAGCATTTGTTTATATATCAAAATAATTGGAAACTAAATTAATTCTCAGCTTCAATTTTTCAAGCTCCTTTTCAATTCTTGTGGCTTTCTCCTGCCCTCCTCAGTCTTGGGACTTTGGAACCAGCAAGAACTCTGAATACAGAAAGTACAGAATAGATATTGATTGATTACTTGATGATTGAGTCTATGATTTTATGATTGAATGGCCAGCTTGGTTACTTTACTTCTCCTGGGTTCCCAGTAGCTGATTATTATACTACACAGAGAGAGTCATTAAGCTTGTTTGCAAAGCCCACAATTTCAATACCTCTGTTGCTTTTTTGGAAGAGACTTAGTGGAGAAACCAATATAAACCCTGAACTGTGTGTTCTTTAGTGGCAAGGAAATATAAATAGCATATTTCTTTATACTTCCTATTGTGCATTTATAGGCATATTCTGTTAATACATATCAGTTTTGATTGTTTTATTCTTGTATAACATTTAATTTTATACACATTTTGAAATACAAAATTAAACATTACGTTAAAATACCTTACAATTATGTGTACATGTAAATACATTGAGAGAGAGAGAGAGAGAGAGAGAGAGAGAGAGAGAGAGAGAGAGAGAGAGAGAATCAAGGAGGCAAAGAGGGATACTGAGAGAAACCAATAGAGTTCTATAATGTCCTGTGGAAGCATACAGTTGAGAATTAATGCAAATAGCTCCTAAGATATCCCTTAGTGATCCCCATTTTCTATATTCGTGTTTTATATGAGGTCAATCAAGTTGTGTTCTATCTAGTCTAGTGACTTTTCTTAGTAAGTAGTGACAGGTTAATGCCTGGTTTAAAGAGTGACTAATCTTCATATTTCTGGGGGTTTTCTACTGTCTCTCTTGATGGCTTTCATAATGCATGTTTCCATACTGGAAGTCCCAAGGAAAAGTGAACAAAACACAACCTCTTTACCACAGCCATCTAGGAACTTGGTCCATCATTGATTTTTATTATTTTGACTAACAACAAGTATGGTACTTACACTACCAGTGCATCACTTTGAAGAACTGGGTTCTTCCATTAGATATTGTTTCTTCTCCACCAGCCTTCAAACAAGACTGATTTTCCTGGCTGACATCTTAATTATACCTACTCAGAGACCCTGAAGTAAAAGATTCAGAGAAGCCATGACCAAAGTTCGACTTACAGAAACTGCAAGTTAACAGTTGTTTGGGGTTTTAACCGCTAAGCTCGGTAGAAATTGTTGTACTGCCAACGTCTTTTGTGGAAGATCACATATGTGGAGTGGCTACTCAGTGTTCAACAATAGAATACCTGAAACACAGACTCTAGTCTGATTTTCTGTAATGAAAGACTTTGGCACAGCCCAAATGGCAAAAACAGAGGTGAATAAAGCACTTCAGAGAGTCTAGCTCATCTTTGCAAGGTCATGAAAAACAAATATTATAAACAAGTTCATCATACCATGAAGAATGAAATGAGAGAAATATTTTCATGGATTAAGAATGAGATATACCAGAGAATGAGACAATGAAAGGAGTACATAGCCATTATATGTGTATACTAATCTTTGGGGAAATTAGAAATTTTGTTTAAATTCTCTTGTACTAAAAAGTCTGTTCACAAATGAAGACACACAAAGAATACAGAAAGAACTAGAAACCAGTTATTCTCTTTTTTAATAAAATGAGAAGTTCTTTCCTGAGAAGTTTTTGCAATAGATAGCATATTTTTCCAGGAAAATAATACTTTATATGGCTACCAGACTTCCAAGCTAGCTAGGACCATAGCTAACAATAATGCAGCTGAATTACTGCACACTTGTAATGAAAATAATGGGATACCTAACCCTTAAAATGATACACATTAGATATAATGGCAAAATGAAGCCAGTAAGGTGGAAAAACAAATTGCTTAACTAAATTACTTCCTCAAGAAAACCACTTCTAATGGAAAATGTGTGGGGATTCTGGACTTTGGTGAGACCTTTAGAATTGATATCAGTGGTTCTGCATTGCTATTTCTAACACCTTTGCAAAAGAACCTACTCTTGATACCAATCTATTGTTAGAAAAAGTTTTGCTCATAGGAAACATAAATGGGGATACAGTGAGGGTTAGGTGTTAGGTGTTTAGTGTTTAGAGATAAATACGTGAGAAATTGGTAGGGAAATACAAAGGGGTAAAGAATGAAGAAAAATGATACAAAGGGACACAGTAGCTTGTTGATTCAACAAACAGTTTAGTTTGATGAATTGGGGATGCACTGTATGAGCAAATGCTGAGTAAATTGTATCTGTGTATGCCCATTGAAGGTTTCTAATTTTACATCCTAATGTATATGCCAGCTGCCCATATCTGACCACTGTAGCATGATAAATAAAAGACCTAGAGATTGATATTGGGGTTCAGTCTTGAAGTTGAAGATCAGAGAAGCAAAGCAGCATGCTACTAGATCTTACCTCTACCTCAGCTCAGACCAAAGGAGCAATCCTCAAACTGGGGCTGACTCCACTGCTCCTCACATTCTCTTAGACTGCTATGCCCTCTCAACATGGTAAGAGAATAACTCTCAGACTGAATGCTTCTGCCTTTTACACCTATCAAATTCTAGGATTAAAGGCCTGAGTTCAGACTCACTCTCCAGTAGCCCAGGGTGGTTTTGGACTCAGAGATGTCTACTAGGTTAAGGAATAGATGGATAGATGACAACGTATTATTTCTGAATGTGCTCATAAAAGTACTGTTGGGGGAGCGAATTCAGTGTACCACAGCGGAAAGATTTGCTTTTATTTTGTGAAGGCACATCAAATCCAACCATGGTCATGTAGAACAGCAAGGTAGAAGAAAGATGACTGATTTCTCTAGACCTGGAACCCTCCTTTCCTAATCTTAGACATCAGAACTTAATATCTGCTATCCTTGGGTTCTGTAACAGACATGCATTGTTCTTCCTATTCTACCTATAGTCCCTGTTCCAAGGATTTAAAGACTTTGTTCTAGATCTGGTAGTTAGATCATTGCCTTCTATGGATCTTTTTATTTCATTCAGATGACCCACTATGGGAATTTCTCTCTCTTTCTATGCCTCTCTCTCTCTCTTTATGTCTCTCTCTCTTTCTATGTCTCTCTCTCTCTGTGTATATGTGTGTGTGTGTGTGTGTCTGTCTGTCTGTCATGTGTATGTATGTGCCCATGTGCCAGAGCAGTTATGCAGACTATAACAGTTAATTTTAGTTGTCAACTTGACTATATCTGGAATCATTTAAAACAAAATCAGCTGGACATTCCTGTGATACATGTTTTGATTGAATTGTTTGAAGGAAAGATCCACCCTATTTTTTTCTTCCTTCCTTCCTTCCTTCCTTCCTTCCTTCCTTCCTTCCTTCCTTCCTTTATTTCTTTCTTTTCTTCTTTCTTTCATTTGTTTATGGCATGAAATGGATTTAATTCTTTTTATGTATGTTTTTTATTTAAATTAGAAACATGCATGCTTCAAATGTCAATCCCAGCTCCCCCTTCTCCCTCTACCAGCCCCACCCCACCCCCAGCTCAATCCCCACAGGATTTTTTATTCTTATTGTATCTTTTTATTTAAATTAGAAACAATCTTATTTTATGTATCAATCCCAGTTCCCTCTCCCTCCCATGCCCCCCACCAACCCCCATCCCATCCCTCTTCTGCTCCATAGAAAGGGTGAGGCCTTCCATGAGGGATCATCAAAGTCTGTCACATCATTTGGGGCAGGGCCTAAGCCCTCCCTGGTGTATTTATGCTGAGAGAGTATCCCTCTATAGGGAATGGGCTCCCAGTATCTATTCATACACTAGGGATAAATACTCTTCTACTATCAGAGGCCCCATAGACTGCTCAGGTCTCTTAACAGACAGTCACGTTCAGGAGACCTGGTTCTGTCCTATGCTGGTTTCTGAGCTGCCAGTCTGGGGTCCATGAACTCCCCCTTGTTCAGGTCAGCTGTTTCTGTAGGTTTGGGCAGCTTGGTATTGACCCCTTTGCTTATCACTCCTCCCTTTCTACAACTGGGTTCCAGGAATTAGACTCAGTGCTTAGCTGTGGTGGCAGCCCAGATAAAACTGCATAGAAGAAGGAAGCTGTGCTCTTTTGCCTGCTTGCCTTCACTCTTGCTGGAAAGTTAGTATAGCCCTTCTTGAGACGCATTTTACCTTACTTATTTGTGATGGCAATACACCAGAAGACAAGCAACTCTCAAGGAATCCTCTTGGACTCCAGCACATATCAGAACTTCTGAGACATACAGTCTTGTGAACTAAACAACTACTGAATTCTTAACCTTTCTGTAGGCAGACAGCCATTGATGTCTAAGGACTGGTCAGGTCACAGTCTGTAAGCCAATCTAATAAATCCCATATATAACATATACAATCACTCTATTAGTTCTGTTCCTTTAGAGACCTGACTAATACATACATGTAGTATAGTTTCCATGTTGTAACCAGAGCACAACATTTGATATTGGTCCTCTCCTTCCTCCTTGATTGATATGGAGCCTCTTAGTCATCTCATATATAAGCTAGATGACTATGAGCTTCAGGGACTTTTCTATCTTTGTCATTTGAATTGTCATAGGAGCCTGGTATTACAGATGGTGTATTACAATATCTGCCCTTATATGGCTCTAGGGATCCAAATTCAGGTTATCATGTAGCAAGAGTGTTTCCCACTGAACCCAGTTGTTCAGTGGGAAATTTAATTTATATCATGCACTATTCTGTCTACCATATATCTGTTATCTGTCCATCCATCCATCCATCCATCCATCCATCCATCCATCCATCCATCCATCCACGTATCTATATATCTACCTACCTACCGATCTATCTATCCATCCATTCACTCCATAGTTTCTTTCAATATGTAGAATCTTAATATAACTAGAAAATGGGACACAATTGGTCAAATAGACTCTAAAGTAGAACATGTAACATAGGCTGATGAACTATCCACCACCATTTTCTTCTTTCTGTAATATAGATACATTACTTAGTGTGAGTGTCTTTATATGAGAGAGACAATATATCAACTTTTCCATCAATGAATTGTTGATGGAAATAATTTATCACTTTCAATTAAAGCATACCTTCTTATGGGACCTGAAACCATGCATTAACGGAAACCTATCATGTGACAGGGGCCTGAGACACTAAATGGCTACATGGAACAGATACCCACCCACATGCTTGTAGTAATGAAAGGAAGATAAGCCTGAAGTAGGCTAACCCCTAAGAAAATTAATGATAAAAATGGCTTTCATTATTTGCAAATAGAAGATAAATGGCAAAAGGCAGGGATGTAATGAAAATGAAGGTTGAATTTACGCTTGCAAAACTAAAAGAAAAGAGGCTGGAGAAATGGATCACTGGTTAAGAATGTTCACTACTTTTGTAGAGGACCTGAGTTTGGTTCTCAACATCCATGTTTAGGTGGCTCACAACCACCTGCAGCTCTAATGCCCTTTTCTGGCCTCCACAGGCATATGGATGTGTGATGTTTGTACATGTGTGTATGTGTATGCACACACACACACAAAACAATTGTAAAAACAGAACAAAGTCAAAAGGTAAATAAATAAAAGTCCAGACTCAGGGAACAGATGAAGCACATGGTAATAACTTTTGTACAAAAGTATTCCTTTTGAATTCCTCTCAGTGCTTAGCTTCTGATCATTGATAAGCACTGCTTTGGTAGAATGAATTTGTAGGTATAATCATTACATACTAAGGGCTCAGCATGCTTTCCAAACAAATTGCACTATTATGGATTCCCAAAGCTGGTGGGATAGATCTTCATTGGAGAAGAGTTTATTTAGTCATCAGTAAAGCACAAGAGTGTGTTTTCTGAAATACTTGCTTGGGAGCTCAAAATTTAAACTTGTAGCCTTGGTTCAACCACGTGTTCAGGGTAATAAATGCTGCTTCTGTTGAAGATACAATATTAGAATACCCATTGTGTATATTTTTCCAATTATTTGGACTTTAATTACTTTGCAGAGAATCTATAAAAGAGTCATCAAAGTTTCCAAGATGAGAACAAGCTGGTACATATTCCATTTACTTACTCTAGAGCTATCTCCCCATGAAACTTAAAAAAAAAACAATGGCCAATTTAATTTTCTGCTGTTGGGGTTTATAAAAGACTGAATAGAGGCCCCTATCTCTATTTTTTAATAGAGACAGCTCTATTTGGAAATATAAATGCTGAGAAAGGGAACATACTCAAAAATGCTATGTTAATCAAGGTGACCCTTTATATTATTTATCCCAAGATTCACTCTTTCTACACACACACACACACACACATGCACACACACACACGTGCACAAACACCTATGTATGACTGCATCACTCTTTGTCCAAACAAGGTTAAAAGATGCAAGCAAAGCTATATATGGTGTTACAGGCCCTTAGTATCAGAACTTATGAGGTCTACCTTGGAAGTTTTAAGTTCAGTTCTACCTTGGGACGTGTACTGAGACTTGTGTGTGTCAAAAGATTAAGAAGATATAATAGCATAAAGCAATTTTAACTCTTCTCATTTCTCATATAACTATGATTCTGGTGTTACAGGGAGAAACAATTTAAAATGTACATATAAAAATGATTATGAAAACCCTAAATGCTGAAAATATGATGCAGGACTGTTAAGAGTGGCAATACAACAATAAATAAAATACTTTCTCTTGAAGTGAATTATTTACAGTCATCTGATAAGTGAACCTTAAGTCCCACTGATGGAAATGTTAATGATGGATGACTGAGAACTGAAAGAGAGAATGCTGAACATTATCTAAGGCTGAACCCTGTCTTTTCATCCATTAAAACACCGATGGTAAAATAGGATGGAACCCCTTTTACATACTCTCATAATTATATTCAATTTGGTCAAGAGAAAACAGCATTTTGAGCAACAGAGCAATCAAACTGGAAGCTAAATAAATAGTGAAATGTGAATTTAAAATGCTTCAGAATCTATCAGCTCACTATGACCGAAGTATACACTTACCTAAAGGTAGCCAGTTACTCTTGGGGGTGTTTCATATTCTTTTCATCCTTTCACTTTGATGCTGTGAGATTACAAGCTAGGAGATAATTGACTATTTTGCCTTTGATTTTGATTTCTGATTTCAACCTTGTACTATACACTGTGCCTATAATTTGTATTTTCTAACCAAAGCCACTTGGATTTAATTCATAATATTACTGTCAGATACATTTATGTAGCCTGAATTAATTTAATGTTTCTGACAATGAATTTTCAAGTAATTGAAATGGCTTCATTCCATGATATGTCTCTCAGGGCACTCTTGGAAATTAAATGTTACTTCTCAACAGTTATTTGCTTACTTCATCCTCATTTTATTAAATAATCATAAAACCTTTCAAATTTAAATATGCATGCTCTGTTATCTCAAAGGTCTGGAAAGATGGAGAGGCTGGATGAAACTCAGCCAAGTCCATGGCCTTTTTACTTCTCAGAGGATTTTCCATTTTCATTCAAGCATGTCCCAAGTCATGAGCATCTTGGAGATTGCTGCCTCACACACAGTATTGTCTTACTTTATTTGCACTAGAACAGTATAAATTCCATCTCATTAGAGCTAATTCAAACCCCTTTATAATGTTGGAAACATCTCATACAGTTTAAAGAAAAGGGAGTAAACGGAGCTTACGTTTGCTGAGGAAAATTGCAGCACAAAGTTTATTCTGATTGTGGAAATAGAGACACAGCTATTTACTGCTTTATAGGTGAGGCTTAAATGCTTTACTAGGTTGAATTTGTAACAAAATGCCTGCTTCTCATTGTGAGGATTCTTCTTTTCACTCGTCTGGCTGCACAAATTTAGAATTTGAATAAGGGAATATAATCCTCGCTTGAAGTTGACTCTTGAGACATTCGATGGCATACATAGGTTCAACTGTTGAATTCCCAGTTCAACTACACCACATCATTGTTCAGTGGCATAGACTTGGTAAACTGTGGATGTGGGCAGTACCACAGTGTACCAAAGCATTCTCTTCCTTTCTACTTTTCCACATGGTAGCTTTGAAGCTTCAAGTTCCTCCAATCCCAAATAAGGTCAACTGCACATGATTTTGTGAAGTTAAAAGTTATTTTTAGTGTAGTCAAAGTATAAAAAAATATGGATCTCCTGGCCTGGGGACTAGAGGCAGGTGGACTCATCACTGGGCAGACCAAGCAACCTCTAACCTACTGAGATCCCTGGGTTACTCCTGCCCCCATTCAGTGCAGAGATGAGCTCCTCCACCCACCTTGGACCCAACTCCTGCTTGCCCTCTCTGGGATTTCCTGGCCTGGGGACTCCAGGTAGGGTGGTTCACCTTAGGCCCACCAAGTAACCACAAGTCTGCTGAGGGCACTGCACAAATCCAGTTCCCACCCACCAATAGAGGGAGTGCCTCAGACCCACCTGAATCCACTCTGAGACCTGTCAGAGTATTGGACCTGCTTGTACACACCAGCAAAGAACTTGGGACACATACCCATCAGGAGAGGAAGAGACCCCACCTGTACCCACTAGAAGAAGGGATACAAAGACGACAATATAAGAACACATTCAACAACAGAAAAACCAATATGCTGCCAACAGAGTCTAGGAACTCTATACTAGCAAGATCTTAACATCCCAACACAGATAAAGCAGAAGAGAATGACCTTAAAAACAACTTCTTGAAGATGATAGAGACCATAAAAGATGAAATGGGAAAATCCTTTAAAGAAATGCAAGAAAAGACAAATGAAAAAATGCAAGAGCAAATCAAGCAGTGCAATATTTGAAAGCTGAAATATAGACAATAAAAAGACACAGTCTGAAGGAATACTAGAAAGAGAAAAGTTGGATAAATGATCAGGAACTACAGATGCAGGCATAAGCAACAGAATAGAAGAATTGGAAGAGAGAATCTCAGGCACTGAAGATATGCTAGGAGAAATAGATTCATCAACCAAAGAGAATTTGAAGTCCAACAAATCTCCAACACAAAATATCCAGGAAATATGGGACACTGTGAAAAGGACAAAACTAAGAATAATAGGTATAGAAGAAGGTGAAAACCCCAACTCAAAGGTGCAGAAAACATATTCAACATAATTATAGAAGCAAACTTACCCAACCTAAAGGAAGACATACCAATGAAAGTACAAGAAGCCTACAGAACACCAAATAGAGTGGACCATAAAAAAGTCCCCTTTGCACGGAATAATTAAGACATCAAACACACATATAAAGAAAGAATATTAAGAGCAGCAAAGGAAAAAGGCCAAGAAACATATAAATGCAAACCTATCAGAATTACACCTGACTTCTCCATGGAAACTCTGAAAGCCAGAAGGTCCTAGACAGACAGTCTACAAACACTAAGAGACCACAGATGCCAGCCCAGACTACTATACCCAGTGAAGCTTTTAATCACTACAGATAGAGAAAACAAGATATTCCATGACAAAACCAGATTTGAACAGTACATATCCACTAATCAATCCCTACAGAAAGTTCTGGAAGGAAAACTTCCACCTAAGAAAATTACACTCACAAAAACATAGACAATAGATAATCCAAACTTTACCAAAAGCCAAAGAAAAACCAGGGTAAATCCACACATGATACCACCACGGCCAACAAACAAGAATCAAACAAAAATTAATACACAATGATCCTTAAATTCCCTCAATGTTAATGGTCTTAATTTGCCTATAAAAAGACACAGGCTAACAGAAAGGATATGAAGACAGAATCCATCTTTCTGCTGAATAAAAGAAACACACCTCAAATTCAAAGACAGACATGACCTCAGAGAAAAGGACTGGGATAAGATTTTTCAATCAAATTGACCCAAGAAACAAGCTGATGTAGCTATCCTAGAAACATTCCTCTGGTGTTATGTTTAGGAAGTGGTCTCCTGTACCAACTCATTGAAGAGTATCTCCCACTTTCTCTTCTAAAAGTTTCAGTGTGGCTGGATTTATGTTGAGATCTTTGATCCATTTGGACTTAAGTTTTGTACAAGGCGATAAACATGGATCTATCTGCAGTCTTCTGCATACCAGTACCCAGTTATGCCAGCACCATTTGTTGAAGATGCTTTCTTTTTTCCATTGTACAGTTTTAGCTTCTTTGTCAAAAATCAAGTGTTCATAGGTGTGTGGGTTAAAATTAGGGTTTTCAATTTGGTTCCATTGGTCTACCTGCCTATTTTTGTGCCAATACCAAGCTGTTTTCAGGACTATAGCTCTATAATAGAGCTTGAAGTCAGGTATGGTGATGCCTCCTGAAGTTCCTTTATTGTATAGGGATGTTTTAGCTATCCTGGGCCTTTTGTTTTTCCATATAAAGTTGATTAATGTTTTTTCCAGGTCCTTGAAGAATTGTGATGGAATTTTGATAGGGATTGCATTGAATCTGTAGACTGCTTTTGGCAAGATTGCCATTTTTATTATGTTGATCCTACCAATCCAAGAGCATGGGAGATCTTTCCATTTTCTGGTATCCTCTTTGATTTCTTTCTTTAAAGACACAAAGTTATGGATATACAGGTCTTTCACTTCCTTGGTTAACATTATCCCCAGATATTTGATGCTGTTTTTGGCTATTGTAAAGGGTGATGTTTCTCTGATTTCTTTCTCAGTCACTTCATCATCTGTATATAATAGGGCCTCGGATGTTTTTGAGTTTACCTTGTATCCTGCCACATTGCTGAAGGTGTTTATCAGCTCTAGGAGTTCCCTTGTGGAGTTTTTTGGATCACTTATGTAAACAATCATATCATCTGCAAATAGTGAAAGTTTGACTTCTTCTTTTCCTATTTGTATCCACTTTATCTCCTTTTGTTGTCTTATTGCTGTAGCTAGAACTTCAAGTACAATATTGAAGAGATATGGAGAGAGTCTTGTTCCTGATTTTAGAGGAATTGCTTTGAGTTTCTCTCCATTTAGTTTGATGTTAGCTGTTGGTTTACTGTATATTGCTTTTATTATATTCAGGTATGTTCCTGTTATCCCTGATCTCTCTAGGACCTTTATCATGAAGGGGTGCTGGATTTTGTCAAAGGCTTTTTCAGCATCTAGTGAGAGACCACTTCCTAAACATAACACCAGTGGTGCAAACACTGAGATCGACAATTAACAAATGGGACCTCCTGAAACAAAAAAGCTTCTGTAAGGCAAAGGACACAGTCAACAAGACAAGAAGGCAGTCCACAGAATGGGAAAAGATATTCACTAACCCCACATCTGACAGAGGGCTAATCTCCAAAATTTACAAAGAACTCAAGAAACAAGTCTCCAAAACACCAAAGGATCCAATTAAAAGGTGGGGTACAGATCTAAATAGAGAATTCTCAACAGAGGAGGCTAAAATGGCCAAGAGACACTTAAGAAAGTGCTCAACATCCTTAGCTATCAGGGAAAGGCAAATCAAAACAACTCTGAGATACCATCTTATTCCTGTCAGAATGGCTAAAATCAAAAACACTGAAGACAATTTATGCTGGAGAAGATGTGGAGAGAGGGGAACTCTACTTCACTGCTGGTGGGAGTGCCAACTCGTACAGCCTCTTTGGAAATCAGTGTGGAGATTCCTCAGGAAAATGGGAATTAATATACCGCAAGACCCAGCAATTGCACTCTTGGGCATATATTCAAATGAGGCAAATTCATACAACAAGGGCATCTGCTCCACTATGTTCATAGCAGCATTATTTGTAATAGCCAGAACCTGGAAGCAACCTAGATGCCCCTCAACTGAAGAGTGGGTGGAGAAAATGTGGTACATTTACACAATGGGGTATTACTCAGCAGAAAAATCAATGGAATCTTAAAATTCGCAGGTAAATGGATGGCACTGGAGGAAGCCAACCTGAGTGAGGTAACCCAGTCACAAAAAGACAAACATGGTATGTACTCACTCATATATGGTTTCTAGAGAGTCTGGGAAACAGGAAAGAACCTAAAAGATATGCATATATGCATAGTACCCAAGAGAAGAGGATTGAGACAAGATCCTCTGAATGGATGGGGAACACGGTGAGGGGTAAGGGGGAGTGGGGGCTGGGAAGAAGAGAGGGGGAGAAGAAAAAGACAGAGTAGGTCATTGGGGGAACAGGAAGTTGAGTGTGTGGGGGTAGAATAGGAGGAAGAGGGAATCATAGGTTAGAAGACAGATCAGGCACCAGAGTGACCTCCAGTGATCTAAAGGGATAACACCAATTGGCAAGCTAAGTAATAGTGGAGAGACCACCTCGAATGCCCATTCCTGATAGTGAACTAAATGTCTATAGCCATCTGGGAGCCTTCATCCAGTGGCTGATGGAAGCAGAGGCAAACACACAGTTAAACACTGAACCGAACCCAAGGAACCCAGTGGCAGAGAGAGAGGAGTGATGAGCAAATTGGCAAAGAATGGGCTGGCAAAACCAGCAGAGACAGCTGATCTGAACAGGGGAGAGCTCTTGGACCACAGACTGACAGCGGGGAGGCTAACATGGGACTGATCTGGACCCCCCTAAATGTGAGTGTCAGTGAGAAGGCCTGGGCAACCTAAGGGGCCTTGAGCAGTGGATCAGTGTCTATCCCTGGAATACAAACAGTCATTGTGTGCCCATAGCACAAAGAGGGATGCTCTCTCAGCCTGGACTCTTAGAGGAATGCCTAGACCCTACCGGAGTGAAATGACAGACTCTAGATATCCCCTATGTGGAAGGAATTGGCAATAGGGTGAGAGGCTGGGGGGGAAGGGGAGTGCAGGAGGAGGGGAGGGAGAGGGAACTGGGATTGACATATAAAACAAGCTATTTAAAATTAAAATAAAAGCCGGGCATTGGTGGCGCACGCCTTTAATCCCAGCACTTGGGAGGCAGAGGCAGGCGGATCTCTGTGAGTTCGAGGCCAGCCTGGTCTACAAGAGCTAGTTCCAGGATAGTCTCCAAAGCCACAGAGAAACCCTGTCTCGAAAAACCAAAAAATAAAATAAAATAAAATAAAATAAAAATAAAAAATGATATAAAAAAGAATTAAAAAAAAAGAAACATTCCTCAACTTCAAAGACAGATGCTACCTCAGAGTAAAGGGTTGGGAAAAGATTTCCCAATCAAATGGATCCAAGAAACAAGCTGGTCTAGCTATCCTAATATCTAAAAAAACTGGATTTCAAACTAAAATTAATCAAAAGAGATGAAGAAGGCATTTCATATTCTTCATAGGAAAAATCCATCAGGATGAAATCTCAATTCTGAACATATATGCCCCAAATATAAAGGTATCCACATTAATAAAAGAAACATTACTAGAGCTCAAATAACACACTAGACCCCACACACTTATAGTGGGAGACTTCAACACCCCACTCTCACCACTGGATTGGTCCACCAGACAGAAACTTAGCAAAGAAACAATGGAACTAACAGAAGTTATGACCCAACTGGGTTAAACATACATCTCTAGAAAATTTCACCCAAACAAAAAAGAATATACTTTCTTCTTAGCACCACATGGAACCTTCTATAAAATCGACCACATACTTGGCAACAGATATTAAAAAATTGGAATAGCCCCCTGTATCTTGTCATACCACCATGGCTTAAAATTAGAATTCAACGTCAATACAAATTGCGGAAACCCAAAATCTCATGGAAATTGAACAATGCTCAATTGTATTACCCTTAGGCAAAGGAAGAAATAAAGAAAGAGATCAAAGACTTCCTTGAATTCAAAGCAAATGAAGGCATATCATACCTAAACCTTTGGGATAATTTGAAAGCAGTTCTAAGAGGAAATTCATAGCACTAAGTGCCCACATGAAGAAACTGGAAAATCTCCACACAAGAGAATTAAAAGAACACCTGAAAGCTCTAGTACAAAAGGAAGCAAACTCACCCAGGAGGACTAGATGCCAGGAAATAATCAAATTCAGACCTGAAATAAGTAATGAAGAAACAAAGCAAAAAATACGAAAAATCAATGAAAAAAAGAGTTCAGTTCTTTGAGAAAATCAACAAGATAGACAAACCTTTATCCAACCTAACCAAAAGATAGAGAACATGCAAATTAACAAACTCAGAAATGAAAAAAGGGTACATAACAACAGACACTGGGGAAATCCAAAGAATCATCAGGACATAATTTGAAAAGCTGTACTCCAGTACATTGAAAAATTTAAAGAAAATGGATGACTTTCTGGATAAATATCACTTACCAAAATTAAATCAAGAAGAAATAAACAATAGAAACAGATCTATAATCTCTAAAGAAATAGAAGGAGCCATAAAAAGTCTTCCAACCAAACAAGGGCCAGATGGCTTTAGTGCAGAATTCTACCAAAAATTCAAGAAAGAGCTAATACCAATACTCTTCAAATTGTTCCATACAATAGAAGCAGAAGGGTCATTGCTAAACTGTTTAGGAGGCTACAATTACCTTAGTACCCAAACCAAACAAAGACACAACCAAGACAGCAAATTAAAGAACAATCTCTCTCATGGATATTGATGCAAAAATATTCAATAAAATACTGGCAAATCAAATCCAAGAACACATCAGAAAAATCATACACCATGATCAAGTAGGCTTCATCTTAGGGATGCAGAAATGGTTCAACATATGAAAATCCATCAATGTAATCCACCATATAAACAATCTGAAAAAGAAAAATCATATGATAATCTCACTAGATGTTGAAAAAGCCTTTGACAAAATCCAACACCCCTTCATGATAAAGGTCTTGTACAGATCAGGGATAACAGGAACAATCCTAAACATAATAAAAGCAATATACAGCAAACCAATATCCAACATCAAACTAAATGGAGAGAAACTCTAGGTAATTCCTCTAAAATCAGGAACAAGATAAGGCTGTCCACTCTCTCCATATCTCTTCAATATTGTACTTGAAGTTGTTGCTATAGAAATAAAACAACAAAAGGAGATCAAGGTGATACAAATTGGAAAGGAGGAAGTCAAACTTTCTTATTTGCAGAAAATATGATAGTCTACATAAGAGACCTAAAGAATTCTACAAGGGAACTCCTACAGCTGATAAACACCTTCAGCAAAGTGGCAGGATACAAGATTAACTGAAAAACATATCAGTAGCCCTTCTATACACAGATGATAATTGGGCAGAGAAAGAAATCAGAGAAACACCACTCTTTATAATCGCCACAAAAATACTTAAAGTATCTAGGGGTAATGCTAATCAAACAAGTGAAAGACATGTATAACTAGAACTTTGAGTGTTTAAAGAAAGAAAAAAAAGTAAATACCAGAAAATGGAAGGATCTCCTATGCTCTTGGATAGATAGGATCAACATAGTGAAGATGGAAATCTTGCCAAAAGTAATCTACAGATTCAGTGCAATCCCCATCAAAATACTGGCACAATTCTTCATACACCTTGAAAGAAAAATAATCAACTTTATATGGGAAAACAAAAGACCCAGGATAGACAAAACAAGCCTGAATAATAGGGGAACTTCAATGAGTTATCACCATCCCTGACTTCAAGCTCTATTATAGAGCTATAGTCCTGAAAACAGCTTGGAATTGGCACAAATATATGTAGACCAATGGAATCAATTTGAAAACCCTGATATTAACCCACATGCCTAAAACACCTCATCTTTTACAATGAAGCTAAAATTATACAGTAGAATAAAGAAAGCATCTTCAACAAATGGTTATCACATCACTGGATACTGGTATGAAGAAAACAGCAGATGGATCTATGTCTGTTGCCAAGCACAAACTTAAGTCCAAATGGATCAAAGACCTCAACATCAATCCAGCCACAGTAACTTCCTAGAAAAGTAAGTCTGAGATACCCTTGAACATATTGGCACAGGAGACTGCTTCCTGATCATAACACCATTAGAACAGACAGTGAGAAAACTAATAAATGGAACCTCCTGAAACTGAGAAGCTTCTGTAAGGCTAAGGATATAGTCAATAAGACAAAAGGCACCTTTTAGAATGGGAAAAGATATACACTATCCCTACATCAGACAGAGGGCTTATCTCCCATATTTAATAAAGAACTCAAGATCCAAGTCTCCAAAACACCAAATTATCCAATTAAAAGATGGGGTACAGAACTAAATAGAGAATTCTCAATAGAGGAATCTAAAATGACTAATAGACACTTGAGAAAATGTTCAACATCCTTAGCCATTAGGGAAATATAAAACAAAACAATTCTGAGATACCATCTCACTCCTTTCAAAATGGTCTAGGTCCTGCCTTGGATGAAATGACAGACTATGGACACCCCCATGGAGGGCCTCTTCCTTCCTGGGTAAATGAGGGGATACTGGAGGGGGTTGGTGGGAGGGCGTGGGAGGAGGGGAGGGAAATGGAGAGGGAACTGGAATTGACATGTGAAGCAACCTTGTTTCTAATTTTCTAATTTAATTTAAAAATAAAATATATATATAAATACCACTAATGACAGTTTGTGGTGGAAAGGATGTGGAGAAAGAGGAACAGTCCTCCACTGCTGGTGGCAGCGCCAACTTGTACAGCCAGTTTGGAGATCAATTTGGAGATTTTCCTCAGGAGATTGGGAATCAGTTTATCACAGTATCTAGAAATTCCACTCTTAGCAGTATAACCAAAAAATGCATATTCATACAATAAGGACATGTGTTTAACTATATTCATAACAGCATTATTTGTAATAGCCAGAACCTGGAAGCAACCTAGATACCCCTCAACTTAAGGGTGGATAGAGAAAATGTTGTATATTTACATAATGGAGTAGTACTCAGTGGGAAAAAAACTAATGGAATCTTTAAATTCGAAGGCAAATGGATGGTATGAGAAGAAACCATCCTGAGTGAGGTAACTGAGTCACAAGAAGGCAACTATGGTATGTACTCACTCATATATGGGTTTTAGACCTGGAACAGGAGATCGCCAGCCTATAATCACACCTCCAGAGAGTCTGGGAAACAGGGAGAACCCTAAGAGAGATATGCATATTACCCTGGATAAGTGGAATGGGACAGAATCTCCTGAGGAGATTAGGAGCATGGGAGGAGGGGAGAGTGATCTGGGAGAAAGACAGGAGAAGAATAGGAGGGGAGAGTAGGACATGGAAGAGCAGGAAGGTTGAGTGGGGGGAAGAATGGAGGAGAGCACGATGAAAGATACCATAATAGAGGGAACCATTATATGTTTGAAGAGAGATCTGGCACTAGTGAGATTTCCAGAGATCTACAAGAATAACACCATCTGGCAGTCTAAGAGGCTACCTTAAATGTCCTTTCCTGATAATGAACTTTCATCCAGTGATTGATGGAAGCAGAGGCAGACACCCACAGGTAAACTGTGAAATGAACTCCTGGAACCCAGTTGCAGAGAGGGAGTAGAGATGACCAAAGAGGTCAAGACCAGACTGGTAAAACCCACAGAAACAGTTGACCCAAATAAGGGGAAACATGGACCTAAACTGCATGCTGAGATGCCAGTATGGGACGGATCCAGATCCCCTAAATGTGAGGAGGCCTTGACAATCTTAGGGCCCCTGATAGTAGGTCAGTATTTATCCATGGCATACGAGTGGACTTTGGGAGCCCATTATACATGGAAGGATGCTCTCTCAACCTGTACACATGGGAGAGGGAGGGCCTTGGCCCTGTACTGGATGATATAACACATTTTGGAGATCCCCATTGAGGGCCTCATCCTCCCTGGGGAGCAGAGTGGGGACAGAGTGGGGAATTGAGGGGCCTGGTGAGGTGTGGGGGAGGACACGAGGGCAAGGGAGCTAGATTTGACATGTGAAGCAAGCTTGTTTCTAATTTAAATTTAAAAATACATAAAAAGCAGTAGTGTTCAAAATTCTATTAATGGCAATATAAGTCTATTATGGCTTGTTTAAATATTTGTAGTATTCTGGCTGAGTCAAGATGGCTTTGTGTTATAGCTCAAAGTGTATTCTATTCAGAAAACTTAAGTTTTATTCCCTTTAGTTGTCCACCGCTCATAATCCTTTTTTCTTTTAAAATCAAAACCGCAAAGCACAGGTTGGGTATTTCTGCAAAGAAGGCTGTATGTATTAGCTTATAGAAAGCTTGCATTCTGATCCCAGTTTTTCCTCTCTGGGTCTATTGAGGAATCCTAGGAAAGGAAAAAACATCTTCCATTGCATTAGTGAGGGAGGAGAGGGGACAGAGGCCTTTATCTGTGACATCAAGACTGGATCTATGTAATTATTTTCAAGAGAGAGTGAGAGTGCCTGCATTATGTCCCTTAAGTACTTGGCATTCCTTGGAAGAAAACATGATGTAATTGGACTTTAATAACTTGGAAGAAAATATATCCTAAGGCCATAAAATGTTTCTCTACAACATTAGATCTAGGCAAGTTATTATGATTACTTCTTTAAAAGTGTTCAGATTAACGGATGTGTGATTATAAAGTCCATTAAAGAGGCAAGAGCAATAGATGGATTCAGAAAAGGTACAGAAAGAACAGAGAGGATCCTGATTTTCAAAGCTTTTACTCTGGAGCATTTTAGGCAGAGGAGTGCTTTTATCACTTGCATTGTCAAGTTCAGTAGGAGAATTGTTGAACACTGAGGCCTGCCTTGAATAAAATCTCCACCTGCCTTCTTCCCCTCAATCATGTTTTAGAAGCCTGTTTATTGGAGCTCTGTTCTATCTTGATGCATAGGCAAGAGCAAGAATAAGGGCGTGAAACCCGTTTGCTCCAGCAGTTCAGCCCCCACTAAGCTCTGTGGTTCTCGCCACATACATTCATCAAACTCTAAGCACTTTCTGTGGTTGTTGTTAGAGATAGAAAACAAATACAGCATAGTTCTTGACATTAGTTGAAAATGGTCTGGTAGAGCAGACTAAACGTTGCTCACACTTGATAGCCGATTCACACAATTGACTTCTAGCCAATTATATCCAATTCATTCTTCATTCTCCACTCCTTGTGATTGCATTTGATAGTTTTGAAGACTAACAGATTTGAAATATTAAAATATTTTCTAGAACACTCTGGAGAAAATTTTCTTAATCTTCAGAGGGTACCTTACATATATAACTCAAAGCTGTCTTAGGGTAGTGTTAAATCTGCTAGCACAGAACAGGCATGGGAAGGATTCTGCTTTCTATATGCCACAAAACAGCAAAAAAAAAAGTAAATTGAAGCTTCTCTGGATTTTCTGTCCTGTGAGCTGTCTACAAGTTATCCTTTAACTAAGCTCATACTAAATTTTCAATACTTGTAGATGAATCTATCCTAACTTCATAGGCATTCAAGTTAATACTTTCTACATATCATAATCGTAACAGTCCCCTCAGATTTTTACTTAAAATAGAGACTCAGGGGTAGCCCTTGAAGATTCTGATCCACTGGTTGTGTATGGACCTGAACTGCAAGGGTTCTGTCCCTATGTTTCTGTCAATTTGAAACAGCTAGGATGATCTGCATAGAGAGAACCTCAGTCGAGAAAATGCCTCCATCCAGAGAGCAAGACTTTAGGGTATTTTCTTGATTAATGATTGGTATGAGAGTGCTCAGCCCACTGTGGGCGGTGCCACCTCTGGGCAGGTGGTGGTGGGGTGTGAAAGAAAGTTTAGCTGAGCAAGCCAGGGAAAGCAAACCAGTAAATAGCACTCCTCCACTGACTTTCCTTTAGATCCTGCCTCCAGGCTCCTGCCTTAGGTTTCTGCCCTGATTTCTTGACATAATGAACTGTAAGCTGTCAGATGAAATAAAAGCTTTCCTTTCCCAAGTTTCTGTTGATCATGGTGTTTATTAAGAAAGAAAACATAAGAAAAGTTTTTCATGGATAATCAGCTGATTTTCATGCTCAGGAACCACTAAGATTTTGCTTTGGTTGACTGTGCACTTGACTCAGTCTGGGTGAGTCGAGGGTAGTTTACTCAGAAATGGGCATTGATGTATCAGTTTTCCGTCTTGAGGGGAAGAGTAAAAATATGTTCCCCAGAAAGTGTTAGGCTTCCCATGGGTACTCAACAAAGCCTGGTATGTTCCATTGAGACAGGATCAAGCCCCTCCCCTCTGGGAGGTGGGCGGAGTAGAGGGAAGGGATTGAGGGCAGAGAGGGAAGGAAGGAGGAGCTATGGTTGGTACGTAATATGAATAAAAAATAAAATGTAAAAAAAGAAAATATGTTCCCCAAATAGGATATACCAAAAAAAAAAAAAACCCCTGCCTCTGGGACTGCTTTCATCTTTACAGTGAGGACACTAGAGAAAGGAAGACATCACCTGTTTTCCATGATAATCTTGGAAAATGGAAATTTTTAATGTATTTTGCCTTCTGATCTAACTTATTTACTGCAGTAACTTATGAGATTTTTCTAATGGCAAGTTCTTTCTATTGGAAAAAATGGAAATACACCATAAGCACTATTATAACTCATTTATGCAAAGCACTGCATTTCTTGTTTAGTTTTCCTGTATTGCTTTCCAAAGAACTTGACCCATATACCCTTGGCTATGATTTGACTTTGCATTAATTTTTTTCTTTGATATATATATATATATATATATATGCAGTTATAATTATTTTCATCTTTTTCTTCTCTTATTTTCCTCTCCTGTGTCTCTTCTTTAGGTCCCTTTACCCTAATTCATGTATTTTTGGTGTTTGTTGTGACCCACTGAGTTTGTCAAGGACCTTCTATATGATCATGGGGCTTGGAGCTCTCCACTGTAGTCTGAAATGCTTACCAGTACACACATATCTCGTACTAAAGACATTGATTCTCCCTTATCCAGAATGCATCATTAGCCATTAGTTCAAAAGGAGGAGTATAGCCTTATGAACGTCTAATTCATCTACAAGTAACTATTGATAGGCCCTTTCTTGTACTTGCTAATTGCAGGAAGCTGCAGACACTGTAAGATCATGGTTGCAGTGACCGTGTCATGCCTACAGGATGACACTTGGTTTACATTATTTCTGTCCCTTCTTTCATGATATTCCCTGAGCCTTAAATGAAGTGGTATAAATGTCTATTAAAGGCTGAGCATTCACCTTTTACTTATTCTCAGAGCCTTGAGCAGCCACAAGTCTATGCCTTCACTACCGATTACCATGAAGAGAAGCTTCTTGGATTAAGAATGAGTATAGCATCAAATCTCATTACTGCATAACTTAATGGAATTGTAGAACTAGCCAGTTTCATCTGGAGGAGTTTTAAAAGGAATAATTGCAGTTTAAAATGAGGTATGTTTTTAACTTTTTATTGTATTGAAGCTTTATTACATCCATAATCACCATTTTCTTTTTTGAGTATATCATTCTGTGGGTGGTTTCCTTATACTTACATATCATAGCTGGAAGTCTGAGAAGAAATGCAACCGGGGACCTGGAGGCAGGTACTCAAGCAAAGACCATGGAGTAGTTCCCCATGGCTTGTTCAGCTTGCTTTTTTACACAGTTCAAGACCGCTTGCCCTGGAGTGGCCTCTCCCACATCAATCTTTCATCAATTTATATATGGGACTATGAACAACAATAAGTATATTATTATAATAAATTAATTGCCTGTAGCTCTTTGTGTAGGGATGAGGCCTCTTGGGCTAACCTGTTTCTTGTTAACATGTCTATTATTACTATCCTCGTTCAGTTTATGTTTAGCAGTCAGGATGGTGATATTCTATGGCTGTAGCTTCTGACACTCCTAGGAGACACAATCTCCTTGTTCCTTTGGCTTATACAAATCTTTCTATGCCCTCTTCTGAAATGATCCCTGAGCCTTAGGATCAGGAGTTATATTGTATTAGCTGGGATTGGGTTACACAACTCAGTGTTTTGGTTAGTTGTGTTTTTCAGTTATAGTTTCCATCTGAAATCATCTTTCTCTCTTTCAAATTTGTTAGCTCCTTTTTCATTAATTGCTGTTGCATACATATATGTATATGCATATAAAAATATTTTCCTAAATACATAAATACAACCTGCTCAGTCTATGTAATGTTACTTGTTATATTTTCATGTTTCACTGTTTGGTATTGGATGATCAATAAGTATGCTCTTCCCTAAGGAAGACTGTTTCTCCAACTCTCAGAATCTCTTAGGTGCCTGTAATTTTCTAGCAGGCTTAAGCCCTCATGGGCTTTCTTTCATCCATTTTATCATGCCTATTGTTATTGTCTTTGTTCAGCTTATGTTAAGGCAGTCATGTTGGTGAGACTTTATGGGTGTAACTTTTGACATTACTAATAGACACAATGTCACTGCAAATACCCTGATCCCTTGACTCTTAAAATCTTTTCACTCTTTCTTCCAAAATATCCCGAGCCTTATGTGTGAGGGTTTGTAGATGTACCCAGTGGGACTGGCCTCCCTAATTCTGCATTTGATTGACTGCAATTTTCTTTTCTTTTTTCCTTTCAAATGTTATTCTTGCTTCACACACTGTATCCCAGTTGTGGCTGTCACACCTCCCCAGTCCTTTCTCTCACAGATCCACTCTTCTTCTCCCTTCAGAAAAGGGCAGACCTTCCAGGGATATCAATCAAACGAGGTATGTCAAGTTAAATCTAGGCACTTCCCATTGTATTAAGGTTAAACGAGGCAAGCCAGTCAGAGGGAAAGGATCCCCCAAACAGGCAAAAGAGTCAGAGAGTCAATCATCCTACTATTAGAAGTCCCACAGGAAAACCAAACTACACAACCACAACATATATGGAAGATAGGTCAGACCCATATAGGTCTCTCTGATTGTCTGTTGAGTATCTGTGAGTCCCTATGGACCCTGGTTAGTTGGTTCTGTGGTTTGATTTCTTGTGGTGTCTTGATTGCTCTGGATTCCACACTCCTTCCTCTTCCACTTCTGTGGGATTCCTCTAGCTCGTCCTAATGTTTGGCTGTGGGTCTCTGCATGTGCTCCGATAAGTTGATGGAAGAAGCCTCTCTGATGATTATTATGTTATGTTCCAGTCTACCAGTATAGCAGAGTATTATTAGGAATCATTTCATTGATTTTTTTCTTCTCCTTCCTTCGTCCCTCCCTTTCTCCCTCCCTTCCTTTCTCCCTCCCTCCCTCCCTCCCTCCCTCCCTCCCTCCCTCCTTTCTTTTTCTTCCTTGTTTTCTTTTTTTGGCAAATCATGTATGATTTTATCTTTGGTTTGTGGCCTATCCAGACTCTAGTTCCTGGCAATCCAGGCCATTTCTGGCATGGGCTTCCTCTCATGGCATGGTATTCGTTTAGACCAGTCCATGTTTGGTCATTCCCACAAGGTCTATGACACCTTCAGCCCAACACATCATGGAGGCGGGATTAATTGTAGGTCAAAGGTTTTGTGACTGCGTTGGTGTCCAAATCCCTCCAACTGGACGTCTTGCTTGGATACAGAAGATGGCTGGTTCAGGTAATATATTCTCCATTACTAGGAGTGTTCACTAGGACCACTCTTGTGGATCTCTGGGAGTTTCCAATTACACTAGATTTCTATCTTGCTTCCAAAATGCTCTCTAATTCCAGTCATCTGTCTATCCATCTCCCTGCCCTCCCAATCTAATCTCTCTTGTTCCCATCTCAACTGGCCCCAAGTCTACCCATGAAATCTATTCAATTTGATTTTTCCTTCCTAGGGATATCCATGTGTCCTGTCATAGTTTCTGCTTCTCACTTAGCCTCTCTGGCTCTGTAAATAGTAGCATGACTATCCTTTTGAGTGGATACATACCATATTTGACTTTCTGGGACTGGGTTAGCACACTCTAGATGATATTTTTCAGGCTTCATCATCCTGATGTTTTTATTTTGAATAGTTGAGTAATATTCCACTGGGTAATTATATCATATTTTCTTTATCCATTCTTCCTTTGAGGGATATATAAGTTGTTTCCACTGTCTGGATATTATGGATAAAGCTAATATGAAAAAAGCTGATCAAGTGTTGTTGTGGGATAATGGAACATCCTTTGGGCATATGCCCAGTTGTAATATAGATGGGTCTTGAAGTGGAATAATTCCCAAATCTCTGAGAAATCTCCATATTTCTCTCCATAGTAGCTGTACAAGTTTGTACTCCTACTAATGGTGGAGCAGTATTCCATTTGATTCACATCCTCACCAGCATGAGTTGTCACTTATGTTATTAACCATTATGACAGGTATGAGATGAAATCTCTTTGATTTACATTTCCCTGATAACTAAGGATGATGAATATTTCTTTGTTTCTTAGCCATTTTCTGTTCCTTTATTGAGAATTGTCTGTTTAGATCTGTATACTATTTTTTAAATTGGAGTATTTGTTTTTCTGATGTCTAGTTTCTTGAGTTCTTTATATCTTCGGGAAACTAGCCCTCTGCCAGATGTGGTGTTGGTAAAAATATTTTACCATTCCATAGGCTGCAATTTAATCCTGTCGACAGTGTCCTTTGCCTTACAGAAGCTTTTCAGTTTCATGAGGTACCATTTATTGTTAGTCTTAGTGCCTTCACTATTGGTGTTCAGTTCAGGAAGTTGTCTCCTGTGCCAATGAATTCAAAATTATTTCCCACATTCTCTTCTACCAACTTCAGTGTATCTTGTTTCATGTTGAGGTCTTTGATCCACTTGGACTTGAGTTTTGTGCATGGTGATAAATCTATTTGCATCTTCTACATGCCGACATCCAGTTAGACTGCCACCATTTATTGAAAATGTTTTCTTTTTTTCCATCTTATATTTCTTGCTCCTTTGCCAAAAATCAGATGTCCTTAAGTGAGTGGATTTAGGTTTTTTATTCTATTCTATTGATCTTTGATCAGGTGGCTGTCTGTTTTTGTGTCAGTAATATGCAGTTTTTATTACTACAGTTTTTAAAGTTCTTTTATAGTTCAGGATTGTTTTTACTATACTGAGTTTTTGATGTTTTTCTATATGAATTTGAGTATTGTTCATTTAAGGTTATTCAAGAATTGTGTTGGAATTTTGGTGTGCATTGTGTTGAATTTGTAGACTACTTTGGGTTAGATGGCTATCTTTAATGTTAATCCTACCAATCCATGAGTATGGGAGATCTTTTCATCTTCTCACATCTTCTTCAACTTCTTTCTTCCAAGACATGAAGTTATTGGCATACAGGCTTAGTTAGAGTTACACCAAGATATTTTATATTACATGTGGTTATTGAGAAGGGTGTTGTTTCACTGATTTCTTTCTCCTCCCATTCATCATTTTGTATTCAGCCATTTTACTGAAGGTGTTTATCAACTGTAGAAGTTTCCTTGTAGAATCTTTGGGGACACATATGTATAATATCATACCACATACAAATAGCAATATTTTAACTTCTTCCTTTTTACAATTTGTATTCCCTTGATCTCTTTCAGTTGTCTAATTGCTCTAGCTAGAGCTTCAGGTACTATATTGAATACATATGGACAGCCTTGTACTGTTTCTGATCTTAGTGGAATTGCTATCATTTTCTCTCCAATAAATTTGATGTTGGCTATAGGCTTACTACTAATTGTCTTTATTATGCTTAACTGTGTCCCTTGTATCCCTGATCTCTCCAAAATTTTTATCATGAAGGAGTGCTGGATTCTGTCAAAGGCTTTTCTGTTATATAATGAGTTGACATGTGTTTTGTTTCCTTTCAGTTTGTTTATACAGTGGAATAATTGATAGATTTTTGTATGTTGAACTATTCCTGCATCTCTGATTTGAAGCCTACTTGATCATGGTGGATGATCTTTTTGATGTGTTCTTGCATTAAGTTTGCAAGTGTTTTGCTGAATATTTTTGCAATGATTTTCTTGAGGAAAATGTTCTGTAATTTTCCTTCCTTGTTGAATCTTTGTGTGATTTGGGTATCTGGGTGACTATGGCTTCATAAAATGAACTAGGGAAATGAAGTGTTAATCGAAACAGAGCCACATCACTCTCCCTCCAGTATGTGCAGTAAATCAAAATTTAGTTTTCACATTTTTCAACTTATTTCGAAACCAGCCACTCATTGAATAGCTGCCATTAAATGAGCATTTTCTAAAAGTCAGGTACTATTCAGGGGACTGAGAAGAAAAGAAAAACTCATCCCCTTACAGCTACCATGTTGGTGGAAGCATGTGGATAGTTTTTTTTCCTTTTGTAACACAGATTCAGGAATAATTATTTAAAATTGACACCCATTTTACTATATGTGCAGCAGAAACCTCCAACTGTGATCTGAATGTCTTAAGAAAGACTTGACTTCCACATCTCTGTACTGAGCATATCTCACATTTCATGTAAGAAAACACAAACATAAGTAAGCTTCATAAAATTAAATTCTATCTGAATAGTTCATAGTTCCAAGAATCCAGATTAATGGCAAAACAGAACTAATATTTCATAAATATTTTTCAGTAAACACATCAAGTTATCATGAAGTCAATGGCAGGATCATTTTCTACTCACATACCAAAATGGGTCTTTCATATCAGAGACTGACTGTCCCTTTATCTCAAAGACACATATGTTGTTCCCCCAAAATCTGGGGATCGATGTTTCTCACATAGAATTGAAGCAACTCATCTATCTAGAAGTCACATTCCAGGAGTGGCCATTAATTTAACCATACACCAGAACTAGGATCTAAAACTCAGTAGTCAAAGCAGTCCCAGGGGTGGCTTCATTTCATGAATGCCCTGATATATGATTTTTAGCATGATTTTTCTCAGATTATTTTGCAAAAGACCTGAAGTCCACAGTAATATAAATACCAAAGGATAAACTACACAAATATTTATATATAATACATTAATATGTCATTTGACAAACCTTATTAGGTGAATCAAATTATTACTTCTCTATAATGAAGAAACCGAGCTTTTATGATTTAATTTATTTTCATTGTCAAAAAATAAGTAACTTTCTGTCTCTAGAATATAATATTACTCTTTATTTTTCTGCTTTCCCAACTCAATATAGCTAATAAATGGAGGCACAAATAAGACAAACATGCACACACACACACACACACACACACACACACACACATACACAAACACACACGCACACACACAGGCCACATACATATCTAAGACCCAAGAATCAGATTTATATAGAATTATTGACTGTTTTATTGTACAGACAAACACTCCTTCAACCACAGTGACTGCTGGGATAGTTTGCTAATTAAGATATGTAAAGATAATACTGAATTGTGAAGTCAAAGTTAAATTTCATTGATTTCTTTGCTTAATAGCACAGGAGAGTGTTGGGGAAGTCCTGTGCATTTGTCAATAAAGCACTGTCTGGCCTATAGGGAATCTAGATAGGAGGGACTAGGAGTCCAGGAGAACTCTGGGAAGGAGAAACACAAGGGAGTCAAGATGTAATGCCATGGAGGTAGGAAGCCCGGAACTATTCTCCGGTAAGAGAAATACTTAGATTAACAATTATGGGGTAATTACTTAAGTCAGAGCTATCCAGTAAGAAACAAGCAAGGCCAACAGCTTCATAATTAATATAGCCTCCTGTGTGTTTATTTGGGACTGATGAGGAGCTAGAACCAGGCGGGCGGGAAAGCTTCACACAAAGAAAAAGCTTCTCTTTACAGGAGAGAAATATGAGGATGCATTGAAAGACCCCTACCCAGGGCCCCCTAGGAAAAGAAAACCAAGGCCAGGCCATTGCCTAATGAAAAAACCCAGACCAGGTGCCTCTCCCAGCTGGCAGGATGTCAAACAGGATCTGTGGTCACCAGGGCAGTCATGGGACCCGGATAATAATTGCTGAAGCCTGCCGGGGTCTTTCATGAGGTAATACCAGGAAACTTAGTCCGTGGGAACTACCCCTGCCCCCAAGATGAGCCAATGAAATGCCTGTTGCTATGCTGATACTTATGTAACCATTAAAACTCTATAAATATTAGCCCCCTGCAAGCCCAGTATGCTCTGCACCTGTGTTGCAGTAGCATCCACAGGTGCCTGTGTACTCAATAAATTACCTCTTGCATTTGCATCCAGTGGTCTGGCCCCGGTTCTTGGGCAGAGGATTCAGTTCAGTGCCCGGTGCTTTGATGCTGAGGTCTTTCAGCATAACTATGCTTAAGTAAAATTATGAAAATTGACACATTGGGCTGGTTAGATGACTCAGCAGTTTAGAACAGTTTGCTTTTGTACAGGTCCTGGCTCCTGTTTTCAGCATCCACATGGTGACCAGCAACTTTTTCTAAAGTCAGATCTAGAGGACCCAACACCCTCTTCTGGTTTACAAAGGTATTGCATGCATATGGAGCACAGACATACATACAAAACACCCATACATAAAAGATAAAAATAAATCTTTTCAATCAAACTATTAACACATTGACTGCTTAAAATAAGGTAAACTTTGGTCATCTGAAATTTTTCTTATATTAAAGAAGGCAATTTTGAAGCTATACATGATGTTGCTATTATAATATTTTGTATATTGCTGTTCTATAACATTTCATCACAATGCATAAGGAGGTTTAAAAGTTATTGGGGATGCATGTGTACAAGGTTGATGTTACTGCTTAGAGGGAAACTTGTAGGAGTCAGTTGTTTGCTTCCAGAATCATAGTTCTGGAGACTGAACTAAGTTTTTCAGGCATGGCAGCTCTCTTTACCTAGAGAGCCATCTAGCTGGACCCTGGTAATGTTTGTATACTTATAGAATCATGTTGGAAAAAATGAGTATTTCTTATAAAATATCAGTAATGAAATGGGCATTCTTTTTTCCTTTCAATCTGAACTACAACTCAGAGCATGGACATAAATATATTGTTATGTTGTGATGATCAACATTTAAGAATAGTTAAAGTCAGTCAAACAAGTGAGGGGAATGCAGGAAGCAGGGCAAGTGGGGATGTTGTAGAAAGTGCCAGCAAACCTTTCCTAATGACTCTAAGATGCAAACTCAGCTGCCTGGGCATCTTATGTAACCCATTAGAAAAAAATAAACAAAACAACAACAACAGCAAAAACCTTGTGAGATATATTGTTAACCATATTGGAAAAGTTTAATAGACTGCAACCTTTTCATGAAAGAAATACATGTGTTCCCTTGCAAAACCTCCTGAATTCCATCACTGGTGAGCCTTCTCCCAATCATTAAGGTGTTTGATTTTGATCTCTGCAGTTGCCCTCAATCACAGCCCCTCCTCCTCAGCACTCCAATCTTCCCCTGTGACAAGCCATCCTCTGACGTGCACTTTTGCAGAATTGAAGAATGAGAGGGCGGCATCACAGGTCCCCGTTTTTGATACAAGCAGCACCACTTCAGAGAGCAGTGGCATCGATTGGCTCTCAACCAAACACAAATATTTGCTGTTATAAAAAGGGGATTTTTCATTTTCAGGCAAACATATTTGCTTACTTCTTCAGTCCCAACTACAATACCCTTAGCTTTCAGCAAACCAGAATAAACTCAACCTCTCCTTATTTCCCATGTGTCAGCTTTGTGTCTGCAAGGAAGAGACTTCCCATACACTTTCTGATGTTGCAGAGATTTTCTCTCATTTCTTTGAAACAGCATTTGTGATATACTGATATAACCACATTTAAGAGTGGAAGATGACTTGACAACAGCATTTGGAAATGGAGGTATATAAACAGTATAGAGAGGTATTATATATATAAAATATCCACGGACTGTGAACAGTAATAAATGCTTCCTTACTATACTAAAATAACAAAGAACATTCTTAAGAACATGTAATAAAACATTAATTTCAAATGACATTTTCATAATTTCAGGCAAAAAATCGATTTAAATTTTCATTATATTCTTTTCACTTCATGTTTTCTCTAAACTTCTAGTTTTTCTCCACATTCATGCTTATTGTGGTTGCTTCAATATGGTTTATTACACTGTTTTGAAGTCATCTGTTGTTTTGTTACCTTTTTGCTTGTGCTAGTAAAAAAATTGGGAATTATTATTACTTCCTATTTTAAAGAGAGATAGTCCTATCAAGTCCTGCAGCACTTAGTCAGTTAAGGATGGGCCAGGCATGCCATCCATTCTGCAGACACAGCTACACAAGACATTTCCCCAGTTTCCTTAGCTTATATTGATGTCACAGAAGAATGGGTTATAGATTGATCATTTCAGTCCGGCACTATCCTTTTGTATGGCCCCGCTTTGTTCCTTTACACCCTGCCCCATTTTGCTTTCCTGTGTTTGTATGAGAATGTTCCCCACAGGCTCATATATTTGAATGATTGCTCTCCAATTGATAGAACCAGTTGGAAAGGATTAGGAGGCGGGGCTCTGTGGAAGGACGGGTATTGCTAGGGGTGGTCTTTGACATTTCAAAACCACACACCAGTTCCAGTTAATTTCTCTGATTCATGTTTATTTTCTCAAGATGATCACTTTCCACTAATACTGTATTGTTATATCTGCCTGACTGCTCTAAAATTTCCTGTTGATGATGGTCATGAATGTCTCACCGATAAAACTGTAAGACCCATTACACTCTATCTCCTATAACTCACCTTGGTCATGGAGTCTCATCACAAGAATAGGAAAGTGGCTAAGACATGATTTTTGATCATAGATTCCATAAGAGAAAAATATTAGAATGTGAAACAAATTTGTTTCTAACTTAAATAATTAAAAAAAAGAATTTGGTATTCTGTCTCTGGGCTGTCTTCTAACACAACAATTTTCTGTATCATATGAAATTCAGAGGAAGGCATCCAACACAGACCATCCTGCAAACTAGGGGAGATTTTTCAGATCAAGTTGATTTCCTTTGAAAGAAACTTACTTTTCTCAGAAGCTAAAGAAGGAACCTTTTAGAATTATATAATGTCTTTCTGTATTACATACACTTGCTACTTATCATTTAAACATATAGTTATTGACTGGTGAACCAAAGTCATAGATTTCTGTAGATTCACTAACTCTCTGCAACATGAGCTAGAAAATGGGTCATTAGGGATCATGACTGGGCACAATATGTGTCCAAGCTGTCAACTTAAAGGAAGTTACAGTGTCCCATTGTAAGTTCCCCACTAGTTGACTCTGAGATGAAGATTGTCTTTGGAGTGATTTATTAAATTCATGTTCTGAGGATGAACAGGTAGAAGGGTCAGGGATAATACAGCAGGTGGGGAAAGATGGTTTCAGGTGTGACTACATGCAAGTCTAGTATCCTTATCCTATAAGGATAACCAATGCAATTTCCAGGCACACTTTGTCAAAGTCCAGAGCACAGATGAACTTGTGGAAATCATGGAATGGTTAGAGGATGCCTTGGAAATGTGAAAACTTCCAAACACACAGAGGAAACTGGTTATATATACAAAGAACATGTATTTGGGGAGAACTGTAGGATGACCCCTAGAAGGATAGTAAACAGATACCTGAGATAAATGTATAAAAGGATATAATGAACCGAATATGCCAGGAAATGGGAAGAACATTGAAACATTAAAATATTCATACATATTCCATGTGCTGTTCATTCATGACAACACAAATTATGATTCAGTCTCAGTCATAAACCAATGGAATTATAATATAACACATATGCTTAGTTTCAAATTGCCAAGTAGACATACTAAGAAAACTAAGAATTGGAAAGAATTCTTTAAATGGTAGATGTACTTTAGGATATAGATCCAGACATATAATTAATAAAGTTAATAAAATAACTTACATTCTGATTCTAGTTACTCTTCAATTCTAATGCATAGTTTTCATTACTGAACAATTGAACTAGGACTATGTACATTTCAAGAGTTCAATAGGCTGCTTGTGACATAATAGTACATGGGGCAGCACAGGATTAGCTTCATTCCTACCTGATGTTTCAAACATTATCAAGCAATATAGTCAGAAATAAAACATGTTCTGTGTGGATAGAAGATGCCTCTTATATATCCTACAAGGGGACCTATGGAAAGCTTTCAGAAAACTCCTCACCTGTTTCCACCAAGGGGCACCCTTTAGTCACCCTTGGGCAACATGTGTAGCCAATTAGATGTCCATGACCTCACAATGGATGTAAAGTAAGGTAGACCCATCCTGTGAGAAGTCTAAAGGAGTTAGCTTATTTCAAGTGGCTGTCCAGAGCCCTAGAAAATGTGCCTTAGTTTCTTATCTTGACTTTGAGGATATATGACTCTAACCATGGAGACAATTTCTGAAGTAGTTTATTATTGAAAAAAACTTAGCTAGTTGCAATGTTCATTCTTTCCCACAAACTTCCTGGGTCCTGCTGCTGTCTCTGTCCCCAAATAATGCAGGCGACACTATATTAATTATGAAACTGTTGGTCATTTCTTAATGGCTAGTTCTGACTTAATTATTAACCCATAATTACTAATATATATTTTTATGAGGTCTTATCTTATGGAGGACATAGCCTCATGCTTCCTTTTTTCCCGGGATCACATGGTGACTCTCCTCTTTTGACTATGAATTACCATATTCATTGGCCCAGTAATATATCCATAGTGGTACAATGGTAGTACTATTATCTATGGAGCAACCAGCAGCTGTGAAAGTGAACTCAAGGCCCATTCAACAGGTAGGAATTCATATCTGTTACTTTAAACATAACCAAATACACATGGCTAGAGGGGTGATGGATCTTATACCTATGGCTGCCATTTTGATAAGTCAGTATGGTTTCTAATTATCGTCTAAATATTTATCCATACAACCACAAATAAGTAAAGTTAACACACCTTACCAAAGAAGCTCATTTTTCAGTAGACAGAGGCTACTACAGAGACCTACAGCTGGTAAAAAATGCAGAGAATTTGGTGACTCTGAGAAATTCAGTCACAACTAGTCTGTCTAAGGCTCAGAAGACGCTATGGAAGAGATGTATTAAGAGCCATGGGGCAAGGACATCTGCTACTAAATGATATCTTTTAGAACAACAAGAATGCTATGGAATCTCAACAGTATGGTTGTATAAATAAGACACGAATAATGACCACTGTAACCAGAAAGATAATTCAAATAGGGAAAAAATTTTCAGGTTCTGCACTTAGATGCAGAACTACAGGCAACCAATATCTTCTGAGAAGAGGAGAATAGTTTTCTCCAAGAATATGACCCTGTTAGTTTGGCTGATTCTAAATGTTCATATGAACAAAACTAAATTGATTATTGCACTCTCTTGATATATATATATATACATATTTCACATGAAACATACATTACATGTATTATATATTATATTTAATAAAGAAAGTGGAGAATGAGGGTACACAGGAGAAAGTGAAGAAAGCAAGGAGAGTAAATGATGTCAATATAGTTCTCATTTATGAAATTCTCCAAAAATAAAGAATTAGAAAATAACTACAGGTGATTAATATGTACATAATATGTGCTTAGCATCCTTAATAAGTGTAAGCATATAGATTAACATCATAAGGTTTTGACCTGCAGCCATAATTAGAGTGGCTGAAATTAAAAATGATTTACCATACTAAGGTTGGAGAAGGATCTAGAACAAGCATAACACACAAACACTACTGGGGATGCAAATGGTAAAATATTTTCCATCACATGAGAAGTTCTTCCCCTTCTAGGTGTTTACCCAGAAGAAATAAAACATATAAGATAATAGTGTCTGAACATGCTTAATTCATAGTAAGTCAAAACTAGAAATGGTAATAAGTGTATGTCAACAGGTGTGTCAACATAAAATTTTTGGTTTATATGTACAATCAAATGCTACTTAAAATTACTGAGGAATTGACTAGAAATGTATGGAAACATCAAGATACATTTCACATGATCATGATTTTCAGAATTTATCTCAATACAAATCCTTCATAACAAATTTCATAAAACACAAAATGGTATATCCAATAAAACTAGTCTCTTGGTAGTGTAAAACATCAAGGCCACCCTAGAGATGGGAATTACTATTAGAAGAAAGTACTGGCAGAATGCATGATGCAAGTTTTTGTGAAATAGTAATGCTAAAGTTCATGACAATATTTGGTCAGGTATTTAACTAGGTGTAAGCATTTGTCAAATCTCATCATATTGGATCTGTAAAACTTTTTGTGTGTGGCAATTTAGGAAATTTGGAGGAAGCTAACTTTCCTTTCCTCACATCTGTTGATTTCTCATAAACTCCAATATTTTGATGATAAGAAATTAAAAAATCTCATCAACAATGAATAAAAATTAGAGATCTAGTTTATTAGCAACTTGACAGAACATTTAAACTACAGTGTAGATGATTTTGTAGTCCATATGGCAGGAAATTCACTGAAGGCAAAGAGGGAATTATGTCCGAATCAAAATAGCGGCTAGAACATAATAAGTTTTAGAGTAAGTTCCAAGTCATGGTGAGCTCAGCAGATAGCTTGTTTCATTACAGAGAAGAAGGGAGTTTGTGAAAGAAACTGTCATTATCAGTATATAATCTATTACATCATTAGTTCTTAGGTCATGTTCATTTGATGCATGCAGGATGTGTGACTTGCTTTGCTAAAAGAGTGCACCTGAAGCAGTTCTAGGTCCTTTTCAAGATTTGATCTAGGCAGGAAAACACTTTTTCCTTTAAGTTCTAGGATAACCCTTCTTAGAAGACAGACAGACATTCTATACATGATACAACTGTTCTGAAGTCATCAAGGTTTAACAAAGACAGAACAGTACAAAAGAACACAGAGGCTCGACATGAAAATGGAGTGTTCTTGTGTAGTTTATTCGTCCACAACACCATCTGAATAAAGATAAGTAAAACAATGAGTCAAAGCCATATGGAAGAGACATGCTAAGATATCCCGAGTTCTGATTTACAGCATTAGGATAAAATAAGATGGGGGCACTCTAAATTCTTTTTAAGTTCTTGGTCATGCAATAATGAAGAGCATAGAGTGAAATCAGCACCTAGAAGTGAGTGATGTCATAGCAAGTACCTAATACACGTAATTCTGGCATTGGTTTTCGTGGAAAATTGAGACCTCAGGTTATAATGGCAGGCAGCAGGTGCTACAAAAGAGCATGAAAAAAAGATGAAGGAGAAAGAAAACTTAGATTATAGGATGAAAGGACCTTCTGCAATGCTGTCACCTTAGGAAATGGAATCATCCAATGTTTCCAGCCAGTTAAGGAGATTTCCAGTTGGATGCTCAAGAGTCACCACTAAGGTACAAATATAGTAAATTTGCAAATTTTAAAGAAAGAATATGTCAACATACACCACACACACACACACACACACACACACACACAAGAAATATTTCTTGTTGCTGGGTTGGGCAATGGTGATAGGTATACCCATGGAAATTTCAGAATTTGTATGAATCAGCTCACATATATTTTATTCCTTTTTTTCATATATGTCTTCACCAAGTCATTCCACTTCTGTGTCTGTGTAACTTTCATACCTTAGGGTATATGGGGCCAGATTAAATGTCTTCAGAAGGACAAATGTGCACTCATTAAGTTAACTCCGAAGAGTAACACACAGGCCTTCTCATTCATGTCTGCCAGACAACAGCTTGGACTTCATATCCTAAGCAGAGATAAGATGGGGACATACTATTTTAGTTTGTTGCTTGTTTTCTTGTTTGAAAGCTTATTTTTTGAAATTATAATATAATTACAGTATTCTTTTCTTGTTCCTTTCCTCCTTCCAAACTCTCCAGCATGCCTCTTCCTGGTCTCTTTCAATTTCAAGGCCTCCTTTCATTAATTGTCGTTGCATATATATATATACATATATATATATGCATATGCACATAGATATTCTTGACTGAAACCTGTTCAGTCTGTATAATGCTACTCATGTGCATGTGTTTTCAGAGCAGACTGGCTGGAACTGAACAACCAATTGCCCTCTTTCCTCTGCTCTTCCCAGCTTTCCTCAGTTGCTTTGTAAATGGTTGAGGCTGTTCTAGGAAAGTAACGGTTTCTTAGAGGAGAAATTACAAACACTAATTTACCAAACCAGTGTCATCCTTAACAAGAATTATAAGTATTTTTCCTTACACCCACAGATAAGTGTTGTCTTTACCTCTCATCAAGGAAACATCTCTTTGCAACAGAAGGAGACCACGTATACTGCAACAAACCAAAATGCAGAGTTGTGGAGCTTGGTTCCAGTCAATACATCTACAAAAGTTCTTGCACCTATGTCTCAGAGAACACTGTGGAAGAGGGGGTGGAAAGATTGTAAGAACTAGATATTCAAGAAGTTTGCTGTGAGATTGTGTCTCATAGCAGCCTAAGAAGCTGCATCCATAAATTCCTGCAAACATGACTGTCAAAATGTGAACTAAATAAATGATGACACTGTTGACCATGGGTTTATATTGTGTGTAATAGAGAGTGAGCCTATCTTCCAAATTAGAAGGATATGAGTCATGATTAATCTGAGGGGGGATTGTGGTCTTCTGCTCTTTGTTGGGCAGCAGTTAATCTCAAGTGCTTCTCACATTTATGCCCTTTTTCTGACTGTTTTTGCTGTTCAACAGAACTTGAAGTGGAGGCAAGGTAGCCACATTCTATATGAAATTTACAAATGTGCTCTTCAGAGTTTCACTCATTACCTCTTACTAGCTGTAATCTATCCATGGGCTTTTTTTCTGGGCTATAGTCTTAATGTGTCACTTGGGTTAAGAAACATATCCAGACCTCCTGAATGTGGGTGTCAGTGAGGTGGTCTCGACAATCTATGGGACCTCTGGTAGTAGATCAGTATTTATCCCTAGCATACGAATGGATTTTGGGAGCCCACTCCACATAGAGGGATACTCTCTCAGCCTAGACACAAGGGGAAGGGCCTAGGCTCTGCTCCAATTGATATAACAGACTTTAAAGATTCCCCATGTAAGGCTGCACCCTCCCTGGGGAACAGAAACAGAACAGGATAGGGAGTTAGTGGCAGGCAGGGGAGGAAAGGAGGGAGAGGGAACTGGGATTGATATGTAAATCAAGCTTGTTTCTAATTAAACAATAAAATAGAATAGAAACAAAAGTTTCAAAAAGAAACATAATATGTTGAAAATGACACTCTTCCAGTACAGAGCCTAAGCCTTATGAAGCTTGTGGAATCCTTCAGAATGCACTTGAGAACTCTGAGCCTCCAGGCAACAACTCCATCTATCATACGGTCCACAGTGCAAGGACAAATAAAGTGGGCCATTCACACAGCACAGGAGAGACTTGAGACCACATGGGCAGAACAAGAGGACCAGCCATGCCAGCACCCCAGCTGAGCCCAGCTCCCAACTGACCAGCCAGCTGAATGCAGTCACAGAAATGATAACTGGAGAGCCCAGCTGAGCCCAGCCCACAAATTAAAATCATGAGCAAATAAAATGGTTGTTGTTTTAAGCCACTAAGTTTTAGTGTGTTTGTTAGACAGCAATAGATAACCAGAACGGAAACAATCCTTGTCTGCTTTGGATGCTCTGATGGCTTCAGCAGCTGATAGAAATCATCTTGGGGATGGCAGAGAAAAGCATCACATAGTGCTCCATCTGGAAAGTAAAAAATAGACAACAGATTTCCTTGCAGATTTCCAGAGGTCAGTGGCCTGGATGCTTGGACACTTAAGAATAGATGGGATCAGGCTAGGAAGATGGCTCAGTGTGTAAAGTGCTCTCAGTACAACCAGGAGAACCTACGTCCAATTACCCAGAACCCACATAAAGCTAGACATGCTGGTGTGCATTTATAATCCCATGCTCCAAAGGGAGATGGAAGCTCGTGGGTGAGCTAAGCTGAGGTACACAACAAACATACACTGTGTCAAATAAGGTAAAGAGTGAATGCCAGAACCCATATTGTCATGGTTGCCTGTGCATTCACAAATATGAATGCACACACATTCTACACATGTGCATCACACACATGCATGCATTATACATAGAGATGCATATCACACACACACACACAGAGAGAGAGAGAGAGAGAGAGAGAGAGAGAGAGAGAGAGAGAGAGAGAGAGAGAGAGAGAGAGAGAGAAACAGAAGAAAAGTTGCCAGGGATGAACAGAGGCTCAGTGGTTAAGGGTGCTTGTTGTTCTTCCACAGTACGCAAGTTCCATTCTCAGCACCTACATGTGGCTCATAATTATCTGTAACTTCAGTTCCATCGGCACCAGAAACACAAGTGGTGCTCAGACATAAATGTAGACAAAAAACCCATATGCAAATATTAAAATAAATTTTAAAAGAATATATGGAATAAAATATTGGAAATAATGATATATTACTCAATCAATGTTTTGCAGCAGTCTACCTGGGGAAAGAACATCTCATAGTTTTATATATGTAATGTATATATATGTATATATATACATGATTGTGTGATTAGCATATAACAAGAGATATAGAAAATGAAAATCAAACATCCAGCAGAAACTGCTTGGAGTGCTTGGCCTCTCCAATAGGCTACTTGGCATTCAGACACAGACACATGAGAGATTTAGCACAATAAACCAGAATCCAATTTTTCTGCATGTCTCAGTACATATATATGGTATGTATATGGTGCATAAGGTGTGAGACCCTTGTGTTAACATGAGTACAATCTAGACTGCCTGAAATATCAGACTTCAGGGACTGTCTTCCCTCCTGCTGTGATTATATGCCTGTTTCTAGAAGCACTGTGCAAATTACAGAACCTGGGGAGTCTACATGGTAAGTGAATGTAAATGAATGTGGCCTCCCAGGAAATAAAAGTACAGGCTCATTATTTTGTTTTTCAGTCCAGAAAGGAACACTTTGAAATGGCAGTTTCTGGCAAGAATAAAATAATAGTAATAATAATGATAGCTCTGCCCAAGTCAATTTTCTCCAAGTGGAAAAATCTGATAGGAGCTGGCAAAGTAAGGGGACATCAGCCTATCTTAAGCACAGCAACCTCCAGGGAACTTGTGTGAATCATCACTGAGCCTTTGACCAACAACATTTATTCAGTTTGATCATCCCACGAGTTGGAATGGCCAGAACTATACCCCTGCTATAAGCACAAAATGCATTGCTAAAGGGAAGGCAATATACAAGGTGATGTAAAAGTGTTCCATTTTAAACATTTCCAAATTGGCCAATTTCCTTGATCTTTAAAAATATTTGCAAAGTACTGTGGTGATGGCAATATTTTTACTATCTTTAAAATGCATAGGCCAGATTCATCTTGGAGATGGCTATGCTATTAGAATATTTTATGGATGTCATTTCTGCAGGCTGATTTTACTAGGAGAACTTAACAAGTGCTCCAAGGAATGTTTTGTGAGTTTCCTCAGCCATAAAAATGTCTTTATATGAGCCTGTTTCTCAGGGGCCTCAGGGTCCTAGAAATCCTGCTGAACTGAGGTCTCTCGTGTGGTCTACATTTCTTTAAAGCTGTACAAAGGTCACCTCTCCAATTAGTCCACTGCTGTGGAACTCTGTCCTCTGTGACTCTGGCTGTTGCCATCCTGAAATCAGAGCAATTGTGATTACCTTCATCCATGAGATGCTCACAAGATTGGACCTGTTAACATTCCCTCATGAAATGCATTGGAGGACAGTTATCAGACTACTGTGTGAAATTACAGTGACTCCCCAAGTCCTCAACTACACATAAGTTTGCCTTAGCTATCCTTGATCTCTGGAAGGTGGAGCAAATAGAAGATGGAGAGATGACTTTGGTGACAACTCCAAGTGTGCAGCTATTGGATGGTTGTTACTATACTATCATGGGACTTTTTGGTGATGTAGCTGTTTTAGGGTCACCCAGGCTTCTGTACCTCCTCACCAGTACTCCAGTATTTAAGCCCAATAAACTCATTAATGCACCAAAATGGATTCTGGTAGAGTTCATTTTTGCTCTATTGTCAGTGCCCTAATCTATAAATTACATATATTTATGTTCACAATTTTTAGCACATGACACTTGGTACCTACCTGAGTAGGGATATGATAGTAGCAACGATGAATTTCAGAGGAAGAGCTGGATGACCTCCACTGCGGATAGTAAGACATGAAACCGACAGCAAACCATCAAAAAGTGGAGCATCCATGGCATGGTTCCTTATGTGTCTGTCCTTCACCACGAGCTATGGAAGAGCTCACTTGCTATATTGAAAGCTGCATTTCCCCTGTTACAGGTGACAAGAAATACAATCAAGGCTCATAGCTCTCTCCAGAAAGAACTTGGCACAGGAAGGGATTATAATAACAAAAGAACTTGCAAGCGACATCATCCATAATTTTAGGTAACTTTGTTAATAAACAAAAGGGAGGATGGGGAAGAAGCCTTGTTTTTTATGTCTGGGTGTGGACATAGGGAGAAAAGAGTACCAAGTATACCTGAGTTTAATCACACCTATGTAATTCAAACACTTACAACCCACAATAAAATTGAAGATGAATAAGGGAGAAAATAATAAAAAAACAAGTTGGGCATGAGAGAGGTGGTTTGTGAGGCCCAGTTCACCATGCCACATAGGTCTGGGTTCACACAAGAGTTAGGAAAGTTAACAATGATACCTGAAATCTGAAGAGATTTCAATATTGATATCTGTGTGATTAGCTCTATGATGATTTTTTTTCTGAGCCACATGATGGTTCATGACTTTCATGAAGTAGAAGAGGAATGTATCTCAGTGCCTTAAACCAGTAAAATAGATTTGAAAAGAAGCCGTGAGTGGAAAAAGCAGACAAAAAGACTTTTCCAGGCTGTTCAAAACAAATTTGTCAGAATTAATGTCAAGGCAGAGTTTGTAGGGAAAACTGTTAGCAAGCCTGTGAATGGCTTTAAAGGATTTCACCAAAGAACCAAATGACTGTCAGGATGATCAAGGTAAAATAAATAAATAAATAAATGAAAAGAAGACTAAAATCCTTCAAAGGGTGATTGATTATGCACCGCAGAATAGGCTGTGTATGTTTCCCCGATAAAAGTAATTATATTGGTGGTGAAGATTTTAAAATAACCCGTAGACCTTTTCTGGACCTGGAAGTAGGCAACGGAGGGGCAGTAGGCAGGATCAGCAACGACCTGGAAGCGTACCCTACTGTGTAACTGGCAAGGGAATGGGAAGCAAAGGCATGTCTTCTGTCACTTTTGGCTGCAGGACAGGTTGATCAGTGCAAACTAGGTTTCCAAGTCCCGTGAGAGTTGGGAGATGCACAAAGTGGTCGCCGGCAGTGCCAGGAGATAAGAAAGCAAGATGTTTCACTGATAATGACTACTGATCAAAGAGCACCAAGTGAGGTAGTATTCTACATCCACTTTAAATAACACTGGACATTTGAGGTAACAGCTGATAGAAACAATGGGATCTTTTTATGTTGTATTGAGTCTTGTTCTTTTTCTTCTGCTTTCCTTTTTAAACTTTTTTTCCTTTTCTTTCCTGTGCTGCTTAGCATCTCTTTTACTGCTAAGTCCAAGCTTAATTGGTCCTTGTTTGCAATAGTCAGTTAGGCCTTTCAGAGATATGACCACTCTTTGTTAATTTTTTCCCATTATACAAGTTACATAATGCTAACCTCTGTGTGCCTTAGAGATCCATAAAAGCATCTAAAAATTGTGTAAGTATACCAATGGAAAATCCAATTGGTAAAAGGTTCAGAGGACAGAAACACTGTGAAGTTCTTGAGAATTTTATGATTGAATGAATCACAGATGATAATACAAAGGTGTTTGTGAAAAAAATCTGATAATAGACTGTGCCCATAAATGTTAAAATAATGACTGATGTGTTTGTAAAAGATAAACTATGTAGAAATAAAAGGATGATTCTAGGAACCTTGTTATTTAATAAAAATTTTAGTGTTAAGGGTGGGTTACTATCTTACAAATTTTTCATCAGGGAAGCCTCCAAGTCTTCAGTTACAATACAGGCTATTGATACTGCTGTTGCTGGTATGCTCAAGCTACATGCTCAGACCACACATATGAAGATACCAAAGGTTTCAACTGCAGACAGAGAAATCACACTACAACTGAGATAGAAGTTTCAGATATGCTGGCTGTTGTTTATAAATCAAACGAGGATTTGATGGCTGCTGCAGAAGGATTATGACCAGAAATCTTGATCACTATAGGCATGTTGGTTGTAAGCCAACATACAGGCAAGATAGTCTCTCTGATTTGACAGTGACATGGCACTTATTGAGACAGACTTCTGGGTTCTTATTGGACATAAATCTGTCTCTACTGGAAGGAACTCATGTTTTGTACTATAAGGAAAAACAGTCTGTGCCTGCATAGGCTTTAGGGGGAAGATATGATCATTATTTTGTGAAATGGATATAATATATATATATATATATTTTTTTTTTTGGATATAATATATTTTAAAATTATCCTCTGTTTTGCATGATGGGACAAACATGTGATCCTACCACCTGGGAAATGTAAGAAAAAGGATATGGAATTCAAGATGATTTCCTACTACACAAAGAACTTTAAGATAATGTGCATTGCATGCAAACTTGTCTTTAGAAAAAGAAAAGAAAAGAAAAGAAATAGGAAAGGAAAAAGAAAGAACAGAAAATGCCCCTGAATCATTTCCTTTTATAACCTCTTATGCTGTAGTACTTCCAAAACCGTGATTCACAGCATAAGAGGTGAAAAATTCACCGAAACAAACTCCATCCATGCAGTGTTTTTTCAAGGTATGTCCCATGCTGGAATGGGATTCATTGATGAAGCTGTTTTGGAGTAGTGTATGCTTTTGTAAATAACATTCATCCATTCTTCTGTGTGAAAGCCCAGTGAACTCACTGGGTCACCGTACTGTACTTGGAAGCACTAATTTCTTTGGTCTGTCAGCATCAAGAGGACAGAGATTGGAAGGGAGGAAGGGAAATTAACAAAAAGAACAAATATTACAAAACCCAAAGCAGCCTCTATCCATCCCACAGCACCGGTATTCAAAATTAGTCCTTATATTCTTATTTTATACATATCTCATCTATTTCTCTATTAAATCTTAACAAAAAGGTCTCGTTCACTATCGGAGGAGAGCAAGCTTTATAAAAAAAACAGACCTTGTTCCTTTACAACTAGTACATATCTGCCTCTGAATTAAAACGGGTGAAGAAAATGACCTGATGAATAAGTCTATGATAAGATTTTTATTTCCATGCAACAAATTTTCATCTCCTTGGGAAGAAATGATGCTGTTTTCAGCACTAATACGATACAAATATTTCTGGGTTTTAGGACTAACATAGTAAAAATAGTTCACTCTAAGTCCACTTCATGTTGAGTGATGCCTAGGGATGATTTTTTATGTACATATAATTCAATTATATAAGATTTCAACTTCTTTTTTTTTACCCATTTTATGTGTACATGCAAATTTTTTGCTTGCATGAATGCTTATGTATCACGTGCTTTCAGAGGGAAGAAAGGGTATCAGATTTGATGATATTGTATTTACAGATATTTATGAGCTTCCATGTGGGTGCTGGGAACTGAATCAGATCCTGGAAGAGTAGCCAGTGGTCTGAATGGTTGTGTCATTTGTCCAGCTCCACGATTCACATTTCTTAATCTCCAACATATAAATCTTCCATAGAATCTACAAGATGTTAGTTTATACAATGTGAACATGGACAATGTGACTGAACTAGTTCAACTTGTTTGTGCATTTGTTAAATATGAGTTTGTTAAGAAGAGAATAGAAACTGGAGGCAAAGAAGGGGATCATAGGGAATGAATGTAAGCAAAGCAAATTTATTTATTTATTTATTTAGGTTTTTATTAGAAAGGGTTTCTCTGTATTGTTTTGGAGGCTGTTGGTCCAGCCCGGCCTTGAACTCACAGAAAACAGTCTGCCTCTGCCTCCCAAGTGCTGGGATTAAAGTTGTGCGCCACCACAGCCCCGCTGCAAAGCAAATTTAAATGAATAAATACACAAAGTAGTTATAGTGAAAGCCATTGTTGGTGTTTCTTTGAGATAAGCTCCTTGATCAAGTATGTTTTAATCTGTGAGTGTATAGTAGCTATTATCCAGAACAGCTCATTGTCTTGGTCAGTATAAATAGTATATTAACAGAAGCAAAGACATATTTATAGCAAATAAAGTTTGGTAAAATTCTGTTCAATGGGAAAGTTGGAAGCAGTTGGCCTATCAGTAAAGTCGGTATTAAATGATTTACCTGTAACCTCTTTTACAAGACTCAGTAGAGCTGTTTACATGGCATTGCAGGTTAGCAGGTGAAACCTTCTTTAATATTTCTCCACGCACCCTGCCACTATATTTAGTACATGTCCAGAGTTTGGAATATGTCATCCCCTTGTCATGAACATCTACTGTCCTGATGCTTGCGAGCATCTCTCCCTCATTTACTATAACAATAAAAAAACAACAACAAACATGTTTAAATTTCATCTTTGTGATGGTTGCCTTTACCACTCTGTTTATAATAGAAAGTTATTTCCTCTAGCAGTACTCCATAGTATCTTCCTTTCCCTAAGCTTTTGCACTTCTGATTACCCAGTTTGTACTGTATGTTGATTTTCCCCCATAGCAGTAGTTTGCAGATTGTGTTAATGTAGGATTGCTGAATTGGACTAGGTAGGAAGGTCTAAATCTATAATATGCATTTCAATTTAACTCCTTTTTTATAAACTTTATATTCACTGATTCAGTGGCCTGTAACATAAAATGTTGGAGCTTAAAAAATTAGAAAATGGTTGCTGACAGAAAAGCACACATGACAAAAATCCAGAAACGTAGACTTCAGTTTTACATTTTTTCTAGATAAGTGAATGCCTTGTTCCTACATTGTACCTGTAAGATGGTAGCTGAAATAATAGGTCCCAGTTTCTATTCAAATAAAGTTTTACAGAAACCAGAAGTAGTTAAGGTGCCACAGACCAAAGAAATGGCTGTTCATGAAAATGGTAATTGCTATACAACACATACAAGAGCAAGAACTGCCTTTAACAAGTTGTGTGAAGATGCAGTCATACATCAAGAGAGTGACTGGACTGGTTTGAAGCAAATGGCACTCATAGATGTAAATGTTTAAACACTTGGTCCCCACTTGATGAGCTGTTTGGAAAGGAAAAGGAGGTGTGATCTTGTTGGAGGGGATATGTAACAGGGGTGGAATTTGATGTTTCAAAAGCTACATATCATGCCTATTTAGCTCTCTTTGCCTCTGGTTTGCAGTGTAACGTGTGAGATCTCAGCTGTTCCTACCTCCATCCCTTTGTTCTACTATCCTGAACTCTAAACCTCTAGAACTTACTCATTTGAAAGAGTATAAAACAAAACTGTTATGAAGTATAATTTATCCTCACAATATCAAGTAATTAGTTTCAGCACAAATGGTTTACTTTGAAAAGTTGGTGGAATTATGTTTTATTTTTTAAATGGAGAAAAACAACATATTTTAAAAAGAAAACTAATGGTAATTTACAAGGTTTCATTTGGTATTTAGCCTTCAAATAAAAAATAATTACAACATGCAAAGTTTTTATCAAGTGTTTTGAAATAGACATTCATGTCACAAGTTGTGGGGAAAGATCATATGTACCCATAACATTGATGTAAGATCTCTCCCAACAAGTTAGAAATCGGTCTTCTCAGAGTAATCCTAAGAATGTAACGAGGAAAGGGAATAGGACACTTGCAGAACATCATGATACTGGCTAAATCTGAGGTGGTCCCCTAATAATGCAAAGCAAATGTCATGAATCATAGAAGAGATAAAACTGAAGTTACTCAACAATAAAGTTTGCCCTCAGAAGATATTTTTAAATCATGTACCTATGTTGAAACTGAACTGAAAGATGAAAATGGAATAGTAAATATCTCAAGGATCAAAGATGAAATAATAAATCCAGTTCCAGACTCAAATAAAATTATCAATTAATGATTTTCTTAAAAGGGAAATCTTAAGATAACTACTAAACATAATTCTGGAAATGACTACATTGGGGAACTGATAAAATGATAAATAAATGCAAAAGCCAGTGTTACTCTGCTTTATCCGAAAAACAGACCTCATAAACCTAATCATGTAAAATTTAGGAAATGAAAAATGCCAAATTGCCACAGCACCAATATTACAAACCTGGAAGTCACTTATGGGCAAAACAACCTACAGAAACATTAACAAGACTGGAAAATCTACAACCAGTGGGTTGTTTTCTATCTTATTCTCAGCAAACAAGTGTCAATTTAAAAAATTTATTAAAACTGAAGAACCTGAGAAGCTTTTAAAGGCCTCCTTTAACATTCTAGGACCCAGGAGTTGTAGGTTAAAAAAAATAGCATTAAAACCCAAGATGTTCAAGTTTTCTAAAATTGTCTGTATCTAGACATCAATAATTCCTTCTCAATTAAATATATAAATCAAGTATAATTATCATAATATATCATGAAGATAGCTCAAGAAAACTTAAATGCTAATTTTTAAAGACCAGAAATTCAAAGTGTATTAATAATACATTAGAAATCTCAATTAGCAAACTAAAGCAATAATGTACAATTAAATACAAGAATGTGGGTCTGGTCAAATAGAAGAATATATATTAAAGTAATTTATCATTTTAATATGCAAAAGAGAGAAAATATTTATAGATATTAATAACAGCACAAAGAAAATTTACATTAATTCTTTACATTTAATACTACAAATGTAGGATTTACACACAGTGCATGTAGAAATATACTGTGTATGAAGAATTCAAAACCATTAGCTAATATCAAATTAAACTCTAGAAAATTAAATATATGGAAAAATACTTAATGTATTACCTATTTTAAGTATTCCCTAACTTATACTTGTGTTTTTACAAACTTATGATAAAAACAATTGCAATAATTATTAAAAATAACATTTTTTATTTAAAAAGAAATAATAGATAATAACATCTTTTCCTAACCAAAAATAATAAAAATATTCTAAATAGGTAGAACAAAATGTGTATCTTATACAAACAAAAACACATCTCTGATTTTAAAGGGAATAAGTATTTTATTATAGAGCTGAACATGAGTGACCAAGGCCTGTGAAGATGGATCTGGGTTACTTCAGGCTCCATGTTGCAATAAAGAATTAGCTTCATGAAATTCTCTAGTAGTAGAAGAGTGGCAGCTTTAAATCAAGGAAATTTTAATGTACACTGGTAGGTACATCAGAGACACAGATGACAGCCAGGCATGTAGGGATTGAAAAATAGCATTCTCAACATTGGTGGAGACTTGTGTAAAAAATTAATACGTCCCAAAGGATTTTTATCTGTTGATCAAGATGTTAACTATGACACAAGGGCGAGCAAGGAATGGCTATTTGGTAGACTAAAGATCACCTAAGATAAACTGTAATATTCCAAACCCTTGATATTCATTGATGTTCTTATCAGTCTATCAACCCTTGAACACAACTTCATTCCAGAAATTTCTTTCATAACATATATAGTAAATATGGAATGTTCGTTTCTCTGTTTGCCAGAAATAACAATTTCAACTCTCAGCATAGCTTGTGATAGTTAGATCTTTCATTCTCCATGTAGTTCCCAGAGACTGAATTCAGAAAGTCAGGTTTGGTCTCAAATGCCTGCACCTGCTCTTCCAACTGACTAGTCCAATTTCTTAATTTAGTATTTTAATAATATATTTCTCTTTTTAACGGAAAATAGATAATTCAGAAAATACATCCCAATCAGTTTCCCCCTCCATTCTTCCCAGCCACCTCCATCTTCCATCTACCATCTCCCATGGATCTACTTTCCCTCTGTCTCCCATCAGGAAAGAACAGAACTCCAAGAGACAACATCAAAAATAACAACAGAAAATACAATAAGACAAGGCAAAAATCCAGCACACTGAAGCAGTACAAGACAACCCAACAGGAGAAAGAGTCCTAAGTTCAGGCAAAAAGAGTCAGAGACACACCCTCTCCTAGTTAGGAGTTCCACAAAACCACCAATCTAAGAGGCACAACACATACATACACAGAGGAATTGGTACAGACCAGCTAGACCCCATGCTTCCCACTTTAGTAATTGTGAGCTCATTTGTACCCTACTTAGTTGACTCAGTGGGTCCTGTTGTCCTAGTGTCCTCCAAACTCTCTGACTCCCAGAATCTTACTACCTTCTCTTACATGAGATTCCACAGAGCCCAAAGGGGAGGGGATCCAATGTAGACTTCCAATTTAGACTCTCTCTACATAATGTCTAGCCATGGGTCTCTTCATGCACTCTCATCCCCTCCCTCTGACAACCACTTGACAAGGTATCAATTTATGAGTATTGTAGAATATTATTGGAGTCATTTTATTGATTTTTTGAGACAAATTGTGCTTGGTTCTACTCTAGGTCTCTGGGTTATCCATTCTCTAATTCCTGGCCACTCAAACATTGTAGTACATGGACTCTCATGGAGTGGGACTCAAGTTAAATCAGACTTTGGTTGGCAGATCCCACAACTTCTGGATCACCATCAACTCAGCACATCTTACAAGCAGGAGAGATTGTTGTTCAAAGGTTTTGGGGTGGGATTGGTGTCCATGTTTCAGCAACCTGGAGAGTACCTTCCTGCACCAAAGGGACTAGAACATCAGGGTGAATGCTTAGCTTAACTTCTCCATATTCAGTGCTATATGAAGATGTCCTCAGCAATGGGACAACCTGAGAGTTTGCAGAGAACAGTTCTCTTTCTTAGCATCAGCCTGGGTTGTTTGAGGAATCTTCGTAGACACCTTGGCCAAACTCACCCAAATGCAATCCAGTTACTCTACTAGAATCTTTGCCTGGGTACAAGAGGTGGTCAGTTGAGATTCCTTTTTCCTGGTTACTAGAAATCTTCACTAAGATCACCCTCATAGATTATATATCATCAGCCAAATGTCTTCCAACTCCAATAGTCCATAACATCCCCAAGTGTCCCCAGTTCACCTACAAAATCTCTTCTGTTTCTCCTTCCCAGGGAGACTCCTCCTTTTTACTTAACCTCTCTGGATTTATGATTAAAGCTTGGTTATCATTTATTTAATAGTCAATATCCACTCATAAGTGAATACCTACCATATTTGTCTTTCTGGATCTGGGTTACTTCAATTAGGATGATTTTTTTCTAGTTCTATCCATTTGCATACAAATTTCATGCTATCATTTTTTGAAAGCTGAATATTCTATGAGTATATCAGAATATCATTAGGAATTATTTCATCGATTTTTTTAGACCAGTCATGTGTGGTTCTACCCTAGGTATCTGGGTTATTCAGTTTCCTATTTCTTGCTATTCAAGCAGTGTCATGCATGTTTTCTCTCTTTTACATTGTGTAAAAGTACTGCATTTTGTTTATCCATTCTCCTGTTGATGGACTTCTAGGTTTGTTTCCAGTTTCTGGCTATTAGAAATAAAACCACAATGAACATCACTGAGTACCTGTCCTTGTGATAAGGTAGGGTATTTTGGGATATATGCCCAAGAGTAGTACACCTGGGTCTTGAAGTAGATAGATTCCCAATTTTATGAGAAACTTCCATACTGATTTCAAAAATGGCTGTGTAGTTTTGTACTCACAGCAGCGGTAGAGAAGTGTTCTCCTTACTCCACATCTTCTCTAGCATAAACTGTCATTAGTACATTTAATCTCAGCCTTTCTGACTGGTGTCTGATGGAATCTCAGGGTCATTTTGATTTGCATTTACCATAAGCCCAGATACAACCTACACCAGTTGGAAAAACGGGTGAGTGACTGAGCTGCCCAAGTCTCAAGACCATAAACCCCAGGACATATTCTGTACCCCTCCCCTTCCAATCTCAGTACCAGAAAGGCTGGTGGGCCCTCCTATAAACTCTTGTGGGATTCCATTGACCTGGTGCAGTCCCTGCCAGTGAGGCAGCAGATGAGTGTAAAGCCGGAAATCTGGACTGCTACCACCCACTGGGACCTGTTCCTTTAGACTAGACTCTTTCACCTAATCCTACTGACCTCTTTATCTTCTTCTTCAGGGTAAGGCCTTCTCCACAATTCCAGCAGACATCAGTAGAATAGTCAGTAGAACATACCCCTTCCACTGGGTTTCATATTCTGGTCTATAACTTTGGAAAAAGTCTTTGGCTTTAAAGAAGGTACCCAACGCTTCATGAATTTCAATGGAGGCATTCTACTGGACATGAAAACTTGCCAGTAATGAGAACGCTTGATCACTTAGGCTAGAAGACAAGAAACAGAAAACAAAGGAACAGAACTCCCATTTGATTAAAAATCATTTTCCAACCCTTTACTGGCTTTGAAGCTGAGGTGTGTTTTTGTATGCAACAGATGGATGGATCCCGTTTTCTTGCCATTTGTTAGCTTGTGTCTTATTTATTGGTGAATTGAGTCCATTGAAATTGAGGTATTAATGACCAGTGATAGTTAATTCCTGTTAATTTTTTGTGGTGTTAGTGGTGGTAGTGTGTGTTTTTCCCTTCTTTGTGTTTGCTGGTGTGAGATTATCTGTTGTCTTTATTTTTGTTGGTGTAGCTAAATTTATTGGGTTGAAGTTTTCAATCTAGTGCCTTTGGTAGTGCTGAATTTGTGGATAGGTATTGCTCAAATTTGGCCTTTTCATGAAATACCTTGTTTTTTTTCTGTCTATAGTGATTGAACATTTTGCTATGGATATTATTCTGGGTTGCTTTCTGTGGTTTCTTAATTAGTGTCTGTAAGACATTTGTCCAGGTCTATGTGGTTTTTAGAGTCTCCATTGAGGAGTCGGGTACAATTCTGATAATTCTGTGTATCAGAAGATATGAGAAGATGGAAAGATGTTTCATGCTCATGGATCAGTTGTATTGACATTAAAATGGCAATCCAAAAAACACTACAGATTCAAATCACCACCAATACTACAACACAATTCTTTACAGACCTTGTAAGAACAATACTTAACTTCACATGGAAAAACAAAACAAAAATAAAGACACCAGGAAATCTAAAAATATCTTATACAATGAAAGAAATGCTGGGGACATCTGATTTCAAGCTCTCCTATAAGCTGTAGTAATTAAAATAGCATGGTATAGGCATAAAGACAAATACATTAATCAATGGAATTGAATCTAAGCCCTAGATGTAAATGCACCCACCTATGGACACCCACTTCTCTATGAAGAATCCAGAAATACACATTTGGAAACGAGAAAGCATCTTTAACAAATGGTGCTGGTATAACTGGATGTCAGCATGTAGAACAATGCATTCATATCTATCACCTTGCACAAAACTCATGTCCAAGTGAATCAAAGACCTCTACATAAATCCAGATACACTGAAATTGACAGAAGAGAAAGTAGGGAATAGCTTTGAACACATTGGCACAGGAAACAACTTCCTGAACAGGTCACTAATAGTATAGACACTAAGATCAAACAATTAATAAATGGTATCACATGAAACTGAAATGCTTCCTTATATAAGGCAAAGGACACCATAAATATGACAAAACAGCAGTTTATGGAATGAGAAAAGACTTTTACCAACTCTAAATTTCACAGAGGAATAATATCCAAAATATATAAAGAACTCAAGAGGGCTGGGTAGATAGTTCAGCTGTTAAGAGTATGGGCTGTTCTCCCAAAAAAACCTGGGTTCAATTCCCCAGCACACATTTGGCAGCTTTATAAGTGTCTGTAACTCTAGTTCCAGGGGATCTGACACACTCACACAGACGTGCATGTAGGTAAAACACCAATGCAAGTAAAATTAAACTCTTTAAAAAATAACTCAAGAAACTAGAGATCAATGAACTAAATTATTCAATTAGAAATTGAGTACATATATAGAGATTTCTCAACAGAGGAATCCCAAATTATAAAGAAACACTTGAAGAAATGCTCATCATCCCTAGACATGAGGGAAATGCAAATCAAATGAATCTGAGATTCCAGCTTACATCTGTCAGAATGGCTAAGATCAAAATTACTAATGACAGTTCATACTGGTAAGGATGTGGAGCAAGTGGAACACTCTTCCACTGATGGTTGGAGTACCAATTTTTATAGCCACTTTGGAAATCATATGGCAGTTTCTCAAAAAATTGGGAATTGATCTACCTCAAGACCTATTTATACTACTTCTGGGCATGTACACAAAAGACACTCCATCCTATCATAAAAACAGTGGTTCAACTATGTTCACAACAGCTTCATTTTTAATAGTCAGAAATTGGAAACAATGTAGATGTCCCTCAACCAAAGAATGGATAAAGAAAATGTGGTACTTCTACACAGTGGAGTATTACTCAGCTATTAAAAACAATGTCATGAAATTTACAGGCAAATGGATAGAAGTAAAAAAAATCATCCTGAGTGAGTAACTTAGATCAAAGAAAGACAAACATGGCAAGTATTCACTAGTAAGTGGATATTAGCTATAAAGTAAAAGATTATCATGATATAATCCACAAACCCAGAGAGGATAAATAATATGGAGGGCTTAAGGGGAGGGGGTGAAATGATCTCTCTGGAGAGATGAAACAGAATATATTTGTATGATGAATATGGGAGTATGTATTTGGGAACAGAATGGAGTGAGAGAGAGAAAATACTGAGAGAAATGATTGGAATTGGTTGGCATTTCAGGGCAAGGTGAAAACTTAGTGCAAGGAACTCTTCATGCAGTCAATGAAACTAGCTCTACCAAAGATTCCTAGTAACAGGGGACATGACACAAAGCCTGAACTGGCTGTGTTCTGTAACTAGGCAAGGTCCCATAGGATAAATAAAGTTTAAAATCAGACATGGGTTGTTTTCCTTTTCTCTAGTCTCTTTTGTATCTTTTGTTTGATAGGTTCAAAAGTATGTAAATTTTCAGACTGTTCATAGTTACTAGAGTTAAGTACTCTTCACTATTTACAACCTAAACAGGAGCTGAAAAATGAAGTTTTGGATGATGATAAAGATGTAAAATTTTGTTTGGAAATTATATAGCACATACCTGTACTCTCATCACTGGGGAAACTGAAGCAAAAGGTTCCTATGAGTTTAGGAGTGCAAATGAACCTGGAAAACATGGTGAGACACATAATCAAACAAAAAAACCTAGCAGTCCTGGGTTGGATACCCACCAATGATAGATCGATAGATAGATAGATAGATAGATAGATAGATAGATAGACTGATTTCCTCAATGTAGCACAATATCATGGTAAGAAATATATTTATTTGATGTAGATAGATGGGAAATAGAATCTAAAAAAAAGTATACATTGTAAATGAACCAAGTAAATAGATGTAAAATAGAACATATAAATACTGACTCTTATACCATTTAAAAGTGTACAGTGTAAGTGAGCCAAGTAATTGAAGAAATGGTTATAATGAAATCTTAACTGCATTGCAAAGTGTGTTAACATGACACTGATAAGCTTTCTTTGTTATCTATCATCAGTCATATGTTAGAAATTACTTAGGCTTTATAAAATGTATTTGGGACTGGAAAGATGGCTCAGAGGTTAAGAGCACTGACTGCTCTTCCAGAGGTCTTGAGTTCAATTCCCAGCAACCACATAGTGGCTGACAACCATCTACAATTCAATCTGGTGTATATGTAATAAATAAATAAATTTTTAAAAAATAAATAAATAAAATTTATTTGGGAATTTAGCACTGAGGTACACATTAGAAATTATGAAAATAGTGAGGCATATTGTTCCAGTAATTATGGAAAATACATAGACATGAATATACAATTCAGATAGTGTTATCTTTGGTAAAGCATGGAAAGAATTGTATAAATTTTCAAATGTATGTTTAATTTTTTAAGGTTTTGGTAATTGTAAATGCAGTTCTTCAAAATGTAAAAGAAACCAATATTAAAAAATAGAAATACATGCTTGGTGGTTTAGAGGATCAGAGCCATCAACATCTGGTGGTGTGAAAGGGACAAATTATAGTTTGGAGAATTCTACTTGAAAGGACTTGGGTAAATTCCCTGTGATTATATAGAGAAGCCCATGAAAGAGTCACCAGTCTCTGCCTGCCTTAGTCCCATAGTGGTACTTTGTTCCTGTCTCAGTTCTTTTTCTTGTTGTTGTGAGAGAGAGAGAGAGAAAAAAAAAACCTGACAGAGTGCATCAGGTATGGGATATTTAAAAACAAACCTTTAGCAATCTAAGAGTACAATCCATCATGACTGGGAAGCATTGTTGCATAAGCAGGAGGAATGAGTGCCTATTACTTTGCACATTGTATTCAGCCAAGAAAGGAGACTGAAAGGAGAAATTAATAAAACCTTCCAGGTCCGAGTCCAGTGACCTACTTCTGCCAGTTCAGCCCCCTTTCTAAAGTTTTTATAACCTTACAAAGCAGTGCCATCCATTCATACAAGAAGGACATCTGTTTAACTATGCTCATAGCAGCATTATTTGTAATAACCAGAACCTGGAAGGAACCTGGATGCCCCTCAACCTAAGAATGGATACAGAAAATGTGGTACATTTAAAAAATGGAGTACTACTCAGTGGAATAAAACAATGGAATCTTGAAATTTGCAGGTAAATAGATGAAACTAGAGGAAACCATCCTAAGTGAGGTAACTCAGTCACAGAAAGACAAACATGGTATATACTCACTCATATATGGATTCTAGATATACTGAAAAGGATTACCAGCCTACAATCCATACCTCCAGAGAAGCTAGGAAACAAGGAGAACCATAAGACAGAAGTATACTGACCCCAATGAAGCAGAAAGGGACAAGAGCCCCTGAATAAATGGGGAATATGGGGGGAAGGGGAGGGAGGTAGGAGAAAGAGGAGGGGATAAGAGGAGGGGCAGGAGAACATGAGGGATCATGCAGATTGAGTGGGTAGAAGAATAGAGGAGAGCAAGAAAATAGACAAATCAATAGAAGGAGCCACTATAGGTTTAAAGAGAAATCTGGCATTAGGGAATTATACAGAGATCCAAAAGGATGACCCCAACTAGGAGCCTAAGCAATAGTGGAGAGACTACCTTAAATGCCTGTCCTAAGAATGATGACTACCTTAAATGCCATCCAAGAGTCTTCATCCAGTAGCTGATTGAAGCAGAAGCAAAGATCCATAGCCAAGCACTGAGCCAGACTCCTGGAATCCAATTTCAGAGAGGGAGGAGTGGTGAACAAACAGGTCAAGACCAAGCTGGGAAAACCCACAGAAACACCTGACCTGAACAAGTGAGAAACATGAACCCCAGTCTGACAGCTGGGGAACCAACTTAGGAACAAATAAGGCCGGTGAACATGGGTGTCAGATAGTAGCACCGGGTAGTTTATGGGGCCTGTGGCAGTGGAACCAGGATGTATCCCTAGTGCACGAATGGAATTCGTGAGCCCATTTCCCATGGAGGAATACTCTCTTAGCCTAGATACACAGGGGAAGGCCTAGGCCCTAAACAAATTGACTTGACAGATTTTAATGATACTGCATGGGAGGCCTCACACTCCCTGGAGAGTGGATGGGGGGTTGTTGGGAGGTATGGGAGAAAAGAGGGAGAGGGAACTGGGATTGATATGTAAAATAAGCTTCTTTCTAATTTAAATAAAATTAGAGGTGGAGAAAAAAATAAACAGTGTCACTGTCTAAAACTGTATTCATATACATGAGTCTATGGGGGGCATTTCAGACTGAATTCACGATATCTGCACATCTAACTACAAACAGTAACCTAAATGCATTTACTAAAATAAGAGATTATCATGCATAGATTCATATACACAAGGTAAGGTTTTCTTGAAATCTTAAAATCTACCATCTTTGAAAAATTATCTGGAATCCCTACCTACACTCTAGAAATAACTATGAGAGTGAGTGGTGATGATAACCATATATACAGCTGATAAAAGAAACCAGACAGGGACTTATAATAACTTTAACTTGTAATATATTTAAAATACATAACAAATTGGAAAATTTCACTCAAAGACACACATTTTTATTTAAAAAATATTTATATTTGTATGCACATGTATTCTTAAAACTTGAGTAACTAAATGAAAACATTACAGATGTGATGTTCCCCCCCCCTTTTTTATAACTTTTCTTTTTGATTTAAGAGGAACAGGGCTCATGGATTCTGAGTGATGGGGCCACCAAGGGTGAAAACTTGCCCAGGGTCACTGGCTTGTGAGGGTAATAAGGCAGCCAGACCCAGGGCAGGAGATAAAGCTGCTATGATTGTAGAGGTTAAGGCTGAGCAGGAAACTAGAGTCAAGAGAGTGACCAATGGTATTAGAGTCTGTGAAGCTTTACACACTTATGCAGATTTTTATAAGTTTATATATTTACATGCAAAAACAAGAATTGGTCACAAACTATCTAAGCTAGTGGTTATCTTCTGGGAGCAATCCAGTGACCAAGATTGCATAAAGGGTGCTCTAAGAATTCAGGGAAGTTTCTATTACATCATCTAGATTGAGTATTTCATGGTTGTGTGCTTTTGGATGTCTGCGTATAAAAATTCATTCAACTATACACTCAGTATTTATAATGTTTATAGGCTAGTTATATTGCAATAAAAGCTTGCTTGAAATATTGATTTTGACCTGGGTGGTTATGAATAAATTATAATTAACAAAACATGAGGCATGATGAGTTACATATTTGGCAATGTGAATATAGGTTCAGGACATAAACTTAGATGACATATCTGCAAGCCAGAAGCAACTCCATAAATGAAATGTAATATATTTAAAATTTTTTTGCAGTGTTGGGGATTGAACTCAGGATTTGGTGAATGCTAGACATGTTCTGTACCATTTTAGTTATGGCCCCAATTGAAATACAAAGGTAGAATCAGAAAGAAAGAGTCCAAACTACACTGTAAGTTAGGGGAAGCAGACAAAGGGAGCTGGATATAATACTAGTGATGATACCTTCAAACCTGCAAAAGTGGGAAGCATGGAAAAGCTATGAGGCAAAGGAAAACAGGGCATCTAGGGACTGTGTCTCATAATGATGGTGGCATTCTAATAACTAAAGGGTCAAAACACATAGTTGTGGACACAGAAGAAATGGTGAGGTGGAAGTGTGAGTGACAATTGCATTTAAATTAAGAACTGTGGTCAGCCAAAGTGATGAACTTAATACTGAAATGTATATAATTTAATCTCAATTTTTTTTTACTTATGAATGCCTGGCTTTAGCTTGGCTTGTTTCTAGCCAGCTTTTCTTAACCTAAATTATCCCTGTCTATCTTTTGTCTTTGGACTTTTTCCTTTTCTTACTTCTGTAATCTTTCATTCTTACTCTATGGATGGCTGGTCCCTTCTTTTCTCACTCCTTCTCTCTCTCCTCCCAGATTTCTCCTCCTATTTATTCTCTCTGCCTGACAGCCCTGCCTGTCCTTTCTCCTGCCTCACAACTGGCTGTTCAGCTCTTTATTAGACTCTCAGGTGTTTTAGACAGGCACAGTAATGCAGCTTCACAGAGTTAAACAAATGCAACATAAAAGATTGTAGCACATCTTTGCATCATTAAAATAAGTTTTCCACAGCATTAATAAATGTAACATACCTTAAAATAATATTCTACAACAAGGACTCAAGTTCAGCTCCTAGCAGGCATGTTAGGTGGTTCATAACCACATGTAGCTCCAGCTCCCAGGGATCCAACACTTCTGGCTTCCAAGGGCAATTGAACTCATGTGTGCATACCCATGCCCGTACACAAAATTCAAAACTGTTTGTTGTCAGCCTACTCCAACAAAGGGCCTTCAGGTTCAGTGACAGACTCTGTACTGCAAAGTAAAATGGAGAAGAATCAAGGAAAGACACTCCAAATCATCATTAGGCCTCCTCATGCATGCACTTGTATACATGTGCAACTGCACACATGTGAACATAACACATTCGCACACACATGAATAAAGAGGCTTCCCTTTTCCCATAATCACACTGTCATCCCAGACAGAAAGAGTCCAATGAGTAATTGCATATTTCCAACAAGGGAAGTATCCTATTTACATTGTCTCATATAGTGTGAAAATGCCTTTGTGTAAAATTCACACCAGAGCATAACATAATTTGTCCAGGTTTTAATTGTTACTAAACTGTACAATAAAAGCAAATCATGATTCTATCTAAATTATACCACAGTACAATTCTCTGAACTGGCTTGGTCCTCAGTTTATATGGCGTCATCACATCATCTGTACAGAAACATGGTTTCTGGAAACACCTTTTGGAAGCTACTGTTCCAGCTTACTTAGTTTGTGAAATTGACCAGGAATATTTGTAGTTGCTGCTATTTTTATTGCTACTACTAATATAAATTCTGAGGTTTTTTTCTGAAGTTGCTCAATAAGTTGCATAAATGTAGTGGCTCAACAACAGCCCAAAGCATTGTCTTAAATCCCGTGGAAAGGAAAGCAACCTGTCATAGGGGCCTGGGCTAAGAGCATCATGGGTACTGTGGAAGAATCTCTTTCCCCATCTCCGGGAGCCAAAGCTTCTTAACATGCTACATCCCTCTTGCCTTTGTTCACAGTTGCCTCTGTGCCCTCCTGTCACCCACCTCTGTTTTCAGATACCCTTGTCTCACATTGGGCCCACTCCAATAATACAGGATAATCTCCCAATTTCAGACTCCATTTATTAGCAACCTTAATTCCATCTCATGCTTAATCCTCATTATCCTGTAAGGTAACACACTGATAAATTCCAGAATCATCATTCTTCATGGGGCAAAGGAATCATTCTGTTGACCCCAAGGTGTTGTCCAGGTTCCTGTGATGGATCACAGAGGAAGGCAGTTTCTTCCTCTCTTCTAATAAAAGTGCTTAAGATGCAGAGTTCTTACTCATTTTACCAGTAATTTTTAGCCACCATGGATTAGGTGCTCAAATATAGGAATATTTATTATAAACTACGTTGGAGACTGAAGGATTAATGTTATACCAGCATTTGATGAATAATATGCATAGGAAGTCTTGAAAGGGGGCCCCTTGGCCATCAGCATGTGCTTTCTTTTCCCCCATATAGCTTAGAATTTCTGTGCATCCTACTTTGGATCTGTGCAGTCTAGAATTTGAACCAGGATCTGTACATGTGCAGCATCAGACTCTGGGAGTCACAGCTGCTTTCACACAGGTAATAAGCAGTAGTGTAAGGTTGCCAGACTGCCCCAACCAGCCTAGAGTGCCCCCAGCAAGCACACAGAGGCCATACTGAGACTTGACATCTGCTGGACTCTACTGCAGTCTCCAGTCCAGGGACATTCCCACTGAATGGGGTTCATTCTGATGACGTCATAGCTTCCAGAAGTTAGTTCTTCAGTAGTAGGTGTAGTAATGAGCAAATGTCCACAAAACTGATCTGGAACAGGCAATATTCAGTGTGAGTGGATTTGGAGCTCTACTGTTGCTCATCAGAAACACACTCCCTACAGTAATTGTGGGCATTCGTTCCTCTGTGGATACTGCTCTTTAAGTGGCTGCTAAGTTATCAGGATCTATACAGTTACTGAAGTGTTTGCACTTCATCCTAAGCCTCAGGATTAGAACTTCCAGTCTGCAGGATTCAGCAGCTGCTGGCTGTCACTCTGTCATCCAACATAAGTGTCTGTTATGATAATGCCAGTGGAGAACCTTGGTGGATTTCACAGCAAGCAAGGTAGAAGAACAAACATACCAGGCAGACTGAGCTTATGGGAGAAGTTTTATTAGAAAGGGTAGTGGGGGAGGGCTGGAGAGATAGCTCAGAGGTTAAGAAAGGGTAGTGGGGGAGGTAAAGAGACTGAGAGGGAGGAAAGGAAGAAGTCGAGTATCACTGTTTGCAGATGATATGGTAGTTTACATAAGCAACACCAAAACCTCTACCAGGGAAGCCGTACAGCCTTTAGTCAAGTGGTTGAATACAAGATTTAACTAAACAAAAGTCAGTATCCCTCCTGAGGCTGGGAAAGAAATCAGGAAATCAATAACCTTTATAATAGCCTCAAATAGTAGAACTAACTTGGTGTAACTTTAACCAAAAAAGTGAAAAATCTGTATGACAAGAACTTCAAGTCTTTAAATAAATAAATAGAGAAGATATCAGAAGATGAAAAGATCTTCCATGCTCATGGATAGATAGGACTAGCATAGTAATAGTAAAAATGGATATCTTACCAAAAGCATAAAATATATATCTTACTAAAAGCAATTTATAGATTAAATGCAGTCACCATTAAAATCCCAACACAGTTCTTTACAGGTCTTGAAAGAATAACATACAACTTAATATGGAAGAATAAAAGATCCAGGATAACTAAAAAAGTCACATAAAATAAAAGGAACTCCCTGAGGTATCACTATCTCTGATTTCAAGCTCTTCTACAGAGTTATAGTAATAACACGGTGTGGTATTGGTATAAAAACAGACAGGTGGATCAATGAAATAAAATTGTAGGCCATGACATAAATCTACACATATATGAACACCTGAATTTTTGCCAAAGAAGTCTAAATTAATACAATGGAACAAAGAAAGCATCTTCAACAAATTGTGCTGTCTTAACTGGATGTTAGCATCTAGAAGAACAAAACTCAAGTTTAAGTTGATCATAGACCTCAACATAAAACCAGATTCACTTAATCTTATAGAAGAGAAAGTGAGAAACAACCTTGAAGCCATTGGCATAGGGGACCTCTTACTGAATAAATCACCTGTAGCAGACACTAAGATCAACACTTAATAAATTGCACCTCATGAAACTGAAAATCTTCTGGAAGGCAAAAGACACTGTCAACAGGACAAAATGGCAACCTACAAAATAGGAAAAGATCTTCACCTACCCCACAACAGAAAAAAGACTGTTCTCTGAAATATATAAAGAAGTCCAAAAACTAGACTTCAAAAAACCAAATAATCCAATTAAAATTGTCATACAGAGAATTATCAACAGAAGAATCTCAAATGTTCCAGAAATATGTAAGAAGACGTACAAAGTCCTTAGTCATCAGGGAAATGCAAATCAAAACAACTCCGAGAATCCATCTTACACCTGTTAGAATGGATAAAATCAAAATCACAAAGGATGGCTCATTCTGGGGAGGATGTGGAGCAATGGGAATGCTCCTCTATTGCTGTTGGGAGTATAAACTTGTACAGGATCTTTGGATATCAGTGTGGCTGTTCCTCAGACAATTGAGAATCACTTTAACTGCACCCAGCTATACCACTTTAGGGCAGATACCCAAAGGACACTCAATCATAACACAAGGACACTTGCTCAACTATGCTCATAGCAACTTCATTCATAATAGTAAGAAACTGGAAGCAACCTAGATGTTCTTCAATGAAAGAATGGATAAGGAAAATATGATACATTTATACAATGAAATATTACTCAACCTTTACAAAAATGAAATCAGTAAATTTGAAGGCAAATTGATGGAACTTAAAGAAAATCATCCTGAGTGAGGTAACCTAGACCGAGGAAGACAAGCATGGTATTTACTCACTCATAAGTGAATGTTAGCTGTAAAGATAGGATACCTGTGCTACAACCCACAGACTTAGAGTGAATAGCTAAGAAGGAAGTTTCAAGGATCTCTATGGCAAGGGGAAATAGAAAAGATTTCCTGAATGAACTATAGGTGTGTGGGCATAGAAACATGAGTCATCAGATTTTGGGGGGAAATATTACAAAAGACTTCTAGGAGGGGGAGAATAGCATTTCAGGTTCAGGTTGTACTAGCGAATCTCCCAGGAATCTACAACGATAACCCCAGGTAAGACTCCTAGCAATAGTGAATACATAGTCTAAATTGGCCATCTCCTATAACCAGGCAGGACTTCAAGTAGAGAGAGTGGGAAATCAACCCAGTCACAAAACCTTTGCCCTACAGTCTGTCCTGCCTATAGGAAAGTGTTGGCGTAAGTGTTCCCTAGAGATTGAAGGAGTGGCCAACCAATAACTAGTCTAACATAAAACCCATGCCAGGAGAGTAAGCCCCATAGGCTGGATGACCAGAGACCTAGAATACAACCAAACATGGTTGAAGAAAAAAACTCAATGTAATGGCACCTAGTGATAGTCTGCTATATTCATAGGTTGGTGCCTGGTCTAGAAATCATCAGAGAGGCTTCATACAGCAACTAATGGAAAAACATGCAGACCCATAGCCAAACATTAGGCAGAGTTTAGGGAATAATGCAGAAAATGGGGAGAAAAGATTTTGGGAACTATATGGTCAAAGACACCCCATGGAAAAAATCACACAATCAACTAATCTAGGCCCATAGGGACTCACAGGGAGCATGGGGCTTACCTAGGCATTCTGCATGTTACGACTGTGTAGCTCAGTCCTTCTGTGGGATTCCTAGTAGTGGAAACTAGCTGTCTCTGATGTATTTACTGGTTTTGGGAACACAACTCCTCCTACTAGGTCACCTCTCTTGCCCAACCTTAATACAAGGGGGGGTGCTTAGTCTTACTGCAGCTTGATATACCATGTTTTATTAATATTTATGGGAAACTTTCCTTTTCTTAAACAGACATAGAGGAGGAGTATATGGGGAGAGAGGGTGCTAACAGAGGGGAGCTGTAGGGGGAGGGACTGAGAGGAAAGAAGGGAGGGGAAACTGTAGCCAAGATGTAAAATAAAAATAATAATTAAAGGAAAAGGAAAATCATGCAAATTCCACCAACAAGAAAGGTTTTTTGAATTTTCTCTAGGCTTTGATATATTAAGTACACTTTTCCAAAGTTGAACATTATAGAGTTTAGTGAAATTGAGAACCTAACATTGCAGTTAACTATATTCAAAAGTATTTGTTAAGATAATAATTATTTTTGAAATACTCAATGATACCATAGGTAAAGTTAACCTATATATATATGTTGATGAGAATTCCATATTAGTATTCAAGAAAAGTAGCATAGCATAGTCACTTTATGATCTCTGGAGTAGGACACTGTTGGGTTTCTTATACAATATTTGCATCATTTGAAATATCACACACACAAACACACACACACAAACACACACACATATATACTTACAAGTGTGTGCATGTGTTTGTGTGTTTGTGTATGTGTGTGTGTGTATGTGAGAGAGAGAGAGAGTGAATAGAAGAGATATATGAAAAGGTTAGAAGAGAAAGGAAATGAGGAATAATATATATTTTAAATTCAAATAAAATATTTTTTCAAATAAATATTTTAAAATGAAAAAAAATGGGAAAAGATCTTTAACAATTATATATGTGGTAGGGAGTTAGTATGTAGGAAATAAAAAGGTCTCAAAAACTGAACAAGCAAATAAATAATGCAATTTTAAAATGGAATACAGATCTATGAGTAGAATTATCTTAAGATGAAACACAAATGTCTGAGAAACATTTAAAGTATTCGATATTGTTAGTCACCATGGAAATGAAATTTAAACTAATTTGAAAATTTATATTACCCTTGTTCAGAATGACCAAGATCAATAAAACAAATGACAGAGCCTGCTGGAGATATTGTTTGTAAAGGGGTACACTTATTCATACAGTGGAACTTAAAAAATGGTACAGCCAATGTGGAAATCAGTATGGCAGTACCCCAGGAAACGGGAACTCAATCTACTACCTTTCCAGCCATACCATACCATTCTTGCGTATATACCCAAAGGACACTATGTCCTACTACACACATTTGCTCATCCATGTTCATTGCTGACCTATTCATAATAACAAGAGCCTGAAAAGAACCTAGATATCCATCAGCTGCTTGATGAATGCATAATGAAATGGTGGGCCATTTGTAAAATGGAATAGTATTCAGCTACCAAGAAAAATGAAATAATAAAATTTATGGGTGTGGTAGTTTGAATGTAATTGGCCCTAATAAGCTCATAGGGTATGGCACTACTGGGAGGTATGGCTTTGTTGGAGCAGCTATGACTTGGTGGGAGGATGTATGTCACTGTGGAAGCAATCTTTGAGGTCTCTTATATGCTCAAGTCATGCCCAGTATCTCAGGCCACTTCCTGTTGCCTTCTGATCAATTTGTAGGCACCACCATATCTGCCTGCATGCTAATATGTCCCACCATGATGGTAATGAACTAAACCTCTGAAAATGTAAGCCACTCCAATTAAATGTTTTTCTGTTATAACCATTGCCATGGTCCTTGTGTTTCTTCACAGCAATAGAAATCCTAACTAAGACAGTGAGGAAACTCAGACCCCAAAAGACAATTATTGTATGCTTTCTTTCAATGTTTGCGTTAAAAAGTAAATAACCACAGAGATTACGTACCGAATAAGTGAATGGGGGAAAAATATCTCCAAAGGAAGGGGAAATAGAAAGTGGAATTAGACAAAGGGGTAACTTAAGTAGGAGTATTTAAATAGGGATGGTGATGTCACCTAATCCAGGGTAAAGAACATGAATGAGGAAGGACAACTAACACAGTTAACGTCGTTGTAAAACCATATGGAAATCTAATAATGTAGAAGCTTCCTAAAATATATGCATGTATGACAGGAATCTAAATAGAGCCACCCAATGGTAGGGGAGATAAATGTCACAACTAGACATCTTATGCCACCAAGTAAATTCCCCAGTGTAGAGAATGGGTTACATCTAATTGAGTCATTGTCTAAAGGGACCCCATGGGACCCCTCAAACATCACAAGAAGTTCCCAAGTCTATTGGTTTTTTCTCTACACTCTGATGGAAAGGCCCTATTGCTGGAGATAATACTTGTGCAGAAGAACATGAAGGAGTTGAACTGATGTATAACTAGAATCTTTGCCTCTAGTGACTGGGATTCATGGGGCAAGAAGGTACTCTACATGTTATTAGAGGAGAAAGATAATCATCATCAACATTACCCAATTACAAACCTGTGACTTAAAATAGTAATCTACCTAGGTGCAGCAGTGGCACAAATGTTATGTGAGTAACCAATCACTTTTAAAAATTAGATTCAAGACTTACTCCATGAGATGGAACCCAAACCTGAAACTGGTAAAGTGGCCAAGAACCTTGGACTGGGTAAGTTATTGGCCTATGAGACAGCCAATAGTGTAATTCTGCTAAGTGAACACAGAAAGAAAATGCATTTTAATGATATACTTCTATCCCCAGTGACAAGTGCCTCATTGACTGTAACAAAGAAGGGACTTCTTGCAGCAGATGTGAATTAACATAGAGAACCACAACTTGACAATGCGCAAAGGCAGAGATTTTGGAACACTCAATGCTGTGTGGGATGCCTTCATCTAAGCCCTCTGCTCAAGCTTAGGAATCTATGTGGAAGAAAAGGCAGAAAGTCTGCTCAAGCCACAGGTGATAGATGACTCTAAAGAAATAGTATCTTATAGACAGAATAAGACTGATACACAGTCTCTGTGAGTTAATGTGTATATGAGTCTTATTGTGTCACTGAAAATATCCACATTACAGGGAAGATCTTATTCCCAGCAGTAGCTGGACAACAAAAATAAACTCAGTGGTATTTTAGTGGACTTTTCCTTTTGTTTTGCTTTATTTTGATATTTTATTGTCTAATTAGTCTTTTGCCCTGTTTCTTTAGATTTTCAATTTTGTGGGGAACTTTTCTTTTTTTTAAATTTTCATTGTTGTACTTTTTGTTTGTAAAAAATAGTAATAAAGAGGGAGAGAGACAGAAAGACAAAGAGACACTGAAGGAACATAAAGCTGAGTGGGTAGGGAGGTGGGCAGAATCTGAGAAGAGTTGGGAAAGGAGAAAAATGATTAAAATACATTATGTAAAAGGATAAATTAAATCCACATCATAAAATACAAAGATAAGTAAGGGGCACAATTAATAATAATAATAATAACAAACTAGGTTAGGTCCCAAACAAAGTTAATGACAAACAGAAACTTATCATGAAAGGACAGAGACAAACATGGTATCATTGTGCCCACTTTTATATCAGGAAGAACATAACAAGGACTGTAAGCACTGGAGAGGTAAAAATTAAAGCACTATAATTTTCAGCAGTTATTTTCAATGGCCAACCTAATTAATCCATTTTAGAATTTATATGAAGAAATTTAAAGATTGGAATAATGACAAAGGCTTGTAATCTCAGCAGCTGGAAAACTGAGGCAGGGGGAATTACAAGTTTAAAGCCAGCAGCAACTACATAGCAAGACTGCTTTCAAAAAGAAAGAAAATATTTTTAAGTGTGTTAAAAGATAGATCACTGAAGAGATGTAAAACTCTAATAATTCATCACTGTTAAGAAATGTTAGTGTTGTTTCATTTTTAATATAGCAGAGAATATCCAAGCCTTTAGACACAACTATTTTCCAATTTTAATTTCTCTTTTGGGAATAGCTCATAATTTTCAAGCAAATTATTCAAAGAATATGCTGCAAAAGTTTAAAATTAAACATTTATTGAGAATTTCATACTACCTAATATATAGTAAGAATTTGTAAATATTTCTTGCAAAGAAATTGCTTCCTTGATATAGCTTGGCAATTTCATGCTACTGGGAAAAGTAAGTCAATATGGTGCAGGCCTATAACCTTAGGCTAAAATTTCACAGGTTCAAGTCCTGATTGAGCTGTGGAATGGGATAGTAGTTTAATTTTAAATCAATTAATGGGCCAGTCTGTTGGAGGAGAACCGAAAGCTGTAAAGCATTCATATTGCAGCAATGTTATTTTGACTTGAATCTAAATACACTTTTGGAACTAGACTTACAAGAAATATTGAACATCTAGAACTTTGTGGGTTTTTAGAAATGTATTGAATGCATTTTTAATAATGAGCCATTAGGGATCTGAAATGGGAGCTTATGGTTTGTGTATAAAATGCCCTGTCCCCATCAAGAATTTAAAGAATCCTTCCCAGTGGGAGAAATGTTAACTGTTAGAAGTCTTAGGAATTGATAAAATTATGAAAATTCTACCCTCATCAGTTTATAAACTCATTGCTGGATTCAAACTAAAGAAGAGTATTCAGAGTTGGTGGAACTATGGGTATCAGACTATAATTGAAAAAAAGTCACTTTGGTCAAATTCTGGAAAGATATGTGGTAACATTGGCCTTACCTTCTCTCTGCTTCCTAGTCACCATAAAGATAACAAGGTTTTTGTAGTCACAAATCCTTGATATCATGAATTTTCAGCTTCAAACCAGCCTCACATGAATAGAGTGAGCTGGCCATGCACCAAAGCCTGTAAAACCATGAGACAAAATGAATATTTGTGTGTGTGTGTGTGTGTTAGTTTGTAATGCTAATTGGAAATTTAATGTAGATATGCAATTACTTATTTATATACACACAAACATAAATATATGCCTCTAGACCCATGTGTAAGTCTGCACACACAAGAAGATTGGATATACATGTTGGATACATTTAAATAAAAAATATTTTAAAAGCAAGGAATTGTCTTCTAGCCCTCACAGAAACCAGGTGAGGAGTCCCTGTACATCACCTATAATAACTCTGGAGTGTGTCTTTCTTGCATAATCTATGGCTGGAAAATTACATAAACTATTTAGCCTTAATGAAGATACACATTGTCACCACAGAGTTTTTAATCATCGAAAAGTATATATGTCTGTATATGTTCAGAAATACAGAAAACTGCAAAATATATTCTGGGTCCTTGAGAATTCCCACAGGAAACTTGTTAAGAGATAGTTCCGGGAACAGCACCTGTGAGGCCAGGGCTGGACAGAAATTCCCTGTGAATTACAAGGCAGTGTGCCAGAGACCTCAGTGTTAGAGTGAGCCAGATAGTAACACTGTAGCTGTTTGATTTTATCTGAAAGTTGTCAAACTGAGTTGGACACTAGCAGTTTGTACACCTGGCCTCTGCACAACCTCTACTGGATAGAATATGGACGCACTAACTATTCCTCCCCTTTCCACCATTTCTACCGGCAGACTTTCTGAACCTTGTGCGCATGAGTACCCAGATCCGTGGAGACTGGATTTGAGCTTCTCCTGTGAATCTGTCCTGACGCCGAGTGGGAAAGTAGAATGATGCAGAGTCCTGCTTGTCTTCATGCACTGCAGTTCTGGTGCTTCTTCCCTCTTGCCAGCTGGCATTGCTCTTTGCTCACCTGACTTCAGGCATCAAAACAGATAAAGAACAAATCACATCCTGATGCATTGTGATCTGGTTCCTAAAAGCACTGTTTCTATTACTTGAAGAAAATCTGTCCTACTGGTGAAACAGACTGATAACCCACTCCTAACAGCTGGGAAAAACAGGATTGAGTCCTAATGGGGAGATCTGGGTGTGGTGCCCCACTGTCTATGATAGTGTTACAGCTTTCTCAAAATGAAACGTATTCCCGGGATAAACATCTCTGCATTGAAGAACACACGGATTTAAAAATTATATGGATGCTGCCAGATGGCTTTGCCCCAAAGCAGTAGCAATCCATAACAACTTCATGCAGAATATAAGAGCTCTTTACCTGCCTCCCACATGGTACAAGTAGCTGTTCCTTTCTTAGCTTCCATCCACCTGAGACTTGTGGAAGGGTTCCTTCTGATTTGAATTCATCTTTTTTATCTAGCTGATGAATTTGTGGCTCTCCTGTTTGATGATCAACTGAGTCCCTTCTTGAGCAAATTGTTTGCGTCTCTTACCCTTTTTTACTCTGCTGATTTCTATGTTCTTCTCTTGAGTCTAAATTTTCTTTGAACATAAAAGTGACTGAAGCAAGTCTTCTGAATCTGGGTGTCAGTTTAGGAGGCCTGGGCAGTCAACGGGAACTTTGACAGTGGAACCAGTACTTATCCCTAGTGCACAAATGAACTTTGCGAGCCCATTATCCATGGAGGGCTGTGCTCTCTGCCTAGATACCTGGGGGAAGGCATAGACCCTCCCCTGAATGATGTGACAGATTTGAGGCCTCACCCTCCCTGGGGAGTGGATAGGGGGTGGGATGGGGGTTCAGTGGGGATCATGAGGGCAAGAAGGGAGAGGGAACTGGGATTGATATGTAAAATAAGCTTACTTCAAATTAAAACTAAACAAATAAAAAGTGTAACCTTTTATTGTTATTTGAATTGAAGTGATTTCATTAACAGTATATTTGTATCATCAATCTGACTTTGCTGCTGTCACCTATTTTACCATCAACATTGCATTTTTCACTTTGAGATGCTTATTTCACTGGAAATTCCATTTGAAAATTCTATAAAAGCAAAAGTCCAAATGGAGTTTTCTTTAAGAGATGATAGATTAAACTAGTACCATTAATTAGATACATGCCTTTCCCCACTGATTCAACAAATACATTTTATATATTTTAAAATTTATTTATAAATACGCATAGGTATGTATTAAATTTCATCAACTAAACACAATAACAGAAATATCAAATATTCAGTAACCTGGAAAATATTTAATGTGGAACATATTGAGGAATCAAAGATAAATATGATTAATTTGTAAAATATGAGCATTAGCATTAAAATCAAGAATAAATCGATGTTTTTACCTAAATAATTTGGATAGTATGGATCAATGTGGTAAGAAGAAAATTTAATGTATCAGATATTGAAATACATGAAGATATTATGTGCACATGACATAATTGCATACTTGGAAACTGAATCAGCTGCAAAGCTATTTAAATGATAAAGAATTTTGCATATTGACTGCTTAAAATTAATATATAAAAATCAATAGCTTCTTAGACACAACAGTAAAGTTAGAAAATGAAATGCAGGAAAGAGTCCATTTGCAAGAACCACAAAAAAGATTAACCGCCTGAGAATAAACTGGAGAAATGTTCAGACTGTTGAAAAAAAAATGATGACACTCTACTGAGAAACATAAAAAAGAATTTAAAAAGAGAAAGTCTCATTTATTATGTACATAGAGAGCCAGCAGTATTCAGGTTTACTTTCTAATTGTTCTATAAATTCATTGCAAGGGTTATATATCTTAAGGAAGTAGAAGAGTCTGGGATCCTGAAAGAAAATAAATAAGAGTTCTTTCAGGAAGGACCTACGAAAATGGTTGACTATCCCAGCTCCCTGTTTATATATGGTAAGTGATGAAATTTAATATCTTTAAGTTCATATTTTCTGATGAGGTATAAATGTTAATTCTTCTTCCACATTTGGTTTTTGAAACAGCCCTCTAATAATTTTACAGAAGCTTCTGTCCTTAAAATTATAGTGTATCATTAAGAAACACTACACAATGGAGTACTGCGTATGATTTTAATCCCAGCACTCGGGAGGCAGATGCAGGTGGATCACTGTGAGTTCGAGACCAGCCTGGTCTACCGAGAGAGTTCCAGGACAGCCTCCAAAGCCACAGAGAAACCCTGTCTCGAAAAACCAAAAAAAAAAAAAAAAAAAAAACCAAAACCAAAACAAAACAAAAAAGCAAAATAAAAAATGACATCTTGAAAATCGCAGACAAATGGATGGAACTGGAAGAAACCATCCTGAGTGAGGCAACCCTGACTCAGAAAGACAAACATGGCATTTACTCACTCATAAGTAGATATTAGACATAGAGGAAAGGATAAAAATCCTACAATCCACAACTCCGAGAAGCTAGGAAACAAGGAGGACTCTAAGAGAGACATACATGGACCCTACCCTCCCAAGAAGGAGAAAGGGACAAGACTTCCCGAGTAAATTGTCAACAGGGTGGAAGGGGAGGGAGAGAGGAGAAAGAGAAAGAGAAGTGGGAGGGGAACATGAGGCATCAGGAAGGTTGAGTTGGGGGACTAACAGAGAAGGAGAACAAGGAAAAAGATACGTTGATACAGGGAGCTGTTGTCTTAACGAGAAACCTGGAACTAGGAAAATTTCCAAGAATCCACAAGGATGACCCTAACTAAGAATCTAAGCAATAATGGAGAGGCTAGCTTAAACGACCTTCCCCTATAATGAGATTGATGACTACCTTATATGACATCATAGAGTCTTCATCTAGTAGCTGATGGAAGCAGAAGTAGAGAATCACAGCTAGGCACTGAGGGTAACTCCTGGATTCCAGTTGTGGAGAGAGAGGGATAATGAGCAAAGGGGCCAAGACCATGCTGGGGAAATCCACAGAAATAGCTAACCTGAGCAAGTAGGAACTCATGGACTCCAGACTGACAGCTGTGGAACCTGCATGAGACTGAACTAGGTCCCCTGAACATGAGTGTCAGTTACAGGGCTTGGACTGTGTATGGGGTTGCTGGCAGTGGAACTAGTATTTATCCCTAGTGCTTGAACTGGCTCTTTGGAGTCCATTCCCTGTGGAGGGATACCCTCTCAGCCTAGATACTGGGGGGAGGGCCTTGGTCCTGCACCAAATGATGTGACAGACTTTGATGATCCCCAATAGGAATGGATGGAGGGGGTGGGATTGGGAGATGATAGGGGGAATGTGAGAATGGAAGAGAGAGTGAACTGGTACCAACATGTAAAATAATATTGCTTTTAATTTAAATAAAAAATAATTAAAAAAGAAATGCTAGTAAAGACAGGCTGTGGTGGCACACACCTTTAATCCCAGCTCTTGCAAAGCAAAGGCAGACAGATCACTGTGAGTTCAAGGCCAGTTGGTTGTACAGAACAAGTCTCAGGACTTCCATGACTGTTACACAGATTAACTCTGTATCGAAAGCCTCTGCCCTAAAAAAATGGCTAGTAAAAAATAAAAATGAAAACTATGTAATCAACATGTAAATAATAAATAATACAGTCAAGCAATGAATACATACTTCAAGTACTTCCACCATTTTTAAGGTAATCTGCTACAAGTAACCAATATATTTTTTTGACATTTGTTTATTAGATATCTACATCAAGATAGGATATCAGCAAACAATGTCTTATGGGCAAAATGTATCCTGCAATATTGCACATAAAGTTTTATTGTATTAGTATATAGCCATACCTATTCATGTGCATATTGTCTATTGCACTTTTATAACTGGTACTTTCTGTAAGACAGAAAATTTACACTTCCTGTTCCTTCAAAGGAAAGGGTACCTGGAAAGGGTGACTGCCATTTGCTCTTGAATTTGAAATATGAATGATACATTTCCTTCCTGTTGTCAGTGTTCTCAGCACTTTAATCAAGTACCCTTGTGAAATCAATTTTGATGTGCTAATAGACTAATGGAAAATTTACTCTTTCAAGTTCTTGTTAAGAATAGAATATGAAGATTTTGTTTAGTTATGGATGCCTGTCTGCTTATTTTTAACAGCCAGATGATATGAGGGTGAGTTTAGGGTATGAGGAAGGTACTGAAAGCAAATTAGCATAAAGAAAAAGGAAGATGAAATGTGAAAAGGATTAGGTAGAACAGAGGTAACATATTCAGTCTTCCGGAAAGATGGTTAAAGTACTGATTTTCTGCATGTCCCTGTAGCCCATCTAGTATGTGTCTCAGGAAATGTTAGGAAACTGAACCAGAAAATTTCCAGGTAAAGCTGGTACTGTTGTGGCTGGGGAATGGTGCTGAAGAGAGATTTGTTTTACACAGAATCCTTCCTCCAGGTGTAATAGATCAACTTTATACATGTGGAGCCACATTTAGTTTATAAAGAACATAAATATACCAGGCATTGTTCTACTTAATCATTTCACTGTGCAGATGGACTGTCCTGTGTCCTACAGAGTGGAATGATGTTGACTTATGTGACTACTTGGAGTTTGGATGCAGATTGTTAACTTTCATTGTTTGTAAGTTCCTGGGATTTCCTCAAATATGAGTGTCCTCAGATGTAAATAAATGAGACTCATAAACCATTGCAGTGAGGTCAAACCACCTTGAAGCATTCTCTGAGGAGAGTTTATCTCCTATTGGTCCCATACTCCTTAGAGTTGAGTCACAAGACAGATTAAAGTACTAGCCATGTGGAACCAAGTCTATTTATGCAGATATCTTAAAGTTTGGTTCTCAGATTGACCCATGTGACATCAAGAACTACACTACTAATAAAAAATATTATCAGCCACAGTGCAGTGAGTTAGCGATGGCAAGACCAGTGTTGAACTGTTACAGGACCTGTGTCAGGATATTCTGGCACTTAGAAGGTCAGGATCCATCATATATCTCATTGAAAGACAAATAACTAAGGAAAACCTTCCCCTGGAGGCCCAAGTACTCCCTGTAAATGACAAATTAAAGACGTTTTGTTTTCTGTGGTGCTGGGGTATTAAACTCTAATTGGCCTAATTGCCCTACCTTCCTTTGAACTCACAAAATTATCATCTTTTAAGCTCCATTTTGGATGTTTATCTCTTATTGTGCACATGTATAGCCCGAGGTGGATATCAGAATGCCATAAGCTGAGTCTCTTATGAGGATATATGTTTATATCTCACCTTTCTGGAGGTTGAGAAACCCAAAGTAAAGGTTATATTTAGTTCATTTCTTGATGAGGACTGTCTTTCATCTTACAGACCATCCTCTTCCTGCTATTCCACATGGATAGCCTTTACCATTAAAGCAATAGGGAAAAGCCCCACCTAAGAAGAAAAGTTGGGCAAGCAAGTTGAAATGAGCTCTCTAGCATTACTCAGTTGGGAAGGTTCAGAATTGTAGTTAGATGATTGTAGTAGTGGGCTGCTTTCTTCATTGGATGAGAAACTTCCCCCAAGTTCCATCAGGAACTCAGAGAAGGGATTTGCCAATCTGTTCCCCAACAAACAAAAGTAAAGGGAAATGCACAGGTGTGGAGCCCAAAGAATAAGCCAGAGAAAGACTCCCTCCACAAGCAGTCAGGCATCAGTTTTTGATATAGAAATTTGAAATGTGAATTGCAGACTCACTGCTTCCCACCAAGGAAACCCATATACCCTTGAACCTCTCTCTTGCTGCTTTCTGATTATTTTGGAATCTTGTGCAACTTTCCTGAGTTCAAACTCTGCTGAAAAAGGATAGAAAACAAACAGTTGAATAAATCATTGCACACAGGTGTCAGTGAGAAACCAAAGTCTTGAGGTACAGTCATGCTCCACTCTCTTGGTAGAATAAAAATAATATAAACACATAGTATTTTATAATATACAGAAGCAAATCAATGTGCAGCATTGGACTGGATTTATGAAGCACCGGTGAGCCAAGAATTCTAAAGGCCTTCATTTTCCAAATAAAGACATTTGAATTGTGTAATTTTCCCCTCTGTCATATGAGGGTGAAAGATAAGAGGACTAACATCAAGAGAAGTTGAAGGTATTGTTGAAGTTACAGTGCAGTTTGACAGAGGGAAGGTAGCGTCTGTCCAACACACACACACACAAATACACACACACACACACACAAGAGAGACAGAGACAGAGAGAGACAGAGACAGAGAGAGACAGAGACTGAGAGAGACAGGGACAGAGAAACAGAGAGACAGAGAGAGAAAAAGACAGAGACAGAGATACAGAGAGGGACAGAGACACACAGAGAGACAGATGCAGGAACAGAGAGATCTTACACAAATAGAAATTGGAACTGGAACACATCACACAGATGACTGATAAAGTACAAAAGGCTTAAGTCTGGCTAACATGCAACTCAGTTCCATTGCAACCTATATGATGCTCTGAAAATCTTTCTTCTCTCAGTATTCATTTTAAGATGAAGCTCATATGCTGCATGTTGTCAGAACACCGTACAGTTGTTATATTACAGATACTGCACTAGCAGCTTTGAAGACAGTCAATTAATTTTTTTCAGAAAACATCTAAACTTAGGAATATTTCATTCTCATTTTACTGATATGGAGCCTCACCTGGAAGAATAAATTCCTCCTTAAAGTCACACTACTGTGGCAGGAGAGTTATGATATAAACCAAGACCCGGTTTAACTCCAGTTATTAATGCAGTTAACCCAATCATTTGACAAGTTATCTTGTGAGTTGTTTATCCAGGACACTGTTGGAGGTATAATAAGTCTCTCCTCCCTTGTATGGGAGTTATAAATCAACCAAGTAGAACTAGATATATGAAACAACCCTGTGAGCATTTTGAAACTTGTTATAAAGAGTTAAATACCACCTATTTCTGGAAATGGTTGATGTCTAAGGTATAATCTAACGAAAGCCAATAACTTCAACATTTGCATGTGGTTAGGGTTTTACAGCAACATGTGTAAAGACATTGGGCTAGATTAGACCATAGGAGTTAGAGCAGGACACAATTCAAACTGTTTTGAACATAAAACTCTCATGACCAAATCCATGAGCACAAGGATGATTTTGTCTCTGTCTCACTGTGTGTCTCCCCGCTTCCCCTATGTGTGTGTGTGCATGCGTGTGTGTCTGCATAGCCAAGGGCAGACCCAAAAGATATAACAATGTTCATCTCAGTATACCTAGAAAAGATGATAAAATGACAATTGAGACAAGTGGCTCTGCTGATGGTTTTAAAGACACTCTCGTGAACATCGAGGTACTCAATGTGTGTGTAGTACAGAGATCTGAAGGCTCAAGCAAGGTTTCTGTGCAGTTGATGGAAAGTGGTGCCATTCATTGGATAGGGAGATGAGGAAAGAAGGGGTAGATTTTTCTTGTCTGTTTTCAAATGGAAGTGGATGTGGAGGTTTGAAAAATTTTAGCCCAAAGATCCCACCAAGCATGCACATCTTTGTAACTTATATCCTCCTTCTGTTAAGAAACATCTTCTGTCTCCAATTTCTGGTCTGTTTCCATCTCAGAAGCTGCTTTGAGACTAGACTATTAGAAGCTTTGTAGGTTCTGCTTTGTCTTCCCCTAAACATTTGGAAAATGGTTTTAACCTATGGAGAATAAGAGGCAGAAGGAAGGAAAATATTCTGGGAACACAATAAACAGTCAGTCCTGACCAATATGCACGTGGGTAGATAAGTCTTCTAGCCTATTGGCCTGTTGCTGAAAGTCTTCTGGGAAACTGAGAAAGAAACTCTCAACCAACCCGCCCATCTGGAGGAAAAAAGAAATTGCTGTTTTAACCACTAACTTTGCCTTATTCACCATACTTAAATGAAAGGCCAATACAAGGGTGAGGGGGAATGAGATAAACATTGCCCACTTTTCCTGTGAGGTATTTCAAAAATATCTGAAATAGGGCAAAGGAGGTCTGAAAGGTCAGAATTGGGTTTTTTTGCATAGCAGATGGATATGTCACCAGTCACTGATAGGCGAGACTGAGGCAGTAAGGAGCAGGCAGCTCCTGTAAAATCCCACTGAATATGTGTCAAGGTAACCTAGAGGGAGGGCTGTGGTTTTGCCAGTCTGTATTTTGTTTCAGTTAGAAGCTTTAACTACTGTATGTGGACTGTAGCATGGTTAAAATCCGTGAGAAGGAGTTGGAGAGATGGCTCAGTTAGTATTCTGAGCTGGCGTTAAGTCCTGGGTTTTGTTCTTCTCTATCCCATATTACCACAAGCACTAGTGGGCAGAGAAAAATAGTGAGTTCTAGGTTCATTGAATGATCTTAATTTGATAGGTATTAATTTTGTAACTTTATTTGTCTCTCTATAGTAAGGTGGTAACTCTGTTTTTGTTATTTTATGAGCCTTTGCTGGATTTTCTATGTTATCCCAGGATAAACTCCAGTGGTCACAGAGTACACAGGATTGCAATATGATTCTTGGACTTGTATTGATAGTATTTGTTGAAGATTTGAATGTACATTTTTAACTGACACTAATTTAAACGTGCTGTTTTTATCTCTTGTAGTATTTTCCCACTTTGTTATTTTAATAATGTTAGCATCAGGATAAGATTGGCTGATATAAATACTTTCTGTGCTTTCCAGTATCTACAGTGGATTTCAGTCCAGGAATACTATTTAGGAGCAAGGCCTAAGTTAGCTAAGCATGTCTGAAGAGCAAGTAGGTCCCGAGCCCTAATGTTCATTTCTTAGAAATAGCCCAGCAGTTTTGTCTTCACAGACATAGAGCATTCACTATACATGGTCAGTAGGGTCTGGGGTTAACGTTGCTTCTTGGAAGCCACTACTTGTCTCTGTGAGCACTTCTGCCATCATGCTGACTTTCTGAAATGATCCAGGGCTGCCACTCATCATCCCCAGGGATTCACATGAATGTGCTTTGTACCAGTCTTAGGCAGGATAGCCAAAGGAGAGGGTTGCTTGAAATTGCTTTCACATTCCTGTTCCCATGCTAACTTAGCTGACTCCAGACTGCATGTTGAGAACACCAGAAACATTATCATTTAAGGATAGCATTTTCCTGGTCATGGCTTATGGAAAGAGTAGATGTAGTTGGAATATTGTCACAAGCTGTAATCAAGACATATAAAATGCACCCATTCATGTGAGAGAAACGGAAGGGCACCATGCTATAGATATACCTTTGCAGCTCTAGAAAGAAAGAACAGATCATCAGGCATGCTGTAGAACCAAAAGAAGTCCGGATGGAATTGCTTAGAGTACAACCTAAAGTGGCTTTTTAATAATGTCTACTAAAATCATATGCAAAAATCAGAGAAGGCACACAGATAGCTTGGTAAGACCTGGGGGCCCTTCTTGTTAAGATACAGTCCCAGAGAATAATGGCTCTGATTTGTTCTCTCAGATAATATTCAACAGGAGGACTAAGAAGTTTGGGTTCCCCCCTCAGTAGATCAGTGTTTATCCCTGGCATGCAAACGGACTTGGTGTGTCCCTAACACAAAGAGGGATGCTCTCTCAGCCTGGACTCTTAGCGGAGTGTCTGGACCCTACCCTGAGTGAAACTACAGACTCTAGATATCCCCTATGTGGAAGGAAGTGGGGATAGGGTGGGAGGCTCGGGGGGATGGCGAGGAGGTGCAGGAGGAGGGGAGGGAGAAGGAACTGGGATTGACATGTGAAGCAAGCTTTTAAAATTAAAGTAATAAAAAAAAGAAGTTTGGGTTTTCCTACTTTTAAATAATTTATTTTTTCTGACTTATTCTATGTAAAGATTCCATGAGAAATCCTGACCCATATTTGTGATCAAGAAAGCAATTTCTGTTTACTGCATCTCCCATTTTATCTCTTAATTTTAGAGCCAAGAATTTAAGTATGTATACATCACTTCTGTATACCTCCTTGTATCTCACTGTATTGTTGTTTAACTCTGAACAAAAAGGGAACAAATATAATTTGGTTTGGGTCTTTTTGTCTGTGATCTCTCTAGTAGTTTAGGGATAGAATTTGCTGCTTATTCTGATAAGTGGGATTTTATAATTTTATTTTTGGAGAACTTCAAATAAGAGCACTGCATCTATACTACAACCGCACTTCTCCCCTTCTATCTCCTCCTGGGTTCTCCCTCCAAAATTAACAAGCTCTTCTTTAATTAGTATTGTTATATGTATACAAAGTATACCAAGTGCATTTGGCATGATTTTTAGTTACATGTGTCTGGATTAACTGATCACTTGGTATTTGACAACCTGTATGGCAACTTCTCCCTGAAGGAAAATAAACTGTCTTCCCTTAGAGGCCATTGATCACTCATAACCTATTCATCTAGGAGTAGGACCTTTTAAAATTTCCACTGAAGGACATATTTTTAATATAATATTAGCAGATGTTTTGAAGTTCAATATCAACAACCATGTGTGTTTTTTTTCTTATTTTGGGGAAGTTACAGAGTAGGGTTAAACAAGTTAGAAGATCATTAGCTCTAAAGTTGTGTTGCTAATTCAGTCAACAGGTTCATCTTTTTAAGTTGTTGTCTATAAAGTACACAGAGTTCTGAGACTGTCAAATGTTCATTCCCCAACTAAATATGGTTACCCAGGAATCAACCTGAATCCACTGAGAAGGTTAATTTATAAGTTTCAAGGAATGCTGATGAGAAATAAAACTAGTTGACCTGTTCATCACTTAAGTGAAGGATATACTATTGCTTTATGGCTAAATATAAAATGCTTAGGAGAATTTCCAAATGCCCTGCTAACAAAAAGGAAAATATAGACATTTGAACAACTTAAATGTAAAGATCTTGGAAAATGTTTAAAATTTTGTAAGAAAAATTAAGATAGAAATTTGTTACCAACATCTATGTACTTGAAAGAAACTTGTGAAATGTTCTGATTTATGATTTTTTTCCATTTAGGTTTTGAGATATAAAATATAAGAATGACTTATGTGTGAGACAATAAACAGTGTTATGCTTAAAAGTAATTCTCCTGCTTCCCACCAGGAATTATAAGTAAGGCAGAAACAGAACAATTGAGTCATACAATGGGATTGTTTGAAATATGTTTCCAAGACTGTAAAACTCTGTAAGAGTTTTAAATTTATGGAGAAAAAGCCACCCTTTGGTAGAAAAAAATTGTATGTTACTGTGGAGGCTAGAATGGCCAGTTTATTCAATGGGTCACAATTTCTCTCACTATGATAATAATGATCTGAGCACAACTCCAAATAGTGTCTAGACAATGGGACAGTCCAGTTCTGATCCACCTTGCATTCCATGGGTCCTAAATATTACAAAGTAAGTGAAGGAAGGCTTGCAAGAAAGGCACTTAGAGAAGCTCTGTGGGGTACTGTGTGACTTTAGGAAATTAACTTCAGTCTCTGTCCTCAATTTTCTCTTTTTGGAACATTTGTAAGTACCTCATAGTACATAGTGCATAGATGTTCACAGATAACAGCAGCTTGATGCTTACAAGTCTGTGGTGCTGATACCACTGCTTAAAGGTTTTCTCTATGCCTTAGAGGGAGTAGTGTTACTGAACAAGAGTGGCTTGCATCATACATCTGGGATGTTAGCATGTCAGGGTGGAAATCCCTCATGCTTATAGATGCAGAAACTCAGAGTAAATCTTATGCACTTTGCTCTGCACTGAGAGTCAAGAAAAAAGTCTCCACAGGTCTGTGAATATTCAAAAGGAACTCCAACTGCGATGATAATGCTAATCCAGGGATCCAAAGGAGAACCCAGGAGGGAACCATCACCAGGATTTCTATGATTCATCCATGTAACAGGTCAGACATGGATGAGCTTGTTTGGAAAGTACCCAAAAAAGGTGAATAGGACAAATACCCCACAGTGGGGAGAAAAATGTTACTTGCTGATTTTTTCTTCTTCTCCCAGTGGTGATAATGAGAAATTAGAGCAGAAATCGTTGTAAAAAGCCATCCCTACAAAACCGTTTTAAATAAAAAATAATGAGAACAGAACTAATTTACTTAGCTAATTATAACATGCATTTCAATTCAGCCCAAAAGCAACCAGAAATCATTAGCCACATACCCCGCCGTTCTCATCAAGCAGTGGATGAATGGGGACAGACCTGGAACTGGTTCTGCAGAAATGAATCTACCTGCTTCAAAAGGTAATAATCACCATGGGCCTCCCCAGTGTGCTCTGTGCTCTGTGTCCAGGCTCCCCTGGAGCCTTCAGGAACAGAGTCTTCATCTTCACCTTTTTCTAGATGCCTCCCTGGGTGCTGGAGGTACAAAGTGAATCATTTTACATCATTTAATTCATCTCATTAGTGACAGAACAAAATCTCACACTCTTTGGATCCTATTCTCTCATGGGCTTTGCAGCCTATACTTAGCTTGATACAATCTTATCAAGTGATAAGGTTGCAAAATTCTTTCTCACTGTGCTCACACCTGTATATAGTTGATGAAATTAACACCTTTGCTCACCTGACAACCATTAATATTCATTCATTCATTCATTCATTCATTCATGCATTAATCCAGTTAATCAATCAGTGCTATGTAACTTGGACATCACACTTTATTAGGCATTAAGGGACAAATAAATACTTGCATTTTATGATCTTCTAATAGGAATCTTGAGGAAAAATTCTCTGGAATAAGAATGCTGTGTGACACATTATGATATGGTAGCTTTATTTTAAAAAGAATGCAGAGCAAGAGATTGTCCAAACAAAATATATCAGAAGAGCATAATTTCTGCATTGAGAAGAGCAAAGATTAAAAAAAAACAATCAGATAACATCCTTCCAGGCCTTGTACACAAATGACATATAGTAGACAAAGTATACAATGTTACAATGACAAGTTACAATTACAGTGTACAAGTCTTTTGCCTGGTTAGCCATAACTATCCTAGATGTAATAGTGCAGATAAGTCAAGCTATCTCTTGTTATTTCTATTTTGGTGCATGAACCAACACATTTTCACCGTCCTGGGTACTATTCCAAATGAAAGCATCTCAGATTCAGTCCAGACCTGATGAATCTGAGAATATATCTGATCAGGTTCTATGCTTACAGGAACAGAAGAGTAGAAGTACCGTTCTACAGCATATAGTGCACAGTAGCTAACAGGTTAGTCAGGGAATAATAAAAATTAGAAAAATATAATATTAATAACAAACTTCTCAGTCTTAGACAAATATCTGCCAGGATACCAGAGGCTTTGTAGTTGTATTAGAAAAATTTCAGAGTTTTCTTATTTGTGTGTCAACAACAGAGGGCCTGCTTGAAAGCTCTGATGAACACAGTTGCCTCAGTTTTAGATGAATTTGACTACATGTCATTTTCATTGGTTAAGGAAGATAGTAAGCTGCTATTTCTACAGTGTCTCTTCATGTTTGGTTTTTTGTTTGTTTGTTTTTACAGATCTTCTTCAAAGTAGACTAGGAAGATTCACAATTTCAGATAAGACTTATTAAAGAAGACAGAAGATCCCAGAAAATGAAGAAGTCACTTCTATGTTTCAAGATGGACCTTGAAAGGCTTGGGATTTGGAGAATATATGTTATTATACTCAAAACTCTTGATTACAAACCCGTGAGATAACCAATTTAACCTAAGCATGAACAAATGAAAGCAAGGAACCAAGAGCTGAATGGAAGTGCTCCCACACTGTGTTAAAATTTCCTCGGTTGTCTGGAAGAGAGGATTGTGGGACACAGAGGAAACAGCTTATGTTAAGTCCCAGAGAAGGTGTTCTGTACTCCAGCTTCTAGACTAAGGTTTGGGATTCCACAAGCTTGGTAAGAAGAATCGAGCCTTCCTTTTGTGTTGTTTCTAATGTCTATCATCTCATGTCCTAATTTTCTTTTTGTCTGTATGATAAAATACATTGATGAAAAGTAACACAGAGAGGAAAAGTGTGTGTTGGACTGACATTTATGGGTCCTAATTCTTTATGGAGGGATGCCAAGGCAGAAACTCAAGGCGGGAGTTTGAAACCCCAACCTTGGGGATTACTGCTTACTGACTTGCTCTTAGGCTCATAGATAACTGCCATTTTTAAATAGCTCAGGTTCACCTGCTTAAGCATAGCACTGACACCAGTGGACTAGGCTATCTTATATCACCTTACAATAGAAAAGAATGCCCCCAGAGCTGCCTCCAGGCCAAAATGTTGGAGGCAATAGTTCAACCAAGTTTCCCTACTCCCAGAAGTGTGAAGTTGACAACCAAGATTGACTGGCACTGATAGAATGAAAAGACGAATTCCTGGTATCTGAGATGCCAGCAACTGTAGGAATTTTATTTGCCCTTATTACAGCAACATGAGAGATGTAGTAGTGAAAGTTATTTTGAACAAAAAAGGAAACACACAGACACACACTTTTTAATGTATTTTGTGTAGGTTATGTTATGGGGATGTCCTTTTGTAGATGTTTATCTTATTGAGTGATGAATAAAACACTGTTGGGTCAATAACCAATGAGGCAGTAAGATAGGCAGGACTAGGAGATGAGGAGAAGTCTGGGAGAGGTAGGCAAGAGAGCCTGCCAGAATAGTTGTGATTATAGCAGGCAAATGAGTTGCACATCTGACATTCTCTGGTAAGCCAAGACCACATGGAAATACGTAGATTAATAGAAACGGGTTGATAACTAAAACAGAGCTAACCTAATAAGAAGCCCTAGTTATCGGCAACAATATTATAAATAATATAAGTCTCTTAGTGTTCATTTGGGGCTCAAGAGCCAAGGAACCTAGCCAGGACAAAAAACCTATAGTAACAGCAACAAGAGAGATGCAGTAGTCAAAGTTATTCTGAACAAATAAGTGATACACACAGACACATATTTTTACTGTTAAGTTGTGTGGTTATGGGTGATAATTCCTGTGGTCTTCTGTCAGTAAGATAGAGCCCAAGAAACGAAATGGCCAAAGACCTGAGTGAAAAAATAGGATGAAATTTAGTTGCACTTTATGAGCCTAAGAACCAGTGGCTATGGTGTTTAAATCAGAAGAAAACAAACTTCTTAATCCCAGTGAACAGTAGACCCAGTGAATATGGACCCTGAAATTAGATGATATCTTCTCACAATGGTGAAAGAGAAGTTTTATTATTCAAATGTAATTGAAAATTTCTTCCATAGACATCCTCAGAGAAGCACAAGAAAAAGAAGGATATTAGGAAGAGAAATGTTATAGAACAATATTTTTGTATACTGTGAGAACGTGCCTTTGCCAAGGTACCTTCTGATAAAAGAGATGACTGGCCAGTAGCTAGACAGGAGGCATAGGCAGGACAGCCAGACACAGAGGAGAATGCTGAGAAGAGGGCAGAGTCTCAGATGTTGCTAGCAGATGCAGAGAGAAGCCAGAAGAACATGCTTTGTAGAAAGAAGATACTGCCAAATAAGGTTAATCTAAAATGTAAGAGTTAGCTAGTAACAAGCCTGAGCTATCTGATAAGCATATATAATTAATTCAGTCCATTGTACTTATTGTGAATCTGGCACTCCCAATGAAAAACTCTGCCTACAAAACCAATGTCTTACCAGCTACCTAGGAACTGCTAACCTAGTAAACTTACGTGCATCTACCACAAATTAAGAAGATAGAAATAAGAAGTTTCACTGTGCATTTTATTTGGTTTGCTAAATATGTTTATTGTCTTTATGGAAAAAATCTTCATAAAAATTCTTTATGTCTCATCAGCTCATTCCTGAACATTAAGGCAGCTTACCTTCTTCTGGACAACCTGGTCTTCCATCTTCTAAGCAACAGACATCTTATTATTAACTTTTCTCTTGTATTCTCATACACTGGGTTTTCCTGGTAGCATCATGAGCTTTCTTACCATCACGTCTGGAGGTACGATATTCTTTATTAACTGAGAGAACTATTTGTTAGAAGCATCTTAATCTTCCTCTATTAAGTAATGTGTGTAGTCTGCAACACTCTGACCAACACTGTGCCTCTGATGTATTCTGTACTGAAGCTGCCTTCAGAATCATAATGAGAAAAACTCTTGGTACTATGAGGGAGACACAACCTCTACCCACAGATCGCTTCAGGATATCTAAAACTTTATTACCAGTTGTAGTTCTGACAAGACCTGCATCCAAATAGCAAGTGAAGACAACAGTCTGACCATCAATGCTTTCCACATTGTATTCCTCTCCAATCAACTCCATTTGACTCTCATAAATCTTGCTTATGCTAGATCTATTGAGAAGCCTGTGGGCCAGCAGCAGGCCAGTGCAACAAGCTTCAGGGTAATTTGTCAGGCCAGCTTTCATAGCATAATTTCGTAGTTCATGTTCATATGCTGACAGACTATCAGATCCCCTTCTATACGGACATATTCAATCTGACAGATGATTTCTCTTTCAGTTACATGAACTATCTTCCTCCATTTGTGTATGCTATACTTAATTTTTGTCCTGGATCACCAATCATTTCAGAGGCACAGTAGTTGGTTTTAACCCTCACCACCTTCTTAATCTTACCTCATATCTCTTAAGGTCGACTTTATTCTTGACAACTTTCATAAACACTATCCTGTGGGGGGAAAACTGTAATTGCAGCTCCATATACAGCTGTAGGTCTGGTGGTGCTAGGGGGTAAAATCTCACAGTGTAATTTTAGAATGATGAACAAAATTCTACATATACTATGAAGGATGATGACCCCATTCTATCTCCTGCAAAGCTCAGCTTCTGACTTCTTCCCCACAGTAAATAAAACAAGATGCAGCTCACTAAGACATCAACAAACCCTCCTAGATTACATGTCTGTCTCTGTCAAAGGGCACTTAACAGTTATATTAAGTTTTCCTTCAGAAAATGATAGTACGTACAACTTTGATTTCTGATGTGAACGCTGATACATGCGGCAGAGACACTGGCTGGATATCAAGGCCAGCCCCAGATCTCTCACGCACATTTCCTATACTGTGTTCACCAGCTGAGCCAACTTGTGTGATGAGGAGCACACACATGGGTGACACATCTTTTCATAACCAGTAATTCTATGCAAGTTCATTGGAAATCTATAATTTGCTACTTTGGAAACAATGTAGAAAAACAAAATATCAATGATGCTATCATAAAAATAGTATTCAGCTTTCTCCACTTAAACCCATAATTAAGACAGTGTTGAATGTTTATTAGAATCCAACGATAAAGCAGTTACCTCAGTATTGATGAGAACAAGTACTGTGAGTGAAAAGAGGATCTATTAAGGAAGAAGGAATATTTATTTCATATTGAGATAGCTAAAATAGTGGCATTAGACCACAGTTCATTCAGCATCTTTAGAGAACCATTTTTTTCTTTACTGAAAGTATTGCCTATTCTAATGGCAGACAGGGAAAAACTGAATGTTATTATCTTATGTCAATAGATGAGGATTGTAATAATAGTATGCCAAGCACTTTTCAAAGGGATATCTGGGATAAATTGCAAATTTGATTTCTTGGACATGACACTCATCTTCATGCCAATTACCTGGGATTTTAGTTTTGAATTTTCCTGAATTTGACATTAGGATCTGTAAAAATGGATTCATTCTGTGATTGAAAAGTCTAGGGATGAGAAAGGAATTTTAAAGTGACAATTGGCACAGTGGGTCAAAGACAGGGAGATTCAGAAGATGGACTGTGAACTTGTACTTGCTCACTATAATCTTGGGAAACCCACGTTAAATGCCCAAACTTCATAAGGTATAAATCAAGGATTTAGGCAGGTAATACCCCATATGCTTCCATGGAGACTTTGTCCATGTGCACACTGAGAAACATGATTTGTCACCCTGCTCTACAAGCAACTCCTGAGCACTAAGTTGTTTCATTTTCAAAAGACATATGTTGACATCTTGACCTCATGAAACTCAGGATGTAACTAAATGTGGTCACTGGGTCTTTAAAGAAGTGATAATATTACCATGACATCATTATTACACTTTCTAATCCTATCTTACTGATGTTCTCATAACAAGAATAAATTTAGAAATGGGGTGATGAAGAGAAGATAGTCTGAGATTGGGGATTAGAAGACGATCTTCTACAAGCCAAGTTGAAGAAAAGAGAGAGAGTTCTGAGACAAAATCAACCCTGAACTCAGACATCTAGTCGCCAGAACTGTGGGGAAGTAAGTTCATGCTAGTTAAGCTTGAAGTGGGAGGTGTTTTGCTCTGATGATGCTAGCAAGTGAATGTCGCACCTGTGTGTCAGGATGACACCTATAGAATCAGCCACTGGGTTGGAGCAGATAGTCCCAGGAAGGTAAGATCAACTGAGAGAGATGCAAGCCTTTTTCCATATCACTGACTTTCCATGCGATTCTTCTTAACTCCCATGTGAAAATCCCTTGTATTGGTTCTACTCCTGGGTCATTGAGCCAAGTCCATCTGCGTATGCCTGAGGAACCAGTGTGTGCTCAAGCCTCACCTGGGGCATCTATGTGTGTCCTAGTTCCATCTTCTGTTGGCATAGTCATCCCCAATGTTTATTTTCCACTGTGTACTTCGACTTTCACCTTCTGTGTATGACCTTCATGGTTGCTGAATCCTCATTTCTTCTTAGGTCCTGGGATGTAGGCAGGGTGGACTGAGAACTAAAAAGGTTCTTCTGTGCATGCCTGAGACATTCGCAGTTGTTTTATATCAGGACCCTCTGCGCATGTGACAATGTGTATGAATCTGCAGTTTCTTGCAAACATTGGAAAGGATGGGCAGCAGGAGCAAAAATCTGTGCTGTAAAAATAATAGTCATGCAAAATAAAAAAAGAAGAAAATCACATTTCAGCTCCACAATAATTTAGTTATTCATTTTTTGTCTTCTCTGTATAAATACTTTAAAATTGCAATCATGCAATAGAAAAGAGTTTGTTCTCTGCTGTTCTTGTATTGCAATGGAGATACAGTTCCTCACTGCTGTGTAATCTTAATTGTTATTTTCAGTCTCTGCATAACTATCTTAGTCTGTTTTACATTGCTGTGACAGACTCCCACAAACTGAGTAATTCATGAAAAACAGAAGGTGCATTTTCTTGCTTTCCTGTTGTAGAGGCTGGGATACCCAATGCAAGGTCAAGGGTCTCCTACCTAGTGGGAACTTTCTCGCCTGCCACTTCAAATCATGCCCAAATCATAAAGCAGGGAAGGAGGAAGGGGGCTGGTGAGGAGGGAATCAGAAACAGATAGAGACAGACACAGAGAGATGAGCGACAGAGACACAGACAGGCAGAAACAGAGAGAACAAACAATTCATTTTAATCACAGCTTTAGTCCATTGATAGCAAACTTACTTACTCAGTCCTGTAGTAAATGCATCAATCTAATTGGGACAGCACCCTCATGATCTAATCAGTTTCTAATGATCCTTTCAATAATAATGTACTGCAGATAACACTCATTGTATGAGCTATAGAAAATACCCAAACACATCTGTAACAAGACACTTTAATGGCTGCTTTAAATGTCTCCGGTTGTTTTAAATAATACTGAAGTGAATATATTTCTTCTTCTTTTTGTAAATGGTGTTCCTAAGAAAATTTCCCAAAAGGAAAAAAAGAACTGATTGTTTTTATGATTTTTAAAATGCATTGGATTTTCAAAAAGTTGTAACAGCAGTGGCCATCTGTATAGTACAGGGGCACATTTGTTTCCTTTCTACTTCATCATAAATTGGGGTGATCATTATTTTGTATTTTTTTATTAAAAGCAGAATATGACCTTCATTTTGTTTTGGTAGTTATTCCTTGAACTAAGTGTTCAGAATCAGACTTATTCAAGTCTGTGAATTTATCTTCTTATTAACAGATTAAGTAGTGGCTGGGAGGAATGAATATTCATAAGTCATTGTCTGCTAGGCAATTTACTGTGGGTTTAGCTTTGCTACATTTTAATCCTCACAGTAACATCTCACCTGAGACTCTCCTTGCTTATGAAATGTGGGGGGCCTCACTGGTCTAGCAGGCACAAGAGGTGAATTGCAACTAAGAACTCTTTCCAGAGACAAGTCCACTGGTATTGTTGGGTGGATTTCTAGATTAGAGGCATGCACAAAGAAGGCCCCCAACTGGATAGTTGGTTGGGATTATCTAGCAGGACAAACCAATACAACAGAATATGCATAACAACAGAACACCAACACAACAGAAAATACATTACAAGGGAGTATAGGTAGGTTTACATGATAATGGATGTATAGTACAAGGCTGTCTACACACAGGAAAAGCTGAGAGTGTAATAGCAACTTAGTCCATATGTTTGGATGTATAGGCGCTGTCATTCAGATGCAGAAGGTCTGGAAGATTTCTTCCTGGAAAGCCCCTCCTCCTTAGCCTACATTAGAAGTTTCAAAAACCTGGGTTTTTAATGGCAATGAAATAGCTGCAGCAGACCCCAGAAACATAGAAGATGAACTTGCTAGCAAGAAGCAAATGCAGATACCCAAAAGGCAGGCATCTTCACAACTGGTCCACTGTCCAATGGCGTGGGCATTCTGCAAGGGGGGGGGGGTTCTCCCTCTGTTAATCTCTCTAGGAAAAAGATCAAAGATTTGCCTACGTCTAGTTGATCCCTGATTCAGTCAAGTTGACAACCAAAGTTAGTCTTCACACTATGTGGTGTGTGTGTGTGTGTGTGTGTGTGTGTGTGTGTGTGTAAGAACTGTTTTGTCACAGGGAAAACAGTAAAAACTGATTGATGAATTACTAGTCCAGGCTATTGACCCCTGAATATATTAGTTGAACTCAGAGGCCTCACGTGCTGTGGATTAAATTCGCATGAGGAAAAAACTGGGACTGTTCTGTGGGCAGCCCAGACAGAGGATCTAGACCCATAGAGCAAATATTTAAGCATGGGATGACTTAGTACCGCAGAAGGGTGAATCTTATTTAATGATCTAGTTAAATCTCACTAAAAGGAGAGATTCACATTTGATATTACCTGCCCACATTTAGTTCTCAGAAGTACTGAGAAGCAGACAAGACACTCTCAGAATCATTCCCAGGTACTAATATAGGATTCGGTAATCTGTGTTATGGGCTTGGGAGATAGCTCAGTCAGTAATACACAGGGACCTGAGTCCAATCCCCCAAACCTATGTAATAGCTGGACATGTTGCCTCATGCTTGTAATCCCTGAGATAAGGAAGCAGAGACAGCCAGATCCCCGAGTCTCACTGTCAAGCTAGTCTAAGTTATTGGGTGAATCCAAGGACAATAAGAGACTCTGTCTCAAAACAAAACAAAACAAAAAACAAAAAAAAGCAAAACAAACAAATAGCACAGGTGTATATACGTATATGTACACACACATACACACACACACACACACACACACACACACACACACACACATATATGTTTCCAGTCCCCCCAGGATGTCCCTGCTAAGCAGACACATTGGGACATGGGAAAATCTCACTTCTATGGCTTTGTGGATGCTTGTTCCATGTATCTAATTAAAATGAAAGTCTTTTATAGCCGCTTTTAGCTGCTTAACCAGCACCTCTGTAATGTGGTTCCTGAATGCTCTGGAATTCCATGTAAATGAAACATTTTTGCTTCTTCAACTCTACCTGGTGATCACTACATGAACTCTCCAAAACCTTCACAAACCTGCAATTTATCAGATTTCTTCGATACGTTCCCATCTCAGTTCTTACGTATGTTAATACTGTATTTCTCTCCTGCTACCACAATCAGAATGTCTGCTCTCATGACAAGGCTCAGCTCTGAAAACCTCCTCCCTTTTAACCCCCCCCCCCAGTAATTGTTATATTCACACTCTGGATGAAGAGCCTGAGATAAGGGTTTAATTTGGATTAATAGGATAATTACTATGTGACAAATGAATGCCAAATACTGTGAAGGCTCACTTTGTGAGGGAGCTCTTGGTTTGACAAAGGTTGACTTTCAGGTGTGTTGCCTGAATTCTGAACCTCAGAAATATTTCCCAGGTTTCTGATGAATTTTTGGTTCAAACATACAGTACATCCTTGCTGTTTTCCTGGGTATCTTTAAGAGTCAAGTTTCACCTCTTTTCCATGGAATCATGTTATCATTCCCCAGGTTATTGACCTTGTGCTGCCCCCACCCTCCAAGTGCACCTTCAGAAAAGGTGGAGAGAGACTTTGAATTCTACCAGAAGATGAGTACACCCTGCCTCTGACAGGCAGGCAGCCTGTGTTCACCAGGACATCCACTATGAGCTGCTGCTGTGATTGTTTCTCTGCTTCTCATTCCTGTAAACCATGAGTTCTTTCACGTGCCAGGGCCTGGAATTAACACTCTGGGCAGCAAGGGCAAGATATGCAGAATGGGGAATAGCCTCAGAGCTACCTCACTTCAGTAGGCACAATACTAACATCTAACACACCTTCTTCAGAAGAAGAAAACATGACCCACTAAGGCAAGAAATGTGGCAAAGATGCTTGAAATAGTGAATGTCAGAAGCTGAATTCAAACTGGAAGTGGACTTACTCTACAGTCTGTTGTATTATGCACTTTGCACTTGTGTTTTCACCACCCGAACCCATAGTAAGGTCACAGTGTATAGCATAAACAATACATATATTTACAAAATGGTAAGATTCATCAGCAGTTGTCCTCTGCTAAATGTCATGCTTGGTTCCACATAGTGTAGGTATCTGATCTGTGGACCTGTAATCGTGACCATACCCCTTTGGGTGTGTCTTCAGGCAGATGGAAGTGGAAAGAGAGGAGCTGGAGGTGTGGCTTTCCTTGGCCCACTCTTTCTGTAGGGTCAGCAGATCTGATAGGAAGAGTGGGGGAATTCTCCTGTGGTCCTTTTTATTTATCTGTGAAATTATTCACCAATAAACACCCACTTATCATTTATCTTGGGTCTAGTGATATAATTACATCCTTGCCTTCAACACAGACTTTGCTAAGATATATTTTTATAAATTCTGTGTGTGTGTGCATGTGTGTGAGTGTGTGTCTGTGTGTGTGCGCGTGTGTGTGTCTTCCTGTGTGAGAGTACAGGTGTATATTAAGCATGTAGCCTCTGAGGAAGTCAGCAGACAACCTCGGGTATCAGTCCTTAATACCTCCTTGTTTGAGACAGTATCTTTCACTGTTTGTTAGTGTGTACACCACACTAAGTGGCCTGTGTACTTCTGATGATTCTACAGTCTCTGCCTCCCACATTGTCTGAGTAGCACTGTGATCACAGATTCAAGCTATTGAACATAGCATTAGGAAGAGTCTGAAGATTAAAATGCTGGTTTGCACACCTGCAAATGCTTCACTCACTGAGCCTTCTCTCGGGCCATAGATTACCTTCCAGCACTGTAATCTAAGCACTGTAAATCTGTCTACATGGTGCTTCCAGTGAAGATGAGATGACACTGGTTGTGTCTGAGGACAGGGTAGGGCCGCCTGACTTTGCCTACTATTTCACTAGCTCGCATCTCAGGAAAGTGTAAACTGCTGGATACATGAAGTACTCACTGCTCTTCTTGTTCTGTTTTCCCCCAAATGTTCACCACTTGCATTGTACAAAACACTTATTTTCCAACTATCTTCAGTCTACCAACTGGAACTTCTCTGTACTCTGAAGTGCATAGTGAATTCTTCCCATATGCCTCACAACAAATATGCTCCCATACAGAACATCTAATAATCCACTGTCTACTATACATACTCTTTCATTGTTCCATGGCCAGTGTGAACAGCCATGGGTGGGATAACACAGAGTTCTACCTGGCCTCATGTACACATTTTATTCCTTATTATATTATGATTTTCTTCAGTTGGTGTACTGCAACTGTGTGTTAGTTTTCCCATCTATGAAAATGGGATGATAGTAATGCTACCAGTTTCATTGCTCCAGAGGGAGATAAAAGAATTAAAGTATCCACTAAACCTACACCAGTCCCTACCTCATAACAAGAGTGTTGTCTGCCTGTGATCCTTTAGCATGCTTTTCTTCATGTACATCGATTCCAGTTTCTCAGGTAAATATCATGCTTTGTACACAGGCTTTCTTCTCTGTTCCCATTCTCAATCTCTCTACGGAATCATCATCATTTTTTCTGTTTTTTATATTTTGCTATGTTTCTTATTAGCGTATCTATATAGATCTATATAGATGTGCATGAGACATACTGTACACACAGTCATGCACCCAGTGAAAATGCCAGAGCTTCAGTAAGAATCATGGTCTGTTTATTGTAGTGAGGCTGATAAATATAACCATCAAAATATTAATAATCTTTTGCAAAAGAATAAACTTGACTGGGTATTCGCAGCGCATGTCTTTAACCCCAGCACTCAGGAGGCAGAGGCAGGTGGATCTCTGTGAGTTTGAGGCCAGCCTGGTATACAGAGGGGAGTTCCAGTACAGGCTCCAAAACAACACAGAGAAACCCTGTAATGAAAAACCAAAAAAAAAAAAAAAAAAGAAGAAGAAAATTTGTTCGTGTGTGTGTGTGTGTGTGTGTCTGTCTGTCTGTCTGTCTGTCTGTGTGCCTGTATGCAAGGCTAATGTGTGCCCACACTGCAAATACAAGCCAAATATGCCACGTCCTTAGTGGATGACCTTAGGGGAGAAGACTAGAAGTCTTCACACTTTGACTGTCATGTCTAAGCTTTAAAATAGTGTCTGAGACTATTTTGTGGGAATTAAAGTACTAATGAAATAAAGTGGAAAATGAAAAGGAAGTTTGAAAAGTCAATTGTTATTCTTTTTACTCTTCTGATTTTTCCCCCTTTTAAAATTTAAGTTAGAAACAAGTTTGTTTCACATGTCAATCCCAGCTCCCTCTCCCTCCCCTCCTCCCCATTCCTCCCCACAAGACCCCCAGTTCCCACCCGGTCTCCACTCCAATCCCGAGGTAGAGTGAGGCCCTCCATGGTGGGTCCCCAGATTCTGTCATGTCATCCAGGGTAGGGTCTAGGCCCTCCTTCAAGAGTCCAGCCTGAGAGAATATCCCTCATTGTGGGATGGGCACTCAAAGTCTATTTTTTACCCCAGGGATAAATACTACCCAAGGCCCCATAGATTATCTAGGCCTCCTCATTGACACCCACATTCAGGGGGTCTGGGTCAGTCCTATGCTTTCCACACAGCCATTAATCTAGAAAGCTATAGGAACTATACCATTCCTACAGAATTCATGTCCCTCTGAAAGAAGGACATTTGTGTGTGTGTGTGTGTGTGTGTGTTTCTTTATATTCCTTATTTGTAGTACATGACTACTTTTATCTATCTAGAAACTCTGCAATTTGAAGTATAATAGTCACTTGGCCCTGGGAGTCCTTTGGATTACATAACCACATAATACCAACACTCTTTGTTCTTCAATGGTTGCAGATGAAGACTCTGGTTGATGATGTTTCAGATGAAGAGATGTCAAAAAGATTAAGCATAGAGGGGAAAATTATCAGGTGCATCTTATAACCTGATTATTGATTCTAGAATATCTAGATAATTTCCAGAACATTAAATACTTACACTGACAAAAGACAGGAACACATAATAAAGTATTAAATGTGAGTTCTTGTATGAGCCTTTGTAAACAGAAAAAAAATATCTCCTATTAAAAAAGAAAAGACCATGCATGGGTTGATATCCTGATGCTAAAGATTTTCATAAAATCTTAACTTCTAATCCAGTCCATGATTTCTTTATCTCTCAGTATTTCTTAAGGAGATGTGCCTACAAGGATGGCAATAAAATGAAATAATATGTAATACTCCTTTGTTATTTTATGCACCTCAGAACATTTTCAGATTACTCTCAGGGTCTGTTTCAGGTGATGTTCTGTCACCTTATTCTAGGACCAGAGTACATGATTAATCCTCAACCAACTGATTACAGTGTATTCACATGCTGAAATAAAATCGTGACTCAAATGCAATTAACTTTTTCTGAGGCCTTATAAATGTTATGCTGAATTTTGCTATCTGACATGAACATTTATTCCAACTCATACTGTTGAAATAGCTGTTACTTCCAACTTCAGAAGAATGTATTTGAAATGGTACCCATCATGAGGACACAAATTCAATGAAAATGTTGAGCAATACCCTTCTTTCATAAGAAGAGAGGGCAAGTGAGAATAATTGTATAGTCCCATGAATTGATATTATCCAAATTATAGACCATCTCCCAAGTACAGCCAATGAAAAGCAATGTCATTTGTGCTGGGTGGTCTTTATTATTATGAATTTCTTTATTTAAATAAAACAATCTTATTTTATATACCAATCCAAGTTCACTTTCCCTCCTTCTTCCCATCTACTTCTCAGAAAAGTTGAAGCCTCTCATGGGGGATCATCAAAGTCTGTCACATCATTTGGTCACAGGACCGAGGCCCTCCACCCTGTATCTAGGGTATTCCTCCATAGGGATTTGGCTCCAAAACTCCAGTTCATGAACTGCAGATAATGACTAGCTCCATTGCCAGTAGTCCCATAGACAATACAAGCTGAAACAATCCTGTACAATAAAGGGTCATCTGGGGGCATCACCATTCCTGACTTCAAGCTCTACTATAGAGCTATAGTAATGAAAACAGCTTGGTTTTGGCACAAAAACAGACAGGTGGACCAATGGAATCAAATTGAAGATTCTTATATTAATCCACACACCTATGAACACCTGATTTTTGACAAAGAAGTTAAACTTACACAATAGAAAAAAAGAAAACATCTTCAACCAGATGCTTACATGTAGAAGATTGCAGATAGTTCCATGTCTATCACCATGCACAAAACTTAAGTTCAAATGAATCAAAGACCTCAATATATATCCAACCACACTGAACCTCTTAGAAGAGAGAGTTTGACGTACCCTTGAATGAATTGGCACAGGATACCACTTCCTGAATATAACACAAGTAGCGCAGACACTGAGGTCAATTAATAAATGGGACCTTCTGAAACTGGAAAACTTCTGTAAGGCAAAGGATGCATGCTGGGTGTTCTTGATATTTACTGCCGGGTTAAGGAGTCTTGAAAATTTCAGTATCTGTGTTTCAAGCTTTAGGGATGAGACTACACTTAGAAAGCACAGCATTGGTGTGCTATCTCTAATATTTCTTTCCTCATATGTCATTCTTCTGATCTCTTACCCTTAAAGTATGCATCTTCAAAGAACATGTAGAAGAAATGGAAATATAGAACAAGACGTCATGACTTCAGTTCATAGCTTATCAGGTTCAGTTCAAAGAAACATACACACACATGCAGGCGTACACACACACGTGCACACGTGCATGAGCGCGTGAGCACACACACACACGCGTGTGTATATTATTGTTGAACTTGGGTATTTGGTTCTTTTTCTGTCAAATGTATTAATAAACATAATTGGATGTAGACTGGCCATATAGATGTCAATGTCACTTACAGCCCATTATCTATTTGTCTTTTTCTATCTATCCACCAATCAGTTAGCTTATACCTATCTTTCTCTTCTTGGTCTATTCATTTATCCAATACACATGTAATCTATAAAACATTGATAACCATAACTACTTAGAACTTGTTTTTAAGATATATTGAAATTATTTATTTGTATGAATCCATGACTAATACTCAATAATTACTTCGTGGATAATACAGGAAATCACAAGTAGACATTTCTATTTTTGCAAAAGTAAACTTGTCTAAATTACAGCTGCCTGTGGAGTTGGAAACGGTGGAAGAAAAGGCTAGAGGGAAATCTTGTGAAGATTTTTATCTCTATATTAACAGAAAATGCAACATGAGACTCTAACTAAGAACATTGGCCTTCATAGATCAGGTAGGATGTTCCACAAAGTCATTTCCATTTGCAAAATAGTGGATGGTGAAATGCAAAGGGTCCTAATAAATGGAGTGCATAATAAACATTATGTGTGGTCATTTAGTATGAAAGATGCATTTTGTTCTTATACTCTGGATTAATCCATCATGCAGATGGAGATTCACTGTAGAGCTCTAAAGTCTGCTAGAAGCCTCTAACAGAAGGCATTGTTCTCATATTGAACTCCTTTCTAAGCATCTATTTTTGCATCATCAGATTCTCATAGGTGAGATATAAAGAATAAAGAAAGAGTAGAAAGGGAAAGAATGGAGAGGCATACAAAGAACAACAAAGAGAAATAGGAAATGAAGTAAGAACCGAAAGGCTGCTAGTAATTAATTATGTTAAACTTATTGTAGTAGTCACCAATGTCAGACAGAATATATGAAAACCTTCTTATATTTCATAGTGACAAGGTACTATTAGCTCCCTTTATAGAAAGTAAATCACATTTAATTTAATGATTTTATAGAATGGTATCACTTAGTCATACAACAGAGCTAGAGGGAACTAGCATTTACACTCTATTCTTCTGTCCTTTCTTTCATGTTTTTCCCTCTGAAGAACACTACAGCAAGACACTATCTCAAGAGCAGAAATCAGAACCCCACCAGACACCAAATCTACTAGCTCTTTGATCTTGATCTCCGCAAACTTTAAAAGTATGAGAAACAGATTTCTGTGCTTACAAATTAACTAGCCTGTGGCATCTTTGAGAAGAGCACACATGATCAAATAAATAAAACCTTCCCAATCTGTACATTAAAAAGCCTGAAGCATAATTCTGAACTGAAATACATAACCAACTCTCCATTTAAGTGTTTTTTGCTTTCTAAGGTTATGTGCTTTCAGTTATATGATATCAACTGTCTGCCAACAATATTAAGTATAATATGAAATAAAGAATTCATAAAACTTAGAATAATATTCGAATTTGTGCGATCATATAATACTCTGACCAACTTTTTTTCCATGCAGTTTGTTAATCATCTGTTTTTCTAGTCTTTGAGCTACTTTCTTGTTAATTACTTGGTAGCTGTCTTGGTATCAGAGGACTTTCACAACTTTTCAGAGCTTATGTGCAAAGAACCCTGTAAAATAGTTTACTGCTGTGTTATAACATCTTATTATAGAGGCATTGCCTCAGCCCACATCATCACAAAAACATATATTGAAGCATCCATTGATAGCCACAGGGAACTGATTCCAGAACTTCTTCAGACACTAAATTTTTGCAGGTGCTTAATTCCCTTTAATACAGTATGTAATATCTGCACATAAGGTACTCTGTTCTTCATTCACATGTAAATCAACTCCATAAAACACTTGTACAATGGAAATGCTGCTGACAATGTATGTAATATTCCTAATTCATAAATTAAATTTTGTAATAAATATATGTACATTTTATTTATTTGCTATCTTGTGTTTTGGGCCTACACTGTGAAGGTTATAATATATTCCCTGTATAGAGTGGGCATTACGCTGTAGGAAAGAAAATGTTTAACTGTTCTATACTTTAGGTTCCCTTTGAAATTAAGTGCTTTTTGTTTCCTTTCCATGTTGTTTGACATTGAGATCCTGAAAGTGTGCATGACTGTGATTGCTGTAATCCCTCAGTCAAGCTCTTAGGAAGAATGAGCAACACTGCTTTTGTTGTCTGTTCTTGAGGCATTTGGAATACTATATATTATAAGTGGAATTGATTTAGTTTGAAAGCTTCATCCTCATCATATTCAAGCACCCATTAAAAGATGACATTTGATATTCTGAAGACACTAATATCTTCATGACCCAAAAATTTTGAGATCCTTTTCAAATATCATTAGAGTCATTTAGTCATAACAATGTAGTGTTGAGTACAGTATATTATGTATTTACTAAAATGTCAGTTTTTCTATGAAGAAGAGAAGTACCTTGGTGGTACTTCTATACTATACACAGTCACCCACTGTTCTTTGGGACAGATCCAACTAGCAGCTGGTCCTCCCTCCACCACATCCTTTTGCTAGACAATCATGATTGGATGTAAGCCATTGTTTGTTTGACCATATCTCCTGCATCTGACATCCATTCTCAGTGCCTCAGTCACTCATTCATGCACACATCAAATGGACATTGAGTGCCTATTGTCTCACACAAACTGTTTTACAAAAAGTATCACCATGAATCAAGAAGATAAAGCAAATACAAATTACAAATGACACATTCTGGTGATGAAAACATTTATTGACATCAATAAACTATGCACCCTCATTCAGATGCTCATTCATTCAAATTTTACAAACAATGACAAGTGCAGAGAGAGTCTCTCAGATGTTTCCAATCATGTTAGTATGCAAAGTTGGAGAAACTGAATAGAAATCTATAGCTATTTGTCTGTAATATTAAATTATGTTCATTTTTGTATTTTGCCTTGTTTATACTCTTAAAACTTGGAGGATAAAAAATGGACACACATGGTTAAACCATCTTTTACGTTACGATTTTGAAAGAACTATTTTTATTATTTTGTTTTTCAAATAGTATTTTTGTGCAAAATGTAACTAGATAGATAAATTTATATAGATAAACAGAAATAGAAATAACAAACATACAACTTCATGGGATCCAACACCCCATGGTCTCTTTGTTCATCCATATACTTGTGGAATACACACACACACACACACACACACACACACACAAATCTTTAAAAAAATCTTGTAAAATATATTGCTGTTAAAAACACTACCAAACACATTAGCTTGAAATATCAATATTTGTATTTGCGGGTCTTCTGTTTGGTGATGGCCACCCTGGTTCCCTTTATAGTTCTTCAATTTAGGTTTTCCATATGACTCTAGCCTTCTGGCCATCACAGTATGAGGGATATGTCATTTCTATGAATACAATGACACGACAATATTTGCTATAACTCATTTGAAGCCTTTGTTGACACAGCATCCCCTTATAAATGCTTCTCGTGTATCACACAGCCAGTCTAGAAAACCTTTTCAACTCTCTAAAGAAATTCCAAAAGGAGCACATTAAAAAGCATGTGTGAAAGACGGTGCAGGATATGGGACTAGAGAGTCATTTATTATGGCCTTAGAATATCCTACCTTGCTTTCTAATGGATACCATGAACAAGAATTGAAACATCTATTTCACACTTGTCTTTCAAAAACACACAAAGTGACCCCTGAGCCAAGGCACTGCCAGCAAGATTCCTAGCTTTGTAAAACTAAAGATACTTGGGACTGGAAAGAAGAGCTCAGCCTTAACCTAGAAGCTTTGCTCTTGATATATTTGTTTTCCTCATCAGTAAAATTTGGCTTCTTTAATTATTTTGTCAGCTGGTTAAAATACATCAGGAAACTTTCATCTTCACAAGGAACAGGTTTCTTGAGAAGGAGCTGACTGAGGTTTGCAATGCCTAGCAATGGCATGATGGACAGTGCGCAATGTTTGCAATATGAAGAGTACTAGGTCAATAGTTTTGAAACTGCAAACTACTTGGTAAATTTTGGACCTGGCTTAAAAACCCAGATGTCTAAGCCAAAATTGAGATGTGTGGATCAACTGTCAAAGACTTAATAGGCAGAGTTGTTGCTGTTGTTAATATGGCTGTACACTTAAAAAACATGAAAAAGGTCTTAAAATGCCAAAACTTGAGTCCAACCATAACATTTTTTAAATTAATATTGGCTTAATTTTAAAACAGTACTTTCTTACAGATATCCTCCCACAGGCTTTAATATGCAGACACTTGGTTATTACTTTCAAAATTAATTATTGTTTTTGAATGCCACCATTTGGCAACATATAGATAAGCACACACATAAATTTGCACACACACCTACACATACATATGCATGCAAACACACATTTTTACACACATGCATGTTTATGTACACATATCTTCTGGAAGATCTTGCCTGTTCAAGAAGAAGAGGAAGGTTTATCTACTGTTACTCATTACTACAAAGGCTTTATGAATTAAGTTTCCTTCTGAAGAATCACACTACTACAGAGTCCATCAGGAATTTTAGTACTAGGTCTGAAGTACAAACAATTAAGATGACAACACTTCAATGCTTTCAATAAGAAAAACCTGAAAAGACAAAGGTAAGGCTTTCTTATAATTTCCCAGAGTCTCAGTTTCTGTGGTATGTCAGTAGTACCCTGAAGGATGGACAATCAGGTGTCTATAGTCAGGTACCCATAAACATAGCACATATGCTTCTCTGTGGCAGAAGCTAGAAAAACATCTGGGTAAATCTACAAAACAGGCCTGAGAACGCTTCCTCAGAACTCATCTGTAGATATGGCCCATGGCTAGCATTGGGAAACATGGATTTCAGGAAGCATACCACAGTCCCAGAGCTGAAAATAGGGCTGACTGTGTTTAAGCTATTCATTCAAACTATGTGGTTTGGGTTGAACAAAGATTGTCTTTGGGGAGTTTGAAATTTAGGTATTTGCTATGCAGAAGGTGACCTCAATAAAAATGTTGGGCACTGAATCTCTAATATGCTTCCTGAGTACATAATGCTTAATCTTCATTTTCACTTTGTTATTAGAATCCAGAGGACTGGAGAGTACTCTAGGGAGAATGGACCTATTTCTATCTGACTTCACTCCGTACATCTTTTGACAGTGAGGGTTATGCTTTGGATTGTTTTACTCTAGGAAGGCTGATGGTATGCTACATCTATAAGTCCTCCTGCTAACTCACAGATCCAAGAATGGTCTTGGATGCTCCCAACTGTAGGGAGGTGAAGGAGTCTGGGTATGGGCAGAAACAAATAAGGACAGCAAATATCTATTTTAGCCCACAGTTCTAGGTTACAGGCTATCATGGAAGGGAAGTCACAGTAACCTAGGATTGTATGTAATGGAGCTACTATGAAGGTTGATTATAGAATTGGGACAAATGAATTGGGTGACAACAGTTCAAAGGACGGAAGGTAGACCCGTGAAAAGTATGAAAGTAGGCTGAGCTACAAGTGAAATGATGTGGTTCATATATGAGGCCTATGATTCAGTCTCCAGTACTAAAAAAATCAGTAAAATAAAAATAAATGAATGTAGAAAGATATGTCATGTTTATAGTTTGAGTAGCTATTACTTTCAGAAAAAAAATTCTTTGAACACTTAAGAATATCAGGGATAAAGAGGAAATTAGTATGTAAAGATAAATGAGTTGATTCTTTAGTAACACATAATGTTTCTCAAACTGTGTATTGCTAACAACAGAGCTTCACAGCACATAAAACAAAACCCAATAATGCAAATGCACACAAACCCACTATTATAGATAAGCACTTTAAATTATGTTAGTAATTTCTATGTCAGATAGTTAGTAAAGACACAGATGACCATAAAACACTGTCAATGAACTTGACACAATTGGCATTTAAAGAGCAATCTATTCATCACTAACATAGAATGTTTATGAAGATAGACCACATTCTGGGTCATGGAGTACTCTATAACAGATGTGAAAAACAGAAATCATCCAAAATATGTTCTCAGCTCACAGTGGTATTAACTGCAAATCAACAGCAGAGAGAGCTGGACTTTCGTCAAATATTTTGGGATTAAACAGCATACTTGTAAATAACATGTGAACCAAAAATCAATTCTCTAAAGAATTTGAAATAATTTTTTGAAAAGACTGGAAATGAAAATTTACCTTATCAAAACCTAAGGAGTATAACAAACATATTTCAATAGGACGTATATATAGTGTGTATATTAGAATATACAGGAGATAAAGCATCACTAACTCCATGTTGATATTTTAGGAAATTATAAACATTAAAAGAAAATACCGAGTCAAACAAACAAGGGAAGAACAAAAGTTCAAGTACTAGGGCTGGAAACATGGCTCAGTGAGTGAAGACACTTTCCACAATCCTAAGAACAATTTTCACACATATTGGCATGCAAGTACCATCGCTCCCCAACATGAGTGATTGTAAAAATAAAATTTAAAGTTAGAGCATAATCAATGAAACTAAAGCAGGAAAATAATGAAGAAAGAACAAAGAATGTGAAAGCTAGATGTTTAAAAGGCAAATAAAATTGATATACATCTGACCTGAACAATGAGACAAATGAAGCCTAAGTATCCAGTATCATAAATTAAAGAGAAGTGCTATCATCCTATGGATATTAAAAGGATAATAAGTAAATACCAGAAATAAATCTATGGTAATGCAGATAGCGGTAATTAATAAATAGCACGAACTACAGAAATGACGACTTTAGAGATATCATGAATAATAAGGCAAATTAGTAATTAATAAAAGAATGAAAGTACCAGTTTAATTAGATGGAAAACTTTACCAAAATGTAAGGAAAAAAATACCTAAAACCCAAGGCACATTTTCCTAACTCATTCTATGTGGCTAGCATTGTGCTATCACAGATTCCAGAACATTACAACAATAATAGCTACAGCGTAGCTATATCTCTCCTTACCTTTGACTCAATAATACTTCAAAAGGTAACAAATTAACTTCAACAATATGTGAGGAGAACTGTGTACCATGATGCTGGGAAACTTATTCCAGGAAGACAAAGCTAGCCTACCATCTGAAAATAAACCAACATAATCAACCATGTTAACAAACATAAAGAATAAAAATAACGGTACTGAAAAAGCCTTTGAAAAGTCAATTCCTGTGCAAGCTAAAAGTGATCAGCATATTAGGTGAACAGTATATTGAGACACAGGCAAAATTCTCAATCTGACAGAGAACATTTTACATTTTACCTGAATGTTTTGTTATTCTCACATTTACGAGAGAGAGAGAGAGAGAGAGAGACAGAGAGACAGAGAGACAGAGAGACAGAGAGACAGAGAGAGAGAGACAGAGAGAGAGAATTCAGTGCTGACACTAGGAACCAAGGCTGAGATCTCAGATGGATGCTGTATGTTGAATCATTCCCTTTGGCTTGCTCAGCTACATTTATTACACAGCCCAGGCCCACTGTCCTAGGGATGTGAGCACCAACTGTGTGCTGAGACCTCTCACATAAAGCAGCAATCAAGAAAATGCCACACATAATTTGCTACTGGCCAATATCAAGAAAGCAGTTCCTGAACTATGGCTCCTTTTTCCTGAATGTGTCCAGATTGGTACCAAATGCTTGTTTGATGATCAGTCAATATAAAAATGTGCAAGCTACTGAAGACATGGAATGCAAGGTTGAACTTTCAATGTTTGTTGATAAAATTAGATAATCGGAAGGAAATAGTATATGGTTTTAATTATATTGTGTCACAAAAAATGATAAAACACTAGAAACAGAAAATGGACAAGTAGTTATAGGTCATAAGATGAAGAATGAAACCTAATGTATGAAAAGTGGAAACAAAAATCTTTGAAAAGTATCTAGGAAATTCTAAAACAGAGAGACTAACTTTATTGGTTATATTATATACAGAAGAACCTCACTGTAATGAGTTGGGAAAGTAGTTAATCTCAGTCACTTGGGAAATTTGTAAGACCAGAAGCTAAAGGATCTTTGAACAGCTAAGTACTCTCACTGATAAAGACATTTCCCATGGGAAGAGGGATTTATAATACTAAAGTCAATTAATATAATACCAGTATTAAATAATTAAGTGGATGGCAGGTGGTGAAGAATAGTTTTCTCACTGGTGTAGGTTATAGATAAAGCAACCAGAGGCCTGAATGGTGAAAGGGACACTCAATTAGACATGGTAGGTCTAGTATGAGCTCATGTTTAGGTCAGTATATGCAATTATTATATCTTGACATATCTGTGGATATGTGGATATGTACAAATCAGCATGTTTATCTATACTGACTAGTCTTGCATGCTGAGGGAAATTCACCAAGCAGTAACAAGAACACTTAATACACAGCTCATTGTTTCTGATATTTTTCTCCAAGTAAAGGACAAGGAGCTGCATAGAGAAGCTATGGTCTATGATCAGGTCTATGATCAGGATTGCGAGTTATACAACATGATCCTGGAACATGTTGCAACAACAAAAGTAAAGATTGTTTAAAAATAATTACATATACAGTAGTAGGGTACATAATGACAGGCAGATGCCAACAAATGAACAAATGAGTGATTATATCATTAATGGTAGTAGAGAACAATCTTCTATATGAAGGAATTCTAGATAATTTTTTTATATATTCCAACTTCAAGAAGGTATAGTGTATGCATAATGACTTAATTTTGAAAGAATAGAGTATGGTGCATTAGAACCTTTCTTGTGCAGGTATAAGCAAAACTCAAAGTAAACAGCCTGTCAAAGTTGAAATTATTGGGGATGTCTTGGAGACAGTCTCTATCCTTATTATGAAGGGACAAATAGCAAAGGGGAAGATATCATTTGGGGCAAGAAATTCATGCAGACAGCATATACCTTGACATGATAGGAGTAGGAATGTCATGACTGTGACATGCACACTTATTGTGAAATGAAGGAAATTCATAATGATTATATATATCCTTGATGTGATGTGAGAGGAAAGTCATGGAGACAGCATGTGACCTCTGTTTGATGGGACAGAAAAGTCATAGAGAAGGCATATACTCTTGGTAGGATGGGGCAGAGAATTCATGATGGCAGAATATACTTTGATATAATGAAAATAGAATAGTCATAGACAAAGCATGATAACTTCATGGGAAGGGAAAGAAAGGCATGAACATTGAACATATCCTTGACCTGATAGGACAAGAAAATTCTAGAGATATGTACACCTGGTATAATGGGACAGAGACATAATTGAGAAGGCATATACCCTTGATAATATGAAACAGGGAAGCTGACATGGTAGATCATAGAAGTTATAGACATAGCATATAGCCTTGATATGATCAGAGTGCATAAATCATGAGGTCATCACATATTCCTGATAGGATAAATTAGGAAAGTCACAGAAAAGGTGGACACCCTTAATATGACAGTGAAAAGAAGTAGTGAAGAGAGGACTATGAATCCTTGGTGTGTTAGGAACAGGGCTATCATAAGGAAGGCAGGTACTATGATATAATGAGACAGAGAAGTCAGGAAGACAACACATACCCTTCATTGGGTCAGGAAAGTTATGGAGTTAGACTTTGTCTATAGTATTAAGGGCATGTTAGGTAATTTCAACAATATATTTTGTTATGGTAGGACATTTAAATCACAGAACTAGCATGAACCTAGATGGGGCTTCATCACACTTCTATGGTTTTTTAAAAATCAATGACATAACTTGAATCTATAAAGCAATTAAGAAAATCCTAGATTAAGGACAGTCTAAAAAGTCTTGACCACTAATCCTCAAAACTATGAAGGCCACCAGAAAAGAAAAAAGTGTTTGAGAACTGTCACAGCACATAGGGACCTAAGGGGATATTACAAAATGCTCTGAGAGATGCAGAATAAATATATGAATCATCTAAAACCACACTTAATGGCTCTGCTATTGTGAATTATCTTCAGACAACCCCTCTTGTGTTGCATTTGAGCACTGTGTAAAAGTCTTTGTATGCTGTTAAATGCCTTTCCCTAAAACTTGTTACAACACAGGGAACCAGATCCCTGGGAACTCTGTGCTGTATGAGTTCTCCAATGATATTGCATCTGACACATCATGGAAACCAGCACCCAGTTCACCCTGTAAAGAAAGGCAAGAACTAACTTCTGCAGCTGTCATAGCTACAGCTGTACTGAACCTGACCACTGTCTAGATTTTAAACAGGGCTCAAAGCTGGCTGTAAGGTGGGGTGACTGCAACAGAGGCCAGTGTTTCTTTCTCAGAATGTGTAATTATTAGCTTATACCAATTTTCCCTCTTGTGTTTGGAGAGTTAGCTTTCTCTTATGCAGGTCAATTTAACCAGAGCATTTAAACTCATTTCCAGGTAGCATTATAACAAACAATTCATGTTCAGAAGGTGCATGGCATATTGATCCTGTACTATTCCTGTATTCACCTGGAATACTTTTAAGGCCTCAGGGTATGTTTAATATCACAGATATATTAATTGCTCTCTTTAAATGTGTGTGTGTATGTGTGAATGATATGTGCAGTGTTTTTTCACACATATGTTAACTACAATAAACATGAATTTATGGTAGGTAGTAACAGAGTAACAAAAATAATACAAAGCAGAACAATTATAACATTTAACTGTAATGAATTCAGTGAATATGAGATTCCTTTCAATGTATCTTATTCAACTATACTTCTGCTTCTTGCCATGGTGTAAGATGATACAAGGTTACATTGTTATGTGGCAAAATGAAATAAGCTGAAGAGCATGGGCATCATAATATAATGCAGGCTTAGGTCACTACAGGTGATGTTACTAAATACAAGTGTTGGTATACCATGACAGTCCATGGGATAACCAAGAAGACAACGAAGTGACTAATGTGTTAGTAGCATATCCAGCATGAGTATGTTGGGCAAAGCTATCATTCACCTGTTTGATAGATTTGCAAAGATTGCATGAGATTCTACCACACTGCACAGTAAAATGTAAATGTAATACTAATTAATAGATTATTTCTGAAATTTCCATTTAGTATTCTTGGACCATTACTGAAAAGAGGAGACTGAAACTGCAGAAAGTAAAAGAGTAAATAAAGGAAGATTACTATGAATGTCTCAAAAATTTCCTTTAGAAATTAAAATCTATTCATTAACTCCATACATCTTTATTGGGCATGCATCATGTTCAAAACACTCTGCTAAACAATGGGATCCTTCAGTATGTTAATATTCTCTTTCTCTGCAGCTGGAGAGACAAAACACTGTACAGTATATTGATCACTTGTATTACACTGTAACACCCAAAGAAGACCACATAATTTAAAGCTGGGACAGTTGGGATAGTCAGAAGGCCCCCCTTTTTGGCAGAGTCGGGGGAGAGGATAATCTATGTGGAAAGAAAGGAGTCACAGGTGGCAAAATAAGACAAGCATTTTCAAGGACAGAAGTTTAAACCTCTCGTCTCTGATAGAGATATGGAGAGAACACATTACAGAGGTGGTAAGTTCAGAACAAAGGTGACTCAACTCCATTTGCAAGGTACAGAGGAACCTCTGAATGGGGCCATTTAAGATCATAAAAGTGCCACAAACAGAGTGTAGGGACTGTGAAAACTCATTCCATTATCTGTGTGGATAAGAGCTGGAAACAGAATTTGAAAGTAGCCAATTTGGAGTTTAAAATGAGAGGCTCGAATTAAAGCAGAAACTGTGAACTGTAGGGCTGCAGGGGGAAGTTTTTTATGGAGGTCAAAGGATATTTAAAAGGAGACTTAAACCCCAGTGACATGGCTGATGCTTTTGTCATTTCTAGAAATGAGGGGTAAAGAGAATCTAAACTACCGAGCAAAAGGAAAAGGAAGCTGATAACTTTTCTTCAGGAAGGTCTGGGTATCCAATATTTGGCTGACTTTTGTTTCCCTACTGTTTTTTTCCATCTATTTATTTTGTATCCTGGTCATAGCCTCCTCCTTTATCCTCCCTCCCAGTTTCCTCCCACACATTGACCTTGGTCTCATCCCCAATAACTTCTTTTTCCATATCTATCCAGGAAAGGGCAGATCTTTCATGAGTATCAATAATATATGGCATATCAAGTGCATTAAGACTAAGCACCTCCCCATACATGAAGGTTGGACAAGGTGACCCAGTATGAGGATAGTCCCAAAACCAGTAAAAGAGTCAGAGACAGTCTATTTCCACTGTGAGGAGTCCCACATAAGGACCAAGCTATAAAACTGTAACATATATGCAGAGTGCCTAGGTCACTCCCATGCAGGCTCCCTGGTTGTCAATTCAGTCTCTGTGAGCTCCTATGAACCCAGGTTAGTTGATTGTGTGAGGCTTCCTGTGGTGTCCTTGACCTCTCTGGCTCATAAACTAGTTTATCATGCTCCTCCACAGGATTCCTGAACTCCACCTACAGTTGGTCTGTGGTTTTCTGTTTCTGCCTCCATCAGTTGCTGAATGGCACCTCTCTGATGACAATTGGTCCAGGTAACAATCTGGTCACAGGCTATTTATCCACGATTGCTAGGGTTCTAAAGTAGGGTCGTCCCAGTAGACCGTTGGGAGATTACCTGCAATAGGCTTCCACCCTGAAATTCCCATCCCATTGTATTCTCCCTCAGCACACCTCCCCTCCACTCCTCAACCTGATTGCTCATGATCCCATTCCCACCTGCCCTCAGTACACTAAGAGAATCTCTTCTATTTCCCTTTCCAGGGAGATTTGGGTGTCCCCTTGTGAACCCTCCTAGCTCACTAATCTCTCTGGATCTGTGAATTGTAGTATAGTTATCTTTTACAACCAATATCCACTTATGAGTGAATATACACCGTGGTGGTCTTTCTTGGTATAGGTTACCTCACTCAGGATGATTTTTTTCTAGTTTCATTCATTCGCCTTTAAATTTACTTGAGTTTTGTGCAGAGTGATAGATATGAATCTATTTGCATTTTTCTACATGCTAACACCCAGTTAGACCAACATCATTTGTAAAAGATGCTTTCTTTTTTCCATTGTATAACTTTGACTATCTTGTCAAAATTCAATTGTCCATAGGTGTGTGGATTCACATCTGGGTCTTTGATTCGATCCATTGATCTGCCTGTCTGTTATGCCAATATCATGTACTTTTTATTAATAGCTCTGGTTTAGAACTGAAATCAGGGATACTGGACCTCTGGAAATTCATTTATTGTACAGGATTGTTTTAGCTATCCTGGATTTTTGTTTTGTTATGCTTTGTTTTCATCTGAAGTTGGGTATGGGTATTTCAATATCTGAAAGGAATTGTGTTGGAATTTTAATAAGTATTGCAATGAATCTATTTATTTACTTTTGGAAAGATGGCTATTATTGCTATATTAATCCTTACTGATCCATGAGCATGGGAGATATTTTCATCTTCTGATATCTTCTCCAATTTCCCTTTTCCAAGGCTTGAAGTTCTTGGCACAAAGGTCTTTTACTTGCTTGCTTTGAGTTACACTAAGATAATTTTCATTATGTGAGGCTATTTTAAATGCTGTTGATTCTGATTTCTTTATTATCATTTTCATAGAAGGACCAATGATTTTTTTAGTTAATCTATTATCCAAACACATGAATGAAGGTGTTTATCAGCTGTATGAGTTCCCTGGTAGAATTCTTTGGGTTGCTTATGCATACTATCATATCGTCTGTGTATAATGATATGTAGACTTTTTCTTTTTCAATTTGTATCCCTTTGATTTCCTTTAGCTGTATTATTGTTCTTTCTAGAAATTCAAGTACTATATTGAATAGGTTTGGAAATAGTAGACATTCCATCTTGTTCCTTTTTCTTTCAGTTTATGTTTATGGTGGATTATACTGACAGAGTTTTGTATGTTGAAACCTCCTTCTATCTTTGGGATGAAGTCTACTTGATCATCAGAGATGATCTTTTTGAAGTGTTCTTGAATTTGTTTGCCAGTATTTTATTGAGTATTTTTGTATCAATGTCCATGAGTGAAATTGATCTGAAATTCTCTTTCTTTGTTAGGTCTTTCTTTGTATGGTTTGGGTATCGTGGTGACTTTGGCCTCAAAGAAAGAATTTGGCAATATTACCTGTTGAATAGCATTGGTATTAGGTCTTTGAAAGTTTGGTAGAATTCTATGCCCATTTTCAGGCCTTGAACAATTTCCTTTATCTGTTGTATTTTTTTCATTTTCTCAAAGGGATTTATTGGTGTCTTCCAATTTTTGATTGGTCTTTGCTCTAATTCTTTAAGTGATTTTTTTTCATTTCCTCTTTAAAGACTTCTATCATCTTCATAAACTAAAATTTAAGGTCTTTTTCTTGTGCTTCAGCTGTATTGAATTGTTGAAGTCTTGCTGTTTTAGGATAGCTGGGCTTTGGTGATGCCATATTGCCTTCTGTCACTCTGTTCTTACACAGGTATTTTGGAAACTGTACTTCGGATGATTCAAGTTTAGGTTGCACACTGTGGTCTCTAGCTTGGTTTGATCTCTTGTGTCCCTAGAACTAGCCTGGCCTCTAGTTCAGCTGCCAGCATTAGGGTCCTTAGATCTGGCCTGTACTCAAGTAGGTTGAAATCTTCTGAAGTGTGGGATCTAGGATTTCTGGATCTAGCCTTGCCTCTGGTAAAGCAAACTTCTTCTGACGTTGTAGACCATGGTACCGAGTTAGCAGAGAGGGTTGGGAGTATGGGAATATGTGAAGACTGGGGTTGTTGGGCAATCTTTAAAGGGATTTTATGAATAGTGTCTTGTGTGGGGTTCTTATGACCAATCTGATCACCTGTAAGGCTGCCAGGGCTGTGAACGCTATTATGGAGCCCAGGGGATGGCATGTAATCTTGGCTTACTGGGCAGGTTTTAAGGATGGTTACTGGTGGTAGCCAGTGTCTTACCTGGGGTTTCTTGATCTTATCTTGTATATGATAAAGCCAAAGACTTCTCCCAAAGTAGTAGGGCAGAAAAAGGGACCTAGGGGTGGGGGTGCAGTCTCAGGTTTTCAGACAGGTTAAAGGTGTTTGAAGAGCAGTGAGTGGTGCCTTCCCTGGGATTTGTAGGACTTCTCTGGCCTCTGGTACAGCTGTCAGAGGCTGTGGTACCTAGTTTGGAGCACAGGAGATGGTGTCTTCCTACTGAGTTTTATTTGAAGAAACATTAGTTGCATAATAGGAGATCTTTGCTCCTAATTGTGTCTCTGCATCTAGATATCTCACTGAATATATACATACATACATACATACATACACACACACACACACATATATATATATATATACATATATATATGGAATCTTTACTACTTTTAAAGAAGTACATTTCTCTACCTCAAAAAAAATGGCTAGTAGCACATCAATGGTCTGATTCTATGGTTATATTTGGGATATGAATTCCTGTCTCAAGATTCTGGTTTTAAGTACATGTCTCTATTGTGCTGCAGGTACCTCAAAATGAAGCAAGGAAATACAAACTGAAAGGTATATACTCTTGAATCTCAGAAGAGCAGTCACTGACTGTCAAATGTTGCTTCTCCATCCTTCCCCAAGACCCAAAGTAGAGCAAATGGAAGAAAGGAGAGAAAAAAGTCAGAGCAGAGGTTCACTCAAACAGATTGGCTGGGAGCTTGAGCACCCATTAGTGGTTTATGAGTTTTTTCCTGCAAGTCTATGGAAGTACATCTTTGGTTTTTCATCCATGATCACTGCACCAGAGCAAGCACTTGATTAACCCATGCCTCTCTATGCAAGTGTGGTAAGGCTAATGTTCCCAGAAATAGACAAATGGAAAGAGATCATTTCTTATGTATATAAAACTCATCTCAAAGACTAGTGAGGAATAAAAACAAAAGCAAAAAGATTACAAATGAGTCGTACTTGTAAATACTGATCTAATTATATGCCTTAAGGAATACAGACACTCAGATATGGTTCACTTTTCTCCACAATCTAGGGAAGACAAATACCAAGGACTTTGGAGACTGTGGTCAGTTCTGAAAAAAAATCAAGATTCAGTGGAATGAGGGATCCAAATGTCCCTAACTCTATTAACATTTTCCTTCATCCAAATATGAAAAATGGATTCATTTATTATTTATCCTGTCCCCATTTGATATTTCATCTGCTGCCAGAAATGCTAAACCTAGACAAGTTTCCCTTGAGGCTAGTCCTGCAGCAGATAATCCCAATAAAGTAGAATTGCACCCAGGGAAACAGATGGATGACCTTTCTCTTTCATGCTCTTCAGACTACAGAATGGATAGCCAAACTCTTTGGGTGGCCCAGGCTTTTTGCTTCTATAAATTAAAATATATATTTTCCGACTGATAGTCTGTTTCCCAAAAACATCCATCGCACATTTGTCAAACACCATCTTTCCTGAATTATGCCTGGAGCAGCCAGTTTTTCTGTTATCTGAAATCCCCAACACTCTACTCCCTCCCTTCTAGACGACCTCCCCTCAAAATAACTCAGTGTGAGCTTTTCCCCATTGCTTTTCCTTCCTTTTAGACAGCCATGTGTTTAAAATATGTTTAAGATATTGTCACATCTCATATTTTAAATATCATGAGGACAGGCCAACTCTATGATATTTTAAGTGCCCTCATTATGAAACATATGGCTTGGGTGGGGAAAGAAAAGGGGGGAAAGAAACATGGCAAATGTAATATTTCCCATGGGAAGGGGTGGGAGGAACATGACCTGCAAGATGCAAGAATCTATGTGTGCCACTACTGAAATACCATCTGTTTCTATTCAAATTATCATCTTGAAATTATGACTTTTTTGCATATGCCATAATGTATAGGATTCAAGGGCCAAAACACATCATAGTGTTTGTAACCAACAGATCCAGTTGCTGTCAAAGCTGTGGTGATTTTTTAAAAGAGAGCAAAAAGGAAAACAAAAAGAATGTTGTATTCATTGGGTCTTCATATCCTTTGAAAGCAGAGGTATATAACAATAAAGAAAGGGATTGTCATTAATATCATCATTCTTTCATTTGCTAGTTTATTCATTTATTCTCTCATCCATTCAGCACCAGATAATAGATTTCAAGGATACATGAAATCTGGAGACGATGGCACAGAAATGCCATCGTCTCCAGCATAACTGGAGGCTGGTATGTAGAGAGTGATCAGATTGTTTACATGTGAATGGTAAAACCTAATGGAAAAGTTCACACAGGTGTAGCATAATGACATCAGCTTATCTGGGGAAAAAGACAGAATTGTCCATTGATATAAAAGGGCTTTAAGAGGTTAGTTCTAAGGTCATTTTGTAATTAAGTAGGTATACCTATATAAAGTGGATATTAATATTCCAAGAGTTTAGAGAAGAATATGTAAAATCACTGAAGTGTCAGTGAGCACTTTGATACAAAGAATTCATTACAGCTGGAACACAGAAGGGTGCAGACAAGCAAGATGGAGCTATGAATATGACATAGATCACACCATATACCTACGACCCTCATACAATTGAGCTGTGACAAAGACTTCTGGAGCTCACTCTTGAATTCTGACAGAGAAGAAAAAAATGTCTTTGGTTTAAATAACACCTTAATTTAAAAGTATAGACATAACTACATGACCTTATATATTGGACATGAAAAGGCTTTCAGGGAATTCATTAAAATACTAAGTAAGGTACAGGGAGTAATTCTATTTATTTTCCTGATAAAGATATGAAATAAAGAAGAGTGGTGTGAGGGTTCAATGGACTGAAGCAAGGACCTTGTAGAAAAAGGGACCAAAGGAGTTCTGAGTGTGAAAGAGAACAGATACATATTTAGGATCAAGTGGCTAATGTCCACATGTTTTATTTTGTTGTATAAGATACCTAGTTTTTCACTCTATGTTCCCAAAGTGTCTTTTCAGGTGTGTCATGAAGTTACCAACCATTTTGCAGCTTTTATGGTGGGTTACGTTTTATGTGGGAGAAATTAGTAAATCTGGAATACTATGGTATATGAAACAGAAGGCAAGCAATGCTCAAAAGAGGCACTTCATAAATTAAAATAAAAGCACGGCACAGGCTTTGGACTACAAGTGACCACACAAACAGAGTTTACAAATCTATGAAGCTCAGTGTTTATGTGTACATAGATGTGAAAGACCTTAAAAGCAGCTTAATGAAAATGACAGAGGCACTTAAAAAGATATAAGAAAATACCTTAAAGACATGGAAGAAAAAACATACCAAAAATACAAGAATTGCAAGAAATGGAGGAAAAAACAATCCAAAAACTGTAAGAAATGGAAGAAAAGACAAACCAAAAACCAAACAAATGCAAGGAAGAGAGGAAAAGACAAGGCAAAAATTACAAGAAACAATTCAAAAAGTACAAGGGTTAAAAGCTGAAATAGACACAATAAAAAAACAGTCTGAAGGAATGCTAGAAATAGAAAAGCTGGGCAAATAGTCAGGTACTACAGATATAAATATAACCAAAAGAATACAAGAGATGGAAGACAGAATCCCAGGTGTTGAAGATACACTAGGGGAAATAGATTCATCTACCGAAGAAAATCTTAAGTCAAACAAATCCCTAACACAAAACATCCAGGAAATATGGTACACCATGAAAAGAGCAAACCTAAGAATAACAGGTATAGAATAATAGGTGAAGAAAACCACCTCAAAGGGTCAGAAAACATATTCAACAAAATCATAGAAGAAACCTTTCCCAACCTTAAGAAAAAAAATGCCAATGAAGGTATAAGAAACTTACAGAACACCAAATAGAGTGGATCACAAGAAACGTCCACTCTCCACATAATAATCAAGACCCCAAATATACAGAATAAAGAAAGAATACTTAGAGCAGCTAAGGAAAAAGGCCAAGTAACATATAAAGGCAAGCCTATCAGAATTATACCTGACTTCTCCATGGAAACTCTCAAAGCCAGAAGGTCCTGGATAGATATTCTACCAACACTAAGAGACCATGGATTCCAGCCGACAAAGCTCTCAATCACTATAGATGGAGAAAACAAGATATCCCATGGCAAAACTAGATTCAAACAATACATATCCACTAACCCAGCCCTACAGAAAGTTCTGGAACAAAAACTCCAACCCAAGAAAGTTAACTACATCCAGAAAAACATAGGCATTAGATACTCCCATTTTACCAACAGACAAAATAAAAAAGGGGTGGAATTTCATACATAATTCCATCACCACCAATCGTTCCAAATCAAAGAAGAATGAGCAATCAATGGTCATTAATATACCTCAATATTAATGGCCTTAATTCAGCCAAAAAAAGACACAGGCTAACAGAATGGACTTGAAGACAGAACCCATCCTTCTGCTGCATACAAGAAACACACTTCACCCTCAAAGACAGACATTACCTGAGAGTTAAAGGTTAGGAAAAGATTTTCCAATCAAATGGACCCAAGAAACAAGCAAATTTGGCCTCAGTGCTGAATTCTACCAGAAAAATCAAAGAACAGGTTATACTAATTCTTCTCAAAATATTCCACCCAATAGAAGCAGAAGGGTCTTTGCCAAACTCTTTCTACGAGGCTTCAATAACCTTGATCCCCAAGCCACACAAAGACACAACTAAGAAAGAGAAATTCAGACCAATATCCCTCATGAACACTGATGCAAGAATACTCAATAAAATACTGGCAAATCAGACCCAAGAACACATCAAAACAATCATTCACCATGATCAAGTAGGTTTCATCCCAGGGATGCAGGAATGGTTCAACAAACGAAAATCAATAAATGTAATCTACCATATAAACAAGCTCAAAAAATCACATGATCATCTCACTATATGCTGAAAAAGCCTTTGACAAAATCCAACATGCCTTCATGATAAAGGCCTTGAAGAGATCTGGGAAAACAGGAACATACCTAACATAATAAAGGCTATCTACAGCAAACCACCAGCCAACATCATACTAAATGTACAGAAATTGAATGCAATTCCTCTAAAATCAGGAACAAGACAAGGCTGTCCACTCTCTCCATACCATTTCCATATTGTACTTGAAGTTCTAGCTAGAGCCGTAGAACAACAAAAAGGAGATCAAGGTGATAACAATTGGAGAGGAAGAGGTCAAAATTTCATTATTTGCAGATGATATGATACTTTACATAAATGACCCAAAGAACCCTACCAGGGAACTCTTAACAGCTGGTTAACACCTTCTGCAAAGTGGCAGGCTACAAGACCAACTCAAGAAAATCAGTAGCCCTATTATATGCAGATGATAAAAGGGCTGAGAAAGAAATCAGAGAAACATTACCCTTTACCATTGCCACAAACAACATAAAATACCTTGGGGTAACGTTAACCAAACAAGTGAAAGACCTGTATCGCAAGAACTTTAAGTCTTTAAAGAAAGAAATTAAAGAAGCCCTCAGAAAATGGAAAGATCTCAAGTACTCTTGAGTAGGTAAGATCAATGTAGTAAAAATAGCAATCCTGCCAAAAGAAATCCACAGATTCAATGCAAACCCCATTAAAATACCAGCACATTTCTTCACAGATCTTGAAAGAACAATAATTAATTTTGTATGGAAAAACAAAAGACCCAGGATAACCACAACAACCTTATTCAACAAAACAACATTTGGAGGCATCACCATCCCTGACCTCAAGCCCTTTTATAGAGCTGTAGTCCTGATAACAGTTTGGTATTGGCACAAAAATAGACAGGTAGACCAATGGAATGGAATTGAACACCCTGATATTAACCCATACATGTATGAACATCTGATCTTTGACAAAGAAGCTAAAAATATACAATGGAATAAAGAAAGTATCTTTAACAAATGGTGCTTGCATAACTGGAGGCTGGTATGTAGAAGAATGTGGATAGACCCATGTCTATCACCATGCATAAAACTTAAGTCCAAATGGATCAAAGACCTCAACATAAATCCAGCCAAACTGAACCTCTTAGAGGACAAAGTGGGTGGTACCCCTGAATGAATTGGTACAGGAGACAGCTTCCTGAACATAACACCAGTAGCACAGGCAGTGAGGTCAACAATTAATAAATGTTACCTCCTGAAACTGAGAAATTTCTGTAAGGTAAGGACACAGTCAGTAAGACAAAAAGACAGCCCACAAAATAGAAAAAGATATTCATTAACCCCAAATCTGACAGAGGGCTGATCTCTCAAATTTACAAAGAATCAAGTAGCAAGTTTCCAAAGCACCTAAGGATCCAATTAAAAAGTGGGATACAGAACTAAATAGAGAATTCTCAGTAGAGGAGTCTAAAATGGATGAGAGGCACTTGAGAAAGTGCTCAACATCCCTAATCATCAGGGAAATGCAAATCAAAACAACTCTGAGATACCATCTTACTCCTGTCAGAATGGCTAAAATCAAAAACACCAATGACAATTTATGCTGGAAAGGCTGTGGTGAAAGGGAAACACTCCTCCACTGCTGGTGGGAGTGCGAACTTGTACAGCCACTTTGGATATCAGTATGGAGATTCCTCAGAAAAATGGGAATAAACCTACTACAAGACCCAGCAACTCCACTCTTAGGCATATATCCAAAAGATGCCCATTCATACAACAAGGATGTCTGTTCCACTAAGTTCATAGCAGCATTATTTGTAATAGCCAGAACTTGGAAGCAACCTAGATGCCCCTCAAGTGAAGAGTGGATAGAGAAAATGTGGTACATTTACACAATGGAGTACTATTCTGCAGAAAAAATAATGGAATCCTGAAATTTGCAGGCAAATGGATGGCACTAGAAGAAACCATCCTGAGTGAGATAAACATGTCATGTACTCTCTCATATATGGATTTTAGACATAGATCTGGGGAATTCCAGCCTACATTCCTATGGCCAGAGAGTCTGGGAAACAGAACCTTCATTCAATGGCTGATGGAAGCAGAGGCAGATTCCCATAACTAAACACTGAGCTAAACTCAAGAAAGCCAGTTTCAGAGAGGGAGGACTGATGACCAAAGGGATCAAGACTGGGCTGGTTTAACCCCCCTTAAAAGCTAACCAAACAAGGGTTAGCTCTTGAATCCCGGACTGATGGCTGGGAATCCAGCATGGGACTGATTAAGACCCCCTGAATGTGGGTGTCAGTGCAGAGGCCTAGGTAATATTTTGAACCTTGGGTAGTAGATCAGTATTTATCCCAGTTATATAAATGGATTTTGGGCACCCATCCAACAATGAGAGACATGTGAAGCAACCTTCTTTCTAATTTAAATTTAAATTTAAAAATAAAAAAATTAAAATAAAAAAAATGGAATCCTAAAATTTGCAGGCAAATGGATGGCACTAAATGAAACCATACTGAGTGAGGTAACCCAGTCATAAAATGTCAAACATGGTATGTACTCACTCATATATGAATTTTAGACATGATCAGGGGAGTGCCAGCATACAATCCCACTTCCAGAGAGTCTAGGAAACAGAACCTTCATCCAGCGACTGATGAAAGCATAGGCATATACCTACAGACAAACACTGAATTGAACTCCTGGAATCCAGTGTCAGAAATAGAGAACTGATGGGCAAACGAGTTAAGAGTGGGCTGGTTTAACCCACAGAAACATTTGACCTGAACAAGGGGGAGTTCCTGTTCTCCAGATTGAGGGTTGTGTGGAAAGCATGGGACTAACCTAGACGCCCTGAATGTGGGTGTTAGTGAGGAGGCGTAGGTAATCTATGGGGCCTTGGGTAGTATTTACCCCTGTTGTACAAATAGACTTTGACTGTCCATGTCACAATATGGGAGTTCTTTCAGCCGGGACTCTTTGGGGACGGCCTAGGCCCTTCCCTGGATGAAATGACAGACTCTGGAGATCCACTACGGAGTGCCTCACCCTCCTTGGGGATCAGAGTAGGGGGCACTGTGGGATCTGGTGGGGAGGGCATGGGAGGAAGGGAGGGAGAGGGAGCTGGGATTGACATGTGAAACAAGATTGTTTCTAATCTAAATAAAATAATAATAATAATAATAAAAGGAATCAGCATCTGAGAAGGAGCTGATACTTTTACTACAGATTTACCATCAGCTTAAGGAGATAATAATGTGAAAAATGTAGCATGTCCATGTGAACACTCTGTTTATGATACTGTTAGTCAACTGAAAAGCACAAAATAGGACACCAGCAAACCCTGTATAGGTATGGCTAACTATCACTATAGGCTTACATCACTAAATAAACACTTTCAATTATTCATTCTAGACATGTTTCTCTATTCCCTTAGCATTTTTCAAACTCTACTCCATGGTCTGAAGGAGTCCTATGCATGTGTGTCTTTTGAAATACTCAATGCTATGAATGACCTGTGTGACCAGGATCCAATGAAAGCATTTTCACTTTTTATTTTCAAAATTATATGTCAAGTAAGTAAATCTATTTATAAATTCCTAAGGATTGATGAGTGAATAAAGACACTATCCGAGATACATGTCTAAGGGTGCATATATGTTTTAGCTTTCTGAAATGTAGGTAATTTTTGTATTTTTCTGCATAGTTGGACTACAGTAATTACAACAAAAAGGGGTATATAATCAGTGTAGTAGTAAAAAAAGTATAAAAACTCACTAGAGTTGCTGTATTATTTGGTTATGTAGGGACCTTTTCTTAGTTCATTATTTCATTTACTTGCTACTCTATGGAATTGGACAATATCATGCCTATTTCTAATAGGAGCACTGAAGATCACTGATAAAATCTCCATAATTTACAATAAAGTCCTTAGGTCCTTTTCTAGTATTCAGACAGGAGTGTGTTTGAGGAGTGGTTGTTCAGATCATCTCTTGGTTGAGTCTATGATCGACTGAACTTAGTTCTTTCTTACCAACTTTCCCACTCAAAATTTTCCATGCATTCATTAAGATTCTCAGACATTCTCAGATATATTTGAGTATCTATTCTTTGCCAGGTACTATTCTAGATTTGAGGAGTACTACAGCAAGCATGACTAGCGCCTTGTGTTGGAAACTCATCATGACTCTTGGTGATATGTTACTATGTTTGACTCCCCAAGTGAAAAGCAATGTAATTCAAAGTGGACCACGTGGACTTTAGATGTGATTTCTGTATTCTAAAAATTGTATACTGCATTTTCTCAGGTAGACTGAAGTACAATGCAGTCTATATCTCTCAGAGAGCACTCAGTCTTTCAAGTAATACATGAATAGTGACAACACCGAATATTCAGAGCACATAGCTAGTAAGTAGCTAGTGTGAAAAAGAGGAGCACAGGAGAGCTGTGTGATCCCAACAAACTTCTATTAGGGCCAAGTGAATTTTGTAATCTATTTGGTTCATCCTTCATTCCAGCATCTGTGTCTATTGCCTTGTTCAAAACTCTGACTGACACCTGTTTTACCACGTGTCCACTTCTGATTCCTTTTCTATTTGACATTGAGAAGCATGTTTTAAAACATGAACTGCATCATGTTTCCCTTTGTTTCCAAACATTCCATGCTTTTTATTTTTCTTGGAATTGAATTTAAAGAAATCCTATGTTGAGATATAGCCCAGTCTGAGCCTCCTAAAACATCTCTGTCCTCCTGACCTTCATCCCACTCTTCTTCTAGGACTTGTCCCCCAAAGCACCTACCCATTTATACCTTCATTCTGGATATTTGTTTTCAGTCATGAACATTATTACTCCCCAGATATTTGTCTAATGGGCTCCTAGCAAAAATTACCACCTACTACAATATGTCCTATGCATTGCCTAATCTACTTCATTGTTAATTACTGTAACAATTTAAAATAAAATCATATCTTGATTGACCCATTCATTTTCTGTCTTCACACAAAATTTTAAGCAGCAAGGAAGCATCCATCTGGTTTACTCTTATGTCCCCAGCTTCCAGCACAGTGTTGGACACAGCAAGCCCTCAGTAAATGTTTCTGAATGACACCACAAGGAATGCTTTTCATTTTGTGTACATCACCCCGACTGCTAGTCAAGACTTCACCATGGCTTGTTTAATTTCAGCACAAGCTATATCTTAAATCCCCCAAAAGAGACACCATTAAGCTAGTTAAAAAAGCAGGCAGCTAAAACTGTCTCCAAAAAGCTCCCATAAGCAAGCACAGACTCTTTATTAAAAGGGGCCCCTTTGGGGCTTGCTGTGGGAAGCTGTTTCATAAGGCTGAGTGGGTGGATGGCCTGATTATAGAGGCAATTCTCTGTAAGCAAGTTTCCAAAAAGGTGCATAAGATGCTCACCCCTGACAGCAGATAACTGTTCACCTTCCATCTTCTCCTTCTTTCCGCCCTCTTTCATGAAGAGTGCCAGCACTGTCATTCCACTGCCAACAAATCACTTCCTTCACCTCCCACTCATTGCCCTTCATTCCTTTGCAACATAATTATTATGCTGCTAATAAGTCAAATGAGTGGGTACAGCAAAATGGGCTGGTCCATTTGGCTGCCTCCCTGAGCTCTGGCACAGAGTGAATGGGAAACATGGATAACAGAGCTGCCACAGCCTCGACACTCTAAGGGAAGCCTGCTAATAGGTTTTCTCTTCAGTGGCTCTTGCTTAAAGGCATGGCAGCATTGGAACCCAGCTGGAGGGTGGCATGATGACAGTTCCATCTCCATCCACAAGCTGTGCTCATTTGGCCGGACACCAAAGAATTAGCCAGATCCTTCTAGCCTGGAAATTGACTCTGATTGTCCAATGTTGCCTTTTTGTACTAAGTATCATGCCTATCCCTTGCAGATTTACTTCCTAGAGAAAGTGGCCCTTCTTGTATACTTCTTCCTTTGTCAGTGGCATTTGTCAGATTGTGACTGTTCCTGGAAAAATCATAATTCCCAGCAGACTGGGATATTTGGGGACAAAAGGCAAAAGTTAGTGTTACAGCCTTGCCTTGTTCTTGTTGTAAGTCCAAGCAGCAAGACAACTCAGGAGGGCTATGTGGTGTCCATGGAACAGAAATTTTGCAATAATCAAAGTGCTTTCTGAGAGCTAGAGACATAGCACAGTGGTAGAGTCACTTGCTCAGCATGAGGGAAGGTCCTGTCTGGGCTTAAGCTCCAGAGCTACAAAAAGTTAAGCTAAATTTATGTTCTTTTGTAACACATTAGCAGGGACGTTTCTACAACAGCATAAGAAATACCAGGTACTTAAAATACAATAATGGGCTGGTGGTGTAACAATTCTTCATTCCTTTTTTAAAAACCAAAGAAGTAGGCATTAGCAAAAACAGGTGGGCACTAGAGTAAAAAGGGTAGAGACTTCTTTTGCCTGAATTAGAAAGATTCCAGATGAAATTGTTATGTAGAAAAACTTTAATACCTGGACAACAGATTGGTTCTAGTGGATAGAATATACTTGTTTACATTTACTTTCTCAATATAAGGTAGAAATGATGCCTGTCCCATGTCCTTCCTAGAATGACTCTCTAGTGCAGATTAAATGGTAATCTCAACCAGGTTGTAATATACTATTAAAACAGCAACAGGTATGGGTCATGTTCATATCCCTGGATCCTACAGGGAAAGAGGCAAAATTAGTTGAAAACCACCTTATAACCCTTTTCCCAAACAACGAGGGGCTATGTGTAGCACTATTCTTGTCTCTAACTGTAAAAAAATCAAAGGAGACTTGGTGGGAATACTTGGAACCCAATATGCTTCAGTAATTGAAAATGAAGGGGTGAAGAGATGACTGTAAAACTCAAATCCAGAATTTTTAGAAATTTCACGTGTATAAAGTTTCTTTCAAGTGCATACAGTAAAATAAGTTCAGCCCATAGAAAATTTCTAAAATGAATCTGAGTAAATGCTGTGTGTGTGTGTGTGTATGTGTGTGTGTTGTATTCTTTACTTCTTTTCTATTTTAAATTTTCTTCCATCCAATTCAAATTGCTCTGATGTCATCTTCTGATAAGCCCACTCTTGGTCCCTTTCATTATCATAGCATTTGTTTTCCTTGTTATTTTTACATATGGCAATAAATACACACACACGTGTGTGTGTGTGTGTGTGTGTGTATGTGTGTGTGTGTGTGTGTTGAGTCATTGAGTGTTATTGTTTGAATATGCTTTCAGAACTGACCATTGGTATTGGATAAATAGTTAAGGAGCTCATACCCAGGGAAGACTGCTTCTCCTTCTCGCAGCATTCCAGTAGTCCTCACTTCTTTGTGAGTGGGTGACTCCCTGTAACACTTCTGCTTCTGAAATGGTGTTTCTGTTTTTAAGGTCTTGCTTAAGCAACCATGTTGCTGAGATAGCATGCATGTGGCTTCCCTGTCATTTCTAAGTGACACAACATCAGGGCAGATTTTCAGCTCCCCTGGCTCTCACAGTTTTCAAACTCATCTTGTTTGATATTCCCTGGAATCTAGGTGAAGAGATTGTGCGGTAGATGTATTATTTGTGGATGGGCTTCTCATCTGATAGTTCTCTGCATTGTGACCACTTGATTTTATGAAATGGTTTCTACTAAGAAACCTACAATTTGGACATCAGTGGCTGGTAAAATTTGGAATTCTGCAAGGCTTTTGAAAACTCTCCTTTTATGTTACTTTTTAATCTCCTATTACATTCACCCTGGCTTAATGACAGTGGATTTTGAATTCTATATTTTTGTGATTTGGGGCCATATATTCTTTATGTTATCATTAGTTGAACTCTCGTGATTTTTTGGGAGATTATCATTGGAAATTTTTATTCTTATTAAATTTTGCAAGTGTATAATTTTAACAAGACTCTGCAGTTAGAAAATTGAAGATTAAGATATATTTTTATATCACAAAGTTGATTAAAAGAAGAACCTAACATTAATAAACATCCCTGTTAACAATTTCATGAAAAAATACATTCTGATATTAATTAAATTTAGAGCACTTGTTGCTGTCCCAGCTTTTTGGTGACTTCTTTAGCTTTTGGCATCTGAATCTAATGGATCTCAACAATGTATTTAATGGCATCTTCTCTTTTAAGCGCCAAATAAATGTTTAGTCACATCACAATGTGGTAATTGGCATTGTGCTTATGTTTCATACTCAAGAGGTACAATGCTAGAGATTAGTCCTGGCTATCATATGGACTCTTCAGATTTTCCCCATATGGCTTCTACTCATACCTCGTTCTTTTTTTAAATATTTTTTATCATTTTTTATTTTAATTTTAAATAGCTTGTTTTACATGTCAATCCCAGTTCCCTCTCCCTCCCCTCTTCCCGCACTCCCCTTCCCCCCCTCCCTCCCACCCTATTGCCAAATCCTTCCACATAGGGGATATTTAGAGTCTGTCATTTTACTCTTGGTAGGGTCAAGGCACTCCCCTAAGAGTCCAGGCTGAGAGAACATCTCTCTTTGTGCTATAGGCACATGAAGACAATTTGTATACCAGGGATAGACACTGATCCACAGCTCAGGGCCCCATAGGTTGCCCAGGCCTTCTCACTGACCTCACCTCACATTTGGGGGGTCCAGATCAGTCCCATGCTGGCCTCCCCACTGTCGGTCTGGGGTCCAAGAGCACTCCCCTGTTCAGATCAGCTGTCTCTGCTGGTTTTGCCAGCCCATTCTTTGCCAATTTGCTCATCACTCCTCTCTCTCTGTCACTGGGTTCCTTGGGTTCAGTTCAGTGCTTAGTTGTATGTTTGCCTCTGCTTCCATCAGTCACAGGATGAAGGCTCCCGGATGGTTATAGACATCAAGTTCATTATCAGGAATGGGCATTCGAGGTGGTCCCTCCACTATTGCTTAGCTTGCCAATTGATGTTATACCTTTAGATCACTCGAGGTCACTCTGGTGCCTGATCTGTCTTCGATCCTATGATTCCCTCTTCCCCCTATTCTACCCCCACCCCCTCAACATACCTCGTTCTTTATTATTTCTCTGTTCAGATGAACAAATTTATACTGGTAATTTCTGCCCTTCAATAATTTGCAAAACTACAGCCAAACATTTTTTTGCAATTACCATTTCCCCACAAGTTATAACTTGGTCTCCATTTTAAATTTTCATTATGATATGATATTTTCAAAAATATAAGCAAATTAGGTAGATACATTGATAGACAAATGACAAATTATAGAATCTAATTGTTAACATAGCTCTACTCGCTATGTATTAATGACCTTTTCCAGGAAAAGTTTCCTTTTTGACCATTGCTATCTGATCCCAAGTGGTCTCATATCATCGTCTAATTTTTCTATGGCAAAGTTTTATCACTAATGGATGTTTACCCTTGAAAGCACATCACTTTTAAATCAAAGATTTATCCAAAGAGTAATCAACATTTTGTTCTTAGCTTTGATGAGAACATACATGACCAGATCAACCTGTGCGTGACATGGAAGGCAGCAGAATTGAAAGGGGATCCAAGAAATGTTACAAAATCTTCAGGCGTGTGCTGAATACAACATGATGAAATTTAACGGGTGCCAATGTAAACTTAAAAGTAAAACCAACAGCATTGCACACATGAGTAATTGGGAATTTATCAATAACACATGTGAAAACACAAAGGTCTTAACTGACTTGAATCTCTATATAAGTCAACTATGCAGTATAGTTACTAAAAATAGTCATGTCAGCACAGGCAATAAGAGAAAAAATGGAATGAATTTTCAAGGGATAAGGCAATTTTCCCAGTGCATCGTGAGGGCAGGTATTGGGTTGAGCTTTAGGCAGGTACTCAGGTACCGGAGGGACCTTGGTCTATCATGTAGAAGTGGCTGGAGGAATGCAAATGCAAATAGAAGAACATTATAATGGTTAGCTTAAAATATGTGAAGAATTCCTTTCTAACAGGAGTATGGTTCTCCTCTGTAAGTCTTTATGTGGAAAATGGAGGTGAGTCCACAGTTCGTAGAGTAAGAAGTGTTCACCATTTTAACCAGTGGTTCTCAAACTATCTAATGCTGTGACCCCTTAAGACAGTTTCTCAAGTTGTGGTGATCCACAACCATAAAATCACTTCATTGCTACTTCATAACTGTAATTTTCATATTGTCATGAAACATAATGCATAATCTTGATATGCAGGATATTTGGTATGTGAACCATAAAGGGGTCATGACCCATGGGTTGAGGCTCACTGTTCTTTAAAATAAAAATACAGCTGACAACAAAAATTTACAATGTATTTGTCATGTACAATGTGATGCTCAAGATATGCATATTATGGACTGCATCCAGATGCTCTTAGGTGTAATTTGTATTGTATAAATGAGTCACCAGTCAACTAGACAGAGCTTTATAAAATGGTTATTTATGCTTTCCTTACACTAGAGATGGATTAGTGGGAATGGGTACCTGGGTCACATTGTTGTAACCCATAAGATCTTCAAATCTTTGGGCAATCCTTAATCATTTGTTTTATTTTTGTGTCATGCACTCCTCCCCATTCAAATTGGAATTGTCTATAACAGGGTTCCTGAATTTACTATGTACTTTCTTCCCCTCTTCTCCTCTCCTCGCCTTCCTATTTCTCTTCTCTTCTTTTCTCTCTTCTCTCCTCTTCTCTCTCTCTCTCTCTCTCTCTCTCTCTCTCTCTCTCTCTCTCTCTGTCTCTCTCTCTGTATGTGTGTGTGTGTGTGTGTTTGTGTATGTGTGTGTCTGTCTGTCTGTCTGTCTTGGTCTCAAGTATCATATGCTGGCTTGAGTATGACTATTTAAAAGTTCAAGACACCTTGAACCTTTGATCATCTATCTCCATCTTGCAAGCTCTGGGGTTAAAATCTGCACCACCATATTCATTATTTCCTATGGTGGAGACCAACCCTGGGATTTTGAGCATGAGAGCCAAACACTCCACCAACTAACTGCCTTCTTGTTTATTATAATATGCCTCAGATAAGAACCCATAATATGAATTAACTAACTTAATGTTTTTTTCTTTTACTTATGGTTAAAAAGAAAGGGTTTTCTACCACTAATCTCTAAAATTGTTATCTGAATATGAAGTGTGACTTGAAAAATACTTACACATATAAGTTTTGCTTATTAAATGGTAGTAACACTGAATGGTGTTTGTATCAGAGGGGCACTAATTCTACTAATGTATCTCACAGATGAATTATCTAGTAGAAGTTGGAGCCTAGTTGAATGACCTGGGTCTTTTTGATTGGGGTACTGTGACAGGAGGGTAGCATGCCTTTGGAGGGTATATATATGCTGTCTCTCTCTTTCCTACGCAAAGTAGCTGTTCCCTACAATGTGTTCTGGAATGTTTTATTGAGCAAAAAAATGTGTTACTTTCTTGTGCTATGTTTTTTAATTATGTGTTGCATTTGTTTCACCTTAGCTTTCCAAGGCATCTGATTGGTCTAATAAAGAGCTGAACAGCCAAAATCTAGGCAGAGAAAGGATAAGCTAGAGAGAGAATAAGTAGGAGGAGAAATCTAGGTTCAGGAGAGAAGAAAGAAAGAGAGGAGAGAATGAAGAGAATGAGGAGAATGAGGGACACACTCAGGGCAAGAAGCCAGCCAAACAACAGACTCTCAGACAGGAGAAGCAGTGAAAGTAAGATATATAGAAGGAAAGAAAAATAAAACCCCCAGACAAAAGTCACGTAAAAAGAAACAGGTTAATTTAAGTTAAAATAGCCAGCCAGAAAAGAGTTAAGTTAAGGCCGAGCATTCAAAACTAATAAGTCTCTGTGTCATGATTTGGGAGCTGGTTGGTAGTCCAAAAGAAAAAGCCTGGTACAGGTATATCTGTTTCTTTGGGTGCTCTGTCAACAAAATTGAGCCACTTAAGTATAGATTTGAACCCCTAGAACTGAAAAATCAAAACACAGTTTTCTGTTTTTCATTTGTTTGTTCAGGCTTAGTCGCAGTGACAAAAACTCACTAACACTGGCAATCAGACCTCGGTCATGATTGTCACAACCATGCTGTCATGGTAGAGTTATTACCCTGTGATTCTGATAAACTGTTATTTGTTTATTTCATTTAGAAGTACTGAAGTTTGGTCCTCAAAGGTATCCAGCTCCCAATAGTGAAGACATCCAGGGAGTTTTCTCACTGCCTTGGTGTTCTGTTTATGAAGCAAACCATGGGGATTTCTGGTGTTGTGTCATTCTATGAGTCTCATCATCTGGGTTCCCGTAAGAGTTCTGATTATTTTGTCTTTTCATATACTCCCTTCATCTTTCTCCTTCTATGTTCCTTCAGTGACTTTGATATTATCAGCACCAAGCCTTGTGTGTTAGCCCTAGGTCCTGAAAACAGCATCTCAAGAACTCTTAGAGATTAAATATGTAGAGTATTATAAATATTTGAAATACCCCGGGGCTAGTGTATGTACTGTCCTTAAAAAGATCTTTTTGATCTAGTATCTTTTATTTGCTAGCTTGTATTCTGGCTTTCCTCCCTCTGTTAGAACATCAAAACCCTTTCAGTCTTTCAGAACAGTGAAAGACAGTCACACACCCCATCCTTCTTCCCCCTCCCATGCATAATTGAGGCTGAAGAAAAGGGTACAAAGCTCATAAGCTCTGATATCTGGGCAAAGTATGGTTCCAAGCCTTGCTTTATTTGAGACTGAACAATTTTTATTGGGATATATCGAAAGTCTTGAAAATCATTCAAGTCTTAGCTTTACTAATCACTTAATTAAAAAAGACCACAGTCTTGCTTGAAGTCTCCTTTATAACATATTGATTCACACATTCCACAGTTGTTTATTTTATATTATCTAAACCATCTAGTTCTGAATTCATGACTAATCATGACCAAAGTTCTTTTTCCTATTTCACTGGAGCTCTGCCCTAATTAAGACTTAACAAACAATACCTCTATGTGATACTCAAACAACAAAAAGATTTCCACATGGAATAGTTATATATATTTACAATTTGTTTATTTATAAAAAATTATAATATTTCTTCTTTGGTTTATTTCTCCTTATGTCTCCTCTTTCTGTTCTTTTTATCACAAACTATTTTCATATGAAAATAGACCACAAAGAGAGAATTTTGAATAAATACATTAAGATTAAAAAGAAAATCAGATGAGTTCAGGATAAATGCACAAGTTTTTTGTGTGTGTATGGTGTATATAATATAAAGCACACAATTAACTTAGAGACATAGAGTAGAGTTATGTGTCATGGTGTTATGTGATGATGGATGCATGCTCTGAGAAATGTCATCATTTAACAATTTTGCTATTCTGCAAACATCAGGGTGCTTTTGCAGAAACCACCACAGTTACAGTGTCACTTGATGTAAAGTCACAGTAAACCACTGTTGTATGCATACCTGTCATGAGTTGAATCTTCTTTATACAGTGTGTGATTGCATACATATATGAAATAAGCTCATGGACAGAATGCTTCTGAAATGCTCTGTACACTTTTAGAGCATGCTGATGATGCTTTATAGCATCAAGAAAAGGAAGAAAAATGAGGAGTTACATATTTCAACATAGTTACAAGGCAGAGCCCTTTAATCAGGAGAAATACAGCTATTGCTTCTACAGACAAAAAAAGAGATAAGACGGGCGTTGGTGGCGCATGCCTTTAGTCCCAGCACTCGGGAGGCAGAGGCAGGCAGATCACTGTGAGTTCGAGACCAGCCTAGTCTACCGAGCGAGTTCCAGGACAGCCTCCAAAGCCACAGAGAAACCCTGTCTCGAAAAACAAAAAAAAAAAAAAGAGATAAAAGAAAATGCTATGGATTTGTGGAATGTAGTAAAGATTATTCTCAACTACCTTAACAAAATATGCCATGATGAATTTTATAAGAATGTATCTTTCAACATCCCAACAAGGTGTTGTTCATACCATATAGAACTTTATTTAAAGGTGTTCTATGGATAATCTATGGAGAGAAGACTAGATTTGAAGCAAAGACACAGTGTTCTTTGTTTTGCTTATTAATTGGTGTTTTCAACCACTACAGGAAGAGACCAAAGGTGCCTTGTAAGCCACTCTTCATGAACTCAAGTACTCAAACTGTTCCCATTAGTCCCTAAAGAGCTCTTGGCAATTGTTGATAGTTCACAGGTTGCCACAATTTCTTAGTCTCAGGACTAAATCCTAAGCAATGATCAATCAAAGTCTTGATTGAATCAAACCCTATGGTAAAATGTTTATGGTATAGTATTCATGTTATTATTTAATGTGCAACATTTGTAAAATGTCTAATAACTTGTACAGGTTGAGTTCCAGGTATTCATTTTGTCATTAAAGGGGAATGTAGAGTATAAGAGGAGACTGTTTTACCTACTCACTTACCCTTTATTTGCCAGCCCTTGATTTTCCTTCTATTGAAAATCCATCCTGGGTGAGATAAACAAAACTCCTAAGTGGATATTAGACATAAAGCAAAGGATAACCAGCCTATAGTCCATGACCCTAGAGAAATTAGTAAACCAGGAGAACCCTAAGAGAGACATACATGGATACCCCTGGGGAGGGGAAAGAGTCAAGATCTCCTGAGAAAATTGGGAGCAATGGGGGGACAGAAGGTGGGAGTGGAGATGTAGGGCAAAAGGGGAGGGGAAGAGGAGAACATGAGGGAAAAAGATGATAGAGATGGAGGAAGGACAAAAAGGTGGAACAAAAAAAGAAATATCCTGATTGAGAGTCATAATGGGGTTTTTGAGAAACCTAGCACTAGAGAAATTCCCAGGAATGCACAAGGATGACCCCAGCTAAGACCCTAAGATTTAGTGGACAGGGTGACTGATCTGGTCCTCATCTGTAATTAGATTATGACTACCTTATTTTTTTTATCACCATAGAATCTTCATCCAGCAACTGATGAAAGCAGATGCAGAGATCTGCAAGGAAGCACTGGACCAAGCTCCCAGATTTCAGTCAAAGAGAGGGAGGATCAATAACATGACAGAAGGTGTCAAGACCATGGGAGATACCCACAGAAACAACTGACCTCTGAATGTGGGTGACAGTTGTGTGAACTGGGCAGTCTGTGGGTTCACTGGCAGTGGGACCAGGATTTATCCATAGTGCTTGAAATTCCTTTTTTGAGCCCATTTGTTTTGTAGGAATAATTTGCTCAGCCTAGATATAGAGGGGAGGGCCTTGATCCTGCCTCAAAGTGATGTTACAGACTTTGTTGATTCCCTATATGAAGCCTTACCTTCTCTGAGAAGTGGAGTGGGGGTGGGGTAGGGGTACAGTAGGAGAGAACATGAAGAGGAGAGTAAGTGGGAACTGGGATTGGCATGTAAAATGTGAAAAGATTGTTCTAAAATTAAAAATTAATAAAAACATAATGGACTTTTTCCCCATACAATATGTTCTGATTATAGTTCTCCCCCCCACACACCTGCCCCATTTCCTCTCCACATGCCCTCCCATCTGGCTCCATCCATATCCTTTATATCTCTCCTTAGAAAGTAAACTGGCATCTAATGAAGAATTTTTAAAAGTAAAAGAAAATAAATAAAGTGAATTAAACCAAAGGCAAACATATCAGGAGAGGACAAAACCTAACAAGGGAAAGAGCTAAAGAGAAAGCATAATAAATATAGAGACACAGAGACACACATGTTCACACACACATAAAATTCAAAACAAAAAGCTATCATATATGTACATATATACATGCATATATATGTATATATATATGTTTATTCTGTAAGGTTAAAAAAAATCCCAACTTCACATTATAAGACAAATAACCTAAAACGATGTAATTGAGCTCATTTTTTATTGACCATCTACTACCGAACATGGAACCCACCCTTTTATTTATTTTTTTTTAATCTGTCATTGAAGAAAGTCAGAGCAGGAGCTCAAGGCAGGAACTTTGGAGGAACAATGATTGCTGTATTGCTTTCTAGTTTGCTCAAAGCTAATGCATAGTTAGCCTTTTCATGTAATCTAGACCTCTTGCCTATGATGAGACCACCCTTAGTTGGCTGGGCCTCTTATACCCATTAATAATCAAGCCAGTCCTTCAGAGATATGCCCACTGGGCAGCCTGATCTAGGTAGTTCCTCAATTGAGGTGCTCCTGTGAGATGACTGTAAGTTCTGTCAACCTGACAATTAAAGCTAAGTAGGACACTAATGATTTCAGTACTCAATATTCATTATTTTTACAGTTGTCTCCAGCTTGCTTTCACCCTCAGCTCAGCTTTCACTTTTGGAATGCTAGTAGTATGGCATATGCAGTTTCAGGGGTGAGTGAGTGGAAAGCCTGATTGGTTGTATTAAAAGTTCAGTTTTTCTCTATTGAAATGTTAGTACCACCAGAGATTCAGTGTTTGGTTAAATAAGAAGCTTGTTTACATTTACTATTATTATGACTAGGTAAATATGATTAGCTTTAGAGCCAAATGATAAGCTGAGACTGCTTCTTTTGGAACCCATCCTTAAGAGTGGTTTCTTTCCTCAGTTGGATTCCCTAACTACAAAGGGGTGGAGAGCTATCAATAGTCTTCACGAACAGCCCAGGTTGTTCAGAGATTTGCATGGGACACATTTGGTTAAGAACTCAATTAGATGAAACATATTCCTGGTACTACTGGAAGCTCCATTTGGTGACAACAGATGTCCACTGGGGCTCTGTCTTCCCTATTATTTTGTTAGTTCATTTAGATTGCCTTTATATATATACATATATATATATATTAAGCTTTTATTATATTAGGTTTCCATATGACTCACAAATGAACCTTTGTTTTAGCCATCCTTCCCTGTATTCCTAACGTGCTCCCTCCACTTGTTTGATCCTTTTTCCAAATTTGTTAGCACAGCATAATACAGCACAGAATTCTTCTCAAGTTTAACCCAGTTTCAAATGGCAGGTCCTTTGAATTTGATAGGTTGATATTTATTGAGTAAAGATTATAAAGATGTCTCAGTGGTTAAAAGCAGGTAATGTTTTTTCGGAGGACCCAACTTTATTTCACAGCACCTATATTGGGCCCTCTCACAATTGCTTCTAACTCCAGCACTGGGGAACCTGACTCCCCCTAATAGACTCTGTGGTCACCTTGACACATGTTGTATATACTCACAAAGACAAAGACACAAAATAAAAAAAAGCAGTGTTTATCATAGATCTTTCGTCCAATAATTGACAGAACCAGATGCAGAGATCCACAACTAAGCATCAGGCTGAGCTCTGGGAATCTAGTCAAAGAGAGGAAGGATGGAATACATGAGCAAGGGAGATCAAGATCATGATGGAGAAACCTACAGAGACAGCTGAATCCAGTATGTGGAAACTAATGAACTCTAGATTGACAGCTGTGGAGCCTCCATGAGACTGAACCAGGCCCTCTGTATGTGGGAGACAGTTGTGAAGTTTGGACTGAGGTACCCCTGGTAGTAGGACCAGGATCTATCCCTGGTGCATGAGCTAAATTGTTGGAGCCCATCCCCTATGATGGGAAGCTATGCTCCACCATAACACAGGGGGGAGGAGCTTGGTCTTGCCTCAACTTAATGGGCCAGATATTGTCTTATTAGGAGCCCTCACCTGTTGAGAGGAGTAGCTGGGGTTGGGCTCGGGGGAGCTGAGGAGTGGCAGGAGGAGGATAGGGAGTAAGAACTTTGCTTGGAATATAAAATGAAATTTTTTAAAAAAATTAATAAAAAAGTATTTATTGGGTAATAAACTAAATGAAACAAACACTGATTTTGATCCAAAGATGAAAAAGAACAAAGTGGCTATTTTAATTTTCCCCATGTTGTATACTTTTTCCATATTTTTGATGTCTACTCATTTTATATAATTAGATTTCTGCAACAAGAACAACAAATTTCTTATGACACATCAAAGTGTACAATAAAGACAACAAGGTGATAGCTGCATCATGCCATAATATACACATTTCCTTAGCCTCCCACGTGCACTCCAGAAACTTTGTGTCACCATAATTTGTATCTTTGAAGGATATGACTCACTTTACCTTCCCCATCAATTAATGATAACATTAGTCTCTTATAACTGTTCTACAGTTTGTAGAATTAAGGTTATTGCTTACAAAAATTATAACAAAATATCTGATAGTCAAATATGGAAAACTTAGATGTGGATGTGAGAAGACAATTTCCCACATGACTTACCTTACTTATAAATTATGAAGACATGTCTAGGTTTATTTTTCCATTTATGCTAATAAACACACAGAAACATATAAAAAGTACATGCTTATCTGACAATAAGCAGATCAGAAATATACAAAAATGTAACTGTGAGTCCTTATTTTCTATTTAATTTTATGCTGAGTGTAGTAATCTGGCTGTAAACAATTCCACTTTTAAATGACATTTAGAAATACATATACACAGGAGAAAACAGTGGTTACAGTGGGAAGTAGAATAAGATAGGGAAAGAAATAGAAAGACATAGGTAGAGGATACACAGTAGACATGTTTGTTCAGCACACAGAGATAATTAGTATATAGCAGGAAAAGGATACAAAGTTTATACCATATAAGGGATTCTTACTGAGTATATGTTTCTACTCTCATCACAAAAGAAACTTAGATTATGATGACTTCATTTACAATATTGATCATTTATCCTATATGTATCATGTAATATAAAATTGTTGATCTCAAGCATAGATTATAAAATGTATTAAACTGAATTTATTTAAATTGCTAAGTAATGTTTGAAGTTGATGCATTACACTCCAGTATATTTTATACTATTTTAATTATTAAATTTAATATAATTAATGGTTCATTTTTAATTATGTAAATTGATGTTGTGTCCTGGTGATTTTTATGTCAATTTGACACATGCTAAAGTCATCTGAGAGGAGGAAACCTCAATTGACACCTTTATTCCCAGCACTCAGGAGGCAGAGGCAGGAGGATGTCTGTGAGTTCGAGGCCTGCCTGGTCTATAGAGCAAGTTCCAAGCCAAGTACCAAAGCAATACAGAGAAACCCTGTGTCAAAAACCAAAAAAAAAAACAACAACAAAAACAAAAATAAAAAGAGAAAAATACTCATATAAGAATAGACTATAGGGTATTTTTCTTAATTAATGGTTGATGTGGAGGCCTATAGTTCATTTTCTTAATTAATGGTTGATGTAGGAGGGTCTAATATATTGTGGGTGGTGCCATCCCTGGGACAATGGTGTGGGATTTTATCAGAAAGCAGGCTGAGCAAACCAGTAAGCTGACTCCTCCACAAACTTAACAGCAGCTCCTGCCTCCAGGTTCCTAGCACATTTGAATTTTTGCCCTATGGAAGTGTAAGCCAAATAAAGTCTTTCCTCTTTGAATTCCCTTTGGTCATGGCATTTAATACCATCAATAGAATCCCCAACTTAAATTATCACTATTATTTCTAATATTTATAAAATCATTGTGTACATATGCCCAGATCACTTTCTTGTCTACATGAGACAAGGTAGTTCATAAGGCTTTTCAGTTAACTAGAAGAACACAGAAGCATCTCCTGCTAGTGGTCTGAGCCTGATAGTCCTGATATTAAGGAGTATAAGACAGGAGTATCACAAGTTCAGGACATGCCTCAACTATAGAGTGATTCAAAGCCATCAGAAAGTATAGAATGAGTTCACGACCAATCTGGTCATCTAATAAGAATTTGTCTCAAAATAAAGTGTTAAAAAAAGGCCTATGGGTGACCTTCAGAAGGGAATTTATAGAAAGTGTTAAAACAGCCTTAGTAGCTTTAGGGGCCATTGCCAACTTTGGGTTCCACCTCCTGTTTCTCTGATAAATCTATAAAGGTAAGCATCATCCATGACTACACAGAAATGCAGAGAAAGGAAAAGGGGGATAGCAGAGTGTTTTAGAGGCTCTTAACAGGAAAAACTACTTTTTCATCTTTAAAATAAGATGGAAGCTTAAAGGAGAACTTCCTGGGAAGGGGAAATAGAATAGTTTGTGGATAAACTGGGGTAGGAGGGAATGGGAACAGGAGCGATCAGGTAGGGTGTGAGCAGAACAGAGTGTGAGAGTACTGGGAGAGATGACTGGAACTGGGGGGTATTTGAGGGGTGATGAAAAACCCAGTGAAATGGAAACTCCCTGGAATCTGCAAGAGTGACCCTAGTGAAGACTACTAGTAATTGGGGATAAGCAGTCTGAACTGGATGTCTTCTACTATCAGGCAAGCATCCTAGCAATGGGACTGGGAAATCAACCTACCCACAAAACCTGCAAGTAGCAATCTGTCCTGCTTAAAAGACATGCTGTGGTAATAGTGCAGACTTCTTGGGAGTTGCCAAACAATGACTTGTTCAACTTCAGTCAAACAGCACATGAGGGAGCCCACTCCTGATACTGCCTGGATGGCCAAAAGCCAGAGGAAAGATAGCCTAGAGACCCAGGATAGGATCAAACAATAATGGGAAATGGTTTCTAATGATATTTTGCTATACTTATAGATCAGAGACTAGAATAGAGCAGTGTCATCCCGCAGTTGATGGAAGCAGATGCAGAGATCCATAGCCAAATGCTAGGTGGAGCAAGAAGAGACAGAAAAGGGGGAGGAAGAATTTCAGGAACTGGAGAAATAGAGAATTCCAGAACAGGGTCCACAGAATCAACTAAGCAGGGCTCATAAGTGCTCATGGTCTGAAATGACACACATGGACCCTGTATGGGTCTGAGGTAGGTCCTCTGCATATACCTTATGGTTGTAGTTGTGCAGCTTGGTGTTTGTGTGGTACTCCCAAGTGGGAAATGTCTCTGACTCTTTTGCCTGGTCTTGGGATCCTTTTTCTCCTACTGGGTTTTCTTGTCCAGCCTTGATATGGTGTTTAGGTCTAGTCTTACTGTAACTTGTTAGGCTATGTTAGGTGGATATTCTATGAAGCCTGTTCATTTTTTTTTCATAAGAGAAAAAAGGAGGAGTTTATCTGCATGAGAAAGAAGGTGCATGGTGGGACTTGGAGGAGTAGAGGGAGGGGAAACTGGTCTGGATGTGTATGTATATGAGAGAAGAATTTAAAAAAAAAGAATTGATGGTGGAGGTAGGAATTTTTAATTGTCAGCCACTGAGCTGACCAGGAGACTTCTTCACAGAAAATCTGATTCACCTGAACACATGCTGAGGCGATGAGAAAAGTAATGTCCTCCTTCATGAGATAATACAATTATCGTACCTAGAATATACCCTATCTACTTTTCATTGCAACCATGCATAGAGCCTCTACCATGTACTTCTGCTCAGCTTGCTCCCTTTTCTAAGTTCTAACTCAGAGAAACTTAACTTTTCCTTTTTATTTTTTATGTTTCAGAACAGGCCAAAAGTCTGGGCATATTTTTCCTGATGCTGTTGGTTTCTCACTCTCTCTCTCTGTAGTACCTTCCCCCATCTATCATGCAGTTGCTTGTAAAGTTCTGTTGGAATAGATATCACTTGCTCTCTTCTTCATCTCTCTTGTCCTGGCAATTGCCAGAATTTTCATCTTCTTTTCCTATTGTTTTCATCTGAAACTCTAATAAAATTACCATCAATCTTCTTTCTGTTTCTGTTTCCAAATCCTTGTATTAAAAAGAAACATTTGATTTTCCTACTAACTAGGTAAAATTCCTAGTACACACCCATCCCATGCCACACACAAGTATGGGTAGAATTTCAGTGTTAAAGGGAAAACTCAGGCAAGAGTCTAGTTTGAGGAATGAGTATTTTAAAAGAGAGAAGGGCAGATCTTGGTGAATAACTAATACAAAATACTGGAAGGAGTACAGCAAGGTAGAGGAAATAACAACAGAATACAGAAGAAAGAAACTAAGAGCTTGGGATTTGAAATTAGGCTGGGAAAAGAAAGAATATTCTTTAAAGTTTCATTTAAAATTATAATCAGACATGAAGCTTAGAACAATTGGTGGGAGAGAGAATAAACTGACTATACAATATTCATGGACAGCAAAGAGACTTGTCATTTTTTTCTAATGAGCAATAGTCACAACTTAATATAGGATAATAAAAACCAAACAAATGGATGCACTCTAGAGGCAGTTAGGTGATGTATCTCTAAGGACTTTCTGGAGATAATCAGTTAACAAGGCTGATGCTCAGATTTCTAACCTTGATGTTGTCATTCACCAAGATGAGGAATGCTGAATAAAGGTCATGTATTTAGACACAAGTAGTTTTCTTGTTTAAAATAATATATGTTCAAAAGACTAATGGGGGATTCTTGTTTGTGCAAACCCATAGACAATTTATGTCCACCAGAGCTACCAACACCAAAGACCCATGGTAGCTACTTAGCATGTTAAATTACTTTAAAATAATATTGAGTAGATCTCAGACATTAGTTCTGTTTAGTCAGGTAATTGATCATAATTTTGTTAATCTTGTGAGATGAAATGGGAAAAATCATTTCCTGCGAGATGGGGAAGTGAGGAATTGTCAAAGAGACAAAAGTCATTCACCTCAGTGCTTTTTGGGATAAATTTGGGTGAGTGAAGATGCTAGAAGGCTTTTCTATTTTAATTGTATTTCTGGGCCTGGTGCTGTTGTATTTATGACAGTGATAGACAAACACAGTAACTAAGTAACAAACACTCATCAGAGTGTTGCTCAGCTTCTCAGGCTCTTTCTAGCCTTGGGTCCATTATTATTTTGTTCAATTTCCAAAGTGGTAGCTCAAGACTCAAATGGCTTATGATTTTTCCTACATCTCAGAGTGGAATTCACCAAATCTTTCATCCACTGAGACCCTCACAAACTCTTCCCTGTGCTGTCCTATGCACCCTGAGTCAGGGTTATAAGCTTAATGAAGAACAATTTATTTATTGTTTCAATGTTTGTAGAATGTAGTTTGCTGGTTCTATTGTTTCTGAGCCTAAGGAGAGGCAGAACATCCCGGTAGAAGGGGGTAGTAGAACAAAGCTGCTCACTCATGGTTGTGAAGAAGTTGAGAATAAGACATGGGCCAGAGACCACACATTTCCTTTAAAGGTACACTCTGCTTTCTCCAGCCAAACCTCAATTCTCTTAAAGTTTACCACTGCCATAACATCCCTTCCAAATTTAGCACATGATTTCTGGAAAACATTCCAGCTCCAAACTGTAACAATTACTCTGATTCTTCCAATCATCCAACATAACAATGATATCCAAAGGTCAAACAACTTACATTACTGACTTGTGTTCTAGTTGTGACCAAATACCTAGCAGAAGAAATTTAGAGTCACCACTTCCTTGGACTGACAGTGTTAGAGGGCTCACCGCATGTTTGTGTGTTCCCTTATACTTGGGCAGAACAGTCTTGCAATCAGAGGATGTGACAAAGAAAAGTCTCCAATTCAAGGTGAACAAGAAGCAAAAAAAGAGGCAAGAAGGAACCAGGAAAGATAAACCTCAAGTACCTACTTCCTTAAGTTTCACCTCCCCACCTTGATCTAACATATGAATATCTGAGAGACACTCACGTTGAACTGTCATAAGACTATCTTCAAAACAAGTGGAGAGTGTGTTTGCTGAGGTGAAGGAAATTCTTTTTCCTGAATGCTTAAAATTCTAGGACTGAAAATCAGGACAGAATACACAACAGTGGCCCTTACAAAATGGTAATAGCCTACCAGACTCATATTACTGAGCCCATGGGTTTGTGAAGAATTGTCAGTCCTAGAAAGCTATGGGAACAAAGGACAGAATTTGCAGAACGCTCATAGAGATATGAATGTGTACCAAGTCTAGTCATCTCTCAATCAGAGATGGAGTTGTTCATAGGGTTCAGGTCTGCTTTCTAGGGTGCTTTTCTTTGACTAATTGGCCTCAAACAATTTTTATTGACGTTTTTATATTTCAGGCATTGGAAGTATAGATATTCATGAAAGTACACAGCAGTTTTTAACTCCAACTTTAACTTGGTAAAATTTTTATTATTCCTTTGATATTTTAAAAGAGATTTCTTCACACAGGATTCATGAAATTGTCCCAGTGTTGTAGTTTAAAACATCATTTTCACTATGTTTTAGATGACTAACTCTCCTGAGTACTATTGAGGAAATATTCCAGATTTAGATTATCTCCTGTGAATATTCCACAAAGACACTTCACCAAGAAAAAAACAGTTCAGGGTAAAGCAGTCTGTGTTATCTCTAGTGTCCTGGTTGTAGTTTGGAGGAGTCTCCCAAAGTCAGTGTTTATTTGCAGACCTGAGATGCCATTGGGAAATGTGGAATGTTTAAGAGTAAAGGTGTAGTAAAAAAGAAGTTAGGTAGTTAGAGACATGGCCTTGAAGGATATATTAAGTCATTTTCATTTCCGTGTTTCCAGCTTCCAGGCTGCCATGAAGTCAACAGGCTTCTGCTACTCTGCTTTGACCCCTGCCCATCATGTACTATGCCACCACATGCCCAAAGCAACAGAGTCAAGACCACAGAAGGAAACCTCCAGAACTATGAGCCAAACTTTATAAGGCTGATGATCACAGATAGTTTGTCAGTAATGGGAAACTCAGGAATACCAAATCTAAATCTTTTTGCCTTCCAAAAACATGTGTTCTTCACATCCTGTCCCTTTAACCTGAAGTTATCAGGACATCCAGATTACACAGCACTCATCTGTGCATATCCAGGCCTAATTGTGATGTTAAATAAATTAACAAAGAATATGATACCTAAGATCCAATTATATTTTAGTTATTCTAGCTAGAAACAAGCAGTTATTTTGAATCTACTACACCTAATTAGAAGCAGAAGATGAAATTTTCTTATTTGTCCTGGTGATTATTTTCAGCTGTCTCCAAGCTTAATGTTATTTTTGCTTCTTGCCTTATAACGTGCTATTTTTTTTTTCACACAGAGGCTCTTTCCTACTTATAGCAAAACCAGGACTTCCATTGAATTCCTTTCTCTATTTGTACCTTGTCTTTCATGTCACTGACATTCTATCACTGTTAGTTAGGATACAACTTAAATTTAATTTAGTGTTTTGTTGTTCCTGCATTAGATCCCTTAAAAAAGACAATGAATCATTAAAGTAAACAACAACAAAAACCTTCCTGTTTCAAATTCAAAGGTTGATTTAAATGGTTATATGTACTAAGATAGAACCCAGCAGCGATCATTCACTAAAGTGATTTTTTTAATGTGTTTAGGAAACAAATGCAAATACGAAGGCACAATAATTCTCACTTCTAAGAATCTACCCAAAACATACTCATAAGAATATAAAATAATGGGTTCACAGAACTATTCAATGGCATAGTATCATATTTCAAATGATTGAACTCAAAATTATCCAAATACTAATTAAAGGGACCACTCAAGTGGGTTATGTCTTCAGAGAATGGTAAATAAAATGAGATAAACCATCACACACACACACACACACACATTTGTAGCTGTGTGTCTTATTTATAGACAGAAAGAAGTTAAGGGGAAGTGGTAAAGAAGTCTAAGAAAGAGAGAGTATACTACTTAAGAGTTTCCAGGGATACAGAACAACAGATGAAGTATAATTACAGGAGAATATTTATCAGATTGACTCACAGGGTCTACAGACTGGAGAGCCAAGAAAACAAATAGCTCTTCATAGTACGGTTGTGTAGCTTCGTGTTCTAGCTGGAATGCTAACAATGGGAGTGGGTCTGTTTCTGAGTCTTTTGCCTGCTTTTGGGATCCCTTTGGGTTGCTTTACCTAGCCTTGAAATGAGAGTTTGTGCCTCGTCTTATTGCATCTTGTTATGCTGTGTTCACTTGCTCTTTTTCAAAGGGAGGATTAGATCTGGGAAAGACGGGAAATGGGGGGACTGAGAAGATCCTGGGAGGGAAAACTGCAGTCTGGATGAATTTCGAGAGAGAAATATGAATTGTAAAATAGAAACTATGTATCAAATGGCAAAATAAACCGATGAACACACCTTGAGACAATTCCCTAGTGAATTTCACAGTCCTTTTTATGTCCCTAGTTTTGCTGTAATGCCCTTTCTTGCTTAAAGACCTTATGAAGGAGACACAAGCTTTAGTTTTCTTGTCTATGTAGCTTACTGCGTACACACTCCACACCGTCCTTATTCTCCAAGGAACATAGGGAGTTTTTAATTTTTGTTGCTTTGTTTTTGGTTTGGTGCGGCGCCAGCACCACAAGCAAGTCCAGGGTATCAGGAAAAGAGAGACAAGACGTCCATTTGTTTGTCCTAAGAGAATGCATGTGTAGCCTTTATTGCCAGGAGAGTGTGTGAGTGAGTGTTCATTGCAAGTGCTAAGAGGTCTCTCTTGTAGGAGGGAGGAGCTTTATATACAGGTTACAGCACAGTGAAACCCCAGGTGGGAGAGATCATTGTTTTCCTCCTGCTGAATGTTGATGTCAGAGGGTCAAGGCCAGGGCAGTAAGCCAGGACTAGAAAACAGAAAGCACTTGGACTGGAAAACAAGTTGCACTTGTAGGCTGACCAGCAACTCACAGAGACCCCATGGGGCTGGGGCCCAACATCTCCCCCCTTCTTTATATATAAATTAGCACCTATCTCAGGTGACTAGGATATTAATGTTAATCTTAGTATATAAAAACAAATATTTATAAACAATATTTGGGAATGTGGGCGTCATTCTTTCCAAACTACTTCCTGCTGTTAAGGGGCGCTGAAATACCATGGGGATCATGACAAAAAAACAAAAACAAAAAAACAAACCCAGAACCCTGTTGAAGTTCTTGTTTTTGTGGTCTGTAAGGCTGCATCATCTCAGCTGTTTAAATGTTGGATCACCTGGGCCACTGCTTCAGGTGGTCTTGCTTCATCAAACCATACTAATCTGGAAGGAACCCACAGCTTCTTATGTTCTGTGGAAATAAAAGCAGAAATTCTTTTCCCAAGTAACCTGTCCTTATATTTAAATTTAGTAGTCAAAGCATTTACAAAACATGTAAGTTGGATTAATTTAGCAACATTAATAATTAAATGTCTTTTAGTAGTTTTTGTTCCTTTCTCAGCAATTAAACAATTTAACGACACCACAACTGTACACAGTATCCAGACTCTCTGTGTATTTTCCATTTTATATATTTTTATCTTTTCCTTTTCTTTTACTTAATACCAGTACCTCCTTTATTAACTGTTACCAATTTTTAATTTACCCACTTATCTCTCAGGTTCCCCTTTCTTTCCTAACCTTGGTGTCAGGCGAAGGCCTGGAGATTTAATACAATCCACCCTCCAACCTAGGGTGATCTCTCAGGTTCCACTTACTTTCCTGACATTTGTCAGGCGAAAGACTGGAGATTTTTTATTTTATTTCTTATCTAACATTTTTTTTTTGAGACTGGGTTTCTCTCTATCCTTTTGGAGGCTGTCCTGGAACTGGCTCTATAGACCAGGATGGCCTCGATCCTACCTACCTCTGCCTCCCAAGTGTTGGGATTAAAGGTGTGTGCCACCAACACCCTGCTCTCTGAAAATCATGGCAAACATCCTCCCAATCTGAGACATTTAAGCCTCCCCCAATAATGAACCATGGACTCACACGTTCAATCCATTTTAGAAAGCCTTCCATGGTTGTAGTCCCCTGTTGTTCAAGTAACTTTTTTATCTGATACTGTAATTTAAACTTCCAGGGACTATTTCCCATCGTTTTTTTCCCTATTTTCCCCCATCTGTCCCTGGCTGGCAAAAGGAACGACCCCGTCCACTTACCTCGCTTACACATCTCAGTGGAACCTCCAATTGCGGTGCCAGCACCACAAGCTCAAGTCCAAGGTATCAGGAAAAGAAAGACCAGACATACAAACTGTTTGTACTAAGAGAATGCATGTGTAGCCGTTATTGCCAGGAGAGTGTGTGTGTGAGTGTTCATTGCAAGTGCTAAGAGGTCTCTCTTGTAGGAGGGAGGAGCTTTATATACAGGTTACAGCACAGTGGAAAAACCCCAAGTAGGAGAGATGTTGTTTTCCTCCTACTAGATGTTGATGCCTGAGGGTCAAGGCCAGGGCAGTAAGCCAGGACTAGAAAACAGAAAGCACTTGGACTGGAAAACAAGTTGCACTTGTAGGCTGACCAGCAACTCACAGAGACCCCATGGGGCTGGGGCCCAACAGTTTGGGTTTTTTGCTTTTGTTTTTGTTTTGTTTTGCAGATCGCTATTCCTTTCATGAATTCTTTCCTATGTTTTTGTGCCTATTTTGCAGATTTTTGCATTCTAACATTTTTAGACTCTTTCTTTTTTTTTACTTTTACTTGTTCTAGGTTTTTTTGTCTGCTTCTTTTTTTTATCACTTTTTATTTTAATTTTAAATAGCTTGTTTTACATGTCAATCCCAGTTCCATCTCCCTCCTCTCCTCCCGCACTCCCCTTACCCCCCACCCTCCCACACTATTGCCAAATCCTTCCACATAGGGGATATCTAGAGTCTGTCATTTTACTCTGGGTAGGGTCCAGGCACTCCCCTAAGAGTCCAGGCTGAGAGAGCATCCCTCTTTGTGCTATAGACACACAAAGACTGTTTGTATTCCAGGGATAGACACTGATCCACAGCTCAGGGCCCCATAGGTTGCCCAGGCCTTCTCGCTGACACTCACATTTCGGGGGTCCAGATCAGTCCCATGCTGGCCTCCCCACTGTCAGTCTGGGGTCCAAGAGCTCTCCCCTGTTCAGATCAGCTGTCTCTGCTGGTTATGCCAGCCCATTCTTTGCCAATTTGCTCATCACTCCTCTCTCTCTGTCACTGGGTTCCTTGGGTTCAGTTCAGTGATTAATTGTGTGTTTGCCTCTGCTTCCATCAGTCACAGGATGAAGGCTCCTGGATGGTTATACGCTTCAAGTTCATTATCAGCAATGGGCATTCGAGGTGGTCTCTCTACTATTGCTTAGCTTGCCAATTGGTGTTATCCCTTTAGATCACTCGAGGTCACTCTGGTGCCTGATCTGTATTCGATCCTATGATTCCCTCTTCCCCCTATTCTACCCCCACTCCCTCAACTTCCTGTTCCCCCATGACCAACTCTCTTCCTCTTCACCCCTCTCTTCTTCCCAGGTCCCACTTCCCCCCACCCCTCGCCGTGTTCCCCATCCATTCAGGGGATCTTATCTCCATCCTCTTCTCTTGGGTACTATGGATATATGCATATCTTTTAGGTTCTTTCCTGTTTCCCAGACTATCAGTGGAAGTGCAGACTGGCACTATCCTGATCCATGTCTAAAATCCATATATGAGTGAGTACATACCATGTTTGTCTTTTTGCGACTGGGTTACCTCTCTCAGGATGGTTTCTTCCAGTGCTATCCATTTCCCTGCGAATTTCAAGATTCCATTGTTTTTTTCTGCTGAGTAATACTCCATTGTGTAAATGTACCACATTTTCTCTATCCACTCTTCAGTTGAGGGGCTATTACAAATAATGTTGCTATGAACATAGTGGAGCAGATGCCCTTGTATGAATTTGCCTCATTTGGATATATGCCTAAGAGTGGAATTGCTGGGTCTAGTGGTATATTAATTCCCATTTTCCTGAGGAATCTCCATACTGATTTCCAAAGAGGCTATATGAGTTGGCACTCCCACCAGCAGTGGAGGAGTGTTCCTCTCTCTCCACATCCTCTCCAGCATAAATTGTCTTCGGTGTTTTTGATTCTAGCCATTCTAACATGAGTAAGATGGTATCTCAGAGTTGTTTTGATTTGCATTTCCCTGATGGCTAAGGATGTTGAGCACTTTCTTAAGTGTCTCTTGGCCATTTTAGCCTCCTCTACTGAGAATTCTCTATTTAGCTCTATACCCCACCTTTTAATTGGATCCTTTGGTGTTTTGGAGACTTGTTTCTTGAGTTCTTTGTAAATTTTGGAGATTAGCCCTCTGTCATATGTAGGTTGAGTGAATATCTTTTCCCATTCTGTGGGCTGCCTTTTTGTCTTTTTGACTGTGTCCTTTGCCTTACAGAAGCTTTTTAGTTTCAGAAGGTCCCATTTGTTAATTGTCGATCTCAGTGCCTGTGCCAATGGTGTTATGTTTAGGAAGGGGTCTCCTGTACCAACTCGTTGAAGAGTATCTCCCACTTTCTCTTCTAAAAGTTTCAGTGTGGCTGGATTTATGTTGAGATCTTTGATCCATTTGGACTTAAGTTTTGTACAAGGCGATAAACATGGATCTTCTGCAGTCTTCTGCATAGTAGTACCCAGTTATGCCAGCACCATTTGATGAAGATGCTTTCTGTTTTCCATTGTACAGGTTTAGCTTCTTTGTCAAAAATCAAGTGTTCATAGGTGTGTGGGTTAAAATTAGAGCTTTTGATTTGGTTCCATTGGTCTACCTGCCTATTTTTGTGCCAATACCAAGCTGTTTTCAGGACTATAACTCTATAATAGAGCTTGAAGTCAGGTATGGTGATGTCTCCTGAAGTTCCTTTATTGTATAGGGATGTTTTAGCTATCCTGGGCCTTTTGTTTTTCCATATAAAGTTGATTAATGTTCTTTCCAGGTCCTTGAAGAATTGTGATGGAATTTTGATAGGGATTGCATTGAATCTGTAGACTGCTTTTGGCAAGATTGCCATTTTTATTATGTTGATCCTACCAATCCAAGAGCATGGGAGATCTTTCCATTTTCTGGTATCTTCTTTGATTTCTTTCTTTAAAGACACAAAGTTCTTGATATACAGGTCTTTCACTTCCTTGGTTAACATTATCCCCAGATATTTGATGCTGTTTTTGGCTATTGTAAAGGGTGATGTTTCTCTGATTTCTTTCTCAGTCACTTCATCATCTGTATATAATAGGGCCACTGATTATTTTGAGTTTACCTTGTATCCTGCCACATTGCTGAAGGTGTTTATCAGCTCTAGGAGTAACCTTGCGGAGTTTTTTGGGTCACTTATGTAAACTATCATATCATCTGTAAATAGTGAAAGTTTGACTTCTTCTTTTCCTATTTGTATCCCCTTTATCTCCTTTTGTTGTCTTATTGCTGTAGCTAGAACTTCAAGTACAATATTGAAGAGATATGGAGAGAGTGGACAGCCTTGTCTTGTTCCTGATTTTAGAGGAATTGCTTTGAGTTTCTCTCCATTTAGTTTGATGTTAGCTGTTGGTTTACTGTATATTGCTTTTATTATATTCAGTACGTTCCTGTTATCCCTGATCTCTCTAGGACCTTTATCATGAAGGGGTGCTGGATTTTGTCAAAGGCTTTTTCAGCATCTAGTGAGATGATCATGTGGTTTTTCTTTCGCAGATTGTTAATATGGTGGATTACATTGATAGATTTTCTAATGTTGAACCATCCCTACATTCCTGGGATGAAGCCTACTTGATCATGGTGGATGATTTTTCTGATGTGTTCTTGAACACGGTTTGCGAGTATTTTATTGAGTATTTTTGCATCAATGTTCATGAGGGATATTGGTCTGAAGGTCTCTTTCTTAGTTGTGTCTGCTTCTTGATTGAATATTTGCCTCATTATTTCTCAACCTTTACCGTTGTCTAAAATATCCCTTTGATTCTACTACCAAACAAATTTGGGTTTGATGGGGAAATTTCTCACATGCGCTTTCTTAGTTGTTAATATTTTCTTCAGTTAATTAGTCTGTTAGACATAGGTAAGGTAGATAGTAAGATAATTTAATAAGAAGCTGCATATAGAAGATGTGAGAAAATAATTAAAAGAATTGGATAACATTTATATCCAAAGAAAATTTAAAACTAATTAAAAAGTCAAAATAAGTTGGAAGTTGTATCTAAAAATTAAAACATGTTAATTTGTATTACTACTGAGTTTACTAACACTAAATACCAATTTTAAAACTGCAACTAGGGCTGGAATTGTTAGCAATATTGTGGTTGCTAATATGCAGATGCATGTACAAACATGTCATTAAGATGCTCAAATCATGATATTACTTTAATATGTTTCCAACCTAACAGTTTAAAGCAATAAAAATGAGAAGAAACTGTTAATCAAATAAATTAATGTCCTTGAAGTTTGAGCTAGAAATACATTTAAAACTGTATGCTGCATTTTATCTTTACAAAAATGGAATTATTTGTAATCAGTTTGTGCTTGATTTATTGTTAGTGAAGTTATTTTGTGTAGTTTCTCCTCCCTTTTTATTTTGGTGTTGTGTAAAGTGGGATTATATATTGCCTGTGTCTTTGTGAATGTAGTTATCTTCCTTGGATCTAGGTTTTCCTTCTAGCATTTTCTGTAGAGCTGGATTCATGGACATTATTTTGGGTTTCTTATAGTCATATGGGTGAGAATTTATTTACAGTGTCATGGGAAACTCACCACTGTCCATACCATAAAGAAAACACATATAATTCTTAAAGGGGTCATGAATTACTGCTGGCAAAAAAGCAAAATGAGTGTGATATGCTAAGCTTCCCAAAAGTTAAACTCCTTCAGAAATAATTAAGTAGAAAATTAATTATTTACTTTTATTCCATATATATTTGGGGAATTTTTTTTCCTTTAGACTTTTAGCTACTGCTTTGAAGTGAGTTCTTAGAGTTTCTTGTAATATAGGCCAACAAAACCCAGTTGTTCTTGATTTCATGAGACATATAAGCAGACACACACATACACACACACTTTGTAAACTTCTTATGCACTTTTAAACTGTGACTGTCCTCCATCAAAACTCTCCCTTATAGCCAGGCTTAGAGTTCAAAGCAACTCACAAGTGCATCAAAATTTTAGTAGTGAATCCTTAAGTTCCTCACATACATTATTTTTCTTATTTTTGAATAAGGAATCATAATCTTAAGTGTTGCATATTATTCTAATAACATTTTTAAAAACTTTTCCATGGCAAGCATCTAAATTATTTTCTGCATTTTTTAACATAGGCAAGCTTTGATCCATGATAACACTCATAAGCTTTTATGCAAATCATGAGCTAATTCTTTAGGATGACCTGCCAGAAGTGGAATTAATGGATCAAAGGGGTTTTAAGGTTCTTAGTAATATTGCTAGGATGATTTCCAAAAGTGTTGTACTACTTAACATGCCCTGCAGCAATGCATGTTCAGAACACTATGTATCAGCATGACCCTGCTGTTGCTGAAGCCCATGAGCCTGATGTGCATCTCTGCTGGGCTTTCACACCGACTTGCATCTGGTATTGCATAGTGTCTTAAGTAAGAGAAGACAGAAGGAGATGAGGTCCAGCTATTTCTTCCCCTTGGGCTAATTTTCCTGGTTTGATTTGTTGCCATCACTTTGCCCTGAGATGGTTTCTTTCACCAAAGCCACCATTTGGATGCATTAAGTCAGTTATTTCTCCTTCTTTTAAGCCTCTTAGTTCTTTTGATTTGTGAGGTGGTTAAAAACAAAAGAAGTCTGTAACTGGCACACAGAATAAAATTGGTTTTCAGATGAAGTTGCCTTTTGTAAGGCCAGAGCATTACAGACTTCATGGCTCAATATTTGCTCTTCATTACTTCCTGAATACCTGTAGTGGTGTGTCTGCTCCAACCTTTTATTAGCAGTATATGTCACTACCATGATCATTATAAATGATTCACAAATAAAAACAATATGATTTTCAACCTAAAATCTTAAAAGTCAAGGGAAGTCTGTCTTATTTAGGATTCAATCTAATACAATCATCCAGATAGACAATGAGCTTTTGGTACTATTCCCTGAGAAGACACAATGAAAAACAAGGGGTACGAAATTGTCAAGCATATTACAAACCACCTTGACAATCTTTGTGACACAGTTACAATGTCAATTATTTTAAAATTTTATAAAATGTGTCTTTCAATCAGCAAAGGTTAGTTTTATTTTTATTAAAATTAACCTCCCATTTTCCTTAATTTTGCAGCAGTCCTGTAAGATTCACAGACTCTTATCTCCCAGAAAATATTACAAAAATATCTAATTTATGCTCGTTTAATTATTAAGAATCCTGAAGCATCAAAGCTTAGTGTCCCAGGGATGGTGAAGGTGAAAATAATAATGGTGACCCACTCTTTTGTGGTTGGGTATTGTAAGTGACTTTGTCCTGGTTTCCCATATTAGTTATTGCTGCAAATTGGTTGTGACTTGTCCTCCAGTAGTTCATGCATGGGGGAATGTGGTGACCATAAGAGGCAGCTAAGCCTTTTAGTGCGGGATCATTACTGCCTCCTAATCTTTCTTTGCCTCTCCCATTTCAGCAAATATCCCACCTGCCCTTTCATCTGATCCTCATATGCAGCCATCCATCCCCATGTTGCATGAAAGAAGTCCTCAGCCAAAACCATACTGACACTAACTTCAGGTCTTTGAACCTCCAGAACTAAGACAGAAATATAATTACCTAATATGGAGTATTTCAATATAGTTATAAAATACATATGAATATCCTGACTATCAAAAGAGCACCAGAAACAATTTCAGCCATGTAAACTTCTCTCCACTTAGCTTGCCAGTAGGTGATAACTCATGGGTTCCCTTCTTAGGACTTTTCTGGGACTTATGAACCCTAAGGGTGTTCATAAAAATTAAAAGTCTCATTTACATACCTTCTAAGAAGTATCTATACTGCAATTTAGACAGATTTGATGATGCTGAGTTCTGTAAAGTTCCTGACTGTAATTCATACTGTAATCTTAAGGGTTAACACGATGTTGATTTGTGAGCTCAGCATTGCTTTGTGTAGTCCACCACTGCTCTAGGACCACACTCCTGAGGCTAAGGCTTCTTCAATGTCTTGCTCTTAAAATGAAGGTCCTAGCCAATGTTGGAAGCAATAGATGGTCGATCTCTTCAGAGTAGCTCTCTTGTTTCTGACCGGCCTATTTTTAAATATTTTTCTTGGTTAAAAGTTGTTTTTCCCCTTATTTTTATGAGGAATAATAGCCCTAATACTCATCTATTTTTAGAGCGAATATAAACCTTAATCTTGGTGGAATAAGCAATTCTAGGCATGTTGACCTTCACTTTGTCCTTGAATAAGAGATTTTTTTTCTTGACTTGGAAGTTCTTCATCTGTTTTTTTCTGGTTCTTTGCACACTCAATTCTTGCTCATGGAGATCCTGTCATCTGACACCTCTTCCAACTACTCAATTGTTACCTACTTAATTAACATTCCAATTACTATATAGTTCTTATTTTTATCTTCTTATACAAATTACCCACACAAATTATTTATTTCCTGCTAAATTCCCCATCTGTAGCACAGTGAGTGGCACCTTAGCTGGAAGATCAAGTCATGAATGATTGAACTCAGAACATGCCTTTGCATCATTAGATTTCTTCATGTTCCAATGAAGCAGGTGCTATTTAACTCTTCTGTTCAGAAATAGGCTGCTATGACCGTGTCTGTTCATAACAGTCAATGGGTTTCTATACAGCCCCAAGGTAGAGATATGTGATAATCAAAAGGAGCTGCCTTCTAGGCTGATAACTCAAGAAAATATATGAATTGCTACTCATTTTTACAAATCTGAGAAAGCTGATTGGTGAAAAATTGCTTTCATTCAGAAGACTTCACTGATTGGCAAGATTTACTAACCTATCTTAGGCATCTGAAGGGGAAAGTCCTACAAATAATAACAAATTGATAATGAAGTATTGATCGAGGTGCATATTGCAGGGCAATTTTATCCATTTCCTTGTGGAGGTTGGAGCCTCATTCAGGCTGCAGACTGACAACTTCAGGCTCAGCTTTCTCTTCCATTAACTGGATCATGAAATTTATTCAGTACTGTCAGCACAAGGACTATTTCTACTCTTCCTATGGCATTTCAGATGTCTGTTCCTTCCTCCTCTTTATCTCATCCCCTTAATTTATATCTGAATATTTCCAATAAATATTTATTATTTTGGCTTATGGTGTGTTCATAGTAGAGCACACACATGTGATTTATAAAATAAGACACAACAATGTGAAGAAGCTTAGTGCAAATCAAAGTCTGATATCAATCACTCAAACTAGCCCCGTAGTAGCAGCATCTATAGGTCAAGGATGGCTTGGCCAGACATCATCATCCTCAGCTATTACTTACATCAGAGACAACCTCTTCTACTGTCTCTCTTTTGCCATACCCATCTGAACCCTGACATATGGAGCACAACCTCATACAATGCTAGACATATGGCACAGACTTTTGGACAGAGCATTCACCAGGGAACCTGAGTTCTGTACACAGATTTTTCTCATGCACAGGACAGAAAATTCCCAAGTATCTTAAGTAGATGTTATCACCAATATTCTTTCTTTAGGCCCATTTTGGCATCTAATAAGGTCACCACAGGTTTTCTGTTCTTTAGACTATTTATGCAGTAGATTAGGTTTACTAGTTTATAATGTTGAACCATTCCATCATCTCTGAGATGAAGCAAACTTTCTTGTGGTATATAATAACTTTGATATGTTATTGAATTTGGTTTCCAAATATTTTACTGAGAAGTTTTGTATTACTGTTCATCAGATATCTTGGCCTAAAATTTGCTTTTGTGGAGTATTTTTTTATTTTGGTATCAAGATAACACTGGCTTCATAGGAGAATTTGGAAATGTTTCTTAGGTTTCCCTTTATAAAACAATACAAAAAGTGTTGATGGTGATGTACTTATTCTATAGAATTTTCAACTGTACCCATGTTTTCATACATTTGTTTCAGGTGGAAGATTTTTAATTACTGAACCTATCTCATTAGATGCTATACTATAAATTATTTCACTTTGATAAAATTCTGCAAGAATGTGTCTGTGGAGACTGTTTTAGTTTTGTTTCTATTGATGTGGCAAAACGCTGTAGCAAAAAGCAAGTTAAATTGGAATGGATTTATTTCAGCTTACAAGAAAGTTCCTGGTCAGACGGCATCATCAAGAGAAGTCATAAGCAGGATCTCAAAACAGGAAGCTGAAGGCAAGAACTGAAGATGAGAACATGGAAGGAGTACTGTCTTCTGGCTTTTTCTCCATGGCTTACCCAGTCTATATTCTTACACAACTCAGGTGTGCCATCACCATGAGAAGCTGCCCTTTCATCATTATTTGATCAAGAAAATGCCCCACACTCTCACCCACAGTCCAGCTAAAAGACCATTTTCTAAGTTGAGGTTCCTTTACTCTAAATGACTATAGCTTGTGCCATGTTGGCAAAACACTAGCAGAAACATAGACATTCATCAACTTCTTTTATGTTTTCCAGTTTAGTGAATTAGAGATTAGATTGCCAATGACCAGATTATTTTCTGAATTTCCCTAGTATCTGTTATAATGTCTTTCTGGTCATCTATGATTTCGTGATTTGTATGGTTTCTTTCTCTTTTCTCCCAGGTAATTTGTCTAAAGAAATATTAATCTTAAATTTTTTTAAAAGAACCAACTCTTAGTTCTAGTGTTTCTTTTTATTGCCCTTTTCCTCATTTCTCTTTTAATTTCAGTCCTGTGTTTGATTAGTTATCCATACCTACTATTTTTGTTGTTCATTCTTGTTTTTGTAAAGTTTCAAAAGGTATCATTAAGAAATTAATATGAAATCTCTCCAGTTTTTTTTGATGGAGATACTTAGTGTTGAAAACTTTCTGTTAGTAATGCATTTGCTGTGTCCTTTAGATTTTGAATTCCAGGTATATATCAGACTGGGTAAACAATTTCTGAAATAGAAACAAAACCTGTGAGAGTCAAAGTAGTCATATACCATAACACTAGTTTAATGAACTGAAAATTATAGGAGTCCTAAATCATCATTAATCTTCATCATGGAAAACCCATTAAATTTTGGTAGAATGGGAGGTCAGGCGTTTTATACTTCTTCTAAATGGCAAAATTAAATAACACAGAGATTGAAATGGTCACAAGATTATGTCTCCTTAGGTGAAGACCATGTTATAAAATCCTGTATAGCTACGTGGAACACCTAGTGCTTCATTTACTTCTAAGACATTTGCGGAGATTTATGTAAGCAGGATGGAAAGTTGGAAACCTAAGCATAAAATGTCTGAAGGCCAGAGCTTGTGAAAGAAATCAATGATAAAGCACTTGCATATGTACATGAGGTCCTGGATCTGATCTCTACCCCTAAATAAAAAAGTAAATAAATAAACTCTAAAGGCCAAAACCAAATGCTTGGGTCTTCAGTTCCAAGGAGATAAAGATCCTCCAATTTCTTAGTACTATGTTTAGAGAGCAAAGACTGAGGGACATGGATGAAATTTAATGAGGTTGTGTCTCACTAAGTCTCTGCTCTGCTCTGGTTGTGAATAATCCCAGCTCACAGTGAGATGAGCAGTAACTCTCCTTCTCTGTCAAAGACAGCAAAGTGAAATTCCTCTCTTGCCTATAGTTGAATGTTCTAAAACTATTTTAGAATGATACACGGTAGTCAGTATGTATATTAGAACTACAACATAGCAAATGATACAATTAGGAATGGTAATTTAGAAGATGGAGATCTACAAGTAGTTGAATAACCAGAAAAGGATAATAGTTAATAAAATGTTCAAGTAACTTAAAAAATAATCAGCAAAATTGGGTTGCAATGGAGACTTACAGTAGTTAGAACTATATGAAAAGACTGAATTTACTTTATGGAATAAAATCATAATTTTTAAATTATTAATGTGTTGGGTGCTTTGTCAGCTACTTGTTATTACATTGAGAATGAACTCCAAAACTCAGTATTTCAGAAGTATTTATTACTTTTTGTAGTTGTGCAGGTAACCTGAATCATTTGCAGTCTCCGGACCAGACTACTTTGTCCCAAGACAAGGCAAAGATTCAAGAAAGGAGTGTAAGGGTTTAAGTCCTTCAGAGACCTAGCTGCATGACTAATGATTTTTTTCCCAGAATCTTTGATTAGCCCAAGTGAGTCACATGACAGCTCAATGACAATATGGTAGCAGACTGTATTGTGTAGATGGAAATTACACTGACTGTGTGAGAATATAGGAAAGAAAAGTTATTGGGGCTACAGTGGCTTTCTATCAAACACAGTATAGTATATATCTGTCTGGACATGATAGAAGACAATTACAATGGGCCTGAAAGAAAGTCAGTAGCCCTAGTAGATAGCATTTATAATGCAATCCCTCCACTAAAGCTCAGAGAACTTTATGAAAGAGGAGGCAGAAATGTGACAAAAGCCAGAGGACCAGGAATTCTTTGGAGATATTGTGTGTCCTAGAAATGATAGGGAAAAGCAATACCAATGATACTGTAACAGTATACTTGCCTAAACAATACCTGAACAATACCAACACTAATAGACATGCTACAGTTGAAGGGGGGAAATTAGATCAGGTCCCACTCCTAGAAAAAAACTGCAGGCAACTAAAAATTACTTAGAGGGGGACAATTAGTCTTCCCGAGGAATGAGCACCAAAATTCATTATCCAATATCAAGTGCTCACCCCTGAAATTATATAAATGAAAGAAACATTCAGTTGACTCAACAGATTATAATTCTATATGTATATGTTTATACATACATATATATATACATAACACAAAGAAACAGAGGCCAGAAATATGTGAGGGAATTGGAGAGGGGAATGGAAGTAGTTGAATATCTAAGTAAAGGAAGCAGAATGATACTATCCTTCAACTAAAAATAAATAAGTCAATATAATAAAAATAACACTAAAAGTTTAAAAAAGCTCTGGAACACAATAAAAGAAGTACATGAGACAATGAAAGGGTTAACTCTGCATGTTGCAAAGCCTCAGAAGGGAAAAAACAACAATAAAGCATTACAATTCAAAGAGGCTATTACCAGTGATTGTTAAAAATGAGGAAATTCATAAACATGCAGACTCAAGAAGATGAACAAAAACAGAGTAGAATATTAACAAATAGCATCATGCCAAACTACATTTCTTATCGCACTGTTGAATGTTTAAAGGCATAGATAAATTGCCTCTGTGTGCTTTGACAGAAAACTATGAGAAATGTTTTAACACCATTTACAATAACACCCAAATTTACTTTTCTAGTAGTAAATCTGACAGGATACGGCCAACTTAAATTTTGAAGCAATTTGAGAGAAAGAAATATGTCATTTATGGGCTAGAAGCCTTAGAGTTGTTAAGATTTCATTTTTTCCCCTCAAAATATGTCTGTATAATTAATTCCTACCAAAATCACCCAATGTGTGCTTGTGTGTGGTTAAAGTTGTGATTTAGAAAAGTATAAACAAAAGTGAGCAACCTAGAATAACTAAAAAGTCTTAAGAAAACAAAGATGGCTGACACTATCAAATTCCATTGAAATGTTACAATTATCAGCAGAGATACCTTATAATAAGAAACAAAGATCACAGAACCATACTCATCCATATCATTCATATGCTTTACAACCAACAAGGCAGTACACATTCAAACAGAAAAAATATCATTTCAGTAAATAATTTATAGTATTTGCATGTCCACATGAGAAAAATGAAACTTGATGACTCTTAAACAATATGGAAATTTGGCAATCACCTCCTCAGCATAAATTATAGAACTAAATATTAAACAATTCATGGGAGACATTCTTTGTATCTTGGTTAAGTAATTATTAAACATAGATGAAGCATTAACCTTAAATAATTGATTATATTCACTGAAAACATATTAAGAGTTTCTAATTATCAAAGTGCATCATTAAGAATGTGAAAAGATCCTGGAATCCAGTTACAGAAAGGGAGGAGAGATGAGCAAAGAAGCCAAGACTGTGTTGGAGAAACACACAGTAACAGTTGACCTACCTAGTATTAGCACAGGGACCCTAGTTGTAAAGCTGGAAAACCAGCATTGGACAAACCAAGCCCTTTGAATTTGCATGCCAGCTAGGAGGCCTGGGCAGTCTATGGGACCTCTGACTGTGGAGTTAGTGTTTATCCCTAGTGCACAAATGGACACTGGGAGCCCATTTCCTATTGCAGACCAGATACATGAAAGAGGGCCTAGGCCCTCCTCCAAATGATGTGGACTTTGATGGTCCACTATGGAGATCATCACTATCCTTGGGGAGTGGGTCACTCTCCTTACGGGGTGGGTTGGGAAGGTCAGTGGGGGGCAGCTTTCTCAAACCTAACACACAAAACACTATATTAATTATGAAGCTGTTGGTTGTCCGCTTGGTTTCTTATCAGCTAGCTCTGACTTAATTAATAACCCATAACTGGTAATCTGAGTATTTCCATGTGGTCTTCTCTTACCAGAGAAAATATTCAGACCTTTAACTTCTCTGGTGTCCAACATCATGACTGATTGTGCCTCTGTTTCCCAGAATCCTCCTTGACTCCTAGTCCCACCTATCTTGCTTCCCTATTGGCCAACAGTGCTTTATTTAATCAACCCATAAGACAACATATACACAGAAGGGCATCCCCCATCAGTTTTTAGTGTGTACATGCTACAGAAGACTTGAGCAATCATAAAGAACAACTGCAAATTAAAACAAAAAGACAAAATATCCAACCAAAATCAGACAAAATTACCAATTACCAAATAAATGGTACGCGTGTGGTAAATCAGTAAATGTGGGGATCACATCATCGTGTTTTAAGGAAATACAACCCAAATATGCAATGAAAAGTCAAAGCTCACATCAGCAAATGCATAGAGCAACAGAAATTTCATTCAATGCATTTTGGCAAACACCTAGGAAAGCTAAACGTATCTATTAAAATCAAATAAATGCTTTACCTGAGCCTCCTTAACTTTATCCTTGTGTGTACATAAGCATCCCAGAATACATGCTGAAGAATGTTTGTTACTGCAAACTGGAAACAACCCTAATGCCCATCAGCAAGAAGATGGAAGAGTAAGCTGTGCAATGGAATGAGACCAACTCAGCAACTGGAAGAGAAAAACTACTGATACATGCTATCAGAAGTATGAATGACAGAGACAGCAACGAATGGAAAGAGACACAATAGAGTGAGTGTCATTCCATACTCATGGTATTTCAAACCTGAAAGACACAAATCAGCAGAGATAGCAGTCTAAACTTTGGTTATTGCGCAGCAGAAGTGCTTCCTTGACTGTGAAACAGGGCAGGAGACTGGAGCTGCATTTACAACATGTAAACATTCCTGAAGTTATTCAGTTAATTCTCTGAAATTTTTGAACTTTAATAATTGTAAATTATTACATAAATGAAGACAACTAAGTGGACTAGTAGTGGCATTTTTTTGTTTTGATTTTTTGAGACAGGGTTTCTCTATATAGCTTTGTGTACTAGGCTGACCTAGAACTCACAGAGACCTGCCAGCCTCTGCCTCCCCAGTTCTGGGATTAAAAGTGTATGCCATCACTGCCTGGCCAACAAAGTGGCATTTTTATGTGTTCAAATATACTTAAAATTAGAACTAGTAGTGTTTAGTGATTGTTTTTGTTGTTGTTTGTTTTGAGTAATAACCCAGAGCCACCAGTCATAGCACATAACAGCATCAGTCAGCACCTTTGTTTGGAACAGCATAAATCAGAGAACCATATGCAGTGCCAAGTGGTTCTGCACCTATAATTAGCCCTAGAGCAGGGGAGATAGAATTGTGGCTATCAGGAGTTCAAGATCGGGCTTAGCTGCATAGCAGAATAGAAGCTAGCTTAGGCTGAATGAGACTCTAACTCAATAAAACAAAAAGCAATGAAAACAGAGATAGGATGAAGTCAATCATGCATCATCAGGGCAGACATCAAACAAATATGATCAAAGTCCAAGAGGTCAACTCCAAACTAACTAACCAAAATAGTATCTGTGACTTTTCACTAGGATTTGAACACTTTTGCTTAGTAATACTGTTGAGATCCAATTTTAATTTGAATAATAAAACAAAACAGGAAACAGCTGTCCATGTGATCTGTGGAATTAGAACTGATTTGAAAATCAAGAGAGTTAAACTCTCAAGTTCAGTCTGGTATTTAACCCCAATGCCTAGTCTTTATCTATTTATATGTTCTTCAAACCTAGATTATTCTGCTATAAAATATAAAGGTGATCATTTTAATTTTTTCAAAAAAATAGATTTCAAAATTATTTTTATATAAAACATGAATTAATAAAAATGAATTATATAACATAATATACATATAAAGTTGACAATCACACCTACAGAGCTTCAGTCCCAGCATGTCCTTAAGATTTCACTGAGACACAAACGACTAGGGACGATAATACTGTTCTCTGGTGTTCAAGGATGAAAGTGAAATCTCAAAAACATTTTCAGGCTAGGCTTGTCTATCTCTTTGAATCTTAGCAATTCTGTTTCAGCCACTATGCTCAGAAGAGGAAAAATTCCTTTTCATGTCCAGGAAACTTCCTCTCTGCAGTCAGTGTGCTGCCACAACCAGCTTCACTAGAGAAGCGGCACACAGAGAAGTTTCTCGTGGAGGAAATTACCATGTATGATGACTTCTATTCTCTGTCCTTTCACTTTTCTGCATGGCTTTTCCTAAGACTTTAGTGTGTTACTGTTTATTTTGCCTATAGATGTTAAATAACAGCTCAGTTATTTGTTTATGGTTCCTTTTAAAGAAGTTAATCTCTGTCCACGTGGAAGTACTGAGCAATAGTGAATCAAACATGATGCAGAGAGAGTACAGTGAAAGGAATATTAGAAGCAGAATCCCCTCATTTCCCCAGGGAGGGTGAGGCCCTCCATGGGGGTGTCCATAGTCTGTCATTTCATACAGGGCAGGGCCTAGACCCTCCCCCAAGAGTTCAGGTTGAGAGTGCATCTCACATTGTTGGATGGGAGTCCAAAGTCCGTGTGTACACTGGGGATGAGTACTGATCTACTGCCCAAGGCTCAATAGATTACCTAGGCCTCCTCACTGACACCCACATTCAAGGGGTCTTGATCAGTCCCATGCTGGAGGGAGGGCACAGGAGGAGGGGAGTGAAAGGAAGAGGGACCTGGAACTGACTTGTGAAGCATCCTTGTTTCTAATCTAAATTTATACTGAAAAATAAAGAAATAAATAAAAAAGAAGCAGAAATCTTGAGTTTGGGTATCTATGTGTAGTTTTAACTTAGTTGATGAATTTCTTTGTGTTGTATCCAGCCATTTTACACTTTGAATAATTAACCTGTATAGAATGTTTCATGGAATAAAATGAATAGATCTGAAAGATAGCCATAAACCTATAGCAACATTTTGACTAAAGAGAGTCCATTCATTCAATTACATATATATGAGAGAGAAAGAGAGAGAGAGAGAGAGAGAGAGAGAGAGAGAGAGACATTCTGAAAGATTATAATAAAGCTTAAATTAGTAGTTATGTAAGGTCAGCTTTTCATGGGTCCAAACTCAGAAAGCATGTGTTCTTAGATATGAAATAAAAAGCAATTTATTCATTTTTGAGCTAACTAAGAGCTCACTTTTAACCCCATGGATATAAGCCCTCTAACTGCTCTGCTGTTTTATTTTCAAGCTGTTTTACTTTCAAGCTACACTGAAACAAGCAACTTGAGGGTTGCTAACTGACAGAATAGCTTTGCAAATTTCCAAGTTGCCTCAGTAAGAATCTACTTCCACCACCCCCTAATCCTTAACTCATTGTCTACACCAACATTTAGCCTCTCACATTGTATGAAACTTATGATAAGGGAGTTCCCCTAAATTTGCTTTTATTTTGGACCTTTTTGTTGAGAAGACTCAACTTATTATTTTGTGATTGTTAGGCAAACAGTTTCCCAGTGAGCTAAATATCCAGTCCCCAAATAAGGAAAAATGGGTGGATAATTTTTCTGTGGCTATTTCTTGATTTTTAAGGATGTCATCCATGCCTTGAGCTCTGTTTCCTATTTATCTGCAAGAAGGGCAGGGAAAAGTTGGACAGGTGAAATGGTAAGATCTTGGGATGGCCAGAGTTAAGCAAAGTTGATAGCAATAGGTGTAGGGTGGCTGTTTTACTGAAATATGGGGGCTTTAATATGGTGGAGAGAAAAAATAGCAAAGAGTTATTAGTATTGCTGGAGAATTGATGTGATGCTGCTAAAGCTATAAGTTATAATACACAACTGAAATAGAGAATTCAAATATTAAGATTTAGGAGGAAGCTCCTGGGCAGTGAGGAGATAGGACATGGGAACAGGAATACATGGTAAGGAAGAGATTTTTAATTTTTTTCTGGAAGGTCCTAGAAGAAAAGAAAGAATCAAGATAGATTATGGATTTAGCATTGACCAATGGTTTTGTGCCAAATACCCAATGATCTTTTGGGAATCATCCGGAGTCAGAAACATGAGTTAATGATAGGTTTTAGAGAATGGGATAAAGTAGAGGCAATGTAAGCTCAGCTGAAAATGAGTTTGAATGAGGAACAGTGAAAAATTTCTCCCTGGCAACAATTGAAGAAACATTAATTGAAAGCTGGAAGACAAGAGCATTAATTTTGACAGAAGAAACAGAAGAATAGCATATCATGAAAGAATTGTGTTATGTTTCTTCACTCAGTTTTGAAAAAAAATCTACCAAAAGCAGCAAAAAGAACAAATGTTTATTTTAGCTCTCAAACTGAGGTCATTGTCCATCAGGCCAGGGAAGCAAAGAGTGATGACTGCTGCTATTCAGTTCCCCTTTCCCTTTTATACAGTATGGACCCCCAGCCCAGTGAGTGGTGCCACCCAGTTAAAGTAGTTCCTCCTACCTCAGAAGTTTATTTGCATAGTGATTCTAAAACTTGTCAAGTTAACAGTCAAGGTTAACCATTGTAAGTTTCAATGTCATTCAAAAAAGTACATGCTTGCTGTAGTAAAGGTGAGGGTAAGCACGTTGATATACACAAAACCCTCCAAAAATCCATATGTTAGACTTTTTGAATTTAATCAACCTTTAAAAACATTATCGAGAACTTCATATATGGCTACTACATCTATAGCATTCCCATGTACTTCCAATCTCTCTCAGTTCGAGTTTTTATTGCTGTAAAGAGACATCATGACCACAGTAACTCTTATAAGGAAAATATTAATTGAGGGGGCTTGGTTACAGTTTAAGGGGTTCAGTCTTTATCAACATGGCAGGAAGAATGGCGATATGCAGGCAGACAAAGTGCTGATGTAGTAACTGAGAGTCCTTCATCTTACAGGCAACAGGAATTTGTCTGACTGTCACACTGAGGGAAACTTGAGCAAAAGAAACTTCAAAACCTGCCCCCACAGTGACACACTTCCTCCAACAAGGCCACAGCTCGTAATAGTGCCATCTTTTCTCAAAGCACCACATTTTATAACTACTCTTGTACTACACACCCCTCTCAAATTGACAGTATCTTTTAAATTTTTTATTGTTATAAGTGTACACACATGTGTATATACTTGCATATATAACCTACTGATTCCATTTAACATAGCTTATTTGGACATGCATTCATGGATGACTGCTTGGTATTGGATGATCTATGCAAGGATTCTTCCTTGGAAGAGTCAGAATCTCCTTCTCAGCAGCCATTAACTCCCTGTAGATCTTATTTTTGGTTTGGACCCATATGTCCCCATTTGAGGATGAATAATAAGCCTTTGAATATTTTATATCTCTAAGTATGGCTCTCTTGTATCTAACTATCAGAAGTTATTTGTATTCTAGGGTTTTATCCTAGGCAGTTGAACCAGTTATCAATCCTTTGGAATAAGATAGTTCTTTTGATATGTCATAACTTCTGAGAACTTCCTTTTCAAATGGACAGAAGCAGGTTAGGTAAGTGACTGCCTATACAGGAGCTTATGAGAACCAATTTTCCCCCATTGAACCAGCTCAAGATGAGAACCCTCAAAGGGGGCCAATAGATTTTGTTATTTGAACATTTTTGTTAATTGATGGGAGCATTCATTCCTGGGTGTCAAGATTATGAGACCCTGTAATGGCTTTTTACTTTAGTGTTGTGATCATCTGTGATTTAATAACTTAACTGAATAAGAGGTTACAACTGAGCATAGAGAAACTATAACAACTATAATCTATATAAAAACTCTAAAATTTATTAATTGTACTTGCTATCCTGAGATATATCTAATCATTAGTTTTGGAGGGGCCTGACCTGGCAACCTAGGCAGCCTTAATGCTCAAGACAGACAAGAGCCCTCCCTCCCTAAAGGGTAGAACATTTTGTTGCCATAAGTGGGTTTCTTTTTCATGGGAGGTAAAGACCTGTTTTCTTATATCTCAAATTTTTTTGAGACAGGGTTTCTCTGTGTAGCTCTGTAGACCAGGCTGGCCTGGAACTCACAGAGATTCACCTGCCTCTGTCTCCCAAGTGCCAGGATTAAAGGTATCTGCCACCACTGGCCAAGTGATGCCAACTTTTGTATGCTTCTATTTCCCATGTAGTGGCAAACACTGTTTCACTTCAGAATTATCCTCATGCTTTTAATAGAGTTTTACACTGTTAGTGAATTCTCTTGTGGCCTGTAAAGTGTATTTACTAATAAACACTCCAAGGTGTTATTTTGTTTCATAGGGACAAATGGCCATAGTTAATCTCATGAATCTCTGCAACTTGGTGTTTGATACAGTGATATGAATACCTGAATAAGGAATCTCCAAATATTTACTTCTCTTTTAATAAATTGTGAAAGTAACATTTAAGTTTTAAGTTTCCAATGAAGCTTAGCTCCTTACTTACACTAGAACCCTGTCCTAAACCTTCCTGAATATACAAACAAACAAACAAACAAAAACACTTAAATTAGGGAAAATAGGGAATTAAGATCAAGATCAAGAAATGAGTCAGGAGCATATGTCATGCATGGAAACAGCCATATCTGAAAGCATATCAAGAGTATAATAGTGATACATTGAGAAAGGATGAAGGTTATTTTTGGAAGAACTTGTGGGATTGACAATCTGGACTTTCAGAGTTGATAAAGGTTGATGCTAGAGGCTATGAGAATTTGTCAGTATTTTTTTCTTGAACACTCTATCCTTTGGTGTTATTTTGAGTACATCCACTAGTAAATAGCACAGTGTTGAGTCCCTCTTTTATATTTTTTGGTTGTAAGCCTAGCTGTTAGTGATTGAACTGATTTTTTGGAGCCCGTTCTCTTTGGAGAGATATCTTACTTAGCCTATATGTAGCATGGAGCCCTTGGTCCTACCTCAGTGCGATAAGCCAGACTTCCTTGACTCCATAGAAAGCCTTACCCTCTCTGAGGAAAGGATCAGGGTGGGGTGAGGGAAAGGTGAGGAGATCAGTAGGAGGATAGGGAGTAGGTACATGAATTGGCATATAAAATAAGAAAAGATTATTTTCAAATAAAAAATAATTTAAAAATGCAAAACACGAGATTCTCTTTAGAGGTAGCATGACTCTTTTGCATTTAATATTACCAGTTTCTCCATTATTTGGTTGTACTTACTCAGTAGATATTTACGAGTGTATTTTTTAAACAAAAGGTAAATTTATTTCAATCATGAATATATTTCAAGCAATGTAAAATAATAGACTTACACAAAAAGGCAATAACCTATCCCTTTATAATTTTCTTACACTTAGTTTTTAAAAAATGTTTTGGTCATTTTAGATACCAACCATAGTTCCCTCTCTTTCCCCTCCTCCTGCTCCTCCTTCCCCTCCCCTCCACCCCACCTCTATCTACTCCTCAATAAAGGTAAGGACTTCCATGGAGAGTCAACAAAGCCTGGCACATCAAGTTGAGTCATGACCAAACCCCTCCACTCCCTACATCAAAGCTGAGCAAGGGAATGGGCTCCAAAAGCCAACTCATACACCACTGCCAGGGACCCCCTGTATTTTTAGGATCAGTTTAGGTGCCATAGGGCTTCCTCCGAGTATGTAGAGTAAGCTTTCTTATCCACCAAGTGTGCTTTCCTCAGAAAGAGGAAAGTTTTTCTGACCAAGAAGTTTCTCTTAAAGATATTGGGAATATTTGCCCAATTCTTCTCTTAGCAGAATGTACCTTAGTTTCAGTACAATCTCTGAGGTAGTCATAGATTTGATAAAGTGACTTACTGAAGTTGCTAGATTCAGTAAAATTCTGATTCCCCAAGTCCTGAATAACTTCAGAGGAAATAACTCAAATTATTAGCTTTCTCTTTGATCCCTTATCCTTCCTGGTTTTAGCTTCATGTTTTGGTTGTTGAATACTAAGCTCATCAGCTTCACTAGTTTTGAAAAGGAATTGGTGGATTTTACTTCCAACCTTTGTATACCATTTAGATAAACCTAGGCAAGGCAACATACTTTCATATATACAAAATTTCCATCAAATATATAAGGTTTTACTTATATCACAATAACTCTGAATAATAGTTGCTTATTTAACTGAAGGTATAAGGTGATATCCTAAAAGACCTTAAGACCTTAAAACAAACAGATATTTAATTAAATACTTATTTTGTCAAGATTTAGTTTTTTAAGTAAATAAAAACATTTTAAACTCACTAGAAATCATGAACAATTATTTTGGGAACTCCTAATATTTTAGTGAAAGACTAGAAGACTGTTTCTGAAATATAAGAAACATAGCAATTATATTTTAAATGTTTTATTAGTTATAAACACAGGCAAAACCTGTTCCTAGTCATTCTTATCAACACATTTAAGGTAACTATTATTTGTCTATATTATTTGCATTCTTTCTAATTGCTCATTCTGAATATACTTTTATTCTTGCATTTATAACCCTAATTGTCTGAACTTGTTCATCTGCCCATAAATATGAGGTGTTATCCTTCTAAGTCTTTGGTAGAAATCTATCCAATGATAAGGAATGGATACTAATGGGAACTTCAAGATAACCAGATATATGTTTCCCAATTCTAGAAAAGAGAAGAGTAAAGAACCATGAGGGATAGGAGAATTCAAACATCTGATGTAATATTTATGTGAAATTGCAATACATACCACAGCCATAATGGGAAGGCTGACTTCATCATGTCTCTAGTCTTTCATATCCTTTTCTGGAAGGCTTCTTGCATCTCTAATACCAGTTATGATCAAGAAAAGCTATGGCTTTGTTCTACCTTTGAAGCAAGGAAAAATTGAAATCTAGGACATGCAACCAGGACAAAACTGACCAGAGCCAGTTCACTTATGAAATTTATTTTATTTTTCTGTCATGCTACTTATTTTATAAGTATACAGTTAAATTAAAGAAAAATGAAAAGAGAAAGAATAGATGGTGGAGAATGTCTCATTTTTGAGAACAAGAGTCTTAAAATTCTGTTGAGTGAAGGTCCTAATTATTAATTAATAAGACAATTTCCCTACAAGACATTATTTACCAGATTGGCTGTGTTAATGAGGATGCTTTGCATCTAATTTCATGCTCTGCAATGAACATTTTTATCATGAAAAGAACAAACCTTTTCTGCATAACCAAAACTCTTATTAGCAGCAAACTTGTAGTAAATACTTCCTAATTCCTGATAGGGATGGCACATATACTGATAATTATCTTCCAAGAGAGTGAGAAATTGTCAAATGCACATTTAGCATGAGACATTACCTATTAATGTTTTCTAAGGACCACAGTTCTATGTTCATATGACTCCCAAGGTCCACATGTCAGAGCTTACAGTTACAGCCATCAACCTGCTCTAGCCTCTGATGCTCACTCTTGTTTGCTTAGGAACTGAATACCCATATACTTCCAAAGCAAACTCAGTTGAATATTTTTCCTTGTGGCATTCATAAGAATTTCTCCCACTCATCATTAAAATCAGTTATTTGAGTCACCGTTCTTACCCAAGAGCACTGTTCTTTAAGGTAGGCAGTGAAACATCAAATTTTACTCTTCTACCTTTCAACTATTCCACAAGTTTCTTGTATCTAATTCCATTTCCTTAGTCTTCATCCAGCTATAAGTGCATAAACTTCAAAACCTTGCCCACATGTTCTGGGCACCATAATGTCAAAAATTACAGCACACCTCTATATTTATGATACAACATTAGCTATTTGGAAAGCTAACTTTAGACTCCCATTTTTCATCTCTTCAATTCACCTCCCTCTGGCAATCATAAAAACATTTTTTCTTGGGCATGGTTGGCTTTCCCCCTTTCCAGGCTAATTTTCTCCATCTAGACATAAATATCATATTACTGTTTTAATTTTAATTGATAACATTTCTGCCTTTACCCATTTTAAGCAAAAGCCTCCCACTGAAGTATTATTTCCCTCTCTCTTATTCAAATTGGAAAGCAGAGATTTCAATACAAGAAGCATACTTATTTTCAGCACCAGAGCAAACCAATTAAAAGTTCAAATATGGAAGACTTGTGGGCTCTGAGACCTCAGTGTAACTGAGATGCTATTTGTAGTTGATGGTTACTGGGAGAGAAAGCAACACTTTTCTTTTGGAATGTGGAGGTGGATGACCCTATGCACATCTACACATGAACAGTACCAATTAGACTCAATGGGTAGTAATATTAAACATACTGAGCAAAGTGTATTTATGTTCCTATGGATATATATGTTTACACATATAGCTATGTATGTAACAATAATTAATAAAAACGAGGTTGTGAATTTTTAATGTACCTATATAGACTCCATTTTTAAAATTTAAATTAGCAACAAGCTTGCTTCACCTGTCAATCCCAGCTCCCTCTCCCTCTACTCCTCTGCCCCCTACCTGCTCCCCAACCCCCCAATCAATCACTACTCCATTCCCCAGGGATGGTGGGAACCTCCATGGTGATCTCCAGAGTGTGTCATTTCATTCAGGACAGAACCTAGTCCCTTCCCCAAGAGTCTAGGCAGAGAGAGCATCCCTCATTGTGGGATGGGCACCCAAAGTCTATTTGTATGCCAGGGATAAATACCGATCTACTGCCCAAGGCTCCATACATTGCGTAGGCCTCCTCACTGACACCCACGTTCAGAGGGTCTGGATCAGTCCCATGCTGGCCTCTCAGGCATCATTTGGGGGTCCAAGAGCTCCCCCTTATTTAGTTTAGCAGTTTCTGTGGGTTTCACTAGCCCCGTTTTGACCCCTATGCTCATCATTTCTCCCTCTCTGTAACTGGGTTCCAGGAGTTCAGTTCAATGTTTAGTTGTGGGTGTCTGCTTCTGCTTCCATCAGTCACTGGAATAAGGTTCTAGAATGACCCATAAGGTAGTTGTCAAACTCATTATCAGGGATGGGCATTTAAGGTAGCCTCTCCACTGAGGCTAGAAGGAATATATGGAAGGGTTTGGGAGAGGAAAGACAAAGGGAGCATGATGTAATTATAATCTCTAAAACCAAAAAATATATAATTTCAAAAGAAATAAATGGAGGGCATGAAGCTGGGAAGAAAATGTGTTGGAAATTCCTGGAAGAAATCAGAGAAACATCACCCTTTACAATAGCCAAAAACAGCATCAAATATCTGGGGATAATGTTAACCAAGGAAGTGAAAGTCCTGTATATCAAGAACTTTGTGTCCTTAAAGAAAGAAATCAAAGAAGATACCAGAAAATGGAAAGATCTCCCATGCTCTTGGATTGGTAGGATCAACATAATAAAAATGGCAATCTTGCCAAAAGCAGTCTACAGATTCAATGCAATCCCTATCAAAATTCCATCACAATTCTTCAAGGACCTGGAAAGAACATTAATCAACTTTATATGGAAAAACAAAACACCCAGGATAGCCAAAACAATAAAGGAACTTCAGGAGGCATCACCATACCTGACTTCAAGCTCTATTATAGAGCTATAGTCCTGAAAACAGCTTGGTATTGGCACAAAAATAGGCAGGTAGACCAATGGAGCCAAATCAAAAGCCCTAATTTTAACCCACACACCTATGAACACTTGATTTTTGACAAAGAAGCTAAACCTGTACAATGGAAAAAAGAAAGCATCTTCAACAAATGGTGCTGGCATAACTGGGTACTGGTATGCAGAAGAATGCAGACAGATCCATGTTTATCGCCTTGTACAAAACTTAAGTCCAAATGGATCAAAGATCTCAACATAAATCCAGCCACACTGAAACTTTTAGAAGAGAAAGTGGGAGATACTCTTCAACGAGTTGGTACAGGAGACCCCTTCCTAAACATAACACCAGTGGCACAGGCACTGAGATCGACAATTAACAAATGGGACCTTCTGAAACTAAAAAGCTTCTGTAAGGCAAAGGACACAGTCAAAAAGACAAAAAGGCAGCCCACAGAATGGGAAAAGATATTCACTAACCCCACATCTGACAGAGGACTGATCTCCAAATTTTACAAAGAACTCAAGAAACAAGTCTCCAAAACACCGAAGGATCCAATTAAAAGGTGGGGTACAGAACTAAATAGAGAATTCTCAATAAAGGAGGCTAAAATGGCCAAGAGACACTTAAGAAAGTGCTCAACATCCTTAGCCATCAGGGAAATGCAAATCAAAACAACTCTGAGATACCATCTTACTCCTGTCAGAATGGCTAAAATCAAAAACACCGAAGACAATTTATGCTGGAGAGGATGTGGAGAGAGGGGAACACTCCTCCACTGCTGGTGGAAGTGCCGACTCATACAGCCTCTTTGGAAATCAGTATGGAGATTCCTCAGGAAAATGGGAATTAATATACCACTAGACCCAGCAATTCCACTCTTAGGCATATATCCAAATGAGGCAAATTCATACAAGGGCATCTGCTCCACTATGTTCATAGCAGCATTATTTGTAATAGCCCCTCAACTGAAGAGTGGATAGAGAAAATGTGGTACATTTACACAATGGAGTATTACTCAGCAGAAAAATACAATGGAATCTTGAAATTCGCAGGTAAATGGATAGCACTGGAAGAAACCATCCTGGGTGAGGTAACCCAGTCGCAAAAAGACAAACATGGTATGTACTCACTCATATATAGATTTTAGACATGGATCAGGATAGTGCCAGTCTGCACTTCCACTGATAGAGAGTCTGGGAAACAGGAAAGAACCTAAAAGATATGCATATATCCATAGTACCCAAGAGAAGAGGATTGAGACAAGATCCTGTGAATGGATGGGGAACATGGCGAGGGGTGGGGGGGATTGGGAGCTGGGACGAAGAGAGGGGGTGAAGAGGAAGAGAGTGGGTGGGGGTAGAATAGGGGGAAGAGGGAATCATAGGATAGAAGACAGATCAGGCACCAGAGTGACCTCAAGTGATCTAAAGGGATAACACCAAGTGGCAAGCTAAGCAATAGTGGAGAGACCACCTCGAATGCCCATTCCTGATAATGAACTTGATGTCTATAACCATCCGGGAGCCTTCATCCTGTGACTGATGGAAGCAGAGGCAAACACACAATTAATCACTGAACTGAACCCAAGGAACCCAGTGACAGAGAGAGAGGAGTGATGAGCAAATTGGCAAAGATTGGGCTGGTAAAACCAGCAGAGACAGCTGATCTGAACAGGGGAGAGCTCTTGGACCCCAGACTGACAGTGGGGAGGCCAGCATGGCACTGATCTGGACCCCCCCAAATGTGAGTGTCAGTGAGAAGGCCTGGGCAAGCTATGGGGCCCTGAGCTGTGGATCAGTGTCTATCCCTGGAATACAAACAGTCATCATGTGCCTATAGCACAGAGAGGGATGCTCTCTCAGCCTGGACTCTTAGGGGAGTGCCTGGACCCTACCCAGAGTGAGATGACAGACTCTAGATATCCCCTATGTGGAAGGATTTGGCAATAGTGTGGGAGGGTGGGGGGGGAAGGGGAGTGCGGGAGGAGGGGAGGGAGATGGAACTGGGATTGACATGTAAAACAAGCTATTTAAAATTAAAATAAAAAATGATAATAAAAAAACAGTCAAATGGACTGAAGAAATAAGCTGATGTAGCAATCGTAATATCTAACAAATTAGACTTTAAATCAACAGAGGTGAAGGTCATTTCATACTCTTCAAAGGAGAAATCAATCAAGATGAAGTCTCGATTCTGAACATCTATGACTGAAATACAAAAGCAGCCACATTTGTGAAAGAAACATTACTAAGACTCAAATCACACTAAAACCTCACACACTTACAGTGGGAGACTTCAACACACCACTCTCATGCCTAGACAGGACCACCAGACAGAAACTTAACAAAGAAACAAAGGAACTAGTAGAACTTAAGACCCAAATGTGTTTAACATACATCTATAGACCATTCCAACCAAACACAAAAGAATATAAATTCTTCTCAGCTCCACATGGAACCTTCTCTAAAACTGACCACATATTCAGCAATGTAGGGACCTCCTGAAATGGCGAAGGTTCTGTAAGCAAAGGACACAGTCAACAAGACAAAAAGGCAGCTCACGGAATTTGAAAAGAGATTCACTTACCCCACATCTGACAGAGAGCTGATTTCCAAAATATACAAAAAGCTCAAGAAGCTAGTCACCGAAACACCAAACAATCCAATTAATCCTGGTGTATTGAACTAAATAGAGAATTCTCAATAGAGGAGGCTAAAATGGCTGAAAGACACTTAAGAAAATGCTCAACATCATTAACCATCAGGGAAATGTAAATCGAAACAACTCTGGGATACCATCTTGCTCCTGTCAGAATGGCTAAAACCAAAAACACCAATGACAGTTTATGCTGGAGAGGATGTGGAGAAAGAGGAACACTCCTCTATTGTTAATAGGAGTGCAAACTCATACAGCTACTTTGGAAAACAATATGACCGTTCCTCAGGAGAATGCAAATTAGTTAACATCCAGACCCAGCAATTGCACTCTTAGCCATATACCTTAAAGATGCACATTCAGACAACAACGACATCTGTTCAACTTTGTTCATAGCAGCATTATTTGTAATAGCCAGAACCTGGAAGCAACTGAGATGCTCCTCAACTGAAGAATGGATAAAGAAAGTGTGGTACATTTACACAATGGAGTACTACTCAGTGGAATAAAAGCTATGGCATCTTGAAATTCTCAGGCAAATTGATGGCACTAGAAGAAACAATCCTGTGTAAGGTAACCCAGTCACAAAAAGACAAACATGGTATGTACTTACTCATATATGGATTTTAGACATAGAGCAAATGATTACTAGCTTACAATCTACAACCTCAGAGAATCTAGGAGACTAGAAGGACCCTAAAAGAGACATACATGAACACCTCCTCCCCAGAAGAGAAAGGGACAAGATCACCTGAGTTAATTGGGAGTATGGGGGAGGGGAGAGGAGGTAGGAAAAAGAGAATAGGTGAAGAAGAAGGGAGAGGAGGATATAAGCGAGCAGGAAGATTGAGTTGGTGAAGAATAGAGGAGAGCAAGAAAAGAGATACCATAATAGATGGAATCATATAGGTTTAAAGAGAAATCTGGCACTAGGGAAATGTCCAGAGATCTACAAGGATGACTCCAACTAACAATCTAAGCTATAGTGAAGAGGCTATCTTAAATGCCCTTTCCCAACAATGAGATTGATGACTGCCTTATATGCTATCCTAGAGACTTCATTCAGTAGCTGATGGTGGCAGAAGCAGACACCCACAGCTAAACTCTAAGCCGAACTCCTGGAATCCAGTTGTAAAGAGGGAGGAATGATGAGCAAAGGGGTCAAGAGCAGATTGGAGAAACCCACAGAAACAGCTGATCTGAACAAAGGGAGCTCATGGACCCCAGACTGATAGCTGGGAAACAAGCATAGGACTGATGCAGAGGCCCTGGACATGGGTGTCAGTTAGGAGGCCTGGGCAATCTATGGGGCCTCTGGTAGTGGATCAGTATTTATCCCTTGTATATGAATGGACTTTGAGAGCCCACTTTACGTAGAGGGATATTTTCTCAGCCTAGACACACAGGGGAAGGCTTGGGCACTGGTCCAAATGGTATAACAGATTTTGAAGATCACCCTTTGAAGGCCTCACCCTACCAGGGGAGCAGAAAGTAGATGAGATAGGGGGTTGGTGCAGGGCAGGTGAGTAGGGGAGGGAAAGGGAACTGGGATTGACATGAAAAATAAGCTTGTTTCTGATTTAAATAAAAATGTGCTGAAAAAAGAACAGCAACAAAAAGGAAAATTTTTAATAGTTGCTCAGCTATATAATCTAAATAATTTGGTGAATATTGTAAAATTTCAAAATGGTTTTATCACTTTGAAAATCACTTTGACAAAATGATTTTTCAATGTTGAGCATCACAAATACTTTACACAGTCACCACATTGAAAGATGGGTATGTCTGTATGGTCATAAATAATTCTGAGAAATGATGATAGGATACATCTATACGTTAAAAAGCAAACAGCAAACAATAATGACGATGTGCTTTATACATTTTGGGAAAATAAACACTCTGTATATGAACCTGTATATGAATCAAGACCCAAAAGAATAGCACCAGTTAAGAGAGGAAACGCCTTATCAGGGATCATTCTTATAATTTTGAGTCTCCTTCTGACTTACGGTTACGGGGATGTGATAGGGCCTTTTTTGGCTAGGCACGTGGGGTCCAAGGGCCAAAGTTATTTGATACTCACTATTACGAAAGATTAACCTGGTGCAGTGGTTGTCTTACAGTGAAGGTTAATGATGCAGACTCTCTTGCATGCACACAAAGTAAAGTCTTGCTTTATGAAGCATTATTAGAGAAAAGTGAGAAACTAGGGAGAACCAAAATAACCCTCTGAAAGTTTCCAAGAGAGGAAAACAGATGTCATTATTTTATTTTATTTTATTTTATTTTTTGACTTGGGTTTCTACAGGATACAACAGCAAAACCTGGACAAAAATCTGATGTAACCTCTATTGAAATTGATTAGTTTTCTGAGCTCTCATGGACCAGGCAAATAGAGGATCCACACGGTCTATGACTGTCCTTCTACCCAACTAGAAGCTATTTGTGTGTTACCCATATACTTAGGAGTGATTGAAGCTCATTTTCTTCATCTCTGACTCCAGCCTTGTTAACTCTTGACCTTAGTGTCTGTATTCTGATGGCCACTTGGCTACACTACCCTCAAAGTTCACAGGTATCAGAGGACTGTCAATTATACTAAGCCCTTCCTGTCTTCACACTCACATGATCAATTCAGACCTTTACCATTGCACTGTTTTAACTTCATTACAACTCCCAAGATAGAGACCTGGTTCAGTTCTGTGTCTATGGGATCTGGGGTGGTCTCATAAGCACAAGCTTCTTGTTAGCAGTCATAATGTTTTATAATAAAATCTGTTAAAATTAGAATAAGTATAAGAAAAGATGTACGAATATACAGTCTTGCCTTGTATATGGTCCTCAAGGGCTTTGGTGTGTGGGGTGATAGATGGAGATGAACTACTGCCCTGTCTCTTGTCCAGATCTCTTTCCTTCCTCTTACGGTCTACTTGGCTGTCTTTTACCCCACAAACAGCCCTCACAGATCCTTCTGTTTGGCCCATAATCTTCTTTTCATTCAAAGTCCTTTTTCTCATTGCAACATATTTGGGCAACTTCTACTTTTCCCCATGACTCCTTTTCTCTTACTACCAATAAAAACTATTACTCCAGAAGATCTGAAGGGCCTTTTGCCTTCTCTTGCACCCATGACATTGTTTTAACCTAGAATCATTTCATATTTCTCACACTGTTCCTCTATTTTTGAGTGAATGTCTCTCTAAGACTTTCCCAAAAGTCTTCTTTTGGCCTAGTCTACAGAGAAGTTGTTTACATAATAGATAGTTGACTATATTCATGTATGAATTCATTCCTGGCAGATTCCCTTACTTACTCCAAGTTCTCAACCCTTGATTTAGCCTTCATCCTCAAATAATTATATTTTTCTTTGGTCCAGTCCTAAAATTCGTGGAATAATTTATAAATTAAATACACTGTTTTAAAGATTCTATAGTATCTGGCTGAAGTACTGATGAGGGAATCAAGTTGTTGTAGGCACTCATCTAATCCTGTGTGCTTGGTAGTTCTTCTGCAGCATCTCCAGAGGTCACCACACTGCAATCTGCCTTTTTTTGTTGAAGAGGTGCTCAGTCAGTTTTTTTCCACTGAGGACTTAAAAGAATCTTGTCTAATGCATCAGCTCTGTACAGTGGTGCCAGCTGCCTTGCCTCACATTGATGTGATCTTTGTTCACATTCATTTTACCTTCCTGAACCTGACATACAGAGAGCAACCCTTAGACACTGCAGAACTTCTGAGGCTGTAGGCACCATACTTGCATATACAGTTCGTTCTCTGAGGTGTCTTTCAAAAACTATTTTTTTCTGGCTTTATACTGCATCTACCATCCTTATGTGATGGGATTGCTTCATGCCTGATAACCCCTTCACTGGATATGACACTGGGGGTAGGCAAATACAGCAGCAACTCCATTCAAATTCAGCTAAGTGAACTGGAGTTACAGGAGCATGGGGAAGTCAGAAGAAACTAAAAAGCCTACCCCAGTATGAACTATGAGTCTCAAAAAAATGCATCCTTGGCACTCCATGAACAACTTTCAGAACATCCTGTCCTCAGCATGTATTCATGTTTTAGTAATGTTGGGAAGGGATCTTATGAACCTTGTAACTTTCAGAACTTCCCCAGCATTGTATATTTCCTGATCTTCCAGGGTCTTATGAGCATCCATGTTCTCTTGTAGTAAGGAATGCTGCAATTCATAGAATATTGCCACACAATAGGAGCCCACTCCGGAAGTATGTTGCTGTTTCACATTGCAGGTTAATTTTGGATAAAGAGTTTACTTGAAATTTTCTATCACTGTTTAAGAAATATATTGTTCACTTCAGACAAAATTATCTGACTAATTGGTTGCATAATTAATTAATCAGTAGCCTCTCTTTTAAAGCGCTAATGTTGAAGGAAAACCCTTTGATTTCCCAAGATGCAAGAAAATCATCTTATTTGTAACCAAACAAATGCATTTACAACTCCCTTAAGAAAATAATTATGTGACTTGCCTTTATTTTCCAGAATTGTAAATGAAGCTTGATTCACCTGGCCTTAGAGTAACAGTGTTCATCTTTCCACCACCTGTTTACATTCCCAGTTTCACCATATGCCAATGTGATACCAAGGTCAACTCCTATGATGTTAATTTTAACCTGGTGTAGAACTGTGTTTGTCTCTAGACAAAATAATATTTTAAGTATCTTTTCAAGAAAATACTGTAAGTCTACACTGGTACCAGCACTATGTCTTTGGAATAGCCAGTATATCTATCATCTTTTAAATCTGTCTGTCTAGATACATATCTGTCTATCATCTATCTCTACATAAACCTTACATAAAAATAGATGGTAAATGATTTGGAAGAGACAAAGGTGATTCAGTACATGAAAGGGATGCTGAATAGGGCATTGGAAATCTGATCACTTTACATGCTCTACTTGTTATTAGCTAAGGCCATCACTTTGTGCAATAAAAGAGTATTGATAAAACTTAAAAATATAGTAAATGGCTCAACACTGGTCTCTGTACACATGCATGTGCATGTGAACATGTACTTGCACATACATGTACTGAACATATAAAAACATGCATGTACACTCACAAATAAACACCCAATGTTTTTGAGTCAAACAGTGATTCATCAGATGTTTCATTCACTGAACCATTTGGCATGATGATTCCAATTAAATCCGCAGACTACTCAATATTATACAAGACCATAACGTTGTGGGCTTCAGTGTGATGTCATTTTCTTAGGCTCATTATAGCTTACAATACCACTCTAATTTCACCTGTGAAAACACAAAACAATCTTCTATCACTAAATCTATATAAGGTAGCATGGTATTTTCCAGAATCAAAAGGCTTTCATTTCCACCCCCACTAAATTATTTCAATTATACTCTCAAGCCCCATTCCTCCTACTTGTCTCCAAATAGACTGTAGTGACTCACTGTAGAAACAATGACAAATGTTCTGAAAAGTGACTTAGATAGTAAGCATCACACCTCCATTTGCAGAAACTATCTGTGACAGCTGCCAGGATAGAAGTAGAACCAGTAGAGCTGGGGAGACAAGAGTATAAGTACAAGATAAACCCCATCTTTGAAGAAAAGCATCACAGGGACCAGAAAGCTGCCACCTGCACACATTACCTTCTACTGTCTTCCAGCAGAGTCTACTTGTCAGACTATTGTTCCTAAATGTCCAAGGTGAAATGTTAATCTGTGCTCTAGAGAATATATCCAGAGATTAACTTCAAACAATTATTTTCACATGGACAGCCAAAGTTGATATTCTGGGAAAAGAAATGCCCCCCACAGAATAATTGAGTTTCAAATACCTTTTATGAATTCGGAGGCACTGATTGATTGGGGATATACTTGATATATTTTCTATATGCTGTGAATATATATTTCTCTTATTGATTGATGAATAAACCTGTTTCAGCCAATGGATAGGCAGAATATAGCTAAGCAGTAAGTATAGGTGGGGCTACCAGACTAGGAGAATTCTGGGAGAAGAATGCAGAGAGTGAGTCAAAAGAGAAGCACATAAATTTGACAAGAAAGCAAGAGGCTCAGGCATCACAGGTAAGCCAAGGCTATGTGCAGATACACAGATTAATATAAATGGGTTAATAATTAAGAGAGATCTAGACAATAAAATGCCTGAGACATCAGCCACACATTTTATAATTAATATAAGCCTTTGTGTGTTTATTGGGATGGAAGGTCAGCAGGACTGGGCTGTCTACACTCAATAGATAGTCTTAGTTCTGAAGGGGAATGACTTGGAATTAGTATAAAATTTTCTGCTGACGACATGAGCTTGAGGAAGACACCATCCAGTAACATATAGATTGGTTTCATGTCATGGTTAATCATGCTAATGATACAGATGCTAAGCAATAAACATATTCAAGTAGTAATTAAAATGCCTCAATCCTCAGAATAATGAGTGCAGAAAGAACTGAAGCACAGGGGTGGGGAATGGTTTTCAGTGTCCACTTTCTTGAGTCTCATCTCCAGATAACTGAAGTTTCTAGAGCCTGGAGTATTGGTGTTTCTTTCCTACTTCACCTGATTGTTGCCTGTGCTCAAATATCACATTCTCAGACACAGGATCTTATTAATATTTCTGTGAGCTAATTTTACATGTTAATTTGGCTGTGCCAAGGGAGACCTAGATACTGGAAAAACATGTTCTGGGGGTGTTTCTGTGAGGCTGTTTTTGATATATATATTAACAACTCCTGTTGTGAAATATTTAAGTAGCTTTTATAAGAGTAAAGTCTTCACTGAAACATCCATGAAGCAAATGTGACTGTTTTCCAGCATTGACACTGTGATATTTATGTTGGCAGGAGTTAGAGTCCACTAATGACAGAGTGGTAAGTAGAACTGAGAAAATATGTTTAAATAACATAGAGAAATTTTTTTGATGATGGTAATAAAGATGTTGATGATGGTAGTGATTTTTAGGATCCCTGAAGACCTGCCCTTAAACCTTTTGGGGATGCTTACATATATAACTCACTTGATAATAAACCAAGAATAACATGGAAACATGGAAAAATATTTTGTCTTATACATCTTTCAAGACCTACCTAAGACTCCCATACTTCTTAAGCCCTTTTTAGCTCTATTAACCTACTGTTATAAAAGCCCAAACTTATCCCTTGCTTTGTTATTAAGTGTTTGGGTAAGGCTGTGAATTTAAAATAAGTTTCTTGTGCCACGTTATATCAACTTAAAAATGGCTCAGCTCTTTACTATCTCCTGCACAGAATTGCTGTAAGAATGAACTGGAAAGTTTGAGAAAATGCCTTGGAAAGCACATAACAAAAAATAAAGAAACCCTATGCATACATTTGTGTTTTCTCTTAATTATTTTTTCAGTCTCTGGCCTAATTTCTCCCATGGAGATGACTAATAGGAACTCAAATATTAAGCAAGATGACTGGCATTCTGAAAGCAGAATCCACAGCAGTGAAATCAACAAAAACAACTGGAAATCATCAGGAAGGAAATAAAGAAATGCTTCTTATAAGTGGAGTGATTATATGATTCTAAATGAGCAGTATAAAGCTTGGCATAATCATGTCATTTTTTTCAATAAAATTTTAGATGATTTCAACTCATTTAGAATGCTGCTGATTAGCACACTGGACTAGAAGTTGAAATAACTAGGTTTTACACTTTCTTTTAGAGGAAAGTGACTACACATCTCTTCACAGATTACTTCAACTCTGTGGATTTGATGTTTCCAGATGATAAAAACACTACACCATTCCATAAAAGTCTTTGTCTTGCAGATTCTAGAAAGCAATCTAGGTAGGGCTTGGTCTGGAATATAGGGCACCCATTGCAAAGAGACTGAACTTAATTCCAAGGATCAGATCTGAGATAATTTGTCTATCTCTACATGTGGAAAAAGACACAGCATCCATAGCAATCAAAGGGGAACACTGAGGCCTGTGCTGTAACACTTTTTTAACTTTTGTTATTAGTCATGGCAACAAAGCCTTTTCTTCCCTGCTCTGGTGACCATCTGTCAAGTAGAAGGACAGCAGGTATTCCTGGTTGGGAGGAACCTAATTTAGTTCTATCTTCAATTGAGCCTTCCAGAATGGCTAGCGTGGTGCTCCCAAGTGTGGAGGAGTCTCTCATATTGGTATGTTCATTAGTTTTAGAATCATTGTATCTTGTAGTGGAAAATTGCTATTAGCTTCACTGATTCCAGATGGAAGCTATCCACTGGCTATTTCTTTACTAAGTCTCTAGTTTTTTTCTTTCTTTGCCTTCCTCTTTGTGTGTTTAAAATTATGTATAACAGAAAGAGACAAGCAAGGTTAATATATTTAATTAATTTAATTATTATAAGTGATACAATGAGTAACATCTAATTTGTTGGCTAGCATCAAGAGGCTGCCTTACCAATACATGGTCACTAAATTAATCTATTATCTGCCTGTGTCCTTTGATCCCCCAAACAAATCTCCAGTTCACATGCTCATCTAGGTTGTGTGAAGCAGAGTTTCTTTGCCCTGGGAGGAGATTTAGCCTCAAAGCTTCTCAGCTGAATCATGTTAGAGAGAGAGCACACCCACTGGGGAAGCTGTGGCATTGGAAGGCCAAGACAACAAAATTAGAAGAGTAGCTGTAACCATTCTGAGTGACCATCCCCTGTGTGATAGATGGACAGGTCAGGCTGCAGAAGACAATAGCTGATCTAGTGTTGACTAAGAGCCATGACTGGTAATAGCATTGGAGTCCAGAGGATTTAACAGCATTCACCAAAATTAAGCAATGCATTTCCTTTAATTCTGTCCAGCCATAGTGTCTTTATTTGTATATGAGTTCATTGCCTTAGCAAAACAATAATTTCATACTTTTATCCATGTGCTCTAACACCAATGTCAGATAGTTTCTATTCTCCCCCATTTGGTTTTTTAATTGTGTGTATGAGTGTGTGTGTGTGTGTGTGTGTGTGTGTGTGTGTGTGTGTGTGTTTATATATACATGATACCTGCATGGGGGTCAGAGGACAAATTTGTGAGGTTTGTTTTTTTCTTCTTCCATCTTTACATGTCCTTTAAGATCAAATTCTGATTGCCAGGCTCACACATTATCACCTTTACTCACTGAGCCATCTTCCTCCCAGACATTTCCTACTTTTCCATATCTCATATTCTTTCCCATGTCTCCCACTTCTCCAAACACTGTTCCAAGAAATTACTTATTAGCAACATATTAGTCAATCAGGACAGGAAGATGAGGTATATACTTGAAGTCTTTCATATGGAATTATAGTTGCTTAAATGGATAGGGGGGCAAATATAGTGACATTTGTGTCCTTGGGAATACTTAGCAACTTTATCTCTAAAAAGAGAAGGAGGACGAGATAGAATAGGTTGTTTTTTGCCATGGTGGTTATAGTTCAACAGTCATAATTTTGTCATAATTCAAAACATCAACTACATTGCTAAGTTCTGAAGAATTGTGCAAGTGATTCTTGTATAATTTGTCATTAAATCAGGTACAGTGTACGTACTTCAGTTGCTTCCTAGCTGATGTCCAATAGAATGAATTAACTCAATAAAATTTAGTACAAAGTTGTGCAAATAGCCATCTAAGTTGTTCTTATGAGCCAATAGGTTTCATTAGAGATGGTCACTTCCCCAAAAGGCTAAGAAGTTCTAGCAGCATAATATCTGTAAACTATATTAGCATTAATGCCTGAATCATATTTTCTTTGAAAGTATCTCAGAAGACTATCCTGTTTACCCCTCTAGTAGTTAGATATTTCATATAACTAATTGTTGGAGGTGATCCATGAACACAGGTAGCACCTCTCAATTCTAAAGTAAAGATATTTAAATTTATTTGCTTGTATCTCTTCATGACTTTGTTCAGCAGAGAGCTTTCCAATGTTCATTAGTTAACAACATACTTTGAAATAAATCTCATACTATTAAGCCACCAGCATGGTGGAAGTATGTGAATGTGATACCATGGCAAAATTCAGAAAATTTAATTTTGTGCCTTCCATACCTTTAATTATATAAATGTAAATAAAAGAACTAAATTATTTAGATCCCCAATTGGATTTGCCAACCTATATAAAGTCCTTTTCCAATCTCTCCCTGATTTCAGATGCAGCCTGGGGCTGGTATTCCAACTTGAGATTATTTTTTTTTCTCTCTCCATTGGCCACAATTTTTTGAAGTCCATTTTGTAGTAGTCAGATTTCACCATGGGACCCCTCTGTCCCATTAAAGCATGATTTAATTTGAATAATGGCTAACATCTCATCTATATTTTTCCATTGTAATAAACTTGCAGTATAGATCAGACTGTATCAATAACAACCCTGATGAGTGATATGCATAACATGTCCAAAGGCTAATGAACTGAACAAACCTAATTTTCAGAGACAAGCATAATATAATTTTTAGATACATTAAGAATGTTACCTGCAACCAAATAGCTGCTGAATGTAACACTGACTGAATTTCTGTAATTATACTTTTTACCAAATAAAAACCATATTTAAAAAGTAAATTCTCTTGAACATGACATGATTCAATTATCATTAATTATCATCACTGTCAGGATGACAAAACTTGAGAGAATGTCTTCCTAGGAGTTTGTTGACAGCAGTGCAATAAAATATGTAGGGGTATGGACCTGTCTCTTAGAACTGCTTTTATTGTGTCCAATAAGTGTGGGTATATTGTGTCATCTTTTTCATTCAATTCTACAAAGTCTTTAATTTCTTTCTTATTTCTGTCTTGACCCATTTTTCATTCAGTAGAGACTTGCTTATGTTCCATGAATTTTAAAGCTTTATGTTGCTGTTGATATTTAGCTATAATCTGTGGCATTCTGATAGGATTCAGGGAGTTATTTCAATTTTATTGTTTCTGTCACGGCCTGTTTTGGGTCAGACTATGTGGATCAATTTTGGATAAAGTTCTATGAGGTGCAGAGAAGCAGATGTATTCTTTTGTGTGTAAGTGATATGTTCTGTAAATATCTTCTTTAAATTTGGTTTATAATGGTTAGATCCAACATTTCTGTTTAATTTTTGTCTGGATGATCTGTCTATTAGTGAGAGTTGGGAATTGTAGTCTACCACTATCTGTGTGTGAGGGTCAATATGTGATTTAAGCTGTAGTAATATTTCTTTTGCAAACTTTGTTGCCTTTGTTTTGGGAGTATATATGTATATATATATATATATATTATATGTGGATATTGGCCATTAAATACAAGATAACCTGACTAGAATGCATAGACCCAGAGAGGCTAAATGTACAGGAAGGGACTAGGGGAGAAACAGGCAATCCATTGTATATAAAAAATAGAATATATTTTACGGGTGGACTTGGAGTGGGGATGGGTGCAGAAAGATAGAATACAGAGAAAAAGAATATAGGGAGAGACAACTAAAACTGAGGGGCATTTGAAGGACTGTAGGTTACCTGGTGCAGGGACATCTTTCTAAAATATATGGTGGCAATCACAATGAAGTCTCCAAATAATGGGGGAGACAGAGTCCCAGCTGACCATCTCTTGCCAAAAAAGAAGCTTCCAGTACTGGGACTGGATATCATCCAATTGAGCTACTGGCAAAAGGGAAATACCCATATAACCCAAATTGTTGTCAAGGCAATAGGTTGCTATCCACAAACTGACAGCAAGGCCCTATTATTGATTACAATACCTAAACAACTCATTGAACATGAGGTCAAAATTATGCCTATATAGAGCCTTCACCCTTGTGTTGTAGTATCTCTGGTGTGAGAAGCTACCACAAAAAATGAAAACAGGCTACCAAAATATGTATGAACCAACCCAACCACAAACCTTTTGATCTTCAATGTTATCTTTCCTGCAAAATATGTGAGGGCAACTGTAGCACAAAGTCTATGTCTGATTTGACTTAAGGTCTATTCTATGAGATGTAACTCATGCTTGACATGGCTTGGATGATGAAGAACCAGAAATTAGGTAGTCCAAAAACCTAGGGTAAAATCAAATACTACTACTCCTAATTTTTTTAAAGTAGTGGTAACATGACTCCTTATGGTATTCTGCTATACTCATAGATCAGAGTCAGAGGGCATGGTGGACACCAGGAGAAAAAGGCCCTCTAAGTCACTGAGCAAAACTCATTAACTCACAGAGACTAAAGCAATAAGCACAGGGATTTCATGGGTCTGAACAAGGTCCTCTGAATATGTATTATGGCTTCCAGTTTAGTGTTTTTATGGGATTCGTTAGGGTGTGAAGGGGTGGGTCTCTGATTCTAATGCCTTTTCTTAGGGACTCTTTTCTTCCTGTTGGTTTCCCTTGTCCAATTTTGATGTGAGGATTTTTGTTTTATCTTAGTATATTTTGATTTTGTATCATGTATTGTTATTATTTAGAAGCCTGTGTTATTCTAATAAGAGACAGAATTGGAGTAGATACATATGGGAGAGGAGGTGGGGAGGAAATGGGAGTAGAGGGAGGGAAATTATAATAAGATACATTGTATGAGAAAAGAATATATTTTCAATAAAAGGTAAAATATAACTAATAAAAAGAAATAAAAGGAAAAAAGAAGCTTTGGTTTCTATAAGTTCCTACACAATTAATTAATATTGTTTATGTTTCAGAATGATTAAAAACTATACTTACTAAACAAAAAATAAAAACTGTCTGACTACTAATAACAAAATTGGAAAAAAATGTTACAAAAGAGTAAGAGTTGAATACTCAATAAAATACTAGCAAATCGGATACAAGAACACATCAGAAAAGTCATCCACCATGATCAAATAGGCTTCATCCCAGGGATGCAGTGATGGCTCAACATATGAAAAGCTATCAATGCAATCCACCATATAAACAAACTGGGAAAGAAAAACAATATGATCATCTCCCTAGATGCTGAAAAAGCCTTTGACAAAGAGCAAAGGACTTGGAGATATCAGGAATAACAGGATCATACCTAAACATAATCAAAGTGATATACAGTAAACCAACCACCAACATCAAACTAAATGGAGAGAAACTCAACGTGATTCCTCTAAAATCAGGAACAAAACAAGGCTGTCCACTCTCTCCATTATCTCTTCAATATTGTGCTTGAAGTTCTAGCTAAAGCAATAAAACAACAATAGGAGATCAAAGAGATACAAATTGGAAAGGAAGAAGTAAAACCTTCACTCTTTCCAGATGATATGGTAGGTTACATAATTGACCCAAAAAACTAACATAGAAATCCTACAGCTGATAAACACCTTCAGGAAAGTGGCAGGATACAAGATTAACTAAAAAAAAAAAAGAATCAGTAGTCCTTCTATATACAGACAATAAATGGGCTGAGAAAGAAATCAGAGAAACATAACTCTTTACAATAGGCACAAGCAACATAAAATACCCTGGAGTAACACTAACCAAATAAGTAAAACACATGTATAACCAGAACTTTGAGTCTTTAAAGAAACAAATTAAAGAAGATACCAGAAAATGGAAAGATCCCCCATGTTCTTGGATTGGTAAGATCAACATAATAAAAATGACAATCTTGCCAAAAGCAATCTACAAATTCATTGCAATTCCCTTCAAAATACTGACACAATTCTTCACAGACCTTGTACAACAAAGGAACTTCCAGAGGCATCACCATTCTTGACTTAAAGTTCAATTATAAAGCTATAGTCCTCAAAACAGCTTCGTATTGGCATAAAAATAGACAGGTAGACCAATAGAATCAAATTGAAAACCCTGATATTAATACACACACCTATGAATACCTGATATTTACAAAGAAAAAATATAGACAATGGAAAAAAGAAAGAGTCTCCAAGAAATTTTGCTGGCACAACTGGATGCTAGCATGTAGAAGACAGCAGATAGATTCATATCTGTTGCCATGCACAAAACTTAAATCCAAATGGATCAAAGACCTCAACATAAATTCAGCCACACTGAACCTCTCAGAAGAGAATATGGGAGGTACCCTTGAGTGAATTGTTACAGGAGATCGCTTCCTGAACATAACAATAGCACAGACGCTTTGATCCGCATGTAACAAATGAGACCTCCTGAAACTGAGAAGCTTCTGTAAGGCAAAGGACACAATCAATAAGAAAAAACTGCAGTTCAAAGAATGGGAAAAGATCTTCATCAACCCCACATCCAACACAGGGCTAAATTCCAAAATATACAATCAACTCTAGAAGGTAGCCTCCAAAGTACCAAACAATCCAATTAAAAAGTGGGGTACCAAGCTAAATAGAGAATTCTCAATAGAGGAATCTAAAGTGAATGAAAGATACTGAAGAAAGTGGTCAACATCTGTAGTCATCAGGGAAATGCAAATTAAAAAAAAAACACGAGATTCTGTCTAACACCAAACATAATGGCTAAAATCAAAAACACCAATGACAGTCTTTGCTGTCCAGGATGTGGAGAAAGAGGAACACTCTTTCACTCCTGGTGGGAGTGCAAACTTTAACGACCACTTTGGAAATCAGTATGGCAGTTTCTCAGGAAAATGGGAATCAGTCTACCTCAAGATCCAGAAATTCTACACTTTGGCATATACCCAAAGAAAGCACATTCATACAACAAGAACATATGTTCAACTATGTTTATAGCAGCATTCCTTGTAATAGCCAGAACCTGGAAGCAACCTACCTGCCACTCAACTGAAAAATGGATGGAGAAAATGTGGTACATTTACACAATAGAGAATAGAGTATTACTCGAATGGAGTATTACTCAGCAAAAAAAAAAAAAGGTCTTGAAAGTCTCAGGCAAATGGATGTATAGGAAGTAAACATTCTGAGTAAGGTAACTCAATCACAGAAAGACAAGCAGGGTATGTACTCACTCATATATGGATATTAGACATAGAGCAAAGGACTAACAGCCTACAATACACACCACCAGAGAAACTAGGGTATAAGGAGGACTCTAAAAGAGGAACACATGGTCCCCTGAAGAAGGGGAGGGGAACAAGAACCCCTGAGCAAATTGGGAGCATGAGGGGAGAGAGGAGGGAGTTAGGAAAGGGAGAGTAGGAGAAGTGGGGTAGAGAAATGGAGGAATCAGGAGGACCAAGCCTGGGGAGGAATAGAGGAGGGCACGAAAGGATATGGCTTGATAGAGGGAGCCAGGATAGGTTTGGAGAGTGGTCTGGCACTGGAGACATGTTCAGGGATCCATGGGGATGACCCCAACTAAGAATTTAGGCAGTGGTGGAGTAGCTGACTTTGACACCCTTCCGTTATAATGAGATTGATGATTATTTTGGTTACCATTCCCAGAGCCTTGATCCAGTAGCTAATTGATGCACCCACATCCAGGAGCCATATTCTTGGAACCCAGTTGTGAAGAGAGAGGAAGGATAAGCAAGGAAGTCAAGACCTTGCTGGAGAAACATGCAGAAACAGTTGACCTGACCTAGTGAGAGGAAAGAGAACCTCACAGTAAAGCTGGGGAACCGACATTGGACGGAACCAAGCCCTCTGAATGTGGGTGCCAGCTAGGAGGACAATATCAGCCTTTGGGACCTCTAACAGTGGAACCAGTGTTTATCCCTAGATCACAAATAGACTTTGCGAGCCCATTCCCTATGGAGAGATACTATTGCAGCCCATATGCACGAAAGAGGGCCTAGGCCCTCCCCCAAATTATATTAGGAACTTTGATGCCCCTTCCCCATTGAGGGCCTCACTATCCTTGGGGAGTGGGTGGGGATGGGTTTGAAGGGTCGGTGGGAAAGCATTGGAGGCTGGGAGAGTGAGGGAATGGGAGGATTGATATGTAAAATAAGATTGTTTCTTAAAAATATAAGAAAGAATAGAGGGAAATATGGGATAGGCAGTAACAGCATAGTTGAAAGACTAGGTCACCTTCCAGAGTGGACATCCTAGATTCTATTTTCCTTAGTTTGGTGAGACCAAAGAAAATATTCAACCACCACTGGAAAACTGGAATAGAAACAAGGGGATAGTTATATTTTGGCCTCTCTTCTAATGGCCACTTGCCAGCCTCTTTTTAGTACCTTGTAAATAATCACTCCTACCCAACAGCCCACAGTCACACAAACTAAGAAAATAGGCCAAGGATTCAGATGCCTTTTAATACGAAGTTTGGCCTAATGTAGGAAACCTGTCATATGGCTATATTATTAAAACACCCAGTGTCAACAGATAAAATGCCATCAGTGTCATGCTAGTTAATTTTTAATAATTGATTCTCTCGGCTAAAGTTCTTGATGTGTAGTATCAATAGTGCCTCCAGGGCTAGCTCTATAAAGCTAACTTAAAGGCACTGAATATCGCTAGTGAAGACACATACCGGTATGTGTGTGGTAACTACTAAAACCTGACATTAGGAATTTAAGAGAATAATAAACAACTGTGTACAATCCTAGGAAAATCCATACAAATACTAGCAGATAGAAACTGCTGAGAAAGATGGCTCTGATTGAAGAAAAGTTTTGATTTTAGGAATACACCCTGCCTTTTAGCATATAAGAGTCCCATCTCTTGGGGTGATAGTAGATAACTGATTATTCTTCACAGATCTTTTTGAGGCAATCTGTGTCACATAGATGCTGAAGCATGATGGTGAATGTGTTCATTCCTCCATAAACATGACCTTAGAGATACATTGTCACATCTCCGCCTCATGATGCCCTCTTGTTGTCAATGGGCAGGTATGAGTACTTGAAAGCTAAACTCTCCACAGGAATTATTCTATGCAAATGGGATCTTGATGTTATTCATATTCTTCCTCTTCCCCTGCTTTCTGCAGGCCCTCTCTCCCACTTCCCTTTGTTATCTTGTCATTGAAAATCCAACAGCAACCTGGCAGGGTTCCTGGAGCCACTGATATGGAACATGCTTGGGGTTCTGACTTGCTGATTTCTGTGATTATACAAAAGCACTGTAGTCATCACTAGCCCATTCTTCTCAGGAGCTCTCCACAGCTTCTCTAGTCACTGTTGCTGTCAACAATCTAAGAGATAATCTCTTTGGCACACACTGACCTCATGCTTGCTGTGGCACTGACAAGTCTGAGGACAGGCCAGAGACAGTCTCTCAGTCTGTAGATTAAACAAATCCCTGGTGTGCACATGTCTTTTTGTCACTATTTCTTCACACGTAAGTATTTAAATAACATTTAGACATGCTTTAAAGTATACATGGGGAGGCACTCAGGTTAGATGAAAACAGGATATTATTTGTAAGGGATTTGAGCATCTTCAGGATTTGCTGGCCACTGGAAAGGCTTTAAATCATTCCCCAATGGCTATCAAGGGAAAACTCTATATTTATGGCAACCAAAAACACAAAAATCTCTCATCGTTGTCCAAATTTCAATGGGTAAAGTATCTCTAGCAAATCTTTTTATATTTATTTTCTCCACCTGTTCACCTATTTAGTTGAAAAGAGCTAACAGTATTTACACTTTCTAAAATATTGAGTAATGTATATGAAACTTAGAGCAAAGGCCATGGGGGTATAATAGTGGAAATAAGCCTGTACCATGATGTCTGTACAGTATCTGGGGTATAATAAAATTGAAGATGATAAGAGCTGGACATTGTCTTCAATGCCATTGCTATGAAAGACAGTTTTGTCACGCCTGCTCTGAAGAAGCAAGGGAAGCTAGTCTGGGAGATTTCCCACAAAAACAAATGACAGCATAACAATTTCAAACATGTGCATTAAGGATCTCAATCAGACAGAATTTTGTAAAGAAAGCTAATAGAATGTGAAAAATACCCGAAAAAGAAAAGAATCAGAAAAAATTCACTCTTGCCAGCTGCTAGAGTTATTGAGTGCCTGAGAGAACTCAAGTAAACCTGGAAATGTATTTGTGAGACTGTGGTTTTCAAATTTTTTTCCTTCAGACAGTGGTGAGGCATAACTCAGCATAACAGTTATTTAACTAGTGTTTGTGTTATTTCAGGTATGATCAGAAATATGAAGATGGTTTGAAATTCACAGGAGAATGTTAGATATCTTTAGGTTATATGCAAATACTATGTCATCCTATTTAAAGCACTTGAGAAGGAATAGGTCAAAGCAACCACTAAAAGGTAGGAAATGTCCTGGAACCACAGTGCAGTGGATACTGAGTAATGATTGTAAAGGTAGGCTTAGTACTCATTGCTCACCCAAGAGCAGATACACCACCTATTCCCAAAAGCGCTGCAGGAAAGGCCTGTATTTTTCTGAAGTATTAGAAGACTGAGAAGACAATTTCTTCATTAGAGACAAGAAATTTAACCCCACAGTAAAGCTTTCTCTGGACACACCCACTATATTCTAAGAACACGATCTAGAGTGGTAGAACTATGTCTCAGAAACTTCCCTGCATTCCAGGAAAAGCTTGATTTTACAGGAAGCACAACAGTACTCAGCCTGGAGTAAGACTAAATTTACACCATCGTGCACTCAGTCACATATCAACTTAGTGTCTCCAAGAAAAATGTAAGTCAACATGGTGAAAGTCAATCAAAGCTGACACAGAGCAGTGCAAACACCTGAATGAATGCTTTCCAATCCAAATAATCCAAGTTTTAAGATTAAACTATAGTGTATTGCCCTGACCAGCAGAGCACAACGGGTTCGAGCCACAGGAACCTGGAATGAATGAGACAAGACACAAGAGCAGATGGACAGCAAGACAGCATGGCTAATCAAGCTGCCGTTTAATGAAAGTTCTGTACAGGCTTAAATGGGGGAATGTGGCTTTGGCCATGCGGCAGAAGTTGTTAGACAGAAGAAGCTAGGAAGAGAGGCAGGGGGCTATTAGGAGCAGGGAGTGTTTGATATGCTAGAGAGCAGGAGATCTCACCAGGGAGTGTAGGTGTTAGCATTGTTAAATGATAGGTTATCTCTATGGTGCCAGGCCATCTGTGGGAAGTCACCTGAGTTTTGGGAAGTGCCTTTGGGTAAGAAGTAGATACAGTGACCTGGCCCCCAACAGTATATGTTTTAAGACTTTCACCCAAGGATCTAGAAGCTAAAATAGACAAATTAGAAAGTTCACTGGGAAGGCATAGTGGAAGCTGATTAGACCCATAAATGTACAACTCAAAGACAGCAAGAGCAGTCAAAGCCTAAGACAAAGACAAAGAACAGATTCTAGATCTTTGGGACACTTATAAGTAGGCAGAGTATATGGAACTGAAGTCTCTAAGACACACATCTGGGAACAATGGAAGGATATTAGAAGACAATGTCTGAAAACTCAGACTTAGAGCCTCTATAAGCCACCCCAACCAAAGAAGGTCAACAACTGGAAATGTGATGTGGGAAGGATGAGCAAAAGTATACATACACCAGAGGTGACTCAGAAACAATGACATAGGGAAAAACAGCATCAGGCCAAAGGACGGGCATTATTCATACAAGAATAAAGACAAGGATGAAAGCCAATGTCTCCTTAGAGACAACAACAAAAAGACTGGGGATGGAGAAATGGTTAAGTGTTTTTTTTTTCTTTTTGGTTTTACGAGAGGGTTTCTCTGTATTGTTTTGGAGGCTGTCAGTCCAGCCTGGCCTCGAACTCACAGAGATCCACCTGCCTCTGCCTCCCGAGTGCTGGGATTAAAGGCGTGCGCCACCACCGCCCGGCGGTTAAGTGGTTTTTTTTAAAGCACTGGCTGCTATTCCAGAGTATGGAGATTTGAACCTAGCAACCACATGGTGGCTCACAAGAGTAACTCCAGTTGCACTGAACCTAGTTCCTTCTTCTGGCCTCAATGGGTACCACACACACACATAATGTACATACATATATTCAGTCAAAACACTCAAACATATACAATAAAATTAAATTGAAAAAGTAAAAATATAGTCCAATAAAATATTATCAAAATGAAGACAAATGAAGAATTAACCAGGTATGCAAAACTGAAAGAACCTGGTACCAGTAGGCTTGTAACCTAAGAAATTCTGAAAGGAGGCAGAGAACAAATAAGGTCATAAAATATAAGAGACTATTTGAGTACAAAATATTGAAAATGGTAACAAGTTGTATAATGATTTTTAAGATGTTTATAAGAAAATTGGCTGTTTAAATAAAAATGCATTGTCAGACTTATACGTACATGTTTGTACCTACTTTCTAATAATGCCCAAGGCCAGAAAGGAAGAATTGAAATTGTGCTATTAAGGCTACTTTAGTATAGATTAAGTAGTAAATATCATTTAAAAGAAGCTAATTATGCAGTAAAGCTCTACACCACCTTAAAGCAATCACCGAGATAGCAGAGCTGAACTAGAACAAGCGATGAAAAAAGGAAATTCAGTATTTTCATTAAAGCAGTCATAGAAAATAAAGCCAAAACAGGAAAAGAGCAGATGACAAAGAGGGAATGAAGGGAGTAAGGTGCTAAAACTAAAGTAATGAAAATAGTAAATGATTAAATAAATAATGAAAGTAATATAAAAATCTTCACTGTCAAATTATTGGATGGAGAATTTCCCAGAATACCCAGAATACCAAGGAAGCATAACTCTGACTGTGTCTTGTAAGAGTGGTTTAAGAGAAGATGGACTCAAGAGTAGGAACATACCCTGGGTGTGGACCATACTATCCCACAGGATGGGTACCCACACAGATGACAAGGACTAATGGAGACAGCCAGCTCATTATTTCTCTACTTCCTGGCTACTCTTATGTGACCCACCCTCAACACCTTCTACTACAGTGATTGATAAAACTCCTGACACCATAAAGCACATAAAATCATTCCTTTAAGTTTCTATTCTCAGGTACAGAATAGGTGACTAATAAGAATTCATAAGCACTCCAATAAGAAATGAGGTTATGGAGACACATTTTTAGTGAATTAATAATTTATTTTAGTTGTTTCTAGTTTGCTTCTCTGTTGCTGTGATAAAACCATGACCATAACCAACGTGAGAGAGGAAATCCCATATCTTTCATGTCACAGTCCATCCTTTAAGGAAGTCAAGGCAGGCACTCAAGGAAGCATCAGAGACAGGAAGTGAAGTGGAGATGATGGAGGAACAGTTTACTGGTTTGCTTTTGGGTGCGAGTTTGGCAAAAAAGAAATTGTAAGAGGCAATCAGTGGAATAGTAAATGGAGCTCACACAGACTATGTTGTCCATTTTCCAAGAACAAAAACAGTACCTCAATGCCTATCTTATCCATGTATAAAATCTAAATCAAAATAGATCATAGGCTTAAATGTGAAACCTAAGATGAGGAAAGTTAGAAGAATGCCTTAGTGATGCAGTTTAAACAATGATTTCTTAAATAAGTCATTAGAGACACAATCATCAGAACTAAAAAAGTGATGTTATAAAATAAACATGTGTGTCCTCACCACCAAAAGCATATGTCAAAACCTTTAACCCTATACTTGGAGACATACCTCTAAGAAGTCATTGACGTGTAATGAGTCTGGGGTCATTCAATAAAAAAGATTCAATAAAAAAGAAATGTGTCCTTGTAAGAGAAGGCACTTACAATCACTCTCACTCTTTCTTCCCTCATCAAATGTATTCATCAAAACTTAACAGACAACATGACACACAGGAAGAGGAGAGATGAATACTGGTGGCCCTGATCAAATTCCAAACCCACTGGAACCTTGCTCTTTAGCTTCCAGTCCCCAGAACTCAGAAAATTAAATGCTTGCATTTATTAACCTGGACTTTTTGTTACAGCATTGGAAGTCTACTGTGAGAAGGGATAAATTAGAGTTCATAAAAATTAACAGTTTCTATTCATAACAAACCACTGCTGACAAAATTGATAATCTATAGAATGAGGAAAATTATTTTTCAATCACAGACAGATGTAGTATCTCAGAACATAATATAATTTCAGAATAAATGGCATCTAAGGTATATAAATAATGATTTTATGAAATAACATAATAAATACAGGAATACTGAAAACAAACTGACCAAAAAGAGATATGGGCAGCAAGTAAGTACATGAAAATTTCCCAATATAATTAATCTTTAGAAAACTGCAAATGGAATCCACAGTGTGGTCTCAATATATTACTATTAGGTTACATAAAGGTTTAAAAAATGTACTATAGTAAATGTTAACTTGGCACGGATGTGGTGGACTAAAAATATCACTGTTGGTAGAAAGCAAAATAGTACAGCCACTTTGTGAAAGATTTGTGTAGTTTCTGGAAAATTTACAATATAAATTGAGGTCACATTACACAGAGAGAGGCTTCCAATCTGCCACCACCAGTGCCTTTAGAGAATGGCACAAACATGTACACAGAGAATATCATGTGGAAATTACTGCAAGAATAGCAGTAATCCTTCTGGATTGACTAGCAGCAAAGCACCAAGAGACAGGGATAGATGTGGGATGGATTGTCCTTATGGTACTTAGAAGGAATCGATCATACTGACATCTGAAATTCAGAATTACAGCCTCCAGCAATACATTTACTTTAAGAATGAATAATGCTACTGAGAATCTATAAATATCTACTGCTCACCAATCTACTCAACCACAAGTAACCAAGGGATAGGGCAAACTTGGTCTAAAGATTCATAATCAAACATTCACAACAGTTATGACAGCTTTATCTATAGCATCAAACACACACACACACACACACACACACACACACACACATCACACACCCTGTAAACCTCCCAGGAAAACAGTAAAATACTTTCAATAATAAAGAAAATATGAAAGATAAAAGCAATTAGGCCATGTGTGTGACTCAGCATATTTAAAGCTCCAAGGTTTTGATCCACAGCGCTAAAAGAAAATAATATTCATACCCCAACTCCATAGATGAATTTAAAAAAGATACTTGAGAGGGAGCATAACTTGATAGAATGACAGTGTTCCTTTGGCTAGAAAGGTCAGAGAGTGCTAGGGAGTGAGTTATCATGGAAAAAAGAAAGAAACAAAGGTAGCTTGTCTATTGTGCAGGAAGAACAGAAGAGACAAGTGAGAGATGGTGCTAATCTCTGCCTACCCTGCTGCCCCTGACAAACCATTGCAGAATCCACTTTTTTATTTGTTTGTTTTCAATGGTTATTTTTTGTTATAAAGGTTGACCCGTAAACATCAGTTGCAGCTCAGTATTCTCTTCATTGAAATAAATATGCTCAGTCTCGAAAAAATAATAACCTTGCTCATTGGAAAAAGTCAATCGATAAAGGAAAAGTGAATGTGGTCATTTCTATGAGACTATAGATAATTTTAGTCATTCTATGGTAATAAGAGTGTATAAGTGGCTGCTCAGTGTGCAAAGGAAGTGTAAACAGGAGGGGATTGCACAGAGATGGAGATAATGGTTGTATGGTCACTGTTTGGAGGATTCACAGGGATACACTTAAGTGAAATTTTATCTTACCCTGATATAAGAGTAAGAATTTCAAACAGGATATAAGCCCCGTTTTCAACTACCACCGTGTGTATATTGTACACAGCAGTAAGGGTTAATGGGCATTGAGGTCAGGGAATGAATATTCTGTCTAGAATATGGAAGAAGGGTGTGTACTTCCTCACAAACACAAATAAAAAACATGGTTTATTTTTTTTAAAGAATGAGTGTGTGTTTATTTTAAGTCATGCCGTGCTTGCCACTTCAGTGAAATTTTCACATTTCTTTCCAATTTTACCAAGCCAGAGTAAAAAATAAAAAAAAATCCACAAAATCCCTTAAACTACCATAAAAAGAAGGAGCTACATCTCAAACACAACAACCAAAATGACAATCTGGAGTATTCACTCTAGAATATCTTCAGGATCTGATCTCATGGCATACTGATGAAGAATGATGTGCTTGGGTTTGGGGTTTTTGGTTTTTTTTTTTGTTGTTGTTGTTGTTTATTTGGTTTTTTTTTCAGATAATGTGGTGTACTTCTAAGGTACAGTCATGGACAATGTCCCCTGCCCAACTCAATCTCTGAGAAGACAGCTAATCAGTGTGATTTACCCTTACCTGTTCATCCCCAGGTCCTCATGGACTTTCATCTGACTGTTCATCCAGCTGACTTTCATCTCTTCTTACCACTCCCTCCTGCCCAGGAGCTTTTTCACTAGATAATGAGATCCAAATAATATATTTTGTTTCTTAGGTACAAATTTAGTTGAATGTAAATCTATGATCCATTCATATGAAATATTGTTTAAATTAAGGAAAAAAGGCTACAAGACCAAGTCTGTTGTTAAAGGAAACACGGATTTGAACTTGGCCTGGGGAGAAGTTCTGGCCTGGATTTTAATCAACAAAACCAATGTTCTTAAGTCAGGACCAAATTCTTGTGGCACATGATGCAAAATTTATGAACTTTCTGAAACTGATTTATAAACTGATAAAAAGATAATATAAGCATATAGAACCATCGCAGAATAACCAGAGGGTAAAACTGAAGCTTTATTAAAATGACCTTAGTTGTTTTATCTCATAACTACATAGGATAATATTCACTTTTGCAGGTTCTGTAAGCACCAAGGAACTCCCATCCCATCTTTCCAACGTAAGGTGAACATGAGATAGAAGAAAGTTGTTTCAGAAGATGAGACTCATTAAAATAAGTTCCACAAACATTTGTTAAGTGCCTCATTCATGTTAGGCTTGGACATTTGGAATCAAAATGCCTTCCCTTAAAGAGGCCTTCAATACAAAGTGGAGGAAAATCATGTCAACACAAAGAGAGTCTAAGCTATGGGGAACAGGGAAAGTCCAACAGAGAGGTTGAGGGATAGAGATTGTAGGAAACAAACTGGCTTGAGTCTGAATTGAATCATTAAATCTCTTATTTATTCAAGAAATATTACATTAATGCCCACATCAGGGGCAGTGGCAGGTACTGAACAATAGGAACCAAAGCCATTCCCCACTGAAGTCTCTCATTATGATTATTTTTCTTTCTCCCTAACAAAAACAAGTTCCAAGAGAAAAAAATATTGCATTTTATGAGCAATAAAAGCATTTTATTGTTCAGCATTTACTAAAATGATAAAAAACATTTTATTTAAAATTTTATCATGTTTACTTATTTATAGTGTCTCTGTGGATATGTGTGGATGGATGTTTGTACTACGTTGTTCATGGCATGTGGTGTGTCAGGAGACAGTTTGCAGGAGTGAGTTCTTCTCCTTCAGTTATCTGGGTCCAAATAATTAAATTCAGATGTTCAAACTTGGCAGCAAGCATTTTTAAATGCCAAGTCTCACCTTGTTTTGCTTCAGACCAATTCTGATGAACAGACTCTATTAGAAGAATGGTGAAACATGCTTTTTGTCTTGTTTTGTTTTGGCATTTTACCTTGGTGGTCCTTGAGCCTTTGTGCCATTCTATGTAGCAAGGGAGATGAGGACATTGCTCATGAGGCCTGGCAGTGGTTATGCCTCATACATATCCTTAGCATCTTTAACACTCCCATCCCATAAACAATTGTACTTAGAGTCTACCACACGAAGTACAGTGGGGAGGGGATCTAGAATTTTGTTAGAAGTTTAAGACTAAATATTAAGATCCACCCATAATTTAAATTAATAATTTTTAGATATTTGCAACTCTGTGACTATAATCACACCCATAACTCTTAGTGCATTGAATCATCTGACATAATAAAAATCAGATATTCTAAGAAACAGATATTTTGTAGAAACCCAGGATAACAGACCATCACAACAGTATAATGTGCATGCATTCATGATGCAGAGTTGAAAATTAAGAGAGACTAAGAAGAACTCAGCTAATGAGGAGCCAGCCTAGCTGGTAAAGTGGTTGTCCTTTTAGTATGGATGCCTCTAGGAGCCACGTTGTTGATGATGTGTCTCAATGGAGCACATAGCCCACCTGATCCCAACTTTTCTGTATGTGTGTCTTTAGTTTCATCATTAAATTATCACCACAGTTAGGTCAGTACCTAAGCCATGCAGGTAATGCTGCACCAAAGGATGTACAGGATAACTAGTAAGTGATTTTACTAGGTTCCAATCCAATGTCTCCCACTTACCAGCCAGTGATCTTGTGTAACTTATTTGGTTTGCTTCATTTTCCTCCTCTTAAAATGAGTAATATTAGCACTCAGCTAATAGGCTTGTCAAAAAGATTTAAAAAACATGGTAAATACAACAATCCCTTAAATGAGATGAGCATTTGAGAACAGTAAGCCACCATGATAGTATATTACTAGAAATCCAAATATACTTCCTGCACACTGAAAAAAAATATGCAAGGCAATACTGTGAACATATCCACTACTATTAAATTCTGTGCTGATCTTGAAGGCAACAGCCTCCAATATTACTGTTTAAGAGGAAATACCAGTCAGTTTCCAAGGTTAGTTAAATATTATCATAAAACCAAGCCTTTCTCCTTGTTACAATCACAGGATTAAAGATGACTGAGAGGAAAGCAATTTCTGCATATGATTGATGACATTTCATTTCTTTTTTTTTTTTTTTTTTTTTTTTTTACGAGACAGGGTTTCTCTGTATTGCTTCGGAGGCTATCGGTCCAGCCCGGCCTCGAACTCACAGAGATCCGCCTGCCTCTGCCTCCTGAGTGCTGGGATTAAAGGAGTGCGCCACCACCGCCCGGCCGACATTTCATTTCTTAATTTAGGCAACAGCTAAAAGCTAAAATATTTGCAGTTGGATATAAACCACACACACAGAAATTCACATTGTAGAGTTTCAAGGCTCACAGACAAGTAGGCTGTCTCAGTCTGGGCTGGTATAACAAAACTTACCTAGGTGACAAAAATAACAAATACATATTGCTCACAGTTCAGAAGACTAGAACCCTAGAATCATTGGTTCTAGCACTAGCATGAGCATAGAGACAGAGGCTTATGTTAATTACAAACTGTTTGGTCAATAACTTAGGCTTCTTGTTGCCTAGCTCTCTTAATTATTAACCCATTTATATTAATGTATATATCTCCATGTGGTTTTGGCTTACTGGAGAATACCCGGACCTGTTATTTCTTTGGCATTTATATGATGGCCTCTTCCTGGCAGCTCCTCTCTGCTTTCTTCTTCCCAGAATTCTCCTAGTCTGGTTTCCCCACCTATACTTCCTACCTGGCTACTGACAATCAGTGTTTTATTCATCAACCAATAATGAAAATGTGTGTACAGAAGGACATCCCCCATCATGTTCTGGATTTATCTCCCTCTCTTTATCTCTTATTAAGCCTTGATGTACCATCACAGAAATGCAAGCAAGCCAGCTAGCTCTCTAATGTCTGCTTCTATTAGAACACTAACCCCATTCATGATGAATACACTGCATGACCCAATTATCTCGCAAAGGGCCACCTTCTAATGCCATTATATTTAGGGTTGACATTTTACCACATGAGGTTTGAAGGATCATAGACTATGATAGCCTGAAGTCTATTTCTTTTGTCCAACTTCTACCTCTGAGATGACACCATCACTGTTACTAATCTATCCCAAGAGATGCGGGTAACTTGCCAGATATGTATGTCACAGAATAAATTCTGGAAGGTAGAGATGGAACTGTAGACACACTTTCCCATTCCACATCAAAGGAGGCCCTTAATAAAGGTGATGTAACATTGATATTGGAGTATGGGCTGTCTTGTATGATAACAAAGATCCTTTTGAAGGGTCACAGTTAAATGGAAAACTACTCTGTTCAAGAGCAACTCAGTCCACTGAAATATGCATACAAGTAGAGTCTATAGTCCAATAAAGATATTTCGATGGATGTCAGGACTGCTAACACTCCATGTCAGAAAATGTTTCATCTGGAAGAACATGAGAGGAAGCCCTGGCTGGAACTGGAAAGGAGAAAGGAGGTGGGCTAAGGATGCCATCATATTTGGAATTATCAACAATCAACTTTCCAAGGATTAAAAGAAGGTTGGGGATAAAGGTATAAAGAAATCTTAGTCACTGGTTATAGAAAAAGGGTATTATTCCTCCTCTTTCTTCTTTTGATTTACTCACTAAACACACACACACACACACATGCAAACACACACAAACACACACATACAGCATTAATTACTCACAGATATTTTTGTGAGCTACCACACCAGACAGAAAGGTTTAATTCTCTAAGTCTTATGAGACAATGAGAGTCACTTGGACAAATAAATTCTCTCTCTTCTTGTAACAGTAACCACACTAATTAACAAAAATAATAAGTGATAAATGCCATTTGCACAGTGGAGAAGTCATTTCCAACCATTGGACCTGAGTCTCACAGGATGAGAACATCTCAAAAATTAATTCTAAAAGAAGGAACAGAATATACTGAATGTTTTTGGAACTAGGGCTTTCATAAAGTATAAAAGGCATATTCCAGGAAGGATTGGCAGCCAGATAAAACTTCATTTAAGGATTAGGGGGCTGGAGTGATGACTCAGTAGTTAAGAGTTCTTGCTATTTTTCCAGTGAAACTTGGTTGGTTTTCCTGATCTCATCTTAGGTTGCTCACAACTGCTTGGATCTCCATCTCTAGAGGACCTGAAATCTTCCTCTGGCCTCTATGAATAGCTACGCACATCACAGACACATATGCACACACACACACACACATACACACACACAAATACACACACATACACACACAAATACACACACATACACACACACCACACTCATATACACATTCATATATGCACTCATATACACACACATTCCTCAAAAAATAAAAATAAATCCTAAAAAACAAAGCGAAAAAATACTCCAGCAGAGAACTCAACAAAGTAAGGGAAGTTGGACAGGAGCAACTAATGGACAGGTCTTGGGTGGCAAGCTAAGGAGTGTGAGGTACCAATGATAGTGTTTATCTTCTCCCACACTCTGGTAACTGTTGTTGTGAGATATCAAGGGGCCTCTTAGGGTGCCTGTGACAATGTGTCATTGTGTTTATCATTACCGACCCCTAGCATGATAATACAGCCCGTTTCCCAGACCCACTGCTGTGTGTAGCCTCCCCTGAAACATATGATTTTAGATATCACATGGAAATCTGATAAAGAAATAGAAACCAAATACATCTGTGGGTTCTAGTAACCTGCCTGAGCAGATAGAGGTATTTGTCCCTAAATTCTGAGCAGGGAGCTTGGTGAGATGAGCAGAGACAGTCTTCTGTGCATCTGGGAGTCCCAGTCACCCCCAAATAACTGAATGCCACTGCCCTGCTGCTGCTGTGCCTGGCTCTTTCTCCTCTCCCCTTTTTGCCCACCTCAGGATGATACTGTCTGGGATGAGATGCCCCGCACCACATGATGCAACCGTGGCGGCAGCTGAGGTCCTCTTCATCAGTAAAGAGAATTCATTTCCATTTCACCACTTCTATCACGTCTGCTTTTTCCCCTCTGCGCTATTTTATTATCAAGGCTGAAATTGATTTCTTTAAGCAAGCAGGCATCTAAATCTTCTCCCTTCATCCTCCCTCCCCACTAGCTCCCATGAGCTCTTGCCTCTCAACCTTGTCTCTCTCTCTTTTTCCACCTTCCTTCCTGCATCCACCCCCTCCTGTTTTGGTTCATTAACAACCAAAGAAAAACTCATTTGAAACAATTTAAGGGGTGAATAGGCAAGCTGTGTTCTCCTAACAGCCAGGCCAGGCTGGAGCCTGAGTGCAGCCTGTGGCTTGAGTTCTTGGGTTGACAGCCCTCTTGTTATCCCTGGCTGTCCTGCAGCTGACTGCAGTCCTCCCAGTTGGGAAGCAGGGGGAGGTTCAGAAGCAGGGTATGCAAAGGAAAAGAATGTACCTGATAGGCAATCCCCAGGTGGTTTGGAAAAGCAGGCAGAGAAGAGGAGGCAAAGTGGAAAATATTGTGTGAGGCATCATCTTGTCATGTTCCATTGTCTGGGAGTGTGTGCTGAACAAATTGGTTTCTAGAGCTGCTGTGTATTGTAAGACTTGGGATTCCCACTGAGCCTAGATGCCTGGCTTCTCTGAACTCAGTTTCTTACAATTTCCTGAGCGCTGCCTTCAGCTACACGCTGTGAGATGGAAAACATCAGGAGGAGATGGCTAGAAGGCTTAACCTGTCACATAGAAACATGAGCAGTTATATTTGTGTGTGTGCTATTTGGAGGAGAGAAGGAAAATCAGAAGACAGGAAGAAGACAAGGGACAGAGACTTTTAAACTTTGTGTCCACCACTAGCGATCAATCTACTGAGACCTGGCCTCACGGAACTTCCATTTGACTCACACTGTTCCACGGAGGGATGCTGCAGAAGCAGCTTCATCCCAACAGGCTCATGAGGCATAGACGTTTATTTGCCATCATTCTCAGTATTACCAAGGCTTGAGTGTGCTAATTTAAAATCCTATAACATGCTGAATATTAAATATTACAATCCTTATAGGAGAAAGATGTTCTTTGTTTTTCCATCCTTGAGGGCTAGAGAGATGGCTTAACAGTTCGTAGTATGTGCTGCTCCTGAAAACCTGAATTTAGTTTCCAACACCTAAGTCCGGCAGTTCACAATTGCCTGTCATTCTAGTCCCAGGGAATTTGACACTCTGATCTTCTCAGACACCTGCACTTATGTGAACATACGCACATTCACACACACACTCACGTGCACCTGCAATTAAAAGTGAAATAAATCTTTAAAACAAAGATTACAAACTTAAAAATGGAGACACATGATCATTTCTGCCATGATAAAATGTGTGAAAGTTGTGTGTGATTTTTAATCTCTGTTTTGACATTCCCCCAAAAATGTACAGTAGATTTTTTTTAATTTTTAAAAGAAAGCTTTCCCCAGTGGGCAGGGTTCAGGCTCTGGTCATGTTCCCAGGCATGGCTTTTCACTAGGGCATACCTTATACATCATAAACCTCTATTATCTGTTGGTATTCACAGTATGGATTACATTTGATCTTATGTAACTCTAGAGTGTGGGTTTGGATCCTATGGGATGTGGACCTGCATGTAACATACCAGTAAGTTTACACTTTGTCACTTCAAAACTGTCTGCAGAGCCACAAATACCTGACAACATAGCTCTTTACCTCCTCTGTCTACACAACCTCTTTCAGGTAATCTTAGCATCTTCACCTATGATATCTAAACTTTGTGTATGCTGAGAACTATATGGGTCTCTATTATTTTTTATTCTTCTCTCATACTTTACATCCTGACTGCAGTTCTGCCTCCCTGCCCATTCCCCGCTGTCTCCTCCCCTCTTTCTACTTTGGGGCATTAAGTCCCTATGGGTATCCTCTTTCTCCTTCCCTGGCTACTGTATCCGGAATGTGTCCTCCTTGGTCATTTGAATTGCTTCTGAGTCTGCCTAGCTTTATGGACCATACTTACCCATCTATTCTCCCATGTCCCTCTTCTTTCAGTCTGAGCTGACACTTCTGTCTGTCTTATGATATTAGCCCATAGCAGCTTTATGGAATTTCTGGGCTTGCAGGAGAATGGAGACTGGTTGCTGTTAGTTCTCCTTCACTAACCTTCCAAAATAAATATTTGTTGAGTGAGCAAGCATATGATTGACTGAATGCCCCTTCCTCTGATGATAGCCTTACCCGTGCTTGTATACATTCCAGATGTGACTACAGAGCCTGGGGAACTTATCTTTGAGAGTGAGCTGGACTCTGGAAGACCACTGGGTGCTTTGTCCTGTACTGAGAATTTTGAAACTTCAGTCGTCTCTATTTCCTGGAGCTTAGAGGTCTGCTTTTCCAAATGCAGCCACAGAGAAATGAAAACCAACTTTTTTTTGGTTGGCAAAGAAAAGATCTCCTTTCTCCCTGAATCCCAGAAGAGGAAGGATTTAATGTTTCTTGATTCCTTAAATCTGAACTCACTGAATTGCCAAAACCTGATTCAGATGTATTTTGTGAAACTACTGAGTGTGCTTCCTGGTTCCTAAGCCATGAGGACAGAAATCCCTGGTGTCACCTGGACAGGACCAAGTTCATGGAGGAAGACAGAAGTTAAGGAATGAGTCTGGGAGGCACAGGAGAGAAAGCTGCCATGCAGCAGAGGTCAAGCAGAGGATTTGGTTTTTTGATTGTTTGTTTGTTTGTTTTAATTAAGAGGAAAGGGAAGATGTGAGAGCAGCAGGAGAGAGGAGAAAGAAAAGAGGGGAGAGAGAGGAAAGGAGGAGAGAGAGACAGAGAGAGAGGAAATGACAGAGAGGGAGGGAAGGAAAGGGAGAAGGATGGGAGGTGGGCAGGGCTCTTTTAAAAGGGAACATAGTGACTGCACAGGTGGTGCTCTTGGTGGCTGCAGCTGAGGGTGTCTCCTGTCAGGACTCCAAGGACAGGCCAGTGCAGATGCCTGAAAACTAACAGATGGTGAGTTAGAAGACACCCCAGGAACCTTAGTTGCCTGGTTTCAATCTGGTTCTACCACCCTTCAGCTTTGGATGACAGGGAGTAATCTACTAACTCTTTATACGCATTTGCTTTCTCATGCCAATATGGTCATGCAAATCTCTTGTTTCTAACACAAGCAAGTGAAAATTAAATGCCTTGAAATATGTGGAAGATTCTAGAATAATGGTTAGCCCTCAAGACCAGTTTATACTTCTCTGATAGATCACTGAGCCGTACTCCAAAGCCAGAGTCACCTGCAAACACACTTTAGACACCAACTCCAGATTGTTACATTTTCCTTCTCTAAATTCTTGAAAAGCCACCTATGAATTGTAGAGACCAGTTTCTTTCCTAATTTCTTATTGTTACCTGTGCCAGTATCCTTTGTCATTTTGCCTGCTATGACACTCTTCATTTAAGAAAGTTACCCCCCTCTCTCTGTATTTCTCTCTCTCACAGACACTCAAATCTAATGTATCTGAGAAGTTCAAGTTTATGGCCCGGAAAGTTTCAAACACTTGTCATGAAACAAGAGTGAATTTATATTTCAAGCTATGTTAGACCCTTGCATCCGGAATAGCCTGCTCCCAAACTTCATGCATTTGAACATATAATGATACCATATATCAAAAGCAGGGTTCCAGTTTCGGCTGCCAAGTTCCCTGCCACACTGTAAGTTTTCACAATTTTTTCATTCCCAGGGAAGAGTCCAGTTACCAAAGAGCTCAGAGCTGGGCAGAAGGACAAGGAATTAGATTTCACAGCTGAGTTCTGATGAGATGTGACATCTAATAACTCAATACTGTCACATCAAGATCACCAAAGGAAGGGAAGAGGGTCTTCCTGTGTTGGAACTCTTTGTAAAGACCACCCATCTGGCTCCTTTTGCGGGAGGCCACTGCGATCATCTTCTCCACATATAGCAGTGGTTCTCAACTTTCCTAATGTATGCCCCTTTAGTACATTTCCTCATGTTGTAGTGACCCAATCACAAAATAATTTTTATTGATACTTCATAACTGTAATTTTGCTAATTAATTGCCATGTATACATCTAGTATGCAGGATATCTGATGTGTGAACTTCAAAGGGGTCAGGACTCACAGCTTGAGTACATCTGATGCACAGCCTTTTCTGGATGCTACAGTCCTTTGCTCCAATTAATGTCACTTCTCTTAGAAATAATATCACATTTTTGCCCTCTTAGAATTTTTACTTAACCACATATTCTTTTCCCCCTATCTTAGCTTGTATAATTCCTGACATATTTCTATAACTACCTACTTCTTCAATTATTTTCTTTCCTAAGATGACTTCCTATTTCCTTAAAGTCAATTTGAGATTTTTTTTGTGACTCTCCTTCACACCTCATACTAGAAAGGCACTTTGTAACTTAAGGATTTGTACATGTTTCCATCTTCACCAGACTGAGAGATGCTTCTCCAATACTGATTGCATGGCTGGATGCACAAGGCTATGCCTAATGCTTTTGTGTTAATTTGTTCTCTGCTTTATTTCCGAGAATGTAGAAAATGTGCTAAGCTCAAATATGACTCACATAAGCTGCATTACGCAGTTTAGTTACTAAAGCAGTGGCTTCCCAATGTGTCTCAAATCACCCAGAGGGCTTAATAAAGAATATATTTCTGGCTCCTACTCACAGAGTCTCTGATTTTGTAGGGCTAGGTAGGTCTGTAGTCCTTGTTTCTACAACTCCTGTCAGGAGTTATGCCAGGGCATCAGATATGGGAGAAGTTATTCTTATCTGTGGTATCAGAAAGCAAATGAAAAGATTAACAGCTAATATACAGTCTACTTAAATAGCCATAATGCCAATATGGAGAGAGGTTAAAGTATTTTTACCCATTTCTTCCAGGCATTGTGTTTAATATCAAATAGGAAAAGTAAAGTCACACCTCTACCATGCCATCAGCCTCTACACACAGGCATTATTATCTCATTATTTTTCCTTTTAATTTTTTAGTTAGTGAGTTTTTAGGTTAGCAAACAATAATCAGTGGCATTATGACATTTTACTAGATAGCTTCATTAGATGTTGGTCTCACCACCCTCCTTTAGTGTCTGCTTCAGTTTCTACCTCCTACCCTGTCCTCTTGGCTATGTGTCTTCACCTATAGTCCCCTTTCTCTGTTTTCATTCCTTATGTATCTTTCCACCCTACTCCTACTACTTAAGCTGTTTTGTACTTTTCTTATGATCCCTTTTATAGTATCAGTATCTATATGTGCATACATAGTATACACACATTTAAATTTTAATCTAGCTTTTGCATGTGAGAGAAAACACAGAGTCTTTAGATTTCTGTCTCTGGTTTATTTCCCTTAACACAGTGTTTTCAAGTCCTATCCAATTTCCTGCATGGATTCAATTTTCTTTATGGCTACTTAGAATCCATTGTGCATCTGCACCCATTTTCTTTGCCCTTCTGTCCATTGATTGGCATTTAGATTGACTCTATTATCTGGCTATTGTGAACAGTGCAGCAATAACTATGAATATGCGAGTATTTCTGCTGGGATATACAGTCCTTTTAGAATACATACACAACTTGGATAGTTGGGTCATATTGTGTAGTTCTTCTGTTATTTTGTTGAAGAATCTCCATACTGTTTTCCAAACTGACTGTTTAAGTTCATACCCCCACCATCAGTGAAAATGACTCTTTTCTCATGTCTTTTCTATGATCATTAGCTATTTGTTTTCTTGACAATAGCCATTCTGACTGGGTTGAGATGGAAACTCAAGGCAGTTTAACTAAGTTTTCATTGCATTTTCCTAATGGTTAGGGTTGTTAAATAATTTTTCAAGTGTATGTTGGCTATTTCTATTTTGCCTTTTGAGAATGACCTAGTTAGCTCATTAGCCCATTTACTGGTTGTTTTACTTGTCTATTTTTATAACTCTCTAGATATTTGGTTTGAAATACAAGGAATTCGATAAGTGCACACTTCCTGGAATGTGTGAGAAGCCAACAGGGCAGTGGGAGTGAACAACTCAGAGTTGTATCTTTCAAACTCCTTAGCAACAGATCACCTGCAGGCATCTTAAAATCTCCCAGCCTTATGTTCACTAAGGATAAAGTTGATAAGATTTTGTTATCTGTTTAGTTAGCATACTTGCCTTTATAGTGTCCCTAGATCGAACCTCCCTCCAAAAGATGACAACAATGATCATGACTGTGAAGATGTTTATGAAGATGATGATGATAAAGAGGAGGAGGACAAGCAAGGAGGAGGATAAGGAGGAAGACATAAGTGCAAATGACTAATTAAAAATCTCAAAAATGTAATTATAGCTCTCCTCAATGAAGGACAAGTCATAAGATCCATAATGAAGTACAGGCGATGATTCTCTATCAATATGAAGATAAATGTTAGGAACAACATAGTATCAAATATTTATTTTAACAAAACAAAATACAAGATAAATAAAAAATTCAATCAAAGTTGTATAAGGCAAACAAGCAGAAGGAAAGAAGCCTCAAGAGAAGGCATAAGAATCAGTAACCCATTTGTTACAAACTCAGTATTCTCATGTAAAAAATAACAGACTAAGCTGTATGCTAAAATATATATGCATAGGACTTGGGGGAAGAGCCATGCAGGTCTTGTGTTTGCTACTTAAGTCTCTGTGAGTTCATATGAGCTTTGCTCTAATTTTGAAGATTTTGATCTCCAGGTATCCTCCATAGTCTCTGATTCTTACACCCTCTCTACCTCTTCTTTAGCAGAGCTCCCTGAGATCTGAAGAGAGGGATTTGATGGAAAAATTCTATTAAGAACTGTGTGTTCGAAGGTCTCTGTCTTTCTACTCATAATATCTGACTGTGGGTCTCTGCATTTGTTGACATCTGTTATAGGAGGAAGCTGCTATGATGATGGCTGAGTAAGGCACTGATATATGAGTCTAGCAGAACATTAAGAGTCAGTTTATCACTATTTTGCTTTTTTATATTTTATGACCAGCAGTATTTGCTTTTACCCTAAGTGTCTGGGCTTTTTAGTCTTTGGTAACCAAAACTAGTTTCAGGTATGCGTTTCCTCTCATGTAGTGTGACTTAAGTCAAATCAGAATTTGGTTGGTTACATCAACAAGCTTTGTGCCACCGTTGCCCTGGCATATTTTGCTTACAGGACAGCATTTTACATCAGAGGATCTGTGACTGGATTGATGCTTATGTTTCTCTTTTGGTAGCCTGAGGAACCCCTTCCTATACCAAAGACACTAGAACATAGAGGTAAAGGTTTTATGTTGGCGTCAGATTGACCTGGCTATATTGAATTGTGTAAGTGTTGTCTTCAGCAATGGGGCCTTGCTCTTATATTTTGGAGAGTAACCTAATGTCTGGGGTCATTTGGAGATTTCCATGGGACCCCTTTGGCCAAGAGCTCAATTGGATATAACCCAATCCCATTACTGAAACTTTCATTTGGTGATATAATATGACCAGTATGGGTTATTTATCCCTTGTTATTTGAGGACTTCATTAGGATTGTCTTCATACTCTAGAAAGTTTCTACTGCACTAGGTTTCTATAACTCCCATTGAATGCCCATTAATTCTACTTGTTTCTTCTTGAATTCACTCCCTCAACCCCATCTTCCATCCTCCTCCTCACCTGATCCTGTCTCCTCTTCCTTTCCCCTTACCTCAGTCCACTCATAAAATCTATCCTATTTCCCTCTCCAGGGAGATTCATATGCACATCCTAGTTCTTTCCTCTATACCTGTCATCTTTGGGTTTATGAACTGTAGTTTGGTTATCATTTTTGTAATGGTTGATAGCCACATATAAGAGAATGTATACTACATTTATCTTTCTGGGTCTGTCATATCTCACTCAAGAATTTTTTTCAAATTTTTCTAGTTCTATCCATTTGCCTGAAAATTTCATGATGCTATGTGGAGTAAGGGGAACACTACTCCACTGATGGTGGAAGTGCCAACTTGTGCAGCCACTTTGTAAATCAGTATGGTGGTTTCTCAGAAAATTAGGAATCAATCTACCTCAATATCCAGTGATAATACTCTTTGGCATATACCCAAAGAATGCTCAATCACACCACAAGGACACTTGATCAACTATTTTCATAGCAGCATTCTTTGTAATAGCCAGAATTTGGAAAACCCTGGATGCCCCTAAACTGAGGAATGGATAAAGAAAATGTGATACATTTACACAGTGGAAAAAAATAAATCTTGAAATTTCATGCAAATGGATGGAACTAGAAGAAACCATCTTGAGTGTGGTAACCCAGACACAGAAAGAAAAACATGCTATCATAAGTAGATATTAAACATAGAACAAAGGATAACCAGCCTACAATCTACAACCCCAGACAAGATAGGAAACAAGCAGGACCCTAAGGATTTCAAATAGATCTCCCTGGGAAGAGGAAATAGATGAGATGTCCTGGATAAACTAGGGGTAGGGGAGATGGGTGGATGGAACATAAAGGATCAAGATGGTTGAGTTGGGGGAAGGATGTAAGGGGCAAATAATGAGGAAGATATCTTGATAGAATGGGACATTATTAGTTTAGGGAGAAACCTGGTGTCAGGAAAACTCCCAGGAACCCATAATGATGACCCCTGCTAAAACTCCTAGGAGTAGTGGAGAGGATGCCTGAACTGGCCTGTCTATGTAATCAGATTGGTGACTACCCTAATTGTCATCATAGAACTTTCACACAGTAACTGATGGGAGCCGATGCAGAGATTTGCAGCTAAGCACTGGGCTGAGCTCTGGGATGTACTTGAAGAGAGAGAGGATGAATTATATGAGAATTATATGGGGGTTCAAGATCATAATGGGGAATCCCACAAAGATAGCTTACCTGAGCTTGTTGGAACTCACAATTCTGGACTGACAGCCAGGAAGCTGACACAGGACCAATCTAGGCCATCTGTATCTAGGTGACAGACATGTAGCTTGATTTTGTTGAGGCCCTAGCAGTGGGACCAGGACCTGTCCCTGATGTATTAGCTGGCTCCTGGGAACCTATTTCCTATGGTGGGATGCCTTGTTAAGCCTTGATGCAAGGGGTGGAGGGGGAGCTTGGTCCCACCTCAATTTGATATGCCATGCTTTGTTGACTAACATGGGAGGCCTTACCCCTTCTGAATGGAGATGGAAGAGGAGTGGGGGAATAGAAAGGAGGTGGGCAGAGGGAATGGAAGGAAATGAGTGAGGGAAACTGTGGTTGGTATGTAAAATGAATAAATAAATAAATGAATGAATGCATAAATAAATAAATGTGTAAATGTGCCACATTTTCTTCATCTACTCTACAGTCAATGGACATTGGAGTACTTTCCAAATTTTGGTTATTATGACCAGGGTAGTAATGAACATGATTGAGGATGTGTCTTTGGAATAGGATGAAATATCCTTTGGATATATGCTCAAAGGTGATATAGCTGGATATTTAATAAGCTTATTTCACATGTTAATTCCAGTTCCCTCTCCCTCACCTCCTCCCCTGCCCTTCCCACCAAGCCCTCTAGTCCCCCGCCCAATCTTCACTCAGATCCCCAGGGAAGGTGAGGCCCTCCATGGTGGATCTCCAGAGCCTGTCATTTCATCCAGGGCAGGGCCTAGGCCCTCCCCCAAGAGTCCAGGCTGAGAGAGCATCCCTCATTGTGAGATGAGCACTCAAAGTCTATTTGTATACCAGGGATAAATACTACCCACAGCCCCATAGATTATCTAGCCCTCCTAACTGACACCCACATTCAGGGGGTCTGGGTCAGTCCCATGCTTTCCACACAGCCATCAATCTGGGGCCCATGAGCTCCCCCTTGTTCAGATCAACTGTTTCTGTGGTTAAACCAGCCCAGTCTTAACTCCTTTCCTCATCAGTTCTCCCTTTCTGTCACTGGATTCCAGGAGTTCAGTTCAGTGTTTAGCTGTGGGTGTCTTAGGTAGATTCTCCTTTTCCTGAGGAACTGTCATACTAATTCCCGTAATGTCTGTATAAGTCTACAGTCCAAACAACAGTGGATGAGTGTTCCCTTCATTCTAAATTTTTACCAGCATGAACTGCCACTTGTATTATTGATCTTAGGCATTCTGACAGGTGTAAGGTAGAATCTCCCCAGACTTTTAGAATCCAACAATTTTTCTTAAAAGAATTTAAGAGCTTATTTTGTTTTTGTTGTTGATTTAGTAGTAATACTTGGTACTCTCAAAATAATAAAATGAATTCTATGGAGATTAATATCTGCAGTGAAATATTAAATTACAGTAAGTTTTTAGATGGTAAGGGAAAATTTAAATGTAATTAAACTGACAGAATATGCCAAGGAACCATAAGGTATAAAATTAATGCAGTAGAAAATTAAAGCAGTAATGTAAATGACAAGCTAAACCTCTTTGAATAGAGAAGGAAATAAAATCTAAGAAGATGTAAGATAACAGAAATAGATAGGAACCTGAGCAAAATAATTCATTTAATTTATTAATTTTCCCTGATGCATGAACTCTAAATTTTAGAGACTGTTTATGTGTGGTTCATTGTTGCTACATCTGACAGCCAGTCATGCTATAGCTAACACCAATTAGTCAGACATTATTTTTAAATTAATGTTAAAGGTACCATGAAAAAAACGACTCATATATTAAGAAATATTATTTTCAGGGAGAATCCATAAAACTGAACCAAAAATAACCACAAAAAATACATTAGGGACCAGGAAGATGTTTCAGTAGGTAAATGCATTTGGTTGATGACCAAAGTTCTATTCCTGAGACCATATGGTGGAAGGGGAGAACCAATTCCTTCAGCTTGTCCTTTTACCAACACTGGGCACCATGGCTTGCACATGCAAACACATAGGACTTCCCTAAAACTAACCCCAAGAAAAATGAACTCTGCCCAAAAGAGTGAAGGTCCCATAGCTTCTTCAATTTTGCCTACGTTCTCTCTGATTTAGCCCTGGTGCTCTTTCTGGTAAATAGTGAATTCTGAGTTTCTCCCCTCTTCTCTTTCTCTAATCTCATTTAAAATGTACCTTAAAATCTGATTCAAAAAAGTATACACATTCACATAATACAAAATTATTTCTATTACTCAATTCCAAAGCAGTTTAAGCTGGTGTAAGCATTTTCAGAAGGGAACCTACACCTCAGGGTCTTAGTCTGCCCCGATTGCTTCTATCATGTTTGTTACATCGAAGTCCACAAAGAAAGCAATTCCATAATATTAACACAACATACTGCACTGCCAGCTGCCAACACCAGGGGCCTTGAAAACTGGATCTTCAAAGACCATTACTCACTTGGGAGATGAGAGGTACTTGTGTTTGCAAAATACTGTAAGTCAAAGAAGAGATTTCATTTACCGAAGAAAAATCTGTGTTTTAATCTTCCAGCAAGATTTCTTCTCTCACATCCATGTACCTAGAGGCTGCTATAGCTTCAATATGAAATGCATTCTCACATGCTCAAGGACTGGAGACTTGAATGATGTTGGATTCTGATGGATCTGACCTAATTGATTAATTCACTATGGATTAATTATGGCTTTAAAAAGTGTTTGAAGAAAAAAAATGGTTGCAGGTAGGAGGTGGAATGTCATCAGAGGACACGGGTTACTGAAGATAAGCAATGAAAAGATGTATACTGTCCATTGCCACTATTCTACTTTGTGTGTGTGTGTGTGTGTGTGTGTGTGTTTGCATACATATGTCCAGAGGAATAACAGATTTCAAGTTTCTTCTCCACCACCTCCCCTTCTTCCCATATCTCATTCAATAAAAATTTACTTAATATATATTTGTGGCAATTGCAAAAGCGATGGGACAAAAGACCATGAACTGAGACATTTTAAGCTATGAACAAAAATAAATTGTTCCTCCTTCAAAACCTCTACCTCAGATTCTTGTCATTGAAGTGACTAATGCATTGACAAAAACAAAATGCTTTATGTTTAGAACGTGGAAAATGAATTTGTGGTAGTTCAGTATTCAACAAAAGCATCAGGTTAGAAGTTTAAATGCTTGCTCTTTTTTTTTCTTTAAATTAGAAACAAGATGCTTCCCATATCAATCTCAGCTACCTCTCCCTCCCCTCCTCCCCTACCCCCCACCAAACTCCCCAAGCCCCCACATAATCCCCACTCCTCTCCCTAGGAAGGGTGAGGCACTCCCCAGGGGATCTCCAGAGTATGTCATTTCATCCAGGGCAGGACATAGGCCATCTCCCACATATCCAGGCTGGGCTCTCAAAGTCCTTTTGTATGCCAGGGATAAATACTGATCTACTACAAAAGGCCCCATAGATTGCAGAGGCCTCCTTGCTGACACCTAAATTTAGGGGGTCTGGATCAGTCCCATGCTGGCCTCTCAGCCATCAGTCTGGGGTCCAAAAGCTCCCCCATGCTCAGGTCCGGTGTCTCTGTGGATTTCACCTGCTCAGTCTTGATCACTTTTGCTCATCACTCCTCCTTCTCTGCAACTGGGTTCCAGGAGTTCAGTTCAGTGTTTAGCTGTGGGTGTCTGCCTCTGCTTCCATCAGTCACTGGATGAAGGCTCTAGGATGGCATATAAGGTAGTGATCAATCTCATTATCAAGGGAGGGCATTTAAGGTGTCCTTTCTACTATTGCTTAGATTGTCAGTTGGTGTCATCCTTGTAGATCTCTGGAAACCTCATTAGTGCCAGATCTCTCCTCAAACCAATAATGACTCCCTCTATTATGGTATCTCTCATCCTGCTCTCCTCTATTCTTTCCCCAACTCAATCTTCCTACTCCCACCATGTCCTCCTCTTCACTCCTCTTCTCCCCCTCTCTTATTCATAGTTCCCTCTCCCCTCCCCCCAAGCTCCAAATATGGTAAGGAGATCCTGTCCCATTCTGCTTCTCTGGGGTACCATGAATATCTCTCTTAGGGTCCTCCCTGTTTCCCAGATACTCTGGCAGTGGGATTTTAGGCTGGCACTTCCCTGATCCATGTCAAAAATCCATATAAGGGTGAGTACACACTATGTTTGTCTTTTGTGACTGGGTTACCACATTCAGGATGGTTTCTTCTAGTGCCATTCATTTGCCTGCAAATTCCAAGATACCATTGTTTTTTTTTCTGCTGAGTAGTACTCCATTATGTAAATATAGCACATTATCTCTATCCACTCTTCAGTTGAGGGACAACTAGGTTGTTTCCAGTTTCTGGCTATTACAAATAATGCTGCTTTGAACATAGTAGAGCATATGTCCTTGTTGTATGAATGTGCATCTTTTGGGTATATGCCTAAGAGTGGAATTACTGAGTCTTGTGGTAGACTGATTCCCATTTACCTGATGAATCTCCATACTGATTTCCAAAGTGGCTGTACTAGTTGAAATTTACACTAGCATTAGAGGAGTGTTCTCCTTTCTCCACAACCTCTCCAGCATAAACTGTCATTGGTGTTTTGATTTTAGTCATTCTGACAGGAATAAGATGGTATCTCCTATCTGTTTTGATTTGCATTTCCCTAATGACTAAGGATGTTGAGCAATTTCTTAAGTGTCTATCAACTATTATAGACTCCTCTAGTGAGAACTCTCTATTTCATTCTGTACCCCACTTTCTAATTGGATTGCTTATTATTTTGGAGTCTTGCTTCTTGAGTTCTTTCTAATTTTGGAGATCAGCTCTTGGTCAGATATGGAGTTAGTGAATATCTTTTGCCATTCTGTGGGCTGACTTTTTGTCTTGTAGAATGTGACCTTTGCCTTACAGAAGCTTCTCAGTTTCAGGAAGTCCCATGTATTAATTGTAGATCTCAGTGTCTGTGCTACTGGTGTTATGTTCAGGAAGCATTCACCCATACCAATAGTTCAAGAGTACCTCCCATTTTCTGTTCTAAGAGGTCAGTGTGACTGGATTTGTTGAGGTGTTTGACCCATGTGGACTTAAGTTTTGTGCATGGTGATCGACTTGGATCAAACTGCAGTTTTCTACTTGCCAGTATCCAGTTATGCCAGCACCATTTGTTGAAGATGCTTTCTTTTTACCATTGTATAATTTTAGCTTCTTTGTCAAATTCAGGTGTTCATAGGTGTGTGGGTTAATATCAGGATGTTCAATTTGATTCCATTGGTCCACCTGTCTATTTTTGTGACAATACCAAGCTGTTTGCAGGCCTATAGTTCTATAGTAGCACTTGAAGTCAGGGATGGTGATGCCTCTAAAAGTTCCTTTATTATGCTGGGTTGTTTTGGCTATTATGGGTCTTTTGTTCTTCCATATGAAGTTGAGAATTGTTCTTTCAAGGTCTGTGAAAAATTGTGCTGGGATTTTGATGGGGATTGCATTGAGTCTGCATATTGTGTTTGGCAAGATTGTCACTTTTACTACTTTGATCCTATCTATCCAAGAGCATTGGAGGTCTTTCCATTTTGTGGTATAGTCTTTAATTTCTTTCTTTAAAAACTCAAAGTTCTTGCAATACAGGTATTTCACTTGTTTGGTTAGGGTTACACCAAGTATTTTATGTTGTTTGTGGCAATTGTAAAGAGTGATGTTTCTCTGATTTCTCACTCAGCCCTTTTATTGTATGCAATAGAAGCAGAAAGGTTATTGCATAACTCGTTTTATGTCACACAAAGACGCAAGTAATAAAGAGAACTTCAGACCAATATGCCTCATGAATATTGATGCAAAAATACTCAATAAAATATTAGCAAATCAAATCCAAGAACACATCAGAAAAATCATCCACTAGATCAAGTAGGCTTCATCCCAGGGATATAGGGATGGTTCAACAAAGGAAAATTCATCTATGTAATCCATTTTGAGAAGCAAAAATCACATGATCACCTCACTAGATACTTAAAAAGCCTTAGACAAAATCCAACACCCTTCATCTTAAAGGACTTAGAGTGATCAGGGATAACAGGAATGTACCTAAACATAATAAAAGCTATATGCAGCAAACCAACAGCCAACATCAAACAAAATGAAAAGAAACTCAATGTCATTCCTTGAAAATCAGGAACAAGATGAGGCTGTCCACTCACTCCTTACCTGTTCAATATTGTACTTGAAGTTCCACCTAGAGCAACAAGACAACAAAAGAATATCAAGGGGATACAAATTGGAAAAAATAAGTAGTCAAACTTTCACTATTTGCAGATGATATGATAATTTCCGTAAGTGACCCGAAAACCTCTACCAGGGAGCTCCTACAGCTGATAAATACCTTCAGCAAAGTGGCAGGGTACAAGATCAACTCAAAAAAGAATGCTTGCTCTTTTATGTGAAACATTTACAATGCATGTTTAGAGGTGATTTTCTTCAGTCTTGCATATATAAACATAGCCCTGAAATTTACAAATACATATTTATAATGTGGCAACATAACCAATGAACATCAGAAGCTCTATAATAGTGATTTATATTAAACAACATAAAAGTAGAGTCACTTAGGTGCCAAACAGTGGTTGTGGTTATTTGCTTCTACTCTCTGCTTTCTAGAACTGGCATCTCTATTAATGCATAAACCCATAAGTTTTTTCAGAAGATTACATAAAGTAAACGCATGGAGAGAAATCCAAGTTTGCATGCTCATTATCAGTATTTGGCCAAGTTATGTCTCTATTTGGAGGTATAAGTTACCAGGCCTGACTGAGGTATAAATGTAAAGTGAGACATATGAGTCAGAAATCTCAACTGCTTTTAGTCACCAACCTCCATCTCTCTTCATATCAATAGCAGGTGTCTAGTTCTCTTTCCATACTATCTTGTAACTATAGTGTATATGGGAGGCTAGTATAGAAACATAAGCCATCTTTGGCCAGTTATAACATCTATTTCCATGGCATTTGTGCTCACACAGATGGGCTCATTTGTTAGTCTAAACTTTGAAGTTCAGTAGGAGACTTTTCAGATTTTGGGGACTCTTTTGATAAGGCTAATATCTACATCCATCCTGCTACTGTAAATGGAAGACAGAATTTTGGAGGTGGTAGATATTTGTGGAAATAAAGAATAATAACAAGAAGTCTATAGATTATTGAAGAAATGGTATTAAAAGGAATTATATAATTATGCTTGCATATTCTTGTTTTCTCCTTCTGTGCCCTGGCTCAAGAAATGAGTCATGCTCCTGACAGCCTCCAAAACAATACAGAGAAACCTTGTCTCGTAAAAACCAAAAAAAAAAAAAAAAAAAAAAAAGAAATGAGTCATCCTCTAGACATTGCCTCAAGCATACATTCATGTCATGTAGCCAAAGTGGTTAAACTACCTGATATTGGACTGAAAACAAAGCTAAAATTAACCTTTTCTATAGGTTAATTGGGCCATGAATTCTGTTACATTAACACAGACCTGATTGGGGAGGGGGCTCTTACCATCTTCAAGTGCAAATATCTTTTACAAGCAGGGTAAACTGCCTTTACATTGCATAACAGATATATTGTTTAGATGCTCTTTGTAAGAAAATAATAGAGGATAAGTAAAGGAGACATAATAGTTATTAACAATTTCATGTGCCTTTGTTACCATTCCTAGAGCCATCATCCAGTAGCTGGTTGAAGCAGAAGCCAATACCCACAACTAAACACTGAGCCATACTCTTGGAATCCAGTTATGGAGAGGGAGTTGGCATGAGCAAAGGAGCCAAGGCTATGCTGGAGAAACACACAGAAACAAGTTGACCTGACCTAGTGAGAGCACAGAGACCCTAGTTGTAAAGCTGGGGAAACAACTTTGGCTGAACCAAATTCTCTGAATGTGGTTGCCAGCTAGGAGGCCAGGACAGGCTATGGTTCTTCAAACTGTGAAGTCAGTGTTCATCCCTATAGCACAAATGGACTTTGGGAGCCAATTCCCTATGGAGGGACAATATTGCAGCCCAGATACAAGAAAGAGGGCCTAGACCCTCCCCTAAATGATGTGAGGGATTTTGATTGTCCCCTGTGGAGAGCCTCATTATCCTTGGGAAGTGGGTGGGGGGATAGGCTAGAGGGGTCAGTGGGGAGTGTGGGAAGATGGGAGGGTAAGGAAATGGGGAGATTGATATGTAAATAAGGGTACTTCTAAAATGAAACAAAAACAAAAATAAAGAATTTCATGTGAATAACATCGTAAGATTTCACAAATACAAAGAAAATTTAAAATAATTTTATGCATGTACAAATTATTTAAAATTCCATTTGTCTGTAACTCTTTGATCACATGGTAATCATTGCTGTGTCCTTTAAAACAAGAGAACAGGATTTTAGCATTCTCTGTTGGCTAAGCAAAATTTACTCTGCATTAATTTTTTGTTAGACCAAAACATTTTTCTTAAACTTACAAAAACGTATTGAAAAGTATATTATTGTTCTGCTTAAGAAGTCTCCTAAGAAGATTTACTTACATATGAACTGTAATATTTTGCTCATTTCAAAATTTCCTGTATAAATACTCTTCAAATATCTTTTGACTTGCAGCCATTCCCATTTCCCCACAAATCATTGCTGATGTCCCAATTATAGTGATGCAAGTGGCAATATTTCATATCATATTATAATAAAATTATTTCCAGTATATTCAGATAATTAACTTATCCGTATGAACTTATTGCACAATTCAAGGAATTAGTTTAGATGAGTTTATAAATATATAAAATAAACTATCAATGGCAGAGATGGTATTTTTTTCATGTTGCAAGTCTTTTGGAATTCCTTTTCTTTCCTTTTTTAAATCTAAATTAGAAACAAGCTTGTTTTACATGTCAATCCCAGTTCTCTCTCCCTCCCCTCCTTTCCTGCCCCCCATAAATCCCCTAACCCATGCCCTTTCTGCTCTCCAGGGAGGGTGAGGCCTTCCATGGGGATCTTCAAAGTCTGTCATATCATTTGGAGCAGGGCCTAGGCCCTCCCCAGTATGTTTAGACTGAGAGAGTGTCCTTCTATGTGGAATGAGCTCCCAAAGTCCATTAGTATACTAGGGATAAATACTGATCTACTGCTAGAGGCCCCTTAGATTAAGGCCACTTAAATGACACCACTGTTCAGGGGGTCTGGGTCGGTCCTATGCTGATTTCCCAGCTATCAGTCTGGGCTCCATGACCTACCACTTGTTCAGGCCAGCTGTTTCTGTGGGGTTCTCCATTCTGGTCTTGACCCCTTTGTTTATCACTCCTCCCTCTGGCAGGGATGTTTTGATTTGAAATGTGTGTTTTGTAGACTGGTAATCCATTACTCTATGTCTAAAATCCATGTATGAGTGAGTACATACCATATTTGTCTTTTTGTGACTAGGTTACCTCACTCAGGATGGTTTCTTCTAGTGCCATTCATTTGCCTGCAAATTTCAAGATTCCATTTTTTTTTTTTGGCGACAATGCCAGAGAAGCTAGGAAACAAGGAAGACCCTAAGAGCGTCATACATGGTCTCATTGAGAAGGGGAAAGGGACCAGATCTCCTGAGCTCATTGGGTGCAGGGGGAAGGGGAGAGGGAGTTAGGAGAAAGAGAAGGGTGTAAGAGGAGGGGAGGGGAGGACATGAGAGAGCAAGACTATCAAGTCAGGGGAGGAAAATAAGAGAGCAAGAAAAGAGATACTGTAATAGAGGGAGCCATTACAGGTTTAAAGACACATCGAGCACCCGGGAAAGGGCCAGAGATCTACAAGTTTGACCCCCAACTAACAATCTAATCATTAACTGAGAGGCTGCCTTAAATGCTCTGCTCTTATAATGAAATTGATGACTACCTCATATGCCATCCTAGAAACATCATCTAGTAGCTGATGGAAGCAAAAGTAGACAGCCACAACTAAACACTGAGCTGAACTCTGGAATCCAGTTGCAGAGAGGGAGGAGTGATGAGCAAATGGGTCAAGACCAGGCTGGAGAAAGCCACAGAAACAGCTGACCTGAACAAGGAGTAGCTCAGGGACCACAGACAGATAGCTGCGTAACCAGTCCAGGACTGTCCTAGACCCCTTGAACATGGATGTCAGTTTGGAGGTCTGGTTAATCTATGGGACCTCTAGGACACCAGTGGATTTTGGAAGTCCGTTCCACATAGATGGATACTCTCTCAGCCTATACACACTGGGGATGGCCTAGACCCTGATCCAAATGATATGACAGTCTTTGAAGATCACCCATGGAAGGCCTCACCCTCCCTGGGGAGCAGAAAGGGTATGCAATAGGGGGTTGGTCAGAGGCAGGGGAGGAGGAGTGGGAGAGAGAACTGGGAATGACATGTAAAACAACCTTGTTTCTAATTTAAATTAAAAATGAAAAAAAAAGAAATGTGTGTTTTATCTTGAAAGGTTTGGAAAAGAATCTAACTTGAATTATTTCTTCACATTTCTTATAATTGGGGGAATTTTCCTCAGTCTACTTTCTGACTCAGTATAGAACAAAGTTCTTTTCTTCCTGTCCTCAATGTATTTTTTATTTTGTTTGACATTGAACATTTTGGGGTCAGATTGCTGTTATACTTGGGCTTTTCACTTCATCCCACATAGTAGGTCATCAACACATGAATAGAGTGCTGTTGCATGCCATTTCACAATCCAAATTTCTTGAATCTGCAAACTGCTAACAGACTATTCAGTATGATCTAACATGAAGAAATATATGAGGGGGGCATCATAGTGGAAATAATAACATTGTTAAATTATTATATTTAGAATTGCTTATTTTTGCAAATCTCATTAAATTTCTTACTCAAGATGAAGCATCATAAGCAACACCCAGTGTTTTAGAAAGAGCTCACACAAGCAAAGGATCTGGAATTTTACACGGAATCAACTTTACTAAACATTTGCCTCTGTTGGAAGAATATGTGACTTGGTGGTGCTGAACACTTATAACACCACACCTCTAATTGAAGTTCTTGAATGCGTTTGATACATCAGCAATCAGAAACACAGTGTTTACATTCCATCACTGTAAGAACTCAAGGGAAATCCTGAATTATAACACTGTCACACAAAGCACAGCTGATGTCTTTGGTGTCCCAATGGCCTCATGACAGCTTAGCATCAAAACAATGAGTACTGACATTTGTGGGGCTACAGTGGATGAGATGCCCTCTCAGGTCAAATAAACAAGTGTGTTATGCTCTGAGTTTGGAAACATACAAATATTTTTTCTCTTTGTCAGCATCGTAAGATTAGTCTTCCCTGTCTAAATAATTCATATATCCCCTTTCTTTGTAGGTGCTGGACCATGGACTTAGGGACTGAGTTACTTACATCTGTCACCTTTAAATTTAACCAAAGACCTTGGATCATAGCAGATAAATACTAATAATAGGGGATTTGCAGGAGCTTTTTTCCTAGGCCATTGTAGGTCACATCTCAAGAAAGATTTATGCTGATCTACCAGTGAAGACAAATTGAGGATTAGATTTTTCAATTTGAGAAATCAAATGGAGCCAAGGGGATTTAATCAGATATTCTACACGTGCTTCACTGGTTACCAGCAATCTCTAGATCTGTCAGTTATGTGGCTATATGAAGAGTGACTCTTGGTAATTCTCAACTCATCTAATCAGATTATCCCCTGTCTGAATTCAAACTTACAGGGGGAAAACAGACCAGAATCTTGAATGCCTTATTTGGGGTGCCTTATTTGGGGTGCCGTGTTTTCCTATGATTTTGTCCTCCAAATGGGTCCTTGGAGAAGTTTATGAGCATATAATTCAAGGACAGGGAACATGAAATTCATCAGAATATAACTGAAGGCCCTACATGAATGAAAGCTTGATATCTGCTTTGGCAAAGAGTTTCTGGAAGGAGTTTTTCAGTGCCATAACTTAATAGGAGATCCATAGCATCACCATTGGCCTAACTTTAATTTACTAGGGAACACTAGGTAATATTAGTTTTGGAGTTCTACATGAATCTTTCTAGACACAAGCACAAATCACCTTTCAGAAAAACTACAGGGGCCATGGAAAAGATGATCCCTGAGTCCATCAATACAATATCTTGGCTTGATAATTCTAATAGTTTACCTGATTAACCTTGAACACACATGCTATGGTCATTAGCATAACCTTTGTCATCAAATAGGTACAGGTTCAAGTTTTCCAGAGAGGGCACTTTAGGCCTTCATCACTTTCCAATTAATTTCCTCATTAAATCCTGCTCTTTATATTGCATTTTGGAGCCTGACTGTAGCAAAGTGAATTAAAATATTCATAGCTGTCCTAAGCATAGAGTGGTATTCAGAAAATATTTGCTCTGGGAGTCATGTTGTACACCTTCTTTAGAGTAAGCAGTCTTACTCATTCAATGAGCTTGTTAGTAGCAGACACCCTGTAATCCATGGTAACTTCTCACAGTCCCATAGTTTTTACTCATTAGGAATAGGAATAGAATCTTGGTAAAACCCAATTTAGTGTTCCATTCTGAGTTAAGTCTATGAGAATTTGAATGATTTTGAGAGACATCAGAGTCTAGAAAGGATACCGTGTTGATGGCACCTGCAGGACTAAAATCAATTACAAAGGTAAATAGATGAAGCTACAGAAGGATCCATCCTGGATTGCTTGGTCAGTTAACTTTATGCATTAATACTCCTGAAAAATTATTTGTTATGGCATATTAGTAGAAAGTTACTGATACCTAGTGGAAAGAGTAGTAAGATTCTATATAAAAAAGCATCTCCCCTAGGATGACCCCAAATTTCAAGGTATTTGATCAGAAAATTCTTCATGTTAATGAGATGGCTCAGTACTGGCAGCTAAAAAATGACATCTGCATTCCATCCTTGGAACTGACATGGCAGAAAGAGAACATACTCTCCAAAGTAGTTATCTTACCTCTGTATGCATAAGGTAACATGTGTGCTTTCAAGTTGATATATATTGAATATTATATAGTTATTATCATATAAGAAAGAAGAGAGGAGGGAAGGAAAGAAGGGATAGAGGGAGAGAGAGGAGGGAGAGAAAAGGGAGGAAGAAAGGAAGAAAGAAAGGAAGGAAGGAATGAAGGAAGGAAGGAAAGTTCTTCATTTGAAATGAAAACATATTCCCTAAAGGAGAGTAAATCTAGTTTAAATCTAGTCATTGGTTTATTTCTTTTTCTCAATGAATGTGATTGATATCTTAAGAAATATTTATTAACAAAAGTTAGAATCCTCTCATGCAGACCTCATACCTTTGCTGTTTCTGCTCAAATTCAATTTAAGCCAGTTAACTTTGAGTGAATTCTCTAAGCTAATGCAATATTTTAGACACTTTTATAAAAATAATGCAATGATATGAGGCCTGTTATTTATTTGTAGAGATACCTACTTTACTTCCACTTTGTGGCAGATACAAGTAACTGCAATGACATGAGGTAAATAGTTGGACTGTTATAATAATGTATTGAGAGTATTTTTTTACTGCTGGTGTTCAAAGCTTCTCTGTAGCAGTAGCAAGGGTGATGTCATGCCTTCTGTTTCTTTTGAAATAGGTTTTATTTGCTGTGGGAGCTATTAACAGGTGTCTGGACATTGGTAAGGTGCTTTAACAAAAGGGAAAAGTTCACATGTATTTGCATGTTGGATATAAGCACTGCAAAGATGATAGAAACAAGTCTGAGTAAGGATGTAAATGGAGTTCTTAATTGGTCTAAATAAAAAAGACCCACAGTCAGATATAAAGGAAAATGCCGAGACATCAGAGAGAAGAAGGAGCGAGTCAAAGCCACCTTTATCTCATGAGATCCCAGCAGAAAAGAACATGAGTTCCTATTTCTTCCTGCTTATATAATCTCTCTGCCCAGCCATCTCACTTCCTGTCTTTGCCAACCATTTCACTTCCTCTCTTCAGTTAGTTATCTCACTTCTTGTCTGTCTGTACAGACCTCCAGACCTCTATGGTTAGCTAGTGGCAAGCTCCATCTTCTGATCTTCAGACAAGCAATATTTGTATAAGCAAGATATCAATCACCATATGTCCCCTTTTTTCTAAAAACAAAATAGGCTATAACTGATATAAGAAAAACAATATACAATACACTTAATAACTATATATAATATATACAGGCAATAAATACATCAACAATGTCTAGTAAATTAGCATTTGACAAATTCTGAGAAAATACTCCATTATCTATTCTTTCTTCCAGAGTTCAAAGTATTTTACCTAACTTAATTCTATTCTAATTTGCATTATGAAATTATATTTTAATATCTTTCAAACCTCTTACACTTAACACATCTTTAGTGAGTTTCTTTTCTTTTTTTTAAAGATTTATTTATTTATTATGTATACAATTTTCTGCCTGTGTGTATCCCTGCAGGCCAGAAGAAGACACCAGATCTCATTACAGATGGTTGTGAGACACCATGTGGTTGCTGGGAATTGAACTCAGGACCTCTGGAAGAGCAGCCAGTGCTCTTAACCTCTGAGCCATTTCTCCAGCCCCATCTCTGGATTGTTTAAAAATAGGTTCTGAGATTGAATCCAGGGGAATCTCTTTAGTAAAGACACTCTCTCCTCAGTCCAACATCATAATTTTGAATAAAATCATAAACACATATGAACTACAATATTAGGGGTTTGTTCTTCTAATGATTATAAGAGGACATAAATGTCTTCTGCACCTTAATGAAAATTTTTGAAATCATAAAAATTATGCCATCAAAGTACTACCCAAAATATTTTCTTTTTTTTAAATTTATTTTTCAGTTTAAATTTAGATAAGAAACAAGGTTGCTACACAAGTCAGTTCCAGGTCCCTCTCCCTTTCCCTCCCCTCCTCCTGTGCCCTCCCTCCAGCCCCCCCATTATCCCCCCATTTCCCCAGGGAGGGTGAGGCCCTCCATGGGGGTGTCCATAGTCTGTCATTTCATACAAGGCAGGGCCTAGACCCTCCCCCAAGAGTTCAGGGTGAGAGTGCATCTCACATTGTTGGATGGGAGTCCAAAGTCCGTGTGTATACTCGGGATGAGTACTGATCTACTGCCCAAGGCTCAATAGATTACCTAGGCCTCCTTACAGACACCCACATTCAGGGGGTCTTGATCAGTCCCATGCTGGATTCCTAGGCTGATGCCTGGGATTCAAGAGTTAACCTTTGTCAGGTCAGCTGTTTCTGGGGGTTAGACCAGCCCAGTCTTAATCCCTTTAGTCATCATTCCTCCCTCTCTGTTACTGGCTTTCTTGAGTTCAGCTCAGTACTTAAACGAAGGAGTCTGCCTCTTATTCGATCAGCCACTGAATGAAGGTTCTGTTTCCCAGACTCTCTAGCCATGGGATTGTAGGCTGGCACTCCCCAGATCTATGTCTAAAATCCATATATGAGAGAGTACATGCCATGTTTCTCTTTTTGTGACTGGATTACCTCACTCAGGATGGTTTCTTCTAGTGTCATCCATTTGCCTGCAAATCTCAGGATTCCATTGTTTTTTTTTCTGCTGAATAGTACTCCATTGTGTAAATGTACCACATTTTCTCTATCCACTCTTCGGTTGAGGGACATCTAGGTTGCTTCCAAGTTCTGGCTATTACAAAAAATGCTGCTATGAATATATTGGAAAAGACATCCTTGTTGTATGAATGGGCATCTTTTGGATATATGCCTAAGAGTGGAGTTGCTGGGTCTTGTAGTAGGTTTATTCCCATTTTTCTGAGGAATCTCCATACTGATTTCCAAAATGGCTGAACCATTTGCCACTCCCACCAGCAATGGAGGAGTGTCCCCCTTTCACCACATCCTCTCCAGCATAAATTGTAGTTGGTATTTTTGATTTTAGCCATTCTGACAGGAGTGAGATGGTATCCCAGAGTTGTTTTGATTTGCATTTCCCAGATGGTTAAGGATGTTGAGCACTTTCTCAAGTGCCTCTCAGCCATTTTAGACTCCTCTATTGAAAATCCTCTATTTAGTTCTGCAGCCCATTTTTTAATTGGATCCTTTGGTGTTTTGGAGACATGCTTCTTGAGTTCTTTGTAAATTTTGGAGATCAACACTCTGTAAGATGTGGGATTAGTGAATAATTTTTTCCCATTCTGTGGGCTGCCTTTTTGTCTTTCTGACTGTATCCTTTGCCTAACAGAAGCTTCTCAGTTTCAGGAAGTGCCATTTATTAATTGTTGATCTCACTGTCTGTGCTAGTGGTGTTATGTTCAGGAAGCTGTCTCTGGTACCAAGTCATTCAAGGGTACCACCCACTTTCTCTTCTAAGAGGTTCAGTGTGGCTGGATTTATGTTGAGGTCTTTGATCCATTTGGACTTAAGTTTTGTGCATGGTGATAAACATGGATCTATGCCCATTCTTCTACATGCCAGCCTCCAGTTATGCCAGCACCATTTGTTGACGATGCTTTCTGTAAAGAGAAGCTTTTTCTTTTGAGAGAAGCCTTTCCGCCAACCTGGTTCTAGAGTCGCATCAGTCCCAAATAAACACACAGGAGACTATATTAATTATAAAGCTGTTGGCCTTTGTTTGTTTATTACTGGCTAGCTCTGACTTAAGTAATAACCCCTTAATTGTTAGTCTAAGTATGTCTCTTACCAGAGAAGTTTCCGGGCTTCCTACCCCATGGCGGTTACAGCTTTCTTTATTCCATTGTATATTTTTAGCTTCTTTGTCAAAGATCAGAGGTTCATATGTGTGAGGGTTAATATCTGGATTTTCAATTCGATTCCATTGGTCTACCTGTCTATTTTTGTGCCAATACCAAGCTGTTTTCAGGACTATAGCTCTGTAACAGAGCTTGAGGTCAGGGATGGTGATGCCTCGGGACTTTGCCTTGTTGAACAGGGTTGTTTTGGCTATCCTGGGTCTTTCGTTTTTCCATACAAAATTGATTATTGTTCTTTCAAGGTCTGTGAAGATTTGTGCTGGGATTTTAATGGGGATTGCATTGAATCTGTAGATTGCTTTTGGCAGGATTGCCATTTTTACTACATTGCTTTTGTCAAAGGCTTTTTCAGCATCTAGTGAGATGATCATGTGATTTTTTTTCAGCTTGTTTATATGGTGGATTACGTTGGTGGATTTTCATATGCTGAACCATCCCTGCATCTCTGGGATGAAACCTACTTGATCGTGGTGAATGATTGTTTTGATGTGTTCTTGGATCCAATTTGCCAGTATTTTATTGAGTATTTTTGCATCATTGTTCATGAGGGATATTGGTCTGAAGTTCTCTTTCTTAGTTGTGTCTTTGTGTGGCTTGAGGATCAAGGTTAGTGAAGCCTCATGGAAAGAGTTTGGCAAAGACCCTTCTGCTTCTATTGAGTGGAATACTCTGAGAAGAATTGGTATAAGCTGTTCTTTGAATTTCTGGTAGTATTCTGCACTGAGGCCATCTGGACCTGGACTTTTTTTGGTTGTGAGACTTTTGATGACAGCTTCTATTTCCATAGGGGTTATAGGTCTATTTAAATTGTTTATCTGTTCTTGATTTAGTTTTGGCAAGTGATAGCTATCCAGGAAGTTGTCCATTACCTTTAAATTTTCGAATTTTGTGTAGTACAGGTTTTCAAAGTATGACCTGATGATTCTGTGGATTCTCTCAGAGTCTGTTGTTATGTCCCCCTTTTCATTTCTGATTTTGTTAATTTGCGTGTTCACTCTCTGCTGTTTGGTAAGTTTGGACAAAGGTTTGTCTATCTTGTTGATTTTCTCAAAGAACCAACTCTTTATTGCATTGATTCTTTGTATTGTTTTCCTAGTTTCTACTTTATTGATTTCAGTCCTCACTTTGATTATTTCCTGGCATCTACTACTCCTGGGGGAGTTTGCTTCTTTGTGTTCTAGAGCTTTCAGCTGTGCTGTCAATTCTCTAGTATAACTGTTCTCCAATTTCTTCATGTGGGCACTTAGTGCTATGAACTTTCCTCATAGCACTCCTTTCAAAGTGTCCTAGTTTCTACTTTATTGATTTCAGTCCTCACTTTGATTATTTCCTGGCATCTACTCCTCCTTGGGGAGTTTGCTTCTTTGTGTTCTAGAGCTTTCAGCTGTGCTGTTAATTCTCTAGTATAACTGTTCTCCAATTTCTTCATGTGGGCACTTAGTGCTATGAACTTTCCTCATAGCACTCCTTTCAAAGTGTCCCATAGGTTTGGGTATGTTCTGTCTTCATTTTCATTGAATTCGAGGAAGTCTTTAATTTCTTTTTTTATTTCTTCTTTGACCCAGGAATGGTGCAGTTGAGCATTATTCAATTTCCATGAGTTTGTAGGTTTTCTGCAATTTGTGTTGTTGTTGAATTCTAATTTTAAAGCATGGTGGTCTGATAAGATGCATGGAGTTATTACAATTTTTTCGTAGCTGCTGAGGTTTGATATGTTGCCAAGTATGTGGTCGATTTCTGAGAAGGTTCCATGTGGTGGTGAGAAGAAGGTATATTCTTTTTTATGTGGATGAAATGTTCTATAGATATCTGTTAATCCCAGTTGGGTCATTATTTCTATTAGACCCTTTGCTTCTTTGTTGAGTTTCTGTCTGATATTCCTGTCTAGTGGTGAGAGTCGTGTGTTGAAATCTCCCACTATAACTGTGTGGGGCTTTATATGTGATTTAAGTTCTAATAATGTTTCTTTAACGAATGTGGATGCCTTTGTATTTGGGGCATAGACGTTCAGGATAGACACTTCATCTTGGTGGATTTCACCTCTGAATGAGTATGTAATGACCTCCTTCATCTCTTTTGATTGATTTTATTTTAAAGTCTAGTTTGTTAGATATTAGGATTGCTACCCCTGCTTGTTTCCTGGGTCCATTTGATTGAAAAATTTTTTGCCAACCTTTGTCTCTCAGGTAATGTCTGTCTTTGAGGGCAAGGTGTGTTTCTTGTATGCAGCAGAAGGAAGGGTTCTGTCTTCGTATCCATTCTGCTAGCCTCTGTCTTTTTATGGGTGAGTTAAGGCCATTAATGTTGAGGGATATTAATGACCATTGATTACTCATCCTTCTTCGATTTGCAATGGTTGTTGTTGCTGGAATTATGTGTGGAATTTCACCCCTTTGTACTTTTGGCTTTGGTAGAGAGGGATTCTCTAATGCCTATGTTTTTCTGGTTGTAGTTAGCTTCCTTGGGTTGGAGTTTTCCTTCCAAAACTTTCTGTGGGGCTGGGTTAGTGGATACGTATTGCTTGAATCTAGTTTTGTCATAGAATATCTTGTTTTCTCGGTCTATAGTGATTGAGAGCTTTTCCGGGTATAGTAGTCTGATCCTGCTGCTGGAACTGCTGCTTCCCTGGACTCCCTGGCTCCTCTGGTTTCCTGGTCTCATTGGTAGGAGAGAAGTCCTGGAGTCTGGGGTGCTTATCTCCTGCCGGGATTGGAAGCTCTGTGAAGTTCCCAGGCAATCCCTAGGCACTGGAACACAGGACCAGAAGCCAGGCCTGTTGTACCTGATGCCATTGCTGCCGGAACAGCTGCTTACCTGGACTCCCTGGCTCCTCTCATTGAGTTTCTTTTCTGAGTCTGGTAAAAAAGGGAAAACATAAATATACTATCTAGTCTTCAACTCCCTCAGAGACCTAAGAAGGAAATAATATTAACTGTGTGAAAAGGAAGTGAGAACAAGTGATTTCCTATAAAATGGGAAATGACAGAAATAGCTGGATGCCTGGACAATCACCCAAGGTTTCTCTGCATTGTTAGGGCATCCATATTCAGTCTATAGGCATAGTATATCTGGTAGATATTTCTGTGAAAGAGGATTTTCTGAAGGACTGTCCTGCCTCAGAGGTTGTAGATGCAAATTTCTGCCCCACCTGGTCCTATAGCCCGTTAGTCCCAAATAAACACACCGAGGCTTATGTTAATTATAAACTGTTTGGCATGTTGTTCAGTTTTCTCACTAACAAACTCTTACAACCTAAATTAACCCATAATTCTTGTCTACGTTTAGCTGCATGGCTTGGTATCTTTTCTCAGTAAGGCATTCTCATCTTGCTTACTCTGCATCTGGCTGGTGACTGCTTTCTCTGCCTTCCTCTTCCCAGAATTCTTTGAGTCCTGTAGCCCTGCCTATACTTCCTGCCTGGCTACTAGCCAGTTAGCGTTTAGCGTTTTATTAAAACAATATGAGTGACAAATCTTTACAGTGCACAAGAGCATTATCTTGTATCAGCAGGTGGTAGGAGAAAGGGAGAGAATTGGCTATATAGAGAGTATGGTACCAGTTGGGGTAACTTTGGAGCACAGTTCAGGTCACAAGACAGGCATTTTTCATAATCTCTTTTTTTATAGTTATGAAATCTAAAATTGTACCTCAGATATAATAGTAATAAAACCTAGGTGTTTGGCTTTATTATTACTATATTATTATTATTGTCAATCTCAATCTGAATTCATAGTTCATTTGGTAGAACACTAAAATGTTTATAACTCAGATATGAATGCAGATAACAAAGCTGTCCCCATGCTTTGCTGGGGGGGGGAGAATGTAAGAGAGACAAACTGTGCTGTATCTTCACAGTCATATCAAACTAGTCACCTTAAAGTCACTCTTAAGTACAAGATGGCAGATCCTGTCACAGTTCCACAAGTGGGCCCCAGGGAGGTCCGTGAAACTTCATGTGCTTTCAGTTTCTGAAGAAGTAGAACTTATAATTTATTATATTCTCCAAATTTGCCACTCAGAGAAAAGATATGCTCTCCTCTCATGGAGATAAAAAAATGGAACCAGGAGGAATTACAACATTGTTGAACTAGGAGGAGAAACAGGGAAGCTATGGGGACAGAGAGATGAATCATGATTGTAGCTGTAATGTGACACATGAGGTTTTAAAAAGTTGCTGTTCTGTTATAAGGAGAAATTTGGCCACTGTAATCTTCATTTCTTGCTATGAATATGTCAAACTGCACAGGTAATGGTATTTTGAAGATGTAATTAAGGTTATTAATCAATTTATTTTTCTAACCTCTGTCCTGTTCAGTGATAGGGACTGAAACTGTAGTCTTGTGAATTTCCTGGCAAGTGCTCTAACTTTGAGCTAACTTCCCAACCTCAACTTTACATTTTTGAATGGAGAGATAACACTGGATTTTTTTTGGTAGGACTACAGTACTCAACCAGTTCTTATAGCAGAGCCTTTTCATGATGACAATAAAAGAAGGCAGGGAGGTACACATGAGCTGGAGTATGGAGAGATTCAAAGAAATGAGGTATTCCTTATGCTGGTGCTTGTTACATAGATGGTGGAGGAAACATTGAGCCAGGGCACAGAGGTGGCCTCTAACATTTCAGAAGCCCTAGATGACAAGTAACTTAAACATTACATATCTACAATAACACAAAACAAACTTTTCCCCAATAACCAAAATGAAAGTATATTCTACCCCTAAACACAGTTTGGTTACAACAACATGAGACACTAAGTGGACACCCTGCTTGAATTGCATTGTATATGGGTATTTGAATCCAGAAACTGAGAGACACTGTTATATTACTCTAAGAAGCACATCTAAAGTTGTCAATAACCAATAGCAATATGGTGCAATATTAAAAATTTTGCAATGAAAATTAAGGAAAATAAAACCTACCTTTCAAAATCCTATGACAATATGCAAAAACATAGGAGAACAGTTATAAATAAAGGAAATGATTAAGAAACACATGAATACACTTAGCATGATACTTTACTAGGAGATATATCTGAAGCTAGAATATAGACATTACTGACTGAATGACTGGATCTCAAACAAATATGAAATAGCAGGAGAGTGATCTGAAATTGGAATGTATGTTGACTCATAACATATGTTAGGTGAGATCATTGGTACATTTGTAAGGTGTGCATGTGTGTGCGCGTGTGTGTGCTATTTATTCTTATACATCTCAGTATAGTCTCCTTCATTCACCTGGTTTGGGTGTAAACAAAACCATGAAGAAACAAATGCAAAATTCAAACCATGCACTTTAAGCAAGCTGCCAATATATCAATTACACTGAAACAAATTAACTGCTATTAAGTGTAATAGCAATGCTGACTTGATATAAAAATAATAACTGAAAACCCAATACAACTGACTATGTTGTAGCCAATGTCAGAAGTGTGTCAGTCATCCTGAACTCTAGACTAGCTATACTGTCGTACACTTGGGGAGATGCTGCTACTCTGAAGAAGGCTTCACCACATCAGCACAGGTAATTCAGTAGGTCAGCTTTAGCAGCAGGCTTCTGTTCTTCCGTCAGGACACCTCCATTCCTCCAAAGGTAGATGGTATGAATCCAAATCAACTCTGAGATTCAGTCTTTGATTTTTCAATGTCTTGGCTGGCATAAATCTCTTTATAAATCTTTTAAACAGAATTTCACTCTGGTATGGTTCTAGCTCTCAAACAATTAGTGCTTTTCATTGATTGCTTTTCTACATGATTGCATCTGCAGAGTCAAAAGGAAGTTAATCTTTAGGAGGAAAATTCCAGATACGTTTTCCTGGCCAGGGACTACCATAAAGGAGAAAAAACCCAAGAATTTAGTTTAAGGAGAAAGATACACACTATAAGTATACATTACTATAATAGTTGTCTTCATTTTATGACCTCAATAACTTGGAAATGTGCCACAACTTTAGTTCACCTGCTCCATAGATTTAAACCTTGCATGTAAGGAGTAGCTTGTCCAAGCTCAAGAGGATAGGTTAAGGACATAGGTTCTCCATCATCATTTATTGCGCAATGACTGTACATTGTATGTACATCTCATGAAACTTCCATACTCAGCCTATTTTCATGTGTTTATTTTTCTCCAAGTTTCTCTTCCAGAAAAGCAAAGAGGCCTCTTAGAAGAAGGATTTATCTGCTTTGTGATCATGTTTTACAATAGCATTTGTCCTTTTTCGGTCATCAGTATTTACTTGTTGACAACTAAGAAACTAGATACACCCTAACAATGGCTGGTTTAAAAAAATAAGAAAGGAGACAAAAGACAATGAACAACATACACACTTATTCTACTTGCAACCTCATTATCTCTTAATTCAAATCAAGTCTTCCCTGAAAAACCCACATTCTCTTCACTATTCTATTTCCTTCAACCACTACTATGTTTCCAAGTACTGGGCTTCTACATCATAAATATCATAGAGTCACTTATTATTTTTGAAAGGATGAACACAGAGGTGTTGTTAAAAAGGATTGCAAGAGGCTGCCCCATTTTCCTTTGTGGGAAAATTCAAAGCTAGCCCTATGTCTATTTCTGCCTCAAAAAGGATCAAGTGTCCTTAGGCTTTCAAGTTCTTTCCTGATGATATGTCATCATCTTCCATCATCAAAAACCTAAGTGGTTTCCATGGCAACTGCCTCCTCAAACCCATCAATTTTTTTCTGGTAATATCATTTCATTCTGTTCCACAGGCCACATTACAGTTTTTTTTAAATAATAACAAAACTCAGACAAAATAAATTTAGGGAACATTCAACAGACAAAAACTGAAATAAAGCTACATAATCATACCCACAATATGCTGAGCATAATAAAGTTCAAAAGAGAAATCTCCAATGTAATTTGGATTTAAGGTGTTAATGAAGATTTGACATAAAGAGTGATATTTTAAGAGCATGGACTGGAATCAAGGAAGAGCCAGCCACTCGGAACAGAGATCACACCATGGTCAGGGGACAGCCAACTTCCTCTTGCATTCCTCTGCTTCTCTGATAAGCATATGGTCTCTGGCACTGAAATAGAATTACGCTAAAGTTATAAATTAGGTTTCCAGTAGGAAAAACTGTCTCTCACAGAGTTCAGAGCTAAACTGGGAGCAGGGCCAAGTGCTCATGAAGCAATTCTGGAAGGTTCAGCCAGAAAGGCATGAATTTCGGTCCTTCCATTACTCACTTCTCTTCACAACGGACCTATCATGAAATCAGGATCCTCTGGTGTAAGGCGGGGTTTGAAGTGGTTTGGCCAGTATCCATCTGTCTCCCTCCTCTCAGCTATATTTCTATTGCCACTGTAACTTTAGTTGGTATGAATTTAATGAGTGTCCATTTCTTCCCCACAGTCCTGGTGAAGATTCATTTCTCATTTCTGAATCTCAATGCTACTATACCATTTCTTTTATAATAGAGTTTTCTCATATTTGTGATTGTCAGCCTCACTATGTTATGGATGCTGGATTCTTTGGAGGCAAGAAAGACATACTTCATGTCCTCTGTAGTATATACTTGTCTTTGTTAGGATCACTGTTGCTGTGGGGAAACACTGTTATCAAAGCAACTTGGGAAGGTAAGAGTTGATTTAGCTTGTCTACATGTCAGTTTGTCAGCAAAGGAAGTCAGGACAGAAACTCAAACAAGGGAGAGGGAACCTGGAGGCAGGACTGATGCACAGGCCATGAATGAGTGCTGCCTACTGGCTTTCCCTTCATGGCTTAATCAGACTGCTCTCTTATAGAACCGAGGAACAGCATCCCAGTGGAGCTCCAACCAAAATTGGCCAGGCCCTCCCCCATCAATCACTAATTAAGAAAATGCCGTATAGCCATATCATATGGAGGCATTTTCTTAATCAGGATTCCCTCTTCTCAGGTGATTTTAGATGGGGCCAAGTTGCTATACAACTATCTAGAGCAAAACTATAATGGATATTTCTTTATATTCTTAGGGACTGTGTCTGTGTGAGCTCTGTGAATAGGGAGGACAGGGTGAAGTTTAGGTAAGGCTCCCATGTGTCCTAAATTGATGCAGAGCCAGTGACCAGGAAGATTACTAAGGTAACCTGAACATATGTACTGTGCTGTCATACAGAAACTGGCTCTTTTTTTATGAGCCCAGGAAACGGATCTTTTCTTGGCCCAGGAAACTGCCAAGGAAGATGAGTTTCTCAAGGAAGATTCTCATGCTGTTCCATGTCCATAACAAAGAAAAAAATTATGTCCAAATCAAGAGATCACTAGGAGAAACAAGAGGGCTATACTGCAAAAGTGATACAAAAGAAACAGGAACCTATGTGGAAATAAATAGAAATTAAAAAAATGAGCAGAAATTTTGAAAAACCTTTCCTAGTGTAGAATCTATCATCATTGTAGGGTAGATTATAATGGAGTAACAAACAATTCCAAAATATTTTGACTTAAAATAACAAATGTTGCCTAGTGAGATGTCTCTGTGGACAAAGGCACTTACTTCCAATCTTAAAAACCAAAATCTGATTCCCAAGGCCCATGTGTACCATGGCATGTTTGGATCTATGTAACACACACACACACACACACACACACACACACACACACACACACACACCACAAATGCACATATGTATATGCATACCAGAAAAATAAATATTAAATAATAGCAGTTTGTGTTCATGGAAGCTCATGCCTATAATAACCTTAGTATTTTTAGAAAGCTGAGGCAGCAGGATCTCCATAAGTTGAAGGAATGTCTGAGTCTTAGAATAATTTCAAAGCAGGTCTACACAGTGAGATTCCCACCTCAAAAATAGGTAAAGTTAGTAAATAAAAGCACTTTACAACTTTTGTGTCATGCAATTGATGTTCATGTGTTCATTGGGGGCTTTGCTTGCACTACAACTCACACTCTTGGTTGACAGCAAAGCCAGTCTTCAAGCTGCTGTGCTTCTGATAGAGAGGAAGCAAACTCTAGTGACCCTCATACCCCAAGGGAAATGTATAGCCCTTTCCTTCCACACACAGCCTTTTTGTTAGACTCAATCTCTAATTCCATGAATGCAGTGAGAGCTTTATTTACATGAGTCTTTAGGTAAATTACTGTGGTATAATAATGGTGAGCACAGTAGGAAAAATTTCAAAGATATTTAAAATTATTCTACCTTTATGTATGTGTACATGTTGTCTTCTCTTCCTGTATATGCAAGCTGTTTCTGATTTTCTCTGTGTATCTCTCTCTCTCTCTCTCTCTCTCTCTCTCTCTCTCTCTCTGTCTGTCTCTCTGTCTCTCTCTCTCTATGTGTGTGTGTGGGTGTGTGTGTTGGGAACTTTGGGAACTGAACTCAGGTCCTCTGGAACAACAGAAAGTACTCTCACCTGCTGTTAAGCCATTTTTCTAGCTCCCAATGACATTTAAAATTCTAATATGTTGTTCAGAATTAGTAGTAAAAACAAACAAGATATGCAAAACAACACTATTTATATCTGTCTGCCTACTTTCCAAAAACCATTTTCCTATCCTTGAAGCATAAAGAAAGCATAGGTTTCATCATTACTCATTATTGGTTCCTCAACAAATATTTACTAACTTCTACATCAAGTCCTGTAGAAGACAGGGTTCAAAAACCTGTAAGAAAAGTCACTTGCTTGTGTTCCTTCTTGATGGATGATCACCCATTATCACCTTCTGCCCTGTGTTTCCAAGTCAAAGCAATTAGGTGTCAACTCTGGCCTGAATTGATAGACTTTTTAACTGAAATTCCAGAAATATGATGATTTGAGCTAATATATCCTCTTGAAAAGGTCTGCCTCATTTCTCCTACTTTCATCCTTCATCCCTCACTCTACTCTGAGCCTATTCTTATTTCCTCACTACAGGATATGATCTACATCTAACTGAGTCAATTTACAGCTCATTTCATTGGCTGTCTCACATTACTTCCTGATGTAGTTTATCAGTCACATTCAGGATGGACCATTCTTGCCTCTTGATAATTTATGATCTTTTATAAAAGTCTATCCTCTTAATTCCTCCCAGTAGGATGTAGAAATAGATCTTAAATCCTGATTTATCTGATATGTCACTCATTCAGAAATCATAATTGTGACAGCTACTTGCACCTTAAAATTGTGTGTTAGTGCCAGAGAAATGATAAGAATTAAAGAGTTCAGTTGTGAAACATATGACTTCTGGGCAAGATGGAGAACTGGAAGCTGTCTCTGTGTAACAGGGAAGGAGAGAGTTGAGATAAGAAAATAGACTCTGCTTGATAAAGGAGAAAGAAGGAGAACTTTGGAAATCCAAATGGGAGTGACAGGACAGGTAAAAAGTGTAGAGAATCAGAAGATGAACTGCTGAAAAGAAAAAAAAAGACAAAAACAGCTCTAGCCATGAAGCTCCTTGGCAGTGGAATGGGAAGCTTTATCCTAAATGTAAGTCAAATGAATCCTGAGAAGAGACCACAGTTCTATTGGCAAGACAAGCTCAAAGCTCTCCCAAGCCTCATATACAATTGTGGTCTTGCTGAGACCGTTAATTCTTTGGCAAATGGGTCAACAAGGCAGAAGACTAAATCCAGCATAATTAGCTGCATATGGGTACCATATTGACAAGAGAACTGTTGTTAAGATGACGATACCCAGGAAGCTTGAGAACAGGGGACAGTCATAAATCGTGAAGGCTGAATTCAGCCTACTACAGGCAGGTAAGGAGAGTTGTGACACCACTGAGGAGAGTGAGATAGGTCAGACAGGAATAAAATAAAAACGGCAGGCAACAGAAAGCTCAGCCTAGGTAGTGATGTATGTAGGAAGCAGAAGACTCATCGTGCTTGGATAGGAGTAGACCTCACTAGGTGAGAATTACTAAATTTGATAACCCCCAGTTATTGGGCCTATTAACCTCCGAAGCAAGTTGTGTTGTATGGCATGTGAGAATTCCAAGGATCTTATTGTAATTACCTCCCCAATGCTGGTATTACCTACATGAACCACCATAACTAATATTGTTCCTGGGTTCTGGATGTCCTCACATTTACATAAGCAACCCTTTACCTCGTGATCTGTCTTCCTTGACCCTACCCAAACAATTATTAATGTTATAGCATGATATTAATTTTGTTTATTTTTATTGTAACTGGTAAAATGTTAGGGGTCTTGACTTGACTTTAAAAAGGTTATTATATATTATATATGTTGCTTGGTTTGTTGTTGCTGATGTAGTTGTTTTCTGCTCAAAGGGAGGAAATAGGTCAAAATTAAGGTGTGTTTTACTACTCTATTGCTATTATGAAACATCATGACAAAGGCAAGTTACAGAAGACAGTATTTAACTGGGGGCTTACTTAGAATTTCAGAGTGTTAGTTTATGAACATGCTGGCAGGGAACATGGTGGCAGGCAGGCAGGCACAATACTGGGGAAGTAACTGAGAGTTCACATATGGTTTGCAAGTTGGAGGCTGAAAGAGTGAGACTGGTCTGGTGTACACTTTTTAAATTCCAAAGATCACCTCCACTAGCACACCTCTTCCAACAAGGCCACATCTCTTAATCCTTTCCAAACAGTTCTACTAACTGGCAAGCAGTTATTCAAATATTTAAGCCTTTGGGTGTGTGGGATCATTCTTATTAAAACTACCACAGGGTATTCCCTAGGAAGATGTTCAAATAAAACTCAAAACAATATCCCAAACACCATACGCAATTCTTACAACACAAGAAACATGAGAAAGAAAAATATCCTGACTACTCTCAAGAAATTATATTTCTTCAACTACGAGATTCAGAAATGCTGAAATGAGTTAAGCACCAGATGAAGATCTAAAACTGTACTATCAAAAATAATCAATGGCCTCGAAGAAAATTCAAACAAGCAGATTAATAAATACAGAAATCAACATTAAATCTGAAGAGGGAAGCCAGTAACATGGGAGGGGTGCAGAGAAAGTAAAAAAATAGAAGAGAAATTCATCAAGGAACTTGAGATTTGAAAAAAATTTCAATAAATCAAGTAACACCATAACATTGAAAACCATAGCTAACAGACTTGGCAGAGCAGAATAAGTATTATCAGAGATGGAAGACAAGGCTGAAGAAACATTGTGTTCAAGCATAAATAATGACAAAATTAGATAAGTGAGTATATTCACAACATCCCAGAAGTCTGAGATATGATCATGAAACCTAAAATCTCCATATTAAAAAGTGTTCAAAATTCACAAATAAAATCCTTTTCAATGAAATTATAGCTGAAAAATCCTCAAAACTAGAGAGAGAGAGTTAGACATTCAAATATGAGGAATGTTTAAAACTCCAACTAGACATGTCCAGAGAAGAACCTTTCAAACAGTCAAGCTGTCAACAATACAAAGATCTCTTCTTTAAAAACTGAATGGACAGATTCTATCTTTCTTACAAAGGCAAAAACACCAAAATAAAATTCAGATCTCTCATCAACCAGCATAAAAGCCCAGAACACATGGAACAACATATTTCAAGCACCGAAAACAAATAACTGCTAGCCAAGATTGTTATACTCAGCAAAGCTATCTTTTAAAATTGAAAGAGAAATTAGACATTTCAAGGCAAGTGTACACTAAGGTGGTTCATGACCTCCAATTCTGTATTTCAGAGGATATTTAAAGAGAACAGTACACAAAGAAGGAAGAAAGAATATTTTAATTAAAAAAAGAATGTTTCAATCATTAAAACACAGGATAGAATAACTTTCCGTTCTAAAACACATGAACAAAAAATAACTTGGCAGGAAGGCATCTTGTGGATGGAACCCATTGTACATCTAAAACAAAAAATCTTTATACTAATGTGGGAGAAAGTAAACAAAAATAATTGTCTGAACACTCGAAACCAAACAAATAAAACAACTAAAAGGTTATAGGAATCAGCAATACATAGAATCAAATATCAATCAAATATTTGATTTGTTCAAAATATTCATGTATTTTGAATCAAATATATTGATAAGATCAGTAAAGATAAAATAACATTTGTTAGAACTTCTGGATACAGCTAAAGCAGTTTTAAGATGAATTTACAGCATGAGCGACTTGACACTAAAAACATCAAATAGATACCCAAACAAAGCATTTCAAGGATGTAGAGAAGTAGGGACAAGCCAAAACCAAATGGTATTAATGGCAAGAAATAACAAAGACGAGGACAAAAAAACACAAAAAAACAAAATGGTGACTGAAAGAACATCACATGCAATTGATCAAATGGAGTGTTGATTCTCAGAAAATAAATAAATAAAACAAAGTGACCAGCCACTAGCTAATCTAAGCAAAATGAGACAAAAGTTAAAAAATAAGATACAGAAAAGGAGATATTACACGAATTCAAGTAAAACACGAGGATCATAAGGAGATGCTAAAAAGTAATACTTCAAAAGTGGAAAAGCTAGGTGTTTATAAATTCTAAAACACATAGAACTTACCAGAGTTAAATCAAGAGCATAGAGACAATTCCAAAATACTCATAGCAAGAAACAAGATTAGGGCTATAACATTCTTACTTCAGTAACAGCAAATCTCAAGAATAGATGGAATCTGGGTCTCTGCTGGTTTTGCCAGCCCATTCTTTGCCAATTTGCTCATCACTCCCCTCTCTCTGTCACTGAGTTCCTTGGGTTCAGTTCAGTGATTATTTGTGTGTTTGCCTCTGCTTCCATCAGTCCCAGGATGAAGGCTCCCGGATGGTTATAGACATCAAGTTCATTATCAGGAATGGGCATTCGAGGTGGTCTCTCCACTATTGCTTAGCTTGCCAATTGGTGTTATCCTTTTAGATCACTCGAGGTCGCTCTGGTGCCTGATATGTATTCAATCCTATGATTCTCTCTTCCCCCTATTCTACCCCCAGCCCCTCAACTTCCTGTTCCACAGTCCTCCCTCTCTGTTACTGGCTTTCTTGAGTTCAGCTCAGTACTTAACCAAGGGAGTCTGCCTCTTATTCGATCAGCCACTGAATGAAGGTTCTGTTTCCCAGACTCTCTGGCCATGGGATTGTAGGCTGGCACTCCCCAGATCTATGTCTAAAATCCATATATGAGAGAGTACATGCCATGTTTCTCTTTTTGTGACTGGTTTACCTCACTCAGGATGGTTTGTTCTAGTGTCATCCATTTGCCTGCGAATCTCATAATTCCATTATTTTTTTCTGCTGAATAGTACTCCATTGTGTAGATGTACCACATTTTCTCTATCCACTCTTTGGGTGAGGAACATCTAGGTTGCTTCCAAGTTCTGGCTATTACAAATAAAGCTGCTATGAACATAGTGGAACAGACATCTTTGTTGTATGAATGGGCATCTTTTGGATATATGCCTAAGAGTGCAGTTGCTGGGTCTTGTGGTAGGTTTATTCCCATTTTTCTGAGGAATCTACATACTGATTTCCAAAGTGGCTGAACCAGTTGGCACTCCCACCAGCAATGGAGGAGTGTCCCCCTTTCACCACATCCTCTCCAGCATAAATTGTCATTGGTGTTTTTGATTTTAGCCATTCTGACAGGAGTGAGATGGTATCTCAGAGTTGTTTTGATTTGCATTTCCCGGATGGCTAAGGATGTTGAGCACTTTCTCAAGTGCCTCTCAGCCATTTTAGACTCCTCTATTGAAAACTCTCTATTTAGTTCTGCAGCCCACTTTTTAATAGGGTCCTTTGGTGTTTTGGAGACTTGCTTCTTGAGTTTTTGTAAATTTTGGAGATCAACCCTCTGTCAGATGTGGGATTAGTGAATATTTTTTCCCATTCTGTGGGCTGCCTTTTTGTCTTTCTGACTGTGTCCTTTGCCTTACAGAAGCTTCTCAGTTTCAGTAGGTCCCATTTATTAATTGTTGATCTCACTGTCTGTGCTACTGGTGTTATGTTCAGGAAGCTGTCTCCTGTACCAATTCTTCAAGGGTACCACCCACTTTCTCTTCTAAGAGGTTCAGTGTGGCTGGATTTATGTTGAGGTCTTTCATCCATTTGGACTTAAGTTTTGTGCATGGCATTCTTCTACATGCCAGTCTCCAATTATGCCAGCACCATTTGTTGAAGATGCTTTCTTTATTCCATTGTATATTTTTAGCTTCTTTGTCAAAGATCAGATGTTCGTACGTGTGTGGGTTAATACCCGGGTTTTCAATTCGATTCCATTGGTCTACCTGTCTATTTTTGTGCCAATACCAAGCTGTTTTCAGGACTATAGCTCTGTAATAGAGCTTGAGGTCAGGGATGGTGATGCCTCCGGACGTTGCCTTCTTGAACATGGTTGTTTTGGCTATCCTGGTTCTTTTGTTTTTCCATACAAAATTGATTATTGTTCTTTCAAGGTCTGTGAAGAATTGTGCTGGGATTTTAATGGGGATTGCATTGAATCTGTAGATTGCTTTTGGCAGGATTGCCACTTTTACTACATTGATCCTACTTATCCAAGAGCATGGGAGATCTTTCCATTTTCTGAGGGCTTCTTTAATTTCTTTCTTTAAAGATTCAAAGTTCTTACGATACAGGTCTTTCACTTGTTTGGTTAGCGTTACCCCAAGGTATTTTATGTTGTTTGTGGCAATTGTAAAGGGTGATGTTTCTCTGATTTCTCTTTCAGCCCTTTTATCATCTGTATATAGTAGGGCTACTGATTTTCTGGAGTTGATCTTGTAGCCTGCCACTTTGCTGAAGGTGTTAATCAGCTGTAAGAGTTCCCTGGTAGAGTTCTTTGGGCCATTGATGTAAACTATCATATCGTCTGCAAACAGTGATTTTTCCCAATTTGTATCCCCTTGATCCCCCTTTGTTGTCATATGGCAATAGCTAGAACTTCAAGTACCATGTTGAAAAGGTATGGAGACAGTGGACAACCTTGTTTTGTTCCTGATTTTAGAGGAATTGCGTTGAGTTTCTGTCCATTTAGTTTGATGTTGGCTGTTGGTTTACTGTAAATAGCTTTTATTATGTTTAAGTATGTCCCTGTTATCCCAGATCTCTCCAAGACCTTTATCATGAAGGGGTTTTGGATTTTGTCAAAGGCTTTTTCAGCATCTAGTGAGATGATCATGTGATTTTTGATTTTCAGCTTGTTTATATGGTGGATTACGTTGATGGATTTTCGTATGTTGAACCATCCCTGCATCCCTGGGATGAAACCTACTTGATCATGGTGAATGATTGTTTTGATGTGTTCTTGGATCCGATTTGCCAGTATTTTATTGAGTATTTTTGCATCAATGTTCATGAGGGATATTGGTCTGAAGTTCTCTTTCTTAGTTGTATCTTTGTGTGGCTTGGGGATCAAGGTTATTGAAGCCTCAGAGAGTGAGTTTGGCAAAGACCCTTCTGCTTCTATTGTGTGGAACACTTTGAGAAGAATTGGTATAAGCTGTTCTTTGAATTTCTGGTAGAATTCTGCACTGAGGCCATCTGGACCTGGACTTTTTTTGGTTGTGAGACTTTTGATGACAGCTTCTATTTCCATAGGGGTTATAGGTCTATTTAAGTTGCTTATCTGTTCTTGATTTAGTTTTGGCAAATGATAGCTGTCCAGGAAGTCATCCATTTCCTTCAAATTTTCGAATTTTGTGGAGTACAGGTTTTCAAAGTATGACCTAATGATTCTCTGGATTTCCTCAGAGTCTGTTGTTATGTACCCCTTTTCATTTCTGATTTTGTTAATTTGCGTGTTCACTCTCTGCTGTTTGGTAAGTTTGGACAAAGGTTTGTCTATCTTGTTGATTTTCTCAAAGAACCAACTCTTTGTTGCATTGATTCTTTGTATTGTTTTCCTGGTTTCTACTTTATTGATTTCAGCCCTCAATTTGATTATTTCCTGGCGTCTACTCCTCCTGGGGGAGTTTGCTTCTTTGTGTTCTAGAGCATTCAGCTGTGATGTTAATTCTCTGGTATAACTGTTCTCCTGTTTCTTCATGTGAGCACTTAGTGCTATGAACTTCCCCTGTAGCACTGCTTTCAAAGGGTCCCATAGGTTTGGTTATGTTGTGTCTTCATTCTCATTGAATTCGGGGAAGTCTTTAATTTCTTTTTTTATTTCCTCTTTGACCCAGGGATGGTGCAGTTGAGCATTATTCAATTTCCATGAGTTTGTAGGTTTTCTGCAATTCGTGTTGTTGTTGAATTCTAATTTTAAAGCATGGTGGTCTGATAAGATGCATGGAGTTATTCCAATTTTTTTGTAGCTGCTGAGGTTTGATATGTTGCCAAGTATGTGGTCGATTTCTGAGAAGGTTCCATGTGGTGGTGAGAAGAAGGTATATTCTTTTTTATGTGGATGAAATGTTCTATAGATATCTGTTAATCCCAGTTGGGTCATTATTTCTATTAGACCTCTTACTTCTTTGTTGAGTTTCTGTCTGATATTCCTGTCTAGTGGTGAGAGTCGTGTGTTGAAATCTCCCACTATAACTGTGTGGGGCTTTATATGTGATTTAAGTTCTAATAATGTTTCTTTAACGAATGTGGATGCCTTTGTATTTAGGGCATAGATGTTCAGGATAGACACGTCATCTTGGTGGGTTTCACCTGTGATGAGTATGTAATGACCTCCTTCATCTCTTTTGATTGATTTTATTTTAAAGTCTAGTTTGTTAGATATTAGGATTGCTACCCCCTGCTTGTTTCTTGGGTCCATTTGATTGAAAATTTTTTCCCAACCTTTAACTCTCAGGTAATGTCTGTCTTTGAGGGTGAGGTGTGTTTCTTGTATGCAGCAGAAGGAAGGGTTCTGTCTTAGAATCCATTCTGCTAGCCTGTGTCTTTTTATGGGTGAGTTAAGGCCATTAATATTGAGGGATATTAATGACCATTGATTGCTCATCCTTCTTCGATTTCCGATGGTTGTTGTTGGTGGAATTATGTGTGGAATTTCACCCCTTTGTCCTTTTGGCTGTTGGTAGAGAGGGATTCTCTACTGCTTATGTTTTTCTGGTTGTAGTTAGCTTCCTTGGGTTGGAGTTTTCCTTCCAAAATTTTCTGTAGGGCTGGGTTAGTGGACACATATTGCTTGAATCTAGTTTTGTCATGGAATATCTTGTTTTCTCCGTCTATAGTGATTGAGAGCTTTGCCGGGTATAGTAGTCTGTGCTGGCATCCATGGTCTCTTAGTGTAGGTAGAATATCTATCCAGGACCTTCTGGCTTTCAGAGTTTCCATGGAGAAATCAGGTGTAATTCTGATAGGTCTGCCTTTATATGTTACTTGACCTTTTTCCTTAGCTGCTCTTAATATTCTTTCTTTATTCTGTATGTTTGGGGTCTTGATTATTATGTGGTGAGGGGAATTTTTTTGTGGTCCACTCTATTTGGTGTTCTGTAGGCTTCTTGTACCTTCATTGGCATGTCTTTCTTAAGGTTGGGAATGTTTTCTTCTATGATTTTGTTGAATATGCCTTCTGCCCCTTTGAGGTGGATTTCTTCTCCTTATTCTATACCTATTATTCTTAGGTTTGGTCTTTTCATGGTGTCCCATATTTCCTGGATGTTTTGTGTTAAGGATTTGTTGGATTTAAGGTTTTCTTTGGTTGATAAATCCATTTCTCCTAGTGTATCTTCAACACTTGAGATTCTCTCTTCTATCTCTTCTATTCTGTTGGTAATGCTTGTATTGGTAGTGCCTGACTGTTTGTCCAGCTTTTCTATTTTCTGCCTTTCTTCAGATTGTGTTTTTTTAATGTCTCTATTTCAGTTTTTCAGTTTTTCAACCCTTGCACTGTTTGCATTGTTTCTTGCAATTTTCTGTTTATCTTTTCATCCGTTTGTTGCCTTTTATGAAATTTTTGGTTTGTTCTTTCTTCCATTTCTTGCATTTTTTTGTTCCATTTCTCACATGTTGTGCTTTCTTTCTTCTTCTATTTCCTGCCTTTTTTGGTTTGTTTCTTCTTCCATTTTTTTCATTTTTTGCTTTGTTTTTTCTTCCATTTCTTGCATTTTTTGCTTCATTTCTTCTTCCATTTCCTGCCTTTTTTGGTTTGTTTTTTCTTCCAATTCTTGCATTTTTTGGTTTGTTTTTTCTTCCATTTCTTGCATTTTTTGGTTTGTTTTTTCTTCCATTTCTTTGAGGGATTTTCCTATATTCTCTTTTAGGGCCTCTATCATTTTCATGAAAGTGCTTTTAAGGTCGTTCTCTTCTGCTTCGTTCGCATTGGAATGCTGGGGTCTTGCTGGTGTGGAGTCTCTAGAATCTGGCGGTGTCATATTTGTTTTTCTGTTGCTGAGTGTGTTTTTGTATTGTCTCTTTCCCATCTCTTCTTCTAGTGGGTGCAGAAAGAGCCCCTTACTGGTCTGGGGACCAGAGTTCCCTTTTGGTGGGTGCTAGCAAGTCCAATAATCTTGTGATTCTTCTATTCCTTGTCCAAATGCTGGTCCCGTGGGTGGAGAAGAAGAACAGGAATCTGGGGCGCTTAGCCTCCTACCTGGTTCCCTGGACCCTATGCTGGGTCCTGTTATATCTGATCTGGAACAGCTACTCCCCTGGTCTCCCTGCCTCCTCTGGTTTCCTGGTCTCATTGGTGGGAGAGAAGATCTGGAGTCTGGGGTGCTTGGCTCCCGTCAGGATTGGGAGCTCTGTGCAGTTCCCAGGTGATCTGCAGGCACTGGAACACAGGCCGGGAAGCCGGCCTGTTTACCTGATGCTGCCGGAGGAACAGCTGCTTCCCTGGACTCCCAGCCTCCTCGCCGGAGGCGCTGTTTTCTAAGTCAACAATATACAGACTTCAGATTGTGTCCTGGAAATCCATTTTCCTATCCACCCAATCAACCAAATGAACAAACTTGATGAACACCAAACCCAGGTGTCATGAACGTCCACATTTTGCAATCACTTACATACAGTATGGTGTAACTCTGTAACTTAAGTTCTGACTTTTGATATTTATTAAAAGTTCTTAATCCTATATGTCTTAGTATTCATAAACCTGCATCTGTGTGCCAAAAAATCTTCTCTCAGCACAGTGGAAGACCACTGCCTCCTTGTGGAAAACTATGTCAAACATCAAATAACAGCCCTCAGCCCAGAGCTCCCTTGAACCTGTCCAGCTTGCTCCTCATGATGCAATATTCTAATGTTTTAGGTTTTGTGATATTTTCAAGAATTCATTTGCTAACTAAACTGCTTGTCCCCTTTGCTGAATTACTAGTATAAAATCACTGGGATGGGGAGGAAGGGATAGGCAGGGAGGGAGAGACACAGATAGAGGGGGGTGAGGAAACTGATGGATGGATGGATGGATGGATGGATGGATGGACGGATGGATGGATGGATTTGGATGGATAGATGGATGGATGGATGGATACAGAACAGGGATTGAAATAATCAGTAGAGTGTAAAGGATAGGTCCATGAAGAGCCAGAACTCATCTGTCTGTGAGGACTTAGACCAGACTGTTCTTGAACTTAAAGTGATCTTCCAGCCTTAGCCTCACCAGTGATAAGGTTATAGTAATCCACCACCACAACTGTATCAAATACATACAAATCACCAAGGATTTCTATCTCTGGGGCAGAGTAGCAGTCCTCTCTATAGACTCAGATCACCTGATTGCCCTACCTGGGCCAGGCTCATTGAAATTCTCAGGTACTAGAAGATGAATTTTGTCTGCCTCTCTGGTGCATTCCTCCATTCTGTTCCATCTTTACTTGTTTTTTTGGTGTTATTGCTGTTTGTTTTGTTGTTGTTGTTGTGTGTGTGTGTGTTTGTGTGTGTGTATGTGTGTCTATCTCTGCTCATGCCTGGGCATGGAAATGAACTAATATCAGAAAGCAAAATCGTCACTCACATGTTACTGTTTTTTATTCATGCATCATCAATACAGTGTCTGTTTCTGCATTGTTAGGTTCTTAGGATCAGCCTCTTAGGATGGAACCGTGTCTTCCATTTCCACTAGAAGCAAATTGTAGGAAATAGCTAATGTGCTTGCTGTTGTGTTGGAGCCTGAGATTTCTGGTATGTCAAAGGAGAATCTGATCCTTTGTGCATATCTTCTGCATGTGGAAAGACATTTGTTGCTTCCATGCTGTCATTTTGGTCTCCAATCACAATGCTTACACAAAGGAAAATGACTAAGAGAAAACTGGGGCTGCATCTCTAAGTGAACTCTGAAACCTCACCATATTACCCATCCTAACTCTTTACCAAAAGTCCTGGACACCAATTGAGGAGAAAAAAATCCATGAGACACAGTAGTGGAAATGGTGGTGTCTGATTCAGCCCCCCATGGCCACCAGATAGTGTCATTCCTAGTCCCCAGGAGAAAGAGGACATCATAAAATACCCAACCTTCTTCTCACTTATATGTGAGGCTTTCTTGTGCTTCTCCTCCAAGGAATTCAAAAAAATTTTAGAGACATTTTACAGAACTAACAAGGGATAGGGAAATTAGTTGGAAAAGCCATTAGTGAAGTACTGCTATACAACTTACCAATACGGTGAACTACTTAGTAGTTGTCTGCATTTATCTCACCTAATGTATTCTACAATCAAAGAAGGATGTATTAATGTCCCCACTTCACAGTCAGTTTTAGTATACAGCTACCAAATGTGAAATTTCATATTTAAACCAAGGTTCAAACAATCTTCACAGCCTCACCAGTATCTAGGATTTGCATTTGACTATGTCTCCACTATGTATTCAAGCTTGGCAAATGTTCATGTTTCTAGTAGGGTGATGTAGCTCCCCAGGTCTGTTAAGTTACCCCCACTGAATGTGTCCCAGCTCTTATGAGACTCAGCAAATTCAGCAAAAAAGCTATAAACAATCGCAATATCTTTGTTTTCAGAGATAATTAGACAATGAGTGGTGAAGTTTTTTTGAGGCCAATAATGAGCATTCCAATGTCCCCGAGGACTATGTCAAGGACCCAATATTAAGGACTCGCTTGGCTTCTAGGGTACACTGCAACAGAAACATATGCTTCAATATTTACTGTGATTTCTTATCTTACAAGCTATTGAAATTTCTCTTGTCCCAGTTTCATTTCTGTTGCTAGACAACCTAATGAAAAGCAAGTTGGGAGAGAAAGGGTTGATTTTAGTTCACACATCTCACCACAGTCCATCATTAAGGAGAAATCAAGGCAGAACCTTGAAGCAGCTAGTCACATCACAGTCAATAACACAAAATCTTGAATGCATGCATGCTTGCGTGTGCTTAACACTCTCTCTGCATGTGCATAATACAGGACCTGAATCCTGGGAGTGATGTCATCCTTCTTTAAGATGGGCCTTCCCACATCAGTTGGCATAATCAAGACAGTTACCCACAGGCAAGACAGGCATGCCCACAGGCCAGTATGATCTAGACAGTTCTTAAATGAAACTCTGTTCTTAGGTGATTCTGGGCTATATTATGTGAACACCTGAAACTAGCTGTCACATTGAAGGACTAGCTTTGGTGTAATGAATATAAACATTCATGTGTTTGAAGATTTGATGTTCAGTCACTGTTGCTAGGTTGAAAGGTTGTGGAACATTTAAGAAGTACACCCTCACTGAAGGAAGTAAATAACTGACTGATATCATTGTATCATCTTTGAGCTTTGTACTGACTTACACTTCCTGTTCACTGTCTGCTTCTTGATTGCAGATGTGATATTACCAGCCTCCTGCTCTTTTCGCCATGATGGACTATACATCTTAACATTCTAAGCCAAAGTAAACTCTTTCTCCCTTCCATAGTAACCATAATACCAGCTTCAACTATAGAACACATCTCTCCCCTCCATCCCCAATCTGACTTCTACAGGACCTCAACTGATCATGCCCTGTCTTAACCTTGCCTCTATGATTTATCTGCCAGTGACAAATGTGAGCATAAGACCACTGAAGTATATGACAGTTTTGTGATCCTGGTAGTCAATGTGGAATATGCAGCAAGGGTGATATTCCCAAAGAAAAGTTTACAATTTTATTCATGTGAAGACTTGTAAAATCTAGTAAATGGATACTTATAAACAGTTGTGGCTATATAACTAAACTATTTAATAACACTCTAGACTATAGCAGGTCAAATAGATTCTTAGGACATTTATTTCTTGAAACAAATAATTAGAATAGTAACTAGATGACATAATATCTGTGGGTGAAATTTGTTTTTCTTTTTAAATTTAAATTAGAAACAAGGTTGCTTCACATATCAATCCCAGGTCCCTCTCACATTCCCTCCCCTACTCCCACAACTTCCCACAACCCTCCCACCCCTCCCCAGTCCCTACTCCTTTCCCCAGGGAGGGTGAGGCCCTCCCTGGGGGGTATCCATAGTCTGCCATTTCATCCAGGGCAGGGCCTAGACCCTCCCCAAAGAGTCCAGGGTGACAGTGCATCTCTCATTGTGGGATGGGCACACAAAGTCCATTTGTATGCCAGGGATAAATACTGATCTACTACCCAAGGCCCAGTAGATTGCCTAGGCCTCCTAATTGACACCCATATTCAGGGGGTCTTGATCAGTCCCATGCTGGATTCCCAGCCATCAGTCTGGGATTCAAGAGCTCCCCCTGGTTCAGGTCAACAATTTCTGTGGATTAAACAAGCCCAGTCTTGACCCCTAAGCTCATCAGTCCTCCCTCTCTGTCTCTGGGTTCCTTGAGTTCAGCTCAAGGTTTAGTGTGGCTGTCTGCCTCTGCTTCCATCAGTCATTAGTTGAAGGTTCTGTTTCCCAGAATCTCTTGCAGTGGGATTGTATGCTGGCACTCCCCTGATTTATGTCTAAAATCCATAAATGAGTGAGTAAATACCATGTTTGTCTTTCTGTGACTGGGTTACCTCACTCAGTATGGTTTCCTCTAGTGCCATCCATTTGGCGGGCAAAATTCAAGATTCCATTGTTTTTTCTCCACTGAATAGCACTCCATTGTGTAAATGTACCACATTTTCTCTATCCACTCTTCAGCTGAGGGTCATCTAGGTTGCTTCTAGGTTCTGACTATTACAAATCATGCTGCTATGAACACAGTGGAACCGACATCCTTGTTGCATGAATGTGCATTTTTTGGGTATATGCCTAAGAGTGGAATTGCTGGGTCTTGTGGTAGACTGATTCCCATTTTTCTGAGGAATCTCCATACTGATTTCCAAAGTGGCTGTGCGAGTTGGCACTCCCAACAGCAGTGGAGGAGTATTCCTCTATATCCATATCCTCTCCAGCATAAACTGTCATTGGTGTTTTTGATTTTAGCCATTCTGACAGGAGTAAGATGGTATCTCAGAGTTGTTTTGATTTGCATTTCCCTGATGGCTAGGGATATTGAGCACTTTCTCAAGTGCCTCTCAGCCATTTTAAACTCCTCTATTGAGAATTCTCTATTTAGTTCTATAGCCCACTTTTTAATTGGATCCTTTGATGCTTTGGAGACTTGCTTCTTGAGTTCTTGTAAATTTTAGAGATCAGCACTCTGTCAGATGTGGGGTTAGTAATATCTTTTTCCATTTTGTGGGCAGCCTTTTAGTCTTGGTGACTGTGCCCACTGCCCTGCAGAACCTTCTCATTTCAGCAAGTCCCATATATTAATTGTTTACCTCATTGTCAATGCTACTGGTGTTATGTTCAGGAATCAGTCTCCTGTACCAATTCATTCAAGGGTACCTCCACTCTGTCTTCTAAGATGTTCAGTGTGATTGGATTTATGTTGAGGTCTTTGATCCATATCAACTTAAGTTTTTGTGCATGGCAATGGACATGGATCTATCCGCATTCTTCTACATGACAGCATCCAGTTATGCCAGCACCATTTGTTCATTTGTTGACGATGCTTTCTTTTTTCCATTGTATATTCTTAGCTTCTTTGTCGAAAGTCAGATGTTCATACATGTATGGGTTAATATCAGGGTGTTCAGTTCCATTACATTTGTCTACATGTCTATTTTTGTGCCAATACCAAGCCCTTTTCAGGACTCTAGCTCTATTGTAGAGTTTGAAATCAGGGATGGTGATGCCTCCAGTTCTTGCTTTGTTGAATAAGGTTGTTTTGGCTATCTTGAGTCTTTTGTTTTTCCATATAAAGTTGATTATTGTTCTTTCAAGGCCTCTGCCAAATTGTGCTGGTGTTTTAATGGGGATTACATTTACTCTGTAGATTGCTTTTGGCAGGATGGCCATTTTTACTATATTGTTCCTACCTATCAAAGACCATGGTGATCGTTCTATTTTTTGGTGTCTTCTTTAATATCTTTCTTTAAAGACTCAAAGTTCTTGTGATACAGTTCTTTCACTTGTTTTGTTAGCGATACCCCATGGTATTTTATGTTGTTTGTGGCTGTTGTAAAGGGTGATGTTTCTCTGATTTCTTTCTCAGCCCTTTTATCATTTGTATACAGGGCTACTGATTTTCTTGAGTTGATCTTGTATCCTGCCATTTTGCTGAAAGTATTTATCATCTGCAAGGAGTTCCCTGGTAGAGTTTTTTGGGTCACTTATGTAAACTATCATATCAGCTGCAAACAGTGAAAGTTTGACCTCTTCCTTTCCAATTTGTATCCCTTTGATCTCCTTTTGTGGTCGTATTGCTCTAGCTAGAACTTCAAGTACAATATTGAAAAAGGTATGGAGAGGGAGGTCAGCCTTGTCTTGTTTCTGATGTTAGTGGAATTGTGTTGAGTTTCTGTCCATTTAGTTTGATGTTGGCTGTTGGTTTGCTGTGTATAGCTTTTACTATGTTTAGGTATGTTCCTGTTATTCCAGAAATATCCAAGACATTTATCATGATAGGGTGTTGGATTTCATCAAATGCCTTTTCAGAATCTAATGAGATGATCAAGTGATTTTTGTTTCTCAGCTTGTTTATATGGTGGATTACATTGATGGATTTTCATATGTTGAATCATCGCTGCATCCCTGGGATGAAACCTACTTGATCTTGGTGAATGATTGTTTTCATGTGTCCTTGGATTTGGTTTGCAAGTATTTTATTGAGTATATTTGCATCAATGTTTGTGAGGGATATTGGTCTGAAGTTCTCTTTCTTTCTTTTTTTATTTAAGTTATAAGCAAGCTTGTTTCACATGCAAATCACAGCTCCCCTGCCCTTACCTCCCCTCCTCCCCTGTCCTCCCAAGCAGTTCCCCAATTCCCCTACCCAATCTCCACTCCTATCACCCGGGAGGTTGAAGCACTACATGGTGTATCTCCAGTGACTGTCATTTCATCCAGGGTAGTGCCTAGGCCCTGCTCCTAGAATCCTCCATGAGAAAGCATCCCATATTGTGGCATGGTCACTCAAAGTCTATTTGTTCGCCAGGGATAAATACTACCCAAGGCCCCACAGGTTACCTAGGCCTCCTCACTGACAACCACCTTCAGGGGGTTTGGGTCAGTACCATGCTTTCCACCCAGCCATCAATCTGTGGACCAAGAGCTCCCCTTGATTAGGTCAACTGTTTCTGTGGGTTAAAACAGCCCAGTCTTAACTCCTTTGCCCTTCAGTTCTCTCTTTCTGACTCTGGATTCCAGAGTTCAGTTATGTGTTTGTCTGTGGGTATCTGCCTCTGCTTTCATCAGTCGCTGGGTGAAGGTTCTATTTCCCAGACTCTCTGGCCGTGGGATTGTACTATATAGAGCTGGCACTCCCCTGATTCATGTCTAAAATTTATAAATGAGTTAGTACATACCATGTTTCACTTTTTGTGACTAGGTTACCTCACTCAGGATGGTTTCCTCTAGTGTCATCCATTGGCCGGGCAAAACTCAAGATTACATTTTTTTTCTGCTGAATAGAACCCCAATGTGTAAATTGACCACATTTTCTCTATCCAATCTTCAGTTGAGGAGCATATAGGTTGCTTCCAGGTACTGGCTATTACAATTAATGCTGCTATGAACACAGTGGAATAGACATCCTTGTTGTATGAATGTGCATTTTTTGGGTATATGCCTAAGAGTCGAATTGCTGGGTCTTGTGGTAGACTGATTTCCATTTTTCTGAGGAATCTCTACTGATTTCCTAAGTGGCTGTACAAATTGACACTTCCACTAGCAGTGGAGGAGTGTTCCCCTTTGTACACATCCTCTCCAGCATAAACTGTCATTGGAGTTTTTGATTTTAGACAATCTGACAGGAGGGAGATGGTATCTCAGAGTTGTTTTGATTTGAGTTTCCCGGATGGCTAAGGATGTTGAGCACTTTCTCAAATGCCTCTCAGCCATTTTAGACTACTGAGAATTCTTTATTTAGTTCTGTACCCCACTTTTTGATTGGATCCTTGGTGTTTTGGAGGCTTGCTTCTTGAGCTCTTTGTAAATATTGGAGATCAGCCCTATGTCAGATGTGGGGTTAGTGAATATCTTTTTCCTGTCCCAGGTTTGCCTTTTTGTCTTGCTGATTGTGTCCTTTGCTTTACAGAAGCTATTCAGTTTCAGGAGGTCCCATGTATTAATTATCGATCTTACTGTCTATGCTACTGGAGTTATGTTCAGGAAATGGTCTCCTGTACCAATTCATTCAAGGGTGCCTTTCACTTTCTCTTCTAACAAGTTCAGTGTGGCTGGATTTATGTTGAGGTCTTTGATCCATTTGGACTTAAGTTTTGCACATGGTGATAGACGTGGATCTATCTGCAGTCTTCTACATGTCAATATCTAGTTATGCTAGCACCATTTGTTGACGATGCTTTCTTTTTCCATTGTATAATTTTAGCTTGTTTGTCAAAGATCAGTTGTTCTTAATTGTATGGGTTAAAGTCAGGTGGTTCAATTCTATTCCATTGGTCTATCTGAGATGGTGATGCCTCCAAATGTTGCTGTGTTAAACAGGGTTGTTTTGACTATCTTGGGTCTATTGTTTTTCCATATAAAGTTGATTAATGTTCTTTCAATGTCTGTGAAGAATTGTGATGGGATTTTAATGAGTATTGCAATGAATGTGTATATCACTTTTGGTAAGATTGCTATTTTTACTATGTTGATTCTACCTATCTATGACCATGAAATATCTTTCCATATTCTGGTGTCTTCATTAATTTCTTTCATTAAAGTCTCAAAGTTCTAGCAATATAGGTCTTTCACTTGTATTTTATGTAGTTTGTGGCTATTATAAAGGTCAATGTTTCTCTGATTTCTTTTTCATGCCTTTTATCATCTGTATATAGTAGGGCTAATGATTTTCTTGAGTTGATCTTGTATCCTGCCACTGTGCTAAAAGTATTTATCAGCTGAAGGGGTTCCCTGGTAGAGTTTTTGGGTCACTTATGTAAACTATCATATCAGCTGCAAATGGTGAAAGTTTTACCTCTTCCTTTCCAAATTGTATCCCCTTGATCTCCTTTTGTTGTTGCATTGCTCTAGCTAGAACTTCAAGTACAATATTGAAGAGGTATGGAGAGAGTGGACAGCCTTGTCCTGTTCCTGATCTTAGAAGGATCGCATTGAGTTTCTGTCGATTTAGTTTGATGTTGGCTGTTGGTTTGCTGTATATAGCTTTTATTATGTTGAGGTAAGTTCCTGTTATTCCAGAAATCTCCAAGACCTTTATCAGGAAGGGGTATTGGATTTTTTCAAAGGCTTTTTCAGCATCCAGTGAGATGATCATGTAATTTTTGTTTCTTAGCTTGTTTATATGGTGGACTACATTGATGGATCTTCATATGTTGAACCAATCCTGCATGCCTGGAGTGAAGCCTCCTTGATCATGATGGATGAGTTTTCTGATGTGTTCTTGGATTTGGTTTGACAGTATTTTATTGAGTAATTTTGTATCAATGTTCATGAGGAATATTGGTCTGAATTTCTCTTTCTTAGTTGTGTCTATGTGTGGCTTGGGCATCAAGGTTATTTAAGCCTCGTAGAAAAAGTTTGGCAAAGATCCTTCTTCTATTGTGTGGAATCCTTTGAGAAGGATATGCTGTTCTTTGAATTTCTGGTCGAATTCTACACTGAGACCATCTGTCTCCAGGCTTCTATTTTGCTTGGGAGACTTTTGATGACCACTTCTATTACCTTAGGGGAGGTAGATTTATTTACGTTGCTTATCTGTTCTTGATTTAATTTTGGCAGGTGATATCTATCCAGAAAATTGTCCATTTCCTTTAGATTTTCAAATTTTGTAGAGTACAGGTTTTCAAAGTATGACCTGATGATTCTCTGGATTTCCTCAGTATCCATTATTTTGTCCAGCTTTTCATTTCTGATTTTGTTAATTTGCATGTTCACACTCTGTCTTTTGGTAAGTTTGGATAAAGGTTTGTCTATCTTGCTGATTTTCTCAAAAAACCAACTCTTTGTTACATTGATTTTTTTATTGCTTTCCTTGTTCTGCTTTATTGATTTCAGCCCTCAATTTGATTATTTCCTGGTGTCTACTCCTCCTGTTCAAATTTGCTTCTTTGTGTTCTAGAATTTCAGATGTGCTGTTAATCCTCTAGTGTAACTATTCTCCAGTTTCTTCATGTGGGCACTTATTGCTATGAAATTCTGTCATAACACTGCTTTCAAAGTATCCCACAGGTTTGGGTATGTTGTGGCCTCATTCTCATTGAATTCCAGGAAGTTTTTAATTTTTTTATTTCTTCTTTGACCAAGGAATGGTGCAATTGTACATTATTCAACTTCCATGAGTTTGTAGGATTTTTACAATTTGTGTTGTTGTTGAATTCTTATTTTAATACATGGTGGTTTGATAAGATACAATTTTTTTGTACCTGTTGATGTTTGATTTGTTGCCAAGCGAGTGGTTGATTTTTGAGAAGGTTCCATGTGGTGCTGAGAAGAAACTATATTCTTTTTTATTTGGGTGGAATGTTGTATAGATGTTTGTTAATCCCAATTGGGTCATAACTTCTATTAGCCCCTTCTCCATGGGTGGAGAAGAAGACCAGGATCTGGAGTGCGTAGACCTCTGCCGTGAGGGGAAGCTCAATGACGGTCCCCAGGAACCTCTCCTGTGAGTAGAGAAGACCAGGAGTTTTCATACTTTCAAAGAATGATGCAATACAGTAATATTTCTGGAACAAATGAGAATGGACAATCTAGTTAATGGCAAGCGCAGGAGACTGGAATGGAAAACGCTTCCATTTTAGTAGTGTGGTAGCCATGTACAGGCTTATTATATATTGTTAAAGACAAACTAGAGAAGGAGCATTTCTAAATGAAGGCCATCCAATGAGGGCCTGTCTGTGCACCTATGGCTATATGACCCACAAATGCTAAATGCCAGAGATGAAGGATTGCTTGCAATGACAGTTGATGTGCATTGTTGTTTTGACTGGATTTGGAATTGCCCAACAGCTTGACTCTGAGGGCACTTCCAGAGTGATTTAACCAAGAATGGAAGACCTACTTTTAATGTCAATAACAGTGACCCAGTGTCTGAGCTCCCAATAAGAATAAAATGGTAAAAAGGAATGCAAGCATCCATTTCACACTACTTCCCAACGGTGGATGTGCTGGTGAGTGTGAACATCTGCCTCACATCCCCATCACCATGACTTTTTTTATCACTATCACCATGCCTTGCCCATCATGACAGATATCATCCCCTCAAAGTACCATAATCCTTCCCAAAGGAATTCTCCTGATTTAAGATGTTTCTTATTAAGTCAACATTATAAAACAGATAATCTACTTGCCACATACTGTAGACAAAAAGAGGACACCAAAAAGAGGGTACTAGTGACAAAATTGAGTCCAGTGGCAAAGCATGTAACTAGCATTTGTTAGACTTCTGTTCAAATCCCATCTGGGGAAGTGAAAAGTTAACTTGTACTCTTGCCTTTCCAGTGGCTCATTAGGAGCAGATGCCTGATTATTTACATGGTAGTAGTTAGATCCCCCTACAGATGATGTCTATGTTGTCATTGAAAACTAAACTTTAGATGTGGGTTAATATACAAAGTTGCATAAAGAATAGGAACAAGAAAATATCAAATTTAAGAAGGAAACACAAGCCTAAGTCAGTATGAATCCAAAGATTGTCAACAACATGCCTTTTCAGGCAACTTAAAATTGATGAGGGCAATGTGGCAAGTATACAAATAGCTTTTGTGTGAAACAAGGGAAAACAAAAGATTCAAAGAGCTCTAAAACATGGAGGGGAGAAATTCATTTCAGAGGGTTGAAGAGTAATCCACAAGTGTTTACAAATGAAAGCACATATCTTAGAATCAGACAGGTATGGCTGAGATGAGAAGTGGCCCTTCAAAGAAGAAAAGTTGTACCTGGAAATAATATTAAAATTCATATCTAAAGAAAGGAAGTAGCTTGGACATTCTCGAGACATATAAAGACTGGTCTGAGGAAGACTCTCTGAGGACAAACCTTAGTGCTGGAAATTTGCAGACTTTCCTTATATGTCAAGGAACAGACACACCATAAGATCACTTTTTCTCTAAACAATGTATGCCCTTAGCTTTCCATTACTTCCACTGCAATTCCAACCTCGACTCCTATAACAAAATATCAGGCAATGATGTACTAGATACCCAATGGGGGGTCACGAAACATAATAGGTCTGAAAAATTCCTATCACCTACTACTTTTACTGTACTCTTCATATTGAGATGCACTTGAACACACAATTACCTAGAATTGTGCTACAATTGCCTGCAGGATCCATAGTAACAGAATGTGCAAGTCTGTAGCCTAGGTGTGTAGGAGGCTATTCCACTTGGGTTTACATGAGTAAACTTGGTTTCTACAAAGTTTCCAAGAAAGCATTTCTTAGAATGTATCTTCACTGCTAAGAAATATTCTTGTGTAGTCATTGCTTATGGTAGCTGTGTTGGCTAGAAGGAGATTGGCCTCAAAACTAGAATACTTGTTCCCTAGGACGACCAGGTGTGACCTTGTTTAAAGAGGTGTGCCCACTAGGGCACATGTTTTGAGGTTTCAAAAAAGATACATGCTATTTCTGGTTATCTATCTCTGCCTTCCTTGTATGAATCAAGATATAAGCTCTCAGCTACTGCTCCAGTGCCTGCTTCCCTGCCTCTGCTAGATCTTTCCACTTTTAAACAAAGTTTATTTTCTAGTTCCCAGCATTGCCATGTTTCTAGCTGTTTACAACCCTGAAATATTTTCTCTTTCCACTACCTTCAAAGCATCCATTGAATAAATGGATTTTCTTCTTAGAGATTGCTCCTTTTAGCTAGACAATGATAGACATCCTTTGAATGACCCCTTGTTACAAGTACAATACCAGAGTGTTTTGTCTACATGTTATTTTTCTTCCTACGTTTTAGGCTGAAACACTGATTTTCCTGACTACACATGGTTCTTTTATACGAACACAATGCCTGACATAAGATCCTCCCCGCCGTGTATGTGTGTGTGTGTGTTGTTGTTGTTTATTGTTGTTGTTGTATGTTCTCTCTAGACAAAGAGATGATATATGAGTGAGTGATATATAGGTAATAAATTATGAATAAAATGTAATAGACAATACATTTACAATAATGAATACATGAATGACAGATAATATATATGTAGGTTCAGCAATTGTGATGGTCAGAAGCTAGTTGGATTGAATGTCCTCTTGTACAGTCTTTCTATCTGTGCTTGGGAACACATCTAGGCTTCTCTGAGCAATGATCCAAAAATAGATATAGTGAACCATGGCTTTATTAAGGCCTTGTGTAGTTTGAAAGAAAATGATTCCAAAGGGAGTGGTACTTGTTGCAGTAGGTGTGGTCTTGTTAGAGGACATTATGTCACTGTGGAGGTGGGTTTTGGGATCTCATATATGTTCAAACTACACCTAGTGTCTCAGACCACTTTCATTTGCCTGTGAGTCAAGATATAAGACCTCTTGGCTCCTTCCCTAGAACCATGTCTGATTCCATGCTGCCTTGCTTCCCACCATGACAATAATGTATAAACCTCTGAACTGTAAGTGGGCCATCACATTGAAATGTTTTTCTTTTATAAGAGATGCCTAGGTCAGCTAAGCATAGTGACACATGCCTTCAATCACAGCACTCAGGAGACAGAGTCAGACAAATATCTGAGTCCAAGGCCAGCCTGATATACAGAGCAACTTCTCAGACAGTCAGGGATACACAGAGAAACCAGAGAAAGCCTGTCTTGAAAAATTTAACAAAGGGGGAGAGAAAGAGAGAGAGAGAGAGAGAGAGAGAGAGAGAGAGAGAGAGAGAGAGAGAGAGAGGGAGGGAGGGAGGGAGGGAGGGAGGGAGGGAGGGAGGGAGGGAGAGAAGGAGGGAGGGAGTGAGGGAGGGAGGGAGGGAGAGAGAGAGAGAGAGAGAGAGAGAGAGAGAGAGAGAGAGAGAGAGAGAGAGAGAGAGAGAGAGAGAGAGATGCTGCTCTGGTCATAGTATTTCTTCAGAGAAATAGAAACTCTAACTAAGACACATTTAGAGCATAGTGATACAGACAAAAACAATATCCAGGGGGAATTTGCTGACTACTCAATTATTAAAGGACATGTTGAGCAACAAGAACTTGAACATGGGCAAGTTACTGATTTCTACATGTTTTCTTTTTTTATTTTAAAGGGGTAAGGATTTGCTATGGACAGACGTCTGGGTGGGCTTTCCATATATTCTGTCATAATATGTGTTGGTCACCAGTGCTTCATGAGTCTTGCAGATCTAATCACAGACACAGGTGCTTTCTTCTTGGGCTCCCAGCACACTGTCCAGATATTTGTTTTCATGATCCTTACCTGTGCTGAAGTTTATATAGCTACAAAGAAAAGCTTGTAATGGATTTTCTTCCCCATCTTTTAGTTTTATGTGCTCTTGAATATCAAAATAGGGGTGGTGTTTTAAGGTGATTTGTTCAAAATGAGGAACTTGTGTCCATGTGCTCAGCATTTGACATTTATCCCGAAAGGTTTTGTGTAGTTAGTTGGTGGAGAATACATTCCAGTCCCACTTGTATCCATTACCTCTTTAACCTGATCCAAAGCTGAGGAGACTTCTGATTGTGCATCTCCCTCACTGCAATGTGTGCAATCGAGTAAATGAGAGACAGGACCCATCTCTCAGAGCTAAGCTCAGCCCTGAGGTATGCTAATAAGAGAAAACACATATTGTCAGGGTAGGGCTCTTTAAAACAAATAGTGAGTGCTTCTTTGTTCCTCACTGCTTCAGCTAATTGGTCCATTTCTCTGCTACAGTCTCTCAGAAGACAGATAGCTTTTTTTTGTCCTTCCTCACTTTGTAAAATAATCTAAAATCTCCTTTTCTTTGGTGTCCATTAGAACCAGCTCTTCACTAATCGTGCCTATAAATGAGGACTCAAAACATTATGTGAAGAAGGAAGTTTGATTTTTTTTCTTTCTCACAGCATTTTGTGGAAGACTTACTTGCTTTCTGTTTCCCCTTAAGGAATGAAGCAATGTTTAGAACCTTGCACATTTCAAGTCAAAGCTTGCAAAACGAAAGAAAAAATATTTTAAAGCTTAGCATTTAAGATCCATATGGTCTGTATTCATAGTGAACAATTAATGCAGAGCTGGCAACCATGCTATAGAAACAGACATGCCCAGTTTCTGGGAGTGCCGGTAGATTTCTGATGACGGGACTAGCATTTCAACTTGTATGTATCACAGCTGGGAAGATGATTGATGGTGGAAAGCTGAGCTGAGTGCTGAAAGTTTTCAGGTAGTCTCAGTCATTTATAAAGATGTGTAAGAAATTCTCAAAGAATAAATAAAATATATATTTTAAAAAGATGGGTTCAATGAATCACAGAGTGAAGCAAGCAATGTGTAAACTGTGAGAAAAATTTACAGACACCCACTCAATCATTACTCTAAAACTGTGGTTGTTTTGTGGCTTGCTTTTTTGTTGTTTGTTTGTATTTTAATAATTTTCAACACAGAAGGTTACATTTTTCTCAAACCATAATGATTTTCACTCTATCATTGTGCTAAACCATTCCCTTAAAAATATCACATAGCCAGAACTCACATTAAGCTCTACAATACTAGAAATTTAAACAGACCTAAAATGGCTTGGAATGTTTTCCAATGAGAACTGGGTGATCTCATAGTCAAGATTATATCCTAAAGAAAAAAAACTAAAAGTTGAATAATCTTTACTGCAAAACAATGACTGGTAAACTATGTACCAGCAACTACTTAAGAGATTAAGAAGACTACTAGTCAATTTTTTTGCTTGGTTGTGTTAAGTAAATGTACAGAAACAATGAATTACTCTGTAGTTCACTACAGTATATGAAGCAGGGAAGTGTGAGGCTGGAGGTTATTGTGGTCTTATCATGCTTAGCTAGGTCTTGATGAAACAGAGCACTGAACGATGGCATATGCTGACACATCACAGTAGGGAGAAAGATGTTCTCATGGTGTTTATCTCTTTTGTTACCCCAAACCTAATAGTAATGACTGAACCTCTTCTTTCATATTAAGTGGAATTCATTAGAAACATCAACTGACATCTTTACTTCCTGTGGGTATCTGGGTTCCTGTCCTTAAAACCAAGAAAAAGAAAATGCAGGCTCACTTCTCCATTATATGTTATAGGGAAAGTACCTGTGTGAGGGAAGTATTCCAATAAACAGTCTGATAAGACATATAATTCTGAGGTATCTTCAAGGGTCTTCTGTGAATTTTGATTTGCCTATAGTGATGGAAGAAGGGCAATCCCCTGCATTGTAACCTCTTCCTCTTGAATCTAAACTTAGCTAGATCCTTCAAGGTATGTACTCATAGCTGTCTCCCCCAACAGACTACCTGTATGATTGGTTCTCTACTATCACATATATCAGTGACACAACCCCCAACTCCCAATGTTATTTTTTATGAGTGTTCTAACAACGATTGAAATTTTATTACATAAAACAATATTCCTGGGTCTAGAGTGATCACTCAGCAGTTAAGAGCAGTTCTTCTCAATCCGTTGGACTTGAATTCTGTGCCTAGCACACAAGGTGGGCAACTTGCACCTGCCTGTACTCCCTGCTCCAGGAGATCTGATGCCTGCTTCTGTTCTCTGCAGGGACGTGCCCACACTGGGTTCCCAGACACATGCAAATTAAAACAACATAAAATTTACAAACAATGCTCACCTATTATCATGACTCTAGAATTGACATAGAAGTAAAAAGGAGTTTTGCCAGACAAGTCTCAGCAAGGCTATTTTCCTCAATGGAGACTCTGATGACAAATTTATACCCATACTCATTTAGGTTCTGGTGAATCTGATTCTCTTTGCTTATTCAGTACCCCTGACTTGGGTTCATTCCCAACTCCCAGAATTTGCCTGATATCTTGTTCTGTTCCCCTCCATCTAAACCAAAGTGGTTGGGCAGATCTTTCTCCTCTCCCTTTCTAGCCTGTATTTCCTGCCCACGTTGCTTCTTTACTCTTTAGTGAGAAGGCAAATATGTTTACCTGTACTTGAGGTCAATGCAAGTAGATGGAACTCACCCTTATAAACTATCTTAATCTCCCTGTGTGAAGATCTGGAAGCTGAATTTTACCTCCCAACAACTCTCATAGATTGTTTAATTACCTGTCTACAAAACCAAGGACTTGACCTATGGACATTGCTACTTTGTCCCCTTTTGTGAAAGTCAAACAGTGGAAACACCAAGGCTCCTAAATCTTACTGGTTACTAAAAAGGGACGTCCATGACACACACAATTTTCCTTTAGTAATATATCAAGTTTGCAACAGGCTTTGGCAAATTTTTATGAAGATAAGCAAGATATACTTGAAAAGCATCTAGCCTGGAGGCAGGCATAAAGTCAGTTTCAAGACTGTATAAAATTCTTTTCCCTATTCTTGCACTTGGCATTCCCAGAGAGAGCACCATGGTGTGACTCTGAAGTTATCAAATTGATCCTACACGCTGTGTTCACAAGTCAGCTTCAAGGATGTGATAGCTTGAAGCTCACAAAAGTCTATAACAGATCTAAGTACAGCACTGAGTTACTGTAAGTCCTATCAATTATTGAATCAGGAATAGCTCCCCACCAAGATCTGACAATTCTTGTGTGTTTGTGTGTGTATGTGTTTGTGTGTGTGTGTAAATGATAATGGGGTCAAGTAAAGACCAAGGGTCACTGACTTCTTGCCAAATAATCTATCATCATTCTCATGTTCCCTAGAAATCAAATATAATTTAGGAGTATCTGAAATGCTTGAGACATTGTTTGTCCATAGATTTCATAGGTAAAATATTTATCCTTGTATCATTATTATTTTACACACAGTTGTCGAGAGGATTGCTTGAGGATTGGACACAAGCCTAAACATGCAAGGAATTCATATTTGCTGTATGCTTTATGCACGCAGACTGAAGATAATCTCACGTAGCATTTGCACTGCACTTGTGTGTGGATTCTGACTGTTCATTTGAAGTCATCTGTGCAATTTTCCACTTGGAGCTCAAACAATTTTTAGATTTTGGAGGTTTTAAGATTTTTGATTTTCAGACTGCAGTGTTTTTAATTTGTTCTTCATCCTTAGTATATTTTAGAGTGTCACTTTTTGGTTTTTGACCTACCAAAATGTTACCTTATTCTTGGCATATCATTTAGAGAAACACAACCACATGCATATACATGCAGCCTTTTAAATAAGCAAATACATAATTATCCTACCTTGCTCTATAAATAATACTGAACTTAGCTCCCGTGTCCACAGCAAATTATGGGCTCTTGCTCCAAACCTTCCCTTCCATCTGTATGATCTATCCCAGGTCTCAGCACACATTGCACACTTAGTATCTGCTAGGAGGACACATGAGATTGTGTGGATTATGCTGCAATTGTATGTTTTCATGCTTTTAACCCCTTAAAAGCTTTATGAATTTATAATGGTGATGGGTAATCATGCCTACTGTGTGTATTCCTTAAACAGTGTGGAGAAAAGTGAGATCGGGAATTCTTTTCGTTTGCTCAGAGGTTGACATCATTCACCAGATACAGCACAGCTATCTGAGATGCAGAAGTGGATCTGGGTTCACAACACAGCCTTGTGGCAGACGTCGGATCAAGTCTTGGCAAGTGTAATGAAGCCTGTTTAAAGTTTAACCAAGCATTACTGCTGTTCCGGGACCTTGGAACAGAAAGAACAATGAGAATAGCTGAAGAAATCCCAATTGAGCTGACAGTTTATCACAAAAACAACAAATGTCAGCAGTAAAGAAACGGGCGTGGCTATGTAGAAATAGCCTTCAATCCTCACAACTGCTTCCTTTGCCTACAGCAGCTCTAAATCAACTGGCATATTTAAATATTAAAAAGTAACTGTTACAAATATCAATCTCGAAATCTTATTTTATTATCAAGACTCTGATGTAAAATCAAGTTGAAGTTTTTTTTGTTTGTTTTTTGTTGTTTGGTTTTTTTTGAGATAGAGTTTCTCTGTGGCTTTGGAGGCTGTCCTGGGACTAGCTCTTGTAGACCAGGTTCGTCGAACTCACAGAGATCCACCTGCCTCTGCCTTCCGAGTGCTGGGATTAAAGGCATGCGCCACCAACGCCCGGCCTATGTTGAAGTTGTTATGGATTTTTTTCACTTTGGTAATTGTCTAGGAGTTGTTTATAGACCTTTTTCATCTAAATCTTTAAGACAGCTGGCTATGATGGCATATTCCTGTAATTTCAGCACTTTGCATGCTAAGAAAGACTCCTGAAAGGTATACACTAACTTCAATTATATGGATATCCCTAGGTCAGCATGGGAGACAGAATGGGACACTCCATATAAGGGAGAGCAGGAGACATAACCGTATATGAAAATCCACTTTTCTGATAACATTAAAATGTATTCAGGATCACAACAGATTCGATTAGGCAACAATTAAAGTTAGAAGTTAGTACCAGAGATGTTTCCATTTATTGGTGCCTTTCTCTATTTGCATCACCTGCTATGTGTGAGTCAATGGCTAATTCTGCAGTGGAGAAAGTGGAGACTGCCTCACACTCATTCAGTTATCCAAGTTATAGGAGGGCAAGCATTACATTCCTGTCAAAAGCCTGTTGCTGGGAAACCTTGCCTTTGAATTCTTCCAAAGCTGATTGAATTCTAGATATACAGAAAAATAAACCCAAACTACCAGTTTTAATTTATTAATACTATTATCATCCCTTTTTGAAAGAACTAAAAATATAACATAAACCCTCATTAGACTTGTAATCAAAGTCCAAATTGTAGAATGTGGATCTTCCCACAACAGAAACAAGACATCATTTTATCCATAAACCACACTACAGATGGATGCTTCTGTCTTTCATTATACAGTCAACATCTTTGTCTTAACATGGAAACAATATACTAAGCCCATTGAAAGGGCCATGAAGATAAATTGCACACAGGTCACAAAGGCATCTTCACAGGCAGGTGTTATGAAGATTGGGTGGATGATGTCCAAAACGTTGAGAAAAATCTGTTCTTGCATTAGTCATGGTCTGATTGGGAATGTCTGAAATCTCCTGAGGAAAGTGGTTCTCCCCAGCTTCTGACATGCTCGGTGTTTGGATGGTTCACAAAGATCTGATAAGCATCTAGCCATCTGGGTTCTAGTCCCAGCCAGACTTCTGAAGCTCCTGAGGTGTATCCATCCATGCTCATTACACTGTAAACAAGTACAGATGAAAGATACATATAAACTGTTGTAAGAGAATGTCTTGGCACCTATTATCAATTGCAAATTAATGGGGGAATTTCTTTCTCAGGACAAATGTGGACTGTGGTTTTGGTCCAACTATTGTGCTTAAGCCAAGAACCTGACATGATTCCCATTCTTCTCCTTCAGAAAGGAGATCTGAGCCAAGAAACATAGGCCAGGCACCTATCCGTGATTGTCCATGTTTTCTTGGCAGTCAGATTTGAAATCAATTTTCTCTCCTTTACAGCGAATGTACAAGAAAGGGCATGCATGGAAATGAACTTGAGTTCACCTTCCCTCTCAGTCATGGGAGACTATTATCTTGCCTCATTAGTGCTATTAAATTGTAGCCACAAATTCTGTCCCCAAGGCTCTGAAATTATCTATTTACACCCGGGGAGATAATAACAGTATCTTGTCAGCAGTCATAACAGAATACTAGGCACAGATTTGGGACTCCCATGGGAAAAATGTGATAGAAAGAAGTGTTGGCCTGTAGCCCACAAAGACATGAGTAGATAGCTCCATATGGGACCGAGTCACTCACTAATGTATCTAAGGGTGACTGTCACTGTCACCAAGAAAAAAAAGTTATTTTCTTCTAATTTTCTTTAGACATGACACATATTTGATGTCTGTGATCTCCTGTGTTTTAATTTTTATAATCTGCTTGGTGCTAGCAGAAATGTTAATCCTTTCAAAAGAAATCCCCAGCTTACTTATTCTCCCCAGTGGCTCAAGTGAATAGTAATAAAACATCTGAACAGAGCTGCTCCTGTGTTTTGTTCCATAGACACATCATTCAGAATGACTCTTGATTGTGGCCTTCTTGGTCACAATGACAAATCCAATGGAGGAAGTGGAAGGAGCTAGGTTTGGGAATGGCAGAGAGGTAGAGAGATCAATGTCATTTCCCCATCGAGACAAGAAAAGGAAAGTTGATAGAAAAGAATTCTAAGCTAGAATAGCATCTATTTCCACATCCCTGCAAAGCTCCTGAATGTAGGAATTCAGTCCAGATGAATAGAAAACATGCAAACGAGGGATCTCTACCTGCTATCCATCCTTGCTGGCTCACACAAGCAGGACAACTAACAGAAGTACAAATTCTAGTTCTGCTTGGGCAGTACATCAGTATTTATCCCGAGTATACACATGGACTTTGGACTCTCATTCAACAATGTGAGATGCACTCTCACCCTGAATTCTTGGGGGGGAGGGTCTAGGCCCTGCCCTGGATGAAATGACAGACTAGGGACACCCCCAAGGAGGGCCTCACCCTCCCTGGGGAAATGAGGGGATATGGGGGGGGGTTGGAGGAGGGCACGGGAGGAGGGGAGGGAAATGGAGAGGGACCTGGAACTGACTTGTGAAGCAACCTTGTTTCTAATCTAAATTTAAATTTAAAAATAAAACAAAAAACAAATACAAATTCTCCTTCTGAATGGCCTCATTGAAAACGACTGTCAAGATGATCTCCTTTGTGGCTACTTGGAGAGGAAGCTGGAAGGAAAGCACATCTTGATGCCTAGATGCAGCTGAAGGTTGAGTAAGGTCTTCCACTGGGAAATGAGACAGCGTCTTAGCTTGTGATATTAGACATGTGCCTCTGCTTTGCCAGGAGTCATTGGCCTGGACTAGAAACTGACATTCCTACACACGGCATTTCTCAGAATTATCAGGAATGTTTGTTTAATATAATGATTCCTGGAACATATTTAACTAGAATGGGGATCTGGGGATGCTTACTATTTTTTAATTATCTCGTGATAGTCCCATAGGCATGGAAATTCAAGAATGACTGCCTACAGTACTGTTTGTTTTGATTGTCTGAATAAAGAAATGCATCTTATTTGGGAAAACATTTTAAACCTACCATTAAAGCCTTAACTTGACTAGTTTGGGAACTCCTTGAAGGAATACATTTAACTTTAGCTGGTATGAGAGGAATGAGAATGCCTGGGACAACTCCCAGGGTGCAACGTTGCAGGGGGAGTCTCAAAAGGAACCATACTCACAGCACTCCTGGTCAGCAAGGGGAAAGTACAGTCTCAGTAGATAACATGATTCAAACATTTGTCATCTTGTGACAAAACATTTTCCAATCAAATGTTCTCATACTTCTCACCCCTTTTGAATGTCCCTGTAGCCCAACCACCAGTCATTAGCACTCCTGCTTCACAATGGCAGATGTAAGAACTGGGCATTTTAGAGGGCTCGTGATGTATCCTGGTGCTGGACCACTTGAATAGCATATGGAGGCACTAGGCTTCATCTCTGACAGGATATACCAAAAAAAACCCAAATAAATAAAAAGCAATGAAAGTGAGAGTGTGAAAGAAAGAAGAAAAGAAAGAAAGAAAGGAAGAGAGGACTAAAAGACAACAGACATTTTCAGTACTTTACCTGTGTCTGCTGCAGCCCCAAGGAAATACATTGCTACAATATTAGGATTCAGTTAAAATTCCAGATTTCATTTTCCCTTCCAATTCTGTCAGTTCTTTGTAATATCAGTGACCAATTTTCATCAGCCTATTTTCACTTTTCTTATGTTGTATTCCCCACCAAGAACTAGCACTAACATCTCAATTTGAGGCTGTTTAGTCTTTGCATATTTCCATCATAATGATAATGCTAATTATGATGATCATAACAATAATAGCTGCCATTTATTGAGTGATTAAATTGCTAGGCCCAGAAAAAGATGTTTTAAAATAAACTACTTAATTTAATTCTTACAACAACTCTGGTTAGTATTATGTGTATCTTAAGGATAAAGGAAAAGAAACAGAGCAGCCAAACTTATTTAGGGTTACAATTCTTTTAAGAGGCAGACCTGCATTTGGAGAGTTAGAATGCATGACTTAAAAGCCTGTGCTCACATATGACCACAGTGATATCTCATTGTGCTGGGTAGTTTTATGTCAGCTTGACAAGAGATAGAGTTGTCTAAAAGAGGGAACCTCAAATGAGAACATGCCTCCATAAGATCCAGTTATAAGACTGGGGTTGGTGGCACATGCCTTTAATCGCAGGAAGCAGAAGCAGGCAGATCTCTGAGCCCAAGGCCAGCCTGGTTTACAGATCGAGTTCCAGGATAGCCAGGTCTACAAAGAGAAAGCCTGTCTAGTAAAACAAAACAGAACAGAACAAACAAACCAAAAAGATACAGCTGTAAGACATTTTCTGAATTAGTGATTGATGGGGGAGTACCCATGGTGGGTGGTGCCTTCCCTGTGCTGATAGTCCTGGGTTCTATAAGAAAGTTGGCTGAGCAAGCCATAAGGGGCAAGGAAGTAAACAGCATTTCTCCCTGGCCTCTTTTTTTTTTTTTTTTTTTTTTTTTTTTTTGGTTTTTCGAGACAGGATTTCTCTGTGGCTTTGGAGGTTGTCCTGGAACTAGTTCTTGTAGACCAAGCTGGCCTCGAACTCACAGAGATCCACCTGCCTATGCCTCTCACGTGCTGGGATTAAAGGCATGCACCACCAACGCCCAGCCTCCCTGGTCTTTTAATCAGCTCCAGTCTCCAGTTTCCTGATCTGCTTGCGTTCCTGTCCTGACTTCTTTCAATAGTGATCTGTCATGTGGAAACATAAGTTGAATACACCCTTTCCTTACCAAGTTGCTTTGGTCATGATGTTTCATCACATCAATAGTAGACCTAACTAAAGCCGGGCATTGGTGGAACACGCCCTTAATCCCAGTACTCGGGAGGCAGAGGCAGGAGGATCTCTGTGAGTTCGAGACCAGCCTGGTCTACAAGAGCTAGTTCCAGGACAGCCTCCAAAGCCACAGAGAAACCCTGTCTTGAAAAATAAAAAAAAAATAATACACCTAACTAGTATACTAACTTTTCTTTGTATTAGATTGTTAGCTTTCCTTCCAGAAGATTGTAATTGATTCAATTACATTCAGGGAAAGAGATTTTTTTCCTCTTAACTTGGACCATAAATATACCTATAAACTGTCTTGGTATTTATGATGCAGTATTAATGACAGAGGAGTATTGTACAATAAGAAGGGGGAATAAATTACAATCTAGTGGCTACTTGTTTTCATTTTACAAGTGAAGACCTGCATCTTACCAAGGCATGCATTTTCTGAAGGTGAGGGACACAGGGTGAAGATAACCAGGTCATTGGCTAGGAACTGGTATATGGAAAAAGCAGAGCAGTAACCACTCTCTGATTGTGTAAAACCTCTCCTCTTCCCCTGTTAACACACCATGTACAGAGCTGCCTGTTGTTAATGAGGCCCTGAGTATGGGTATTAGAAGGGGTGGCAGCAATGCCAACTAGCTACAGACAAAGCCCTTGGCCCTGATTGCTGGGTAGATGTGATGGGAAAATAATGATGGCAAAAACAGGAGCTGTTCTTTATGTGCTTTGTCCCTAATGCATGTATCAGGACAGAGATTAAGTGTACCTGTCAGTTGTGGTGTGAAAGAGATGGGCACTGGGCTAGGGGAGGGATGGAGCCAGATCATCAGTGAATCACAAAGGGACCAAAAGGGTTCTCTCCCTGGGAAGCTGATCTTTTGTTTTTCTTGTCTTGCTTTGGACCACAACACATCTTTGCAGAAGGCTGGATAATTTCTGAGCTACCTGTATTAGCAGTCCCCTTCAAGTCTGAGTAGCATTCCTTTGCTTTTGAATCATGATGAACAGGAAATTATCAAAAGAGTGACATAATGTATCTTAAAGACAGGCAACTTCTCTCTTTTAAAAAGAAATTAGCCCTACTTTTCTTACTCCCTCCTACTGTTAAGTGAACGATAATAAAACACTTGAAGCCAGCTGCTCTCCTATGTTGCTCCTCAGACATCAAGAGAGGTGTTTTGGATTTCAACTAGTCTAATCACCTTCTATCTCTCTTCTTCCCTCTTACTCCTTCCTTTCACTCCTCCTCAACCCCTCTCAATGGATATGTTAAAACAGTTCCTAGATAGTAGTCTGTTAGCAACTGGATGACTATTCAAATAGTCATTCTCCAGCTTCATGTTCCCTGACACCCTGAGACACTCAGCTCACTCTACTTCCTGCTGCTGCTGTTAAAACAGATTTTTAAAAGGAAAGATCTACTGACTTATGAGTATAGGGTTCATGTTGACAGCAGACATGATAGATGTCACTGTCAATAACTAAAGGAATAGTGGCCTTTGAAACAATCATTTTAACTACAACTAAGGATGACCGGGAGCTTGGCTGGAGGACTGATTGCAGTTATTCAACAGTCAGAAGCACTCCAGCCTGAGCTGGTTATTTTACAACTAATGTTAATACTCTCAGGGAATATGCCGTTGCCTGGAAACAGAATCCCTTCTCTGAATTCATTAATATTCATCCGGCATGCTTTTATGAGCTATATTATATGAATTTTCTCCTCTGATCCTAATTAACAGGTAAATATCATCAAATGAAACATTTTCAAGAGTTTATGGAGCTGAGTTTGAATTTTCAGTTTCTTCCCTGTATCTTCAACTTCCTTGTAGCTATATTTTTGCTGGTTTCTTTTGAAAATTCAAAGAATAAATTTAGTTTTAAGACTTAACCAAAAAAAAAAAAAGAGAGAAAGAAAGACATTACCATAAGATATGTTCTTGGAGAAAAGGGGCAGGATTAGGATAATTGTCCTTGATATTGAGTGGTCATAAAGGGCAAAATCTAGAAATCTGAGATCATTATTAGTATTTATTTTACCTGTATAGGAAGAGGCCTAGCATTCTGACCAGTGATGAAGTTGGATTTTGACCCTGAATTAAATGCATTATCAGTGTGCAGGTGTGTTTTTTTTTTTTTGCTAAAATGCTTAAGGCACACAATATATCAAATAGGTAAGAGCATGCAAGAAGAAGATACTGATAATGCTTAGGCCACTGCACTTGATGGTTTTCCTTTGTTACCTATTACTTCAAAGTCATTCTTCAGATGGCATTGTAGGCTGAACTATAAATATCAAATGTTATGTTGAGGACCTGAGCTATGGGACCTGTGAATGTGAGATTATCTCAAAGTCTTTGGGGAGGGAATCCATTTTAATTGAAGTCCTTAGAGTAGAACTTAATTCAGTATGACTGTACTCAAAAGAAAAGAAGAGATAGAGGCAGGTGTGAAGAGGAAGAAGCTTTACATTAGTGGATAGCCAGTCTAAGAAATCTGATCAATGGCCAGCCCCCAAAAGTTAAGAGAGGCACACATCAGGAAACACTGGAGATGCTGCTATTTTATTTTACTCTCTCTCTCTCTCTCTCTCTCTCTCTCTCTCTCTCTCTCTCTCTCTCTCTCTTTCTCTCTCTGTGTCTCTCTGTCTCATTGTGTGTGTGTGTGTATGTTCATGTGTGTGTATGCAAATAAGCATGCATGTATGACAAGTAGGTGAGGGTGCTCAAGGATGTTCAAAGACAGTGTCCAGATCCCCTTGTGCTGATCTGTGGGACATGGGGACTGGGAGCTGAAGTCAAGTGCTATGGATGAGCAGGAGGAACTCTTAACAGCTGAGCCCATCTCTCCTGCCCATTTGGGCCCTATAGAGACTCTAGGGAGGAGAGAGTGTGGTCCAGCCAATACTTTGATGTCAGTATTTTAACTACTACAACTGTGGAAGACTATGCTTCTGAATTTTTCTACCCTACTTTTAAAAAATTGTTGTGATATCCATAAAAACAAATACAGGTAGAAAATCACATTTCAAATGGCTTAAATATTTACTTTATTGGGTACTGAAACAGTCATATACAAAAGGTTTTCACAGCAGGATCTGCTACTATGATTTCTGATTCAAGAAGAGAAAAACAGATGATCTGTCTAATTTTAATAGTTTTCTAATGAATCTAATCAACAGAAGATATACAAAATCTTGATTCTAAAAAATACATTTAGTAAGATTTAGTCTTTATAAATATAATCCATAAGCAATAAAATCAGTTAGAAAGTTGTAAACATAATTGTATTGGCTAAGAAGTGCTCTTCATTTTATCTCTTGTTATACAGAAAGATTTTTGCTGTGTGAATGTTATTTGTCTATTAACTTTCTCATTAGTTTTAAGATTCATTCATAAACCCTCTTTATGAATCACATACAATAGATAATGGATGGTCCACTCTTCTTCTCTATCCTTTTTACTTGTGGTTTTACAAACAGTTAGCAAATTTGCCTGATGCCAGAGCATCCAGATAGTTATATGCCAGAGACTTGTACACACTTGGTCCTTTAACTGAAAACTTTGTAAAGAATAATGTCTTATTCATTCAACTGTCATGTTTTATTATACTTACATTAATTAAATATCCTGATATTTCAAGAGAAAAAAGTCTGGATGAATTTGGCAAGGCTCAAAGGTTATGGTCTTGTTGAATCAACTTGAAATTTGCTACTTCAGTACTGGCCTACCAATTCTCCATGGACTCCTACAAGATTGGCTGTGGAAATGAAAGATCATGTATCATCAAAGAAGCTGGAGTTTTTGAGTTTCCCTATGTAGAAATCTCGTATTAATGATCCTACAATATACTCAGCTAATCCTCTAATGCTAAATAATTGTATAAATTTTTTAAAAACTTTGTGAAAATTATTACACATATGTCACATATGAGTAGTTACAAGAGAGGGCTATAACAATTCAAGTCAATAATAAAAATATAAGTACAAGTTATATCATTAATAAATTTTCTGTGAAGAGATAATCACATATATTCAATTCTTCTTAAATTATTTTCAAAATAGAAGGACAGTGAGATAACAAATTTTGCCAGGATTTGAGGACATAATCTATAGTAATCATCACAAATGCAGAGTTTCTTTCAAATCTTATTAACTTTGTTATTAATGAAAAGACATTCAATTGCATAATACATCAGTTTTATTATAAAAGTAACTGTAATTTCTAACTATAAAGCAAAAATTATTGAGTAGGATGGTGAAGTAGACTTGCTAATATTATGCATTTCTGGATGCCATTCTTTTTGTAAGTAGTGACAGAGTCTAATAATCAAGCATTGCATAGTAGCCTTTCAGTCAATGAAGATCTCTGTATCATAGTGGTTCCACAGGATTAGAATAGAGGTGAAACAGATATACTACCTAATGATGCTGTGGGCATGGTAACATTGAACATAGTACTATACTTGTGTGTTTGTGGTGATGCTGGCTTAAGGAAATACTGCAATGCAGATATGTCATTATGAAGCACATGATTTATCGACAGTACCTAATACTCAATAAACAAACTCTTACTAGATTATATATTTGCTGTACTCTACTTTTCATTGTTATTTTAGAGTACACACTGTGTAGTTATTTTTTACAGATTTACTCTCCTATCTTTTCATCTATTACGCAGGCAGAAGCCTCATATATCCTACTACTATATCTCTTGATAATATCTTGTGAAGTCATAAGGTTTGATTGACCTCTACCATTTACAATTGCAAAATGAGAAAAATCACTGGGGAGTATATTCTTTGAAATTAATAACTGTTATTAATGAATGAATGCATGGGTGCTTCACTTCCTAGTTCCCTGAAGTATTCAGAACCATTTGAATACTGCCTTAGCAAATGTATTTAGCATCACTCTGGGTCAAATAATGAAAGTCCCCTAGTAAATTCCCATCTATTTCTACTTTCATAATGGTGAGTATGGAAGAATGGTATCCACCTCTGAAGCTAAATCATCCAAAACAAATATTGAAGAACTATCTCTAATCAGTGATTAGGTGGCTAGGTCTCTATAGTGTAGAATTTGTACCACTTAAGAAATGAACCATATCATAATACCATGGTTTGTTATTCTAAGATAAGCCTAAGCTAATTTGTTCGACCAAATAGGCCATATTCCTGGCTTGGCTTCAAGTCTCATGATCTACAGAACTATATGCACATAAAATATATAAGAGTAAGATTTAAATTTCCTCAAACCATTCCAAATACATTTGCAAAACATATGGGGCTGACTGGCCATGGTAGGTCAAGAGAAACAGGATAAGATTAAGTTCATTCTTTTGGCATCTAGCATACATACAAGATTACACTGTAAAGAATTGATGTGATCAACACTTCACTTTGCTAGGTCTGTATGATGTTTGAGTATCTGAGTTTAAGAATAAAAGAGGGGAAAATCTGAGTTTAAGTGACTGTTAGAAAGTAATCCCTGATACACTCATGAACAAAATTGGCAGATTCAGAGGAAAAATAAAGAAAGAAAATATTCCACTTTTGACAGTCAGTATGAAAAATAATTAGTAATACAACTTTGAAAAAAGTTTTGACAAGAAGATGATTTCAAAGTTTCCCATGTAAATAACAAGAAATGTTGGTATCAGTAGGAAGATGGGATTTAAATTGAAAATTAAGTGTTACACAGAGAGGAATGTCTGATAGTACATGCTGTCTAAGCTGAGGCCTCTCCTTTTTTATTAAAATTAGAAACAAGCTTGATTCCCATATCAATCCCAGCTCCCACTCCCTGGCTTCTTCCTCTGCATCCCCACCAACCCCCCACAGCCCTCACCAAATACTCACTCCCTTCCCCAAGGAGGATTAGGCCTTTCAAGGGGGAATCCTCAGAGTCTGTCATTTCATCCAGGGCAGGACCTGGGCCCTCTGCCATGTGTCCAGGATGAGAGAGAATCACTCATTATGGGATGAGCACCCAAAGTGCATTTGTGTGCCAGGGATAAATACTGATCTACTACCCAAGGACTCATAGATTGCCTAGACCACCTCACTGTCACCCACCATCAGGGGGTCTGGATCCGTCCCATGCTGCCCTCTCAGCCATCAGTCTGGGGTCCAAGAGCTCCCCGTTGTTCAGGTCAGCTGTCTCTATGGGTTTCACCAACTCAGTCTTGAATACTTTATCATTCCTCCCTCTCTGCCACTAGGTTCCTGGAGTTCAGTTCAGTGTTTAGCTGTGGGTGTCTGCCTGCTTCCATCAGCCACTTGATGAAGGTTCAAGGATGGCATCTAAGGTAGTCGTCAAACTCATTATCAGGGAAGGGCACTTAAGGTAACTTCTCCACTATTGCTTAGCTTGCCAGTTTGTGCCATCCTTGTAGATCTCTGAAAATCTCACTAGTGCCAGATCTCTCATCAAACCTATACTGACTCCCTCTATTATGGTATCCCTCATCCTGTTCTCCTCTATTCTTCCCCCAACTCAATCTTGCTGCTCCCTTATGTCCCCGTCTTCCCTCCTCTTCTCCCCCTCTTTTTTTCCAGCTCCCTCTCCCCTCCCACCATGCTACCAATCTGCTCAGGAGATCCTGTCCCATTCTGCTTCTCTGGGGGTACCATGCATATATATCTCTCTTAGGGTCCTCCCTGTTTCCTAGTCTCTGTGGCTGTGGGATTATAGGCTGGCACTCCCTGATCCATGTCTAAAAGCCATATATGAGTAAGTACATACCATGTTTGTCCTTTTGTGACTGGGTTACTTCACTCAGGATGATTTCTTCTAGTGCCATCCATTTGCCTGCAAATTTCAAGATTCCATTGTTTTTATTTTCTGCTCAGTAGTACTCCATTGTGTAAATGAACCACATTTTCTCTATCCACTCTTCAGCAGAGGAACATCAAGGTTGCTTCCTGGTTCTGGCTATTACAAATAGTGCTGCTATGAACATAGTGGAGCAAATGTCCTTTTTGTATGAATGTAAATCTTTTGGGCATATGCTTAAGAGTGGAATTGCTGAATCTTGTGATAGATGGATTCCAATTCTCCTCAGGAATCTCCATACTGATTTCCAAAGTGGCTGTATGAGTTTGCACTCCCACAAGCAGTGGAGGAGTGCTCCCCTTTCTCCACATCCTCTCCAGCATAAACTGTCATTGGTGTTTTTGATTTATCCATGCTGACAGGAGTGAGATGGTATCTCAGAGTTGTTTTGATTTGCATTTCCCTAATAACTAAGGATGTTAAGCACTTTCTTAGGTGTCTCTCAGCCATTTTAGATGCCAGCTCTTGAGAATTCTCTATTTAGTTCTGTACCCCAATTTATAATTCTATCCTTTGGTGTTTTGGAGACTTGCTTCTTCAGTTCTTTGTAAGTTTTCCAGATCAGCCCTCTGTCAGATATGGGGCTAGTGAATATCTTTACCCATTCTTTGGGCTTCCTTTTTGTCTTATTGAGTATGTCCTTTGCCTTATAGAAGCTTCTCAGTTTCATGAGGTCCATGTATTAATTGTTGATCTCAGTGTCTGTGGTGCTGATACTATGTTCAGGAAGCAGTCTCCTGTACCAGTTCATTCAAAGGTACCTCTCAATTTCTCCTCTAAGAGGTTCAGTTTAGCTGAATTTATTTTAAGCTCTTTGATCCATTTGGACTTAAGTTTTGTGCATGGTGATAGACATGGATCTATCTGCAGTCTTCTACATGCTAGCATCTAGTTATTCCAGCACCATTTGTTGAAGATGCTATCCTTTTTCCATTGTATAATTTTAGCTACTTTGTCTATGATCTAGTGTCTGTACAAGTATGGGTTAATCTCAGTGTGTTCATTTTGATTCCTTTGGCTTACCTGTCTGTTTTTGTGCCAAAATCCAATAATAGAGCTTGAAGTTAGATATGGTGATGCCTCCATACATTGCTTTGTTGAATAGGGTTGCTTTGACTATCCTTTGTCTTTTGTTCTTCCATATAAAGTTGAGACTTGTTCTTTCATGGTCTGTGAAGAATTGTGCTGGTATTTTGATGGGGATTGCATTAAATCTGGGGAATTGAATTTGGCAAGATTGTCATTTTTACTATGTTTTTCCTACCTATCCAAGAGCATGGGAGATCATTGCATTTTCTGGTGTCTTCTTTAATTTCTTTTTTAAGTACTCAGAATACAAGATCAACTCAAAAAATCAGTAGCCCTACTATATACCAACGATAAAAGTGCTGAGAAAGAAATCAGAGAAACATCACTCTTTACAGTTTCGACAAACAACATATAATATCTTAGGGTAACACTAACCAAACAAGTGAAATAGCTGTATTGGTATGGCTTCTCTTCCTGTTATCTATATAATCAAACCTTCCCATCCTTTCCTGTCAACATCTTTACAGAAAAGAAAGAGGAAAGTAGAAAACTCAACAGCATCCTTTATGCACAGAATGTGGCAGTGGTCTCTTTCTGCTCACATCCCACTTAATCACAAGGTCCTTATCAACATGTGGGAGACTGAAATGTTCTTGACTGCTAATCTGCTAAATTATGCATTGGTAGTCATCTATTTGTCTCATTCTACTCTTTGTTGCTGTTGAAATGAACCACTGATTAATGTATTTTAGAAGATAAATCTGCATATCACATTAGGATAGTGAAAACAAAGGGGGTTATGCAGCCAGTTCTTTGATGTTTACAAGTTTGGAAAAACCTAAACAGACTGTAATTTCCAGGAAAAACAAAACATGATGTTGTAGCAGTGTGTAGTTGCAGTCTGTTATTTAGTGTTGGTTGGCAATATGTCCTCAGTGATCCAAGATTTTCATGCGCAAGTTAAATATCTGTTAGATTCTGCTTTAATTTTCAATGATTTACTGACATCATGATCTCAGGTCCCTCATAATAAAAAGGCTCTTGGGCTCATCTGAAGCAGTCAATTTGCTGTATGATTTCTTATGTGGCTTGGTGTATTGAGTTTAAGAACTTCTCTACTGTATTTATTTCTTTGCACCCTCTCTATTCTCTGAGTGCCAACCATTTCATATACCAGCTTGCAGCCAACAAGTTGAGGCTTTTAACCCTTGGATAGACAGTGTCTGTGTTCCTGTTAACAGCAACATAATTAGCTGAAAATAGATGATTGGACACAATCATAACTTAAAAGTAAGTAATGAAAGCCTCCAAAGGGAAATTGAGGCACATGGTAAGTGAAAGGAATATCTCATTCGGGTCTGATTGAAGTCTCATGCCAACTGAGAATAAAGATGTCAAAGATAGTTAACATTGTGGTGAAAGGTGCTACAATGCAGACAGTATCCCTTTATACAGAGACAATTCAAATAACAATATTAAAATGCCCATTAACCATGCTTAAGCCCTGTGTGTATATAGCCTTCCCCTTCCCTTGGTGTTACAGACAAGACTGTAAACATATCTTGTTTGTCCTTGTAACCCTTGTGACCTAAGACTTTACTTCCTAGGTGGTAATCTTACCTAGGATACATGAGGACCCACCTTGTGGCTTCATTAACCAAAACAAAAGCATTCTTTAGCAACCCTTTATGTTGAAACTTCAGGAACATCACAACCTCAAAGGCATGGCTATTGTAAATATACTTAAGCCTCACTCTACCTTGATAAGGATACAACATGACATGGGTGCAACTTATGCTTTCATAGAGAATCTCTTTGTATTAAATCCTAAGCTTAAGTCTATATTAAAATATGTTTCACACTGAACAGAGAAATAGTTGCATGTGGTTACCTGAATATCTGAATTCATTTGGCAAGTGTTGATTTTTCATTTCACTTAGGTCCAGACAAATTTCACAAAAGCCAGCTCACATATTTAAATCTTCACCATTTTAATGAATAACTTCCATCTTGCAAGCCATTCTGTATAAGGAAACCCATGGTAATCTCTTAGTATCAGATATATTTAGTTATTGGTGACACACACAGAGCCACATTAATTGTTGTGCACCTGCAGTTACAGCTAAAGAATGAGGTTAGAGTAGATAGTTACTGAGTCAGGTATTTGCCTGTTTAGATATTCATCACTCCTTCAGTATGACATTACAGATGAGAATGGACAGGCTTGTCTCTTCTGGTTCCTGGATTATCAGCCTGTGTACTTGGAAATCACAAGACAGGTATTTGCTTGCATCTTATATGCCTCTGAAAATATACATGGTTAACTCTTAGACATCAGCTCATAGTACTGCTGTGAGGTGATTTAAACTTCAGGATTCAGATCCTATTAGAAGCCAGTTAAGTCATTAGGGGGAGTACCATTGTAGGGGTTATTGGACCCTGACCCTCCCTTCTGTCTATTATGAGATAGGTAACCTTTCTTAGTTCCTTTTCATGCTGTCCACATGCTCAAAGTCACTGGGTCAACTGACCAAGGTCTAAAAGCTTTTAAGACTCTGTATCAAAATAAATAGTCCCTTCTTACATCATGTTTCTCTTAACCCACTTGTCAGAGCGGAGGAAAACTATTAAGTACATTAGGAATAAGGGAGGTTCTTCCTGTGTCAAAATATAGCAGTATAGAGATTGAGGTAGTGGATATCAGGGATGAAGAGATTTTTGTCTACTCTAGTGGGCAGGAAGGACCTGCTTCTTTTGCATGTTCCAGTCTTTATCAAGGTGATATTGCTTCTGTGAACATAGCTGTAGATGTACAGCTGGTAGCACATTAGCAGTACAAGCAACTACATTTTTCTGGTCTACCATAAGCAGTGGCAGATTCTCATCTTTGAAAGCATCACTCATTCACTACTTTTCTTCTATAGCCACTACCCTATATGAGGTTGAAAGGCCCATGACTGCCAGATTAGGAAGGATTATAAATCATAGTCTATAGTCTAAAAGTCTCTTGGTACCTAGGAGTACTTTGAGTAGACCCACATGCTGAAAAAGGGAGAATCAGACATCCAGGGACCAGATTCTGGTGGAATAAAAAGGGTTCAAGTAAGGGACATTTCATGTGAGAATACTGTTATTTTTTCGTGAAGTAAGTACTTGTACAGTTAATAACCAAAATATTTTGGTGACTGTATTTGAATCATACTGTGAAATAAAAATCTTGGATTATTATGTTATCTAGATGATACACAGCCCATTAAATGTCATGAAGCTTCACCTGCCCTTTCTACAACATATGGACAATATTTTCATAGTATGAAAATATTTTATTAGATTAAATCCATTTTCATTACAGTTTAGTAACACTAATTTTAAGAGTCAAGTGAGGTCAATGATAACTGCAAGCATCTCTTGAGTGTTGGCAGAACCAATGAAGGGCAAAAATTTCTTCACATAGAATGCTGTACAGTTCAGACATGACATCATACACATTTCACAGATCCAGAACCTTAGTGTGAAAGAGGTTAAATAATTTCTTGAAGTCTTTGAATTAGTAACTCTAAAGCCAGTAGCCCAACCCGCACAATTTTATCCCAAGCAAGTAATCACCATAACATAGCACTGCTGTGTGTACTGAAACTTCTCCATCCATGTCAAACCCTTAAGGAATAGCTTGTCTTATTATCTTACTATTAACAACCTGATGGAAACATTTGGTTGAGCTCAAATCACAGAATTGATCCAAGAAGAACACAGCTCAGCTGAAAACAACAACTTGGACTTGGATTCCCTAATTTGATCCCACACTGAGTATGGTAGTTTGGGTGGTTTGAATAAGAATGACCTTCATCAGTTCATTTGTTTGAATAATAGGCCTGTTGGTAGCAATGGTTGGGAAGGAATAGGAGGCAAGGTCTTGTTGGAGGGGGCCTGTCACTGGAGGTGAACTTGGGGTTTCAAAAAACCAACCGACTCTCTCCTTCCCTCTTTCCCTCCCTTCTTTCTTCCCTCCCTCCCTCCCTCCCTCCCTCCCTCCCTCCTCCCTCCCTCCCTCCCTCCCTCCTCCCTCCCTTCCTTCCTCTCTCCTTCCATTCCTTCCTCTCCCTCTCTCTCTCTCTCTCTCTCTCTCTCTCTCTCTCTCTCTCTCTCTCTCCTCTCTCTCTCTGTATGTGTCTTCTGGTTTGGGTCAGGTATAAGATTCCATATCCTTCTACAATACCATGTCTGTCTGTCTGTTGTCATGCTCCCTGCCATAATAGTCATGGACTAACCCACTAAAACTGTATACCACAATAAATTTCTATAACTTGAATTGTTCATGATATTTTTATCAGATCAATCAAAAGGTAACCAAAACAGCAGTGCACACAATATACTGTGGAAGAGCATTTGAGTAATAATCACCCTCCCTGGAGGTGAAGTAGAGGCAAATTATGAAGGTTAGACACTGTACTAACCTTCATTGTTGTAAGTCAAGTTTGTCATTTAACATAAGGATGAAAACAACTAAAATTATAGAAATGACCTGATGAACAACAAAACAAACAAAAAACTCATGGAAGTCTGAGAAACAAAGTGGCTCTTTCTCCCCATCCTGAAAATACACTCTCCTCTTGCAGTCTTAGAAAGCTACCTATCTCCCTTGGCACTTCCTCTTGATATACTTGTGATATGATGGATAGAGAATGCCACATAAAAATAAATTGGATGGCAGTCACTCTTATTTTCTGTAATTCCTTGCTCTTCCTACAGAGTTTATAATAAACATCTGAATTATTTACAATAATCTACAAAGGCATTTTAATAGTGTGTATGATACAGGGAAGAGAGTGAAAAATGCCTTTGTTTCACTCTGACGGGGCCAATGAACCATGACGCAAATGATTGCTTGCCTCGTTTGTAATTATTCATGGTAAAGATCTTCATTCAGCAGCAGAAATTTTCTGGCTCTGGGTCCTAGTGACTATAGGAGCCTGAGAGTTTGCATGCTACAATCTCACTTGAGTACACACTGTACTGCACACCAAGTTGAGGAGATAAACTTCAGAGAAATGGATACAGACATTGCTATTATTGCCAGTTTTTAGAATAGCTAGTCCCAAAGAAAAAGAAAACATCTAGATTTCCCTCTTATCTTTTATTTAATCTCTCTTTCTCTCTGTCTCTCTGTCTGTCTGTGTGTGTGTCTCTCTTTCTTGTGTGTGTGTGTGTGTGTGTGTGTGTGTGTGTGTCGATGTGTCTGTGTGTGCACATACATGTGGAATCCATAAGCCAAAAGAGTTGATTCTCTCCTTTCACTGAGTATGTCCTGGGGATTAAGCTCAGGTGATCATACATGGCAACAAGAGCCTTCACTCACCGAGTCATCTTACCAGCCCAGGTTTTACTTCTTTTCTAATTGGAGAGAGATATGAAGAAGTTGCTCAGATTGTGTGACTGGTACTTGTGTCCAATTGTATTATTACAATGAGGGCATGTGCTGCTGGCCATCAACTTTTTGCTGTTGTTTTACTATATCTTTGGGTGTATAAAAATGTAGTCAAGAACCATCAGGTAGGGAGTCTGCATAGGACCAGCTTAGGTCGTTTGCACATATGATACAGTTGTGTGCTTGGTCTTACATGTGGGAGTCTTGGAAGTGGGAGTGAGGCAATCCCTAACACTTGAGCTGCTTTTTGGGGACCTGTTCCTAAAGCTGGGTTGTCTTCCACAGTCTTAATACAAGAAGAGTTTGTCTTACTTCATGCTTTGTTGGACCTATGGGAGACTTCTCCTTTCTGTACAGAGGTGAGGAGAGGTGGACTGGGCAGGGGGAGCAGAGGAAAGGTATGGTGGGAGGGAATGAGAGGAGGGAATTTTTTAAAAAAAGAATAGAAAAAGAGTGACTTTTGGAGACTATCTGACTGAAGTAAATATCTTTAAGATAATGTCAAGATTCCAGCCTTGGCTAACATGTGCAGTCTTGCTTATTTTGCTCATCAATTAGTTTCCATTCTGGTCCATCTACTTCCTTTTTTACTTTTTCTTTTTACTTATCCCAGGAGGTTTCCTTTGAGTATACCATTTTCCATTTTAGATTTGAACTTCCAATTTATCCAAGAAGCTGAGATTCTTTCTGTTCTCAGTGTCCTAGGAACAGATGACTGTCAGCATCCCCCAGGAAGGCAGAGTAAAATGAGGTAACTCAGTGACTTTCTATTAATTGATACTTGAGAATCACGTGAGATTTTTAAACAAAGTGAACAAGTTTTTTTGTTTTTGTTTTTTGTTTTTTGTTTTTTTGCCCAGACTAATGGGTTTATAATTTCTATGGGAGAAGCCTGGGAATTTGTTTTGTTTTGATTTATCAATAGGACTGAAAACCACAGGCCTACAAAATTTGAAAGTGAATATTAACCACAACTGCAATTTTACTGTGTCTAAATAAAGTAGACGAATTGACAATTGTCATTTCATAAAAAAATTACTAAAATATCAGCAAAGTGGGACATCTTTCCAGAACCTAACCTTGACCTTGGAACAATTGAGTTAGAATGTCTGATATATATTTTCTTTTTTAAGCAAGGATAAGGTAGAGGTCCTGCCACCTAAAATTTCTCCCTGATAATAAGCAGACAGACAAGGACAGTATGTTTGGATTTGAGGTCAGAAAGAGAGGTAAGGATGGCAAAAGGCAAAGAGTGAAGAGGTTGTGTGAGATACACATGAATTGAATGTGCACTTCAGGGAAAGTGTGCATAAGAAAAGCAATTATCTAAGTAAAGATGGCACTGAACCCCCATCAACATGGGGGGGAACTGAAAAATGGCTGTTGGGAGTTTTAAGGTATGCTGATTGGCTTAAACAACTGCCATAATTTATGACCACTGGTTGTATGTGGTGGGGGGAGAGGAGGGAATGGAAAACTGGCAGGGAACAAATGGGAAACAGAAAGAGAAAAGCAAAGTAGAGAAGGAAAGCCTGAGAGGGGTACAATGATACTCTTCTGGCATAAGCTTCATTCTTTTACAGAATGTTTTATTCTGAGCAGATATTGTAGTGTGGGATCCCCTTGTTATGGGCTGAAGCATCTGAAATAACAATTTTGTAGCATTCAAATGTGCTATTAAATGTTTCCACTGGAGATGAACAAAGGAGACATAAAAGCAGTTTATTTGAGAAATCCCAGCCAAGGGCACACGCCTGGGCTATGGAGATGCACTGAAGTGGTGCAGAAAGGCTGTGTGGAGAGGTAAGGGACCCAATAGTACATCATAAGTTGCAAGGTTACAAGCACCCAATGGACTCTATGGAAACCCACATGAAACCAGGAGGACTTCTGATGCCACTTGCACTTGGTCTTTGATGTTTTTAGCTGAAATTGACAATGTTGCTTAACAATTGGAAAAGAACCACAAGGGGGTATTTAGCAATGTATTTAGGCTGCATCTTTGTTTCCGTCAGTGTTTTATATTTTCCTTTGTAATTAATGTTTACTTATTTAGTTTAGTAATCTACCTCCCACTGCAAACAAGTCCTCATGCTCTGCCTCCATATGCTCAGGTGAAATCTCATGGCCAGTCGCACTTGGGCAGTATGAATAAAAAGCAAGTGACTATAAAGAAGTATTCATTTTAATTAAAAAAGATCATGCAGAGGCTTACAATGTGTAAAACAAAGGGATGAAGGAATAAAAAAATGGAACATGATGTATCTGCTCCTTCCCCAAAGGCTTCTGGGATACCTACTGTATCTTTGCCCCTGGGATGCATTCTATAATTATTATTCAATAAAATTCTTATAATAAGCTGATGGGAAAGAAACATGATTTGTTATATACAGATTAAAAACCCCAAGGCATTATTATTCAGACTATAAAACTCATGTGTTTTCAATTATGTTAAATTTTGATGAGCATCTATGATGTGCTAAGTACATTTTACATTACACATGCTTTCTTAATTAATTATGTAAAATTGTCTGTAAGACTAACCAGCTCATTGATGAAGGAAATGAGGCACAGACAGAATAAATAACTTCACAGTCATTGAACAGCAATTAAATCTAAGACTGTCTGACCTCAAACCCCATGCTTTTTGCACCACCATTTGTCCAATTGGATGTCAGAGGAAGCAATCAGGTAGCAGATGAAGGAATAGGGATGGAGAACAAAGATAGTTTGAGAATGCAAAGTGACACATTCACATTTCTATTGCAGACATCTGTGTCATGTTCTGCACATCATTTTGAAATCACCCATAGCTCTTATTTGGAGAATGGACATTATATTGCATTCATGAGAAACGTGGCCTCCAATTATTGAAATCAATACAAATGTAGACTGTGCATGACCCAGAATCTTTGCAAATAAAGTAATAGGAAAGACACTGCCTTGCTTTCTATGGTTTTTACCTACACATATTTTAAATATTCAAGTGAACTTGTTTTGAAATGCAAAGAAAATGCTAATTAAATGAGTGGGAGCTTCAAGTTAGCCATTCTTACATTTGTCTATGGGCTGATATTAGACTTCAATTTTTTTACCAGACATTTATGTGAAAGAAATGGATAGCATAGAAAAGCAGAGAAATATGTGTTGAAGTCCATATGTGAGTTCAGACCCTTAAGGTGTTAGATCGGACTTGCTGTATATAAAAATTAAAATGACCCATGGCTATAACATCTAATATGCATAAAGCAATTGCAATCATTATTGGTCTTAAGATAGGAAGAAGAGCCTGGCCTAGTTGTCATCAGAGAAGCCTCATAAGCAAATGATGGAAGCAGATGTAGAGATCCACATTCAAATATTAGGAAGATTTCAAGAATCCTGCAGAGGAGAAGTAAAGAGTGTAAGAGACAGAGGAATCAAGGACACCATGGAAAGACAATTAACCTGGGTTCACAGGGGCTGGCAGAGACTGAACGAGCCACCAGGGAGCCTGCATGAGATGGACCTAGGGAGTCTGCACATGTTAAAGTTGTGAAAATTGGTCCAATTTTAGGAGTCTTAGCAGGGCTGTCTCTGATTTTTTTCCAGGTAATTGGGAGCCTACTCCTCATACTGGGTTGCCTTGCCCAGGCTTAATACATGGGAAAGTGCTTAGTCTTACTGCAAGTTGATATACCATGTCTTATTGATATCCATAGGAGATATGGCCTTTCTTGGATAGAGATGGAAAAGGAAGAATTGGGGGGAGAGGGGTGATGGAGAGGGACTGAAAAAGGTGGATTGGGAGGAGGCTGCTGCCAAGATGTAACATAAATAGATGAGTAAAAAAAGAGGTTTTCATTTGATCACAGAAAAAAAAAGATAGGAAGAACATTATGCCTGTGTTTCAGAAAATGTGTATAAAGCACTCTAGAAATAAAAGACTCTTTTGTAAAATATTTTTATTTAAATTAGAAACATGCAGGCTTCAAATGTCACTCTTAGCTCCCTCTCCCACCACTCCTCCCTTGTCCCTCCATCATCTGCCCCCCAGTGCCCCCAGCCCAATCCCCACATCATTCCCCAGAGAGGGTGAGGCCCTCCTTGGTGGGATCTCCAGAGTCTGTCATTTCATCAAGAGCAGGACCTATGAGTCCAGGCTGAGAGAGCTTCCCTCCATGTGGAGTGGGCTCCCAAAGCTCATTCATATGCCATGGTAAACACTGATCTACTACCCAAGGCCCCAGAGATTAATGAGGCTTCCTCACTGACACTACATTCATGGAATCTGGATCAGTCCCCTGTTGGCCTCTCAGACATCATTCTGGGGTTCAAGAGATCCATCTTGTCCAGTCAGCTGTCTTTGTGGGTTTCACCAGCATGGTCTTGACCACTTTGCTCATCACTCCTCCATCTCTGTCACTGGGTTCCACGAGGTCAGTTCAGTGTTAAGCTGTGAGTACCTGTCTCTGCTTCCATCAGTCACTGGATGAAGGTTCTAGGATGGCATATAAGGTCGTCATCAACCTTATCTTTAGGTATGGGCTATTTATATAGTCTCTCCGCTATTGCATAGTTTTCCAGTTGGTTTTATCCTTGGACATCTCTGGAAATCTCACTAGTGTCAGCTCTCTCCTCAAGCCTGTAATGACTCAATCTATTGTGGTATCTCTCATCCTGCTCTCCTCTATTCTTACCCCAACTCAACCTTCCTGCTTCCCCATGTCTTCCTCTCCCCTCCTCTTATTCCCCTCTCTTTTTCCTGGTTCCCTCTCCCCTCCTTTCATGTTCCCAATCTGCTTAGGAAATGTTGCCTCATTCCACTTCTCTGGGGTATAATGCATATTTCTTGGCAACCTCCCTGCTACCACACTCATGGTCCCCAGGATTTTAGGCTGACACTACCCTGAACAATGTCTAAAATCCATAAATATGTGAGTACATACCATGTTTGTCTTTTTGTGTCTGGGTTACCTCACTCAGGATGGTTTCATCTAGTGCCATCCATTTGCCTGCTAATTTCAAGATTCTTTTTTTTCAGTTGATTAGTACTCCATTGTGTAAATAGACCACATTTTCTCTATCCACTCTTCAGTTGTGGGGTGACTAGGTTGCCATCAGGATCTAACTATTACAAATACTGCTGCTATGAACATAGTGAAATGGATATCTTTGTTGTATGAATGAGCATCTTTTGGGTATATGCCTATGAGTGAAATTGCTGGGTCTTATGGTAGACTGATTCCCATTTTCCTGAGGAATCTCCATACTGATTTCCAAAGTGGCTGTACAAGTTTGCACTCCCACCAGCAATGGACAAATGTTCCCCTTTCTCCACATCCTCTCCAGCATAAGCTCTCATTGGTGTTTTAGATTTTAGCCATTCTGACACGAGTAAGATGATATCTCAGGGTTGCTTTGATTTGCATTTCCCTAATGGCTAAGAATGTTGAAAACTTTCTTAGGTGTCTCTCAGCCATTTTAGACTCCTCTACTGAGAATTCAATATTTAGTTCAGTCCTCCACTTTTTAATTGGGTCCTTTGGAGTTTTGGAGAGGAGCTTCTTGAGTTCTATGTAAACTTTAGAGATTAGACCTCTGTCAGATGTGAGGCTAGTGATTATCTTTTCCCAATCTGTGGGTTGCCTTTTTCCCTTGCTGAATGTGACCTCTGCCTTATAGTTACACAGTTTCTGGTGGTCCCATTTATTAATTGTGGATCTCAGTGTTTGTGCTACTGCAGTTATGTTCAGGAAGCAGTCTCTTGTACCAATTCTTTCAAGGGTACCTCCCACTTTCTCTTATAAAGGTTCAGTATGGCTGGATTTATGTTGAGGTCTTTGATCCATTTGAACTTAAGTCTTGTGCATGGTGATATACATGGATCTATCTGCCATCTTCTACATGCCAATATCCAGTTATGTCAGCACCATTTGTTGAAGATGCTATCTTTTTTCCATTGTATAATTTTAGCTTCTTTGTTGAAAATCAGCTGTTCATAGGTTGTGGAATAATCATAGGGTGTTCAATTCGATTCCATTGGTCTACCTATCTATTTTTGTGCCAATACCAAGCTACTTTCAAAACTATAGCTCTGTAATAGAGCTTGCAGTCAGGAATGATGATGCCTCCAGATGTTGCTTTGTTGAGTAGGGTTGTCTTGGCTATCCTGGGTTTTTTGTTTTTGCATGTAAAGTTGAGAATTATTCTTTCAAGATCTGTGAAGAATTGTGCTGGAATTTTGATGGGGATTGCACTGAGTCTGTAGACTGCTTTTGGCAGGATTGGCCATTTTTACTACATTGAAACTACCCATCCAAGAGCACAGGAGATCTTTCCATTTTCTGGTGTCTTCTTTAATTTCTTTCTTTAAAGACTCAAAGTTCTTGAGATACAGGCCCTTCACTTCTTTGGTTAGTGTTACCCCAAGGTATTTTATGTTGTGTGTGGCAATTGTAAAGGGTGGTGTTTCTCTGATTTCTTTCTCAGCCCTCTTATCATCTGTATATACTAGGACTACTGATTTTCTTGAGTTGATCCTGTATCCTGCCACTATGCTGAAGGTGTTAATCAGCTGTAAGACTTCACTGGTAGAGTTCTTTAGGTCACTTATGTACACTATCATAACATCTGCAAATAGTGAAAGTTTTACCTCTTCCTTTTTAATTTATATCCCCTTGATCTCCATTTGTTTTCATATTGCTCTAGCTAGAAATTTGAGTACAATACTGAAGAGGTATGAGGAGAGGGGATAGCCTTTTCTTTGTTCCTGATTTTAGATGAATTGCCTTGAGTTTCTCTCCATTCAGTTTGATGTTGGCTGTTGGTTGGATGTATATAGCTTTTATTATGTTTAGGTATGCTCCTGTTATCCCAGATATCTCCAAGACCTTTACCATGAATGTATGGTAGATTTTGTCACTTTTTCTGCATCTAGTGAGATGATCTTTCATGTGACTTAGTTTCTCAGGTTGTTTATATGGTAGATTACATTGAGTTTGGATAAAGGTTTGCCTATCTTGTTGATTTTCTCAAAGAACCAAGTCTATGTTACATTGATTTTTTGTATCATTTTCTTTGTTTCTTCTTTATTAATTTCAGTCCTCAATTTGATTATTTCCTGGCCTCTAATGTTCCTGGATGAATTTGCTGATTTTTGTTCTAGAGCTTTCAGTTGTGCTGTTAACTCTGTAGTGTGACTATTCTCTAGTTTCTTCATGTGGGCACTTAGTGCATGAACTTTCCTCTTAGCACTGTTTTCAAAGTGTCCCATGAGTCTGGGTATGTTATGTCTCCATTCTGATTGAATTCTAGGAAGTCTTTAATTTCTTTTTCTTTATTTCTTCTTTGACCCAGGAGTGGTGCAATTGCACATTATTCAGTTTCCATGAGTTTGTAGGGTTTCTACAATTTGTGTTGTTGTTGAATTCTAACCTTAAAGCATGGTGATCTGATAAGATACATGGAGTTATTCCAACTTTTTGTACCTGTTGAGGTTTGCTATGTTGTCAAGTATGTGGTCAGTTTTTAAGAAGGTTCAATGTGGTGCTGAGAAGTAGGCATATTCTTTTGTGTTTGGATGGAATGTTCTATATATGTCTGTCAAACCCAATTGGGTCATAATCTCTATTAGTTCCTTTGTCTCATTGTTAAGTTTCTGTCTTGTAGTTCTGTCTAGTGGTGACAGTGAGGTGTTGAAGTCTCCCACTATCAGTGTGTGAGGTTTTATGTGTGGTTTGAGTTTTAGTAATGTTTCTTTTACAAATGTGTTTGGGGTATACATGTTCAGAATGAAGAATTCTTGGTGGATTTTTCCTGTGATGAGTATGAAATGACCTCCTTCATTTCTTTGGATTGATTTCACTGTAAAGTCTAGTTTGTTAATGTTAGAATTGCTACCCCTGCTTGTTTCTTGAGTCCATTTGATTGAGAAATCTTTTCCCAACCCTTAACTCTGAGGTAACATTTGTTTTTGAAGCTTAGATGTTTCTTGTATGCAGGAGAAGGATGGATTCTGTTGTCCCGCGCTACCGTCTCGCCAGCAAGAACGACGCAGAACACTCGGATCCTTCTGCAGTAAAGCTTTAATGCATCTTGAGAGATAGATGATCAGCTTCTTAGAGGGAGACCCCAAGCTAAGAAACCCAGCCCCTTATATAAGCCTAGGAGCTCCGAGTGAGACGTGTAGAGCCGGGATTGGTGGTTTGCACATCACCCCAGATGACGCCACGGGAGAGGCACACCTTAAACGGTTAACTCCAACTGACAGCAGATGTCAGCGCCATCTTCTAACGGCAATAGCGATAGCGAGGGCGGCTCCTCACATCTCCCCCTATTCATTTATTTTTGAAGCAATAGGACACCCACAACTTTGGAGTGGAGATAGAGGTCAAATCCCCATGTGCAAATTCGGAACATGTACAAAGCTCCTCTCCAGGGTCTTATCCCCAGAGAGAGCCCTGACCAGTCCGATGTCGTTTTTCTGGGGGAAGGAGATCATGACATAGAACCTTCATGCAAGATGACTTATCTCCCAGGAGAAAGTCGTTATACCGCAGACCTCTCCGGTGCAGTGCTTAGCCTTGCAACTCCTTGGGCTGCTGAAGCCTACCCACTCTATCCCGTGCAATGAGACTAGCCTCGTGGGGTGCAAGAGCTGGGAGGCCAGCGACCTATTGCTTTAACATGGTTAACCAAATGTCAGGGGAGGCTCCGTGTTCTAAGGCAGCAAGTGCTTGTGCCACCACCACTTTGTCTCTTTTGTTTGGGCTCTGAGCTTACACACCATCCAAAGCATCAACACTATTCCACAGCAGAGAACTAGGCTAAATGATCCTACCCCCACCCATTCCTTAAAATAAGAAAATGCAGATGAAATCCAGGAGGAGAGGCCTTCCATCAGAGAAAGATCCAGATGCGTCGAATTCACTTGCAGGATCGCCATTCTCAACTCACGGAGTGTCTGCTCAAACTCAAAAGTCCAATTCTGTAATAAATGTTGAGACAGAGCTTGTGACAGGTTAGCTGCTCTTGTAAAATTCTCATATTGTACTGAAGTGACACAAAGGCCAGGCAACTTTTGTTCACATCCCAATTGGGCCATCTGCCACAATATATCCAATTGTTCCTGAACCAAATTAATCTGTTGGTTTACCAACATCAGGCCTCCTTGTATCTGAGAATTGGCAGTGGCCTGTTTATCTAGGACCATGGTCACAGTGGCCTATAGTTCATTAATGGTTTGAGTTGTCTGCACAGTGGCAGAAAGTGCAAGGGCCGAGGTGGTAACCGAAGCAGTAACCGCGGCGGTGGCTATCAGGCCCACAATAATAGCAGAGATCCCAAAAATCTCGCTTTTCCCTAAACAAACTCAAATTACTTGGCGTCTCAACAGGAACTGGAACAAATCGAGGCATGCACATTACCAAAGCAAAAGGGTGCTTAATAGCATCCCAGCATAATGCATAAAAACAATTCTAAGCAGAGCAATTTATTTCTTTCTGATTCTTACCTAAGGTATCATTACTCACAACCCAAAGAAAGGGCAGCCAAACACAAATTGGAGCAGCTGAATAATTAGTTCTCTTAAAAGGGGTATACTTAACATTGGAGGAGGACCAATCAGATGATCCATAGCTCTGTCCCTCACTCAGACTGTTGCCTAATGCCCCTTTCCAATCAAAAGTAATCTGTCCCTTCTCACTATCATAGGAGAAAGATCAGTACAGCTTCCATTAATTCAAAAGGATTAGCATTAGATCTTTCTGGATCCATATGAATAAAATTATCCTTTAATGAAGAAATCACAGTAAAGCACAAGCTTCCTACTAATGACAAGGTTCTCTCATCCTGAAAACTCTGTATCTGAGGATCTAAAGGCAAAAAGGCAAGCCCCAACTCTCTATTAGTTGTGAAAAATCTAGGGAACACCTGGGCATTCTGCATCACTGGCATACTAGGAACCATCATCCCGAGTAGGAGAGTCTTCATCACCCACTTGGCCTCCATCCTTCTTATTCTGGAGTTGTGAAGGAGCTCTTCGAGTGAGTCTTTCAGGGATCCACAGGGGGTTTTCTTCCTCCTGTGGAAAAACACACACAGCTCCCCTGGATCTTATAAGAATAGGATCCGGGCCTTTCCAGAGATCAGTCAAGACATCTTTCCATTTTACCATTTCTTTTGGCCTATCAGGCTCTAAACTGTGGCGATCGGCCGCAGTGTGGCCTTGGGCATCAGAGTTCAAGAAATTAAGTGTAAAAAGTGCCATGGATACAGCAACTCTTGGTACCGAGGGTAGAACATCCTCAATACTCCCCTTTTGTTTAATCAGATATGATTTGAGTGTACGATGGGCACGTTCCACAATGCCCTGTCCTTGAGGGTTATAAGGTAGGCCAGTTAGATGGGTAACATCCATTTGCCGACAAAACTGTCGGAATTTTTGAGAGGTATATGCTGGTCCATTGTCTGTTTTTAAAATTCTGGGTTTTCCCCAAGCACTCCAGGCCTCAAGGCAATGTTGAATCACATATGAGGCCTTATCCCCTGTTAGGGGTGTGGCGAACATTACGCCAGAACAGGTGTCAACAGAAACATGAACATATTGAAGCCTTCCAAAAGAGGGAATATGAGTAACATCCATCTGCCACATCTGCAATGGTCTAATGCCACGTGGGTTTATTCCCATGTGGGGAGTAGGTAAGAATTCGCAGCAATTCTGGCATTGAGTAACAATTTCCCTAGCCTCTTTCCTGGATAGAGCAAAACGACGGCGCAAGGTCTCAGCCGTCACATGAAAGCGCTTATGGAATTCTTTTGCTGCTTGTGCATGGGTAGACAAGGCAGCGGCCACCAGCTTTGTAGCCTTGTCCGCTAAGTCATTCCCTAAGGACATGGGACCTGGGAGTCCAGAATGTGCTCGGACATGGGTAATGAAAACAGGAAATCTCCTATTTAACAAGGCAGCTTGTATCTTTTGAAAGATGTTAGCAACTCTGCTGGAGGATCTTATTATTCCAGCTATCTCAAGGAGATTAACTGCATTAACCACATAAGAGGAATCTGATACAATATTGAGGGGTCCTGGAAAAGCCTCAAGAACCTCCAGTACTATCAGACATTCTACAACTTGAGGTGAAGTTTCATTATATTGTTTAGATATAACCCTATCCTTGACCACATAAGCTCCCATACCAGTTTTTGATCCATCAGTGTACACCACAGTCCCATCTGGGAGTGGGTCTTTAGCTGTCACTTGTGGAAACACTATAGCCTGGTTTAGGGCAAACTGTAAAATTGGATGCTTTGGAAAATGATTATCAATTTGTCCTGAAAAGGAAGTAACTAAAACTGCCCAATCACTAGATGTGGCTGCCAAGGTCTGAACTTGTGCAGCAGTATAAGGCACAATCAAGGAATCAGGATCCCTGCCAAAATGTGTAACAGCTGCTTTTATTCCGCGAAGCGCGAGCTGTGCAACAGCATCAGGGTACCAGTCAATAATCTTAGCAGGGGAAGCATTTGGATGAATCCAAAGTAATGGTCCATGTTGCCACAGGACTGCAGTTGGCAATTGAGCTGTCTTAAAAACACACAGATTAAAAGGTAGTGACTCCTCAATACGTTGTAATTGTGCTTCCTGTAAGGCCTCTTCCACCATCTGTAAGGCTCGGTGGGCGGCAGGGGTAAATTTTCTGGGTGAGGAGATATGAGGCTCACCCTCCAGGAGATCGAAGAGGGGTTTTAGATCAGCAGATGGAATTTTTAAAAAGGGCCTCAACCAATTTATATCTCCCAGAAGTTTCTGAAAATCATTTAATGTTTGTAAGTGGTCTTTGCGAATTTCTATTTTCTGAGGAACTATATTTTTGGGAGTAATCATTGAGCCCAAAAAGAGGCCTGTATCTGCAATTTGAACCTTTTCTGAGGCAATCTCTAATCCCCACTGTTTTAATTCAGCCACCAGCATGGGGAAAGCCTTTTGTAAAACATCTAACTCTTTGTGACAAATAAGAATATCGTCCATATAATGGATAACGATTAAAGATGTAAATTGCTTCCTAATTGGCTCCAAAGCCTCCTGCACATACAGCTGACATATTGTTGGGCTATTGGCCATGCCTTGCGGCAGTACCTTCCACTGAAATCTCTTGTCTGGTTCCATATGATTAAGAGAAGGGATAGTGAAGGCAAACCTTGGTCTATCCCATGGGTAAAGTGGAATAGAGAAGAAACAATCCTTAATATCTATAATAATAAGCTTCCAATCTTGAGGAAGTGCAGAAAGCAAAGGAAGGCCTCTTTGAACAGGGCCAAAAAGATGCATCTGATTGTTAATGGCCCGCAGGTCATGGAGTAATCTCCACTTCCCAGATTTCTTCTTAATAACAAAAATTGGTGTATTCCATGGGGAGGTAGAAGGCTCTAGATGCCCCAGCCGTTCCTGTTCTTGCACTAATCTTGTGACAGCCTCTAATTTTTCAGAGGATAGAGGCCATTGAGAGACCCATAACGGCTCCTCTGTTTTCCATGGTATGGGTCGTGAAGCCTCAACGGCCCCTAAATAAAACCCAGTCCTTTTCTACCCTGATTTCCATGTTGCGTAATGGGTTTTATTCTGCCTTGTTCTTGCCTACCCAAGCCTCTACCGTTTGTATACCCCATCTTTGCCATAATGGCTGATGCCTGGGGGAGTATTCATTAGTTAGGGTCATGCCCATGGCTTGTAACACATCCCGTCCCCATAAATTTACAGGGAGTGGCAACACATAGGGGGTAAAACATCCCTGTTTGCCCTCAGCATTCCGCCAGGTTAAGGCTGAGGCACTGATGGCAGGAGAGGACTGGTATCCAAGACCTTGTAGAGAATGAGATGAAACAACAGTGGGCCAAGACTTCGGCCACCAATGGAGTGAAATAATGCTTTTGTCTGCTCCCGTATCCATTATCCCTTCAAATTCTTTTCCATTAATTAACAATTTTATTGTAGGTCTCTCATTTAGGGGTATAGCCAGATAGGCTGAATCACTTCCAGAAGATCCCATAGCCCTTTTTTGTAAAGTGTAGGTTTCTCCATCCCCGAGGGAGGGCAGCAACACCAGTTGTGCAATTCTATCTCCCTGCTTTATAGAAAATACACCCCGAGGGCTAGAACAGAGAACTTGAATCTCCTCTTTATGATACGGGTCAACAATTCCAGGATATATAATGAGTCCCTGTAAAGTTAAGGAGCCACGGCCCAGAATAAGCCCAATGGTGGCAGGGGGCAAAGGTCCAGGGGATTGGACTGGGACCGGTTGAACATTCATTTGGGGCATGAGTAAGAAGTCGGAGGCGGCACGCAAGTCCATTCCGGGGGTTCCTCGGAAACCTCTACTTCCTCTTGATTGCTTTTCTGAAATTGGTTCCCATATTTCTGAGGGCCCTGGGACCATGGGCCCCGTGACCCGTTTTTTGATTGGGGTACCTTGGGTTCTTCAATAGGGGGCAGAAGCCTCCCTTTTACATCCCGGACTGACCTGCATTCGCTAGCCCTATGATAACCTTTACCACAACGATGGCAAAGCTTCGATTCTCTTGTTCTTTCAGGGGCTTGACAATCTTTCTTAAGGTGCCCCATTCTCCCACAATTAAAACAAGCTTTTCGACTAGATAAATCTCTACGCCTGTGCATTTGTAAAATGGCGGCAGCTAGTCCTGCATTGGTTAGGGGTTCCCCCCAGCTCCCTGCACACTCTGAGCCAATCTTGTAAACCTTTGCTTTTGCGAGGGCGATAGCCGCTCGACATTCCTGGGTTGCTTGTTCATAGACAAGTTGCTCAATCAGGGGCATAGCTTGTTCTGAATCACCAAAGATGCGACTGGCGGCCTCTGTCATTCTGGCCACAAAGTCTGAAAATGGCTCTTGGGGTCCTTGGACAATCTTTGTAAGGTGTCCACTGGACTCTCCCCTTTTTGTGAGGGCCTTCCATGCTTTAATAGCGGCGGCCGACACCTGACCATAGACACCCCAGATGTAGTTGGTTTGATTAAGGGCATGTTGACCCTGACCTGTCAGCATTTCAAATGTCCACTGCCTCTGATTCTCATCTTCAGCCGTGGCATTAACTCTAGCTTGTGCCTGGGCTGCATCATACCAGAGAGCCTTCCATTCCATGTATTGTCCCATGTTGGGAAGCACTGCTTTCACTGTCGTCTGCCAGTCAGTGGGAGTCATGGCAAAATTAGCAAGCCTTTCCACCTGTAATGTGGTAAAGTTAGCATTGACCCCATAATTACGAACGGATTCGGCCAATTCTTTGATTTGATTGTAATCTACAGGGGTATGTACTCTTCCGCCTTCCACATTCTCGAATACTGGAAAAGCTACTTGTATTTTTCTCCGTTCCTCTAAAGGTAAAAAGGAGTCAGTACCAGTATTCAGCCGAAGCTCATACTGCGGAGGCGCTGAGGGGCGTGAGCCCGCCGGATTTATAGGCGGTGGCCTCACATTCATTTTTGTTTTCAGTGGCCGGTGTCTATCAGGGTGATATCTTTCTTCCTCATACCGTGCCACCTCCTCCTCTAGACCACCTTCTTCGCTAGAATACAGAGTGTCAGAATCAGAATTATCTAGCTCCAAGGCTTCTAGCTCTACTGTAGGGTATAGACTAGATTCTGGCTTTTTCTTTTTCTTAGATTTGTTAGGGGTGAATGATCACTCCCTTCTCTCTCTCCCCCTTTCTTAACTTCTTGGGGAGGGCCTTTTTTCTTAGACATGTCTTTCCTTTTGCGAGCTCCCATTCTCTCACTCCGTTCAGTTTCTGACATGCTATCCTGAACTTCCTCTAAGGTTCCCTGACTTTCTATTATAGCAGGGTGACAGGCCTCATCCTCCAAGCAGTTTTTAACTAGCTTCCAAATGGCTTTGGTACCTAAGTGGAGATCTCCTTCTGCATGCTTCCTGTCTAGTTCTTTACCTAGCTTGTTCCATGAGGCCACAGTGAGGGACCCGGAACAAGCATACCATGGTGCCACTCTATCTACCTCCTTCACAAAATTTTGAAGTGTTCATGGTGCAATTTTAAGATCTCTTTGTTTTAGCACAGTCTGTAGGGCAGTAACCACTGACTGTGACAACCCCATCGCGCTAGCGGCTTATCTAAAAAACGGCGCTCAACTCCGTTACCAGACTGACAGCACCAGACTGACAGCACCAGACTGACAGCACCAGACTGACAGCACCGTTCTGTCAGCACCAGCCACGATGAAGGAGAAGGACAAACAGGACTATCACCAAAGCCTCCACTGACCCGTCCCACGGTGATGACAAACTAAGGCCAAAGTCGAGAAAGGGGGTATTCAGGATAAAGCATACCTCTCTGAACTTACGTCCCTGCAGTTCTGAATCCGCCCCGTCTTCCGAGGGGTCTCCCGCGGCGCCGGCGATGTTGAAGAGTTCCCGGGTTTCGGCACCAGATGTCCCGCGCTATCATCTCGCCAGCAAGAACGACGCAGAACACTCGGATCCTTCTGCAGTAAAGCTTTAATGCATCTTGAGAGATAGATGATCAGCTTCTTAGAGGGAGACCCCAAGCTAAGAAACCCAGCCCCTTATATAAGCCTAGGAGCTCCGAGTGAGACGTGTAGAGCCGGGATTGGTGGTTTGCACATCACCCCAGATGACGCCACGGGAGAGGCACAGCTTAAACGGTTAACTCCAACTGACAGCAGATGTCAGCGCCATCTTCTAACGGTTAACTCCAACTGACAGCAGATGTCAGCGCCATCTTCTAACGGCAATAGCGATAGCGAGGGCGGCTCCTCACATTCTGTCTTCGAATCCATTCTGTTAGCTTGTGGCTTTTTATGGGCGAGATAAGACTATTAATATTGAGGGATATTTAACGACCTTTGATTGTTCATTTTTGTTTGTTTTGGAATTGTTGTTCTTGGTGGAAATGTATGAGGATTTCCACCCCTTTTCTCTTTTGGGTGTGGGTAAAGTGGGATTATCTATTGCCTATGTTTTTCTGGTTATAGTTAACTTCTTTCGATCAGAGTTTTCCTTCCAGATCTTTCTGTAGGGCTGGGTTAGTGGATATGTATTGTTTAAACGTGGTTTTGTCATGGAATGTCTTGTTTCCTCCATCTATATTGATTGAAAGCTTTGCTGGGTATAGAAGTCTGGGCTGGTGTCCTTGGTCTCTTAATGTTGATAGAATATCTATCCAGGACCTTCTGGCTTTCAGAGTTTCCATGAAGAAGTTAGGTGTAATTCTCATTAGGTTTCTCTTTATATGTTATTTGACCTTTTTCCTTAGCTACTCTAAGTATTCTTTCTTTATTCTGTATGCTTGGTGTCTTGATTATTATGTGGTGAGGGGTATTTTTTTGTGATACACCCTATTTGGTGTTCTGTAAGTTTCTTGTACCTTCATTGGCATGTCTTCCTTTAGGTTGGAAAAGTTTCTTCTATGATTTTGTGGAATATGTTCCCTGTCCCTTTGAATTGGGTGTCTTTACCTTCTTCTATACTGGTTATTCTTAGGTTTGGTCTTTTCACGGCATCCCATATTTACTGGATATTTTGTGTTACAGATTTGTTGGACTTAAGATTTTCTTTGGTTGATGAATCTATTTCTCCTGGTGTGTCTTCAACACCTGAGATTCTCTCTTCCATCTAGTGTATTCTGTTAGGTATGCTTGCATCTGTAGTACCTGACTGTTTCCTCAGTTTTTCTGTTTCCAGCATTCCTTCAGACTGCTTTTTTTTATTTTCCCCATGTCAGCTTTCAACCCTTGCACTGTTTGAATAGTTTCTTGCAATTTTTGCTTCATGTTTTCCTCCCTTTCTTGTATTTATAGGATTTTTTTAGTTTGTTTTTTCTTCCATTTCTTTAAAGAATTTTCTCACATCCTCTTTGAGGGCCTCTATCATTTTCATGAAGTTGTTTTAAGGCCATTCCCTTCTGCTTCATCCTCATTGGGGTTTCAGGTCTTGCTGGTGTAGAATCTCTAGAGTCTGGTGATGTCATATTTGTTTTTCTGTTGCTGAGTGTGTTCTTATATTGCCTCTTTACCATCACTTCTTGCAGAGGGTGTAGAAAGAGTCTCTTCCTCTCCTTGTGGATAGGTGACCAGAGTTCCCTTTTGGTGTGTGCAAGCAAATCCAATACTCTCTGCCCTGTGCCCTAATTGTGGGCCAGTGTTGACTGGCTCTCTCTGCAGGCTCCTGGTCACTTGGTCATCCTTCTGGGGGTGAGTTGACCTGAATGTGGTCCACAGGCCAGGAGATCTGAGAGAGGGCAAACAGGAGGAATTCTGGTTTATGATTGAAATAAAAGACTCTTAATGTAACTTGGAAGGTGGAAAGTTGTATTATTGAGCCACAGAAACAATTGTAAGCAGCAAACAAACAAACAAGCAAACAAAAAACTGGAGACAAATTTAAATAATAGTATTAAGTTAAATTTCAAGAGATTATATCTTTTTATATCATCTATGAATGATAAATGGAATTTTAATAGATAGCCATGCAAAGGGGATAGGAGAAACTGTATTTATGTAGCTAATAATGTGTTATTCAGAAGCAATACTTGCTGGCAAGTTTCTATTGATTTTGAGTTGTGCAAGAGGCTGTATGGTTGTTACATCTTTAGAAGGCCATATGTCCCCAAAGGTAAAGCAATAAAAAATGGATAGAACTGGAAGAAGCCATCCTGAGTGAGGTAACCCAGTAACAAAAAGACAAACATGGTATGTACTCACTCATCTATGGATTTTAGACATGAATAAGGATAGTGCCTGTCTGCACTTCCACTGACAGAGAGTCTGGGAAACAGGGAAGAACCTAAGAGATATGCATGCTACCCAAGAGAAGAGGAATGAGGCAAGATCCTCTGAACAGATGGGGAACGCGGCGAGGGGTGGGGGAGAGTGGGAGCTGGGAAGAAGAGAGGGGGAGAAGAGGAAGAGAGAGTCGGTCATGGGGGAACAGGAAGGTTGAGTGGGGGGGGGTAAAAATAGGGGGAGGAGAGAATCATAGGTTAGAAGACAGATCAGGCACCAGTGTGACCTCTAGTGATCTAAAGGGATGACACCAATTGGCAAGCTAAGTAATAGTGGAGAGACCACCTTGAATGACCATTCCTGATAATGAACTTGATGTCTATAACCATTCTGGAGCCTTCATCCAGTGACTGATGGAAGCAGAGGCCAACACCCACAGTTAAGCACTGAACTGAACCCAAGGAACCCAGTGACAGAGAGAGAGGAGCGATGAGCAAATTGGCAAAGAATGGGCTGGCAAAACCAGCAGAGTCCGCTAATCTGAACAGGGGAGAGATCTTGGACCCCAGACCGACAGCTGGGAGGCCAGCATGGGACTGATCCAGACTCCTGAATGTGAGAGCCAGTGAGGAGACCTGGGCAACCTATGGGGCCCTGAGCAGTGGATCAGTGTTTATCCCTGGCATACAAACAGACATCGTGTGTCCATAACACAAAGAGGGATTCTCTCTCAGCCTGGACTCTTAGGGGAGTGCCTGGACCCTACCCTGATTGAAATGACAGACTCTAGATATCCCCTATGTGGAAGGAATTGGCAATAGGGTGGGAGGCTGGGGGGGCTGGTGGGGGAGTGCGGGAGGAGGGGAGGGAGAGGGAACTGGGATTGACATGTAAAACAAACTATTTAAAATTAAAATAATAAAAAAGAAAAAAACCTGGAGACTAGAGATAAATGGATGAATTTGATAAGTTTAAACATGAGAGTGATAATTTGCCAAAAATGATTAGAAGGATGGGAGCCAGAAAAAGTTGTAATAGAGTATTGTTTGTAAAGTTGTATGATACTGTTTGAATGCTGGAACCTATAAGTTACTATTGTTATAATCAATTGTCTTGAACTGTTTGCTTTGAGTTTACCCAAAAGCAAGGTATTTTTGGCAAGGAAATGACATTCTTAATGCTATTCTTGGATAGAAAACAAACTTGCAAATATGCTCCAAAAAACTCTGGAGTAATGGGGTTCCTCAAACACAAATCCCAGAAATGCATGCATAAAAAGTTCACTTCAGGGCATTCTTAACCTAGTTAGATCAAATAAAACAAGGAATGTAGAGGCAGATGATGTGGTTAAGCAACAACTTGCTTTCAAACAAGTTTATTTTTTACAACTACCAAATATGTCAAATATTCCCAACAGAAATATATTTTGTACATGATTTATGAATTTTAGTTATTTATTAAATTTATTCTTCCCTTCCGTTGTATCACAAGCATATTTTTCCTTTTCCTCTCCTCCTAGTCCCTCCCATCAACATTCCCTCCATCCACTCTTCTTCCTTTCCCTTTGAAAAATGGCAGGCTTCCCAGGAATATCAACCAAACATGTCATATCAAACTATAGTAAACCTAGACATGTACGCACTTATTAAGGCTGGACAAGGCAACACGGTAGGAGGAAAGTGGTACCAAAAGCATGCAAAAGAGTCAGAGACAGCCCTTTTCCCACACTTAGTAATCCATAAGAAAATCAAGTTATGCAACTATAACCTACGAAGACTTGTACAGGCCCCCTGATTGTTAGTTGAGTCTATGTAAGCCAATATGAGCCCTGGTTATTTGATTGTGTGGAGTTTCTTGTGTGGACCTTGGATCTTCTTGTTCCCACAATCCCTTCTTGCCCTCCTCTTTAGGAGTCCCTGAGCTTAGTCAAATATTTGGGTCTCTGCAACTACTCCCATCAATTATTAGGTGAAGCTTCTGATGATGATCATGTTAGACTAAAGTCTTCAACAATAGCAGAGTATCATTAGGAATAATTTCATTGACTATTTTACTTTACACTGATTGTGTTTGGTTCTATCACACACACACACACACACACACACACACACACATATATATATATAATTTTATTTTTTAATTCAGTTTACATACCAATCACAGTTCCCACTTTCTCCTTTCTCCCCTCCTTGCTTTCTCCTCCACTGCCCCCAACTCAACCCTCTCCACTCTTCAGAAAGGGTAAGTCCTCCCGTGAAGAGTCAACAATGCCTGTCACATTCAGTTGAGGTAGGGTCAATCACCTCCACAGTGCCCCTCCCTGCATCAAGGCTGAGCAAGGCATCATACCACATTTCTTTCTGCCATTTGAGATTCTTCTGTTGAGAACTCTCTGCTTAGATCTGTACCCCATTTTTTGATTGGATTCTTTGGTATTTTGATGTCTAGTTTCCTGAGTTCTATCTATATATTGTACGTTAGCCCTCTATCAAGATCTTTTCCCATTCTGTAGACTGTTGTTTTTTCTTTTCTTTTCTTTTCTTTTTTGGTTTTACCAGACAGGGTTTCTCTGTATTGTTTTGGAGGCTGTCCTGGAACTTGCTCTGTAGACCAGGTTGGCCTCGAACTCACAGAGATCCACCTGCCTCTGCCTCCCGAGTGCTGGGATTAAAGGCATGCGCCACCACTGCCCGGGCTGTTGTTTTTTTCTTGTTGACCATGTTCTTTGCCTTACAGAAGATTCTCAATTTTAGGAGGTTTCATTTATTGATTGCTGCTCTTAGAGTGTGTGCTCCTGGTATTATATTTAGAAAATGGTCTCCAGTGCTAATGCGTTCAAAGCTTCCTCACACTTTCTGATCTATCAGGTTCAGTGTACTTAAATTATTTCAATAAGCTATATATTTTCTCCACTTCCCTATCCTCCTCCCCTCTCCCTTTCTATACTACCCCTCCCGCCTATGCTCTCAATTTACTCAGGAGATCTTGTCCTTTTCTCCTTCATAGGCACATCCATTTATATCTCTCTTAGGGTCCTCTTTGTTTCCTAGGTTTCCTAGGTTGTGGCCTATAGTGTAGTTGTCCTTTGCTTTATGTCTATTATCCACTTATGAGTGTGTACATGCCATATTTGTTTTTCTGTGTCTGTGTTATTTCACTCAGGATGGCTTTTTGTAGTTCGCTCTGTTACCTACAAAATTCAAGACGTGATTGTTTTTTTAACTCCATTGTGTAAATGTTGTACATTTTCCTTAGTCATTCTTCCACTGAGGGACATCTATGTTGATTCCAGGTTCTGGCTATTATAAATAATGTTGCTATTGACAAGGTTGAACAAATGTCCCTGTGGTGTGATTGTGTACCCTTTGGGTATATGCCCAGGAGTGGTATTGCTAGGTCTTGAGGTAGATTGATTTCCAATTTTATGAGAAACTGACATATAACATACTGATTTCCAAAGTGACTAAACAAGTCTGTACTCCCACAAGCAATGGAAGAAAGTTCTCACTCTAGATCCTCTCCAGCCTATGATGTCACCAGATTTTTTGATCTTGGTCGTTCTGACAGGTGTAAGATCGTATCTTGGAGATGTATTGATTGGCATTCCTCTGATGATTAAGGATGTTGAGCACTTCCTTTATTGTGTTTTGGGCTTTTGAGATTCCTCTCTTTTTAGATTAGTACACCATTTTTGATGGAGCTAAAATTATAAAATGAAAAAAGAAAGCATCTTCAACATGTAGAAGAATGCCAATAGATCCATATCTATAGCCATGCACAAATTCAAATCCACATGGATCAAAGACCTCAACAAAAAAAAAACAACAACAACAACAAAAACAACCACAGTGGATCTCATAGAGGAGAAAGTGGGAAGCAGTCTTGAATGCATTGGCACAGGAGACCATTTCCTAAATATAACACCAGTAGCACAGACACTGAGACCAACAATGAATAAACGGAGCCTCCTGAAACAGAGAAGCTTCTGTAAAGCAAAGGACACAGTCAATAAGACAAAACAGCAGCCTACAAAAAGGGAAAAGATCTTTACCAACCCCACAGAAGACTGATCCTGAAAATATACAGAGAACTCAAGACTAGACATCAAAAGACAAGTGTACCTGCATTTATGTTGATGTTTTCGATTCATTTGGACTTGAGATTTATGCACAGCAATTGTCGTGGATCTATTTGCAGTCTTCTACATGTTGACATCAAATTATGGCAGCACCATTTGTTGACTATGCTTTCTTTTTTCCATTGTATGGTTTCGGCTTCTTTGTCAAAATCAGGTATCAGGTGTGTGGGTTAATTCCAAGGTCTTCAATTCTATTCCATTGGTCCAAGTGTCTGTTTTTATGCTAGTACCCAGCTGTTATTAAGACTCTTGCTCTATAGTAGACCTTAAAGCCAGAGATGGTGATCCCTCTGAAAATTCTATTATTGTACAGGAATTTCTTTAGCTACCCTAGGTGTTTTGTTTTTCCATATGAAGTTGAATATTGGTTTTTGAGGACTGTGAAGACTAGTTTTGGGATTTTGATGGGTATTGCATTGAATCTATAGATTGCTTTTGGTATGATTACTATTTTTATTATGCTGATTTTTCCATTTTCTGATATTTTCTTCAATTTCTTTCTTCAAAAACTTAATGTCATACAAGTCTTTCACTTGTTTGGATACAGTTACCCCAAGATATTTCATATTATATGTGGCTATTTTTAACGGTGGTGATTCTAATTTCTTTCTTGACCCATTTATCATTTGTATACAGGAGGGCTAATTATTTTTTGAGTTAATCTTTTTTATCTTTTAATTTAAATTAGAAACAAGCTTGGTTCACCTATCAATCCCAGCTCCCTCTTCCTTCCCTCCTCCACTTCCTTCCACTAACCATCCCAGACCCCCACCCTATCTCCTATCCCTTCCCCATGGAGGATGAGGCCCTCCATGGGGGTCTTCAAAGTCTGTAATATCATCTGGGGCAGGGTCTAGGCCCTCCCTCATGTGTCCAGGCTGAGAGAGCATCTCTTCATCTGGAATGTGCTCCCCAAGTCCATTCGTACACTAGAGATAAATACTAATCAACTAACTGAGGACCCATAGATTGCCGAGGCCTCCTCACTGACACTTACATCCATGAGCTTCCTCTTGTCCAGGTCAGCTGTCTCTGTGGGTTTCACCAGCAAGGACTTGATCCCTTTGCTCATCACTCCTCCATCTCTGCAACTGGGTTCCAGAAGTTCACTTCAGTGTTTAACTATGGTTGTCTGCCTCTGCTTCTATCAATCACTGGATGAAGGCTCTACAATGGCATAAGGTAGTCATCAATCTCATTATCAGAGAAGGACATTTAAGGTAACCTCTTCACTATTGCTTAGATTGCCAGTTTGGTGTCATCCTTGCAGACTCTGGAAATCTCACTAGTGCCAGATCTCTCCTCAAACCTATAATGGCTCCCTCTATTATAGTATCTCTCATCATGTTCTCCTCTATTCTTTCCCCGATTCAAACATCCTGATCCCCCATGTTCTTATCCTGGCACATTACTGAAAGTGTTCATCAGTTGTAGGAGTTCCCTGGTCAAATTCTTGGGCTCACTATGTATATTTGCATAACATCTGCAAATAGCAAAAGTTTTACTTTTTCCTTTCCAGTTAGTACCACATTGAACTTCTTTGTTGTCTTTTTGCTCTAGCTAGAATTTCTAGCTAGAATATTGAGTATGTATGGAGAGGGTGGACAGACTATTTTTCTTCCTGATTTTACTGGAATCTCTTAGAGTGTCTCTCCATTTAACTTGATGCTCACTGTCTGTTTGCTGTAAATTTCCTTTATTATGTTTAGGTATGTTCCTTTTATCCCTAATATCTTCAATTTTATCATGAAAGCGTATAGGATTCTGTAGAGGATTTTTCAGCATCTAATGAGATGATCATGTGGTCTTTTTCTTTCAATTTGCTTATATGATATATTACATTAACAGATTTTCATATTTTGAACCATCCTTACTTCTCTGATATAAAACTTATTTGATCATGATTGATGACTTTTTATGTTTTCTTGGATTAAATTTGCCAGTATTTTATTGAGTTTTTTGCATTAATGTTCATGAGGGATATTGGTCTGCAATTCTCTTTCTATGTTGTATGTTTGTGTGGTTTGAGTATCATGGTAACTATAAACTATAAAGTGTAGCCTCATAAAATGAGTTTCGCAGTGTTCCTTCTGATTCTATTGTTTGGAACAATTTGAGGAGTATAGTTTCAAATTCTGGTAGGATGGTGTGATTAAGCCATCTGGTGCTGGGGTTTCTTTGGTTAGGAGACTTAATGACTACTTTCATTTTCTTATGTGTTATAGGTCTATTTAAGTTATTTATCTGGTCTTGATTTAATCTTGATATGTGGTACCTATCCTGAAAATTGTCCATTTCTTTTAAATTTTCTAATGTTGTGGAGTACAAGCTTTTGAAGTATGATGACCTGACGATTCTCTGGATTTCCTCTGTGTCTGTTGTTATGTCCCCCTTTTCAATCTGATTTTGTTAATTTAGATATTCTCTCTCTGACTTTGGTTAGTGTCAATAGGTGCTTGTCCATCTTGTTGATTTTCTCAAAGATCCAACCCTTTGTTTCACTGACTTTTTTGTATTGTTCCCTTTGTCTCTATTTTCTTGATTTTAGCCCTCAATTTGATTATTTCTTGAAGTCTGCTACTCCCAGGTGAGTTTGATTCTTTTTGTTCTAGAGCTTTCAAGTGTACGATTACGTCACTAGTGTAAGGTTTCTCCAAATTTCTTATGAGGACACCTAGTGCCATGAATTTTCATTTTAGCACAGCTTTCATAGTGTCCTGTAAGTTTGGGTATGTTATACATTCATTTTCATTGAATTCAAGGAAGTCTTTAATTTCTTCTTTATTTCTTCCCTAGCCCAGTGGTGACTCAGTTGAGCATTATTTAGTTTCCTTGAATTTGTAGGCTTTCTGTAATTTGTTTTGTTGTTGAATTCTGTCTTTAAGATGTGGTGATCTGATAAGATAAAGGATTTTTTCCTGCCCTCCTTTTTTTGTATTTGTGAGACTTGCTTTGTGACCAATTATGTAGTCAATTTTAGAGAAGGTTCCAAGAGGTGGTGAGAAGAAGATATAATCTTTTCTGTTTGGGTGGAATGTTCTATAGATGTCTGTTAAGCCCAATTAAGTCAAAACCTCTGTTAGCTCCTTTATTGCTGTGTTAAGTTTTTCTCTGGAAGACCTGTCCATTGTTGAGAGTGGAGTGTGTGGGGTTTGATGTGCAATTTAAGCTTCAGTAATGTTTTTGTTTATTTGTTTGTTTGTTTTTACATATGTGTATGTCCTTGGATTTGGGGCATAATGTTTAGAATTGAGATTTCATCTTGATGTGAAATGCCCTTCTCCATCTCTTTTGATTAATTTTAGTTTTAAATCTGTTTTATTAGATATTAATGTAACTACTCCAGCTTGCTTCTTAGGGCCATTTGATTGGAAAGCTTTTTATCAATCCTTTATCCTGAGGTAATGTCTGTCTTTGAAGTTTAAGTATATTTCTTGCATGCTCCCTCTGACTCCTCCTCCTGTTCCTCTGGCCCCCGCCCCCCCAGTCTACCCATCTACTTTTCCCAACAGGTAAGAGCTCCCATTAGAAGCCAATAAAATCTGGCACATTAAGTTGGGGCAGGACCAAGCCCCTTCCCCTGTATTAAGACTGAGCATGGCATCCTGCCACAAGGAATGGGCTCCAACAAGTTAGCTCATACACAAGGGATAGATTCTGGTCCTACTGTCAGGGGCCCCTCAGACAGCTCTATCTTCACAACTGCCTTCCACATACAGAGGACCTAATTTGATCCCATAGAGGCTCCACACTGTCAGTCTGAGTTCATGAGTTTCCATGAGCTTGGTTCAACTGTCTCTGTAGGATACTCCATCATGATATTGACCTCCCATGTTTATATATTCCCCTTATCTCTTTGACTGGATTCCTGTAGTTTGGTCTAATGCTTGGTTGTGAATCTCTGCATCTGGTTCCATCAATTACTCGATGAGGCTCTCTGATGATAGTTGGGGTGTTCACCAATCTGATTACAGGGGAAGGCTAGTTCAGGCACCCTTTCCTCTATTGCTAGGAGTCTTAGCTGGGGTCATCCTTGGGGAATCTTGGAAATTTCCCTAGCATCAGGTTTATCCAGAACCTGGAAACAACCTAGATACCCCTGAATAGATAAAGAAAATGTGGTACATTTACACAATGGATTGCTACTCAACTGTAAAACACAATGACATCTCATCTTGAAATTTGTAGGCAAATGAATGGAACTAGAAATAAACATTCTGAGTGAGGTCACCCAGACTCAGAAAGACAGTCATGAGAGCAAGGAAAGAGATATCTTGATAGAAAGGGAGTGACTATGGGGTTAGGGATTAGCCCTTGTCTTTTTATCAGTCAACTGAGTCCATTGACATTAATAGATATTCATGACAAGTAATTGCTAAATCATGTCATTTTGTTTTTACAAGTGGTGGTGCTTGTGTGTTAGTCTCTGGAAGCCTTACTTTGTGCAATTAATGCAGGGAGGGAGTGTCTGTGTCTCTAGGAGCCACTGATACCTAGGGGTGGTTGGCATTAGAGGACACAGTGAGAATTGTAGATTGCAGGGTCCAATGGGGAGTGTGGTGGAGAAGCACACCTTCAGGAGCCTTGCCTGTGACTGACTAGTAGGACTGTCTGGTCCTATCCTTGGTCTCTGGGCCATACCACCCTGAAAGTGATCAGACTGATATATGAATATTTAGTCATGATTTGGTACTCATGAACACACTTATAATGCTTGGCCATTCTGTTTTAAAGCTCTGAGTTGCCTTTCTTTGCCATGACTGTATTTAGTATTTCCAGTTGCTCCACTCAGCAAGCCTCATGTTTCCAATCTAACAATAAGCCACTGTAAGAGAATATGTACCAGGCACTGTTCCTGATCTATTTCCACAGACACACTATTCAGGACTTATATATTTAATACTGTGGTGGTCAATAGTCACTGTGAACTTGACGGGGTGTAGAATCATCTAGACGTCAAACTTCTGAGTACCTATATAAGGAAGTTTCTTTCTTGGGTTCACTGAGGTGGGAAAATTCACCCTAAATGTGGGGAGTAGCATTCTTTGGGGTGAGATCATAAGCTAAATAAAAATGAGAAACGAAGCTAGACATCAGGATTCATCTATGTTTCCAGGATGCAGATTGCATGAGGCCAGCTGCATCTTCCTTGTGCCGTCTGATTTTCTTACCATGATGGACTATTCCCTCTAGTTTTTGGCTAAAACTTAACTTTTTAAAAGTTTTTTTGAGATATCTGTTACAGCAATGAGGAAAATATGTAATTGAAATGCAAACATTTGATTCATGTGGACCTTGGTGCTATCATATACATTAGCTAATCCCATTTGATTTGATCACCTTTTCAGTTAATTTTTGTGATGTTGTGAACTTGAGTCCCATTCTTGCCAAATGTAACCAAAGAAGTGGATAAGCAGGCTTTTGCATGTATGGATTCTTGTCTGGGCCTTGAGCAACTTTAAAGATGAGAACTGACCCCTTTTATTAAAAACATAATAGAGATGGTGCAAAGGCAGGCCAGTGGACAGTCAAAATGACATGAAGTCAATAATTCAGACAAGAAAAGAGAAAAAATCAAAGTTATTCCTTCACCTTTTCCTCGGACCTCTATTGATAATTTCTGCGTAAATTGAGGGTTTCACTGTGTCTGCAGCAGCTTGACGGCACAGCTGAACCAATGTCTGGGTTGACAGCACCTGCAAAGGTCCTTGAATGTGCTTTAATTGCAAAGGCCCTGCGACTCAGCCTTTGACTTTCTTCACATCTCAACATTCATATCTTCAAAACTCAGCTTTCAGATTCAGCATCTCCCTGAACTCTGGGCTTGATATTCAGTCATGAAGGTCACCTTTACATAGTAAAATCTTCTGAATCTAAATAGTCTAAGTGGATATCTTGAACTTCTCCAAAGTCCATCTGCCCAAACCTGTTCCATCTTATGAAATGGCACTATTATTTATGCTATTTCTTAGTCCAAAATATGACATCTTTATCCATTTCTTTTCCCTTAAATATCCCTTATTTTATCAAGTCCTGCCCTGACATTAGTGCTACAGTACTAATTTAATTAACCCTACTCAGCCTTTTTTTGGACAACTTGCAGTAGGGCCCAATCATTTGGTCTTTAGCTACTTGCAAAGGACCTATAACTGAACGCCTTTCTTCTGTGCTTACTATTCTAGCCTGTGGCACTCACAATGATTTCACAAAATACCCAAAAATACCAATCACAGCAGAAAGTCAAATCAGACTCCATCTGGTGCTACTCACTGCTTTAAATTCAGACTCAGGCACCTCTTTGTCCCTCCCTCACCCTTCTTCTCCAGACCCACCTTGCTATACTTTCTATATGCCCAACTCTCATCTGCCCCCCAAATCTCATGTCGCCTATTTCATCCTTCTAGACTTTGTCTCCTGGGAATTGTGAAACATAGCTTGCTTCCTGATGAGTAACTTTCCATGCACTCAGAGTTTTCCAGACATTCTACCTAAAACAATATCTAATCTGTCTCCAATCTCTAGACATTAATCCAGCAACCACTTTGTGAATATGTACTTGAATTAGCACTCAGATCACATGAAGGCAACACTCTCCTTGTTTAATATTTGGAGCCATGAAAGGGAAAAATTTCAGAAGGTCAATAATTTCTTTACCTACTGCAGTTTCTTTAAAACTTGTACTATTTCTGGGTGCAGGACAGTCATTCAATATGAACTTCACAGTCAGATTACAAAACTAGAGGCAGGAGAGGGGGCAAATCCAACTCTCTAACGAGGCTGTGATGAGTTCCTTAAAACAGATTGGAATGTTGTTTTTAAGGCCTTTTTCCCTTCTAAACACTAGCATTTAAATGGGGTGCTTATTTGCACGGGGTTTTCAATTTATTTCCTTTCTCACATTTTAATGAGCACAGATGAAATGAGCGGCCATGGTACTTCTGTTTCCCACAGCAATCACTCCTTTAAGTGTTAGAATGGAAAATGTGACACAAAGACAATCTTTCTTAAAATAAAGGCCCCTGGGATGGTGAAGAAATGGCACTAAAGCTGGAATCATGTGACCTTTAAGTGGAGCTTAGATGTTCCTTAGAGAATAGCTCAGTCCTATGCATGGATCTGTTTCTGAAGTAGGTGTCAGAGCATCCATGATATGGTTGAAGCTTCGAAGTAATCTAAGTAGGATTCAGAATTTAATTAACCTCTCATATATGTATGATAGTAGATCTTAATAAAATATTAAATAAAAAATCTTTGCTCATCATTTAAAATTTCAAATACAGAGAAAAATATAAAATGTACCAATAATGTAAAGTACTTGAGAAGCCCAGTCTTGAGTGCTTTATCTAAAACAAAAAAGACTGTATCTTCCCCTGCTCAAATATTATTAGAAAAAAATAGAATGACTAAGACAGCTTAGAGAAATGGAAAGCTGTCCAAGAGTAGAACCTGTTGACTCCATGAATACACAGTCTGGATGAACTGTAACTCCTCTGCATTCTTTTTCTTATACTTAGGCAAAGGAAATCTGGGGGAGGGAGACTTCAGAGCAATCACCTCTGGAGTGCATAAAACTGGAGCCATACCTAACCTGTAGCATCTTTGTTGTCTCCCCAATTCTACCTCCCTAACCTTGATTTTATTATAGCAAAAGAAGAAGAAAAGTAGAAGAGGATGAAGAAGAAGAAGAAGAAGAAGAAGAAGAAGAAGAAGAAGAAGAAGAAGAAAGCTAACATTGAGAAATGTAGTGTCTTTCAAAGAATGAGCATCTCAGTAGACTGAGATTCACCATTATAACTGCTCTAAGTAGATGTGGACCATGGTTTCAGTATAATCTATGTGAGCCTCTGAAAGACTGCATGACTCATGAACACATCACTTTAAACATGGAAACTAAGTTGTAGGATGATTCTGCCTATCAACTTTGTTGTAGCTTTTTCAAATCTTTGTCTCAGAAAGTGGATGTCACATTATTTTTTTGACTTGTTTAGGATAACCAACCAAATAAAATACAAAGGTTCAGTATGGGGCTTTCAAGATCATGGTCCTATCTGTATTGTCATTGTTTGCCATATGTGCTCTCCTCATGTATCTATTAAACACCAGCCAATAATGATTTTTGTATTTAATGTAAATACAGAGTGGTCGTTTGAACATAAAAGAATTCAGCACACTGCTGAATAACCAAGTCCTAAAATCAACACAGGGAAAGAAGAACTGGACATGGTGATCCATAGCTGTTAGCATTTGGGAGATGGAGGTAGGATAATTAAGAGGTCAAGGTCATTTTATGTAAATGGTGAGTTCAAGGCTAGGCTGGATGACATCAAATCCTATTCTAAAAAGAAAATGATAAAGAGAAAGTTGAAAAGAAGAGGAGAATGAGTTAGAAAAGAGAAAGGAAGAGAAAGGGGAAAAGGTGAGGAGGAAGAAGAGCACACGCTGGTAGGGTAGACACTGGGAGATGAAAAAGATAGGGGAAGGAGGGAGGAAGGATAAAATCTCACTTACAGATCACGGTGTGAAACAGAGCATAATGTGGTGTATGGGCAGGACTGGTGATCCACTCATCACCTAGGAAACATGACGGGTTGATTTATCAGGTAACTTATTTGGAACTGGAAAGGTTTGTCAGAGCCACACTTTGATCCCATGGAACATTCAGAAAATATTTAAACAAGAATTAAAATGATATTTTGTTTTTAGTATGTAATAAAGCCATTGAAACTCATTTCATATAAATTACTCAGTCTGAAGTTTCACCGTGGTACTCCAACAATCTACCTGCCTAACCAAAATCTGGAGAAGTACATCAATAGTAATGCTAACATGGGAGGGTTAATCTTAAGGAGCTCCACCCATAGACAAATAACTACAGGCAACCGAGGAATGCTGAGACAAGGGGAAATAGTCTTCCCCAGGGATGTGTGCCCAAAATAGCTATGCATACCAAGTGTTAAATCTTGCAAGTATATAATCATTATAGCTACAACTAGCACTAAATAGACTTAGCAGGTTATTTTTGTATAATTAGACATATAAATATATATACATATATACATAGAAACATACAAACATATATACATACCTATATACACACATACATATATACACACATACAAGAGGAAAAGCCATGATTCAGAGAGTAAGCAAGGTGGTATGCTACATGGGTAAAAATAGAGGGGGGGAAGAGGAGGGAAAGCTATATAATTATATCTTAATTTAAATTATCAAAAATAATAAAAATATTAAATGATAATTCCTCAGTCTTTAAAAAAATTCACAAAGCAAACATTTCTATCTCTTTTTAAAACTGAGGAATAAAAGTGGTAAAACCATGGTCCTCACATAAGTTTAGAAATATAATTCAAAACATGAAGGTGCTCTTGGACCCCAGACTGATGGCTGGGAGGCCAACATGGGACTAATCCAGACCCCCTGAATGAGGGTGTCAGTGAGGAAGCCTCGGAATTCTATGGGACATTGGGCAGTAGATCAGTATTTATCCATGGCATACAAATGGACTTTGGGTGCCCATCCAACAGTGAGGGATGCTCTCTCAGAATGGACTTTTGGGGGAGGGCTTAAGTCCTGGCCTGAACAAAATGACAGACTCTGGAGATCCACAATGGTGGGTATCATCCTTTCTGGGAAATGGATTGGGGATGGGGTAAGGGTTTGGGGATTTGGCGGGGGTGGGAGGAGGAGGAGAGGGAGTGGGAGCTAGGGTTGACATGTGAAGCAGGTTTGTTTCTAATTTAAATTAAAAAATCTTTTTTTAAAAAAGAAAACCATAAAAACAAACCCACAGGCCTGAGGAATTCAGTGGATTATTGGCTCTGTACATTGGACCTTAAACAACGTAAGTCAGCAACATGGTTCACTTCTTTCCTCTCCCCCTCCTCACCTCCTTTGTTGTGTCTCTCCCAGAGGAAGAGTCTGCATCCTCACATCTCATCTCATATTGTGAAGGTATATCATGGAAGTGTCATTGAATCCAAGAAGGCTGGGTCTCCAGTAATTAATTATTCATTGTGCCATTTGACCACACCTCTATCTTATTTCATTTTTTATTACGTTCAGTAAAAATTGTTGGTGGCACTTAATGAACTAACCATCTCTTGTTTAGTGATGTATTGTTTACAAAGTACTGTCAAGTCTTGAAAAAGATTGTTACTATGCCCCTGCTTAGATGAGAATAAGGAAGCTGGGAATATATAGAATGATTTAGCCACCAAGCTAAATCTTAAGGAATGGGGTCTTGAATTTAACTTTGTCAGAACTAGTGTCTATTTCAATTACCTGTGAGAAGTGGAATAAATATCTAAATAATAAAGCGAGATGTTTGGGGAAATCATTTCAGTGAAAAATTCTGGACATTATCAGTTCTTATCACAAAAGAAACAGCTAAGTCAAGCCGGAACAAACTCAAGGAAGCTGCTTCAGGTCTAGCGTGTTCTTTTTCCCTATAATTGGATATAATTCACTTCAAATCAAAACTGAATAACATTCTGTAAACTTATTAAAAGGCATTAAACTGAGGGAGTAGATAAGTCTTCTAGTTTTAAGTCTGGACATACATAGTGTTAGCAAATGCTGGCATTGTATCCCAGAGGGCATTGCTGTTAACCAGTTCTCAGTGCTCATTAATAGGAGGAAAAAATAACAGAATGCACAAAGTATTTAACATTCTGATGGGACCATGTGAAAACCTCAGACAAGTTAAAATTTAGAGACATTCTACAAACCCCAGACTAGCACTTTTCAACAGTGTCAGGGGCACATTAGAAGAGAAAATACAGAGAAATTGTGCACTTTTGAGACTAAGGGGGCCTGACAAATAAATGAAGCATTATTCACAGCATATGTGTTTATAACAATGTTTGTGTAACTGCAGAGGATAAAACAAAGCAACCAACAAAACAGCAAAACCCTACATCCCCTGTCTGGACTAATACTGGTGCCCTGCAAATGGGTAGTCTATATGACAGGAGATGGAAAAATGGAAAACCAGCACAGTAGCAAACAGAGGAACTTGTGCTCTTAAGAATTTTCAGACACAAAGAAGTGAAAATAAACCCAAATGTGTGGGTTAGGTCTTGAAGCAGTTTATTTGTTTAAAGATGGAAAGTGTGCCTGTCTAAGAAGATTGTAAGTCCTTGGGGAGGGGCAAGAATGGTAAGATTATGTGGGAAAGGGGAAGGGAGAGGGAATTGAGGGAGGGAATAAAGGGATATATAGTTTTAACTGAAGGGAATTTGAGGGGTGATATGGAAACCTAGAGGAGTAGAGAGTAACAATAAAAGAACCTCAAATGTTATTCTGCTATCATCATAGATCAATGACTTATGCAGCCATCATCAGAGAGGTTTCCTCCTGCAACAAATGAGAGCAAGTACAGAGATCCACAGTCATACATCACAGAGAGAGAGAGAGAGAGAGAGAGAGACAGACAGACAGACAGACTGACTGACAGACACAGAGACAGATAAGACAGGCAAGTAGGCAGACCTTGGGACATGAACTCTAAATGAGATAGCTCCATCAAATCCTCCCCTCAGAGATTAGAAACCCTAGGGAAGAAGAGGCAGAAAGAGCATGGGGCACGGATGGGATGGAGGACACAAGGAGAACAAGGCTCTCTAAGCAGCTGAGCACAGCTCATATGAACTCACAGAAACTGAAGCAGCAATCACAGGGGCTGCATGGGTCTGCACCAGGTCCCCAGGCAATGTACTATAGCTTTCAGTTTAGTTCGTCTTGGGATAATTGAAGTGTGAAGAAAGGGATCTATGATTCTTTTTTTAATCATTTTTTATTTTAATTTTAAATAGCTTGTTTTACATGTCAATCCCAGTTCCCTCTCCCTCCCCTCCTCCCGCACTCCCCTTCCCCCCCACCCTCCCACCCTATTGCCAAATCCTTCCACATAGGGGATATCTAGAGTCTGTCATTTCACTCTGGGTAGGGTCCAGGCACTCCCCTAAGAGTCCAGGCTGAGAGAGCATCCCTCTTTGTGCTATAGGCACACGGTGACTGTTTGTATTCCAGGGATAGACACTGATCCACAGCTCAGGGCCCCATAGGTTGCCCAGGCCTTCTTGCTGACACTCACATTTGGGGGGTCCAGATCAGTGCCATGCTGGCCTCCCCACTGTCGGTCTGGGGTCCAAGAGCTCTCCCCTGTTCTGATCAGCTGTCTCTGCTGGTTTTGCCAGCCCATTCTTTGCCAATTTGCTCATCACTCCTCTCTCTCTGTCACTGGGTTCCTTGGGTTCAGTTCAGTGTTTAACTATGGGTGTTTGCCTCTGCTTCCATCAGTCACAGGATGAAGGCTCCCGGATGGTTATAGACATCAAATTCATTATCAGGAATGGGCATTCGAGGTGGTCTCTCCACTATTGCTTAGCTTGCCAATTGGTGTTACCAGGCACCAGAGTGACCTCGAGTGATCTAAAGGGATAACACCAATTGGGATCTCTGATTCTTGTGCTTACTCTTGTAGCTCTTGTATTCTGTGTTGCCTCTTTTTATTGGACTTTGATGTGATTATTTTTGTCTTCTTATATTTTATTTTCTTATGTTTTAGGCTATCTCTTAGAAGCCTGTTCTATTCTATTGAAAGACAGAAAGGAAGTAGACCCAGGTGGGAGAAGATATAGGAAAGAACTGGAAGGAGTAGAGGGAGGGGAAACTGTGTTCAGATTATATTGTATGAGGAAAGAATATGTGTTTAGTCAAAAATCAGTTATGCAAATAATTATGTGGGAAGAATGATGTCCCAGTTTCTCTTCAAATCTCAGCTTATCCTTGCAATCCACTAATAAATAACATTATTTTTAATGGTAAACCAAGATTTGAGATACATTAGTGCTGCTTATAAACTGAACCTTAAAGTAAATTATTCTAGAATATTGGAAGGAATGAGATAATTGTGAAGAACATTGAAAGAAGGCAGAGAGTAAGAGGGAATGAGACATAAAAGGATAGTAAGGAAACTAAAATAGTACTTGCATTAAAGATGGAAGATGAGGCTACTTGCCAAAAAATGTAGGCAACACATATATGCTGGATGTAACACATAAATGATTTTTCATCTACAACCTACTAGACTTTCTGATAATACATTGATTTCATCTAATAAACTGTCATATCACCTGTCTACAAAAAGTCAAACTATTACAGTTGTGTTGCTTAAGTTACCATGATAGGGATAATTAATTGCAGCAGCAATTAATAACTGACAAATTAACTGTGAATCTCTTTTTATGTGTCCACATCTAGAGGGTTTGGTCACAAATTGTGAGACCCATGAGAGAAAGCAAAACCCAAGAGCAAAGAAGGGCAGTCCAAACAGGAAGACTACACATATGCTCTGAGAGGTCATCACTCTCTCTCAACATAACCGCCTCTGAACCCAAAGCTTCCTAGTGAATCTATAAGCTTAGATGTTTTAGAGGAGCATTTGCTCTTTTGTCAGTAGGCAAAAATAGACTCTGATACAAGATTGATGGCAGATTGCTACCTAATATATACCATATCAATAGATCCAAGATGGAAACAGCTAAAAAGAAGAAATATTTCAAGCTCATAAACAATATATAAAAAGTATGAGAATCAATCCCACAAACTGGGAATTTTTAACATTATTTAAGTATATTGATCAGCTATGAAAACCATATGATTTTGGGCTTTAGGAAGCTAGCTAAGTAGGAAGTGTACGGCATGTGTCTTCCTATGTAACAATGAGTTCACTTCCGTGCATAACTAGAGCCTGCAGGCTTACAACATCCAGAGATAAATGTAGACAGTAACTTATGATCAGGTTTGTTCTTTGTCACCTCTGACTTCCATCACAGGAAATGGTGTATAAGTTCATGGAATGGTTTGTGGGCAGTCTACAGGAGCAAGGAGTACCAGCCTGGACTCTGTCTTCTGAATGCTAGAGATCTACGCTCTCACAGTAAACTAATCATTCTAATCACAGAAATACAGATGAAGGGGGTGGCCATGGTAATTCCACTTCCACCAGGACCTCAAACCCATCTCTTTTAGGCTGAAGGAAACTCCAGAGAATTAATTAAAGGATGAATTATTCTTCCTACATATAGTTTTGTAATTATCTCTTTTTTCTTTTGGTGTCAGATATTTAAGGTTAGACCATTTAACCCCAATATACAAAGGAAGGCAATATCACTGCCTATGCCTATGCCTACAGAAGGCATGGGGTCACAAAATACCTGAGAAATTTATATCTCAGATTGATCCTTGATACACAAACTGCCCACAGCATCAGACAAAATGTGCCAAGATCTGATGCAGGGTCAGAGTCTGATTTCTAGAATTACCATGTTGTTAGATTTAAGTGGTCAATTTTAAACAAGATAAAAATCTCAAGGTATGCATAAAGATAGAATAGTGTGAGGTAGAATTCAAAAGGGGGGAAATGAGACAACAGAGTCTGCCACTTTAGAGACCTGGTGATCTGTATACTAGACAAATGCTATAAGACAATTACATTTTTGTTGCTCAGAGAACAGAAAAAAGTCAAGACAATGAAAGACATTTAGTCCCAAATAAACACACAGAGGCTTATATTAATTATAAGCTGTTTGGCAAATGGCTCATGCTTCTTATTGGCTAGATCTCTTTTAATTATTAACCCATTTATATGCATTTAAGTATCTCCATGAAGTCTTGACTTACTAGAGAATGCCAAGGCATCCTGTCTTCCCAGTAGCTGAATGGCATCCCTCTGGTGACTCCTCTCTGCATTCCTCTTCCCAGAACTCTCCTAGTCCTGTAGTCCTGCCTATACTTCCTGCCAAGTTAATGGACAATCAGCATTGATTCAGCAACCAATAAGAGAAACATATATTCACAACATACAAAAGAACATCCCCTCCAACAAGGCTACATAGAAATTAACCTGTTTAAAGGATTCTTTACTCAAATAGTCCTTGATCTTCTCAAAAGCAAGGACAGGTTGGTGATTTGGTGTCTCCAGTACTTGTCATGGAGTTGGTACTCTGAAAGTATGTAGTAAAATATTGATGAATATATGTTCCATTTTAGATAGAGAAAAGATATAGTCCTTAAGACTATAAATTCTATAGGCATTTGCTTTAAGTCATGGTTCATTTATTTAAGACTGATTTGATAATTATACATCATCAGTGTTTAGAGTCATTAACATGGTTTTGCAATGATAACATATAAAATCAAGTGTTTGGAAACTTTGTGCTTGTCCAGATTACAGTTTTTAAAAATGAAGAAAAACATAGGAAGAGAGATGAGGAGAAGGAACTGAATTAGGAAAAAGAGAAGTGGGAAGGGGGAGAACACTGGGAGAGGAAAAGACATAAAGGGAAAAGAATGATATGGAGAAATGGGAACACACAGAGACAGACAGAGGCAGAGATAGACAACTGGGAATAAGAAGACTTTATCTACAAGGATGATTCCAGCTAAGAGTCCTAACAAAAGTGAATACATAGCCTGAACTGGCCCTCTCCTGTAATCAGATCAGTGACTACCTCAATTGTCATCATAGAGCCTTCATAAAATAAATGATGGAAAGAGATGCAGAGACCCACCACCAAACATTAGCCTAAGTATAGGGAATCCTGCTGATGAAAGGGAGGAAAGATTTTAAGAGTAAGAGGGGTCAAGAGCACCACAAGCAACCGACAGAAACAACTAACCCCCCTCATAATACTCAGAGTCTGAATCAACAACCAGTGAACCTGCATGGCACTGACCTAGGCCCACTACATATATATGACAGTTGTGTAGCTTGGTCTATTTTTGGATATCTTAACAATGGGAGCAGGGAATTTTCCTGACATTTTGGCTGGTTCTTGGGAACCTATTTCTCACACTGAATTGCCTTGCTCAGCCTTAATACAAGGTAGAGTGTATTCTCAATCTTACCACAATTTAACATACCATACTTTGTTGATACCCATTGGAGGCCTGCCCCTTTCTGAAGAAAAACAGGAGTAATGGATTAAGAGGAGGGCAGAGAGGATGAGAGGAGAAGAGGGTGAAGAAATTGTGGTTGGGATGTATAATAAATAACTAAATTAGTTAGATAGAAAGGAAGAAAGAAAGGAAGAAAGAAAGAAAGAAAGCAGAAAAAAACAGGTCTGTAAGATCACTTATGCAAAGAAACCAAGGTAAAAATCTGGTTTCAAAATTAGGCAGAGCTGTGAGGATCTCAGGAAACTATATACCCAGTTCTTTCCAGAGTTGAACTGAGTCTTTATCCTTCTGACTATAAAAAGTTCCCTTCATCTGAGGATACAGATTTTCATTCTTTAATCCTAGAATCCAAAGCTAAATGTATAAATGCTTCAAAGAATTATTAGTATCACTTTCATAACTTAACTTCCTTCCGAAGGAATAATCTAAGAACCAGACTTTTACTCACTTACCACTAATTTGTCATCAAAATTGAAAGCACATTTTGTTGAAGGATAGACAGAATGTCTTGATGCATGATGTCACATGCACTAGAAATCTGCTACAGACTGCAGATTATTTTTATTGGAAATACAGGAGGCAATACATAAGCAATTGGTATTATGGGAAGAAGAAACGCATCAGCCCCCACAATGTTAACACAGATTATAGGATATTAAATAGTAATGAATTGGCAAAAAAGATTACTGAATTCTCAGTGATTTACCCTATTGAGCACCTCTTTCATGCTCTGTAATATGATAATCTGCAAAGAAATGTATGACTAATGCTTAAATTAAGAACATGATTTAATATGGATTCAGGATCTCTGAAATCAATAAAGTGAGTTTAGCTCTCTTTGGCAAAAGTAAAAATGCATCATAACATTACTCCTGTTTGGCAAACTGGGAAACTCTGAATGAAGATTTGTGGTTGAGGAAGTAAACAAACTGTGCTTCTGTCAAGAAGTATATGCAGTCCTAAGTAGTCAAATCTACTACACATTGCACCAGGAATTTGAATTTTATCAACATGGTGAGCAGTCTTCAAAGGGAGAAAAACAACCCTACAGAGACACAGGATGAAAAATTGTGGATTTTTTTTATTTATAAAGGTAACCTTAAAAAAAAGAAAAAGGCTCAGCTAATATCACTGTATGGCTTGTCACAGGAGCTTTTGTTTGTGTCCTGTGAGTATGGTGGCTAGCCCATCTATCGGGCAAGCACTCTATGTGGAGGACATGGGGTGTTTTAGCAGGACTTGATGAGTCTCCCCTTCCTGTTTGTGCTTTGAGCTCCTTACAGGGTGTTGTTCTCCATGTGGGTCAAGGTGAGTGCTTTGTTTATTAAATTGCCTGACTTTAAATAAATTATCATAAAATGGACAGATAGCTTAAAAAGATCTTTTCTCAAGAACTGCAGGCTGGAGATAATACTAACAACATGAACTTCAACAACAAAGGTGATAATTTTGGTGGATCACAAGTAGTTCTAAACTATCCATGTGATGAATCAAGAAATAATGAAAATGTAATTAGTTTTGACAAGGCGTTGGCTAAAAATAATTTCAATTATCCAGAACATTCTTTGAAATATTTACATTTACAGCTGATATGGTTAAAGTACATACTTTCTTGCAACCTGTAAGCAAAGAGTATAAACTCAGCATGGGTATTAAAACACATTACAACAGAATTCATCTCATATGTGTGAGTGTGTGTGTGTATGTGTGTGAGTGTGTGTGTGAGAGTGTGTGTATGTGTGTGTGTGAGAGAGAGTGTGTGTGTGAGTGTATGTGTGTGTGTGTGTTTCTGTATGTCGATGTGTGGGTGGATATGCACATGCATGTGAAGGCCAGATTATAATCTTAAGGGTCATTCTTCAGGCACCATTCACATTTGTTTTTAGTGAGAAATGTCTCCATTGTGCTGGAGCCCACCACAAAGATTTGGTTGTCTGGCCAGTAAGCCTCAGAGATCATATTGTTTCTGCCTTCCCTGTAGTGGTGTGGTCATTGTCACCTCAAGAAGATTTCTTTTTAACATTGTTTCTGGAGACCCAGTTTAGGTCCTTATGCTTTCAAAGCAAAAATTTTTCCGACTTCATCTCATGATGCATTTCATATTTTTTGCATGCTCTTTTATATGACAAATTATTAATCATCATCAAAAAGTACTAGTTAAAGCATAATGATATATTTCATGATGAGGCAACATGATTATTACTATGAAAATATAAACACGAATATGTGAAGAGTCAAGGTCGCTGGATATTTAATGATTAGATTCTTGACAAATGAGTTCTCTGTTTTAATAAAATGTTCTCACATAAAGGAATAAATATAAAGCTTAGTTGTAGAAAGAAGGTAACTGACTGTGTTCAATGGGGTGGACTAGGGAAAAGAGAATGAGGAAAGATATCACTGGAAAGAATCCACAATGTAGGTTTTAAAATCAAGTAGATTTCCCTCTGGATTTTGCAGAGACCAACAGCCCTAAGTATGTAAAACAGGTAATCTCAAATAGGTGAAGAAGAAAGAAACAAGCACAACAGACAGCCTTCATTGCCAGCTGTTCTGAATCACAAACAAGGAGTGGGAAGACCAAAATTCTCCCTCTCTTGGTGAAAGATTCTAAGGGCAGGGTGGATCCCTGTTCATTTGAATGGACTTGCAATGCCACTTCTCTGAATTTTTCAAACTTCTCTAGCCAAAAGAAGCAAGTGGGCACCCAGTAAAATTCATATCTTGATTCAGTGAGTCTGGATTTGAATAAGAGACCCTGAGTTTCAGTCTCTTGGGTGATGCTGGTATTGGAAATCAGTGGACTCTAATTAAGAAGGGAAGGTTATGGTGGCAATCTCTGAGATTGTTTTGCCTTGCATTATAGCCAATAAAAATGTGAGAACATGTATCCTCAGTATGTATGAATGTATTAATATATAGAGTAACATTTTGTTATCGTTTCTTACCACTAGTATGGATGTTGTTAAAATGGAACCCAAGGTATTAATATTAAAAAAAATGGAGATGTGAATCTAGTTTTCCCTTCCTGTGCTTTATATCATAGAACATTGTAATGCTAGAAAATACTATTAGTTCTTGTGACTTGTTTTGCCTGGTATTCAGGTGATCACTCCCAATAATGTGACCTCATAGCATGGTTACAGAAGGCATCAAAACTCCCATAGTGTGAGTGGACCAAGGCTAATGTGTATTTGTAATAAATGATTTGTTGCATTATTTTCAGTAGTAATATTATTCATGGCTATTAACCATTGAAAACTGGTATAATTTAAATAGATAGCAATATCCAAGGAGATGCTTATTGCCTAGAACAAATCAAGTATATTGCTAGCTATGATGACCTGTCCCTTAGAAACTCAGTCAGACAGTGATGAGATGGAGTCCATGAATACATGTTTAGGAAAATATTTCAAAATATCCTGAGATACAATGCTCTAATGTGATTTTTCTGTTGATGTTGCTATGATTAACATCATGGCCAAAAGCAGCATACAGGAGGAAAGGGCTTGTTTCAGCTTACATTTCCAGGACACACTCATTTTGTATTTTTTTTTGAAAATAGACTTTTCTCATGTAATATACTTTGATTACATTTTGCCTTCCCTACTACTACCCACCCAATCCATGCCTTTTCTTTCTCTCTCTCATCAGAAAATAAACAAGGCATATATTAATAGTAATAATGTTAATAATAAATGAACCACAATACGACCAAACAAACAAACAAAAAGGGAGACAAAGAAAGCACAAGAAGCACATCCAGATGTTGACACACATACACATTTGTACACATGAAAAGCCCATTAACACAAAATTGTAAAATTTTAATATATAATCAAAATATCTGCAAGGTTAAAAAAAGTTCAGACAAAGCATTGAGACACACACAAAAAAGTTACCCAAGTACCACTGAGTTACTTTTATCTTGACCATTGACTGCTGGGCAGGGGGCCTTTACTAAAGTGTGGTCTTTTGGAGGAAACAAATCTTTTCTTTGCAAATGGTTATCAATTGGAGATAGCTTCTGAGTTAGGAATGGGGGCTTGACTGTGTCCACGTCTCTACTCAGTGCTAGTACCCCATATGTTTTAGACCTTGGCAAGGCCTGTGCATGTTGCCAGGAGACAAAATCTTATAAGGCACAATAGGGATGTAAGACACCAAGAAAACAAGGACTTCCAGACACAACAGGACTGATGCACATATGAACTCACAATCCTTTATGGAGGGAAGCAAAGGCTAGAAATCAAGTAGAAATTAATGCAGAAACCACCGAGGGAACTTGCTTACTAATTGGTTCCTTTGTTCATTATCATCTTGTGGTCATGAGACTACTAGTCTGTAGCCAAATTGTGCCTGCTGCATTTGTCAGATTCAGCATAGTAGAGTTACATTTTAATCTTAGTTGAACAAATGAATTTTCTGCATATATTACTGAAATTGTTAATAAAATTAGATTTGGGTTCCATCATCTCATTTCTTAAATCTAATCAGCAAGTGGTTGACTATTCCTGTGATACCTGTGCTAGTATTTCACCAATATATGTTGCAGACAGGTTACTGTTGTATGCACGGGGTTTGTAGCTGAGTGTGATTGATGGTTACTTTTCTCCTCCAGTAGCATATACAGTACCAATGCTGTCAGTTCTAGTCAGTAGGGGTGAAGCTTCTAGGTGGGCATAAGCTTGGTTTTTCCATATTTCAACATGCAAGTAAGTGGTGTCTTCATCAATAGGCACTTACCATCATGTTTTGGAAGGTAACCAAGAGCATTTGCAATAGCCAGTAATATTTGGGGTTTCATGGGACCCCTTTGCTAATGGCTCAATAAGATATAACTGCTTTTAGGAGCCCATTCCCTATAGAGGGATACTCTTTCAGCCTAGATACATGGGGCAGCACCTAGGCCCTGCCCCAAATGATATGACAGCCTTTGATGATCCCCTATGGGAGTTCTCACCCTCATTGGGGAGTGGATGGGGGACCAGTGGGATACATGGGAGGATAAGAGGGAAAGGGAAATTGGATTGGTATGTAAAATAAATTGTTTTTAATTCAAATAAAAAAAAGATGTAACATATTCCTGATCCCGGGGCTTTATTTGGTAGCATATGAGGGTTATTGTTGGGGGACTGCCTTCCCCATTATATGGTGATTCCATTTAAATTACTTTTGTATATATTAGGAAGCATCAAAATAGTAGGAGTTTTGGGTTGGTTGTTCTTCTCTATACTGCTTCTTCTACTCTGCCTTTCTATCCCCTTCCCTATTTAATTCTCCTATTCTGCTTCTCCTTTATCCCTTTATAACATGATATTGTATTTACCCCTCTTTAGAAGATTCCCCCACAGTCTGTCTACCTAACCCTGTGGTTACATGGATTGAAGGACACATACCTAAAACTTAAAACCTAACACCCACATATAAGATAAACATGCATATTTGTCCTTCTGGATCTGGGTTACTTCCCTCAGGATGATTGTTTCTAGCACATCCATTTACCTACACATTTCATAATTTAATTTTTCTCAGAAGTTGAATAATGTACCATAGTATAGATATAGCAATTTTATTATCCATTTACCAGTTGATAGATATCTAAACAGTTTCCAATTTCTGACTATTATGGATAGAGAAATGAACATAGACATTCAAGTGTCGTTATATTGAATAGTCCTCGAGGCTCAGGGAATCTATGAAAGAGAAGCCAGAAAGATTGTAGTAGCCAAAGGTGATGGATGACTCTAAGGAAACATTGTCTGTCAGACACAAGAAGGCTCATGCACATATTCAAGCCATTCAAAATCTCAGGATTGAGAAGATTAACATAGGCACAAGTTCACCCCTAAGATTCACAACCTAAGCTCCTGGGAAAGGGAAGATCCATTTTCTCCAATCGAGTGACAAGCAGGTGTATTAGCCACATTCTGCAACAGGCCTCATGTTCAGCAGTAGTTGACTCTATGCATTTTGGTGTGTTGTATTGGTTTGTTGTGGTTTAATGTTTTGGCTCTTTTCTTTCTTGTTTTGATTTGCCTTGAAAGAGAGTAAGAGCACACGATGTTAGAGGGTTAGAGAGGTAGTAAGGACTTGGGAATACTTAGGGGAGGCTAAAAAATATAATCAAAATATATTGCAAGAAAAAAATTAAATAATAAAATATAATGATAAAAAATTAAGAAGGTGTCTTTCATTTGATTATGGATACCTGATTTATGCCTGTAATCATTCAGAACTGTGGTCCACATGTCTTTTATAGTAGATGTAGAACAGTGAAAAACTCAGAGATCATGGTGGGAAAACAGACGTGCACTAACGCAAAAATATACAAAATATGGCCTTCCAACTCAGAGTAGTCGACCTTTTTAATAATACCACAAGAAATCCTTATTCTCAATCCATCTCAGAACCATTAGTTGGACATTTATGCTATTTCCTAGGACTCTGGCTTCTCAAGCTTTCCAGGTAGAAACCATGCACCCTGGAATGTATGAATCAATGCACAACCTTACCTCTTTCTTCAGATTCCACATCCATGGAGGAGCCAGTCACAGACAGAAAGCTTGCCAAACAAAACTTTATCCTTAATAGACAACTGCAGACTCTTTTCTTGTGATTATTCTATAAATGGTGCAGTTTAGGAACGATTAGCATAAGCTACATTTTATTGGGTACTGAAAGTAATTTATATATGTTACAAAGAATGGGGTGCGGCATGGAAGCAATACTCTGTCCTCATCATTAGAAAGGAACATCTGTACTAATGGATCTCTGCCACTATATCCAATCTCTTTATCTAAAATGCCCAAGCCTGAGAATGGAAGCAAGAAAGAAGAGAGTTGGAATCTGGCACAGGGGAATTGTTTTGTAAACTATCAACATTTCTTCTAAATTACATTCATTGAAAGTAAGTACCTAAATATGTACAGAGGAAAGGGAATAGGAATTAAACTCCAGATTGCAAAAAAGGATAGAAAGCATTAAAGATATGTATTTTTAAGTAACACAGAGACAGAAACATGAAACTAAAAATTCAGAAAAATAGTATCAATGAAATGCGATCCCGAAGTAATCTGGCATTGTGCTATTAATATTAAATGAGGTAGATGTTTGAAGAAACCTTCTAAATAATTTATGATTGATAAGGTGACAAATAGATGATTAAAGTTGAGTTCAGCAATAATTTTGACAACTTAAAAGGCACAGTAGGTTAGGTTTGTAGCTCTGTTAGTGGAGTGTTCGTTTAGACCGCAGTAAGATCTTGTCTGAAACCAGAGCACCTTTTATGGTGCATGTGGTGGCATATGCCTGTCATTCAAGCACTTTGAAGGTGGGCACAATACAGGACAATGTTTGAAGTCTTCTTCAGTGACATAGAGAGTTGGACATAGACCTGTTAACAAATAACTAACTAAAAATACATGTTGTAAATAATAAATAAATTTGCTTTAAAATAAAGTCAAACATGCAATGAAACTCCACCAATAAACTGAACCCTGTATTAGAAAAACTCAAAAGACCTCTAATGATTATTGACAACTCAGTCAAGCAGGATAATTCATAAGGACTCAGAGAATGTAACAATTATAGTGTGCATGTATGTGTTTGACATGTAATTCAACTAATGATTTCTCAAAACAATGAAGAAACTCTCAAAATGCTGAAAAACAAGAATTCTGATATCAAACTAAGGCATAACTTGTCTACTCTTTAATAACAAAAATATTTAATTATTTAAAAATTTTTACTTATGGTTGTGGTGGGCAAGTCCAGTCTCTTTATTTGTCAGCAAATTGTTGCCTGCTGCAGAAGAAAGAATATTGAAAATGTAAACATATTCCTCATACTGAAAATGTAAACATATTTCTAAGTAGATTTTAATGAAAATATGCCATATGAGAAAATCTATGAGTCAGTAAATATGATATGACATTGGATATTTATCTAATTCTCTAAGGATAGGATCAAAGTTGGCAATAGACTCTAAGAAGAATAATAGTAAGCAGATAATAGAAAGCTATGAAAAATAATACAGTAAAAGACAATACCACAGCAAAGATAAAGTTGGAAGGTTCCTTGAAACATTAAATTTAATACATAACTCTGACAAGAATAATCAAGAAGTAAAGATAACACAGGTCATGTTTGCATGGCACCAAAACAAGTTCATTCAGCAAGAGATAGCAGCCAAGACTGACTTCAAAAATTGAAAAGGCTTTCCCCTGGAGTCTTTAATTAGAGAAACCCAGGAAGAGAGCCTTGTACCAGTCATCCTCACAGCAGGAAGCCGAGAGCATCTCAAGTGGGGTGATTGAGGAGAACTTAATCAAGGTATTGTGGACAAACATGCATATAGGCTGGGAGGAAACTAACAATTATATGTCTTGGAATAACTTGAGGGGAGTTTGTCTTCAGCACCTATGAAAGGTAAAGGATTCAGTGAAGGAAAGAGTAAAGAGTAAAGGGTAAAGGGTAAAGGGCAAAGGGTAAAGGGTAAAGGGTAAAGGGTAAATGGTAAAGGGTAAAGGGTAAAGGGTAAAGGGTAAATGATCCAGCCTTAGGATCCAGTGAGAAGAGGAAAGGGAGCATCTGATCTCCTCTCAACCTGCAAATCCCACTGTGGCTTCCACTGACTGAACTTAACGGAGAGATTTTGATTAAAGCCGTTTTGTGCACCTGAGGTCTAAATAGAGAAATAAAAAAATCGCAGCCTTCCCTCAGGGCATTGAGACTCTGATTCCAGAAGATGTGGATGCAGTTATGAAATGGGCAGATCTGGTATCTTCAGAGTGCTTTCTGTTATTGTACTTGGGGCCATGTCCTCCAGTAATAGGTAACTTGGTCCTTCTCTGTGGCCTAGAGTGAGGAGAGCTGTTCTGGATCTTCATATAATTGCAATAGGATGACAAATGCCACAATCAGGTTTACATGGAAAGGTCTCATTGGGCTATATCATGCCAGGGCCCTTTAATTACAAATGAACAGTACTACTAATGGCTGCCTGCACTTTTAACTTATACATTCAGAAGGAAGTAAATGCCCATCAGAACTTTTCTCACCTGTTCTGTGTGTTGAATCATCCATTTTGGTTTACCTTGTTAAGGGCACACTCACAGGTCTTTGGGGCATGTGGGCTCTCTGTGGTGTGTTGAGCAGCAGCTTTTTGGCTCCACATACTGCTGCAGATTTGTGCTTTTCATTTTGATTCTTTTCCTGTCATTTCCTTGGGCTTTGGGGAGGCAGAAGTTATAGCCTCATCCACTTCATCAGACATCATGAACTGGTTATTCTCAGGAATTCATTAAGGCTGAGAACAGGAATCGGAGATTGCTTTGGTCTCTTTAAAAAATGTATATATATAGTTGATGTGTTCTAGCAGTTGGACCCAGAATACTTAAATTATTTACTGAATTCCGGCTGAGCTGCTGGAACTGAACAAAGCATACAGAATGAATTTGAAGGCAAATTGGGTTGCCAGCATCCCAGGATTTAAACAGAAAGCCTGTGGGACAGGTGCTATGTTCCTCAAACTCTGGTGACCTTCAGACATAAGCAGTGCAGACACATGCTAACCACATTAAGAGTTGTTGAAATGATAAGCAGAAGTTTAGGGAATCAGTTATGATTGATTTCCTCTTTGGCTCTCTTGTTTTCTCCCACTGGAAATGGTCACTTACATTCCCTGGGAATGATACAAAATTTTCATTTAATTTTTTAGTTCAAGAACATCTTAACCCATGGAAATAAGAGGCATGCTGAAGGATTGCAGGAAGGCTGTGTTTGCTTGTTTAATATGGATCCCTTACACAATCTTCTGCTGGAGCTGTAGTTACCTTCCCAAGATGTACCAAAAATATAGGCAGGGTTTAGACAATAAAAGTATGTTAAATGCTGAGCTGGGTTGCATTATGTTTAGTGAGGCATCTCATCTGAGGTATATTCATTGATATCAAAGATTTCCTGTGAGTAAACTTGACCCATTTAGCTTTTCCATTCTTGATCACTTTCTTTAGTGCTGTGTCAATTGCAGAAATCCAGATATGACTTTATCTGTGATAGCTGCAGACTGGGTAATGGCTGTAATATCTGATACTGCTCTGTCTTCTCCCTGCCTTGCGGTTTAGAGGCATTGCCTGTGTTTGCTGGAATGTTAACAAGACCTTTGCATCTGCCCAGTCTGTCCTTCACCTAGATTATTCTTATTCTTTTTCTTCTCCGATATAGCAATGGTCCATTGTTTATGTCTTACCTTAAATATCATTCGTTCCAACAAGGATTTTTTTCTGACCTGCTTATACAAGCCCTAATCAACTTGAACTTTTTATTCACAGCAATTATTGACATTGCAATTTTATAATGTATGATGCATTGCATGGTAGTTCCTATTTAATGTATCCCAAATACTATGTATTAGGACAGTTTATTTTTAATATGGTTGTAAGGGATGCAGGACACTTAATATTTAGTATAATTCCAACACATATCTGCTAGTTGGAAATACAGGCAATACAATATAAGCTAAATTAGATCTAAAAAACACTTTTTATTGTAAACAAGTTAAGGTTCATTTGGATACAAACATTAGTAGTAATCCTTGTCCTTGCCCTTGTCTTCATTATTGCCAACTAGGCTGTCAAGCACTTTGATGGGCATGGCCTTGTTTTTTATAACTTTAGATTTATCCAAAAATTCTTAGAGACCAGAGTGTGTTCCTTGGCATTAGCATCTAGATAGGCATGCCACAATACCCATTTGAATAATTATTATTTTAATTTGAAAAATGAGGACTCAAGTATCTCTGACATGCATGACTTCAGGGTGAGGTTATAAGATCAATTATAGACATGCCACTCAAATATAGACATAGACACTCACAGGTGCAAGATCCTAGTCCACACTGTGAACTTCACATGGTTTGAGACCAAGTCAGTCCTATAAGAACATTCTCACTTCTGACAATGACTATCCTGAAACTTACTTTGTAGACCAGGCTCATCTCAAACTCAGTGATCCATCTGCCTCTGCCTTCCTAGTGCTGGGACTAAAGGCATGTGCCGCCACTGACTGGCTCTGACACTGATTATTAAATTCAGGACTATGTTTCTAAAATGACTCTAAACTGTGATAGCTTGCTAGGACTCAAAGGCTCTAGAAAGTGTTACACTAATGATAATACATGATTTACAGTGGAAGAAAATTGATCAGTTAAGCAAAGAGAAATGAGAAATAGGACAGGGTCCAAGTATGGTCAAGTATAGAGAATCTCAAACTGCTTGTTGAGATAGGACTATGATCTCTACTGAACACAATTTTCCTTTTCTTCCATTTTTGCTTGGTTTGGGTTTGTTTTTAAAGGGGTATATGATGAAAAACGCTATGATTATTTAAATCTAGAGATTAATTTGTATGTTTGGATAAACAGATATCGGAGCAGCATGTTGAGGACCAGACCCAGAACTTGCTATGATAGGCATGCTCTATCACTGAATTAAGTCCTTAGTTGTTTATATTTGAGTTTGACATAGAGTCTTAGAATTAACTCCCGTGTTGGCCTTTAACTTGTAACCACACTGTCCCAGTCTCTAGAGTAGCAAGAATTATATGAAGGGGCCACTATGTGCAGCCACACATGGGGTTTTGTTTTGATTTCTTTTGTTTTTTGTTTGGATTTTTTACTTTTTAAATTTAAATTAGAAACAAGCTTGTTTTATATGTCAATCCCAGTTCCCTCTCCCTTCCTTCCAACCCTACTCCCCACCAAACCCCTATCCCATGCTCCACAGGGAGGATAAGGTCTTCCATGGGGGATCTTCAAAGTCTGTCATATCTTTTGGAACAGGACCTAGGCACTCCTCACCCCTCCCCCCTGCCCTGTGTGTCTAGGCTGAGAGAGTATCTCTCTATGTGGAATCGGTTCCCAAAGTCCATTAGTATGCTAGGGATGAATACTGATCCACTGCCAGATGCCCCATGGATTACCCAGGCCTCTTAACTAATGCCCACATTCAAGGGGCCTAGTTCGGTCCTATGCTGGTTTCCCAGCGAATAGTCTGGGGTCCATGAGCTACCACGTGTTCAGGTCAGCTGTTTCTGTGAGTTTCTCCAGTCTGGTCATAACCCCTTTCTTCATCATTCCTCCCTCTTTGCAACTGGATTCCCAGAGTACAACTCATTGTTTTGCTGTGAGTGTCTGCTTCTGGTTCCATAAACTACTGGATGAAGTTTCTAGGATGGCATATAAGGTAGTCATGAATCTCATTATTGGGAAAGAGCATTTAGGGTAGCCTCTCCACTATTGCTTAGTATGTTATTTAAGGTCATTCTTGTAGATCTCTGGACATTTCCCTAGTGCCAGATTTCTCTTTAAACTTATAATGGTTGCCTCTATTATGATATCTCTTTTCTTGCACTTCTCTATTCTTCCCCTGACTCAAACTTCCTGTTCCATCATGTCCTCCTCTCCCTTCCTCCTCTCTCCTTCTCTTTCTGCTAGCTCCCTCTCCCCTCCCCCCATGCTCCCAATTTGCTCAAGAGATCTTGTCCCTTTCCCCTTCCCAGGAAGACCATGTATATATCTCTTAGGGTCTTCCTTGTTTTCTAGCTTCTCTGGAAGACTGGAGTGTAGGCTAGTAAAATAAGTACATACCATGCTTGTCTTCTTGTGACTGGGTTACCTCATTAAGGATGGTTTCTTTTAGTTCCATTCATTTGCTTGCGAATTGCAAGATTACATTGTTTTGTTTTGTTTTTTACACTGGTTAGTACTCCATTGTGTGAATGTACTACGTTTTCTTTATCCATTTTTCAGTTAAGGGGCATATAGGTTGCTTCCAGTTTCTGGCTATTAAAAATAATTCTGCTATGAACATGGTTGAACAGATGTCCTTGTTGCATGAATGTGCATCTTTTGGGTACATGCCCAAGAGTGGAACTGCTGGATCTTGTGGTAGACTTATTCCCATTTTCCTGAGGAATGGCCATACTGATTTCCCACCAGCAGGGGAAGAGTGTTCCCTTTTGTCCATATCCTCTCTAGCATAAACTGTCATTGGTGTATTTGATTTTAGCCATTCTGACATGAGCAAGGCTATCCATTCTCTCCATACCTCTTCAAAATTGTACTTGAAGTTCTATCAGAACAATAAGACAACAAAAGGAGATCAAGAGGATACAAATTGGAAAAGAAGATGTCAGACTTTCAGTATTTGCATATGATATGATAGTTTACATAAGTTGATGGGGGAATTCCTTCTGTGTATATGTTTGTCTTACTGGTTGACAAATAAAGCACTGTTGGTCAATAGGGAAAAAATATGGGGGACTAGGAGTTGAGGAGTATTCTGAGAAATGTAGTAAATGGCAGGTAATCTCCATGTGATCCTGGGAAGAGAAATTGCATGAGGCCAACAGCTTCATAATTAATATATTGTCCTGCATTTTCATTTGGGACTGACATGGCTTTAGGACCAGGCTGGCAGGAAGACTGCTTGTTAAGACCCAAAAACTATTCCAGGGAATGCCTACAGCTGATAAACACTTTCAGCAAAGTGGCAGGATACAAGATTAACTCAAAAAATAAGTAGCCCTAATATATACAGAAAATAAATGGGCTGAGAAACAAATCAGAGAAACATCATCCTTTACAATTGTACAAACAACAAAAAATACCATGGGGTAACACTAAAAAAACAAGTGAAAAATGTGTATACCAAGAACTTTGAGTCTTTAAAGAAAGAAATTAAAAAAGATACCAGAAAATTGAAAGATCTCCCATGCTATTTGATAGGTAGCATCAACATAGTAAAAATGGCAATCTTGCCAAAAGCAATCTACAGATTCAATGCCATTCCCCATAAAAATCCCAGCACAATCTTTACAGACCTTGAAAGAACAATTCTCAAATTTATAAGAAATAAACAAAAGACCCAGGATAGCCTAAATAACCCTGTACAGTAAAGGAACTTCCAGAGGCATCACCATCCCTGACTTCAATCTCTATTATAGAGAAATAGTCTTGAAAATAGCTTGGTATTGGTAGAAAAATAGACAGGTAGATTGTGGAATGGAATTAAAAATTCTGATTTGTACTCACACATCTATAAACACCTGTTTTTTGACAAAGAAGCTAAATTATATAATTGAAAGAGTAGACAACCTTTTCTTGTTCCTGATTTTTAGAGGAATTGCATTGAGTTTCTCTCCATTTAGTTTGATGTTGGCTATTGGTTTACTATATATTGCTTTTATTATGTTTATGTATGTTTCTATTATCCCTGATCTCCCCCAAAACATTTATCATGAAGGGGTGTTGGTTTTTTGTTTTTTGTTTTTTTAATAGATTTTTTTATTATTTTAATTTTAAATAGCTTGTTTTACATGTCAATCCCAGTTCCCTCTCCCTCCCCTCCTCCCGCACCCCCCACCATCCCCCCCAGCCTCCCACCCTATAGCCATTTCCTTCCACATAGGGGATATCTAGAGTCTGTCATTTCACTCAGGGCAGGGTCCAGGCACTCACCTAAGAGTCCAGGCTAAGAGAGCATCCTTCTTTGTGTTATGGACACACGATGTCTGTTTGTATTCCAGGGATAAACACTGATCCACTGCTCAGGACCCCATAGGTTGCCCAGGCCTCCTCACTGACTCTCACATTCGGGGGTCCAGATCAGTCCCATGCTGGCCTCCCAGCTGTTGGTCTGGGGTCCAAGAACTCCCCCCTGTTCGGATCAGCTGTCTCTGCTGGTTTTGCCAGCCCATTCTATGCCAATTTGTTCACCGCTCCTCTCCCTCTGACACTGGGTTCCTTAGGTTCAGTTCAGTGTTTAACTGTGGGTGTTTGCCTCTGCTTCTATCAATCACTGGATGAAGGCTCCAGGATGGTTATAGACATCAAGTTCATTATCAGGAATGGGCATTCGAGGTGGTCTCTCCACTGTTGCTTAGCTTGCCAATTGGTGTCATCCCTTTAGATCACTAGAGGTCACACTGGTGCCTGATCTGTCTTCTAGCCTATGATTCTCTCTTCCCCCTATATTACCCCCCACTCAACCTTCCTATTCCCCCATGACCTACTCTCTCTTCCTCTTCTTCCCAGCTCCAACTCCCCCTGACCCCTCACCGTGTTCCCTATCTGTTCAGAGGATATTGCCTCATTCCTCTTCTCTTGGGTACCATGCCTATTTCTTAGGCTGTTGGTTTTTGTCAAAGGCTTTTTCAGCATCTAGTGAGATGTTTATGTGGTTTTCCTTTAGCAGTTTGTTTATATGGTTGATTGAATTCATTGACTTTCGCATGTTCATCCATCTCTGGATCCCTGGGATGAAGCTTACTTGATCATGGATGATGATTTGTCTGATGTGTTCTTGGATTAGTTTTAAATCAAGAACAGATAATCCATTTAAACATACCTGTAACCCCTAATGAAATATAAGCAGTCATCAAAAGTCTCCCAACCCCAACAGCCCAGACTCAGATGGTTTCACTGCAGAATTCTACCAGAAATTCAAAGAAAAAAAAACTAATACCAATATTCCTCAAATTGTTCCACACAATAGAAGCAGAAGGTTCATTGCCAAACCCTTTTTAAGAGGCAACAATTACCTATTACCCAAGGCACACAATGACACAACTAAAAAAGAGAACTACAGACCGATATCCCTCATGAAAATTGATGCAAAAATATTCAAAAGGATACTGGCAACTTGAATCCAATAACACATCAGAGAAATCATACATGGGCTTTTAATAGTGACTATTTTCTGGTTTTAAAAACATAAGCTGAGGCAAACACAGAAGAGCATGAAGAAGCACAAATAGGGTGATCTTGTAGAGCAATTTGTGTGATATTTGACCCAAGACCAGAATACAGGAAAGGAACTACACATTTGAAGATTTTAAGGAAATATGTTCAAGCAGGGAGAAAATTGAATGTGTAGACTATCAGTTATTAAGTAACATGGTCAAGAAAGTGTAGAAAGAGTAGAAAAGAGTAGAAAGGATAGAATTATAGGCAGCGGCATCTGAGTGGACAAAGGCAGTCAACTTTGATCATAAAAAGGAATTTATTTTTTTAATGTAAATGCAAGGCAATCAGTAAAATTAAGCAGTTAGTGATATAACTTAGTTTACATTATATGTCATTCAATCTCTTCATAATATTTAGACTAGAAAACAGGATTGAGAAGTTCAAAGTGTAATTTCTGTTTTGGGGATGTTAGTGATTTGATTGAATGCTACCCTAACAAGCACTAAGCCTCAAGTTTTGTTCTCAGCAATGCATAAACCCCATGTGACTGATCATGTTCTCATGCCTAGATTTTAACACTGAAGAGGAGAAAGCAAGAAGAATAAGAGTTCAAGGTCCCCCAAAAATAGAAGAAAAGATGAAGGAAGGAAGCAAAAAAAAAAAGAGTTCAAAGTCATTTTTGAGTACATAGTGACTTCATGACCAGAGTGGGGGGGTACCTGAGTTTTCCCAAGAGATGAGGGAAAAGGCACACTTTCAACCCCCAACATTCTCCCACTATGATCATGTGAGATTCTTTGGTTTAGAAACACATATCCTGCTTATATATCTCCCTCCCCTTTGCACCCACCGTCTCTCCATATCCTCTGTTTCTGAAGATTAGTAAATCCTCCAAGGTATTCCCCAAGCACCTGTACCCACACTGTAGCCTACTCGAGAATCACCTGGGGAACTTGTTAGAGCATGAGAACTCAGGGTAAAACAGTCAGCCTTTTTAGTTGGAAGTCACAGAGCACACTCTTGCAAGTTGAAACAAAACGGAATTTATTATAGAATATTTGATTTTCCTCAAAGTCCCTATGGTCTCAGAGATTGAGATTTGTGCTCAGGATATAGAAACAAGAAAGGGAAGAAAATCACATACTTCTCAGCTCCCAGACAGGATTGTAAAACCACCACTGTTGAGAGGTAGCCAGCATGGACGCTGAACACTGAGCATAGCAGGTGCCTATGATGTCGGCCAGCACAGCCTCCCAGGCCTCTGTGGCATGATTTCAGATCGTCACAGATTAGACACCATTTGCCTTCATATTTGTTTTCACAGTTCTCTTTGTGGAAATGAAGCCCGTGAACAAACATCTGTAGAGTGGATTGTAAGGTACAGCCACAGGGCAGCTGCAAATGTCAGTGTTCAGATTTTTTTCAATAATAAATTGATTTTACTTTTTCAAATTTGACAAAATAAAATATAACAAGATAAGTAATACATAAAATATAATAATCAAACTTCACTAAATCTACATTGGACAAGGCAACCCAACAGGAAGAAAACAGTCCCAAGCGACTATAGGAAGAAGAGGCTTATACCTTGGCATGGGCTCAAAACTATAGTGTATAAGTGATTCCAACACAAACATCAGGTAGCATTTACTACCATTTATCACTAGAAGTCCAAACATTTCTGCTCGTTGTTTCTTGGTTCCAGGGTGACCAGATAAACATGGAGTAGTGACTTGCTGAATGGGACAATTTTCTGTTCATAGTAAGAGGAAATAGGACAAACCTATTTGAGTAAAGGACACAAGCCCCACTCTAAGCACCAACAATGACCAGGAAAGTAATGGAACTTGCTATCACAGTTCCTTACCTACATATCACCTGACTGCTCTCATTCACTATCTCTGCTGCCTCCCTCTTTACTCTTCCTGGTCTCCTTCCTTTACTCTGCTTTCATATCACACACACACACACACACACACACCATAAACATACACATATACACATGCACTCATACCACATACACACAAATACATGCATGCATGCATATGCACAGAGATAAGCACACATCACACACATACACAAATGCATGCCACACACAGATACACATGCATATGCATGCACACACATATCACACACATGCATGCATGCTTGCACTCATACAAGCACACACATACACACACACACTCAGATACATATACAAATGGATGCAAACAGACAGGCGCACACACAGCACACACACATACACACTGTCGTGCTAATTATATTTATATAGTCTGAATTCCACATACAGGAGAAAACACAGCTGGGAGACTGGAACTGTTGGTATGCAGGTTTCTAGGCCCTCTGCCTGCTCATACCCAACTGAGTAGAGATAGGAACAGCACATTCAGAAGTATGCCTTTTGTAGAAATCACTTTTTCATTCGATTCCATGATTTCACTAACACAGCTATAATGCAGATCTTCTTCCACATTTAAGTTTCAAATACTGAAGCATTTGTCTATCAGAATATGGAAGGGTGTGTTCTCTTGTCCTAAGATGAATCCCATCAAAGTCTCACTGGCATCTTCCTCCTCTAAAACTGGTTTCCTCAAGTAATGTCTGCTCTCTTTTAGCTATGCCTTAATCCTATCAGCTAGCTGGTGGTCTGTTGTAACCTCTAGCTAAAATGTACCATTTTAATGGCTCGCTGTACAAAATAGAGAGATGTATAGTACAATAACATTTTGTGATATCCAGAAAGAATTAATTGTAGCTATGTATTGCTCTTATTTTCATTACAGAGTAGTAGAACTTGAGGGTCTTTATTACTTTACCCACTATATTACTGTATTTTTCCTTGTTCTCAGCACTTAAGGTGGCTTCTGCTTTTTTCCAGGTGGGTGAATTAGCCCTTTGAGTTTTTGCCTAAATGAGACAATTTAGTCTCCCATACTTTTTATTCATTACACCTGGTAAAAGCAGAAGAGAAAATTAGGTGACCTCTTCATTTTCAGAAGCATATCATTTCCCACCCACTCCCATTCTACCTATTATATATCAGCATCACCACTACTGCTTTAGAAGCAGTCAACAGCCTCAACAGCATAAAACTCACTTTCAACCTAGGCCATCCAGTATCCTGATGGACTTGAAATTTCAAAGGACTCATTACTGAAGAGCCCTACGGAGACATTTTTTCAATAGCTGAGACCTCTGAACCTACAGAATCTAGAGTTGGGTGAAGAAAGCAAAGCATTGTTAAGTGAGTCATTAGACAGGGCAGTGTAAAGTACATTCTTACCGACACTCCTCCCTTATAGGTCCATATATTCTGCCTATCTCTATGGCACAACACACATATTGTTTCCTAGGAGTCTTCTTAGTCATCAGTACGTTTCACTTTGTATAAAGCTGATGATGTATGGAGCATGGGAGATCAGTGAAGGATTCCTGGATCCTATGAGTAAATTCACTCTTTTGATTTTCACTGAAATCCAGTGTCTCTGTCTGTGTTAACATGCTATGTAGACAATTTTCTCAATCATAAATTCTGTTGCCCACAGAATCATGGCTGATAATGGGGTTGTTTTCACACTCAGTTATTTTGTTTTACGCAGGATAGCAACTCATTCACTCCTCCATGGTTGGAAGAGTCTATAGAAAACTATTCTGGAATTTTCAGATTCAGGCTTGATAAATGTGGTTTGTAAGGAAAGATTTCTGTGGATATCAAGCCAGACATCAAACAATGTCAGCTCTTGGGACTGGAAGCTGGCTATGACTTAGCACAACAGAAGCTACAAGGCAGTGAAGCTTCACCTGAAAAACCACTAGGGAAGAAAGTATGACCGTTTGTGTGTGACAAGTTATTTTCTAATATTTAAAACTCTTGTCAAACACAAAGCTTCTATGCAAATGTTCTCAGCCATTCAGATCTTAGAAATATATGGCCTATGCGCAAGGAAACAAGAGGGGGAAACAGTCAGCTGAAGCCTGACTGGAGAAACGAAGGAAGGCTAACATAGCTTCATGAAGCATTAACTATGTGTAGGGTTAGTAAAAAAGACTGAAGGGGCGATCCAGGCAGTGGTGGCACATGAGCCGTGCAGTGGTGACGCGGACTTCTAGTCCCAGCACTGGAGAGGCAGAGGCAGGCTGATCTCTGTGAGTTCAAGACCAGCCTGGTCTACAAGAGCTGGTTCTAGGACAGCCTCCAAAGCCACAGAGAAATACTGTCTCAAAAACCAAGGCTGAAGGGGCAGAGAAGATTACAGCTACAGAAAACTAAGAAAGTATTACGGACGCTGGTATTGAGGAACTAACACAACTAACATAGCAAAAATGATATGGGAAATGGAGGGAACAAAACACTGGTGAGAACACTGATTTTTTCTTTAATTTTTCCTTTCTTTTAATTGCAGAAAGACAAACTGCCTAAATGAAGTTTGGAATATCCATTACAAAGATTGGAATATACTTAAAGCTTAAAAATATGAAAAATAAAATAATTAATACATTATTATAAGAAAGCCTGGAAGAAGAGTGGGAAGTGATTTATTTTTATAATAACTTAGATCCGAGATCAGTTAATATTCCTTGAAGAAGTTAGACATGATATATCTCAATGGGTTCCCTTCTAAAATACATGCCTAGTGTGACTATTACCTTTTAACGTGTAAGGAATTTATATTTTAAGTCGAATGAAATTTACATAAAGGTAATGGCCATTTGTATGTGATTATACATGCATGTATATGTGTGGGTGTACCTGTATGCATGCATGTGTGTGCATACATGTATGCTTGAGTGTATATATATATATATATATATATATATATGTGCTTGAGTGTATATGTGTACACATGTGTGCTTACTCTGAGTGTGTGTGTGCACTCTTGTGTGGCTTTAGTGCCTAAGAAAAGGCAATATTTCATGTCAGGACTACAAGATGGAGGAAGCTCTTCATGAGAATACTGAAGGCATCTGGGTCCTAGCATTATCCTCCAATCAGACTCCAATTCTTAAAGTTGCCACCATTTCCCAAAGGTCCCAATCCCTTTTTCACACAGGCTGTTAAGGAACATTTTACACCCAAAAGCAATATACAAATATAAAAGTAAAATAAAATAACAATATAAATTGAATAAAATAACAATATAAATTAAATAAAAGTGATAGCTCTTTATTGTTAGTTACAAATAATTGTTTAGATTCTGAAAAATAGCAAGTTCTTTGCTTTCTCACAGAGCTTCAAAGACCCACTCACCGATTACTGTTTTTATTGTATTCTGTGTCCCCCCAAAAGTGTGTGTGTGTGTGTGTTTGCATGTGTGCACACAAAACCAAATCTTTTTTTGAATTTCTGCATGTGCCATCCTACTCTTTCATTATCTTAAGATTTTTTGTGTCTTATTCCTACCTCATGGGAGAATATTCAGTCTTCTTTGGAAGGTTGGTGAAGATCACTTTCTTCTCTATGCATTGTATAATGCAAAGAAAATAGATTTAGTTGCTTCCTTTACGTGTTTACTTTATAATAGGCTATGTATTTAGAGTGATTTCCTTCTAAGTCTTTTCTCTGTGCTAAATTATATGCTGGATGACATAGATAGAAATGTAAGTATTCTCTTATTTCTAGCATTTATAGCAATTCAGTTAGTTAATAACATGCATTACATATAAATTTTACATGGTTAAATACTATTTGTATAAATATATGTATCTCCATGCAAACTCATAAATGCATGGTATGGATAATAACACATGCCCTCAAGACTTGAAGAAAATAGATGAGACTTTCCTTCATATTTGTAAACTCTATATGATGCACACTGCATTGCATGAAGTTTGATCTCAGCAAGTATCGTTGCAATGAAGAAATAATTTGATGCTTGGTCATTAGTGGGTGTCAGTGGGGAGGCCTAGGTAAACTATTGGGCCTTGGGTAGTAGATCAGTATTTATTCCTGACATACAAATGGACTTTGGGCTCCCATTCAACAATGAGAAATGCACTCTCACCCTGGACTCTTGGGGGGAGGGTCTAGGCCCTGCTCTGGATGAAATGACAGACTATGGATACTCTCATGGAGGGTCTCACACTCCCTGGGAAAATGAGGGGATATTGGGGGAGCTGGTGGGAGGGCGCAGGAGGAGGGGTGGGGGAGGGAGAGGAACCTGGAATTGACATGTGAAGCAACTTTGATTCTAATTTAAATTTAAATTTAAAAATAAAAATAATAAAAAATAAAATAAAAAGAAAGAAAATAAATGATACTTTCAATTATATCACATGTTATACATAAACAAGGTTTTCATTTACTGATAATACTAACTTCTCACCCCAAAAGTTAAGTTCATTTGGTTGTAAGAAGTATCTGAGAATGAACATGTGATTATTTTCTTCCCGTCCCTTCGTGGCTAAACAATTTCCAGATTTGTTGAGACTTTCTTCTCAGAAGATACAAAACTTTTCTTGGAATCTAATGGTTTCCCCCCAAAAATTCCATTAAAATTATATTAGCATGAGAACTTCAAAATCTCAAATGATTCATCATTGTGTCAGACCAACCATCTCATGTTCATAAGGCTCAGTTATTCTTTCAAGTTTCTCACAAAGAGATGTCTTATAAGAGATGAAAATTCAAAATTACCGTAATTAGCCCTGATCTTTTTTCTTCAATTTTATAAAGCCTCATTTTGAGTTCATTATTTCTACCAGATTAGGATTACTTGAGATATATTGGTTTTTGCTTAAACTAGACCACGCCCCCAGTACATTCTTCCTTTCTGGTTCTTTCCTTAGGGCAGGTTTTTACACTATGTTCTCACTGCGTCATTTCTTTGCTTTTTCTGTCACTGATGTTTTGTTTTGTTTTTCTTCTTGTTGGCCACGATGGCAGAGGAGTAAAGTCATGTTACATATTTCTGAGGAGTGTTCCTCTTTGTGGGGTGGGTTTAGTTAAAGAGGGTGCCTCTAAATTCAAAGTTTCTTTAATAGCTCATAATCTTTATAAAGCTAGCTGTACAAAGTGTTTATTGTGCCTTACAGATGAATCACAGAGTTATTGTATATCATGATCTCTTAGTAGTCAATGCAGACTTCTTTGTGACTGTGTTTCAAGTTCATGACAAGGAATGGGTCAACATGACTCAGTAGGTACAGCATCCATGTGTACTTCACAATAAGTTTCAAATAAGTGTGCGCTATAAAACCTTAACTGGTTTTATAGAAGGTAAGGTAAAAGTTCCACCTTGTTTCCCATGTCTGTATTGATTATATGTCTTGAAAGAAAAACAAAATAAATTTCTTTTTTATTTTTATTACATTTACCTTCTTGCTTGTGTCTTGGTGTTCATGTATCTGTGTATGTGCAAGTATGTGTGTGTGTGTGTGTGTGTGTGTGTAGAGAGAGAGAGAGAGAGAGAGAGAGACAGAGAGAGAGAGAGAGAGAGAGAGAGAGAGAGAGAGAGAGAGAGAGAGAGAGAGAGAGAGATTAGAATACACATGCCACAGAATAATAAAGGACTCACAGACTGGAAGCTGGTTACTTCATTCTATCAGTGGGTCATTTGGATTCAAATTCAGGCCATGAGGCCTGGCAGCAAGTACATTTATTCACTCAGCCTTCTCATAGGCACGAAAGAATGAATTTCCAAACACAGTTGGGTTTCAGCCTCTATTTTTTCTCTGCTTTGTTTTGGTTTTGCTGTATGTATTTTGAAATACAAAGAAGACGGTTGGAAAGTAAACAATTTTTAATATCTTATTAACAAGAGAAAAATTATTTTTCTTTGTCGACCTGTAAAGTCCATATCAGCTGTATATTCAAGTTGTGAATATGGACACCGTTTCTGTATCCAGTTTTCAACCTGCAAGTATATTGCTGGGCCTCATTCACCAGGTACGGCCAACAACTTGCAGGAATAATGATAATAATTTCAAGGGTTCAACTGCAAGAAGATAAGCTAAACTGCAACTCACAAAACCCAAAATTCAAGAACCCTATTGGTCTTGCCCATAATCTAGTTTTATTTGCAAGTTAACTGAAAGATGAAGCACAAAATACAGGATAATTTAAGATGAAGAAGTCTTGTCCAAAGAGAACAGGAATAAATAAAAATTGCTTTCATAAAGAGAACTCTAAAAATTTAGTAGACTAAAACTGCTTAAAGATGTAACAGGTCTCTGGTGTAAATGGTACTACATCACAGTGAGAGAAATGAGAAAGGAATGTGCGCACTTTAATCAAGTGCTATGGTCCTTCCTCTTCACATCTTAGTCATGAAAACCCGTTTTTGCGTGGGGGAGTGTGGCAGGGTGGAAAGGGTTTATTTTGCTAACATTTCCATATCACTGTTTATTATAGTAGGAAGTTTAAGCAGGAACTCAAACGGCTGGAAACTGGAGGCTGGAGCTGATGCAAGGCCATGAAGGGATCCTGCTTACTGATTTGATCCTCATGGCTTGTTCAGCCTGTTTTCTTATAAAATCCCGGACCACCATCCTGGGGTGGCAACACCCATAGTGGGCTGGGCCTTCCCACCCCAAATCACTAATTAAGAAAGTGCCCATCAAGATTGCTTACAACCCAAACTTATGAAAGCAATTTTTTTTCAGATGATTCTATCTTATGTCAAGGTGACATAAAACTAACCAGCATGTTGGCTTTTTTCTTTTCTTCTTGTTGAAACAGGATCATGTAATCTTGAAGTCTTGGTTTTATTTTTTAACTTCTTTTCAAATAACTTTTTATTTATTTTACATCAAAAACTATTAATGAAATAGGAAATAATTTAGCAAGAGGGTTTTTGTTTGTTCTTAATTATTGTTGTTAAACAAAAACCCAATGGTATGTAATAATCACACAACAATTGAGAATGGAGTTAAATAACATCTCTGATGGCATTTTACCATCATCTCTGAAAATGTCATTAATTTTTCTGATTTGCTTGCCCATGATACTGCCCAGAGACTCAGTAAAAAAGACACCCAGAAAGGCATTCGTGATGTCAACATCTGCCTGGTTATTGAACCAAGATTTGGAAAAGTCTGATTTCAAAATTGTATGAGACTAGAGGAGAAAAAACCCCACAAGATTAATATAATAAAAAGAGCCAATCTCCTCTCTCTCTCTCTCTCTCTCTCTCTCTCTCTCTCTCTCTCTCTCTCTCTCTCTCTGTCTCTCTCTCTCTCTCTCTCTCTCTCTCTCTCAAGTCAATTGAGTTCCTCTTTGACAACAATACCCCTTTAACCAAACTATAGCAAGTAATATAGAAGAAAATCCTAGACATACAGATTCATCTATTGTAAAAGGCCTTTGCTTTCAAATCTGATTCTGTGTAAAAGGTATTTTTGTGAAGCCCAGTTAATGCTAACCTTAACTCAGTACTATTTTGAGTTGAAGATAGGAGAGGAGATATGAACTTGGAGGAACTCCTTTCTTTGAATCCCATAAGCTAAGTGAAAGCCCTTGAATGAGTATATCCCCTTTAAGATCAATGGCCCTGGTAAGGCTAATTACCCCAATCCTCTCTCTCTAAATTTAAAAGGACCCTGTTAACTGGAAGGACCACATGATTAACTGTCTGAGAAGATTAGCCTTGATAAGAATGGCTGGGTGCTTGCAGGTTTCCCCTTCAGCTACCCATTTGTCACTTATAAAATATACTGTATGTGTCTATGAGCTGTGTCTTAAAGGACTGGGAGATTTTCATGGAGATTGATGGTGGAGTGAGGGTGGGGAAAGATATTTTAGGAATTAATGAGCTTGTGCTTTCTTGGAAAACTTGGAATGTCAGTGGGGCCCTAGGGACTCATGGGCAGTCTGGATGACATTGTTCCATTTCTTTTCAAATCACAGCCTAGATTTTCTATTGAAGATAAAACCATCTTTGGCTCCTCGGCATCATTAAACATCTAAGATTAATAGTACATTTATGAAAATTAAAATATACAGCAATTAAAAATATTTTTGTTTCTGTTTCTATGTATGCTGGTTACAATATTTTTGAGCCAATTAGTGATTGTTGATCCTGCTTGGTGCATGAATTTGTACTTGTACTTTTATGAGGAAACTTGAGTCATAACAGTACAATTTCTTTTTGTTTTTTAAAAATTTACATTAGAAACAATCTTATATTACATATGAATCCCAGTTCCCTCTCCCACCCATCGTCCCATGTCCCCCACCGACCCCTCATCCTGTTGCCTTTCTGTCTCAATGGGGGATCATCAAAGTCTGTCACATCATTGGGAGCAGGACCTAGGCCCCCCCTCTATGGGGAATGGACTCCCAAAATTCCATTCCTACACTAAGGATAGATAATGATCCACTATCAGGGGCCCCATAGACTGTCCAGGCCTCCTAACTGAAACCCACTTTCAGGAGGCCTGGTTCGGTCCTATGCTGGTTTTACAGCTATCACTCTGAGGACCATGAGCTTCCCCTTGTTCAGGTCAGCTGTTTCTGTGGGTTTCCCCAGCCTTGTTTTGACCCCTTTGCTCATCACTCCTTCCTCTCTGGAACTGAATTCCAGGAGTTCAGCTCAGTGTTTGGCTGTGGGTGCTTAGCTGCTTCCATCAGTTACTTGATGAAGGCTCTAGGATGGCATTTAAGGTAGTCATCAATCTCATTATAGGGAAAGGGCATTTAAGGTAGCCTCTCCATTATTGCTTAGATTGTTAGTTGGGGTCATCCTTACAGATCTCTGGACATTTCCCTTGTTCCAAGTTTTACTTTAAGCCTACAATAGCTCCCTCCTCCCCTTCCTCTTCTCCCCTTCTTTTTCTCATCACTCCCTCTCCCCTCCTCCCATGCACCCAATTAGCTCAGGAGATCTTGTCCCTTTCCCATTCTCCAGGGGACCCTGAATGTCTCTCTTACGGTCCTAGCTTCTCTGGCGGCACAGCACAATTCTTCCTCACATATTGCTTTCTTTTTGCGTTCTTTTAACCTGGTTGTTTTCCATCTGTTGCTAGTGCTGGAATCATACACATGTTACAGAAGACCAAACTTAATTAGCATATTTTCTGTGATGTTTAATGAAAAATCTGTGAGTGCACTTATAAATTGGTACAACACCTTGGACTGCTAATGTTTTTATATGCTTTGGATTAAGAAGAGCATTCCTTAGACTTCATTCTAAAGAATTCAGATAGCAGATGTGAAAGCAAGCAATATATTGCTTATAATAAAATAGCTCCTAATTATCAAAACTTATTAAGTTCTTCAGATGTCCTTGCATAGGAAAAAAAGATAAAAACAGATTACACTACTAAACAGAAAATAGTCAAATGGGTACTTTGAAACACAAAGATTTAAACAAAGCATGTAAGTTATTTTACATGACTATAATCACAGAACTGAAGAATTTGAGGTAGAGGAATGGAAATTTTGAGACTAACCCTGGATCTATAGCAAGACCTGTTTGAAAAGAAAAGATGATATAATAAAATGAAAGTTTATAACAGTATATAAGAGTTTGTATTTGTTTCAGTTAAAAATAATTATTTAAAATCATAGTTTTTATAATAGATGTGTAGAATGATAACATTAATGTTATGAATGGGCAGTATCATAATTAACATTGGTTCTCAACTTGGTGTGATCTAGAGTCATCTTTAAGACTTGCCTCTGGGTAGGTCTATGAGAGATTATCTAGTTTAGATTAATTAAATGGGAAAATCCTCCCTAATGGTGGGACTTACATAAGAAATTTTGCTTGGCACAGTTTTCTGCCTCAAGCTCTTAAAATCAACCCCTCCCCACCCTGAATCGAAATAAACCCTCTCTTCCGTAAGTAACATAGATACTGGTGTGCAAATGAATGAACTGATACCTACATGCTAAGCAATGCTAATGATTTTTTCTCTGGAAATCATTTTTATCATTTTATTTTTTGCTTGACTTTTAATTTTTTCAAATATCAAATCTACTTGTACACCACGAAATCTGAATAAATATGTTGAATGGTGAGTGATGTGAAGTGGAATTAAAACTTGATCATTAAATATTTACATAGCAATTAAGTGAGAGCGATGGTCTCCCTAGTATCTCAGGCAACATCATTTCCACAGCTTTCTATGTAGCTTCAGTTCATCTTTTTCGACTGAACCAATGACAGCCCAGTTGCTGGACCAAGACATCATCAAACTGAGCTCCCAGGATCCACACAGTGGCCACTCTGCTCTTGAAGGAATCTCATGGACCTCTCAGACACAACAATGTTAAAGCATGATGCTCAAACCTAAAGAGAGGCACTAGGGTTGGCAATTACATAATTTATCAGTTTTATGCTCAGAAAATTGGGCTGGATATCATGGAGAATAGACTTTGAAACTAGACTAACTCTAGCAATCTTCCCTTCAGTTCATCTGGAACCTGATTCTACCTGATGTGTTTATTTGGATTCCTCTACATTGTTCCAAAGCAGTTATCTCCAAGTAATACTTGAAGAAGTATAGGCTCAGTGGATCTTTAGAACAAACTATACAATCCCCTAGAACTATTTTTGGCTTTTCTGCCTCTATCTTTTTATTTATTCTGCATATAATGCATGCTTGCTCAAGAAAAGAAGCACGCACTCTCCCTTATGTATCCACAAATGTGACTCATCATCTTACTGTTTCCAACCTTTTGAGCTACAGTTTTTATTAATTCTAATGGGAGTGAATGCCCCGTGTGTCACCACAATAGATATGGTGCCTGTAGGGCTCTCATTCTTTTCCAGCTGCATATCACAGCACAGCATCAGGAAGGGAGGATTCACTGAATAACAATTCTTAGCACCTGAAAGGTAAGATAGGGCAGAGTGTGGGCAATTTGCTCAATCTGAAGCAGAAATACTATTCCCAAAACAAAGACAAGGGGCCAGGTTACCTTTCTTTGCAAAGCTATAAAACTTGGCATGGATACACAACAAATCTTTATCAAAGAACCTAAGCGCTAAGTAGAGGGACATCCTCGACTTTGAGACAGTAGAAAGACAGACCAAGAAAAGTAAAAAAAAAATGAGAAATGAAGAAGGCTAAAAGTTAATGGTCATAACCTGACTTGAAAAATTCTTCTTATTGCATAAAAGTGTCTAATAAAATTCAAGAAGATTGAGTGGTTCTGCTGATGAAAGATGGGAATCAAGGCCACATATGTATAATCTGACCATCTCTGTGTCAGTTTGTGGGCTTGACTGACTTTGGATGAACTCTGGTACAGACATAAGGACTCGGCTACAAGATCTGGGCTGATTGGGTTCTAGTACATTGGTCTCATCCTATAACATTTTAATCTAGATGAAGATTCATGACAAAGTTAAGTGAATGATAGAAAAGCAGAATGCCCTGGATGTCTGATCCTAAATTTCTCTCCCATCTGTTATAATCTATTGATTGAAGAAAGAATTAAGAACACTCAGGAGTAAGTGAAGAGTTTAAAGTCATATTGGAAAGGACAAAGATTCGGGGATGGAGTTGAGGCCATTTTGACAGTGAGTCTATAATGAGAATATTAAGGAAATAGCTAACTGTCATATTTGAATAAACACTATGCCTATTGATGAAGAGTAGTTGTGGGGGATGAAGCTGGGATATAATTAAAGTCATAATTAGGTATTCAGTGGGACAATCTGAGCACAGAAGTGGTAGGATTGGGAACATTAACCTGGAAACACTGCATAGAATTAATTGGAGTAGGAGGGAAGCATAGCTCCAGTTATGAGCATAATGAAGGGCAAGGTAGGGATTAATGTGATATTTAATCCCTGATGTGAGAATTGGGGTTGAAAAGAGGCAGGCAGACTTGTGCAATCTGGTAGAAATACCATTAAAAGACTATCTAACATGAGCAGCAATGAAGGAATCCAGTGTGTCTACGTTTATGGCGAAAAATCATTCATGTTGGTAATGTATGGAGAGAACGTCCTCAGAAAATGACCGTAGCAAACATCATTTACCCTGGGCATTAAGTTTAGTCAGCATAAATAACCTATGCCATGTTAGGAAGCACAAATATCACAGTTTCACTGGGTCAACATAACAAAGATTAATTCTGTCCTCATGGACCATAGGGTTTTGCATGGGTCCACAGAGAACTTTTTCACAAAAACCCTGAGGAAGTACCCTTGGAGGCTTGGTTCATCCACTTTCTTGTGGGGTCCTATGTATGGGAGAACATTCGCCATGGTGCTCATAGTCATTGCTTCTTGTTTGTAATTACCAGGGTGTGTCTGGAAAAAGAAAATAGAGGGTCAGGTATGCTGGGTTTTAACTTTCAGGGCACTGGGCCCTTCTGGAATGTAAGACTGTGGGCTGGGGCTTTGCAAAGCATTGCACTTTTAAGTGCCCAAACACCCATTATTGATGGATGCATGTTTCTAATCAGACTTCACTTAAAGTTTCTAAATCTAAGATAATATTAATCACCCTGAGGGATTAAAATTTTATTTGGGTACAAGCTCCAAGAAGAAACAAAGAAAAAGTAAGCTTGTATTCATCTTTCAAGGGAAATAAACTTTGATTTGAATAAGCCAAATTATAACAAAAATTAATATTAACTCACTGCTTACCCAAGATATCTTCCCTATATATCCATGAATACTATTAGCATTACTAGGATGTCTAAATTCTTATAAGAGGGGAAGTGTTCTGAGGGTCTAGATGTCTTGCATAAACAATGGAAAGAACATCTGGAGGAAGGCTCTATAGGATTAGAGCCAAAGAAAATTTCAGCTGCAGTCAGGAGCTAAAGTAGCTTGAACAGAAAACTTTGATAGTTTACCTGGGTTGAAAACCTTCAGTTCCAGTGAATTACAGAAAGAGAGAAAACCTCTTGTTCTCTCTTGTCCAGGCTGTACTTCAGAACTCTAGTACATTTTCCTCTCAGTGACATGATCCTGAAGAACAGTGCCTAGTTGACACTTGGGGCCACTGTGAACTTCGTGGTTCCTTTAGATGAAATGCCACACTTCTCTATCCCTGCCCTCTGCACATTCATTTTGAGCTTCTCTTCAGATGTTACATGCTCCATATCTTGATCATTCCTCCTATGTGGAGACCTCCTATGCAAATAAAATCACAATTTTACTATTGAAAAACAAATTACCACAAAACAGGCATTTGTTCCCTTAATTATTTTCATTAGATACAGGTGAACTTATTAGCTGGTCTTACATGCTTTTCTGTTTCTATATGTCACTAGATGAAGGCCAGAAAAAGGGACGACACCAGTGACCATGTTAGAGGCAGGCCCCAAAATGCTTCAGACTCAGTTTTCCTCCAACAGTCATATACTTCAGTTACCCAAGTTATCCATATTCACAACCACTTCCAACAACACCCTTGCACTTAACATGCAAGCAAACATGTAGTCCTCATCCAAGTCAAATTTCTGTCTTTAAGCTTTTTATATAGAGAGACTCAAATTGCCATCTAGCTGAGACTTTAACTTTTAACTTCAATCTGTGTTAACATGCATGTGCATTAGATAGATGGGTGGGTCAGAAATTGACTAGCGATTAGAGAAATTTGCCATAATGTTTGATGAAAAGGAAATTGTCACCAACTCCTTGGATCTTACATGTCATTACCATACACCAGCTAAACTGCTAGACCCCATGTCATGATCTGTCCTCACTGCTTGACTTCCAATCTGCTATAACTCTGCCTATAATATTACAAAATCTTGTCCCATTAGAATTTTCTATTGCTCTCTCATGATATCCCCACCAGTCCTTTGGGAACTCTTACTGTATTGATTAGGCATGCTCTTGCTTCTCATCTCAAAGTAGCACTCGGTCTAAGACCCTATAAAGAAGTTCTACTGATTAAATGAAGGCAGGAGATTTGCCTTCAGTGGTTAAAAATAAACACATTCCCTGATTGGAGATTACTTGGGACAGAAGAATAGCCCAAATTCTAGCTTTGCCAAAATACTGGTCATATGTCTTCATGGAAGTCACTTAATCCTACTGAGATGTTTTTTCTTTATTTAAAAATTGACAGATAAGAAATAACTACATCATAAGCCTACTATGAAAATAAAAACTGCAAACTGTGTTGAACAAAATATTACATTTTTGTTACACAGCAAACAAATACAATTCATCTTAATTACATTATGTATCTCTCCATTGATTGTGAAATATAGAAGAGAAGACATTAAGCAACGTTCTTTTGGAAATTTTAGTGACATACTGTCTCATCCATCCCAAGATGGCTACAAACTCACTTGTAGCTGCAGATAATGTTTTGTGTGTGATCCTGGAACCTCCACTTTCTAAAGTGCTGGGATTTCAGGTCATTGAATTGAACTCATGTCCTTGTTCCAGCTATTCAAAATAGTCTGTCCACTGAATACACCCTTAGCACCACAGGAAGATTTTCCAATATTGAGTCCTTTTCTAGTATTATGGATGTAGCCTCTTGTTTTCAGACTGTGAATAGGTAATTGAGGGAACTAGGGAAAGCATCATGGTTTTTGGCTCTGAATCTGAAGCCATTGACCTCTAATCACACTAATCAGTTAATCAGCCTTTGAAAGTTTGAACGTAGGTGGGGACTACAGTTCACACTGCCTTCCCACAATATAATGTATAAAATATCAGACAAAAATAGAAATACCATATATACACCAACCAATGAAACTTTCATGGTGACCCCTTCTCTTGTTGTCCCTAAAGTCATACATAAGACATGACTCTAGTTATTTAGGTAACTGTTGTGTTTTTAGGACATGACTGATGCATTTACCTGAATTCAGCCCTGACCATGGATCTGTGTGTGCCAGGCTTTCTCTAACCTTCAGCCCTGTCTCTCCTCTCTTTTTCTGTCACTGATTCTCTTCCTCCCCAAACCTTTAGACCTCACCAGAAAATCTTCCAGAAAACTCCACTCTCCCTCTGTCTTTTAATCCTTTCCCACACTCACCCTGGGAGAGCTCATCCATTCTTTCTGCTTCAAACATCACTTCTATGCTAATGACTCCTAAATTTAAGTTTCCATCCCCATCTTCAATCAAGGCAAACCTTCATCAATCATAGAATTATTGTTGCCTGCCTCCAGCTTCCTGCTAGTCATGTTTAGCAGGTATATCATACTGTATTGTACTATACCTTTAACCAAACCCATTGTCTACTTGCAAATTAAAAGTCGTGAAATCCCTTATGGTCAATGGCATCAGTCTTTACATATTCTTGGGTGATTCCTGCTAGCTCCATCCACTTAATTCCAGAAACAGAATATAGATTGGTTTCCATCATAAGTTTACTGGGAACATTTATACAAAGCTAAAGGGAAAAAATGAATACTCAGAAGTATTTTTCTGCCCCTTGATGAATTCACAGGATAGCATGGTTCAGTTTTTCCCCTCTGTAGAGGAGGACAATAGTAATTAATATTTTTGACTGCTATCTATGTATGAGGAGCTATATTCAGCATCTTGGACATGCTATTCAATACTCACACCTTCATGCGGAGCTGGATACTGCTATGTTTGCAAATTGTGTAACTAAAGGAAGTCCATAGTGGGAGTTGACTTTAATACTTTTTACTCTGCTTATGCAGTATGTTAATTATTTTGTTCATTGTTGAGACACAAGTAATTGGAAGCAGGAAGTGCTGATTTGTTCTCATGTTCTGAGAGTAATGGCACAGGAATCATGATGCAGCTGGCCATGTTTTCTTACAGGCAGAAGATGCAGAGGGGTGAATGCTGGCATTCCACTTCCTCTACACTTTTTATTTAGTTTGAGACACCAGTCCATGGGATGGGTGCTGTCCTCATCTTGGATTGGCTCTCCTATTTCAGAGATCCCTCTGTGAAAACATCATAACAGACACACCCAGAGAGTGTCTTCTAGTTAATTCTTAATTTCATCCAATTGGGACCCAAGATTAGACATCACATACAGTCTTTGAACATTCAGCATTTCTCTTCCTTTACAGAGAATGAAATACAATACATCCTTCATCTAACCTCTCTTTACAGGACTTCAGTTTCTTATCATTCCCAACATGGGTACCCTTGATGGACCAGTGTCCTCCCTCTTAACAGCCATCAGTCAAGGGCTTGATCCATTTCTGTGTCAGCTGGCCAAACCCTAGGCCTGGTCCTTGCCACTTCACATTGTCTTTTTGATTGGGCCTCTTGATTCCATTTTACCACATCTTCAACAGATTAATTCATAAATCCAACCCATTCATTGTCCTTACATTCTACTTCTACTGAGATGAAATAATCGCTAATTTTTTACTTAGTAAAATCTACTCTCAACACATCACAACTCTGGCTATGAAAAAATTTTCCCCAATTTACTTCTAAATGTTTTTTGGTCTAGGTATTCAAAGACCTTTCTGCAGGATTCCATAGTCTAGACTCTAACCGACTTAGAATGGTTTGACCTATGGCTATTGATTTTTACAATGGCATAAAAAGCATATAAGTCAATAGAGACTGAATTATAATTTTAACTTTTTTTCATTCCATGGATATGTTTTCTTTAAGTGAAGGAATATCTGCCCTACGTATTCATCATGAAATGGTGCGTGTATGCCTGGAAAAATGGTAGAAGCAGAATAAATTCTACAGATCAAGTACTAGTTGCCTGTACTGATGTCTAGTTCCATGTCTTGGTCACCTCAGATATCTTATCACTTAGAGAAGCAGGGAGAAGGAAACAGGGACTCATTGTACTGCTTAAAAATTATACTTGGAGTCTTACTGATTTCAAGAAACAAACGTTAAAGTGCCCTAAAGTATTTTGTCATGTGGATAGTCTATGCTGTTATCACTTGGAAGCACTACAAATAAATGGATATAAGGTGCTTACCTCTGCACCCTGTATATCTCTGTAATGTTTGACCTTATTCCTGGATGAATATATCTGTCTGTGTGTGTTATATAGGAATAAAAATATACAAAAGCTAAGGCATTTCATATAAACACTCACACCTAATTCTCAAGTTCTTAGTTGCTCATTCCTTTGCTGCAGTCCATTATTATTCTTTTTTTTAAAGAAACAATCTTATTTTAAATTACAATCCCAGTTCCCTCTCCCTTCAATCATTATTCTTTCCCTCACTAGTAGGATCCATTCATTTCATTGAGGAAGATAATTTTAAAATACCCTTGTATCCCAGGTCAGTCTTTCCTTTCTGTGTTCTCTTTTGGTCTCCTCTTGATTAACTCTGCTCTTGGCCAATCACATCCAGATACATATGTTTTATCTTCCACATAATAGTTTTTACATATAGATGATTTTTGCTGGTACTCAAACTGTTCAAGCACCAGTTTTTCTTCCCCAAAATTACTACTCCCTAAAGTTGTGCTTGTATGTTATTGACACTGTCTTCCATTTCATTCTATCATCAGAGTCAACCTTCCTCTTTCTCCACTTTTCCATTCTGTTGTTATTACTTCCCCTTTTTGCCAACTTAAATGCCCCCTTCATGGCACTTAAGCCTCCATAAAATCTTATCTTCCCAAATGTTGCAGTGTTCCTCATTGCTGCATCACACACTAACTACATTTTTGTAAAGATTTTCACCATTTTTTCTACCAAGTCTCTTTTCTCCTCCTTAACCCAGCAAGTAAATAGCAGTGTTATAGATGGCAGTCATCTCGTAGTCATTGTCTTGACATCACTTACCTGGCATTATGTCATGCTCAATAGGCAGACACACAAGAAGTGTGCCTTAAATTAAATAAATTTTGCTTATCAGATTGGAGTATTTTGAAAATAAGTTATTTTTGCAAAAGAAAAACTTTTCAGTCCATAGTAGGACCTTAATAAATATTCATGGGTTGATTAAAATTGGCTAGTCTGGTTTCATTATTCAAGTAGAATGAAATACAGAAAATAAACTGCCATCTTGGGCCAGCCTCTCCTCTTTGAAAGGAGTGGAAATGAATGAATCCATTGAGTTATGTCAGATGACTATCTAGCCTGGTAGCCATAATGAAAAGTAAATTAGATTTTTAAAACCTTCTCTGGGTTAATAATGTAAGATGTTATTAGTAACACAAGGAAGGAATCATTTTAGTGTAGCCCCTGACCTTTATCTTGATGCACAGGAATAAAGATTCATATATCAGAATGGGGGAAATTGCTCATTTTCATCAAGGATTTGGAAACAAAAGGCAGGTACTCAAATTGTGAATATTCAGAGTTATGAAAGAACCTTCTTCGATCTTCAAGAAACCACAAGGAACACTGTTCCAGAGGGAGATAGTGTTAGGAAAATGAATGCTATTATTTGCCATAAATACATAGGTTACACCTATCAGTAATTAAAAGAAAAAAAGGAAATAAAAAGTGCCTATGTCAGTTTATTGAGATTGGGGAAGTATGATATTCTTTTAAGCTTTGCTTCAATACAGCAGGGTTCCCTTAACATATGCCTTGCTGGATTTCATAGAGGTGAAACATTTAACCACACCTAACTCACTTTTATTAAATATTATGCAGATTTTATAAACTCAATGGAGAATCAACACCTATTTTCAAGGAACTAGCAAATCTTCCCTTATTCTTTTTAACATTCTCTGTAATTTAACAAGGAGTTTGGTATAGTCACTTAAAGTTAATAATTAGAATTTTATTTTGAAAGTAAGTATTCAAAGATAAATTCAGCAGTGTTCATAGTATCTAATACATACTGTCTTAACTCAACGAACTGAATATTAAGCTGACACATACCTCACTAGGTAGAGTCATTGGGCATCAAGACTATTGACCTGAGTTCAATTCCTGAAACCCACACAATGGAAAGAGAGAACCAATTCATTCAGTTTATCTGCTGACCTCCACACACATGCATAGATGACTGTATACACACTAGTGAGTGTAATATGGAAGATTCTAGAATAAAAATGACATTATTGCTTTCCTTGACAGATTATCTAATTGTTCATGTTTTATATATGTGCCTATATGCATATATATATAGAGAGCTAGTTAATAAGCTGTAAGTATTTAACAAGTTGATTATTTCAATTGACTGTAATGTTCATTAAGGAGCATGTTCACTGAAAAAGTTCAACTCAGCTTAGAGTTTTTTCATCCTAAGGTCCCATTGTTTAAATACCTGTTATATTTTTAAAGTTCACTGCATGGTTAGAAATTATGCAGTCAATTAAAGGAAACACTGAAAACAAGGTAGCTGATGAACATTTGGGTACTTTGTGCTGCATGTACAGGGAGTGACGCTCGGAAATGATTTACTCACAATACTAAGAATGACAGTTGCAAACATTTCAGATAGTAATTACCAGACTTCTATAGCTTCTCAGGTGCCTCCTAGCAGACAAAAATGGAAGCAAACTGCATGAGAAAACATGGAAACAAGGAGTGTGAACCTAGCCCCAAATTCTGGTGTTCTGTCCTATGTATGATACTTCCAGAACATCTATGTCTTACATAGATTTAGAATGGGAGGTCCATGATACTTTAGTGAAATTTCACAGTGATTTATATTCTTATCATGATACTTGATGACTGCCTGGTCTCCATAACGTTTTTATTATTAAATGAACTTTGGACAGATTATAAACTATGTTTTGCTTAAACACAATACCCTGTCATAACACATCCAAACTGTGCTTCTCTGTCCTTATTTACACACAGAGGTAGCCTGGAATTTTCTATGTACCATTAAGTCAAAAGGTGTTGGCTATACTGATAGGTAGTTAGTGACATCAGACTTCAAATTCAGACTTTTACTTGTCTCCTTAGCAAACAAAGAACATCATTCATACCCTTCACTTATAAACATTGAAAATGGGCATTGTTTCTTTTTGTTATTACAAGTGTCTTGAAAGATATTCTAAACGTGTTATTGCTATTGCTGATCAATAAACTTATATGTAGAAACTAAAATTTTTCACATTTTTATTCAGCAGCAGAAATAATGATTGAAATGAAAATTCTATCATTGCAATGCTTGTAATGTATTTTGCTATCCTTCACTGCTTCTGTCCAATACCAGGGCCTTCAAATTTGATTAACATCATGATTGGGATGGCTATCTTTTCTTCCCTGTCACATGACCAAGTCATAAAGATTCAGAGATTAAAAAGAATAGCCTTTTTATTTTCAACTATCTCCCCAACCAGACACATCAGTTAAGTAAAGAGATAGTTAAGTGAAGAGAAAATGAACACAAGACAAGTAACTTGTACATGGATCTCCTGTGCTGTAGCACATCTCAGAAGGATCATTCAGTCACTCAAATTTAGGAAAACAAGAAAGGTTGCTACAGCTATTAAGCTGTGTTGTGGGTAGTACAAACGAAGAGGAAAAATGCTGCTGTGGGCAATAGATGCTACCTGTGCAAAGGTAGGTATGCTGATAGACATTATCATTGAATCTTGAGTAACCAATAGTTGACCTCATATCTTACAAAGTGCATGGGCACCAAAATGACACCTTCCAGTAATTAATAAGAAAGATTCAAGTACCAAGCCAAATAAATAAGGTAAGGAAATGCTATTCAGTTAACAATGGTGGAGCAAAGAGATAAATAACTGATAGCATAATTCAGGATCAGAACATCACTTCAGAAATATACTAATTTAATATGGTATCAACTTCAAAGAGAGATTAATAAAGCTCCTAACAGAAAGTATATAGAAAAGTATTTTCCTCAATTTAGTTAGGTAAAAATGTCCTAGAGCATAAAAATCACTAATAATAAAAATATAGGTTATATAACTTAAAGCAACAAACACATGTTCTTTAAAGGGAACCATTAAAAATAAAAAGTGGCAATGCCCTGGTTGGTGGTGCAGCTACTTGGGAACTTGAGGCAGGAGGATTTCAAGTTCAAAGCCTGCCTGAGGACATGGTGAGACACTGCCTCAAAATAAAAACCCCAAATGTCCTGTGCATCACTTGAAAAGCATGAGATAGGCCTTAGAGTTCATACTCAAAAGCCAAGAAAATGGGAGGAACGGAGGGAGAAGGAGGGAGGAGGGAGGGAGACAGCAAGAACAAGCAAAGCAAAAATCACACTCAATAAAGAACGGGTTTGTCATACATACTAACAGACAAGAAACTATATCCAGAATATGCAAATAATTTTTAAATTGTTATGCCAAAAAGATAATATCCTGTCTTGAGTGGGTGAATTACTTTAACAAATATATCAAAAAATATGCATGAATGGGCAAGGAAGTACCTTATCTAGAAAATGCCGACTTCAGCCACTAGAAAATGTTATCACATTCTATGTCTTCTGGAATAGCTTAAATAAAAATCTCATAGTGCCAAATGCTGTAGAGAATATTAGCTACTCAGAAGTCTTAGACACTGCATGTAGATACCACTTTGAAAACATTTTTGCAATTAAAATCAAGCATCTATCTAGCCTATAAAACAAATGCTTCCAAGCCTAGCTATTTATCCAAAAGAGATGAAAACAAATTCATGCAACACTCATACGAGAAGTCTTATTAGGATATTGTTTATAATATCCTAACTGAAAATAGCCATCCAGGAGGAATATTGATAAACACATTGTAATAACATATAAGAGAGTAGACCTATACAAAAGTTAATACTATATCAATACAGATAATGGTACAAATTAATCTCAAATTAATACTGAGCCAAAGGTAGACATGAAAGAATACATAACATCTGATAGCAGTTACCTTGCAATTTGGGATGACATTGATTTGAGAAGAACATGAAGAAACTCTCTGCGAAGATGAAAAATGGTCTCTGTATTATATGGGGACAAATTTAGTCTTCATTTTTTTAATTATGCCTTAACAAAGTCAAATGAAGCTCCAATGAGAACAACCCATAAGAATTGTAAGAGAAAAGTATATTTAAATTTCTTCATGTATAAATAGTATTATTGTACTGAAAGACTTTTAAGTTGGAAGGCAAAATGCTTTCTGTGGTCCATTCAATCATTTAATTCATTGGATTAAACCTTGAAGCCCCAGTTTACATCCATTTGACAGACAAAGAAACTGAGACTTCAAGATTTTATCATTCAACTAAAGAAATGGAAGTGCTATTAAATACAATATTAACTTGACCTTGGTCTTCTGATTTAGATAGTAAACCACTTTTCACAACTCCAGATGGACTCTCTGACTTCTGCTTTATTTCTAGAATCTTAAACACCTTCTGCTATAAACGGCACAGAGCTTATCTTTCATGGGAAAAGTAACAATGACTCATGCCCTTGCTTTCAAGCTGCTAACCTTTTGCAGGATAGGAGAAAGAGCTTCAGAATTTAAGACAAAGGGACCTAGAGGGAAAGTAGGCTCAATACAAATAAGCCTGGTTATCCTCAGCTAATGCTCTTTTAAAATAGATCAGCCAAAGGGATTTCTGGGAGGAAAAAAAGAGAAACCATCACTCAGAGGGAGATAATAATCTTAATTGAAATCAGAAAACCTTCAAATCTCTTTGTGTATAAATTTGTGTGCTGTAATAGTGAGCATTTAGAGTCCCTTGGGGATTTTTAAAAAAATTCTGAAGTCTCTCTCTCTCTCTCTCTCTCTCTCTCTCTCTCTCTCTCTCTCTCTGTGTGTGTGTGTGTGTGTTTAATAACAGATCAATAGGGAGGGGGTTTATGAAATAAAGTTTCATAAGCAATTCTCAGCATCATCAAAGTCCCCTCATGTTTTAAATCACGTTGACTGCAACCTGATTCTTGGAAGATTTCTATGAATTAACAACCTCATTAAATAGGATAGCTGCAATTGCAGATTTACAGATAATTTTTCAGGGAGGTAGAAATCAAGGTAATTATTATCCTGCATCTCTCTGCCTTAAAGATCAGAACCACAGGAAGGAGGATGAGTAATTAACTCAGGTTATTATTATTCAGATCGTTTTTGGGAAAGAGTTTCAAAATGTAAACACTATAGTGATTTCTGAGATATTTGGTCTTTGAAGCTCCTATCCATTCATTTCACAAATCTACTCAAGTTTTGGAATGTTTGATAGACATGAATAAGAGGAACACTATTTGTTCATCATAATATGTCCATTTACACATTACCTGAATTTATACTAATGATTTGCTAGTTGCCACTGGAATCAAACATCACATTTTGACATTGGAATAATTGTTGCAACTTATCCACTGAAGAGGAGAAAGGGACTGGGTTTTGAATGTAATATTTATTAACTAACAATATAGTTAATCGTACTTTCAGAAGATACCTAAAAGAATTCTACACAAATAGGAAGAAGAACGTCAAAACATGATTGCACAGCAGAAAATCTCAATAGGCTTAGATGAATAAACAACTAGGAAGGGATCAAACATCTCCCATTCAATAAATCAGCAAGAGAACAGACAGAAATTGAACCAAACATGAAAGCAACCAACAAAATTATCAGGATTCAGCCGCCATACATCAATAATAACCCAACATGTCAATTGGCTTACTTCTCTCACTGAAAGATGGAGACTGGAAGCTTGGATGAAACTGATGAATCAACTGCAAGAGATATACATCAATGGAAAACATCAAATACACTGAAAGCCAAATGAGGGTAAGCTATGCATTAAAGGAGAAAAAAAAGTACGAAAGAAAGTGGCCAATAGGTAGAAAAGTCATTTTTATATCTGAGAAAGAGTAGACTTCAAGACAAGTACGTAAGTTGTAAAGATCACCCAGTTTACCAGAACTTAGGGATATAGCATAGGTATTTCTATGAGAGTAGTGCATAAATACCAATGATTATATGCAATGCCAGAGAAACATGAAACAAACAAATAATGATGCACCTTGAAGTCTTAAAAGCACAAGAAAAATCCAATCTACAATACATAGATAGTAAGAAATCTTGAGAATAAAAATCTGGGCAGAATTTAATGAAATGGAAACAAAAAGGACAACATAAATTATAAAAGCAATAAATCAATGGTTCTACAAGAAGAAAAATCCTAAACCAAATAAACCTTGAGGACAAAGAGTGAGAGAGAAGGGAACAAATTTATAAAATTGGAGATGTAAAGAGAACTCAACAATATACCTCAATCAAATTCAGAAGATATTTAAGGAATACATTAAAATCAATTATTTAATCAATTGGAGGGTCTAGAAGAAATTGGTAATTTTTATAACATGAATGACCTAAGAAAAATAAGGCAGGATAATGTACACAATTTAAACAGATATCTAATGAGCATCAGACAAAATAAATGGCACGACTAATGGACTCAATGCAGAATTATATTGGAATTTTATATGAAGATTACCAGTGTTTCTCAAGATATTCCAATAAACAGAAGGAACAATGTCAGTCTTATTTTATAACTATCCCCATATCAAAATTAGACAAGGACACAATTGTTGTAGAATATTATTTGAAGATGAGTTACATTTGTTTATGCTGTGGAATATTTGCTTAATGATGCAAAGATACATTGCATTCTTTTATGTTGCATTTGTCTAACTCCAAATCTGTGCTGGTTTGCCTGTCTAAAACGCCTGATTGGTGTAATAAGGAGTTAAATGGTAAGTAGGTAGGCCATAGAAAGAATAGATGGGACTAGCAGGCAGAGAGAATAAAGAGGAAGGAAATATGGAGGAGAGACAACAAGGAATAAGAAAAGTAGGAGAAGAAGATGCAAGAGGCCAGTCACTCAGCTACACAGGAAGCCACAGAAGAAGGAGTAAAGAAAGTTATATAAAATAGAGAAAGATAAAAGAAACCTCAGAGGCAAAAGATATCCAGGATATTTCAAGTTAAGAAAAGCTGGCAATAAACAAACCAAGCTAAGGCTGGACATTCATAAGTATCTATGTGTATTTATTTAGGAGCTGGGTGGCAGGCCCCCACTAAGACCAAAGAGCCAAAGCATAAAAAATACAACTACCCACAATAAAAAAGAAAAATCAAAATCAATTTTCTTTATTAAAATGAACATAAATTTTCCATAAAATCATGCAAACTAAATTCAGGAACACATTAAAAATATCATACACCACAACCAAAGTTGATTTCATTTCAAGAAGGTAAGGACAATTCAATATAGTAAATCATTAAATGCAATGTGACACATAGACTTTAACCTAAAATCAACTTACAACTAAATGGGGTAAATAACAGAAAGTATTTCAAGGAAAATCAGGATTTAGACTAGGTCATCCCCTCTTTCCACTTTCAGTGTATGTGTGAAGCCTTTGCTAGATCAATGTGATAAGAAAAAAGAAAATGGATTCAAATAGAGAAGATGGAATATTGATCCTATTCACAGGTGATACAATCATGTACTTAAATATACTAAAGACATTAATAGACCCTTAGATCTCATAAATGCCTTTATCAAAGTAGCAGAATAAATCATAGACAAGCAAATCAGTAGTTTCTCTACATATCAATAATTACCATGCTAAAATGAAATCTGTAAGATAATACCATTAATGATATCCTCAGGAATATCTAGCAATAAATGTAAGCGAGAAGGCAAAAGATGTCTACAATAAGAACTTGAATCACTGAAGAGAGAAATGGAAGGAATACTGGCAGAGGCAAAGACCTTCTATACCGGTCCATTGGCAGAAGTGACCTACAGACACAAGGAAACTCATATTCAAAATCTCGAGGACATTCATCACAAAAAAAGAGAAAAACACCTTTAAAATACTCACAAAAGTACAAAGTACTCTGAACAGCCCCAACACTCTCAAGCACAAATCAATGCAGGAGGAACCGCAATAGCTGGCATTGCTGTGATAACTGGTTTTAATGTCAGCTTGCTACAAATTAGGCTCCCCTGATTAGGAAGCCTTAATTGAGGAAATTTCTTAAATGCCTTAATTAAGGTGAAATTAATCAAAGAACTACCCCAAATATTGGAAGCACCTTGGGTAACAGCTCAGATTAAAAAGGGCAATGGCAAAAGGAAGGTTATAGGCCTTTTTGCTGGCTTGGGCATTCTTCTCTCCTCTGAGTTAATTTATCCCATTGGTATTGCTGCTAACCCTTTCACTTATATCAGAACTGTGCTTCTAAGCTTCCACTGTTGACTGAGGGCCAGTCAGGAACACAGCCACATACCCCACCAAACACCATGTTTTCACAACCAGTTTGGTATTGCTTAAACACTCAGCTGTGAAAACTAAATAAGCAGTTATGAGGTTCTAACCTGGTAGAATTTAGTTGTTGTTACTATTTTTATTTGAGCTGACTAAATAATTTTTTAATATGTGTTTATCCTAAAGGTCCCCCTCTTCTAGATAATCTTGATTTATAAAATTCCAGAGCTATAGAAAGAGCAGCATAGGTCTGTCACCACAAACAACTATGCTGACCAACAGAAAAGAAGACCCAGAAGTAAACTCACATTTCTACAACTGGGTTTTGATCAGGATGTCAAAGACACGCACTGGAGAAAAGACATCCACTTCAAAACAGTGTTGGGAAAACAGGATATCCAAAGGTATAAGAATGAAACTAGATTCATATCATTTACCCAATTATGTATGCACAACAAAAGAAACAATGACCAGAGTGAAGAGAAAGCCTACAGAGTTGGACAAAATATTTGCCATGTAAACATTTGACATGGGATTAATTCCTACAATATACAAATTACACACAGAACTAGGAACAGTTCAATCAATAGATGGGCAAATTGTCCTCAAAAGATGAAGTGAAATAGCTAATGAATTTGAATGAAAATAATGTTTAACGCCCTTAATTATTATGAAAATTTAAATTAAAATTATGTTTAAATTGAAATCTCACCCCAGTCAGAATGGCTATCATTAATGAAATAAATAACAACATACTCTGGCAATGATACAAAAGTGTAATGCTGGAAAAATGAGTGCAACCATTATGGATACTAAAATACCTTAGAAGACTTAAAATAGAATTTGCAGTTATGGACTGAAAAAGAGTCCAGGTCTGTATATTGCAGAGAGACCATGGCCAAGTTATGGAATCAGCCTTGACCTCCATTAACAGATGAACTGAAAGAGTGTGATATGTACACTGAAGAGAGGATGAAATTATCCTCTCCAGAAAAATGGATGGAACCATCAATCAACATAAAAAGTAAAATTCAGAAAGACAAATATTATATTTTTCCCTTATAGGTGGAATCTAGGAAGAAATCCCTTTCTGCTCATCAAGGCTGTTTCTTAGGAGAATACACTCAAAGGAATTTTTAAAAGTTTCTATAAAAATGGATCCAAAACTTTTAGTGGGTAGATGTATATCAGAAGGTGGGCTTGGGTACTTGCCATAGGCTTGTTGTCCAGTTCTGCCTTGGAAATCCATCCCCATCAGCCAGTAAACTGACCCTGGCATGGCTCACAGAGACACTTACAGAAGAAATACATATCGGTAGGGGGCTAGCATGTTACTAGCTACATTTCGTGAGGTGCTCTTTCCATGTCAATTGAAATAATGGGGAATCTAAAATGACCAAAATACACATAAGAAAGTGATCAACATCCTTAGCCATTAGGAAAATGCAAATCAAAACAAGAACCATCTTACTACTGACAGAATGGCTAAAATAAAAAGCACCAATGACAGTTTATGCTAGAGAGGGTGTGGAGAAACTAGAACACTCCTCCACTACTGGTGGGAGTGCAAACTGGTACAGCTACTTTGGAAATCAGTATGGCTTTCCTCAGGAAAATGGGAATCAGTCTACCACAAGATCCAGAAATTTCACTCTTAGGACATATACCCAAAAGATACACATTCATACAACAAACACATATGTTCAAACATGTTCAGGGCAGCATTATTTGTAATAGTCAGAACCTAGAAGCAACCTAGATGCCCCTCAACTGAATAATGGATGTAGAAAATGTGGTACATTTACACAATGGAATACTACTCAGTGGAAAAAAAAAACAATGGAATCTTGAAATTCGAAGGAAAATGGACAGAACTAGAAGAAACCATCCTGAGTAAGGTAACCCAGTAACAAAAAAGACAAACATGGAATGTACTCACTCATATATGGATTTTAGACATGGAGCAAACGAGTACCAGTCTACAGTCCACACCAGTAGAGAAGCTAGGAAACAAGCACCACCCTAAGAGAAACATGCATGGTCCCTCAGAGAAGGTGACAGGGACAAGATCTCCTGAGCTAACTGGGAGTGTGGGGGGAGAGTTAGAATAAAGAGAAAGGGAGAAGAGGTGGGGAGAGGAGGACATGCTACAGAAGGAAGATTGAGTCAGGGAAACAATAGAGGAGAGCAAAAAAAGAGATACCATAATAAACAGAGCCATTATAGTTTTAACGAGAAATCTGGTACTAGGGAAATGTCCAGAGATCTACAAAGTTAACCCCAACTAACAATCTAAGCAATGGTGAAGAGGCTGCCTTCAATGCCCTTCTCCAATAATGAGATTGATGACTACCTTATATGCCACCCTAGAGCATTCATCCAGTAGCTTATGGAAGCAGAATCAAACACACACAGCTGAACACTGAGCTGAACTCGAATCCAGTTGCAGAGAAGGAGGTGTGATGCAGAAACAGGTGACCTGAACAAGGCATAGCTCGTAGACCCCAGACTGATAGCTAGGAAGCCAAATGTTCCAGACCCCCTGAACTAGGATGTCAGTTTGGAGGTCTGGTTATTCTATGGAGCCTCTGGTGTGGATCAGTATTCATCCCTAGTACAGGAATGAACTTTGGGAACCCACACTATAGAGAGAGATACTCTCATCCTAGACACACATGGTAGCACCAGGCCCTGCTCCAGATGATATGAAAGACTTTGAAGATCCTCTATGGAAGGCCTCACCCTCCCTGGGGAGCAGAAAGGGGATGAGCTACGGGGTCAGTGTGGGGCAGGGGAGAAGGAGAGAGAGAGGGACCTAGAATTGATGTGTAAAACAAGCTTGTTTCTAATTTAAATTAAAAAGGGCAAAGAAAAGAAATAAAGATATGCATTCATTAAAAAATGATCAAAGCAATTTTTCTTTTAACATGTCATCAATTGCACAGGTCTTCTTAATTTTGAAGTAGATCAACATACATAGAATAAATCACACGTCACAGTAATACATAATTCTTAAGATACAATTCTGAATTTGATTTTCTAATATGTGGTGAATGATACCTTCATACATGCTTCTGTGATATATTGTCATTAATTCTTGCCTTACTTTCACCATATGGCAACATACACTGAGTTAGTGTTCTCTCGGCTTCACATTTTTTATGACAAATTACAGAAAATTGCCATAATTTACTTCCTACATATTTGCTTCAATTTTCCAGTGAAATTATCTACATAAGGTGATTCCTGTTTTGGAAAATTGTTAATAATTTTATTTATTTAGTAGAAGAATATTCAGCTCTCCATGTAATATTTTAAAAGTTACATGTTTCATTAAGTTGATGTATTTCATCTAAGATGATAAAGTGTGTACATGGAATATTGTTACTATTTACTAGCTTGCAATTTGAGATTGTAATACAATCACAACATCCATAAATTATTTTCTCTCCCTAAATCCTCCCATATACCTCTCATTAATACTCATAGGAACAGTATTCATGATGTTGCTTTCATTCGTGTTATTGACTCATATCTGTCCCTTCTTAGAATAAGATTAGCAATTAGATCAATCCCATAAAATTCCCACATGATTTTTCTGTTTTGATCAGTTTTTATTTATTTTATGCATTACTGCTCATTTTCTTTCACCGTACTTTTCCATGATGTGGATTGTAATGCTTTGTTGTTAATTTTTAAAATGAAGTTTAGGTTATAGATTTTTGCAGATTTTTTTCTTCTTTTCTACTGTATGTCTCTCATGTTGTATTTCTTCCTTTCCAAGATATTATTTCATTGTGCCTAACAAATAGGTGATATAATTTAACTTTTGCTCTATTCAATAGTTGTATGTTTCTTTAGTGACTTATTTTTAATTTGTATGCTTAGAACTCTGTTGATTAATTTATAAAATTCTGCTGATTCCTGAATTTTTAATTGCTGATTTATGTTTTAATTCCATTGTGGTTCATGTTTTGTATGGTTTCTGTTCCTTTAGATTTGTGATTGTGTAGAAAACTGTACAGACCAAATGTGTTCATTACTCACCCAAGCTAGCTTAGGAATGATATATATATTTGATCTTTTTGGGGGAAGTGGAGCACAAGTTCTGATTGGTCTTATCAACAAAAACACAGAGTCAGTAATTGTTGGTTAAAGCTGAAAGTTCAGAGAAGCAGTGCAGGTAGCCACTAGAGCTCTTACCTCTAAGAAATCTACTGAAAAGACACTGAGTTTCTGTCTCCTCCTACCTTATCATTTCCTCTCTCCAACCAACCATATCACTTCAAGTCTGTCTCTACAGACCTCCAGATCTCTATGGTAAACTAGTGGCAATCTCTGCCCTCTGATCTTTAGGCAAGCTTTATTTGCTAGAGTATAAACAAGATATCACTACAAGGAAGCATTCTGTAAATGTCAGTAGAGTGAGTTGCATGACTGACCCAGCTTTTTATATTATCTATGACCTTTCTGATTTCATTTTTCTTTTTCAGACCTGAAATATCACTTACAATAAAAGTATTGTTGAAATCTGCATGTCAAATTGATCATAAATGGACTGATCAATTCCACATTGCAGTTGGCCACTTTCTTCTCATACTGGTTCTGTTGTTAGACACACACAGTTTTTATATTTTTATGTCTAACTGGAGCACTGATCTGTGCATCACTACTTGGGCTTCATTTTCATTCTTAACAATTACTGCCTTTCAGAAGTCTTCTCTGCCTAAAATTCAAATAGCTCTTTCAGTTTTCTTTTCATTAAAGTTAGTCCCATCTAACATTTTCCACTCATATTTTAAATTTTCATTATTTATGCATTTTACATAACAACCACAGTTCCCCCTACCTCCTCTTCTCTCCTGGCCCCCCACCCTCCAACCCACTCACTTCACTCCTCAGAAAGGGTAAATCCTCCCATGGGGAGTCAACAAAGCTTGGCACATTCAGTTGAGGAAGTATCTTAATACATAAAATGGCTTTCTTGTAGGTATTATGTAGTTGGGTCTTCTTCATTTATTCACTTTGAAAATTTCCATATTTATATTTTTATATAAATAGTTGAAACTTAAAATATTGATTACTTGGAAGTAATATCAGTATCATTTTGTCTCTTTTTCAATTATTGACAGTAGCTTACTTTCCTTTCTTCTCCTTTCCCTTCTTTTTCATATGATTCCATTTTATTCCCTTTCTTAATTTTTCCATTATACTTCTTTAAAAATGATTTTGACTGGGAATGTAGGTAGTTGTAGATTGCCTATATAGCATATATGAATACAGCCCTTTAATTACTACAATTTTAGTTAATTATCTTCAATTATATTTCTAACTTATTACTTCTTTGACCCTTACATGTATTAGGTAGATATGTCTTTTTTATATAATTTCTTTTTTTTTGTTTTTTGGTTTTTTTTTTTTCGAGACAGGATTTCCCTGTATTGTCTTGGAGGCTGTCCTGGAACACGCTTTGTAGACCAGGCTGGCCTTGAACTCACGGATCCTCCTGCCTCTGCCTGTATTTATTATTCATTCACATTCGAAAGGAAATTGTGATAGCTATTTTAATTATCTTGTGAGGTTTTTCTTTAAGTATTTTGAGTATTTCCCTTTTTCTGTGTCATACTTGCTTGGTTTGTTTTGGGAAATCTGCTGTAATTCTTATCTGTCTACCTTTTTAGTTAAGTTTCTCATTTGTTTTTGTTTATTCAGTAGTCAACTACTTTTAACATTTTTATTTGATTGTTTCCTAATTTGTAAGCAAAATATACTAAAATATATTTATCTAAAATTTTGGATAATTGAATTGAAATCTCTCATTGATTTTCAAAACTCTTATTGTACTAGTCCCTACATGGTGACTACTCAAGTCTCCCTGTGAATCAGAATTATAATTAATTGCTTTTTAAAGCTTTTGGAATTATTCCATCATTAGTGATGCCCTTTTTCCCAACTTTTTTCTCTTCCACTTTTGTTTGTCAGTTTCCTTTTGACCTAGATTTAAATTCAATGATTCTTGCCTGAACTGTGACTAGTCTGCTGATGAGGCATTAAGAGAATGATCTCTGCTACACTGGGGATTTTTGTTTCTGCATTTTTCTGCTCTTTCCTTCTTGGAGTTTGCATCTCTTCACTGATTTACACATCTGTTATCACATGAAGTCTTTTTTTTTTTGCTTTCTAGAATTTGCATTAATGTATTAATAATATCTATTTCTAATTTTCTACTTTATAGCACCAATGCTTGTGTCTTATCTGAGGCTGATTCTGATGAATATTTCAATGTTTTCAGACTAAGTATTTTTAAGAACTTTAGCATGACTTATTATAATAGTTTAAATTTGATGGAACTGATTTGTAGATATGAACTGATAAAGTGTACCTTTATTTTGAAGTTTAGTGTTAATTTGAGGCGTCCTTTTGGCTTTGTTTGATATTTCATGTAGTTACAGAGTCTTCCAATGTCCTTGATATTCTTTTCTTTGAATTTTTCCTCTGAGCTTGCCCTGTCAGAGAACACCTATATCCTGTGGTTATTTTACAACTTATTAGTATGCTGACACCATATTGACACAGTTATACGATGTGAAAATAGAGGTAGGTCTAAAATGTTTCACCTAAATCTCAGCATTTTATCAGGCCTGCTTCTCTGTGAGCTTCAGAAGTGTTGCTTGTTTCAATGCTTCATTCTACCTTTGGGTGATGGAAGAAGACTAGGGGAGACTAGAGAGACAGGTGGACCACACCCACTTTGCTGTGGAAAGCTCTGATATAATCATTACCTCTAATGGGTAGCCTTTTTATTCCAGGACATTCTAGGGGTCACATTTTCTTTGAACTGCTATAATTTTCACTATCAGTGCCAGGAAGGATTAGTCATCAGATCCTCACCATACCAAATGATGATCCTTGTGTGTTGCTAGAGTTAAGTCCCATAGTGCCCAGTGTGTCTTTACAAGGCTTCTGCCCAGAGCTTTTTTTATGTCACATGCAATTTGATCCTCACCCTCCAGGAATCCATCATATTTAATATTTAAATATTTCTATCCTTAAATCCTTGGTGTCTGCACTGGTTTTTGCTTTCTATATGAGGATCAAGCTTCCGTCCTCTAAGATCACTTGATTTTTCAGCTTTAAAGCTGGAGTTTAAACCTGTAAATTATGTTTTCTAAGAACTCCAAGAGAAAGAAGTCAATAATTTTCAGTTTGTTCAGTTGCCTCTTACACAGCCAAAGTGGTGGCTTCCATTTATGCATCTGAGGTGAAATTGGAAGTATCTGTATGCATTTCTCTTATTTTTTTTTTTTTGGTTTTTCGGGACAGGGTTTCTCCGTGGCTTTGGAGGCTGTCCTGGAGCTCACTTGGTAGTCCAGGCTGGTCTCGAACTCACAGAGATCTGCCTGCCTCTGCCTCCCGAGTGCTGGGATTAAAGGCGTGCGCCACCAACGCCCGGCTGCATTTCTCTTATTTTTTAGACTAAATCTTACTGTGTAGCACACACTATTTTTGACTAGGAAGCACACACACGCACACACACACACACACACACACACACACACACATATATATATATAATAGGTAGGTAGACAGACAGACAGATAGATATTTTGAAGAGCTGAGACTCCTAGGTGGTACTATGAATTCCACTTTTTCCCCTCAAATGTAGGACCTATATATTATATATGTATGTATGCATTCTTATGTTTCTGTTTGCATGTTTGTGTGACAAGCCAAACAGAAAATTATAAAAGCAGATGAAGAAAACTTAAGAAAGTCAGAAGAAGGAGCAGGTAATGGATTACATGAGAAGAGAAGGTAAGCAGAAGGCAGCGCTAACTTAAAGAAGCATGGGAACATGGGAACCAAAGGAAGGAAGGAAGAGAGTATGGTGAGAAGGGTAAAAATAGGAGAATGCATAATAACATATGTGTATGAAGTTGCCATGATAAAAATCAAATACTTTGCATGTTGTGGTGGTTTAAATGAGAGTAATCCCTATGGACACCTATGTTTGAATACTTGGTCCCCAAATTCATGCAAATTTTTGAAAATGATGAGAGAGTATGATCTTGTTGGAGGTGGTGTGTCACAGGGGGTTGCTGGACTTTGAAGTTTTAAAAGCCTTTTGTCAGATCCCAGTGTGCTGTGTTTGTGCCTTCAGTATGTGAGCTCTCAAATGTCCCTACTGCCATGCCTTCTCTTCACCATTATGAACATCAGTCTGGAAGTAGAAGCCCAGTTAAACACTCTCTTTTCTAAGTTGCCTTGGACATGAGGGTTTATCACAGCAGTAGGAAAGTAACTCATACATAAAAAGTAATTTCAAGAACTTCCAATAAAAATAAAATAAATCAGAAAAAAAGTCACAGTCAAGATATGATTCAACCTGAGGAAAATTCCCTAATAATGTAGGACTGTAAAAAAATTCTTTAAAGTGTCCTGTTTCCAAATATGTAATAGTGGAAAATGGGTAAATTTAGGTTCTCCTTACAAAAGGAAGAAATAGTCAAGAAACAAAAGGAGTAAGCTGGCCCTGCATAAGATCAAAGCACAACAAGAAACAATAAGATTTTGTTTGTGACTAAGTCAGACAAGCACCTATCAGGAAAACTCCCTTAATAAAGCACCTTCAGAGTTTATATTCTAATTTTTTCAGCTAAAATGTTGTTTGGAGAAATATGCGTACATTCATAGGCAGTCATATCTTCCATCTTTATGATGCAAACTGAGCAAGCTCAAAAGCATTCTTCTTCGACATTTTAACCTGTCAAATATGTGCTCTACAACCTTTAGCTGAACATGGCCAAATTTCTGGCATATTTCTCTTTTGAGCTATGATCTTAAACTAAGTATGAGCAGGAATGCATTTCTTAGCCAAGCTTGCACATTCCTACTTACGTATGAATATTTAGGTGTCTCCTAAGGAAAATTATTACCTATCCTCTGGTATAGGGCTTTGGAAATCACTCCAGTAATTGCCAAACCTGGATCTTATTATTTTTGCAGGGTAAGAAAAACTTTATTTTCTCCCTTTTTTATTTAATTTGGAAGCATATCTGACAAAAGGCTGATTTCCAAAATACACAAAGAACACAAGGATCTAGTCACCAAAACATCAAGTAACCCAGTTAAAGAGTGGTTTACAGAACTAAATAGAGAATTCTCAGTAGAGGAATCTAAAATGGCTGAAATACACATAAGAAAGTGCTCACCATCCTTAACCATCAGGGAAATGCAAATCAAAACAACTCTGAGATACCATCTTACTCCTGTCAGAATGGCTAAAATCTAGTCACCAATGACAGTTTATTCTGGAGAGGATGTGGAGAAAGGGGGATACTCCTCCATTACTTGTGAGAGTGCAAACTTGTACAGCTACTTTGGAAATCAGTATGGTGGTTTCTCTTGCAAATGGAAATCAGTCTACCACAAGAGCATTGGTGGAGGGGAGATGGAATTAAGAGAAAGAGAAGGGTGAAAGTGGAGGGGAGAGGAGGACATGAGGGAGCAGGAAGATAAGTCTGTGGGAAAATGCAGGAGAACATGAAAAAAGGTACCATAATAGAGGGAGTCATTATAGGTCTAAAGAGAATCTGGCACTATAGATATGTCCAGAGATCTACAAGGATAACTCTAAGTAAGAATCTAAGCAATAGTGAAGAGACTACCTTAAATGCCTTCCCCTATAATGAGATTGATGACTACCTTGTGTGCCATACTGGAGCCTTCATCCAGTAGCTGATGGAAGTAGAAGCAGACAGCCGCAGCTAAACTCTGAGCAGAACTCCTGGAATCCAGTTGCAGAGAGAGAGGAGTGATGAGCATAGGGGTCAAGACCAGGCTGTAGAAACCCACAGTAACAGCTGACTTGAGCAAAGGAGAGCTCATGGACCCCAGACTGATAGCTGAGAAACCAGCATAGTACTCTTCCAGACACCCTGAACAAGGATGTTAGTTTGGAGGTCTGGTTAATCTATGGGGCTTCTGGATCAGTATTTATCCCTAGAACACGAATGGACTTTAGGAGCCCACTCTACCTATAGGGATAGTCTCTCATCCTAGACACACGGGAGAGGGTCTAGGCCTTGCTCTAAATTATATGACAGACTTAGAAGATCCCCCATGAAAGACATCACCCTCTCTGGGGAACAGAAAACGGATGGGATAGAGGGTCTGTGGGGGGCCGGTTGGAGGGCAGGGAGGGGAGTGGAACTGGGATTGACAAATTTGTATCTTATTGAAATAAAAAAATAAAAATTGTACTTTTTGAAAGACAGTATTACAAGGAAATACACAATGGAGATAAAGCATAGCAAAGTATGTAAAAAACTATCAAAATTTTAACATAAGAATATAACAAAACCTGATGAAATAATGAAACAGTATGAACAGATGTCTTAACAAGGAAATATACTGATTGAAATTTACACAAAATATATGTAACAATATTGCCAGTAGGAAGCTTCAAACTAGAACAATTATGAGATATCACTAATACTTATTGGCATAGTCAAAATCTAAAACCTGATAATACTACATGTTGATCAGGATATAAACTATGTACTATTCATTACATAGGAAAATGATTCAGTGAGATTATTAGGTATTTTGGCAGTTTTTATTAACATTGAATGCCAAAATTACCCAAATGATTTGGAAATTCATGTCTAGGCAAAAAACAAACATACAGAAACAATAATACCAATGTATATGTATAGTCATAGAAAAGCAATTCAAAATTGAAATACTGGAAGCAACCAAGCAAAGATATTCTTTAATCAGTAAGTTATTGTAAATGTATAAAATAGAATTACATGCAGTACTAAAATAAGTGGACTATTGTGCTGTGAAAATAGAGAGGAATCTTATGTAAACATTGTGAGATTTAAAAAACCAGTTAGAAAAAAGATACACAGTGTATAATTCTAATAATATGACATTCTAAGAAATGCAAATTATACAGACACTAAATTGCTAATAAACCTTACAGGAAAGTAGAACCTTCAATTAAAGTCAACTTGAAAAACTATTTAATAGGTTTGGATGAAATGGTTGGGATGAAGAATGTAATAAGTTTACCTATACATTATCCTAAACACATGACACAACCTCACTAAATGCCAAAGATTTTGGTATAAGTGACTTTGAGAATGAAAAGACTCTCTAAGATGAAAGACAACAGCAAAAATGCCAACCTATTTCATAGGTGTTATAGTCTAATTAAGATTTTCATCAAATACAGATGGATAAATCTTGTAAAAGTATGTATATGTACTGGAACTGGAAAAATAAGTAAATGTATAATGAATTATGGGAGCTTTGTTTCCCAGTCTTAGAGTAAAAATAAGAAATACCAAGGGCAATTATAATCCATTTGATAGGATTAGAGTTGGAGACATAATAGAGTTTAGTTTGGCTTAATTCAGGAATATGTGGCTACATGTGAAAATATTTATACATACGTTTCTGTATACTAGTTAATATACACATATGTTTCTCTGTGACAGTTAAGAACCCCTCAAAGCAACATTACTCTGCTTATGAAGTACATAGCTGTACCCCAGTGATAGTATCTAATACCATTCTCAAGATGAAGAATGACTCCTGGAAGAAATGGCCGCATCAGACGGGATGAGAAAATATACAAGATAAATCTGGAATATATGTTGAGGCTGGAAAATAATGAAGTGCCAAAATAAAATTAAACAGACTGGATGATCCTACAACGGTGAGAACACGTCCAACAAAACCAAACCTCATCTGGAAGAGTTCTAAATTGTTGTAACTGAATTAGTTCCACCAGCAAAATAAATGAAAACTGGATGATGGCTCAAAGTATAGAGCAGATAGACATGATTTCGTAATGTACAAATAAATAATAGAATAAGTAATTGTGAGAAATTACAGGTGAAAGAGCCCCAAATAGTTTATTTCACATACAGAATGCAGGATGTAACTTTTCATTTCCTAAGAATGAGGTATACAGAGTGACATATCTAAACAGTCCCAGCTGAAAAATGAGAATGAAAGCTGAGGAATACAGTGAAAACCATGAACTCCAGCCAGTGGTTCAATGGTAACGTCAGCAAAAGTGGTACTGATGTGCTGTAATGAGAACAGCCATTTCATTCCCTGGTCATCCTCCCTAAATTATATACTGCCAATCTAGTCATAAAAATAAAACAAAATAAAATCAGACAAATAACTATTAAGAACTTTCTATCAACTGTCCTATGAATAATTTTCAAGTCTGTAAAAAAATCATCACAAGAAACAACATGTGTTATTTGTTTTCTTAATGATTGTCATTTTGACTGGGGTAAGACAGAACTAAATGCAGTTTTAATTGGCTTTATTCACTCCAAGGACTTCAAGTCAACATATCACAGAGATATTTGTGCATCAATATTAACCTTTGCAATGCTAATAGTAGCTAAAGTATTGCATTAAGTTAGGTGTAAACTTACAGAGGAATGGATAAAGAAAATATGACACACATATCCAACAGAAATATGTTGAACCATAAAGAACAAAACAGTGTTATTTACAGAAAGTATATTACTTTATTAAACAAATTAAACCACTCAGAATAGTAAATGTTGCTTCCTTTTTCCTTGTCTGTAGATCTGAGGTTCTATATTGATACATAAAATTAAATATATATATGTATATATACATATGTGAAAGAAGAAGTACAAGTGTCTGGAATCAAGAGCACTCATTGAAGGGGAAAGAGGACAGGAATAAAAAAGGAAGTTTGGCAAATGGGGTGAAGGTCATCAACGTATATTATACATTCATATGACAATGTCCTTAATGATGACCAGCACTGTGTACAATTAATATACACCAATTTATAAACTACATTGAAATTTAGCTTAAAAACATGATGTAATGATATGCATTAAATCCTGGAAGATATAGAAAATACAGAAAAATTAAAGGAATCTCAATGAAGTGTGATTTTATTTAATGACATCAAGAAAAGCTGAACATTAGGAGGTGAGGAAGAACTGGGACACAGGTAATTAACACAAGTTATAAAAGAGGGTTATAGGGCTAATCAAGTTTTTAGTTATAATGTCATCATGGAGTTTTCCATTTCAGTTGTAGATAAGTATGTAAAAACATATTCAATAGTGAAAGGATAGAATGCTGTGTGAAGTACCATAACTTCCATTTCAAATGGCTACTAATACTGTCTTAAATAAGTACATTGAATTGTATAATATTTATGTATGATCAGTTTCCCTGCACAATTGAAACTTTTATATAATCAAATTTGAAATAAATTAATAACAATAAACCAAGAAGCAAAAACTTGAAATATTTATGTTAATAGAAGAAAGGGAGTATGAGGTCCAAGTGGATCCTGTAAAGGTATCCTAAAATAAGTATACTTTTTAAAAAGAAAATGCAGTAATTTCACATGGGTTATGACTCCATCATATCTTGGTTGTTATGTAATTGTAACAACTTCACAGCAAAGCAGCAAGGTTCTGTGCTGCTCATTTTCTTCTCCCTGTAAAGATAGATCTGTTTCCCAGGCTCTGTCGAACACTTCATCTCACATGGACACACTTGCAAAGAGGGCAGTGGCTGTCAGCACTATTCTGAAATTCACGACATGTATAAAATAGGCAAATAAAGGAGACTTTACCATCCCTGAAGATGGTCTGTTTGTCTTGAAAACAAATGCTAGATGATTCAGATAGTTATATAACTTCCATCTCTGATAATTTATCAAGATTAGGTCTTCTTTTGTTTTGTTTTGTTTCAGGCTTTGTTTATATTTTTATATTACTCTAAAACCTCATATTTATTCTTTCAGATTTTGTTATTTGACAGATTCATGCATGCATATAATACATTCCGAATGTTTGCCTCAGTCTTTTCTCTCTCTCTCCAGTCCTATCAAACTCTGAGTTACTACTTCATCCACAGCTGACATTTGCTGGACCCATGCTTGCACAGACAGAGCAGGAATCCAAAGCTTATGCAAGTTCACACTTGGAATGGCTGGGTCATCCCTAGAAGATGACATTTAACAACCCTGCTTTATTTTCAGTCTCTTACATTCTTTCCACCTCCTCTTGTACAGCCATTTTGGAAATCAGTGTGGAGATTCTTCAGGAAAATGGGAATCAGTCTACCACAAGACCCAGGAATTCCACTCTTCGGCATATACCCAAAAGATGCCCATTCATATAACAAGGATGTCTGTTCCATTATGTTTGTAGCAGCGTTATTTGTCATAGCCAGAACCTGGAGCAACCTAGATGCCCCACAACTGAAGAATGGATAGAGAAAATGTGGCGCATTTACACAATGGAGTACTACTCAGCAGAAAAAAGCAATGGAATCTTGAAATTTGCAGGCAAATGGATGACAGTAGAAGAAACCATCCTGAGTGAGGTAACCCAGACACAAAAAGACAAAATTGGTATTTACTCACTCATATATGGATTTTAGACATGGATCAGGAGAGTGTAAGCCTACAATCCCATTGCCAGTGGTACGGGAAACAGGGAGGTTCCCAGGATATGCATGATACCCCAGAGAAGGGAAAAGAGGCAAGATCTCTTGAGCAGTTTGGGAACATGGGGGGAGCAGAGAGGTAACCAGGAAAAAGAGAGGAGAAGAGGAAGAGTGAGGAATACATGGGGGAGCAGGAAGGTTGAGTCAGGAGAAGAACAGAGGAGAGCAGGATGATAGATACCATAATACAGAGAGTCATTATAGGTTTGATGAGAGAGTTGACACTAGTGAAATTTCCAGAGATCTACAAAAGTTGACACAAACAGGCAAACTAAGAAATAGTAAAGAAACTACCTTAATAGCCCCTCCCTTATAAAGACATTGAGGACTACCATATATTGGCATATAACCTAGAATCTTCATCCAGTGACTAAAGGAAGCAGAAGCAGATACCCAGAGCTAAATAGTGGACTGAACTCCTGGATCCCAGTGACAGAGAGGGAGGAGTGATGAAGAAAAGGGTCAAGATCATGCTGGTGAAATCCACATAGACAGCTAATCTGACAAGAGGGAGCTCTTGGACCCCAGACTGATGGCTAACAGGCCAGCAGGGTACTGATCCAGACCCCCTGAATGTAGTGTCAGTGAGGAGAACTCAGCAATCTCTGGGACCTTGGATAGTAGATCAGTGTTTACCATTGTGTATGAATGAACTTTGGGAGCCCATTCCAAATGGAGGAATGCTCTCTCAGCCTGGACACATGGGAGAGGACCTAGGTCCATCCCTGGATGAAATGACAGACCCTGGAGATGTCCCATGGAGGATCTAACCCTCCCTGTGGAATTGTGTGGGGATTGGATGAGGTTTTGGAGGGCCTGGTGAAGGGGCAAGGGAGGAGGGGTGGGAAACAGAGCTGGGATGACATGTGAAGCAAGCATGTTTCTAATTTAAATAAAAATATATTGAAAAAATGATATTTATGAAGATGATAAAGGACCTTAAGGAATAAATGGAAAAAACTCTTAAAGAAATCCAGGAAATCACAAATAAATAACTGGAGGAAATAAAGAAATCCCTTAAAGAAATCCAAGGAAAAAACTAACAGTTGAAGGAAACAAATATAATTATCCAAGACTGGAAAATAGAAATAGAAACATTAAAGAAAACAAAAAATAAGGGAATTATGGAAATGAAAATTATGAAATTAAACAGGAACTTCAGGGGCAAGTTTCACCAATAGAATACAAGAAATGGATGACACACAATTAAGATATGATAGAAGAAATGGATACATCAGTCAAAGAAAATGTTAAATCTAAGACCAAACCTAAGAATAATAGAAATTGAGGAAGGAAAAGCATCCAAGCACATAGGGCCAGAAAATAGTTTCAACAAAATCATAGAAGAAAAATTTTCTGTCCTAAAGGAGGAGATACCTGCAAGAGTACAATAAACATACAGAAAACCAAATAGATTTGACCAGAAAAGAAAGTCTCCTCACCACATAATAATAAAATCACTAAACTTGCAGATCAAAGAAAGAATATTAAAAACTTCAAGGAAAAATACCAGGAAACGCATAATGGCAGACCTATTAGAATTACGCCTGACCTCTCCTCTCACTGGAGACTCAAAAAGCCAGAGGAATCTGGACAGATGTGTGACAGATCTGAGGGACCAAAGATACCAGACCAGACAATTATTACCAGCAAAACTTTTCTTTTTTTTTCTTTTTCTTTTTATTAATATTTTTTTTATTTTCCATTTTAAATTTAGATAAGAAACAAGGTTGCTTCACAAGTCAGTACGAGGTCCCTCTCCCTTTCCCTCCCCTCCTCCCGTGCCCTCCCCCCATCCCCCCCCGTTATCCCCTCATTCCCCCAGGGAGGGTGAGGCCCTCCATGGGGGTGTCCATAGTCTGTCATTTCATATAGGGCAGGGCCTAGACCCTTCCCCAAGAGTTCAGGGTGAGAGTGCACCTCACATTGTTCTATGGGAGTCCAGAGACCGTGTGTATACTTGGGATGGGTACTGATCTGCTGTCCAAGGCTCAATAGATTACCTAGGCCTCCTCACTGACACCCAGATTCAGGGGTCTTGATCAGTCCCATGCTGGATTCCCAGGCTGATGCCTGGGATTCAAGAGTTAACCTTTGTCTGGTCAGCTGTTTCTGGGGGTTCAACCAGCCCAGTCTTAATCCCTTTGATCATCAGTCCTCCCTCTCTGATACTGGCTTTCTTGAGTTCAGCTCAGTACTTAAGCAGCCAGTAAATGAAGTTACTGTTTCCCAGACTCTCTGGCCATAGGATTGTAGGCTGGCACTCCCCAGATCTATGACTAAAATCCATATATGAGAGAGTACATGCCATGTTTCTCTTTTTGTGACTGGGTTACCTCACTCAGGATGGTTTCTTCTAGTGTCATCCATTTGCCTGCGAATCTCATGATTCCATTATTTTTTTCTGCTGAATAGTACTCCATTGTGTAGATGTACCACATTTTCTCTATCCACTCTTCGGGTGAGGGACATCTAGGTTGCTTCCAAGTTCTGTCTATTACAAATAAAGCTGCTATGAACATAGTGGAACAGACATCTTTGTTATATGAATGGGCATCTTTTGGATATATGCCTAAGAGTGCAGTTGCTGGGTCTTGTGGTAGGTTTATTCCCATTTTTCTGAGGAATCTCCATACTGCTTTCCAAAGTGGCTGAACCAGTTGGCACTCCCACCAGCAATGGAGGAGTGTCCCCCTTTCACCACATCCTCTCCAGCATAAATTGTCATTGGTGTTTTTGATTTTAGCCATTCTGACAGGAGTGAGATGGTATCTCAGAGTTGCTTTGATTTGCATTTCCCGGATGGCTAAGGATGTTGAGCACTTTCTCAAGTGCCTCTCAGCCATTTTAGACTCCTCTATTGAAAACTCTCTATTTAGTTCTGCAGCCCACTTCTTAATTGGGTCCTTTGCTGTTTTGGAGACTTGCTTCTTGAGTTCTTTGTAAATTTTGGAGATCAACCCTCTGTTAGATGTGGGATTAGTGAATATTTTTTCCCATTCTGTGGGCTGCCTTTTTGTCTTGCTGACTGTGTCCTTTGCCTTACAGAAGCTTCTCAGTTTCAGTAGGTCCCATTTATTAATTGTTGATCTCACTGTCTGTGCTACTGGTGTTATGTTCAGGAAGCTGTCTCCTGTACCAATTCGTTCAAGGGTACCACCCACTTTCTCTTCTAAGAGGTTCAGTGTGGCTGGATTTATGTTGAGGTCTTTGATCCATTTGGACTTAAGTTTTGTGCATGGCGATAAACATGGATCGATCCGCATTCTTCTACATGCCAGTCTCCAATTATGCCAGCACCATTTGTTGAAGATGCTTTCTTTATTCCATTGTATATTTTTAGCTTCTTTGTCAAAGATCAGATGTTCGTACGTGTGTGGGTTAATACCCGGATTTTCAATTCGATTCCATTGGTCTACCTGTCTATTTTTGTGCCAATACCAAGCTGTTTTCAGGACTATATCTCTATATAGAGCTTGAGGTCAGGGATAGTGATGCCTCCGGACGTTGCCTTGTTGAACAGGGTTGTTTTGGCTATCCTGGGTCTTTTGTTTTTCCATACAAAATTGATTATTGTTCTTTCAAGGTCTGTGAAGAATTGTGCTGGGATTTTAATGGGGATAGCATTGAATCTGTAGATTGCTTTTGGCAGGATTGCCATTTTTACTACATTGATCCTACCTATCCAAGAGCATGGGAGATCTTTCCATTTTCTGAGGGCTTCTTTAATTTCTTTCTTTAAAGATTCAAAGTTCTTACGATACAGGTCTTTCACTTGTTTGGTTAGCGTTACCCCAAGGTATTTTATGTTGTTTGTGGCAATTGTAAAGGGTGATGTTTCTCTGATTTCTCTTTCAGCCCTTTTATCATCTGTATATAGTAGGGCTACTGACTTTCTTGAGTTGATCTTGTAACCTGCCACTTTGCTGAAGGTGTTAATCAGCTGTAAGAGTTCCCTGGTAGAGTTCTTTGGGTCATTGATGTAAACTATCATATCGTCTGCAAACAGTGAAAGTTTGACTTCTTCCTTCCCAATTTGTATCCCCTTGATCCCCCTTTGTTGTCGTATGGCAATAGCTAGAACTTCAAGTACCATGTTGAAAAGGTATGGAGAGAGTGGACAGCCTTGTTTTGTTCCTGATTTTAGAGGAATTGCGTTGAGTTTCTGTCCATATAGTTTGATGTTGGCTGTTGGTTTACTGTATATGGCTTTTATTATGTTTAAGTATGTCCCTGTTATCCCAGATCTCTCCAAGACCTTTATCATGAAGGGGTGTTGGATTTTGTCAAAGGCTTTTTCAGCATCTAGTGAGATGATCATGTGATTTTTGTTTTTCAGCTTGTTTATATGGTGGATTACGTTGATGGATTTTCGTATGTTGAACCATCCCTGCATCCCTGGGATGAAACCTACTTGATCGTGGTGAATGATTGTTTTGATGTGTTCTTGGATCCGATTTGCCAGTATTTTATTGAGTATTTTTGCATCAATGTTCATGAGGGATATTGGTCTGAAGTTCTCTTTCTTGGTTGTATCTTTGTGTGGCTTGGGGATCAAGGTTATTGAAGCCTCATAGAAAGAGTTTGGCAAAGACCCTTCTGCTTCTATTGTGTGGAACACTTTGAGAAGAATTGGTATAAGCTGTTCTTTGAATTTGTGGTAGAATTCTGCACTGAGGCCATCTGGACCTGGACTTTTTTTGGTTGTGAGACTTTTGATGACAGCTTCTATTTCCATAGGGGTTATAGGTCTATTTAAATTGCTTATCTGTTCTTGATTTAGTTTTGGCAAATGATAGCTGTCCAGGAAGTCATCCATTTCCTTTAAATTTTCGAATTTTGTGGAGTACAGGTTTTCGAAGTATGACCTAATGATTCTCTGGATTTCCTCAGAGTCTGTTGTTATGTCCCCCTTTTCATTTCTGATGTTGTTAATTTGCGTGTTCACTCTCTGCTGTTTGGTAAGTTTGGACAAAGGTTTGTCTATCTTGTTGATTTTCTCAAAGAACCAACTCTTCGTTGCATTGATTCTTTGTATTGTTTTCCTGGTTTCTACTTTGTTGATTTCAGCCCTCAATTTGATTATTTCCTGGCGTCTACTCCTCCTGGGGAAGTTTGCTTCTTTGTGTTCTAGAGCTTTTAGCTGTGATGTTAATTCTCTGGTATAACTGTTTTCCTGTTTCTTCATGTGAGCACTTAGTGCTATGAACTTCCCCCGTAGCACTGCTTTCAAAGTGTCCCATAGGTTTGGGTATGTTGTGTCTTCATTCTCATTGAATTCGAGGAAGTCTTTAATTTCTTTTTTTATTTCCTCTTTGACCCAGGGATGGTGCAGTTGAGCATTATTCAATTTCCATGAGTTTGTAGGCTTTCTGCAATTTGTGTTGTTGTTGAATTCTAATTTTAAGGCATGGTGGTCTGATAAGATGCATGGAGTTATTCCAATTTTTTTGTAGCTGCTGAGGTTTGATATGTTGCCAAGTATGTGGTCGATTTTTGAGAAGGTTCCATGTGGTGGTGAGAAGAAGGTATATTCTTTTTTATGTGGATGAAATGTTCTATAGATATCTGTTAATCCCAGTTGGGTCATTACTTCTATTAGACCCTTTGCTTCTTTGTTGAGTTTCTGTCTGATATTCCTGTCTAGTGGTGAGAGTGGTGTGTTGAAATCTCCCACTATAACTGTGTGGGGCTTTAGATGAGATTTAAGTTCTAATAATGTTTCTTTAACGAATGTGGATGCCTTTGTATTGGGGGCATAGATGTTCAGGATAGACACTTCATCTTGGTGGGTTTCACCTGTGATGAGTATGTAATGACCTCCTTCATCTCTTTTGATTGATTTTATTTTAAAGTCTAGTTTGTTAGATATTAGGATTGCTACCCCTGCTTGTTTCTTGGGTCCATTTGATTGAAAAATTTTTTCCCAACCTTTAACTCTCAAGTAATGTCTGTCTTTGAGGGTGAGGTGTGTTTCTTGTATGCAGCAGAAGGAAGGGTTCTGTCTTCGAATCCATTCTGCTAGTCTGTGTCTTTTTATGGGTGAGTTAAGGCCGTTAATATTGAGGGATATTAATGACCATTGATTGCTCATCCTTCTTCGATTTGCGATGGTTGTTGTTGGTGGAATTATGGGTGGAATTTCACCCCTTTGTTCTTTTGGCTGTTGGTAGAGAGGGATTCTCTAATGCTTATTTTTTTCTGGTTGTAGTTAGCTTCCTTGGGTTGGAGTTTTCCTTCCAAAATTTTCTGTAGGGCTGGGTTAGTGGACACATATTGGTTGAATCTAGTTTTGTCATGGAATATCTTGTTTTCTCCGTCTATAGTGATTGAGAGCTTTGCCGGGTATAGTAGTCTGTGCTGGCATCCATGGTCTCTTAGTGTAGGTAGAATATCTATCCAGGACCTTCTGGCTTTCAGAGTTTCCATGGAGAAATCAGGTGTAATTCTGATAGGTCTGCCTTTATATGTTACTTGACCTTTTTCCTTAGCTGCTCTTAATATTCTTTCTTTATTCTGTATGTTTGGGGTCTTGATTATTATGTGGCGAGGGATTTTTTTTGTGGTCCACTCTATTTGGTGTTCTGTAGGCTTCTTGTACCTTCATTGGCATGTCTTTCTTAAGGTTGGGGAAGTTTTCTTCTATGATTTTGTTGAATATGCCTTCTGCCCCTTTGAGGTGGATTTCTTCTCCTTCTTCTATACCTATTATTCTTAGGTTTGGTCTTTTCATGGTGTCCCATAATTCCTGGATGTTTTGTGTTAAGGATTTGTTGGATTTAAGGTTTTCTTTGGTTGATAAATCCATTTCTCCTAATGTATCTTCAACACTTGAGATTCTCTCTTCCATCTCTTCTATTCTGTTGGTAATGCTTGTATTGGTAGTGCCTGACTGTTTGTCCAGCTTTTCTATTTTCTGCCTTTCTTCAGATTGTGTTTTTTTAGTGTCTCTATTTCAGTTTTCAACCCTTGCAGCGTTTGCATTGCTTCTTGCAATTTTCTGTTTATCTGTTCGTCCGTTTGTTGCCTTTTATGAATTTTTTGGTTTGTTCTTTCTTCCATTTCTTGCATTTTTTGGTTTGCTTTTTGTTCCATTTCTTGGATTTTGTGCTTTGTGTCTTCTTCCATTTCCTGCCTTTTTTGGTTTGTTTCTTCCTCCATTTTTTTCATTTTTTGCTTTGTTTTTTCTACCATTTCTTGCATTTTTTGCTTTGTTTCTTCTTCCATTTCCTGCCTTTTTTGGTATGTTTCTTCTTCTAATTCTTGCATTTTTTGCTTTGCTTTTTCTTCCATTTCTTGCATTTTTTGCTTCATTTCTTCTTCCATTTCGTGCCTTTTTTGCTTTGCTTTTTCTTCCATTTCTTGCATTTTTTGCTTCATTTCTTCTTCCATTTCGTGCCTTTTTTGGTTTGTTTTTTCTTCCAATTCTTGCATCTTTTGGTTTGTTTTTTCTTCCATTTCTTGCATTTTTTGGTTTGTTTTTTCTTCCATTTCTTTGAGGGATTTTCCAATATCCTCTTTTAGGGCCTCTATCATTTTCATGAAAGTGCTTTTAAGGTCGTTCTCTTCTGCTTCCTTCGCGTTGGAATATTGGGGTCTTGCTGGTGTGGAGTCTCTAGAATCTGGCGGTGTCATATTTGTTTTTATGTTGCTGACTGTGTTTTTGTATTGTCTCTTTCCCATCTCTTCTTCTAGTGGGTGCAGAAAGAGCCCCTTCCTGGTCTGGGGACCAGAGTTCCCTTTTGGTGGGTGCTAGTAAGTCCAGTAATCTGGTGGTTCTTCTATACCTTGTCCAAATGCTGGTCCGTGGGTAGAGAAGAAGAACAGGAATCTGGGGCGCTTAGCCTCCTACCTGGTCCCCTGGACCCTATGCTGGGTCCTGTTGTACCTGATCCGGAACAGCTACTCCCCTGGTCTCCCTGGCTCCTGTAGTTTCCTGGTCTCTTTGGTGGGAGAGAAGATCTGGAGTCTGGGGTGCTTGGCTCCTGCCGGGACTGGGAGCTCTGTGCAGTTCCCAGGCAATCTGCAGGCTCTGGAACACAGGCCGGGAAGCTGGCCTGTTTACCTGATGCTCCCGCTGGGATTGGGAGCTCTGTGCAGTTCCCAGGCGATCTGCAGGCTCTGGAACACAGGCCTGAAAGCCGGCCTGTTTACCTGATGATGCCAGAGGGACAACTACTTCCCTGTGCTCCCAGCCTTCTCTAGTTTCCTGGGCTCGTTGGTGGGAGAGAAGATCTGGAGTCTGGGGTGCTTGGCTCCCGCCGGGATTGGGAGCTCTGTGCAGTTCCCAGGCGATCTGCAGGCTCTGGAACACAGGCCGGGAAGCTGGCCTGTTTACCTGATGCTCCTGCCGGGATTGGGAGGTCTGTGCAGTTCCCAGGCGATCTGCAGGCTCTGGAACACAGGCCAGGAAGCTGTCCTGTTTACCTGATGCTCCCACCGGGATTGGGAGCTCTGTGCAGTTCCCAGGCGATCTGCAGGCTCTGGAACACAGGCCAGGAAGCCGGCCTGTTTACCTGATGATGCCAGAGGGACAGCTACTTCCCTGTACTCCCGAGCAAAACTTTTCAATCACCATAGTTGGAGAAAGTAAAATACTTCATGTAAAGTAAAACTTAAGCAATATATATTTACAAATCCAGCCCTACTGGAGTTGCCAGAAGGAAATCCCCAATCTAAGAAGTTTAACTACACTCATGAAAACAAAGGAAATAAATGACGCCACACCAGCAATGCCAAAAGGAGGGAAGCACAAGCACATACAACAACCACAAGAAATCAGGAATCAACAATCTTTGGTTATTAATATCTCTCAATATCATTGGTCTCAATTCCCCAATAAAAAGGCACAGGCTAAGAGACTGGGTGTGAAAACAGGGTTCATCCTTTTTCTGCATACAAGAAACACACCTCAACATCAATTGATAGACATTACCTCAGAGTAAAAGTTAGGCAAAAGATACTCCAAACAAATGTATCTAAGAAACAAGCTGGTATGGCAATTTTAATACCTAATAAAATAGACTTCAAGTCAAAACAAATCAATGGATATGAAGTAGGACACTACTTACTAATCAAAGGAAAAAAATCCATCAAGATGGGCATTTCAATTCTGAGCATCCATGCCCCAAATACAAAGGTACACATTTTTGTAAAAGGAACTGCTACAGTTTAAATTGACCACTCACACACGTGTAGCAGGAGACTTTCATGACACACTCTATCAATGGTAGAGTCATCCAGACAAAAACTAAACAGAGAAATACTGGAGCTAACAGGTAACATAAACCAACGGGACCTAACATATTTTAGAATAGTGCACCTAAAAATAAAAAAATATGCCTTCTTCTCAGCACCTCATGGGATTTTCTCCAGAATTGACCACGTACTTGAACACAAAGTTTCAGGAGATACAAGAGAATTGAAGCAACTCCTTGTTTCCTATTAGACCACTGTGGATTAAAGCTGGATATCAACAATAATGGAAATATGAGAAAGTTTACAAACTTGTAGAAACCGAACAACTCTACTGATTGAAAAGTGGGTCAAGGCAGAAATAAGAAAGAAATTAGAGACTTTTGAGAATTCAGTGAAAACACAGCATGCCCACTGTATGGAGCAAAATATAAGTGGAGCTAAGAAGAAAGTTCATACCAAAAGAAGGAAGTTCATAACATTAAATGCTTATATAGAAAACACTGGAGAGTTTTCATTTTAGCAACCTAACAACATGCAAGAAAGCTTTAGAGCAAAGAGAAGTAAGCATACCCACGAAAAGTAAATAGCAAGACAGAAACTGAAGGCTGAAATAAAAAATAGAAATAAAGAAAATAATACAAAGAATCAATGAAATGAAGGCTTAGTTCAACAATTTAGAAAAACCCCTTGTACAAACACACTAAAAGGCAAAGAGAGAGACTATCCAAATTAACAAAATCAGAAACAGAGGGAAACACTACAATAGACACTGAGGAAATCCGGAGTATCAGAAGGACATAGTTTAAAAACCTATACTCTTAAAACTGGAAAATTTATAATAAATGTACAATTTTCTCAGTAGGTACCACTTACAAAACTTAAGCCAAGATCAGAAATTAATTATAGATCTGTATTCCCCAAGAAAATAAAAACAGTTATTAAAAGTCCCCAATCAAAAAATAGCCCAGAGCCTGATATTTTTAGCACAGAATTCTATATCGGTTGTTCAAAGAAGAGTTAGTGCCAATATGCCTCAAGTTAATACACAAAATAGATACAGAAGGAACAATGCCCATTTTTTAATGAGGCCATAGTTACTTGACACCCAATCCTCATGAAGACTCACCAAAGTGAATTGCAGGCCAATTTCCCTCATGAACATAGATGTAAAACAAAAACTCAATAAGATACTTACAAGCTGAATCCAAGAACACATCTAAAAGTGCATATAAAAAATCCATTATTATCCAGTAGGCTTCATCTCAGAGATGCATGGAAAGTTCAACATAAGAAAATCGGTAAATGCAATCCACAATATAAACAAACAGAAAGAAAAAAAAAGAGCATCTCATTAGCAGTAGAAAATCACTGTGACAAAATCTAAAATCTTCAAGATAAAAGCCTTATACCTATTAGGAATGCAAGACATATGCCTCAGCATAATACAGGCAATCTTCAGCAAACTTATAGCCAACACCAAATTAAATGGACAGAAAGAAAATAGCTGTTAAGGTATCGGCATAGGGGACAATTTTCTGAACTGAACAGAACATAGGCACTAATATCAACAATTAATAAATGGGACATATGAAACTAGGACAATAAAATTTGCACCAAGTGACAGACTATACAGAATGAGAAAAGATTATCACCAATTCCACATCCTATATAGGACTAATATTCAAAATATATAATGAACTCAAGTAACTAGGTGTAATAAAAAAATCAAATAACACAATTGAAAAATGGGGTTTAGGACTGCTTGGGGATTGCCAGAGAGCTTACCCTCCTTGCAGAAGCCATGCACCCCAGATTCCTGGTTTTCTTTTCCACCAACAGGATCAGGGGAACAGGTAAACCAGGCCCTATATCTGGACCTGTGTTTCAGTGTCTGGGGACTGCCTGGGGATTGCCAGAATGCCTCCCCTCCAGGCAGGAGCCATGTACCCCAGATTTCTGGTCTTCTCTTCCACCAACAGGACCAGGGCCCAGGAGCAAGTAAAGCAGGCCCTGTATCAGTGCTTGCCTTCCAGTACCTGGGGACACCCTGGGGACTGCCACAGAGCCTACTCTCCCAGCAGGAGCCACACATCCCAGATTTCTCGTCTTCTCTTCCACCAATGGGACCAGGGGACCAGCATCTTCAGACCTCCAATAGGAGCCTACAGACCCCAGATTTCCAGTTTTCTTCTCCAGTCACCAGACAAGGACTAGGACCAGGAAGAGGACAACTACCAGAGTACTGGACTTGCTTGCACCATCAAAAGGGAACTCTGGTCCCCTAACCTCCAGATCAGTAAGGGGCTCTTTCTGCACCCACTAGAAGAAGGGATGGGAAAGAGACAATACAAAAACACACTCAGCAATAGAAAAACAAATATGACAACTCCAGATTCTAGAGACTCCATACCACCAAGACTGCAACATTCCAATGCAAATGAAGCAGAAGAGAATGACATTAAAAACAACTTCATGAAAACAATAGAGGCCATAAAAGAGGATATAGGAAAATCCCTCAAAGAAATGGATGTAAAAACAAAGCAAAAAATGCAAGAAATGGAGGATAAAGCAAACCAAAAAAATTTTTAAATGCATCAAATGGACTAAAAGACAAAGCAAAAATTGCAAGAAAAAATTCAAGCAGTGCAAGGGTTGAAAACTGAAATAGAGAAAATAAAAAAGTACACAATATGAAGGAAGGCTGGAAATAGAAAGCTGTGCAAATGGTCAGGTACTACAGATGCAAGCATAACCAACAGAATACAAGAGATGGAAGACAGAATCTCAGGTGTTGAAATTACAGTAGGAGAAATTGATTCACTGACCAAAGAAAATCTTAAGTCCAACAACTCCTAACAAAAAAACATCCAGGAAATATGGGACACCATGAAAAGACCAAACCTAAGAAAAATAGGTATAGAAGAAGGTGAAGAAAACCACCTCAAAAGAACAGAAAATATACTCAACAAAATGATAGAAGAAAACTGGATGCTGGAATGTAGAAGAATGCGGATAGAAAATCGTCTATTGCCATGCACAAAACTTTGATCCAAATGGATCAAAGATCTCAACATAAATCCAGTCATAGTGAAACACTTAGAAGAGAAAGAGGGTGGTACCCTTTAACAAATTGGTACAGGAGACGGCTTCCTGAACATAATACCAGTAGCACAGACAGTGAGGTCAACAATTAACACATGGGACCTCCTGAAACTGAGAAGCTTCTCTAAGGCAAAGGACAGAGTCAACAAGACAAAAAGGCAGCCCAAAGAATGGGAAAAGATATTCACTAACCCCACATCTGACATAGGGCTGATCTCCAAAATTTACAAAGAACTCAAGAAGCAAGTCCCCACAACACCAAAAGATCCAATTAAAAAGTGTGCTACAGAACTACATAGGAATTCTCAATAGAGAAATCTAAAATGGCTGAGAGGCACTTGAGAAAATGCTCAACATCCCTAGCCATCAGGGAAATACAAATCAAAACAACTCTGAGATACCATCTCACTCCTGTCAGAATGGCTGAAATCAAAAATGCCAATGACATTTTATGCTGAAGAGGTTGTGGAGAAAGGGGAACACTCCTCCACTGCTAGTTTGAGTGCCAACTCATACAGCCACTTCAGAAATGGTAATTCCTCAGAAAAATGGGGATAAGCCTACCACAAGATCCAGCAATTCCACTCTTAGGCATATATGCAAAATATGCACATGTATACAAGGACATCTGTTCCACTACATTTATAGCAATATTATTTGTAATAGCCAGAACTTGGAAGCAACCTAGATGCCCCTCAACTGAAGAGTGGATAAAGAAAATGTCGTGCATTTACACAATGGAGTACTTTTCAGCAGAAAACAGAAAATGGAATCCTGAAATTTGCAGGCAAATGGATGGCACTAGGAGAAACGATCCTGAGTGAGGTAAGCCACTCACAAAAAGACCAAACATGCTATGTACTCTCTCATATATGGATTTTACACATAGATCTGGGGAGTGCCAGCCTACAATCCCATGGCCAGAGAGCCTGGGGAACAGAATCATTATCGAATGGCTGATGGAAGACATACTCCCACAGCTAAACATTGAGCTGAATTCAGGGAACACAGTGACAGAGAGGGAGGACTGATGAGCAAAGGGGTTAAGACTGGGCTGGTTTAACCCCCAGAAACAGCTTACCTGACAAGGGTTAGCTCTTGAATCTGAGACTGATGGCTTGGAATCCAGCATGGGACTGATCTACCCCCCCCCGAATGTGGGTGTCAGTGAGGAAGCCTATGCAATCTATTGGGTCTTGGGAAGTAGATCAATATTTTTCCCTGGTATACAAATGGACTTTGGGTGCCCATCCAACAATGAGAGTTGTACTCTCAGCCTGGACTCTTGGTGGAGGGTCTAGGCCCTGCCCTGGTTGAAATGACAGACTATGGACACCCCCATGGAGGGCTTCACCCTCCCTGGGGAAATGAGAGTGTATTGGGGGGGCTTGGTTGGAAGGCTTGGGAGGAGGGGAGGGAAAGGTAGAGAGACCTGGGATTGACATGTGAAGCAACCTTGCTTCTAATTTAAATTTTAATTTAAAAAGAAAAATTAAAAAAAGAAAAATATGGTATAGATATAAACACAGAATTCTCAACAGAAGCATCTCTAACAGCAGAGAAACACTTAAAGAAATGTTCAGCATCCTTATCCATTAGGGAAATGCAAATCAAAACTACTTTGAGATTCCATCTTATACCTGTCAGAATGCCTAAAATCAATAACACATGTAACAACTGATATTGCTAAGAATACAGAACATGGAGGATACTCCTCCATTACTGGTGGGAGTACAAACTTGTACAGTCACTATGGAACTCAATACTTCAATTCCTCAGAAAAATTGGAATAAATCTACCTCAAGACTCAGCTATACCACTCTTGGGAATATACCCAATGGATGCTCCAATTTACCACGAGGAAACATGCACGATTATGTTCATCATGGCTTCTTTCATTCCTAAAAGCCAGAAACTGCAAACAACCTAGATATATCACAATTGCAGAATGAATAAAGAAAATGTGGTTTACACAATGGAGTATTACTTAGCTGTTTAAAAAATGACATCGTGAAATTTGCTGACAAGTGGATAAAACTAGAAAAAAATAATCCTGAGTAAAGATAACCCGGGCCCAGAAAGAAAAATATGTTATGTATTTACTTATGAGAGGATATTAGCCATTAAGTAAATGATCACCATGCTTTAATTCATAGACCCTGAGAGGATAAAAGGAAAGCTCTAGGGGGACACATGGATCTCCCTGGGAAGGGGAAATAGAATAGATTTTGCAGGTGGACTGGGGCTGGGTGAGGAAAGAAACAGAAGTGATCAGGTGGAAGGGAATGAGATGGGAAGAGAGTATGCAGGAGAGACAGCTGTAACTGAGGGGCATGGAAGGCAATGTAGAGACCTAGTGAGTGGAAACTACTAAGAATCCTTGAGGGTGATCCTAACGAGGTATCCTAATGAGGGGAGGGATATAGATTCAGGCAAAGTTTCCAATGGCAGACTTGGTTGAATTCTGTTGTGTTTTTTCCCCAGGGGTCCTGTGGAGATTCCCCCAACAACCCAGGCTGGTGTTAGGACAGAACTTTGCTTTCCAAAACAACATTTCTATGGCTCACTGAACATGGACCATTGAGCTGGTACCTGCAAGATATGCTTGGGTAATGTGGGTATGGTCACCAATGACCAATGTCTGAGTGAACTTAAGGCCCACTCCATGAGAGGGGCCCCATGCCTACCACTGCTCAGATGTCCAGAAACCAGAGACTATATAGCCCATAAAGCTAGTGTAGAAACAAACACAACTGGTCTAAAAAATAATTCCATGAATTGATTCCTAATGATGTTCTGCTAGACTCATAGGTCAGTGCCTTGTCCAGCAGTCATCTGAGAGGCTTCCTCAAGCAGCAGATGGGAGCAGATGCCGAGACACACAGACAGACATTATGTGGAAAGAGTCAAAATTTAAGGTCTCAATTGGTTCCCTCCCCTGGGAACTCTGGGAATCTAGTAGAAGATGGGATAGGCATATTGTAAGAATAAGAGGGAATGGAATGGAGGACACCAGGAAAACACAGCCCACTCAGTCAACTAAGCAGAGCGCATGGGTGTTCACAGAGGCTGAAGCAGCAAGAACACGGCCTGCTTGGGTCTTTACCATGTCTTCTTTGTATATGTTTTGACTGTTAGCTTCTTGTTTTTATGGGACTCCTAAGTGTAGGAGAAGGTGTACCTTCAACTCTTTTGCCTGTACTTGGGATGTTTTTCCTCCTGTTGGGTTACCTTGTATAGCCTTGGTGTGAGGGCTTTTGCTTTGTCTTACTGTATTTTGTTTTGTTGTGTTTGGCTGTTGTCCCTTGGAGTCTTGCTCTGTTCTGAAGGGATACAGATGGGGAAATGGATCTAGAGATAGAGGAGTGGAGTGGTGTGGACAGGGTGTATTATATGGAACAGAAAAGATTCTATCTTCAATTTACATTTGAGATTGTATGTGGCATTCATTGTTCTTCTGTGCCTGGAGTTACCTAAATCAATACTATTTTTCTTGTCCCATCCATTTACCTAAAATGTCACAGTTTCATTGAACTTTTATTTAAATGATTTTAAAACTGTTGAAAATGTTAGAGTGCCATACATCAAGCCATCATACTTCCTGAGACTGATGACTGTGTGTCAGAATTATGATAGATTACAACTCCAATGTAAAATATCTCCTTTATATGTTTGCCCAGATGTTACATGGCCAAAGTCAATCAGGAAAGTGAAATATCTATCTCTGTATGTGGATCAGGAATCTCAGTGTGGCCCAAGGCCATAGAAGATGTCTTAGGGTTTCTATGGCTGTGAAGAAACATTGTGACCATGACAACTTATATAATGGAAAACATTTCATTGGGGAAGATGAACATTTCAGAGATTTAATCCATTTTAGTCATAGAAGGAATCATGGAGTCACCTAGGAAAACACAATGATAGCGAGGTAGCTGAGAGTTCTACATTCAGATTGGTGGGCAGCAGGAAGGGAGAATTGACCCTTTGAATCATCAAAGCTCACTTTCCAATGGCACACTTCCTTCAACAAGGACCCTTCTTCCTTATAGTGGCACTCTTTACGAGCCTGCCCACCACCTTCACCTGCCTGGCCCCTATAGGTTGTAGCAATATCTGAATGCAAAACTCCATTAAGCCCATGTTCACTCTCAATTTTGTTCTCAACAAAATCCAAATTTTCTTATTAGTCTCTTAGTAATCTCTGAGTTGTAACTTCCTATAGTTAAAATAAAAGACCAGGTCACACGATTCCAACATACAATGGCACAGTATGATAGTCTGAATATAACTGCCCCCATAATCTAATAAGAATGGTACTATTAGAAAATGTGGCTTTGTGGAATGGGTATGGCCTTCTTGGAGGAAGTGCGTCACTGTGGGGTTGGGATTTGAGGTTTCCTATGCTCATGATACTGCTGAGTGTCTCAATAAACTTCCTGTTGCCTGCAAGATGTCACACTCTCAGCTCCAGCACCATGTCTGCCAGCATGCTGCCTTGCTCCCCATAATGATGATAATGGACTGAACCTCTGAGACTGTGAGCCACCCCAATGAAGTATTTGCATTAATAGAAGTTGCCAAGGTGACAGTGTCTCTTCACAGCAATAGAAGCCCTAACTAAGACAGAAGTTGATACCAGGCACTGGGGTATTGCTGTTAGTTCTGACTCTGTTTTTGTTTGAAGTAATAAAGGCTGTGAGAGTTTTGGTTAGGAAATCTGTATAATGCTTTAAGCACTGAATAATGGGCCATGCTAGTGGGAGCATGGAAGATAGTGGTGCTGAATATGATTTGATGAACTGTGGGAATCAAGGGGTTTCAGAGGAGAAGAATGTTAATATGTTGCCTAGGGATCATTCTTGTGATATTTTGATGAAGAAAGTGGCTGCTTTTGTCCTTATCAGAAGAGTCTGCCTGAGGATAAAGTGAAGAGTTTTTTATTAATTCAGTTGGCAGGTGACATCTTAAAAGACCTCGTATAGACTCTATCATGTGGTTACTAGTGTTCATGCTTATAAAGATTTATAATGTAAAGGAGCAAGCTGAGCAGCATAAATTACAAAATGTAAATTTTGAGAAGAATAATTACATCAAGAAGTGGAATGGAGCTGTTCTTTATTGAAGGAGATAAACAGGTTAAGAAATGGAATAAAGGAAGTAGTACCCACAGGGCAAGATAGCTAAATTTCTAACTTGTGAAAAAGAACTAACAAAAAGCTTAGCGCCAGGTGTGGTGGAGCACAACTTTACTCCCAGCCCTGAGAAGGCAAAGCACTGGGGAGGAAGAGGCTGGTGGATCTCTGATTTGGAGGCCAACTTGGTCTACAGATCAAGTTTCAGGACAGCCATGCTTAGGTAGTAAAAGAAAACTGGTGAGGATGATAAGGGGGGCATATTCCAGCCCTAGTAAAAAGCAGAACTTAGTAACATTGGACACAAAGTACTGACTTTAGAATTAAGGAGAGAGGAAATGAGTTATGTAATTTGCCTCCCTGTCTTAACAAAGCCACTGAGGCCAGGCATGTGTCAGAGCTGTCTCTGAATGGAGACCTAGTAGAGAGTCCATTGTACCAATCTGCGAAGTTGAAACCTGGATTTCCTTGGGGAACCCAAGATGTTAGAAGTGCCAGAATCCTGTGATCCCTGCCAAGGAGAGCTGTTAACATGGAGTAGATGCAGCCCAAGAAAGAGACGTATGTTGCAGTCAGCAAGCTGAACACAATTGGAGATCTGAAGAAGGTTTTGACATCAAACATGGAGATACAGAGTTTGGGCATTGCCCAGTTAGTTTTCAGTCTTGCTTTGGTCCAGTATTTCCTTGATATGTTCCATTTGGGAATGGTAATATGTATTTTGTGCTATTTTATGTTGGAAGCATGTGATCTAACTCTTGATTTTGAATTTTATAGCTGATTGCATGTAAGAAATTGAATGAGTCTCAGAAGAGACTTTGAATTGTGAACTTTAAAACTTTGTTAAGACTGTGATAGACTATGGAGACTTTTAAAGCTGGACTAAATGTATTCTGCATTATGATATTGTTACAAGTTTATGGGGGCCAGGGAGTGTAACAGGGTAGTTTGAATATAATTAACCTCCATGATCTCATATAAGATGATACTATTAGGAGGTGTGATTTTGTTTGAGTGTGTATAGCCTTGTTGGAGGAAGTGTTCCACCTGGGGGGAGAACTTTCAGTTTTCCCATGTTCAAGCCACACCCAGTGACAGTTGACTTCCTGTTGCCTGCAAGATATAGAACTCTCAGCTCCAGCACTTGCATACTGCCATGCTCTCCCCCATGATGATAATGGACTGAACCTTGACTTACCCCCAATTAAATGTTTTCATTTATAAGAGTTGCTGTGGCCATGGTGTCCCTTCGCAGCAATGAAGACACTAACTAAGACACTCAGTGTATATACTACCATTTTCAATGCCAGGAATGAGAGTATAATAGGGATACTGAGGACCAAAGCACTGCCAAAAACCAGCTAGCCAACTTCAAACTCTGCATTTCCATGTCTAACATCAAAACACTCTTCACATCTCCAACTCCTTTCTGCTTTGTTGAATAAAACACATCTCTTTTTCTTGGGTGGTGTCTTAAATAGGGTTTCTAGAACAAAATTGAGACATTAGAATCAGAACTACATATTGGTGAGTTGCTAAAATTATATCCTATTAAGATTAGTGGGCCACATAGATTGTGAGCATAGAAGACATTCAAGAGTATGCTTACGTTTAGATACTCAAGAGATGAGAAGAGTCAATAGAAATATTTAGAAATTTCTCAACCACAAAAAGCTAGAAATTATAGCCTGGCACTCAGACAAAGTGTGCTATCCTTCAGAATTTAGTTATCAGAATCTTCCACACATGCTAAGTTATTTGAATGTTATAGTGGTGGAAATAAAGGATACTAACCATTTCAGCTCCTGAGATGAATCTTTCTTGTTCCACTAAGTCATCTCTGGGATTGACAGTGCTTCAGACTCAGGGGTGAATAAACAAAATGACCCAGATTATATATATATATATATATATATATATATATATATAATCAGAAAATTGATTAGCAAGAAGTAAAACTTAGAACAAGGATTCCAAAAAAGTACCCATGCTGTAAAGAGCTGTCTGAGATTAGCGAAGTCACCTAACCCTGGTGTCCTTTAATTTTCTCCCCTATAAACTGGAAAGAGCAACTTCCGTTGGAGTGAGGTGTGAATAAAGCACATTAAGTACCCAGGAGATGGTCTGGTACTCAGCAGGTGCTCACAGCAATCTTAGAATAGTTGTTGTTTTTGTAGACCTGTTGGGGCACAGAATGGAGAACTAATTAAATCAAGGAGAAGAAGAGATGGGAAAGCAATTTCAGGCCAGTTGAAGCTGAGGGTTGAAACACGTTAATCCAGTGTGTGCTTCCGGCTGCCTCTAAGCCCAGCAGAACTGTAATTCCTCCCTTTCTCTGGAGGCCCTCATTCAGAGGCCAGAATCACTTACTTTACAGAATCAGGCTTACACTGGGACACATAGATAGGGAGACAAAATCATCTTCCCTTCCAAACAACACTGTGATAATAAACAGGTGCAGAGAGAGTGCACAATGAATTCCCCCAAGCAGTCTCTTTGATGTGTTCAAACTGTCCGCCCTCTCTCTATTTGTTTATGGTGTGTTAACTGTAACTCCACTTGTTTCTCCCCAGATGTTTGGACATCCATTAATTAGCACATCCTCTACAACATATTTGTGAATGTTGCTCTTTACCAAGTGAAAGCAAAGTCTGGATTCAAGCTGGAAAGAAACTGCAATTAAGAAAACATACACTCTCTAACAGGCACACACATATCAAGGCTGTCTTTAGGACAGCTTGGGAATTAGACAGGAAGACAAGAGGGAAACGTGTCTGTTAAGGAGCAAGGACCCAGAGGGGCTGAGTCCCAGCTTAAACATTTTCAAACTTACACTTCATCAATGACCATTTAGCTACCATGTGACTCCAGGGTTCGTTTAATTCATAAGAAATCATCCTGTGAGAGTGAAAAAGGAAAGTCTTCCTCTCAAATAGGACTCTCAAATTTCATTATTTTTCTTGATGCCCTTTCACAATTTTAATCCTGACTGAGGAACCACCTAAAGAACAAAAGAGCTTTATACAAAAAGGGAGAACAATGAAATGTTCAACTGGTCCTCCATCACACATTCATACCATAGTTGTTGTTTGTAGTAATAATGGCGGTGATGGTTAGGTGTGTGTATGAGTGTGTGTGCAAGTGTGGGTGTTTGTGTCAGATAAGGGTGTGGGGGAGAGAGACAGGGAGTCATAGAGTTAATCATGGCTGGGGGCGCTATTTACTAGAGTTTTGGCAACTTTCCAGTGGCTACACCACTGAGGGATAGTTGGTTTGAAGGGATTAAGCAGCAGAATGGGGGGAACAAGAGAGTAATGGGGTGAATCTGATAAAAAATCCACTGTATATATGTAAGAAATTGTTAAAAAGTAAATTTATGAAATGAAAAATTAATGTGTGGAATTGTCAAAACTAATAAAAAGAAAGGAAAGGCTATTTTTTTAATTTTAAGGTCCTCACAGGTCCTAGGTGAGCACTCTGCTACTGTACTACAAAGAAGCCGCCTGAGAATGTGAGCTATCTCAGTTTCTGTGCCATGACAAATGTGTGAAAGCCCTGATAGATGAAAGATCATTTGTGTTGTCTCTCTGCAGTGACATGCTCAGTCTTCATACTATTATGCCAACCACCCTTCCTGCAGATCCATCTGGCTATAGTGTCACACCTCCATATTAGATATGATGCTGTGAGTTCCTGGATGAAGCAATGGCATAAAAGTCTATGACCTCCTGTAAATCATGGAGTGATTTAATTTTCCAGATTTTACTCACCAGTTTAGAGCCTCTAATTTTTAAATACTCTTTTGTTTGTTTTTTTTAAAGCAAACATACTTTCCCTTATGGGCAAAGGTAAAGTGATACCCAAAAGGCAGACAATGGAACAAGGGAAGTTTCTCAACCAGTTCAGAAATAAAGCTCTCAGGAAAATTGATAATACCTGTAAAATCTCATTCCTCAAATCATAGCAACCAACTTTTAATTTTTAACGGGTCATTTCACACTTATCTAAAGCCATAATGTGAGGCCATGATTTGCAAACATTACTTTAGTGTTCATAGGGATTATTCATCATCATTTTAACATTTTACCTCTGGTTGTATTTCTTAGAAAGAAGGAAGCCTTATGCCCACAGAATCTTAATAAAAAACCATTGTATATTTATGCTCTACAAAAGAATTGCAGTAAACAGACAAACACGCTGCAAGGAGAGAGTTATTGGGGGTGGCTTCAAAAGGAGCCAGCAGCAGTAGGGGTAATGGTGGTACAGTGCTGTATGATGTCATCAAAATCCCTAAAAGTGTCATGTGAGATACACACTTTTTGGTCCGCAGTCAGGTAAGAAAGCAACGGTTCAGAGAGATGAAGTCAGAATCCAGAAGTGATATTTATAGAGCTGTTAGCACAAATAAAAATCACAGGCTTTGGAATCTCCAAAGGCTGGTTCTACTTGATCAACATAAAGGGTGTGGAAAAAGGGGAGATGGCATATTGGGCTATCATGACCATCCATGTACAGGGGATGATCTGACAGCAGAGCACAAGCATAGGGGTCATACATCCAGGGGACATTAGAAAGCTGACTGAACCATGAGTTCAGAATCCAAGTAGAGGAAATAAATGTCTACGTAAAATAAAATTCTGTCAGATTTATCCCTAGACATTATTTAAAATGTATGGAATTTGCCTTCATTACTATGAATATAGGAAGAATCCTAAATCACATGGCCAAGGTCCCAAGTATGAACCTGATAGGATTAAGATATGAATTTGGCAGAACTGAAAACTCCACTGGGCAAACTGAAATGACCAGGTGCTTGTCTCACATTAGGATCCATCTCAATATACAAGTGGACACATGCATAGCAATTAAAGGCATAGTGTTGTCCCAACTGATTTGACTGAGGAGCAAATCAGCCTAAGCACACAACTTGCCACAACCACACACTTTAGCAGGGACTCAATGTGGATATAAATCTAGATACAGCTTCCTTCAACTACAGCAACTCTGCTGTTTGGGGATTATGGTCCAGCAGATGTTGGAATCAGAAAGAGATGATAGTATTACAAACCAGAGATAAAGGCAGAAAGTAAAAGGAAATTCCCATATTCCATGGTCTGTGAACATAGAAGACACACTACAGCCTTACTTTCCTTAACAGAATGAAAACAAAGCACCTATAAGGTGGGCAGTGTCTTAAATCTTTTATAATATCAAGTGTTGATAGTAATATGGGCTTATGGATAATCTTGCATGGAGCTATTAGGTTTCTTACATTTTATAGCTGTTTTGGAAATCAAGCAGGCAATAACCATTAAAATTCAAAGGATAATGACATTAACTCACCAATTCTATTATTTTACCTATTTCTGAAACTATTTTTTTATAAACCTGGGTTTTGCATTCAGAGATACACATACAAAGTCTTTGCTTACATCTCTTCTATGGGCAACCCAAACTAAGAAACAAAAAAAATCAAAATAAAGAAAATGGAGAAGTCCCAAGGACATCCTTATCCCCACTGAAGAGTGCATGGGGGTGGGAAGAGAGAGAGGCAGGGGCATGATAGAAGGGGGGGGGAACTGAGGTTAGTATGTAAAATGAAAGATACATTTTTAAGTAATAAAAGAACATGGAAAAGTCAAAATAGTGGTCACTTCATCATTGCAGATAGGGAAATCATTGGATTACTAAGTATAGCTAAGAAAAAGCTGCTCAAATATACTGTCTTATGTCAATGATGGTTTATCAGTTAAAATAATGGGCCACTATGGTAGGGATCGCCAGTGTGTGGCAGAATGAGAAAGCTCATGCTGTGTAAAGGGGTGGGGGTATAAGGAAAACTCTATACCGTCCTCTCAATATTTCTGTGAGGACAAACTGATTTTTAAAGTAAAAAAAATCAGGTTTATAACAACATCTGCATTTCCACAACACAAAAAAGAAGAAAAAATCCATGGAGAATATGTGCCAAAACAGCAAAGAACATATGCTTGGAAGGGATATGGGTGTGGAAGAAATGGTGAAGGGAAACTCCTCTTTTGTAGAATAGAGAAAGTTGAAAGCTTGGTAAAGACATATATCAATATATTGTTTGTTTAGTTATTTAAAAACATAAATAAAGAGGAAGACATCAGATCATCAGTGGCAAGCCAAGGACCTAGGTACAGTTTTCCAGGCTGAGTAAGGAAGAACAGAGTGAAGGAGGAGAAGACAACCATGGCTGCCCTTGTGAACAGAAAGCTTTCCTGAGATCAGGCTGCGAATCCCAGTGATGCTAGAATCATTTGAGTTTTTTGTGTTTTATTGTTTTGAATGAGTTCTGTGCTATAGCTCAGGCTATCATTGAACTCTTGCTTCTCCTGGCCCAGTGTCCCCAGAGATAGAAATAGAGGTGTGCAACACCATGCTCAGTAAAATTGTGCTTTTTGATCTATTAGCCTATGGCATTTCTCTATGCTATTCCAGAAGTAGTGTGTGGGTATCTGACATTTGACCCCAAGCATCACTTAATTTTATGTTAGAGGATGGCATACTAGTTTAGTAGAACCACATTTACTTAGTCATCATTCCTCAAGAACTGATAGAACCCACAAACAAGGGCCGAACAGATGTCCTACCTGTGTCTTCCATTAAAAATAAATCAGAATCCAGATGGTGAGAAGAGAGTTGACTAGCTTCTGGATTCACAGTTCCTCCCACTGCTCCGCAGGCGCCAAGCTGGGAGTGCTGTTTCTAATTCTTTGTGGTCCTCATTCTATGATGTAGCTTCTTCTTGGATGCCAAGCTAATGCTATTTAGAGTAAATTAGAGACTGAAAGACCTTAGATGTAGCTTAGAAGAGAATGATGTCACAAGTGGAGACAAGAAAATGACCAGAACCTGCCTTGTCTTTTCTGTGTGCAAAGGTCTAAAACCTCCCAATGAAAAAAGCAACTGAAGAAATGAACATTAATGCAGCTAGAACTAAAGTTTCATTTAGTTTTGGGGAAAAAAACATACCACAGAACAGAGAAGAAACTGAGGATGCAATGAGGGGAAAAGGGAAGAAGGAAGACAGAGGAAGTGGGGACAAAGGCAAGGAGAAACAGAAAGAGAAGATAGACACGAAGAGTAAGAAAGGAAATAGGAAATATGAGATGGTAAGAGGAAGGAAGAGAAGGAGGAGGAAGTAGGTAGTAAGGAGGAAGGAAGAAAGGAAAAAAGAAAAGCCAAGGGAAAGGCAGGGATGCGCATATGTGCATGCATGATCACAGACGTGTGTGTGTGTGTGTGTGTGTGTGTGTGTGTGTGTGTGTGTGTGTGTGTGTGTCAGTGTCAGTCCCCACCCATAGGCAAAGTCAATTACGTCAATCTTTGGGAAATGATTAGTCATGCTCATTAAAATTACTTTTTGTTCCCACTCTTTAATAGGTCAGACTATTAGCTCTATGGAAAATTGAGCCTTCATATATTTTTGTTTGATTTCCTATTTAAAGCCTAATTATCATAATTCGTTGTTAAAACTGATAATTTTGTTTGATGTAGTTGCTTTTGATTATGGTACACTTATTATGATATTGGTTGGAACTATTGAATAGAGGGATTTCTACAATTTGGAGCTAATCAAATGAGGAGCAGGTGGTTCCTTGGATGCTGCTGATCAACTGCAGGAAGGTTGTAAGATGGTTATGATAGAAAAGAAAAAAATAAATGTTTCCTGGCCTGGATCATGTGTTCTTCATATTTCAAACACACAAACCTTAAACTTTAGAACCAGAGAAATCCTTTCTCAGTGCCTGCTGTATTTCAGCAACTGTGTGATCACAAGGTTCTGTTTTCTTTACGAGACCATGAAATTCACCAGCTGAGTATAGGCACAGGGCCAGCAAGATGACTTGATGGGGAAAGGCACCAAGCCTAATGAGTGAGTTCAGTCACCAGGACACAATGGTATAAGGAGAGACTTCACTCTTGCCAGTTTTCCTCTGACTAAAGTGTGTGTACGCATGTGTGTGTGTGCATGTGCACAAATACATAAACACACACAATTTATGAATTAATATACCAAAAAGGAATAATTACATTTATTTCATGGACTATCAGGGGCATGTTAAGAATATACCATTCTTGGTATGCAGAAAGTTGCCAACAAATGTTAGAGACTCCAAGTCTATTTAAAAGGTAATCTCTTTATCCTAAATAATATAGACTCTAGCTATTAGTATTGAAATTAATCTACACAGTGCAAAGATAGCTCAGTCAATAAGCCACCTGATAAATAAGAATTAGGATCTACAAGCCCATTAACATGTATGTACTCACCAACACATACAAAGACACATACACCCAATTACTCACATATACATACACCACCACCACCACTACACACAGTCCATACTTGGAATTCTGAAATGTACAGTGTTGTTTTACATATATTGCATTAATTCAGCTTCCTGCTAAATGACGACATATATCATCAGAACTGGGGTGACTCTCCCAAGGTTAAACAAGGAGTGAAAAGTTAAGGCCGGTTACATATACAATTTATTTGTATTAGACCAATATTAAAAGAGATGCTGATGCTTTCTGCAACACAGGGACCCTCTACAGAGTGCTGGTTGCCCATGGTAACAAACCACAGTAAAAAGGCACAGGCCCCTTTAGTATTCACTGATGTTTTCTCTATTCTGTTGAGGGATCTGAAACAAACCTCTTTATGTTAAATGTGGACTTGGAACAAAGGCCTCATTGCAAATATCCAACCACTAAAACACTGAAGTAATCTAGAAGCCAAATAATACATCATCCAATCCTAGTCCTCAGAGTCCTGAAAGGAATTTTGGAGGACTGACACTTATTACCTTTTAACCCCAGACTGTTCCCAAATGGGATGGGAAAGTGCTGGAGAAATGAGCTACATTCTGTGGCAATGCTTGTTTTATATATATATATATATATATATATATATATATATATATATATATATATGTGTGTGTGTGTGTGTGTGTGTGTGTGTGTGTGTGTGTGTGTGTGTGTAGGTGTGTGTGTGTGATTATCCTATGTAACCATGTGCATGGACACTCACAGACAACCAAACACTAAAATAAAGGTAAATAAAGGAGCACAGCTCCGATTCAATACAAAAGACAGCACGTCTTAACGATGCCCATCGACAGGAAAAGTCCATTCAATAACGCCAGTCAGAGGAGAAACCACTTAGGAAACCAGCCACACGGTGGATTAAAAAGCCTTTTTGTCAAGTATAAAGGTCACTGAGGCAGTAAACTCCTTAAAGAGAAAGACAATGCATTCATGCCTGAGCAGCTCAGCCTGCAATGAGACATGGTGACCATACGAATGATAGCCCTGTCTGAGGAGAAATGGACTCAGGGACATCATTTACAGACATAATGGCATGGAAACAGCCTGTATCACAGACAAACCGGCACAAGTTCATCACGCACCCAGATTCCACCAAGGACAAGTGTCCTTTGCAATGTCTGGAAGCACAGACTGCCTTCTAGTTACTCTTGCCTGAAGCAACGGCCTATAGCTATGACCTATTTGATCTACGTGGCTTCCAGAAAAATAATACAGGTGAAAGGTCCCAGGCAAAATGTATGGAGTCACACAGACAACCACATCCCTTGTTTCCCTGATGAAAAATGTCAACTTGGGAAAGTTTTGAAGGATAGAATCAGGCACCCCTCTGCGTTATGAATGCTTTAGTGAAAGATATGGAACCAATCTGGGGCACTCATGCTAACAAGGATCTGCTGCTGAGCATGGTGTGCAAGGTGACTGAATAACTCAAAGGGACTTGCTGGCACATTAAGGGACCCTCCCACTGAACCTTCTTGAGTGCAATGTCATCAGATCTCACTGGACTGATAACCATGTAGGTACAGGAAGAGAATGGGGATCTTGATCAATGGTTCTCAACCTGTGGGTTGCAACACTTTTTGGGGTTGCAAATCAGATATCCTGAACATAGATATTTACATTATGATTCCTAACACTAGCAAAAGTACAGTTATGAAGTAGAAATGAAATAATTTCATGGTTGAGGATCACCACAACACAGGACCTGTATTAAAGGGTCATAGCATTTGCAAGTTTGAGAGAAACATTGCTTTAGTTGAAAACCCATCTACATCAGAGCTACCATTCTTTACTAGCTCAGACAATCCCCTACTAAGAGTGACATGCTCCAATGCTAAGCCAAATCGTGAATTAACATCTTCTGTTTTAGACTTCCTTCTTTGCACAGTTTTTGTGGACCTAGTTTCTTCTCTGTCTTCTCTACTGGATTGGATTGAACACAAGCTGCAATCGTACATGTGTGGGACTAGGCTGGCAATAGAGCTCTTTCATGGGGGCTGGCCTAGCAAGTGCGGGGCTCTGAGTTTCATGCCAGCACTGAAGTAAGAGAAGAATAATGAAAGTGAATGGGAAGGTAGAGATGAGCAACAGGTAGAAACGAAGGCATTCTGGTTCACTGTAGGTACTCATGCAGTTTATACAATGTTACAAACCAATTAGTTGCTTCAATTCCCCAGAAAAATATGTTTATGTAATCATATCAAATCACACTGATTGAATAAAGGAAGCCAAATAAGTTGGATCATGGGATTTATTAGCTTTCTCAGTATATGAAATTTGTCTGTGATTGGGACACTTGAAACTGGAATACATGCAACTAATATCTTCATTGTCAGGCTCCTTAGCTATGAGGGACAGGAAAAACCTCTGGTTATTCCTAACAGAGGAAGCAATTTATCACAACAGGGATAGGGAACTCTCCAACAAGAGAAAGAGAAAGAGAAAGGAATTAAGGTGGATTTATGGGGTCAAGACAATAGGATTTATTTTGAAAGAATTCTGGGGCTATTGGCCAGAAAAAATAAACAATTAAAGTAACAAATCAGGGAGAGTAACCAACTGATTATCAATGAGAGGATAACAGAGCCATCAACATAGCTCAGATCACAACTGGGTTCTTTTTTCAAGGTTCTCAGATTCACTGCCCTTTCAGGATTACACGCAAATAAACACACAAGTAATAGAGTTTGCTAGTTCCAAGCAAAAGCAACAAAATCTGGGAAGCCCAAAGCAACAAACTGTCCTGCTCCAAGAAGACACAGAGTCATTTGTAAATATCGCCTGTAGAGAAATCTACACAGAGCAGTGAGTGGTTTTCAACCTCTTTAGAGGTTGACCAACCCTTTCACAGAGGTCAACCAAGTCCCTCAGAAAACATAGATACTTAGATTAGGATTTGTAACAATATCAAAATTACAATTATGAAGCAGTAATGAAAATAACTTTGTTGTTGGGAGTCACCACAACATGAGGAACTATATTAAAGAGTCACAGCATTAGGAAGTTTGAGAACCACTGATATAGAAGGTGGGGAAGTGACATAGTCATGGCATTTTCTTTTACTGTGAAAAATGAAGTAGAAATACATAAGGTACACTTACCAAAATATCCCTCTTAATTTATAGAATAAATTAAGTGGGCACACTCAATGATTTTCAAACTCTAATTCTTGAAATAGACTTTATAATACATTGCTTATGACACACCTTGCATTTGTAGCTGTAAAATATTGGCCTAGAGGATTTTTGGTCTTGAAAACCAGCTTTCAGATTATATTCTGTGGAGCCCTTTGATGACTTCTGAGCAGAGCAAGGGATGCTCCTTTCTGGGCACTGCAAAGTACAACTATCAAGCATAGGAGGTACTTTTGCCCACTTGTCACCTCCAGATATATTGCCAATTGAGCATAAAATTGTGTGGAAAACATACTTTTGAATCACTGCTCTTAAAGTTCAGAGTTTGCAGCACATAGATGTAGAAAGTTGCACATAGAAAAGTCTAGGACATCTAATGTGTCTGAGTTAGGCAAGATGGGTACAAGAGAACGGCTTAGGAAAGGGCAGCTAAGATTGTCACAGAATAATGAAATCATAGGCCTGAAAGAGAAGAGCAGAGTTGCACTGGCCAAGTATGTGCTTGGTGGCATCCTCAAAGGATTGTGGTGAAGATGAAATAAGGACATGTTTGTAGTGTGCGGAGTGTAAGAGCATGAATGCTTATAAGAAAATAGTCAAAAGATGGACAATGGTGGCACACTCCTTTGTTGGTCCAATCACTTGGGAGGCAGAGGCAGTCAGATCTTTGTGTGTTCAAGGTCAGCCTACGGAGCTACACAGAGAAACCCTGTCTTGAAAAACAAAACAAAACAAAAAAGTAGTCAACAAATGCCAGGTGAGTGTCCATTGCATTGCTTTAAGGTATTAAGCAAATGATTGATGTAGACCCTAGAAAAAGGCTGCCCCAGAAGCCATGACAGGCCTGAAGGGCATGTTCTGGGTTCGTTGTTGCTAAAGCTCTGTCTATGAAGGTTCTTGATGTAGGCACAGAAAAAGGCAAAGGTACAAGAATCAAAATAAACATGATTGATTAAAGCATGGAATGCATAGGCCCATCTTCCAAATTAAAAACGATGGAAAAAAGTTGTACTTAAATGGGATGAAGGCTGAAGTGTTAATATGGTCAGTAAAGAGCTTGCCTTGTAAGAATGAGGACCTGGGTTTGATCCCAAGAAAAACAAACATTCAAGATGATATGGGCAACAAAAATGGAACTTGATGAGTTAAAAACAGTAACAGAAGAGGACACAAAATTGGGTGGTTAGGGATGCCGGGTACATCTTGGAGGAGATGGGATAGGGTGTGAACATGATAAAAATACATTGTACAGAATACCCAAAGAATTAATAAAAATATATAAAAGGAAAAGAAAGGAAAAGAAAAGGCCTGCTAAGGTGACACATGATCATATTCCCCATGCAGGGCAGGTAGAGATAGGCCAGCCTATGGGCCATTTCTCCTTCAGTAATGCTTTCTCGCTTAAGCATTCATAGATGAACTTGTGTTTCTTGCCCCCTCTTTCCTCTGTGACCTCTTCCATTCCATCCAGGAACTTGACAAGCATGAGTGATTAGTGTAGGGATGGAAGCAGAGAAAGAAGATAGTTGAAGGCAATAAAAATGACCTTAAAATACTTTCTGAAACAGGGTTTCACTTTTTATCACAACTTATCCCTTGAACAGTTTGTATCGCCCAGACTGACCACTAACTCACAGCAACTGTCTTACTTCAGTATCCTGAGTGCTAGAATTACCAACCTTGTTTTCAGGAGTTGGTGTATGCAAGAGCAAATGAGGGGGGGGGAGGGGTAAGATATATTTATCTCCGAGTACACGTGTAGAAGCCAGAGGTTAGCTTCTTTATCTATTGTTTGTAAAGAGAAAAGCCTTTCCTTGCTAACCGCTTCGGTTTATCACCCGCCAGTCACCTGGGCTCTGTCACGTTGTAGTCCCCAAATAACACACAAGACGCTGTATTAATTATGAAGCTGTTGGCCTTGCTTGTTTCTTACTGGCTAGCTCTGACTTAAGTATTTATCCCATAATTGCTAATCTAAGTATTTCTCTTACCGGAGAGGTTTCCAGGCTTCCTACCCCATGGTGTTACATCTTGACTCTCCGTGTTCCTCCTACCCAGAGTTCTCCTGGACTCCTAGTCCCACCTATCTTGGTTCTCTATAGGCCAACAGTGCTTTATTGACATAATAATAGGACTTCCCACATCAATTGTTCAGCCTTTATTTTTTGAGGCAGCCTGCCTGAATCTAGAGCTCACCATTTTGGCTAGATTGAATGACCAGAGAGGCCCTGTGGACCCTGTGACCTCCTTCTCACCTGTGGTTGTTTGAATGAGAATAGTCCCCATAGGCTGTTAAATTCGAATTCTTGGTTCCCATTGGTGGAACTGTTTGTGAAGGATTGGGGGGTGTGACCTTGTTAGAGGAGGTGTATTACTGTCAGTGGACTTTCAGCTGTCAAAAGCCCATGCCATTCCCATTTAGCTCTCTCTGCCAAGTCCTTGTGGATCAAGATGTAAGTTCTCATCTACTGCTCCAACACCATGCTTACCTTCCTGCTGCTATGACCCCTCTCATGATGGTCATGGACATAAATCCTATGGAAATATAAGCACCAAATGAAAGCTTTCTTCTTTAAACAGCCTTGGTCATGGTAAGTAAGGCACACTCTCACCTGGGAATACAGGTGTGCACCACCACTCCCAGGTTTTACATGGATGTTAGAGATCAGAACTCAGGTCCTACAGTTTATGCACCAAGCATTTTAAATATTGATTCATCTCCCAGACTCAAGCTATCTTATCATGAATTTCAGAAGCTATCCTTAGTTTAAATAACTTTTTGGTTTTATCTTATAAAAGAAGTAAACATTTTTCAGATTAAATTTGACAGTAGATGCATTTATTATGTTGTGACTATGGGTCCTTAACTAGACAGCCTGTCATCCTCACCTGGTGTATGAAGAACACCGAAGTCTGTGGGTGAAAAAACACTTAAATCTGTCTCATTTATGGCATATATTGTTTTCTTGCCACCTCTGTGACTTTTGCAGCCATGGGTTAGTAGCCTACCTGCAGTCACATGGCCTCTGACCACAGCTGTTAATCCTAAGTATCAGGAGGTGTTTCTATCTCACCATATTTAATCCCAATATCACCAAATCCTTTCCACTTGTAGCTGGCAAATGACATGAACCAAAATCACAGTTTATGAATAACGTACTCTAGTGAACAATAGAACAGACAGCATGTATCAGAGGAGGGCACTGGCTCATATTCAGCTGTGTGTTCTTCCACGAATCTTCAAAGACCACCTGGAATAAATATTTTTTCAGCTTAGAAACTATTTTGTTGCCTCAAGGATAAAGGCCACATATTTCTGTGGCTCATAGGTCTATATCAACTATGTTATCATATATTGCTTTTAACAATATCCGCACCTACATTTTGTGACTTCTAGCCTTAAGATGGCCTGGATCCATAATAATAATGGAAAATTTCCCTCAAACTTACCCAATCATAGATATCAAAATTATTTTATTGGTTTTGGTAGGAGTGAGATCTGGCTCAATGGAATTTAGGTGGCTGTATCTATGTGTGTGTACCTATGGATATGATTACATATTGTCTAAAAGTATGAAATACCTTAGTAATAATTTCACATTTACAATGTCTACATCAGTTAAAACACGGAAATAGAATGAAGCAGATAAAAGAAGCAAGCTCATCCTCACTTCTAGTTTAATATTTAGACCATCTTCTAAGGTACTGACTAACAAAATGACACATCAAGTGGGTTTCCTGTATGATGTTGCAAGCGCGTTTTGCCTCCGCATTTTGTTAATGAACAGCACCAAGTTGCGAAAGACAGGAGCCTCTGAGACCCCTCCATTTTCCCCAACTCGACAACGGCAATCATAGCAGGAAAACAACTGGCAACTGCATTAAGGATGAGAAGAAAGCTGGACCCGGTAGACAATAAGTGAACCAGAGGGGTGCTGTATTTCATCCTGGTGTTCTGTCTGTTTGAAGAGTTGCTTGAGGATCCTGTTTATAAACCTATTGAAAATAAAGTGCTCAAAAATAAAAGCTGCTTGGTCTTTTCAAGCTAACTGTCCTTTGTTCGTGGCACATTAATGGAACAATTTTTAAATAATGACTTGATTTTTTTCCCTTGTGAAAGATGCTTTCTGCAATCAAAAGCTGATTCTTTCTTTTTGAGACTGGCACTCACATTCATTAGGACTGGTTGCATCCAACTTGTAGAGGTTTATTTGTTCAGCTGGAAATGGGACATTAACATTTTAAGAGCATGATGCATAAGCTTTTAGAGATAATATTCTCCCTGCCTTATTCTATTGGTGCTCTCTACAAAACTACAAAATGCAGTGTACATTTTTCCCAAGAAATGATGAATTTATAATAAATAGTTTATCACAAAAGATGTAAATTTGTAACCCTCCCCCATTTCAAAAGCATCAAAATTTGCGTTATAAATAGAAGGATTGCAAGTATGACAGAGTCTCAGAAACAAGCATTCAAATTCAAACCAAAAATGAAATCTGTGTGTGTGTGTGTGTGTGTGTGTGTGTGTATTTGTGTGTGTGAGTGTGTGTGTGCCTATGTGTGAGTATCAGCAGCCCCACAATGTCTTCCTGGGCCGACAACTGGATGGCTATGTCCTATACCTCTCAAGTATGTCCTATATCTCTCATTTCTTTGGGGGGGTGTTTCTCTTCTTGTTGAAAGACTCCTTCCCTCCTCTTACATTCTCAAGGATTCTCTATAGCTCTTGCCTCTGACACCATCTCCCTCTCCCAGTCTGTCTTCTAGATTCTTCTCATCTGCAACCAGACAAGCTACAACATCTCATCAGGACCGTCTGTATCTCCATGCATATTGTCCTTGTCAATTGGGTCACAGAGAAATCTCCAGTGTTGATTCACACATGTTTTGTTGTCTCTAGGTTCTGCTTCCCTACTCTTTTCTACCCATTCCCACCTAACTTCAGTCCCTACCACTCTACAAACCTCTCTTCTTGACAAGCAGCTTTATTTTGCCAAGTCATGAATTCACTTTTCAATAAAATTGTCAACTATCCCTTATTGTTAGAAGGATTAAAAAGGTGACAAAGATACCCCAAATGCACATTTAACTCTCACCCAAAGCTCTTGCCTCTTAAATGCTAGAGTACAACATAGCTGATGCATTTAAATCCCGATCTATCTCCACTCATACTTTTATAAAGATAATGATAAACTGGCCATAGTGTATTTTGATAAAATTTCTTTATGAATCTCTACTTACCAGGTAAAGGTATCATAGAGTCCCCTTTGAGTCCTTTTCAGGATGACAATGGAATAAATTTATTTATTTTTCTCTAATCTTGTTCTTGTAGCTTTGGAGCCTGTCCTGGAACTCTGTAGAGCAGATTAGCCTCAAACTCACAGAGATCCACCTTTGTCTGACTCCCAAGTGCTGGAATTTAAGGCATGTGCCACCACTGTCCAAATGCACTTATATTTCTTGTAGTGAAATGAAATCTCAAAGCAAGAGTCATCCTTAAAAATCCATTTGATTATTCAGTTCTAGTCACTGCAGAGCCTTCTATGAAGACGGTTCCAGGAATGAGTGCTGAGCACTTATCATAGGGCAGACAATCCATTTATTTGCTAGCATTATGGATTTAAGTTAATTTATTAATGAAACAGATGGGGATGTGGGTGTTTGGCGATACTCGGCAGATAGTGATGAGGAATAAACCAATTCATCAACTCTGTGCAGCGAACCATCTGAGGACTTAATTGAGACTTGTCTTTGGAACGCAAGGCTGCTGTTTCACTGGGGCATGTTTCACTAATTGTCCCCTAGGGATTTCATTCTCTGTCACTTTTCTCTCTCTGCCACTTGTCAGTGTTCCCCATCCACTCTCCTCCCATTTAGAGCTTCATTGCATGGCCTGCCTAATGTTTCTGCTTGTCATCTCCCAGGCATCTAGCTGTGCATTTCCATCCTGCAGAGCACCAGAAACTGCAGGCACTTTGACAGCACAGGCAAATTAGCATGAACAGTAAACACAGGCCACTCAACTTCCTTAGAGTCAGCTATTTGCTACCCTCAGAAAGAAGTGACTGTGCGCCCACAAGGACAGCCAAGCAAACAATGAATGACATTGCCGTATCCCTAGGAATCAGAGTGCAGAGAGACCTGAGGAGTTCCAGACCTGGATTACATGTGAAAATCTGAAGCCTGGCATTCAGCTGCAAGAAGAGTTTTTGTTTTCTTATGGCCATTACCCTGGGGGTCTGTTTAAACGCGTGCCTGGAACAACAAAATCATGCTTTTGATGGATTGCCAGGGGCGCTTCTCCTCCATAAAGGATTCCCAGTGCAACACAACCAGCTGTGAAGTGTATTTAACCACAGTGTGAAAACTTTCAGCATTAAAACCACCAGCAGAAAGGTCAATCAATGGGCACCCAGCTTCATTAGTCAATGAAGCTTTCCATGGATTTATTCACACTCCATTGGAAGGTACAATGAAGGGCCTATGTGCAGAGAGCTGTAACCAAGTCCCTCAAAACTCATCAGTTGCCTCTGACAGTTGCAGAATGAGTCCTGCACAAGGAGTAACACCACCTCTCCCACCTTCAATCAAGACTTTGTAGGTGGAGATGGACTCCTTGCATACTTTGTTTACTTCCTGTTTCCATCCGCAGAGATCCTGGACACACAGTTGCAATCCCAGGACAAGCTACTTTTAACTACTACCCAACTCCAGTCCATTGGCAGTGGTCTCATAGTCCACTGTTTGTATTAGAAGAATCTCTTACTTAGCCATTTGGTCCAGTGCTTGATGGCTTTGTGTGTCCCCTTTTCCAGTCCCTGTTCCCACAATTCACAGCTTTCAGACCCCTCCTGCTTTACATTTTGTAATTCCAAACGCATTGGCAACTAAGTCCTTTATTCCTTTTTTGACATGTTTAACATGGTCAAAGTCTTCTATGGAACAAATACCTGAGCGTATCCATGAGGGATTTTCTAAATAAGGGCAACCATCAATTGTGGTGTTAAAAATCACTTCAAATGTGTGGGCATGTAAGTAACACCATTTCCAGTGCTGGGGACCAAGATTAAATGAAAATGAGGAACTGGGGTGAGCATCATGAGCCTTAATTGTTGTCTTTTACCTAACTACAGATGCTGTGTGCCTAACTCCCTCATGATCTTGCTGTCATGCCTTCCTCTTCAAAGTATGAACCTTAAAAATCTATTCTTTCCTTAGGCTTTTTAGGTATTTTTTCACAGAAATGATAAAAATAACTCCTACAATCTTGGATTTTTCTCTCTGTATTTTCCCTCTAATCCCAAATAAACTAAATCCAGTCTCCTGTGAGAATTCCTTTCCACAAAGCCCAAATTATCTCTCTCTCTTTCTCTTTCTGTGTATGTGTATGTGTGTGTGTGCGCGCACACACGCGCGTGCCCATGTGTGTCCACATAACATCCTAAACCTGTGTATCTGTTTTCTGGAAAAGCACAATCCTTTCTTTAAATTATCTGCATCTTTATTTTTTCCCTTTCCCTCCAAAGCCTCCAGCCCTGAATCCCTTGACACGAAATTATGTCAAGAGTGACCACTCCACATTTCAGTCATTTCTTGATTCCTTTCCCAGGCAACCCCTTATTTTTTCCTCCAGGCTTCTTCAATATTTCCAGTATTGCTCTTATTAACTGACAATTTCCTACACAGAAGATGAAATTGTCAATACCCCGCATTCTCTTCCCTGATTGTTTTGCCATATGACGTCTTTCCTCCAACATCTCTGCTTCTGATGAAGAAATCATCATTACCAACAGCCATGGCCACCCAGAAATCATAATTTTGTGTACCACTTCCTATGCAATTAAATTCTGACAATACCTTTTCTCCTCCTATTCTTTTTGTTTGTTTGGTTGGTTGGTTTTGTTTGTTTGTTTGTTTGTTTTGGTTTTTCAAGGCAGGGTTTCTCTGTATTGTTTTGGAGGCTGTCCTGGAACTCACTCTGTAGACCAGGCTGGCCTCAAACTCACGAGATCCGCCTGCCTCTGCCTCCCAAGTGCTGGGATTAAAGGCATGCACCACCAATGCCCGGTGTTCTTCCTATTCTTAATGCCTCCTAGCTCCTCCCAAGTTTAAATTCCATTGTTGTTCATATGATAATTCCTCACATACAATTAGAAGAGCTAGAAAATCAGGTAAGTCCAACTCTCTGTTCTCTACTTCTCTGAGTTCTGACTGCACAAGTAGAAATACAAATACCCTAATATAATTTTGATTATATGAATATGAATAGTAAGGGCTCTTACTAACTAGTGCCTAGTATTTTAGCACCAAACCCAAGACCCATTCACTCCCTCACTTTCAGGAAAATCCTTTATACTTTTCATTTTTTCTTCAAGCCTCCAACACCTCCCTAGCTATTGCTCTTTACTGATGCCCTTGTCTGCTGTGTGATTTGTGAGAACTTCTTAATCATAATTGTCTACTTTTAGTATTTTTACTCAATTTTCCCACCATATACTAATGCAGCAAAATCCTTTCAAGGGGTTGTCTACACTTACTAGGTATAAACTCTGCACCCCAATTATCTTAAATATGGGTCTTGTGTTCAGAACGGTACATGCATATCTATTTCACCATGATCATCATCATTTCCAATGACCTCCACATTAAGAAACTTGAAGATCAATCATTAGCCCCATGCTGACTCAACTTGTCAGTAGCATCTAAGGCACTGGCTATTCTTCCTTAATTCAAACACCTTTCCCCTGTCCCTTTGCTTCTAAGACTCCATACTTCTTTAATTCTCTTCCTAGTCATTGACCACTGTCAGTGGCTTTGGCTGAATTCTCTTCATTTTTCCAGTCTCTGAGTTTGTACATGATCTCGACTCCTATTCCTGCCCTTCTTCAACTCTTCTTTCCTGCTGCTCCTGCATAATCCTATCATTTCAACCTTGGGATCTGTGTCAACACCTCCAAAATATAGGTCTAAGAGCCTATTTCATGGGCTTTGAGACCTGTCACCACCTTTTGCTGTCTCCATTAAGATTTCTAAGGTACATTTTTTACATACTCATCTTCTACTCTTCACTGCTGCGTGATCCACAATCGCCTCTCTCAAGTTATCTCTCCGGAGGTTGGATCTCCAAATATCTCTTGATTCCCTGATGTCATATCTGTGTTCTTCCCCAAATGTGTCAGCAGATTAACACATCTGAGCTGATTCTCAGAGTCCTTCTGGATAAGAAGCATCTCTCCTATGGTTTCTTCGGCGCTGGGCATACACTTTTATGGAAACTTTTTGTTTAAAAAACTTGTGACCTATCTTTTGCAAATCTCACTGTGTCCTCCAATGCTTTATTTTTTCATTTGTTAATTACACAGAATTCATCTATACAAGTTTCCTCCTGAAAGGATACCCTTCACATTGCAAAAACATCCTGCAAGACAGATATTTATCATCATTTGCTTTCTAGAGGTGATAAAAACAGAAGCACAAACAGATATATAATGCTCCCATGGCAAACAGGTGGCAAAAGACAGAGTGCTAAGCTTGAGGGAATTCAAGAGATTTCTGGTTCTAGACAGGTGTGAAGACATTTCATGTTTTAAGTATACATCTTCATTAACAAAAATAGTATTGAGGGGATCTGACTGATAGTTTCAGGCCAATGATACAAAACAAAGTGTTTTCTTTCTAAGGTTTTCAAGTACAGTTGGTGTTTGCACTTCAGGGAAGTGGGCCTAATTAGCATTTGACTTCTGTTACCTAATAGGGATAGAGACATGGGGAATAGGGGGTTTCTTCTATGTGATAAGCATCATATAGACTCTTAGTAGGGAAGTAAAGCTTGGTTAATGTGTGACCCAGGGTACATGACATAGTCAGACTGACTCTATCCTTAGACAGCAGAAGGGCTGAGTATGATGCCTTGTTTTCAGCCCTCTCTGCTTTCAGCCTGGTTATGTGGAGGGCTTGGATCCTCTAACACAGGTCAGGCATCATATCAAAGTGTCCGCTTCTAGAATTTGCTTCAGGTATCACACTGTGCTGCCTTTCCTAAATATTTGAAATTCTGGGTACTCCATGTAGATTTTTAAACATTTGTCTGTTTTGTGTGTATCTCTTCTGGAATGTCAGGTCTGTGGAACAGAAGTGCTTTCATATGTTATATCAAGATTGTGCTCTCAGAACACCCAAGAGCCTCTAATGCATTGCATTAGCACACCGAATAGAATACTACTATTGTGAATGAACAAATGGGCACCAGCACCTGCAGAACAAAATTCCAGTGTGAATGGGATCTTTGCTTAGGTCTTCATGCATGTAACACACTGAAAAAAAACATGAAGTGCCATTTGAGAAATTTTTCATACACTTTTAGGATTTTTTTTCCTTCCAATTTTGGTTCAGTGTGTATGTAAACAAATATATAGTATGCCTTTCATTCACTCTTATGCTTGCTAGGGGTTTGTGTTATGTGTAAGTAAACTTTAGTCCCAAAGAATTAAGACTGAAATACAAGGAACGGTGTTTGAGGTGGGTGGGACTGTGAAAAGGTTGGGCAGTGCTTAATAGGAACAGGGTGGTTGGAAAGGGAGTTGAACCTTTCATAGGATGTGGAGACTGTGAAACTGGGTGTAAATAATGATGCTACTTAGAGCATGCCTGCAGTACCAGGAGCTATATTGAATCTACCAGTTTTCATACGCAAATTTGTGTTTACATTAATTCATCCTTTTTAAAATATAAAGCAAGATAAAATAGTAACCTCAATCCCAAAGAACTTTTATACGTTAAATGCTTTAAAAGGTAATCAAATCCAGTGCTTTGGCTTTGGAATCACACAACTTTTACTTCCAGTAAAATACTGAGCGACACTCAGACCCATTATTTACAATCTCCTGTATTCATTTTCCTTGTCTGGGATATGGGTACAGTAACACTAGCTATCAGGGCCTCCCCATTATGTAGATGTGGAAAGAGTGTTATTGAAATAGAGGAACCATCAGCACAATTCCAGGGAATTAGTAAACACATATTATACAATAAACCAGTGAGAAAGGTCCTGCTATACCAGCATGGGAACTGAGGTTGACGGACTCAAGTAATTTTCTCAGAGACACTTGGCCTGCTAGTGGTAGAGCCAGAATTTATCTCTCAGTTGGCCTGATTCATTATCTACTAGGACATCCAAACTGTTTTTTAAAAATAACACAGTGAAAATCAAGGTGATATTTCTCACATGCTTGGAAATTATTTCATGTCATGTTTGTTCTCTGAACTATCCGTGTGTAAGCTCTTTACAGCACTACATACAGCAAGTATTCCTGCTGGTCTTCCCTTTCCAGGTAGAGAACAAAGAAAGAACATTGTGTGATCATTACTTCCATGATTAATTTAGCTCTATGATTTTCATTTACATGGTTAGAGTGCATGTATGTGTAGATGTTCTTGTGTGTATAGATGTTCGCCCATGTTGTATACCTGCATGTAGAAGCCACACAGGTAGAAGCTTGGCGTCTATCTCAATAGCTGTCCACTTTATATTTTGATAAAGGATATATTACTGAACCCGTAGCTCTGGTCAGGGAGCTTCTGGGTTATGCCTGCTTTGAGCATATTAGGTTAGCAGACATTCACCATTTCACTATGCTGAGTTTTTAACATCCTCATCCTGTAGCATAAGATACAACCTACTGGTTACTGCTTGGTGAGGAAGCAATATTCAATTCCAAGTTTCCTACTGGGTAAGCTTTTACAGGCAGTAAACCTTGATATTCACCCCACCACCCATATTTTTAAGTCCATTTGTCAAAGGCTTTTCAAATCAGCAATTAAGAGTAAGGACTAATAGTAACAACATCTTGTCCTGTGCTGGAAATCTGACACTGACTAAACCAGCAAATCGAAATAATTGATAATAATTACAGGAGCTTTTTAGGAATAATCTGCCTGGAACAACTTTGAAATGAGAGGATTAAAAGGCAGAGATAATTCCGAGCAGCTGCTCAAAAGGCATTATGCAGAGGCGTGACTGACACCAGCTTTTGTTGTGCCCAGTCAAAGCAAGCATCATCTTCAATTACTTCCTCAACTTTTTGCCACCAGGACAGACATCAGATCATTCATTGCTCAGTGGACAGCATATTTTTTAGTATAAAAATGTTCTTTCATGTTTAAAAACTCTTATAAATTAACATTTCTGAATTGTTCTCCTAAGGCTGACAATAATTATAGAATAAAGCCCACGAGATCTGGCCAGAGCTGTTTGCATAGGCTGCCATATCAAAGGGCCAATGACTAGGTGGCTTGAAACAGCAGGGTATATTATTTTTATAACTCTGGAGGTCTCTGTCTTCACATTGATTCATCTACATCCTAATCTCTCTTTTTCTCATCAGGCAAACATTGGAATTGGAGCCCACTCTGACTTCACTTTAATGCCTGTTTTTTTTTATTGTTTTGTTTTTTGCAGGATCAAAGACTAAATTCAAGGTCTTGTATATACACCTATTACAGTACCTAGATATACCACCCAGCTATTCATCCAGTGCTATATTCAGTGACTTCATGAAAACAAGATCATAGCCCATGTGAGATGCAGAGACTCAAGTCTTCAGTGTAAGTATTTCTGCATGGAGAAGAAGGTACAGTTCTCCTTACAACACTGGTCGATTCCTTCATCTTGAAGTGACTTTTATCCCCTCTCCAATCTGTGTATCATTAGCAAGATGACCAGAACATCTGACTACATAAGCAATTGCTATTGAGCCTCCTAAGACTCATGCCTCATTTTAAATACTGTGGCTACCCATACCACTGTTTAAAACCTGTAGCATAAATTTTAGGATATCAGATGGAGGTTTTATGCCAACCAAGTACTTAGATGTAGTGTGAGATGATGTCTCCTCACACTGACTTTCTTTTTAAGCTGTCAAAAGTGTTATGAGTGTTTAACAAGTATTAGAGATCAAAATGTAAGCCTTGGAAAGCTTAGTAGACAGATGGAAAAGCCATGCAATTAGTTCTGGTGGAACTAGAAAGTTTAGATTTAAACCTGGGAGGGGAGAATAAGGAAACAGAAGGGAATGGAACAGGGAGGAGGAGGAATGGGAAGGGTGTGGAAAAAAGGAAAGGGAGTTTAGGCCTTAAGGATAGGAGGGAGAGAGAGAGAGAGAGAGAAACTGAATGATGTTAAAAGCAAGTAAACTAACAGATGACAACAGAAAAGTTTAAATCCACATTGCCCCCCAAATGAGCCATTTTATAGCACAATAAAAGACAGTGGCATGTGATACAATCTAATGCCACCCATTTGCTTAATCATTACATCCTTACAGCTTCCCTAGGCACTCATTATCCAAGCCCCAGAACACTTCTCAAATGCAGATGCAAGACAGGTTTACATTCACCCATCACTTCAGTACAGGCAGTATGAAGAGAGATGGGGCCGCAATTTCTTTGCTTCAAGAATGAGTACTTTATGCCACAGACTATTCCCTTTGTGCACTGGGAAGAACTGTCACTATGGTTGGTATAAAAACAAGCTGACTGGCCAATAGCTGAGCAGAATAAGATTAGGCAGGAAAGCCAAACAAAGAATGGTGGGAAGGAAAAGAGCAGAGTCAGAGGGTCACCAGTCAGACACAGAAAAATTTAGACACACAAAATGGGATAGAGGTAAAAGTCATGAGCCTCTGGGAAGCACAAAGATAAATAAAAACGGGTTAAGTTGTAAGAGCTAATTAGTAACAAGCCTGAGCAATTGGTCGAGTATTTACAAGCAATCTTAAGTCTCTGTGTTGATTGCTTGAGAGTAGGCTGTTGGGACAGAAAAACTCCACCTACAGTTGTATGCTTGTATCTTGTGGGATTAACACTTTAAACCAATGAATATTTCTTTGAGCTATAATAGCACAACAACCAAGGAGAGAGTGGGAAGAACTGACAAAAGTGAGCTGTTTAACATTACCATGGTCAACCAGGCGGTGGTGGTGCACGCCTTTAATCCCAGCACTCGGGATGCAGAGGCAGGTGGATCTCTGTGAGTTCCAGACCAGCCTGGTCTACAAAGTGAGTTCCAGGACAGCCTCCAAAGCCAAAGAAAACCCTGTCTCGAAAAACCAAAAAAATATTACCAATGTATATGAGGCACAAAGATAAAGCAAGAGAAGGAAAACATCCCTCTATCAGATCCTGACCCTGTGCATCTTTGACAGACAAGATTAGAAGTGGAAAGAACATCATTTTCCCCATGGACCTGGTAATTTAAAGGAAAATCAAGAACTATCTTGAATCTATAGAATTACTCTGGGTTCATTGAGTATAGAAGCACCACTGGCTGGAAGACACTGACCTAATCTAATCCCTAGGTTTCCTGCCAATTTAAAAGGAACTAACTGCCCACATTCCAATTGATCCAAGGTTCCCAGGAGCCTCTGAATTATAACTGCTAAGCATTCACAGTTGTATGCTTGGAAGGTAGCTATAAAAGAATGACTGACAGATACAAAGAAAGGTTTAGTAATTTGTAGGGGCAAAGTTAGTTGAATATCTTCCTAATGTTAGTCTGAGCTCATATGAGAGTCAACATTAAAATACCCTGGAGGGTTTATGAATCAAACAGATGAGCCAAAGATTGTATCATAATAAGACACAGATGTGACTCCTTAGGGTAGTTCATAAAGACACAAGCCCATTCTAGATACCAACACCTGCCTCAGCTTCCAGCACATCTCCCAATAAAACTATAAAGGAAAGGGTTTCATCTTTCTCAAGAACCAATGTACAAACAAATAGTTGTTCTGACTCTATTTATTATCTGAGTTTTTATGTGAGCAGAGAATGGTAGAGAACATTTTCAAGTCATAAATTCAGGGAATACATGCATGACCAGGTTTTGGCTTGTCAAAATTTTAATGTAGATTTTATATATGGACCTGAAAAGTATACATGTATGGAGTGTCCTCCAGATAATTACTTGGTAACCCCCATTTTAGATGTTGGCTGATCTGTCTATTATAAATGCTCTTATGAACTTTATTTCATACTACACCAGGGAGGGGAAGAGAGAAGCCTGAGAAGTTGTAGTGCTCAGATATTACATGTAATAACAGAGTCGTTAAAAAAACAATGTAAAATTTAATGCAAAAGGGCTGTGGGCACCCAAGCATTAAAGTCAAGAGATAAGGCAGATGGAAAGTAGGACTGAGACCCCCCCTAAAAACTATTTTTCTCTAATTGTACTGCAAGGCATACAATAGAACTCCTGTTTGCCAACACTTTCATGAGTTAAACACATCGATGTTTTGGAACACACTTCTCATCTGGAGAAAATAACACCTTCTTATATAGTAAAAGTAGAACCTTTTGAAATCGATGTAGATGGCAGGCTTTGTGCCAGGCAGCCACATTATTAGTAAATTCTCATAATGATCCTGAATGTTGTTATAACTCCCACTGCATATATAAGGGTTCATGGAGGTTAAGACTCTAGTCCACACCATATTCTTTGACTCTAAAAGCCATGATCTCTCCCAGGTGCTTCTCCAGATCTACTTTTCATATACAGAACACACTTGTAGGTCTCTCTATGCACTGAAGCTTACCATGCAGTGGGAATCATGATTGTTTCTTTGAAATAATGAAAATAAAACTTAGAGGACTTGTTCTAGAGCTTCAAGTTTCTCATTCATTAGTTAATATGAGATGGTTTATTTCAGGACCTATATCGTTCTCATTGATCACCATAGGAAATTCTAGGTTTGATTCGGGACTTAGTCCCATCCAATGAAGTTTTGTCACTAGTAGTCACCAAGAATCCTGGAGTGTTATGTAACAAAAATTAAAAACATAGCCTGGAAAGATGGCTCAGCAGTTAAGAGCACTTGCTGCTCTTGCAGAGGACCTAGATAAGATCCCCAACATCTCATTTACATGGCAGTTCACAGGTGTCTGTATCTCCATTTACAAGGTATCCAAACACATTCTTCTGCCTCTATGGACACCAGACACACTTGTGGTGCACAGACACACAGGAAGTCAAAACACTCTTACCCATAAAATTTTAACAATTTAAAAACAAAGCATGTCACATTTAAAATTGATTGCTTTTGACAGGAGTACCAAAATGGTTCAATGGGAAAAATAATTATTCTAACACATGGTGCAGAGACAACTGAAAACCCTCCCAGAGAACAAACATGGACCTTTAATCTATACCATAAATAAATACCGGCTAAATATAGACCATAGACATAAATATAAGAACTAAATCTATAAGCTATTAGGAGGCAATACATGAGCAAACATTGAGACCTCCAGTGAAGTGAGGCTTTTTTAGGTATGGCATCAAAAAGACAGTCAATAAAGGACATCATAAATAACTTATTACAAAAGAATTGGAAATAGTCTGTTCATTGGTCAAAGTTTAAACAGTCATTAAATGCAATTGTTACAGACCCAGCAATTCCACTCTTAACCATACTGTCAAGGAAAATGAAAACATGTGTCAAACAATATCTGCAAAACATCTTTTAAAAAAGTGAATACAGTCTACGAAATGCAAAATATTTACAGGTCATACATGAACTTCAAATACTACTATAACAAAGATATTTTAAAATATCAAAAAAGATATTAATGTCATTTGCAAATGATGAGTGACCACATGAGAACACCTTTGATATTATTAGCTATCAGAAACATGAAAATACAAAACTGGCTAAGATGGTCATGATAAAGAAAAGACTGATGGTGTGGGCAGATTAGAAGTTTCATACAATAACAACTGGGAATTGAGTGTCTCAGAGGAGTGGAAGTAGTCCACTCTTCAAAGTTTAAACAAGCAATCATTATGGGACCAAACAAGTTCACCCCTAATCACACATCCAAGAAAAATTGAAAGCATGTGCAAAACAAGATATGCAACAAAGTTTGTACCACTGCATTATTTTTAATAGATACAGAATGTTAGAAAGGATAAATAAGTAAGTTGATATGTGAGTAAATCACATAGCAACACAGTGTGTATTAACTGACTAGAATATACTGAACTATTAAGTGCAGGCTATGTCATTAATGAACCTTGACCATGGTATTCTAAGTTACAAAATGCTACTTACATTCAAAGTAGAAAATTCAGAGACTGGATAATTGGATGAGTAGTGACTTCAATCTGAGGACACTGGGATAAGACAGTCCTATTTAGTACAGAGTTTCTTTTTAGATTGATGAGAAACTTTCTAAAACTGATTGTGATTAATACTTAGCTTTGAATATATTAAAATTGTTAATTGTAAAGAAAACAAAATTCAAAAGCACCAACAACACTAATGAATTGGAGATATTGGGTTCAAAATGAAAATGTGGTACATTTATACAATGTAATTATTAAGAATAAATAAAATTATGAAATTTGAATGTAAATGGGTGGAGCTAGATATAATAATCCTGAGTGAGGTACCCACACCTTAAAGACAAATGATTCATGTTTTCTATCATATGTAGATATTAGCTTTTAAATTTTAGATACTTAGTTTTTTATCCAAATCATCATAGAGGCAAGGTAGCTAATGAGGGACCAGGGAGGAGGAATATAAGGACACAGAGTATAGAATATAATGACATAAAGGAAAGTAGATAGAGAATTAAATGGAAGAGGGCAAGGTGAAGAAGGGAATATGTGGAAGGACCACTAACACTAAAGATCTGTTGAAAAGCCATATGAAAACCTACTACCAAAGAATCTAATCATATAGAAAAGGAGTTTGAATTAAGAAACCATGTAATAGGAGAAACAATGTCCCAATTAGACCTCATATGCCACCGAGTGTAACCCATAGTGCTAACTATGGGTTATATCTTGTTGAGTCGTTGGCCCAAAGAATGCCGTGGAGCCCCGTAAACATCACATACTGTTTCCAGGCATATTGTTTTGCCTCTATAACTTGATGGTAAAGCCCTACTTCTAAACACATACCTTATGTCATCAAACATGGAGAAATCAATCTTGTGCCCAACAAAAGTTTCACCTCTAACTGATTAATATTTATGATACTGCAAGATACTCTGCACTCTACTAGATGAGGAAAATAATCATCAGTATTATCCAGCTACCAACTCTGGGACCTTCACCACTGATATGTCTGCAAGTTATTCCAGTGCAATAGTATCACAAATATAATGCAAGTAAGCAACCACTTTTTTAAAGATTATATTTAATGTCCATTCCATGAGATGGAGCCCACACCTAATGCTGCTAACGTCAAGGACCTGAACATAGAAATTTCATGTTTCTAAGGGGGAAAAAGACATAGCTATTATTCTGTTAAAAGACTGTTGCCATAAAATGATTTCTAATGACATATTCCTACATGTGTAATCCAGTGCCTCACTCCTCTTGTATCAGAGAAGCTTCTTCTTAGAGTAGAAAAGAATTAGGGCAGAGACCCACAGCTGGAAAATGTGCAGAGAGTGAGAGCCTTTGGAGCATTCAGCTCTAAATGGAGTACCTTTTGTCTAGCCCTTCCCCTCAAGGCTCAGGAATAAAAGGGAAAGGTGAGGTTGAAAGATTGTAATAGCCTAGAGGTGGTGGATAATTCCGAAGAATCTTCAAGAAAAAGGAAAAACTGATACACATATAAAATCACAGAGACTATAGCAGTATGCACAAGATCTGAACAGGATTGAATTGGACAAAATTCCAGAGAAAGGGAAGTAAGCAAAAGAACCAGCCTTTAATAAAGACACTTTCATTAATTAATACTCTTTGGAAGAGAAGAAATCAGTTTTCTTCAATGGGGTGTCATAAAATATAACAAATAATCCAGAGTAGAATCCATTCTCAGGAAGAGTTGGTCAACAAAAAAAATGTTCAATATTGTTTCTTTTTTCTTTTGTGGGATTTTGCTTTTGTTTTGTTATGTTTTGTATTATTCTCTTTTTTGTTTGTTTTGTTTTTTGTTAACGAGAGAGAGAATGAAAGAATATAAAGTTGAGTAGGGAGGGTGGTGGGTAGATCTGGGAGGTATAGATGGAGGGGAAAAAGATCATCAAAATATATTCTATGAAAGATTCTTTAAATAAACTAAATTTTAAAATAGAGCAAAACAAATGACTTAGATCAAGCTGTCTCATGATGGAGAAGAGTGAAAATTATTACTGAGGAATTGGTTTAAAGTGAAGAAAGAATGATATCAGAATTAATAACTAGAGGAAAAAGTGCATTTCAGCTCATATTTCAAATCAGAAATCAATAGAACCCTTAAATCTTTTTAGAAAGTAAATTCTTTGGAATTTTTTCTTCTGCATGGAATCATATAGTGATACCTATGGATAATTTAATGTATTATGAACCTCTTGTCACAACAACAGTCTACCATATTTGTTTAAAAAAAAAAAGAAATTGTATTCACCGCAGTTGGTTTTGTGATTACAAACCCTGAAACAATGCTCCATATTGGCATCAGTTAAGAGCTAAAAACCGCCAGATCCTGTAAATTCTTTATCAGAAATTAATTTTATTTGCTTACTTTTTCATATCACTTTATGCTATTGTTGACCAAACAGTCCTGGTTTGCATAATTTAATTCTGTTTCATTCAGTATGATGCTGTCAAATAGAGTTAAAACAGGTTTGTTACTATTGATTCAACTCTCTAGAAATGGTAGGGCTTCCTGTGCCTCTAACTTCTAATTGTGAGTCCTAGTACATGAATTATTTTGCAAATCTCCTTACATACAATTATGTCTTAACTCTCCCACTTGGTATTTTCCAATAAGACTACACCTAAATCGGAGCATACCTGTTTCAATGTATCTTTACACCTACCTTTCTCTTACCAGATCCAACATGACATGTTAGGGAAAAAAAAAGAAAAGAAAAAAGAAACAATAGCAAGAAATAATCCTTGAGTATTCCATGATATCGCAGTACCTAGCCAATCTCCCACTCCCAGAATACCCATACTCTCCTATTTACCTGCCGAGTGCTCTTAAGGTATTTCAATAATGTGTGTAACTTAAGTTGTCCTGAAAATTTTCTATAACCTCATTTGTAAGGGATGAACAGAAATAGTTCTACTATATTTAAGTTAAGAGAAATACCAACAATGTAACGGAATTACAGAGCTGGAGAACACAAAAGGTTGAGGAAAGATCATGTAGCTGTCTATTTTGTTGTATCATTAGGAAAACTGAGGCCCAGGGTTGAGAAAAAATGTGTGCAAAATCCAACATTTGTTTGATGACACAGCCCCCAAAGACTCTAGTTCCTCTGCTATTATTTCTAAAGCCCCATGGAACAGTTTGCCTAGATATACATACACCTCATAATATAACATCACTACAGAAATCAGGTAGGCATATTCTGATGGAAGATGGACAGAATTTAGCTTGTGTATGCTGATCTTGAAATGAATCACAGACGAAATGGGCTTGATAGCTGGTGCATGGAAGTTTGGAACACCTCTATATCTAGAAACTTCCACAAACAGTTGATGTGGATTGAGCTAGTGTAGGAAGACTGGACAAAATGACCAGAAAGATCCAGAAAAATGGTCATACCTATCCGTTATTTAAGAATAAAGCACTCTTGGGAATATAACTCCACCCTTCACCGATGAAGTATATGTTCCTGGGAACAAAAGTAGGTATGACACTTACCAGAGTATTGATACTTGTCACTGGGTCAGAAATAAAGAGATAAGACAGCATGTGATTTTGAAAGAAAAGGGCATAAGCCAGTCTTTCTTAATGTTGGTCCTTTAATTAGAAAGGCTTTTTCATTCTGCTTTGTTATCAACTGTGTGACCTCCTCCAGCATAGATTAAATTTCTGTTTCAGCTTTATTCAAAGAAAAATGGTAGAAACTATTTAAAATGAGGATCCTTAAAAACCTAAAGTTTTGGGGCCTTGGGTAGTATTAATCCCTGGCATACAAATAGACTTTGAGTTCCCATTCCACAATGAGGGATGCTCCTTTAGCCTGGACTCTTGAGGGAGGGCGTAGACCCTGTCCTAGATGAAATGACAGACTCTGGAGATCCACCATGGAGGGCCTCACCCTCCCTGGGGATCGGAGTGGAGATCTGGTGGGGGACTGAGAGGAGGAGGGGAGGAAGAGGGAGATGGGATTCACATGTGAAACAAGCTTGTTTGTAAATTAAATTAAAAAAAGGAAGAGGGAAAAAAACTAAAGTTTTGTCAGTCAATACATACCTTGTACACATAGCTATTGATTCCATGAGCTACCTAACCAAGATGTTTCACCAAGTCTTGAGTCCTTCTTACCACTTGTTAACAGATAGTAATGGCATCATCAGCTCCTTCTTAAAGATTATGGAACAATGGGGACTAGAAGTCAAATGGTAGTGGAACTTGAAGCCAGCTCTTCTAGAGAGCCGACAAACCACAGCCTAAAGGGTAAAACTTGTTGACAGTCTGTTGTTATAAATAAGGTTTTATTAAAACATAGACATTCTCTTTAGCTTATATATTAAACATGATAGCTTCCACAGAGATACAACAGCAGAATTAGTTGCAACAAATATTGTATGACCAGCAAAACAAAAAAGGATAGATGGTAGATAGATAGATAGGTGACAGATAGACAGATGTGGGATATGTACTAGATAGATGATAGATAGATATACACATATAGATTTATAAACAAATAAATAAATGTTCCTTTATAGGAGAAAAATTATAGTCCTGTTCTAGAGCATAGACCTTTTTTTCTGCTATACTGTCTAATCCTTCTGCAAGACCATTCTAATTTGTTCTCAATCTCATCATAACCAGATCCTTTAGTCCTCTTTTGGAGTCCCTGCTTTCCAAGTCTTAACAGGTTGGAAAATACTTCACAGAGTGAGGTGCAACATTAGTTCACCTGATTTGAATATAAGCTCATACATTACAGTATTTGAAATTAACTATGGTGGTGTATTTTTTAAAGGCAAAGGAAAGTGCTTAATTACTCAGATAACTGCATAAAGACAGAGAAACATTGAGAACACCAATATTCTGATTTCAATATGATTGTTGGGCTGCTAAGCACTAGCAGCAAAAACTACAATTGCTAGCCTGCAGCCTTCCAAGTGAAGCACAGCACACAGCTTCAAAACAGAAGGGAGTACTTGGAAAACCGAAAATCTCTGAGGTGTGATTGAGCTCCCGGCAGTAAGCATTGAAAAAGGATGTTCACTCAGTGTCACAAACCCCACAGTTGCAGAAGCACACAGTGACTGAGTATTGTGTGGTTTTCTGATTCGGTGCACACATATGTGTGTGATATTTCAATTGTTACAACTCCATTGCTTTTGTAACTGGTTTTAATTACTCATGAGACCATTTCTCAGTATGAGCCGAGCATATGGGTACTTTGCATTTTTAAAGTCCTACTTTTTAAGTTCTCTGCAGGCTGAAAAAACTGGTTGGTTTATTTTTTTAAATGTTAACAAGGTGTCTCAAAGCTTTCAGAAGAGAGGTGTTAAAGAACAAGCCCACTGGGTCTCCAATCCTGCCACGGAACACACTCCCAGAGGACATTCTCACAGAGCAATGTTCTTGGTCATGAGAGGGTATGCAGTCTTTCAAGAAAGAGCTAAGGAAGAAATACTATTCCCAAAACTAGATGAGGTTAACAAAAGCAATGAAAGAGGACCTTCCCTGGGTTATGTGTGCTGATAAGGAAACCACTGAAGTCTTTCTTTGTTCTTAAGCAGTTGCTTATTGGGCACCCACTACATGCAGATTACAATGCCATACCTTGAAAAATCAAATAATTAGTGTGCGTTTCTCTATGCCCTAGTAGCTCTGATAATTTTAGGATGCCCTTAAACACATATGACAAGCAAAGGACCCTTGTCTTTGTGTATATAAGAAGCTCAGTGACTACTTAGGGAAAAGTTTAAAAGAAGATACAATACTAAAATGGACAAGTACTTGGACAGATAACTTACAAAAGATGATATTCAAATTGCCAATAAGCATGGAGATAAATAACTAAATTTCATCATTCATTAGAGAATGGTAAACTAAAACTACTGTATGAGACCACCAAGTGTGCATTTTCAGAATAGCTGAAATTGAAATTCCAGAAAGCAGTAAGCATTGACATATAGTACAACTGAAATTCATGTTCGCTGCTGTAAGAAATGTTAATTCCTAAAATTTCTCTGAAAACAGTAATAGGGCATTTGCCACAAAAACCCTGTTTCCTATTCTAGAAAACCCACAACTATGTTCATCAAACTAGACTGCTCCTAATGTCTCCAAGAGCTCCATATGGAAACCAAGTTTCCTTTCTTCAACAATAGACTGGCTTAAGTGCATTGAAGAATAATCACTTACCTCACTGGAATATCAAGCAGCAGAGAATTAATTATCTGCAGTGCTACATAAACATGATGAGGAAAAACATAACATTGAAAGGGTTAGATACAAAACCACAACTGATGTATAACCTTGAATGTCAGGATGGTAATTACTGTGTGAAGGTAGAGAAAGAACCAGAGAGAAGCATAAAGTATTTTGATTATGTGTGGATTGTCTGGGTCTAATCATCTTGTAAAAACCTACGGCACCTCATAATAAAGGGTTAATGTGTCTTTACCTAAGTCTTGGGGGAGCATTATCATTTTCATCTCTAGAAAATGGATAGGTCATCACAGAAAGAGAGCTCTTGTGGCAGCATGAGTAAAATGAACTTTGCATAGAATAAGCCAGGGTAAACGCATAGCCATTTGTAGGACTATTTGCATGTGGAGGAAGGATAGAACCAGAAGAATAAGCTCAATCCCTCTCTAAGGCACCTTGACATAGGTGATGGCTTTAGTGGAAAGGGCAGTGAGAACCCATGATCGTCTTGGTCAGGGAAGAGATATAGAGAACTGTGTTCAGGAATTAACTCGGCAGCTGAGAAGCAGAATGAATTGGGAAATGGAAATACTAAGGGAAGGGAGACCAATTTGGATGTAATTGCAATTGTCTGGGTGGTATGTAATTAGGCTTAAATTAGGGTGGTAGTGTGAGTGGAAAAGAGGAGATGTATGTGAGAGGCATTAGAAAAGACAAAGCAACATATTGGATTTTTGTCAAGGGAAAGGAAAGTGCCCAAGGAGGTCAGTCTGGAGAATGAGAAAACAAATCATGCCGTTAACATATGAATTAGAATTTCCTCCACAAGCATTAATTCCTCAGCCCTGGTGATGCTATGTCTTTTCGACATACTCCAGAGCTGTCCCTTAAACACATGACCTCAGTGCAGATCATTGTGAGATTTTTGGGTCCCCGAGAAAAATGCCACGGCATTTTGCCAGCCATTTGTGTCTTTGAAAGTATTTGACTTTTCATGGGCTGGAAGATACCAAGGTAAAAATATGTTTTCTAACCTTGTAAGTAAGAGAAGCATTTGACTGAGTAGGAAAAAGACAGAAACTATACAAGTTTAAGTCTGTGTCCTTCAGGGGAAGCCAAATGTTCTTTTCTTCTTTCTCATGACTGAATATAGGTGATATCAGTAGGTAGAGAGGCTCTCTGGGGCTATGAGTACAAACTACAGAAGAAGACTCTCAGAGCAAACTGATTGGTCAGTCTTGACTCTTGATGACTATAGAATACCTTCGTAGCTCAGGTGATGTCTGTGAGATTTATGTGACAGAACAATCAATTCTTATTTATGTCACTGTTGTTTTGAATTTATATTATTATAGCTAAATAGCTGTCAAATAATTCATAGTCCAAGATTCTGGTTTTGATCCCCGAGATAGATTCTTTATCTTGAATTACTGTTTGCTAAATGACTCTTAGATGCTGTTCTAAGTGCCAGTGATAAAACAAACAGTTAATGTTTAGCATCTTCTCCAAATACCCCTGACCGCTGCTGATAGTGCATGACAATGCCTCAAACAGATTTAACAGAAATTGCCAGTTATGGAACTTATTCAAAACAGAAATGCGGCATTTATATAAGCAAGCTATAGACATATTAACTAAATACTATTTTTAACTTTAATTTTTATTACATTTTTACATAATTTGTATGTGTGAGGGAGAGAGAAGGAGACACAAATAAATACAGAGAGAGGGGAGGAGAGAGAGGGAGAGTGGGAGGGGGGGCAGGGAGAGGGAGAGGGAGAGCTCCTCTGTACTACATCAGAGGATAACTTGCAGAATTTGTTTCTCCTTCCAACATGTGGGTTCCAGGGATCATTCTCACATACTCAGGAGGAACAGCATAAGAAGCAGGAAACTAAGGTACTTTGTGGAAAGCTGTTGCATTGAAATAGTGCTGAAATCCATGGAAAATAATGAAATCACCTTCATGGAAAAATGATGGTTGTGTATTAAAACTATAGTAATCACTGACATTTCTAGTCAAATAATGTGTTCAGTCATCCCTTGCATCTGTAAGAGAAATTAAGCTAGTCACAAAGGTAATGACTCCAGTCCCAACAATTTGGGTGGCTGAGGCAAGAGAATCACTTGAGCCCAGGAGTTAACAGTCAACATAAACCTCATAGAAAGACCTCTAATAAACGAGTGAATGAACAAACAAACAAACAGCATAAAGGTGAAATTAGGCTGGAGATATGGCTCAACCTGAGTGTTTGCCTCAAAAGCATGACAACATGAGTTTGAATTCGAGCACCTACATAAATATGGTCATAGTAGCACATCTCTAAAACAAGGACTCCTGTGGGGAAATAGGAATCTGAGACAACAGAATCCTTAGAAGCTCCTGGATCAGCTAGCCTGACGCACATACCAGGGAGCATCAATGAAACTGTGCTCAAACATAATGGAAGTCAAGGACTGACATACATGGTCTCTTCTGACCTCAGTTGATGCCTGTTCTACTGCTTAGTCACAGAAGTGTCTGCATTATACATATACATCATATACATGCAAACACAAACACAGACACACAGACATACACACACAGAGAGAGAGAGGGGGAGAGAGAGAGAGAGAGAGAGAGAGAGAGAGAGAGAGAGAGAGAGAGAGAAGTATGGAGGAAAAAAAACCTAAGCATCTAAACACCTAGAAACAAAACTAATGCTTCAAGAAAAACTAAAGAATGAAATAGCCATTATGATACCAATTACTTTGCACAGTAATTACAAAAAGTAATTAAACAAATAACAAGTTCAACAGCTGATGTTCATGCTGATAAACATAGGTCAAGAAGCATGAAGTTGTTAGGTGACAAAGAATTCTGACTATGTGATTGTGGAAGCAGAGGTCTGGATGGATTCCATTCAGTTTGATCACCATTCTAGTCAAAACTTGATGCACTTGAAGTTCACACTCAACCACAAATTAAGGGGTGAAGGAAGGCTGACATACTTGATCAGGAGGGGTTTACACCTGAAAAGGATGGATTGGAATTTATTGCAAAAGATAACAGCAAAGGACATGCTGAAAAAGCAATGTCACAGAGCAGAAGGGACAACTGAGAGATCAAAGTGACTGAGAAATCACTGACTCAGGTCTAACAAATGTGGAACCAACATAAGGCCAAACTAGACTCTCTTAATATAGGTGACACTGGTTTGACTGGGACAATCTATGAGGTCACTGGAAGTGGTTCCAATACCTAACACTAACACACAAACTGACTTAGTAGAGCCCCTTCTATATGGAGAGATACCTTGCCCAGCCAAGACACAGGGGTGTGGGGGCTGGAGAGTTGCTTGGTCCTGGCTCAATGAGATGATGAGACAGACTTAGTAGACATCCCCGAGGAGCAGATGGGAGGTGGGGGGGGTGTGGGGAGTGAGAGGAGTGGAGGGAGGGGGAACCGGGATTGGAATATAAAAATATTAATTAAAAATGCAAAAAAGAGATATAAGTGAGCAATCCTTCATGAATATAGTTGCTTTCTCCTAGATGTGTGTATAGTGAATTCAAGAAGGTAACAGTGAAAGAAGAGCCCTCGGGTCCTATTTGGTTTAAAGCAAAACCATCAGTCCTAGTTTGATTGCTGTTACTGTAATAAAGTACTGACAAAAAATACTTAGGAAAGAGTGTGTTTGGCACACAGGTTACAGCTCATCATCGGGGAAGCCAGGACAAGAACACAGAATCCTGGAGGCAGGAACTGAAGTATAAGCCATGGGAAGAATGCTGCCTCCTGAGTTGCTCCTTTGTCATCTGCTTTACTTCATTTATGATTTATCAATCATAAATCAAGAAAATGCACCCACAGACAGGCCCGCCCCCAGGACAATCTGATAGAAGCAACTCCTTAACAGAGTCCCCTCTCCTTTGATGATTCCATCTTATATCAAGTTGTCAGAAACTAACCACTACACCATCAAACACTGCGAAAGGTACCTTAGGAGTGTTCAAGCAGGTCATAATTTCTTGGAAAAGTCTTCTGAGTCAGTTGGTGCCACGCTTGTCACCTTGTTTGTCATCTGAATAAAATATAAGGGTCTCAAGCATTTTCTTTGTACAACTTAAACTGTTTTTTCAACTGTACAGAAATTAAAATAACTTCAATGTTATTAAATAAAACAATGGTCCTCATTTTCCTTTACAAATAAGCAAACTGATTGGAATACTACACACATTGACTGAAAGTATAATTCCAACTGTTTATCTTATCAATGGAAAATTCAATTCAAATTACAGTATGCTTTCCTTCAACACAATTTGTCATAAATATCTAACTGTTTTTAGCTAGATAATGTCTGCAAACTACACTAAGAAAAATGCACAAATCAATAAATCAGATGTGTAGTTGCAAAGGGTTTATTATTGTATATGCTTTTTCAGTATCTTTGATAAGTGGCCATAGAGGCTGGTAGTGAGCCAATTGCTGCAAGTTCAAGTATAGGTAGAGTACTAAACCTTTTCCTTCCTACTATTCAGCAGTTTACAACTTTAGCTGCCAAAGAACAATGTCTATATATACAAACAATGCATCACACATCACCAAGACAAACAGCTACCCACACAATTTAGAAAATAGGGCAAAGTGTCATGGGAGTTGGAATATGATCAGCATTCAATTATTATAAAAATAATGCTGTCTTCTATTTACAGAGTGCCTTTCTCCTGGTGAGCTAATGGTACACCATTCCTTATCCTTTGTACAACTTATCATGAATTCTATTAATATATTCAGTTCAAAGTAATTTTTCATGCACACATCATTAAAGGCATTCACTCTCACACGGTCTCTTTGTAGAGGTACCTAAAAATTAATCTTGTTGCAAAAGCAATGACTTAGTTTGAAATGTTATGGTCATACAATGCCACTGTTCACTGGGGGAAAGGTAAGTGGACTTAAGGAGCTGGAAAATGGCTGTGAATAAAGTGCTTCATGTGAAAGTATCTGGACCTGAGTAGTTCTTCAGAACCCACATAAAACAAGCCAATCAAGGATGTGTGCATCTATAAATCCAGCACAGGGGAAGTATTGGCAGGAGGATACTTGTGGCTTGATGACCATCCAATCTAGCCAATCAGTGAGCTACCAGTTCAATGAAAGACTTTGTCTTAAAGAATACACTGGAGAGTTTATTGAGAAAGATACTCAACCTGAACCTGTGGCCTCTACATGCACGTGCAAGCACATGCATATGAATCTGCTTGTATGAATACAAACACAGAGAGGAAAAACTGAATTCCACTTTTTGCATTGATTACAATCTTTCAATTTAGCTTCTGTAATGTCAGAACAAATCATCTGACTACAGAATGCCAAGGATCAATTGTACCTGTCAGTAGAAAGCCCATGTTACCTGGCCATCCATTTAAGATAAGGAAATGGTGATATGGAGAGGCAAAAGGATGTATTGGATGTCAAGAGACTGTAACATGCTAACTGGACACATTTCTGACTCACCATGGACTATGTGAGCTTGCTCATCAGGGTGACTGGAAATAGGCCAACTCCAGCCAATGCAGCACTTACGGTTGCAAGACATTGGATCATAATAAGAAACATCTGAACTCACTTTCTGTAGTTAAGAAAATGATAACTTTAACCATAAGATAAAGCACTAAATGACATGTCTTTTGTCAGTGTTATTAGACTAAAGAGAAATACTTCAAATTCATGTTCTACTCTTCCTAATTAGGTTGGAATCTCTGTCAAAAACTTATTTTCTGTTGTTTGTTTGAGTTAGGATCTCATTGCCATCCACAGTGACCTGGAACTTGCCGTGTAACTCCATGCCTGTGTCAGCTTTGTAGTATTCCAGGGTCTGGCTCCTTCATGCTGGGATTCCAGGTGTAACCTACAACATATACCCATTTCATTATTTTGAAAGAAAATAGCCTGGAAGGCTAATGGATAACTTGGAATTTGGTGTCATGGATATCCCCCTGGTTCCCAACCTCTGCTGAAATCCATCTTACATGCAGCATCTGGTCACCATACTCCATCAGTGTTTAGCCCACATCAGTGTCTTCAAACTATAGCATGCTCCCTCATGATTCTGACCACTGGCATGTGCTCTTCCTCCCTCAGGAAATGCCCTTCCTCTCTCTACTTAGCAGAACAACTTAAATCCTCTTCCCTTACTGCACTTGTTTGGACGCAGGTTTGAAAGCCAAAGTAGCAGAAGAAGCTCCCCTTTCTGCTTTTTGTCAAGGAAGTCGATGACCAAGAATGGGGTAGTCATAGAAGGAATCAAACAGGGAGAAGGGCTTGGAGGAGGTCGAAGAATGCCTGAGAAATTTCAGAGGAAAAGACCTTCTCCAGCTGCTGAGCCAGTAGCCCTAAAGATGAGCACACAACAGACACTTACCTTCCACTCTAAAGGGCCAGCATGGTCACAGTGGCTGTGCCATCTTCCCAAGAAGGCTGGAGAAACACCTTCACCTTCTACAAAACTTTTGTTTTTTGGATCATGGAGCTCCCATGTTGGGTTAGATTTTAAGCCTCTCAGTAGTAATCATTATCGATCAGCACTGGTCAGTAAGACCTGAGGGCCATGAGGCGAAATATGTTTTAAAGTAAGAACAGGGATCCCTGATGGAATTCCTTTCCTCGCCAAAAAGGGGGCTAAGATTTGGACTGAGTCTGTTAGTATAAAATAACACATGATTTAGGACACACCTGAATTTGTGGCCAAAAAAAAGTCATTTCTGTTAATGCTTTGTCACAGCACAACTTTTTTTTTATTTAACTATTTACGCGTGTCACTTTCAGTTCCTTCTCCCTCCCCTCCTCCCCCATCCCACAATTCTCCCAACCCCTCACCCCCACTCCATCCCCCCTCCGCTCCCGAGGGAGGGCAAGAGCCTCCATGAGGGATTTTCAGAGTCTGTCACATCATCCCGGGAAGGGCCCAGGTTCTTCCCCATGTGTCCAGGCTGAGAGAGCATCCTCCACAAGGTATGGGTTCCCAGAGTCCTTCTGTATGCCAGGAATTAATACTGCTCCCCTCTCCAAGGACCCATAGATTGCCAAGGTCTCCTCTCTGTCACCCAGGTTCGGTGGGAGGGTGTCTGAATCAGTCACATGCTGGCCCCTCAGTCTTCAGTCAGGGGTCCATGTGTTCCCCCTTGTTTGGGTCAACTGCCTCTATGGGTTTTGCCAGCCAAATCTTGATTCCTTTGGTCATCACCCTTTTTGCAACTTGGTTCCAGGAGTTCAGTTGTGTTCACAGCTGTGTGTGTCTGCCTCTGCCTCCATCAGCCACTGGATGAGAGTTCTAGGATGGCATATAAGGTAGTCATCATTCTCATTATCATGGGAGGGCATTTAGGGTAGCCTTAATGCCAGTTGGTATCATTCTTGTAGATCTGTGAAGATCTCACTAGTGCCAGGTCTCTCCTCCAACTTATACTAGCTCCTTTTCTCCTCTATTTTTACCCTGGCTCAACCTTTCTGTTCTCCCATGTCCTCCTTTCCCTTCCTCTTTTCTCCCTCTCTTTCTCCTATCTCCTTCTACCTTTCCCTCCCCCCAATCCAATTAGGAGATCAAATCCTCTAACCATTCTCTGGGTTACCATGTATATCTCTCTTAGGGTCCTCCCTGCACCCAGAGTCTCTGGTGGTGGGATTGTAGGCTGGCAATGCCCTGATCCATGTCTAAAATCCATATATGAGTGAGTACATATCTTGCTTTTCTTTTTGTAACTGGGTTACCTCACTCAGGATGGTTTCTTCCAGTGCCATCCATTTGCCTGTAAATTTCAAGATTCCATTTTTTTCTGCTGAGTAGTACTCCATTGTGTAAATATACCATATTTTCTCTATCCACTCTTCAGTTGAGGTTCTTTCCAGGTTCGGCTATTACAAATAATGCTGCTATGAACATAGTTGAGCAGATGTCCTTATTGTAGGGTACATGTTTTGGGTATATGCCTAAGAGTGGTAGACTGATTTCGATTCTTCTGAGGAATCTCTATATTGATCTCCAAAGTGGCTGCACAATTGGCATTCTCATCAGCAGTAGAGGAGTGTACCCCTTTCTCCATATCCTCTCCAGCATAAACTGTCACCAGTGTTTTTGATTTTCCCATTCTGATGGGAGTGAGATGGTATCTCAGAGTTATTTTAATTTGCATTTCCCTAATGGCTAAAGATGTTGAGCACTTTCTCAAGTGTCTCTTGGCCATTTTGAACTCCTCTATTGCAAATTCTCTGTTTAGTTCTGTACCCCATTTTTAATTGGATCCTTTGGTGTTCTGGGGACTTGCTTCTTAAGTTCTTTGTAAATTTGGGAGATCAGCCCTCTGTCAGATGTAGGGTTTGTGATTTTCTGTTCCCATTCTGTGCGCTGTCGTTTTGTCTTGTTGACTGTGTTCTTCGCCCTGCAAAAACTCCTCAGTTTCAGGAGGTTCCATTTATTAATTGTCGATCTCAGTGTCTGTGCTACTTGTTCAGGAAGGAGTCTCCTGTACGAATTCGTTCAAGGGTACTCCCCACTTTCTCCTCTAAGAGATTCAGTGTGGCTGAATTGATGCTGAGGTCTGTGATCCATTTGGACTTAAGTTTTGTGCATGACGATAGACATGGATCTAGCCACATTCTTCTCCATGCCAGCATCCAGTTATGCCAGCACCATTTGTTGAAGATGGATTCTTTTTTCCATTTTATAGTTTTAGCTTCTTTGTCAAAGATCAAGTATTCAAAGGTGAGTGGGTTAATATCACAGTCTTCAATTCGATTCCATTGGTATACCTGTCTGCTTTTGTACCAATACCAAGCTGTTTTCAGGACTAGAGCTCTATAATAGAGCTTGAAGTTAGGGATGGTAATGCTGCCAGAAGTTCCTTTATTGTACAGGGTTGCCTTGGCTATCTTGTGTCTTTTATTTTTCCATATAAAGTTGAGGATTGTCCTTTCAAGATCGGTGAAAATTTGTGCTGGTATTTTGTGGGGACACCAGACCTTGAGCAGAAACCCACTTCCCCTTCGGCCTGGGAGCAGGCAGCTGTGAGATAATGTTTACTGAAAACAATTCAGTGCTATAAAGCTCTTGATAGGGCTCAGATAAGGGCTTGCTCACTGAAATACCATGACTTTGACACCCCCTATGGCTAGATGCTTCTTCCTGTCCCCCCTGCTGTGTCTCCCAGATTCTGGGGCTGGAGATTAAACCACCAGCCAGGAGGGTGAGAAGTCTGGAAAGAATTGTATATAGATGGATGACAGAAGTCCTTAAAAAGGGAAGCTCTTTTTCTTGGAGAGACTTCTCCTGAGACTTCTCTCTCCTAAGCGGACTTGGAGTCTCCTCCTAAGCTGACTTGGGAAGCATAAAGTTTTCTTAAAGCAACCAACTGGTCTCTGTGTCATCTATCCCGACCACCTTGCTACATTCTCGGATGCAGGCCGCACAGCAGGTGCGACAATTGGAGGATCCCACTGAGATTGTGAAAGCAAGGTAAGTGAGCAGGTTTCGTCTCTTTTTCTGGCTAGGGACAGATTGGGGAAAAAAGAAAAGAAACCATGGGGAATAGTTCTGGGAAGCTTGAATTACAGATTCAATTTAAAAAGTTACTTGAAGGACATGGGACTACAGTAAAGCCGAAAACCTTGGAAGGCTTTTTAAAATGGATTGAATGTGCCAGTCCATGGTTCATTACTGGGGGAGGCTTAAATGTCCCAGATTGGAAGGATGTTCACTATGATCTTTAGAGTCAGGTGTTGGTGGCATATGCCTTTAAGCCCAACACTCGAGAGACAGAGGTAGGTAGGATGGAGGCCATCCTTGTCCATAGAGCGAGTTCCAGGACAGCCTCCAAAAGGATAGAGAGAAACCCAGTCAAAAAAAAAGGGGTAAAATAAGAAATAAAATAAAAAATCTCCAGTCTTTCACCTGATCCACTGAGGTCAGGAAAGTTAAGGAAAACTGAGAGATTTAAAAGACTGGCCAACAAGTAAGGTTAAGTATGTATTAAAAAGGGGGTACCAAGCTAGGGGTACCAGATTAAATGTCTAGGTCCTTGCCTGACAAAGGTCAGGAAAGAAAGGAAAGCTAAGAGATCAACCTCAGTTGAAGGGTGGATTGGATTAAATGTCTAGGACCTTGCCTGACAAAGGTCAGGAAAAAAAGGGAACCTAAGATAAGAAGTTGCCCTCAGTTGGAGGGTGGATTGGAGGACCATCCTCAATGGGAGGATAGATTAAAGATGGGTAAAAAAAATTGGTAATGTTAATAAATGAGGTATTAGTATTCAGTAAAGAAAAAGACAAAGGTATATAAAAATGTTTACATTTATATGGGGTACATTATTGATACAAGTTTAAGGTCAATTAAAAAATTGAGAACAGTTAATAAATGAGGTATTAATATTCAGTAAAGAAAAAGACAAAGGTATATAAAATAAAAATGTTTGGTTACATTTATATGGGGTAGGTTATTAAATTTTGTGAGTCATCTCTAAAAACTTTTGGCAAAAGCCTGGCCTTTCCACTTTGCATCTACAGAATTACAAGGAGTGGGTATGGCTGTAGTCCCTGAGTGTAGCTCAAAACTTCTCTAATGAAGAAATGATGAGGGACATACAGGACTTTTTCAACCTTTTGTTTTAATTCAAAGATTGACTGGACTTCTTCTGTTAAAGAAGTTTCAGTTCAACAAACTAATCATAACCTAGGCAAAAGGAGAGATATGTATGCATGGTCTGTGTGTATGGACGTGGCCACGTCAGTATGTATGAAGTGTGAAATGTAAATGCGTGAATGTTGACAAAAGCAACTGTTCTAACTGCCTTGGATATGATTAAAGGGATACTTAAATCCCTTCAAACAGTTAAAAACTACCTAAATCGATTTAGATATAGCCAAAAGAAACATCCAGTCAGTCGGTTAATATCTTAACAAAAAATTCAAGTTAAGCCCTCAGAGCCAGTCAAAAAAAAAAAAAAAAGAGAGAGAGGTTTTTTCAGGGAACTGTCCTGCCACTTTGGCAGGCCCCCACCCCCAAAGGCCTTGTCAGTTCAGATGCAAACGAGGCCTTGTCAGCTAGTGAGAGCTACAGGTTAAAAAAAAGGGACTATTTGGGACATAGTATAGTTTACAATCCTTAAATGATTCTCAAAGGTACTTAATGGTTATGTCCCTTTTAAAGGACATCTACTAATAATTTAAATAGTGATCCCAATTCACCTAGATAGTTGACTAAGGAGGGTAGACAAATCCTTCTACTGTTATGGTCCAACTTCAACAGTTCAAACAAAATTTAAAAATAAAAGGGGGAGTAATGTCCCCAGTCTCCACATGATTCATTAAATAATCCACTCCTCATTTAAAAATTTTTAAAATGTAAATGCCAGTGAGGAATCTGCTTCAGACAGATTCTGACATACTGAAAGTTAAACAACTATTACTCAGGTCAAATGGAAACATCCATACACTAGACAGTAGAGAAGACCCTAATTTGGGGTCGAGGGCATGTTTGTGTTTTCTTACAGGAAAAGAATAAAGCTTCAGTAGCTGTCACAACATTTGGTGAGATGCATGGAGCAGAGAAAACTGGACCTGAGACTGTGGGAGCCTGCTCAAGCCAGTTCAAGATCTCCTAAATCAGTGTTCCTGACCCTTGATGTCATCAAATCTACAGCCCAAGAAAGAAAGAAAACAGTCGGTTTGAGATTTCCAGTATCTCAACAGACCTGCTACATCAACCTCCTGGACCTGTGAGTTTTCATCATGAAGCCAACAGAAAAAAAAGGACCCATTTAAAACATTTGGACATTGGTATGGACTATGATGAGTGACAAAAGCCTCTTTTCAGTATTTAAACAGGACATGGTCACTTAAAATATCAGACTTGGTGGTTCCTGTTTCTGGAATCGCACCTATGCCAGTGTATTTTTCTGGAGAAATGTGGTTTGTCCTGGTGGACAAAAAGACTTTGATTCGGGTTGCATGTTCGGCTGATACTACTGACATTAAATCGACAGACTATATCACCACAAGAACAAATTGGTACTCTGTAAATAGTGCAACAAGCCTCTTGTTCATATTTTTTATACTGCTACATGTGTAACATCAATGATTGTACCTAATGTATCTGTGCAAGTGCACTATCTAATGCTTTCCTAGGTAGATCTTAAAATGATTGTAAACTTTATCACTGTTTTGACCGTGTAAAAATCACCCTTGTAACAAAGAAAGGCTGGTGATAAAATGCTATGGCCCAGATCGGGGGATGGGCAGGTGACAGAGAGGCGCTATGTCAGTGGGGGTCCTAGGAATGGTAACAGTGGCAGTAGGCATTCTGACTTCATGCTGAGTTCAAAGTGCCTTAGCCCATGGCAATCCAGATAGCCATAAAGCCTTATTACAGATGATTCTAAGGGTGGGGCTACTCTTTTGACGGGCAACCTGTGGGGAAGTCCCCTCCCACCTAAGACAGGGGTTCAAGGTCCCCCAAAGATGGGCCAGGGAGGGTGACCCTACTTGACCTAAGCCAGGAGTGCTTCATTTAAAAATAAAAAGGGGTGAATTGTGGGGACACCAGACCTTGAGCAGAAACCCACTTCCCCTTCGGCCTGGGAGCAGGCAGCTGTGAGATAATGTTTACTGAAAACAATTCAGTGCTATAAAGCTCTTGATAGAGCTCAGATAAGGGCTTGCTCACTGAAATACCATGACTTTGACACCCCCTATGGCTAGATGCTTCTTCCTGCCCCCCCCTGCTGTTTCTCCCCGATTCTGGGGCTGGAGATTAAACCACCAGCCAGGAGGGTGAGAAGTCTGGAAAGAATTGTATGTAGATGGATGACAGAAGTCCTTATAAAGGGAAGCTCTTTTTCTTGGAGAGACTTCTCCTGAGACTTCTCTCTCCTAAGCGGACTTGGAGTCTCCTCCTAAGCTGACTTGGGAAGCATAAAGTTTTCTTAAAGCAACCAACTGGTCTCTGTGTCATCTATCCCGACCACCTTGCTACATTCTCGGATGCAGACCGCACAGCAGGTGCGACAGTATTTTGATAGGGTTGCATTGAATCTGTAGATTGCTTTTGGTAAGATTGCCATTTTTACTACCTACGTATCCAAGAGCATGGGGGATCTTTCCATTTTCTGGTATCTTCTTTAATGTATTTCTTTAAAGACTCAAAGTTATTGTTACACAGGTCTTTCACCTGTTTGGTTAGATTTACCCCAAGATATTTTATGGTGTTTGTGGCTATTGTAAAGGGTGATGTTTCTCTGATTTCTTTCTCATCCCCTTTATTGTGTATGTATAGTAAGGCTACTAATTTTTTTGAGTTAATTTTGTATTCTGCCACTTTGCTGAAGGTGTTCATCAGCTGTAGGGGTTTCCTGGTAGAATTCTTTGGGTTGCTTACAAAGACTATCATATCGTCTGCAAATAGTGAAAGTTTGACTTCTTCTTTTCCAATTTGTATCCCCTTGATTCCTTTTGTTGTCTTATTGCTCTAGCTAGAATTTCAAGTACTATATTGAAGAAATATGGAGACAGTGGACATCATTGTCTTATTCCCGATTTTAGAAGAATCGCCTCTATGTTTTCTCCATTTAGTTTGATGCTGGCTGTTGGTTTGCTGTATATAGCTTTTATTATGTTTAGGTATGTTCCTGTTATCCATCATCTCTCTAAGACCTTTATCATGATGGGATGTTGGATTTTCTCAAAGGCTTTTTCAGCATCTAGTGATCATGTGGTTTTTCATTTTCAGATTGTTTATGTGGTGGATTGCATTGATGGATTTTCATATGTTGAACCGTTCTGTATCCCTGGGATGAAGGCTACTTGATCATGGTGTATGATTTTTCTGATTTGTTCTTGGATGCAATTTGCCAGTATTTTATGGAGTATTTTTACATCAGTGTTCATGAGGGAGATTGGTCTGTAATTCCCTATCTTGGTTGTGTATTTGTGAGGTTTGTCTTCTAATGAAATTGTAGCCTTGTAAAAAGAGTTTGGCAGTGATCCTTCTGCTTCTATTTTGTGGAACAATTTGAAGAGTATTGGTATTATCTCTTCTGTGAATTTTTGGTTTTGACTGAAACCATCTGGTCTTGGACATTTCTTGGTTGGAAGACCTTTTATGGCTGCTTCTATTTCTTGAGGGGATATAGATCTATTTAAATTGTTTATCTCTTTTTGATTTAATTTTGGTAAGTGATATCTATCCAGAAAATCATCCATTTCCTTTAGATTTTCCAATTTGGTGGAGTTCAGATTTTCAAAGTATGGCCTGATGATTCTTTGGATTTCCCCAGTGTCTGTTGTTATGTCCCCCTTTTCATTTCTGATGTTGTTAATTAGCATGTTCTCTCTTTGTTTTTTAGTTAGGTTTGATAAAGGTTTGTCTATCTTCTTGAATTTCTCAAAGAACCAGCTCTTTGTTTCATTGATTCTTTGTATTGTTTTCTTTGTTTCTACTTTATTGGTTTCAGCTCTCAATTTGATTATTTCCTGGCATGTACTCCTCCTGGGTGAGTTTTCCTCTTTCTGTGCTAGAGCTTTCAGGTGTCCTGTTAATTCTCTAGTGTGGCAATTCTCCAGCTTCTTCATGCGGGCACCTAGTGCTATGAATTTTCCTCTTAGAACTGCTTTCAAAGTATCCCAAAGGTTTTGGTATGTTGCGCCATCATTTTCTTTGAATTCTTGGAAGTCTTTTATTTTCTTTCTTTATTTCTACGTTTACCCAGGGGTGATGCAATTGAGCATTGTTCAATTTCCATGAGTTTGTAAGGTTTCTGCAATTTGTGTTGACGTTGAATTCTAATTTTAAGCCGTGGTGGTCTGACAGGATACAGGGGCTTATTGCAATTTTTTGTATCTGTTGAGGTTTGCTTTGCTGCCAAGCATGTGGTCGATTTTAGAGAAGGTTCTAGAACTTTCTGTAGGGCTTGATTTGTGCATACGTATTACATAAATCTGGTTTTGTCATGGAATACCTTGTATTCTCCATCTATAGTGATTGAGAGTTTTGCTGGGAATAGTAGTCTGGGCTGGAATCTGGGGTCTCTTAGTGTTTGTAGAACATCTATCCAGGACCTTCTGGCTTTCATAGTTTCCATGGGTGTAATTCTGATAGATTTGCCTTTGTATGTTACTTGGCCTTTTTCCTTTGCTGCTTTTAATATTCATTCTTTATTCTGTATGTTTGGTGTTTTGATTATCATGTGGCGAGGGGACTTTTTTTTTTGGTCCAGTCTATTTGGTGTTCGGTAAGCTTCTTGTAGTTTCATAGGCATTTCCTTCTTCAGGTTGGGAAAATTTTGTTCTATGATTTTATTGAATATGTTTTCTGCACCATTGAGCTGGGCTTCTTCATCTTCTTCTATACCTATTATTCTTAGATTTGGTCTTTTCACAATGTCACATATTTCCTGCATATATTGTGTTAAGGATTTGTTGGATTTAAGAGTTTCTTTTGTCGATGAATCTGGTTCCTCTAGTTTACCTTCAGTGCAGGAGATTCTGTCTTCCATTTCTTGTATTCTGTTAGTTATGCTTGCATCTGTAGTTCCTGATTGGTTTTTCAGCCTTTCCATTTCTAGCATTACCTCAGCTTATGTTTTTGTTATTGTATCCATTTCAGTTTTCAGGTCTTGAACTGTTTGAATTGTTTTCTTCAACTGTTTGCTTGTTTTTTCTTTGTTTTCCTTGCTTTCTTTAAGAGATTTGTTGATTTCTTGAATTTTTGGTTTGTGTTTTCTTCCATTTACTTAAGGGAATTTTTCATATCCTTTCTGAGGGCCTCTGTCACTTTCAGGAGGTTGTTTTGAAGGTCATTCTTTTCTGTTTCAGCTGTGTTGAAATGTTCAGGTCTTGCTGGTGTAGAGTTTCTAGACTCTGGTTGTGTCATACTGGTTCCTCTGTTGTTGGCTGTGTTTTTATATTGCCTTCTTCCCATCATTTCTTTCAGCGGGATCTCATAGGGTCTCTTCCTCTCCTAGTGGGTTTGGGTCTAAGGATCCTTTCCAGTGTATTCAAGCAGGTCCAATACTTCAATGGGTGTAGGTGGGTCTGGGACACTCTCAAGCAAAGGGCTGAGACCTGAGAGGACTAAAGACTTAAGCGCCAGGGAAGAACTGGAAGACACTGAAGACTGAGGTATGGGCAGACTCAGGGTGATCCTTCCAGGAGGTGCAGGTGCTCTCTAGGTGCAGAAAATGCCCAGGGAGATGGAGCCGGGTATGTAGTGAGTTGGGGATCAGAGCGGGGCCCCCACTCACTTGAAGCACCAGGAAAGGACCGAAAGACACTAAAGACTGAGATGTGGGCAGACTCAGGGTGATAGTTCCAGGAGGGGCAGGTGGTCTCTAGGCATAGAAAATGCTCAGGGAGACAGAGTCAGGGATGTAGGGAGTTGGGCCTCAGAGCAGAGCCCCCACTCACCTTAAGGAAGGGAAAGGGGCCAGCATATCTTTTGTGGTAAATTTTAACAAGCACAGGAGAACTCAGGTTTGTGTTACTATGCCGCTGACTCTCTTGGGAGCTGAAGTTGTTCACAGCATCTTCATATACAATTGTGGTCAACATTATGAACACAGCAGGAAAGCAGCAATGAGGTCTCTGGTGAACAGCCTGTCAGAAAGGGACACCTGCGATAAGTATGCTTGAGTATGAGGACAAGGAAATTTTCCCAGGACCCTGACTCAGGTCTCAGCAGGTACAGATAGCACACAGCAATGAAATGGTATAAGTTACACGCTAGTTCCTGAGTTAATGTTGCTCCCATGTCTATCCCATGCCTGTTTTACAACTTTATTTCTTATGAAGTTAAATCCCAGTTTTGTCTCTCTCTCCCCTAGTCTCTTAGCAATGGATTCTCAGAGAGGATGGAGGCTAGGAAATGGACTGGGTGCCCTAACTTAAGTCTCTGCCTCTAGAGTTTCAATTCATGATCCATTAACTTTACCAAACCTGCCCCCTTTAGGCATTCACAGAACCACTGAGTAATGTTTCAAAGAGGTATGAGGTCTATGAGTGCTCGAAGTGTAACCTAATAATGTTACACATTAATAGTACACTTGTTAAAGTCATTTATATCCCCCTTTCATATTTTTTTTCCTTTCTTTTAGTATGCCCATGATTCTTTTTTAAGGCCAGCATTATATTATAAAAAATGAGATGCAACAGCAAGACACTTTTATGCAAATACTAAGGGACCCACAAGAGTAAATGAAAACAATTTATAATATGTGCAGTTCTAAATCAGCTGGTGTTTAATAAAAAACAAAGTTTAGACAAATGTTCTCCATAAATCACTTTTGAGTTTATTTAGCATTCTTTTCCTTCATAACACACAGGCTCTTAGTTAAGTAGAGGCAATGACTTGGTGAAGTATTGACAGTAACTCACTTGTGTGGTACACATAGCCATTCTTCTGATTTTTTTCTGATTTTATATTATTTCTCTCAGCCTTACAATTTTATCCATGCAAGTGTAAGTGTGTGCAGAAAATTAAAATTTCATGTAAAATAAATAAATATGTATCTATACTCTAGTTACCCACTTGTTTCTTTAATGGGAAGATCTGAGATCTGAACCTGAAAGCATTTATTTTCCTTCTACTCATGTCTTTAACTTTAATATTGTAAATGTCCTTAAATAGGAGCCTGTTCATCCATCCACTTCACCACCATCTCCTCTATGCTAGCCCTTCATTGTTAAACTAATATTCAGTAGCCCATTTCCTTTTATTCCTCTTGTTTTTCTGAAATCTACATGTCACTGAAAAAAAAGGCCTAAGTGATATGTACAAAGCATGTACCAAAGAAGGCTTCCCATCTTTTCTTTCACTAAGCACACATCAGGCCTTTTTGTTAAGGCTAAACGTTATGTCATGATGTAGTAGCCAGGAATTACATATCCATAAAACATCAAGAAAATCCCAGAAACTACAAAATTACAAAAAAATGGAGTGCATAAAGTTGCTGAAGTCACAAGACAATAAAATGACTAAAGTCTATGAGGAATACTGTCTTCCCAAAAGGATACACACACACACACACACACACACACACACACACACACACACACACACCATACCACCCTCAGAGAAAAGGTGATGGGAATAAACCATACCTATAAGCAGGAAAAAATGAGTTAATTGGATTGATCATTGCCATGTGTGTGTTAACATGTCTGAATAACACCCCTCGGAACTATAGACATGAAATTTTGCATTCACTTCCAGGTTCTTTTATGCTACAAAACCTCATGGGACACATTAAGATTAAGAGCAAGGTAGAGTACCAGAGTGAGCGATCCCAAATTACACAGAATGAAAGGAAGGGTTAACAGTAGATGGTCACCCCTAGCAAAACATAAAGCTTCATCTCCATGCTCCAATCTTTCCAATATGAAGCAAAAGCTCACTGAGCTGGAGAAAGAAGAGCAACAACTCCCTCTTCAACCATGTCAACAGGAAAAGCATCACCTACAGAGTGAGGGTTCCGAGCAGAGAACAGATTCTATGCCAGTACCAACAGAGATTCCCCATCCCTATGGGTCAGAAAAGAAACCTCCCAATTGAGGTCAGATAGAACTTGATATAAAGAAAATGGGGGAAATTTCCAGGGTCTCTGAAGTTCACCGATGCAGTGCTTAACTGTCTAAGATGAGATTCTAGCAAGAGAGACAGCTTCAATAGATAGCAAAAGCTTATTGTGCTCACACACTAACATTAAACTCTGTTCAGGCCAAGGAGGGCAAAGGGAGCCCATTCTCATTGTACAAGCATGTACTTGTCAGAAGGCTGAGCTTACAGGAGCAAGCACTGAAAAACAAATCTACAAGTGTTCCAGATCATTCTATAAGAAAAGGCATTGGTAGAGGAAATTGAAGTGTGGGATATATTAAAATTAATCACAATAATGATAAAAAGAAAATTTAACTCTAGTCCTAAGGTGTTTGTATGTCTTACCTTAAATGCCTGAGAGGAAGCATGGCAATTTCTAGGTAGAAATAATGTTGATGTCCAGCTCTGCTACTGCATATGAGATATCCCTCACTCAGTGAAACAGTATGAATTACTCTAAGTGTCAGGGGAGGGAGTGGTCAGTATTTCAGGACACAAAACAATCAATAGAGCCAAGGCAGGTATGAAAACATCAAGGATTAATGTGTTAAAGGATTTAGTGTAAAAATGCTTTATACACACTAACAGATGGAATATTTCAGCAAAGCAATTGAAACTATAGAAACAAATTAAGTAGAAGTGCTAAAAATAAGGATACTTCAGAAAATTATGTCAGAGATAATTATTTGAGCAGCCTTGAGGATAAATCAACAGAAAACACCCAAATAAAAGCACAGAAGAAAACATCCAAGAGTTGTATAAAAGTAACAAGTCTTGAAAAATATAATGTATAATTGTATCCTCATTGAAATAAAAGGAGAAAAATAGAACTGATGAAATATGTAAAGTAATGAAACTAATAATTTTCTAAAGATAATAAAAGATGTAAAAATACCAAAGCCAGGATATATAGAAAACCTCCAAGCTAGAAAAAGTCAGACTAATCAACATTAAAGCATGTTATCCAGACTGTTTAAAATCAAAGATATAGTGAAACCAGTAAAAGGGATCTATCATATAGAGAGAAGTAAACAAACAAACAAAAATTACCACAGGTTATTTATAAGAAATAAGGCAAACTATCAGGAAAAGAATGTGGCACCTCTAAGCTACTGAAAAAAAGGAAAACTGTCAATTTCCACTTTTATAGCCAGCTAAATTATATTTTTAACATTTAAGTGGTTTTCAAAATAAAAACAGATGAAAGATATAGTTTTCATAAAGTTACAGGGTGCTCTTCACTGAAAATAAATATAATTCCAGACAGAAACTTGAATCTGTGTTAAATCTGTGTTGAACAAAAGAGAATTAAACACAAAAAAGTAGTTTTCTTTTTTATAAAGATTTATTTCTTTTTTATTATTTATTTTTAAATTTAAATTAGAAACAAGGTTGCTTCACAAGTCAGTTCCAGGTCCCTCTTCGTTTTCATTTTTAATTACATGCTTATATGTATCTGAGTGTGGGTTTGTGTGTGTGAGTTCATGTCCCCATACAGTCTGAAGGATGGTGTCAGATCATCTAGAGCTGCAGATAGAGGCAGCTATGGACCTCCCATCCTTGGTAGTAAGACTAAAGTTCTGATCTTCTGCAAAGATGCACTAACACCACTGAAACATTTCTCTGGTCCCCTGAAAAGGCACTTATATTAATTTTGACGTCTCTGAAATATAACTTACACAAAATGAAAAATAATGTTTTGAAGTATAAAGCATATGAGAAATACTGAAAATGTAAAGAAGTATACTGTTTCAAGGTCTTTATATTTTACAAAATATGATATGTTATCTGATGGTAAATTGTGGTCAGTTAAAAATATGGATTATAAATTCAGTTTAGAAAATTAGAAAAACACTAGAAAATACAAATAATAAGCAGTAATATACATCATGTGGAATTACAAATGTCTTGCTTGTTTTTCTTGGTTTTTTTTTATTCTTTGAGAATGGAGTATGGTCATATCATTCTTCCACTTTCAACTCCTCCCATAGTATCTATAACACATCCCTCTCTTAACTTCCTATTTTTCTTTGTTTTTTAATTTATTGTTATTATTTATTACATTTTCAAAATTAGAAACAAGCATGCTTCACATGTCAATCCCAGTTCTCTCTCCCTCCACTCCTACTGCATCCCCCCACTAGCCGCCCCCCCCAGCCTCCCACCCTATCCCCACACCCATCCCCATAGGGGATATCAAGAGTCTGTCATTTTCATTCAGGGCAGAGCCTAGGGCCTCCCCTAAGAGCTCAGGCCAAAAGAGTATCCCTCTTTGTTGTATGGAGACAAGGCTGAGAGAGTATCCTACTTCGTTGTATGGACACACAAAGTCCATTTATATGCCAGGGATAAATACTGATCTACTGTCCAGGGCTCCATTGATTGTCGATGCCTCTTCACTGACACCCACATTCAGGGGGGCCTGGATGAGTCCCATGCTGACCACTCAGCTGTTGGTCTGGGGTCCAAGAGTTCCACCTTGTTCAGTTCAGCTGTTTTTGCTGGTTTCACCAGCCCATTCTTTACCCCTTTGCTAGTCAGTCCTCCCTCTGTCACTGGTTTCCAGGGGTTCAGTTCAGTGTTTAGCTGTGGGTGTTTGCATCTGCTTCCATCAGTCACTGGATGAAAGTTCTAGGATGGCATATAAGAGAATCATCAAACTCATTATCAGGGATGGGCATCTAAGGTAGTCAGTCTCTCCACTATTGCTTAGTTTGCCAGTTGGTGTCATCCTTGTAGATTGCTAGAGATTTCACAGGTGACAGATCTCTCCTCAAGCCTATAATGACTCCCTCTATTACAGTGTTTCTCATCCTGTTCTCCCCCACTTTTTCCCCAAGTTAAGCTTCTTGCTCCACCCTGACCATCTATCTCCTCCTCTTCTCCCCATCTCTTTTTCCCAGCTCTCACTCCCCTCCCCCCGCTGGGGAGATCTTCCCTATTCCCCTTCTCTGGGGTACCATGCATATTGCTCTTATGTTCTTTTTTGTTTCCCATACTTTCTGGCAGAGGGATTGTAGGCTGACAATACCCTGATCCATATCTAAAATCCATTTATGAGTGAGTATATACCAAGTTTGTCTTATTGTGACTGGGTTACCTCACTCAGGATAGTGACCAATTGCCTGCAAATTTCAAGATTCCACTGGATTTTGTTTTCTGTTGTGTTTTCTGCTGAGTAGTACTCCAGTGTGAAATATACCACATTTTTCCCATCCACTCTTCAGTTGAGGGGCATCTAGGTTGCTTCCAGGTTCTTATTATTGGAAATAATGCTGCTATGAACATAGTGGAACAGACATCCTTGTTGTATGAATTTGCTTCTTTGGGATACATGCCTAAGAGTGGAATTGCTGGGTCTTGGAGTAGACTGATTCCCATTTTCCTAAGGAATCTCCATATTGATTTCCAAAGTGGCTGTATGAGTTGGTACTCCCACCAGCAGTGGAGGAGTGTTCTCCTTTCTCCACATCCTCTCCAACATAAACTGTCATTGGTGGTTTTTTTTTAGCCATACTTACAGGAGTGAGATGGTATCTCAGAGTTGTTTGGATTTACATTTCCCTAATGGCTAAGGATGTTGAGTACTTTCTCAAGTGTCTCTCCACAATTTTAGACTCCTTTATTGAGAATTCTCTATTTAGTTCTGTACCCCACTTTTTAGTTGGATGCTTTGGTGTTTTGGAGACACTTTTCTTGAGTTCTTTAGAAACTTTTGAGATCAGCCCTCTGTCAGATGTGGGGTTAGTGAATATCTTTTCCCATTCTGTAGGCTGCCTTTTTGTCTTGTTTGCTTGTGCCCTTTGCCTTACAGAAGCTTCTTAGTTTCATGAGGTGCCATTGGTTAATTGTTGATCTCAGTGTCTGTGCTACTGGTGTTATGTTCAGGAAGTGGTCTCCTGTACCAACTCATTCAAGAGTACCTCCCACTTCCTTTTTTAAGAGATACAGTGTGGCTGGATTTATGTTGAGGTCTTTGATCCATTTGGACTTAAATTTAGTGCATGGTGATAGACATGGATCTATCTGCAGTCTTCTACATGCCAATATTCAGTTAGGCCAGCACCATGTGTTGAAGATGCTTTCTATTTTCCATTATATAATTTTAGCTTCTTTGTCAAAAATCAAGTGTTCAGATGTGTGAGGGATTTTTCAATTTGATTCCATTGGTCTACCTGTCCAATTTGGTGCCCATACCAAGCTGCTTTTAGGACTACATCTCTATAATAGATCTTGAAGTCAGGGATGGTTATGCCTGTTCCTTTATTGTACAGGGTTGTTTGGATTATCCTGGTTCTTTTGTTTTCCATGTAAAGTTGTTTATTGTTCTTTCAAGGTTTGTGAAGAATTGTACAGGTATTTTGATGGGGATTGCATTGAATCTGTAGATTGCTTTTGGCAAGATTGCCATTTTTACTATGTTGATCCTACCAATCCAAGATCATGGGGGATCTTTATATTTTCTGGTATCTTCTTTAACTTCTTTCTTTAGAGACACGAGTTCTTACTATACAGATCTTTCACTTGTTTGGTTGGCTGTATCCCCAGATATTTAATGATTTGTGTCTATTGTAAAGGGTGATATTTCTCTGATTTCTTTCTCAGCCCACTTATCCTCTGTATATAATAGGGCTACTGTTTTTTTTTTAATTTACCTTGTATTCTGCCACTTTGCTGAAGGTGTTTATCAGCTCTAGGAGTTGCCTTGTAGGGTTTTTTGGGTCACTTATGTAAATATCATATCATCTGCAAATAGTGAAAGTTTTTTTGCACTTCTTCCTTTCCAATTTGTACCCCCTTCATTTTCTTCTTCTTGTTTTGTCTTATTGCTCTAGCTAGAACTTCAAGTACAATATTGAAGAGATATGGAGAGTGTAGACAGCCTTGTCTTGTTCCTAATTTTAGAAGTATTGTATTGTGGTTCTCTCCATTTAGTTTGATGTTAGCTGTTGGTTTACTGTATATTTCTTTTATCATGTTCAGGTATGCTCCTGTTATCCCTGATCTCTACATGACCTTTATCATGAAGTGCTGTTGGATTTTTTCAAGGGCGTTTTCAGCATCTAGTGAGATGATCATGTAGTTTTTCCTTTGCAGTTTGTTTATATGGTGAATTACATTGATGGATTTTTGAATAGGGAACCATCCCTGTATCCCTGTAATGAAGCCAACTTGATCATGGTGGATGATTTTTCCGATGTATTCTTGCATTAGATTTGCTAATATTTTATTGAGTATTATTTGCATCAATGTTCATGAGGGAAATTGGTTTGTAGTTCTCTTTCTTAGTTGTATCTTTGTGTGGCTTGGGTACCAAGGTAATTGTAGCCTCATAAAAAGAGTTTGGCAGTGAATCTCCTGCTTCTATTGTGTGGAACACTTTGAGGAGAATTGGAATTAGCTTCTCTTTGAATTTCTGGTAGAATTCTGCACTGAGGCCATCTGGACCTGGACTTTTTTTTGGTTGGGAGACTTTTGATGAATGTTTCTGTTTCATTATGGATTATATGTCTGTTTAGATTGCTTATCTGTTTTTTATTTAATTTTGTCAAGTGATATCTATTCAGTAAATTGTGTATTTCCTTCAAATTGTAGAATTCTGTGGGGTACAGGTTTTCTTTTTTTTTGTTATGGAAGGTGAGTATTTATTAAGTTGTTTTATAAATTTACATTTGTACTATTTTTTTTATTTTCCAGTTTAAATTTAGATAAGAAACGAGGTTGCTTCACAAGTCAGTTCCAGGTCCCTCTCCCATTCCCTCCCCTCCTCCTGTGCCCTCCCCCCATCCCCCCCACATTATCCCCTCATTCCCCCAGGGAGGGTGAGGCCCTCCATGGGGGTGTCCATAGTCTGTCATTTCATATAGGGCAGAGCCTAGACCGGGGTACAGGTTTTCAAAGTATGCCCTGATGATTTTCTGGATTTCCTTAGTTTTCATTGTCATGTTCCCCTGTTCATTTCTGATTTTGTTAATTAGCTTGCTCTTTCTCTGCCTTTTGGTTAGTTTGGGTAAAGGTTTGTCTATCTTGTTGATTTTCTCAAAGAACTAACTCTTTGTTTCATTGATTCTTTGTATCATTTTCTTGTTTCGGCTTCATTGATTTCCGCCCTCAATTTGATTATTTCCTGGTGTCTACTCCTCCTGGGTGAGTTTGCTTCTTTTTGTTCTAGAGCTTTCAGTTATGCTGTTAATTCTCTAGTGTGACTATTCTCCAGTTTCTTCATGTGGGCACTTAGTGCTATGAACTTTCCTCTCAGCACTGCTTTCAAAGTGTCCCATAAGTTTGGCTACTTTGTGTCTTCATTCTCATTGAATTTCAGGAAGTCTTTAATTATTTTTTTATTTTTCCTTGACCCAGGGAGGGTGAAGGTGCACATTGTTCGATTTCCATGAGTTTGTAGGGTTTCTAATTTTAATTCGTGGTGATCCAATAAGATATAGGGGTTATTGCAATTTTTTTGTATCTGTGGAGGTTTGCTGTTTTTCCGAGTATGTTGTCGATTTTAGAGAAGGTCCTACATGATGATGAGAAGAAGGCATATTCTTTTTTGTTTGGATAGAATGTTCTATAGATGTCTTTTAAACCCAATTGGGTCATAACTTCTGTTAGTTCTTTTGTTTCTTTGTTACGCTTTTATCTGGATGTCCTGGCTAGTGATGAGACAGGAGTGCTGAAGTCTCCTACTTTCAGTGTGTGAGATTTTATGCACAATTTTAACTTTAATAAAATTTCTTTAACAAATATGGATGCCTTTTTATTTGGGGCATAGATGTACTTGAGACTTCATCTTGATGGATTTTTCCTGTGATGAATATGAAATGTCCTTCTTCATCTCTTTTGATTGATTTTAATTTGAAGTCTAATTTGTTAGATACTAGGATTGCTACACCAGCTTGTTTCTTGGGTCTGTTGATTAGAAAATCTTTCAACCCTTTACTCTGAGGTAGCATCTGTCTTTGACATTGAGATGTGTTTCTTGTATGCAGAAGAAAGATGGGTTCTATCTTCCTATCCATTCTGTTAGTCTGTGTCTTTTTATAGGCATGTTGAGACCGTTGACATTGAGAAAATTATTAATGATCATTCATTGTTGATTCTTGTTTGTTTTGGATTTATTGATGGTGGTGTTATTTGTGTGGTTTTCCTCCGGTTTTCTTTTGCTGTTTGGTAAAGTGGGATTATTTATTGCCTGTGTCTTTGTGAGTGTAATTATCTTTGTTGGGCTAAAGTTTTCCTTCCAGTACTTTCTGTATGGCTGGATTTGTGGATATGTATTGTTTAAATATGGTTTTCTCATGGAATATCTTGTTTTCTCCATCTATGGTTATTGAAGTACCCTCACCACATAATAATCAAAACATTAAAGCTACAGATTAAAGAGAAAATATTAAGAGCAGCTAAAGAAAAATGTCAAGTAACTTATAAAGGGAGACCTATCCGAATTACATCTGATTTTCAATGGAAACTGTGAAAGCCAGAAGATCCTTAACAGATGTATTACTAATGCAAAGGAAACAAGGATGCCATCCCAGACACTGTACCCAGCAAAGTTTTCAAAAACCATAGATGGAGAAAACAAGATATTCCATGAGAAAACCAGATTTAAACAATACATATCCACAAATCCAGCCATACAGAAAGTTATTCATCGAGTCTTGGTAGGCATAGGAATTGATAGTGAAGATGTTCAGTCTTTCTTGTCAGCATTTTAACCAGTTATACATCTATGTATTGACAATTTCTAAAGGCAAAAAGAACTTTCTCTAACTCAGGTTGAGAATAGCAGAGGTCTATGAATATAAATACAAATATGTAGAAAGCAAGTTGGCAATATGAGCATTTAGAAATTCATAATAGCAAGTTAGATACTCAGATCTCTTACCTTCTCATAATCTTGACCAGAATGATTGTATGAGGCATAAAATTCCCTCCTATGTTATATCTCAAATCTACTCAAGAAGCAATTTGTTACTCCACAATACTCATTCCACTATTTCATCAGTGAACACACACAGAATGGCAATGACATAATGAAGTGCTGGGTAAGACCACTGATGTTTCTTCTCCCCCAGCAGCCTGCATAGAACCTTCTGAACCTATGATGCTAGCCAACAGGGAGGAAGTTCCTAGGTCAATGTGACATTGATTTCTCTATTGATTTCAGCAACCAGGTATTACCATCTAGATATGGTGAATAATCAAGAACAATGGCAATACTCTGTGATGTTTTAGAGACCTTAGGGGCCTCCCTGATCATTAACTGGTCAGGATCTATCCCATGCCGTACACTGTAATTTTCATTTAATAAACCCATGTCTTCTGAAAATGTCTATGTCCATCCATGCAGAGTAACTCTATTTGAAATTATTTTTAAATTATATTTTGTAGTTCACTTACTAAATAGTGGATTTTCATGAGTTTTTTAAAATGCATCCTTAGTTTAGTTTAGCCTGTTTAATACCCCTCTTCTCTCTGCTTCAACAGCCACCTCTACTTAGTCCTTTAACTCCATGTATTCCCCATTCAAAGAACTAAAAAAAAATAAAATAAAAACCCAATTAAAAATAGACTATGGTACTGGACAGAAAATACAAATGACTAGGAAACGCTTTGAAGTGTGCTTTTGGGAAAAGCAGATTAAAACTGCTTTAAGGTTCAATCTTACCACAGTCAAAACGGGAACATCAGGAATAAAAATGACAATGAATTCTGGCATGCATGTGACTTATGGGAACTCTTATGGACTGTTTGTGTGCATGCAAACTATTACAGCCTATTTGGAAATGCACCTAGAGGCTTTGTAAAAATACAGGAATTGATCTACTATAAAACCCAGCTATAGCATTCCTACACATATACCCACTGGACTTTATATCTCACTATAGAGACACTTAACATTCATGTTAATTGCTGTGATTTTCACAAGGTATGGAAAATGAATCCAACGTAGATGTATATCAACAAAACAATAAATGAGAGAACTGTGGTACATATATTAAATGGGACATTACTCAGCTATAAAGAAAAATTATATTTGTAAGAAAATTCATGGAGATGGAAAAGAAATAAAAAAAATGCATTCTGAGAGAGGTGACTGCGGCCCAGAATGACAAAAGCATTGTGTTCCTCCATATGCAGCGCCCAGCTTCAAATCTTTTGTTCTGTGTGTTTGGAGCACAAGTGAAAGTCAGAAACCTAGAATGTTGACATTGGTGCCAGGGGTACATGAAGGAAAAGGCTAGAGGACTACAGGATAAATAAGAGAGGTAGCATTCTATAGGTAGAAACAGGAAGAGGCATAAGCATATCACATGAATTAGGGAATAGGAGAAAGAACCACCACAAAGAAATGATGAGTTAAAAAGCAATATGGAATGCTGCCATCTCACAAGCCAATTAAAAACCCTGTGTTTTCAATAGTAGAATACAGATTTTACCTGTCATACCCCAAAATTCAGTCTCAATAGTTTAGTTGATCCCCTAAGTCCTATAAATTTTCAGTAGTATTGTAGAGTCACTTAAAATACTTCTTCAAATATTCCCCTGCCGGTTATTTTTTCCACAGAGCAATGTATAAATAGTAATACATGTGCATTGTAACTCCCGATGGTAACAAACCAGATCACCTTAAAAGATATTATACCCCGGCGCCATTACTGTAAACATGCTATTAGCATCCCATACAGAAAGTAAAATACAGTGACTCATTTCTTAGTCATGTACCTGACGTGAAGAATGGGCAATCAGAATAGTATGGGTCAACAAAAGTGAAAAAGTAGACAAAGACCAAGTAGTGACAATGCTGTAAATGTAAAGTAAATCATATAAGTGAAGTTACATAGAAAAGCCACTGGCCCTGCCACAGATGCTATCATCATGAAAGAGAGTTTGAACAAACAGCAAGATAGACTTGGTAAGGACACTGACCTTGTGGGGAAGAAGGGAATGATGTCTGGGAGAAGTGAAGATAAATTCTTCACACTGAAAGACTTATCAAGAAATCCTAAAGCTTTGAATACATGAAGTGTGAAATGCTGAAAGCTGTTCCAAACTTAAAGACTGGGACAATTTGCTCATCTATAGAACAGATGTTTACCCCATATTGCAATTTACAACGTTAGAAAAACTGAAGGTCATGGAACAATTAAATATTATCCCATTGTCTATTAAAGATTGCATGGTAATTTTACGGGCCTGTGAAAAAGGAGATCCTGCTTGTGACTGACCACAAAGCAAACAAAAAATAGAGAAAATGTCCAGGAATACATGTATTCATTTTTAACTAGTCAGATGATGGATTTCAAAACAAATCTATCATTAGTTTCACCAAATATCAGAATTGTGACTTCTTAATTTAAATGCATGTGTCCATTGAAAACAAGTAGCATGTTTCTTTGCTTTGTTGTTCAGGAATAGCCTAGCAATTCTCCATAATAGACTATGGCTCCTGCACTTGATTGTCTCCCAGTACTTGAAAGCAGGACTGAAGATCCCACACATTTCAGACACAGAACTTGAAGAAGCATCTCTTCCATGAGGACTGGCGTCCACATCAGCATTAGGTGCAGCACAAGCTGCCAAGGGAGAAAAGCAATTAGTAATTCTACTGGATATAAATAGATATAAATTATATGAACCAAAACAACAAAAGCTTGATATCACCCAGAATACAGTAGTGACAGTTTTACACGGAGATAGTTAACAGCTGTGTAACTGGAGTTAAATCTACTTAATAGGAGGGAATGTATGCTTGGTATTTTAAACCTGGTAAACCTTACCTGTAACTGCACAAGTTATAAACCATACAGTAAAGCACACTAATTGTTATTTTCCTTAATCAGTATAGTTTCTAATTGTATTCAAAATACTTACCCTTATACTCATAGACATTAAAGTATAAGAAAGACATAAAATAAGAAGCTTATATAAAACAGTAAATCAAGTAAAGCAACATTCTTTTTTGCTTGTTTGTTTGTTTTTCATGACAGAGTTTCTCTGTGGCTTTGGAGGCTGTCCTGTAACGAGCTCTTGTATACCAGGCTGCCTCAAACTCAGAGATCTGCCTGCCTCTGCCTCCCGAATGCTGGGATTAAAGGTGTGCGCAACCACCACCCGGCTAAAGCAACATTCTTAAAAGAAAAAAAAATAACAAAAGTTCCTCAAAGAAATGAATGAGTGGAATAGCTATGATCCATTAAATAAATTCAGGCTGTGACTAAAATCTTCCCAATCAAAGACATTTGCAGACCCTGATTGATTCACAAGGAACCTATGCTGAACATTCAAGGGAAGAATAATATTATTTCCTCACAAGTTCTCACAGAAAACGGGAAAGAATAAAAACATTTACCAACACATTTTGCAATGCCAGAATTGCCATAAGATTAAAATAAAGTCATGTCAAGAAAAGAAAGCCACAAAGGTCTACTCCTCAAGATGTTGAGGAAAATATCATCCACAAAGATATTAGAAAACTGAATATAGCAAGATATGAACACACAATGCATTTTGGCCAAGGGAGTTTACTCCAGTGATGGACGTATGGTTCAACACTTGAAAATCAATCTAATTCAACATATTAAAAAGAAAAAATGATACAATCATCTCAATAAGTGGAAGGTAAATTTCTAGTGAAATTTGACATCTGTTAATGAGAAAACTCTCAGCAATTAAGAAAGCAAAAATCTCGTTCAGTGTGATAAAGTTCATCTACAAGGTAATCCACAGTAAACAGTACACTGACCATGATGCTGACTTTTTTCCTCATTACGAAAGAGGTAAAGGTATCCATTGTCACCCGTATTATTCATTCTCATACTATTTGTGCTATTATAAGAAGAAGAGTCTCTGAGTGGGAAATTTGTATAGACTGATAAAATAAAACACTCTCCATGCACATGCAACAGCTGCCCAAGTAGGAAATCCTTATAAGTATTCAAACCAATCTTCAATGAGAGAAACAAATTATAAAATCCATAGGATAGAAGGTCAATAAGAAAAAAAATTAATTCTATTTTCCTACACCAAGAATGAATAATTGAAACTAACTTAAAAGTGCCTTTTTATAATAATAGTACTGAAGCCTAAAACAGTAGGTCAGAAATCTAAGGAAAATATATATATATAAGACCATTATGTTGGAAGGCACAGATAGGAGGAGACTCAGGTAAGCCTAAACATGGTTTCAAGATGCTGTGCTCATTGAGCAGATGATTCACAATTGTTAAAAGGTCAATTCTATGAAACAGATCTGTAGAGTTAAGTAATTACAATCAAAACCCCAGCAAGAGCTTTCACTGAGATGTACAAACACATTTTAAAATATATATACAATAACAAAGTGGCTGGAAAATGCAGGGTTTTTCTTCTTCTCCTCCTTTTCCTCCTTCTTTTTTGTTATTATTACTATTCTTATTATTTACATTCTTCTGTGTTCTAAAGAGGAAAAAGTACACATATAAATACACTACTTGATTACCAGACTTACAACACAAATTTGATAATTGAGAGTGTTATTCTGAGAGCACATGAGTAATTCAACAAAGTAAAGACATGAGAATTAGACCTAAACAAATTCAGTGAACTTCTTTTTGACAATGATTCAAAATGACATCAGTGGACAAAAGTCTTCTTCACAAGTAATGGTGTTATGATATGAAAACAAAAAATAGTAAACTTCACTGGGTGAAGTGTTTGTAAGACTGGCCTTTGGTTCCCAGAATCCTTGTGAAAACAAGGAGTCATGTGTAGTCACTATATGCTTGCAATTCCAGCATTGTAGAAATAGACCAAGATAGGGGCCTGGGGTTGAATTGCCAGTTACCTTAGTTTTCTAGGTCAATAAAAGACCCTCTCTCAAAAAAGATACAAGGTGCCTGTTAAATAATATCCAAGATAACCCTCCTGAGCTCGGCAAAAAAAAGCCCACACTGAGGCATACTCACATGTACACACACACATATGTACACATGCACATATGCACACACACACACTATACAGACAACAAATATGTGGGGAGAGTAGAAAGAAAAAACAGAAAATGACTTAAAACAAAAGTCTCTGTTAAAAAAGAAAACATCAGAGAAAACCTTTGTAACATTGAATTGTGGCATAGAATCTTAAATGTAATACTAAAAGAATGATTCGTGAAAGAAAAATATGACAAGATGGACTGCACCAAAACTGTGCATGCTGGTTTTTCAAAATAGGAAAAGATGAACTACAGACTAAAATAAGATATCCATTTATAAAATGCATGTTTGATAACAGACTTTTGTTCAGAATATATAAAGAATTGTCAAAATCCAATAAAAGAACACCATATTTTTTAAAACTGAATCAAAGATATTAATCAGGCATGTCAAATATGATAAGCGAATGACATACTGCTGTGAACAGCTAACAGGAGCATTGGAAAGGAGGGGGGCCTGATTGCACCTCACAATTTCAGAGGTATTTTAGTTAATCATGTTGGGGAAGCCAGAGTGGAACAGCTTCTTACACGGTAGAGAACAGGTGAGACATGTGTTTCTTCAACTTGTAACCCATTCTTATCAGTCAATCTCCATCTAAGAAAATCCCACAGCCTTCAACTAGGCACCATAAGCTGGGATTCAAGTTAAGAGATAACCGTCAGTACATCCAAGGAGGAAGGGAGCAGTAGCATCTCTTCACTGTTAGCTGATGAAGACCACCATGCCTGTTTTTAAGAAGAGGAGGGAGGTGACAATAGAACCAGGAAACCATCTAGGTGTGTATTAGTAGACTGAGAGGAGGAGGGGGCCTTACACAGATAAAATTATTTCACACCAGGTGCCTGGGTTTCCTAGCAAAGAACATCAGTGGATTAGAAATGAAGGGGGAGGAAAGGAAAAAACTAGAGTGAACAGTGGATTATTTCTATGACCTTGATGACAGCGATGACATTGCAGGTGTTTGTTTGTATATGCCAGCATTCGTCAATAGGTCCATATAAACATGTGCAGTCTTTGCATATAACTTATATCACAGTATGTCTTTTTTTAACTTCATGCCCATTTACTCCTCCTCTTACAGGTTACATAATCTTCCCAAGTAATGGCATCAGCAGGGCACCAAGTGTTCTGACATGAACTCATAGGGGGATAGTTTGTATTCAAAGGACCAAAGTGCCATAACAACTACACTGTTCTTACATAGCAATCTTTGAAGTACCTTCCAGCAAGAACTGAGAAGGCATGAAGGTGAGCATGAAGGGAGATTTAGACTCTCTCCCTCCGTCCATCCGTCCCTCCCTCCCTGCCTGTCTCCCTCTCTCCCTTTCTCCTTCTCTCTCTGTCTCTGTCTCTGTCTCTGTCTCTGTCTCTCTCTCTCACACACACACACATACACACACACTATATTTTCATCCCATGAAGCATATGCATTCCAGTATTATTTAGGTAAGGAAAAATAATGGATTTCAGACAAATTGGAGGAGAAAAATCAACAATTTGAGAGAAGTGTAATAACCACACTATTCATTTGCAAACCTTGAAAATATACCCACCAGCAAAACAAATTTTAGAAAATATATGACAGCCCATCTTGTGTAATGTTGATTTTCATCATATTTCTTTAAATACCAAGACAAAAAAAACTATTATTAAACCGTCAAACTGGCAAATCTATTGAGATCGTCCTTGTGTTTCTATCGAGTACCCACCATGAGCAACACAAAAGTCATAAAGTCAAATTCCTGCTCTTAAACAGCTCATGTCTTCAATAGAAATAGTAGTTAGCAAGTCTTGAACAACATTCGTTGTTAAAAAATGAAATTAAATGGACTTAAAAATAGCAGTGACTATACTAGAAAAACAATGGCTAGTATGTGAATCCTCAATTATGAGGGTCATACAATGAGATGACATAAGAGGTTAGGATCATCTATGTGCTGGTCTAGGCTTGGAAGGTTTCTTATTGAGTGTAGGATACAGTCTCACTGCAATAAAGAGAGTGGCCCGCATGAGTTCACAATCTACATGAAAGTTAGTTCTCCTTAACTCAAAGAGAAATTTCATCATTCCATTTGAGAAATAGAGCTTTGGGTGAGAATAGCCAAAGTTAGCTGTTTTTCCAAAACAATCTTTATAAAGGCCCAGGGGAAAAATTCTATAGAATTTTCTAGTCATACATTATTTTATTAAACTACAAAAACTGAATAGTATCCCATTCAGGAATTTTACCTCCCTGGAAGTTCCTTCCTGGGTAGAAGTGAAAGCCTACCACTACCTCTGATCTTACATTTGAAAAGTTCACAAAGAACCTAGACAATGGTGACTAGCATCATGGAATGAACCACAGCTATTGTACTAAAGGCCACATTTCACTGAGCCTTTTCCTGGGTAAACAATCTTTGGACCATTATCCAGAGTAGGCAGCTGAAAGCCATGGTCATTGTACATTCTTTCATATAAAACCTTTTTGGTTTCTAACTGTAACTGAGCTATATCTATATTTGATATAGGTTAACTTTGTATCAGTCTTTTAATTCATCCAAAACTAATGGAATATACCTTTTGGATTGGGATTGTCTGTTTGCAACAATCCTACCTTTGTAGAGACACCGAAAGGTATATCTTCTGATACAGGGTGTTACTGGTATATTTAGAGCAAGAGCCTGAGCTCCAACACCTCACCAAAGCTAAGATTCCTTTTTGAGTCAAATACAGACAAAAGGAATCATGAAAATCAGAGAAGGGATCTTGTTCAATCTGACCAGATTGTGAAATAGATAATGTGGTGACATATTGTTTATGATCTAATAAAGCTTGCCTGAAGATCAGAATGCAAAGCTAGGCACAGCCATAGAGGTCAGGAAGTGGGGGTACACACCTTTTATTCCAGAAGCCACATTAGTTAGCCATAGAGGCTGGACTGTGGTGATGTTCATTTTTGTGTGTGTGTGTGATGTTCACTTTTAATCCCAGAACTGGAAAGGTATATAAGACAGCAGCTCAGACTAATGACTGAGAGGCCAACATGGTACTGATCCAGACCCCCTGAATGTGCGTGCCAGTGAGGAAGCCTCGGGATTCTTTGGGGCCTCGAGTACTAAATCAGACTTATTCCTGGTATCTAAATGGACTTTGGGAGCCCACTCCACATGGAGGGATGCTCTCTCAGTCTGGACACATGGAGGAGGGCCTAGTTCCTGTCCCGGTTGATATGACAGACTTTGCAGATGCTCCATAAAAGGCCTCACCCTCCCTGGAGAGTGGAGTAGGGAATGGGTGGGGGCTTGGGGGGCTAGTGGGGAGAGGGGCAGGAGGGGAGGAAGAGGGATCTGGAGTTGGCATGTGAAGCAACCTTGTTTCTAATTTAAATTAAAGGAAAGAGTAAAAAAAAAAAAAGACAGGAGCTCACAGTCTCATGAAGCATTTACTCTGCGGTCACACTGAGGATGGGATTGCCCTATCCTTGGCTAGAAGTAAGAACTCTCTAGTGGTTGACTGCCATGCTTTTCTAATCTTCAACTCAAACTCCAATATCTGTCTCTGAGTTTTTATTGTTTGTGCTATAAGATAAAAGAGTCTAATGACCTCCAATCCATCTTTGGAGCACAACACGACATGAGGTTTATACTTAGATAAAGGTCACAGGGTATATATAATTAATCAAGCCTGGTCAAGTTTGACCCTGCCCATCACTGTCTCTATAGAATTTACTGAATGAAAAGTAGCCCAATAAATTGTTAAACTTTTAATAGCTGAAGTTCAATCTCATTCTCATAGCTAATTGTATCATCTTTGAAGATGACCTCTCCTGGGAGGTTTTGATTTTCATGGGATTCAAGGTGACTCAAGAAGAAAAGCAAAGGACAGTACCTTTATGCCTTTAGTCAAAGTACAGCCACAGAATGAAGGCAGAGATTCCAGGCTTCCATCTTTTAATGTCTTTGTGGGTCCAAGGGAGGAGCCTTAGCAAATGCAGTTTGTCAGTGTCTATTTCATTGCTGGAAGTCCCAGCTTCTCGCAGAAGGTAGTCGAGGTCTGGGTTGCAGAGCCAACAAATTAGACTACACTGTCCAAGGTCAGGTAAAAGCAAATTGAAGGACAGAGCTCACCAATTTGTGACAAGGATGTCAAATCCCATCAGTGATGGCAGTGGCAATGAAAGATTCAGGTGGAGGAATAATATTGCCTCCTGGGCTCCAAGGGCAGCATAGAAGATGTGTGGAGATAGGTTAATTTGCATATCAAAGCTGTGTTTTCAACTGCTCTCTTAAATCTAAATTTTAAGGACTGGCCAGCTCACTCTGTAAAGTTTTGTTTGGTTATGACATTAGTGCATCATAACATACAGAAAAAAAAATCAAACTGTGTACATCATTACCCACGAGTCTTGTCCAGCCTGTGCCATACCAACCCACTTGTATGGTCCTTCTTTCCACCCCAACAAAGAATGTTACAAAGGAGGGAGAGCCCTTCTAATGACCATAGTTGTTTCCCTGAGTGAGTTTCTCCTCTTTTATTTTCTGACCCAGTTCTTAGAGTGTTGACTACTTCTCATAGTGACTAATAACTCAATTACTTTAGGTTCTTTTTTATTTCCAGGCAATTTTAGCAGTTTTGCAACCCATTTCTTATACTCGCTGAGTGTGAAGTCCATGAGGGTAGTTTCGGCCATTTGCCTTGCTGGAGCACAGCTTGGACTTTTCCCATCCTCCTGTCATCTTCCCAGGGGCTCCTTGTACAGACTCCAATGTGCCATGCTTTGTTCTACTTCCTAGGCTTTCTTTGGAAATACAGTAGAAGGTTTCTTAACCCAGCAGTTCTTACTTTTTCTGGTTTTTTGTTTTGTTTTGTTTTGTTGTTCGAACGTCAGCAACATGTGGATGACACAAAGGTCTGCTGCCAGCTCATGTGGCACCCAGTGTACCTTGGGTCGCAGCCACATTAGCCACTGAGTGCCTACATGGTTGAACAGAATGAAACACATCTGGGGCAACAATTTCTTCGGGTGGTTCAACATACATTGGTGCTGATTTCAAGAGGAAAGTCTTTTATGGCCTTGTGGTTTTACTTTGTGACTATACTTTTGAGTCAGTGATGGTAGAACTGGCCATTTCCAGAAATGTCCTCAAGGACTCTTTCCTATTGTCTTTACGCAAAGTACTTAACTTCCTTTTAATGTGCCTAATCTCTTCAGCTGGAACATTTCCCTGGGTCCCCAATAAGAACCAAGCATTGCTTTACAGGAAAACCCAACTTTTTCATACTTTAGCATTCTTCTTGGCACTTCGCAGGCTCACTATAATCCTGGCTAAGAGCAGCTAGCAGTGGCCATACCACAATCTGAATTCTGGGTTCACTTGACATTTCTTCTCCTAATAAATTTGTTTGCTCACAATTACAAAAAGATGCCCTTTTCCTAGGTGAAACCTCATGAGCACAGTTTTTGCTTTCAATATTCAATTCAGTGTTGTGAGTTCTCACGAAATCACCCATCAATACATCATTCTAGATCTTTTTAGTACACGTCTCTAATTCCCAAATTCTTTTGCAAACTAGTTCAGAGATTTCTGAACCTCATTGTTGATAGTGAGAGGGAGAAAAAACAAAACAAAACAAAACAAAACAAAACAACTACTTTATCGCTACCAAGTTTTGCTTCTTTGATCCCATACACACACTACATTAGGGACTAAATTTAAAAAGTTGTATTGTTCATGGCTTCAGATGTTCTAGCTCATCACAGTGGGGAATATAGGACAGAGTGGTTTTTATAGCAGTAGCCTGGAAGCAGAGTGCAGCAGTAAATAGGAAGTATGAGGCAACAATATCTTCTAAAGACACACCCCTAATGTCCTATCCCTCCAACTAAGTTATAATGCCACCGTTCTGAGGTTACTTCTAGATAATCTCTTTAAATTCTGAATCTGTCAATGGCTTACTATTGGTTCACAGTCTCATGATCTAACAAATGTCTCTGAAAACATTCTCACAGACACACCCAGAGGTGTGATTTGGTTAAGTTGAGGGAATAGTTCTCTATTCAGGAGAAATTTGCACTCTTGCTGCCCATAAGCCATTAAGGTATTAAGTTGTTTTTGCAAAGCAATGTGAATATGAAAGTACGGTCACTGCTATAGAACACTGGTATCCCAGGGCTATTGAACAAATTCTCTCTCTTTTTTTTTTTTTTTGGTTTTTCGAGACAGGGTTTCTCTGTGGCTTTGGAGGCTGCCCTGGAACTCACTTTGTAGACCAGGCTGGCCTCGAACTCACAGAGATCCACCTGCCTCTGCCTCCCGAGTGCTGGGATTAAAGGCATGTGCCACCATCGCCTGGCGGAACAAATTCTTTATTCCTAAAAACATGCTTACACACATAGCCTTGCTTTCTATGCAGCTCTAGTATCTCCAAAAAGATAGTGGAAGCTTAAGATTTGTGTTTCCTCTAGCCTCTGTGGAGAGAAATTGGGTCCTGTATTCACCTGCTATCTATTTCTACCCAAGAGAAATGCTGGTCTGTCAGTATCTATAATGTTTGGGTGTCAACTTCACTCTCTTATTTTAAAATTTAGGATTGTATTTGTGCCAGTCAGTCTTTGCTCTTCTGATTACAGAAAGTCCTCCAAGACTAGTGTTAATGATTCTGAGATTTGGACAAGTTCCTTTAGCACCCTGGGATGGCATTCTTTTGCACTGGAAGTTTATATTTCTTTAAACAGATAAAAGCTCCCTTCTGATCCCCTCATATATCTTAAGTAGTCAAATGCAGTTTTACAATTTTTTGTCCTGTTTTTAGCAGTGGAAAGCCCACTTCAGCTAAAAAAAAAAAACAACTCCAGAGGAAAATAAGTTAGGGATCTATTTCTCTGTCTCTGACTACCTATCACAATTTTAACCCCAGTCAGGAAATGAACCTAAAGCCTCTCTTTCAAATCTTTAAAGGCCTTTGGTGGAGCTTAATATATTTCTGTTTTTCAGCTCATCCTAACCTTAAAATTCACGACACAAGAATGAGGGACCTGTGTTTCTCATTCATTCATGTTTACTGCCTTATTCACCGCTTTGCTGAAAAGAAAATTGTTCCTTTTAATAATCTATAACTATTAAAAGACTGCAGGCTGCACAATGAAAATTATTCAGAAAGAGTCATATCATATAGAAATAACATTGAAAATAAAATAAATATTTCATGTAAAATGATTTCATAAAAGTTAAGTAAGCTGTTAATTTGAGGGAGATGGTAGTAGGGAATAGAGACATTCACTGGACACCACATCAACAAAAGAGGAACGAATCTGTCTCTCACCACACTTTCTCTCTCCTCCCTCCTCCCACTGTGCACATCCATTCTCTAGGCTTAGCTGCTGGGGTGGGAAGCCTTTGGTGAGTTTCCTAGACTGGGACTATCCTGGCAAATACTTATTCAAGCGATTCCTCCAAGCAGATGCAGTGGACTGTGAAAACTCATTTATCTTTTCAAAGAGAGAGGATACATAACCCTACATTTCAACAAAATTTCAAACATCTACTATGTACAGGCTAGGAAAATTACAGAGGCGATTTTCTTACATTTCCTAATTAACTTCCTTGAGCTACAGGAACTGATTATGCTGGCCTCAAAACTCTCTATTTCTTATCCTTTCCTGGTTTCCCCAGTCAGGCGAAAATAAAATCTGCTCTTTCTATCATGTTCCTTTCCTACTTCTCTCCAGCATCCCTCTTAAAAGATCCCCATTTCAGCTTTTCTTTTCTTTCATTGCTATTTCTTAATTCCAGGAATTTGGACATCCTAGCCGTTATCAATCACCAAATGACTTTCAACTGCTTGACTTTCCACACAATTCTGTGTTCATCCTTAAAGATAAACCCATCTCTTATCCTCTGGAAAGGGTTTTCATTTTTCTCCTTTTATTGTTTCATCTTTTTCCAAAAGTTAATTTTCCCTCCCCCTATCACATCAGTCTCTCAGTATTTACTTTTGTGCTTACAAGGATGCATCCACCCCCCGGTGATCAAAGAAAGTCTTTTTGCTTGTTTCCAACGGATGTGCTTCCAAAGGAGTTCAATGCTGCCGTCCATTAAGATCTGTTCACACGCACAAAATGACCTCTTAAATGCTGCTTACCCTCTTGAATTGTATTATGGTTTCTCACGACAGGAAAATCCGCAATGGATCTGTGCTGCAGTGTATTTATCAGTGATTTTTGCATTTGCCTCTCCTACCAAAATGTTGTTGCTGGAGGGCAGGGCACTGGGCTGCTCTGAGCCGCATCTCTACTGTCTCCTGCTTCAGCACTTTCTTATCTGCTATTTTGCTGCTCTACTAGCCCAGGCCAGCTGTTCTTCTGGCTCTGGTCCCATCCCGTGCTGAAACACATCTGAATGCCTTTCACTTTTGCATCACAGATCATGCTCCTCAAGACTCTGAGCTCCAGAGGGCAAAGAGTGTGTGTTTTTATCGTTTCAGCCTGGCATAGACCAGTACTGATGAGTGCTTACCAGCAGTTGTGCTTAGTGGAGTTTCCCTCCATTGGTCTGATCCTTGATGAGCTGAGATAGAGTCGGGCCTTTACTACTAACCCTTTCTTCTACTTCTACACACAACACACGTCAGCAATCCAGCTAATTTTAGCAAGACCAAGCTCCTGCTAGGTTGTGGCTCATTCTGTCCATCTGAATATGCTATCCCATGCCACTTGCATGGTTTCATCAGGGGATGGCCTTTGATTTAAATTTCAATCTTCTGGGTTCTCAGGAGTGAGGAACAATTTTCTTAGAAGTCTTTCCTTTCATTGTCTCCAGCTCCAAACTAGGCCCTACAGCCTTCTTCCATTTAGCATCATTCAGAAACCCCTTTAGGGTCACTTAGATTCCATCTCGTGGACTCTTTGTACAAACCTTCCCACATCTCAAAGATGTTTCATTCTCCAACAACCATGACAGCTAGGTGGGAACCATTCCTGAATGCTCAAGGAAGTTCTGAGAAAGGCTTTTGCTTTAAACTGAAGCTTTAATCATCTAAACCATTGTTCTAGGATCATGCATCCAATTTTAGGATAGGTAACTCTTTCAATACTTCATCTAAAAAAGAGATCATGGGATATCACAGCTCCTGATACCCAAGACCAGTTATCACATGTGCAAGCAGGTGTCTCCTGCCTCTCTTCTCTCCTGCTAAGGATGGAGGATTCCAAGACTCAGACCCAAGCCTTCAGTTTTGCTTCCTAAAACACCAGTAGTTTTCAAGTATCCATTCACAATAAGATTTTGCTCTAGCCAAATCTAATGTTGATTCTCAACATATAATTGAAAGGCTTATATGTCCAATATCAGTGTATTTTGCACTATGTGTACAGTAATCACACACGTGGTTGGATAATAAACTGGTAAGAACAAGACAAACTCAAATAAGATAACATGTTACTCAAATTAATTTTTGAGGGATTACATTAAGCATAACAGTGAGCTTACTTCTGCATTTTGTTTCAGTTGCATAGTCTTGATTCATAGTCATAAGTTGTGGCAAACAAAAAGTTTGGGATTTATCTTGTTTTATTGAGACAGGCTTTCATGTGGGCCAGGATGACCTTAAATTTCTGTCTGTTTTATCTCCCAAGTTCTAGAATTATACTGTGTGTAGCTATAACATATATATATATAAGTTTAAATTATTATTCCCAAGTATTAAGATTATTTGGACAATTTGATCACAAATGACTCCCTTATGATATCACCCAAAGCTATCAAGTTGCATCAGAAATACAGAAGTTTAATTATGTTTGCATGTTCTCATTTCAATCATTAGACCAAAAAAAGGCCACATTTTAGAAAAATAACAGAGAGACTTATGACTCATATACAAAAGGATCCAATATGTATCTAGAGATAGGAAAATATTTGTATCACTACAAAGTAAATTGTATTGACAAAATAAAACTCACACATGCTCTACTAAGTTGAAATTCCACATATAATATGTTTGACAGTTTTAACATATCTAACCTACCTTTAATATTTTAATAAAATGGTTAGAATAATAGAGTTGATATTTCTCTTACACATATGGCTTTTTTATATAAATCCTATATGTGCAGATGGTGTAAATAATCAAATACCATCCTGCAACTGTATTTCTCTCATTTTTACCATCTCTATGTAGAGAACAAACATATTTCCATGTCCAGTTCACATCTCTTTTGTCTTCCAGTCCTGCTGAGATCCACCACACTTTGGCTGCTTAAAAACCTTGCATAATATGGGTAAAAATCTGCTCATCTTTTCACTGAAACATAGTGTCCAATATTCTGACTAAACTTGGCACCGCTTCTGCCTTATCTCCCCAAACAGTTATTCATTGAAATAAAAAATTTGGCGATTAATTAATTTGTGCTATATGTTTTATAAGTAATTTAAGTTTGTAAATTTATCTTTGAAACAATTTATGGAACCTTGTAGGCAGAAACTGGAGCCCATTTATCTCCCATCCCCTAGCCACGGCAGCAATGCTAAGCTCAGAGGAGACTTCCCATGTATGCTTTGAATTAAAATCAGGTAAAACAAAATTTTACTTTTGATCCATGAGCCTTCTTCCCAGTATGCATGGATTATGTTCCTGATATAAAAGACACAGTGGCCACAATAGCAATTTCTCACTGAAATCTCTTCTCAGAATGTTTTCATGGTTTTGTTCTGTTTTCCTATAAAAGGTACCTGAGAGGAGGAAAATGGGAAGCCTCCTGGTGTGCAGAGGCTGAAACATGCAACAGCGGTCATTTTAGACCCCTTTTTACTTTTTGTGATAGAGAATACCCTTTACCCCAAGATACCCATGGAAGAGACACAATAGACAAAGATCCCTAGGGGCTCAGAAAGAGTAATATACCCAAATATCTATGCCTCTCACCGAGTCCCTGTCAGCTGCCTGTGGGGACTTAGTAGTAGCAGACAAGGCTCCTTTCATGTCAAAGGCAAAAGGAACACACATCCAGATTTGCATCTTTCCAAATAAGCTGGGATGAATGCCTTGGCTCTGGGTGATTTGACAACTTTATGCCTGTAGGCAAATCATTTAGCCAAAGCAAGTTGTTGTTTCCTGTCTGTGTTTTGAAGTCAAATGCAATAAATGGTGGCAAGTTTGACCAAATGAGAGATAGTTTGACCCATAGAAGCTGAGTACGTTATCATTAAAGTGAATCTCTCAAGGCTACACCGAAAGTAAAAGCTAATCCAAGTTTTCTGTTATTGAACTCTTATTGTATACCAGACTATGGTCATTGATTCCTATTTAATCCTTCAAACACCATGCCATTGAGGTTAGTCAGTGCTTCTTTTTCCAATGAGAATGAACACTGCCGTTAAATGGCAGTATCTGATTGTGGTTTCATTTTTGCAAATTTCATAGGCTCTTTCTCTCTTTGTGCCACGGCAGGATAGCCTAGGAAAGAATGAAAATTAATCTTTTGTGTGTGTGTGCAAACTTTTCTAAATTCTCAGCTGGGGCCCTTGTAATGAAAGATGAATTAACAGGAGCTAACAGAGCATTTATCAACATATATAGTCATGCACTCATAGGAGAAAACAAAAGAAAATGGGACATCTGGAAGAAGTTTGTACTTATCACAGAGGCATAAGCATCTTCCTCTAGGCACAAGGAAGTGGCAGGACAAAGGAGAAGGACCATGAGTCTCCCAGATTCTTAAATCATAGGAAATAGATGGGAAACTCCTGGTAGCTGAGGGATCATAGAAAGCTTTTTATGCAAATTACTTTGATGCTATCCCCAGGCTCATGATAGAGAAGGTAGTGGCGACTTTATAAATTTATGTTCTGCTTTTAGAAAAACAGGAGGGAGGCAAAAATTTTTGCTTTTATTTGCTTCATTGAGTTGACTTTGAGTCAAGCAACCCTTATGCAAGAAGCTCTTTCATGAAGAAGTTACCCTAACAAGATTGATAAAATTGTTCACCCAAAGTCTGAGTAGTCAGTGCTGAAGTGCTTATATTTGCTAGTCAATCAGACAAGAGAGGAAGTGGTTTGTCAACTAGGTTGGGTTTCTTTTTGAAATGACAACTAAGAAAGACCTCAATCATCCAGTTTTGAGATAGATAGCTGGCAACACAGTGATTTTGCTAAAAGAACTTGGTCTAATTTTAAAATAATTTTGAGCATGATTTTAATTTTCTAAGTAGAAGAAATTGGTAGGAACTTTCACAAGAAGACATTCACATGGTCCAAACACAGAGCCCAACCACCACTGTACACCTCCATATTGCCTATTGTTTTATGAACTGCTTGATTTTCCATAAAAATAGCAAGTTGGTATTTTAAAGTACAGACTCTTGATCTTCACTTGTTTTATTTTATATGCATTTTCATAGATGTGTTTAACTTGATTGGTGCTAAGGGTAATTAATCCCAGAACACACACTTCATTAAATAGGGGAAATAATAAAATCCAATGACTTACTGGGAAATTTAGATAGTCAATAGCTACACTGATTGGAAAGACCTGGCTTATTGAGAACCTTATGTCCTGGTATCAGACACACATGAGAAAGCAACAGCAGACAAAAGAGAGGGAACAGAACTGTCCATTGTGTACATGAGCATTTCATGTGGTTTTATAATATTAAACAAAAAAGTCATGGGTACACAATTCAATTTCAAATGAAGCTGAAATTAGACAATCCTGTAGGATTGGCAGCCAGCTTAAATACTAAAGCCAAATATTACTTTGGGTCTTGATATGAATCCAGGAATTTCAGGAAATACAAATCATTTTTAGGTAAGTGAAATTTCTTCACAGTGATCCTGCTCTTCTTAGTAAGCTGAGAATAATATAATGCTAGATTTAGAAATTAACTTACAAGTATAAATTACAAGCAAGCACACTCCAGCATATTTACCATACACAGAGAATTGAGTGTAGGAACCACAATATTAGATGGACAGTGTGAACAGATACTGGAATACTTGGTACCAAATTTTCCCTCAGGCTTTTATCCCTACTTGTCTTCCATGACAGTCTCAAAGGTCACAGATTCTGAAGAGCATTGCTCAAGGATGGGGGAAAGTTAAGAGACACTAGACAATTTTGTTTGTGGCAAGGAAATAGCTTTTACTATATTAAACAGCTGATAATTTTCTAATAGTCTACATTAGCAAAAGTCTTACCTTGCTAACTGATTAGAAAAATGTACTGGAGTCTTCAGATACCCTGAACTTCGTGTAAGAGTTGGGTAAACATTGATTCCCTACTACCACTGGAAAAAAACATAGAAGAAATGAGAGAGATGAGAAACATATTAGGAATTTCAGACAGTGTAGTGGTTCTTGGACATGGAAATAACAAAGTTGGATTGTCTGCTTTAATGAACAATTAACAGAACATTGAGAAGTCATTATACTGAATGTTAGTTTAACAGGATCTGGAGTTACCTGGGAGACAAATCTCTGGGCACGTCTATGAGGTTGTACCTAGATTCAGTTAACTGAGACAGGAAGAGCCATCCTAAATGTGAGTGGTACCATTGCCTTGACCGGATACGAGGACTACATAGGAAGGAGACTGAATAGAAGGACAACTGAGGATAAGCATCCATCACTCTTTGATTCCTGACTGTTTTTAATGTCACCAACATTCTCAAATTCCAGCCACAATGTCTTCCTGTTAATCATTAGCCACAATGAAACCTTTCTTCCTTAAATTATTTTTGTCAGATATTTTGTCTCAAACTTTGGAAAGTTACTGATGCCTAGAAATGGTCAGATTAAGTCATGAATTTGTTACTCTGGAAACAAAACATGGTCTATCTCTGCACCTCAAGCCCCTTGCTAATAAGACACTTATCTCAAAACATTCTTCATCCATGGCTTAAAATCACCCAAGTACTTGAAAGACTGCCTACATACTGGCCTTGGTTTATCTCATAGCATTTTGTGACTAGCCCTCAGACAAGCAATTTATCATCCCAATCACACCAGTGAGTCACAGAAATCATGCATTGCTACAAGCCCTGCCTATCCATATGTCAAGAAAAAAACACAGTGCTTCAACCCGGTATGAAATAATCCCAGTAAAACTGGCTGACCTGTCAGAGGGTTTTTAGACAACTCTGAAATACACAGTGCTGGATACAGTGGGTGACCCATCAGAGACAGTGAAGATTGGTGTAAAAGCAAGCCTCTAGCTATTGATTTGCCATATTAGAGTCACTTTGAAAAGAACCAAATTTCACTTTTGCCCTTTAATTTCTCCATCTTAATCACATTCTGTCAAGAGTGAAAGCATGCATATTATGCATAAAAAGGTCAAGAGTTCCCTTGCGTGTTGCCTGACCCAACACTGAGATGTGTTGCAGGCATTGACTATATACATGCAAAAATTGCAGTCATAGGCTTCAGTGAACTGGATCAGCAAAAAAAAAATATATATGCATATATATATACATATATATATAGTTGAATGAGACATGGGTCTCTAAGCAAGTTCAAAACCCAAGTCATCAACAGAGATATATCCACTTTAATTAGTCCCTGTTTTCCTCTGGTTAAAAATAGAGTAAAATATTTGCTAATACAAAGGGATCATTTCCTGGTTCATATTTTTTTCTTTTAGTGTAAGTCATACATTTTATTTTCTTCTAAAATCAGAATTTGGCCTAGTAACAAATGTCAGTTACGTCTTGATATAACTTGTTTAGGGAGTTTTTGCTTTTTATTGTTTTCAGTCTTTATTGACTTTTGTCTTTAGCTAACACTAAGGATTAGCACACAAGTGCTGTAACAAGAGAGCCAGTTTCTTAGCATTTCTTGATTCTTATAGTCCCACTCTCTCTATGTAATAGAGACTCTTTGTGTGTGGAGGGCTTACAGTACTCACCCCCTTCTCGAGTATCCAACATTATTAAATGCTTGACATGACGGTGACTTTGAATGTGCTCTAAAATACCTCCTTGTTGCTATTTTGTGAATCTCCTATGATGACCTTTTTTTTTACTTTTCTTCTTTTGATTTCTGTCTGTAGACACACAAACAAACACATGAGATCAGGGAGATGGAGAAGCAAAGGAGAGGCAAAGAGTGTGGTTGTTATACAACAGTCATATTTCCTGAAAATTTATTATACAGATACTATAAGGTACACTGGTTGGTCTTCCCAAATCTAGGTGCCTTTATTCCTTCATGTAGTGACCACCAAGCTCCAGGTACACCTGAACAGAGGGTGTTGTGCTCAGTGTATAAGCTCACCAAGGAGAAGAAGGATTCTGTGTGATTAGCCCAGGATATGTTTTTTAATTTTTCTAGTTGATTCTAAAGTGAACATGGGAACAAAGATTAGAGAAGATATTAGATATGAATCAAATCCTGAGCATTTGATTTCTAATTGCTTCAAAAGTTATTGTTTAGCTTCCTGTATTATCACCATGAAAAGCAATCTGACTTCTCAAAAGCCTGACTTACAGCAGTGTGCCTGCCAATATTATTTACTGCAGTGGATAAGGGACAGGTTCCTGTACAGTTGCTACAGGTTATAAGTGAAAGTTTAGTTTTTATGTGTGACATGGCCATTTTATTTCATCTTTAATTGAGTATTCACTATGTGCCAGACATTGTTTTTAGTGCAGGTTATTCCAGACGTGTGCAAATTAGACACAGATCAATGGACTTTATGCTCCAAATGACAAAGACAAGTCACCAGAAAAGGTTCCTCTGGGTGGCCGACATACAATGTACATTCTCTGCTCTGATGTGTCCCCATGACTTATTACTACCACTAATAGCCTCATGAAAATGCCTAGTTCCCTGCCTTATTATGTCAGAGAAGTTGTATGAAACTGTGTAAGGACCACAGAAACAGGGTCTACATTTCCATTCTAGGTGTATTGTGTGGCATTGGGTAAATCGTACCACTTGAGCTTCAGTTTTGCCATCCATGAGATAGAAATAAAAACACTGTCCACCTGCTGCACTGTAATTATCTTTGTAAAATATAAAATTCTACAGTCTAACATGCTATTGATGGTGATAAATCTCAGCTGACTTATCAGCCATATTGTGATCCTTCCTGGGTTGCAGTAACATGGCACAAAGCCTCTGTGGCCTAAGGATTCGTCCTTTATCCCTTTTGTTGATTAAACTGTAAACAGATGCCAATTACCTATAGAGGGACTGGCCACTTGAGTATGATTCTTGCTTTGAGGGTAACATCTGGTACAGCTTTACTCTTTGGAACACACTCTTACTTTGAGCATAATTCTGAGCCACTCAGATCTACAAAAATCATTAGTCCTTCCGAGAAGCTAACCTTCTTGGAAACTACTCTTTATCAAATGTTTTTCTCCTCCCAGAGCCCACACGCTCACAGAGGAGAGTAGCATACACATTCAGTTGTTATTGAGTGAAATGAACTTCACAGAATTTTCAGAAATACCTTTTAGCTGAGGAATTAGGGCTATTGAAAACAGTCTGGAATCACCATCTCAGATAATATCACAACCTTTGAATTGTATTTTTTTAAATTGTATTGGTTCCTGGAACTCTCTTGGTAAGTCAAAAGATTTTGTCTTCATGTATGCTCTGTCATTAAATGTCAATTATGAAATCATAACTCAAGGCAGTGCATCTCAATCCACATTATGCAAAATCATCATTTAAAGAGGATGTTAAAAAATGCAGATGTCAGGAATGAGAATGAAGAACCTGCCTTCTTGAAAATCTTCCAGAGCCTCTGCTGTTGATCTGGGGAACATGTTTGTCATCAGTACTGTGTTATAGGCCAGTGTACAGAGCACATGTATCCTCACACAAAAAGCACAAATATCATGCCTCATACAAAGCAGTATAGAAGATGCACCAGGACTCCAGAGCATTAAATTTTTAGCATATGCCATAGATTTGTGGACACATGAAGAATGTCTATTTGAAATTGGCACTGTCTTACAATGTCTGTTCCTGGGAACCACATGCCACCTTCCCAAATGGTCTAATTAGTTCCACTTTGCAAAGATGTTGCAGAGAAATAAGAGTCCATCTTTTTCTTTATTATCAGCCTAGCAAAGTCCCAACGAGGAAGGGAAAAGAAAGCAAAGCATGGGCACAGAGCATTGCCACTGGCAGATTAATAATATTTCACCCATCTGTCCCAATCCTGGTCCTGGACACAGTAAGGATTTTGAAAGCTGGTTGGTTCAGGGGAAAAGAGCCTCCTGGTCTGTATCCTAAATAAAGCGACTATCTTCAGTGGAATGTAGTACCTGCCCTCTGTGCTTGACACAGGTTTTCCTGCATTACTACTGCTAAGGAAATGTGAAACCACTAACTATTGTGTGCAGCCTGGCTACCACAATGGTGCTGTTTTCAAGGGTTCCAAACAGCAGGTAATAATCCTGGGGTGATCCCATCAGGAGCAGCTGTTCTATTTCCTCTGAGGACTCAGGATTATTCCTTCATTGCTCTTAATTAATCAACAGTGCTAACTCAATCAATGAAATTAACAGCATTCAAATTACAGAGATACCATTGAGATGAAAATAATACATTTGCAACTCTCCTTCCTTGTATGCTGGGCTAATGGAGCACTGAAAAAAACAATTTGTTTTTGTTTGTTTGTTTGTTTGTTTGTTTGTTTCTTCCCTAACTGCTGAGGTGGTTAGTGTCTCCACTCTGCAGGTGGCATTCTAGGGATTCTGAAGTCTGAGTCAGCATTTGTTGCCTCTGACTCTTGCTACCCATATAATGGTGATATGATTTTCTCTGTTCTGTACTTCTACCTCCTTATGGATTTTTCTTACAGAATATATTTTCTTTTATATTATATTTCAAGAGGTGGGAATCCTGCTTTTGTGACAAAAAGAATAGACTTGGAAAAGTGGATTTTAATTTCAGTTCTTTAAGTGTCAGTGAGAGTGCCTTTAAGTTAAAATCTTGACTTACAAGGTGTTTCTTTTTTAAATAAATTTTTATTTAATTTAAATTACAAACGAGTTTGCTTCACATGTCAAACCCAGCTCCATCTCCTTCCCCTCTTCTTCGATCAGATCACCCTTCAAACCTCCACCAACCCCTCCTCCAATCCCCAATCCACTCTCCAAGGAGGGTGAGGACCTTCATGGGGAAACTCAAAAGTGGGGCAGGACCTAGGATGTCCCCCATGTGTCCTGGCAGAAACCACATCCCTCCACACAGAATGAATGAGCTATCAAAATCCATCTGGATGACAAGGCTAAATGCTGATATATTGCCTGAGGCCCCAAAGGATGCCAAGGCCTCCTCACTGGTACCCATATTCAGGGGGTCTTGATCAGTCCCTTGCTGGCCTCTCAGCTATCAGTCTGGGGTCTATGAGCTCCCCCTTACTCAGGTCAGCTGTGGGTTCCCCCCTCCCACCAAGTCATAACCCCTTTGCTCATCACTCCTCCCTCTCTGCAACTGGATTCCAGAAGTTCAGTTCAGTGTTTAACTGTGGGTGTCTGTCTGCCTTTGCTTCCTTCAGCCACTGGATGAAGGCTCTAGGGTGGCATACAAGGAAGTCCTCAAAAATGCTATCATGGAAGGGCATTTAGCTGACCTTTCCACTATTGGTTAGATTGCCAGCTGGTATCATCCTTGTAGGCCTCTGGACATCTCATTAGTACCAGATATCTCTTCAAACCTATAGTTTCCATTCCTTCTATTATGGTATCACTCATCCTTCTCTCTATTCTTCCTTCTACTCAACTATCCTGCTCCCCCATGTCTTCATCTCCCCTCTTCTTCACCCCATCTCTTTATCTCAGCTTCTATACCCAGCCCCCGTGCTCCCAATACTCTCAGAAGATTCTGTCCTTTTCCTCTTCTCTGGGTTACCATGCATATCTCTCTTAGGGTACACCATGTTTCCCAGACTTTCTGGAGATTGTAGCCTGGGCACTCCCCTGTTTCAGGCCTAAAATCCATATATGAGTGAAAACATACCATGCTTGTCTTTTTGTGACTGGGTTACCTCAATCGGGATGCTTTCTTCTAGTGCCATCCATTTGCTTGCAAATTTCAAGATTTCATTGTTTTTTTCTGCTGAATAGTACTCAATTGTGTAAATGTACCACATTTTCTCTGTTCACTTTTCAGTTGAGGCACATCTAGGTTGCTTCCGGGTTCTGGTTATTAAAAATAATGCTGTTATGAACATAGCTGAACAGATGTCCTAGTTGTATGAATGTGCATCTTTTGGGTATATGCCTAAGAGTAGAATTGGTGGATCTTGTGGTAGACTGATTCTCATTTTTCTGAGGAATCTCCATACTTATTTCCACAGTGGCATTAAAATTTGCACTCCCACCAGCAGTGGAAGAGTGTTCCCCTCTCTCTACAACCTCTCCAGCATATATTGTCAATGGTGTTTTTGATTTTAGCCTTTCTGACAGGAGTAAGATGGTATCTCAGAGTTGTTTTGATTTGCATTTCCCTGATGGCTAAGGATGTTGAGCACTTTCTCAAGTGTCTCTCAGCCTTTTTAAACTCCTTTATTGAGAATTCTCTATTTAGTTCTATGCCCCATTTTTTAATTGGATCCTTTGGTGTTTTGTAGACTTGCTTCTTGAGTTCGTTGTAAATTTTGGAGTTCAGCTCTCTGTCATATGTGGGGTTAGTGAATATATTTCCCATTCTGTGGGCTGCCTTTTTCTCTTGTTGACTGTGTCCTTTGCCTTACAGAAGCTTCTCAGTTTCACGAAGTCCCATTTATTAATTATGGATCTCAGTGTCTATGGTACTGGTGTTATGTTCAGGAAGCAGTCTCCTGTACCAATTCATTCAAGGGTACCTCCCACTTTCTCCTCTAAGAATTTCAGTGTGCCTGGATTTATGTTGAGGTCTTTGATCCATTTGGACTTAAGTTTTGTGCATGGTGATAGACATGGGTCTATCTGTAGTCTTCTACATGCCAGAATCCAGTTTTGCCAGTACCATTTGTTGAAGATGCTGTCTTTTATACAGTGTATAATTTTAGCTTCTTTATTCAAAGATCAAGGGTTCGTAGGTGTGTGCGTTAGTATCAAGATTTTCAATTTAATTCCATTTGGCTACCTGTCTATTTTTGTGCCAATACTAAGGTGTTTTCAGGACTATAGTTCTGTAATAGAGCTTGAAGTCAAGGATGGTGATGCCTCTGGAAGTTCCTTTATTGTATAGGGTTGTTTTGGCTATTCTGGGTCTTTTGTCTTCTATGTAACCTGAGTATTGTTCTTTCAAGTGCCTGTATTTTGTTGGGGATTGCATTGAATCTGTCGATTGCTTTTGGCAAGATTGCCATTTTTGCTATGTGAATCCTACCAATCCAAGAGCATGGGAGATCTTTCATTTTTCTGCTATCTTCTTTATGTTCTTTCTTTAAAGACTCAAAGTTCTTGTTATACAGGTCTTTCACTTGTTTGGTTAGTGTTATCCCCAAATATTTTATGTTGTTTGTGGCTATTGTAAAGGGTGATGTTTCTCTGATTTCTTTCTCAATCCATTATAGTCTGTATATAATAGGGCTACTTATTTTTTATTTTGAGTTAACCTTGTATCCTTCCACTTTGCTGAAGGTGTTTATCAGCTGTAGGAGTCCCCTTGTAGAGATTTTTGGGTCACTTATGTAAACTATCATATCATCTGCAAATAGTGAAAATTTGACCTCATTCTTTCCAATTTGTATCTCCTTGATCTCCTTTTCTTGTCTTATTTCTCTAGCTAGAACTTCTAGTGCAATATTGAATAGATATAAGGAGAGAGGGCAGCCTTTTCTTGTTCCTGATTTTAGAGGAATTGCATTGAGTTTCTCTGTGTTTAGTTGGATGTTAGCTGTTGGTTTAGTGTATATTGCTTTTATTATGTTCAGGTATGTTCCTGTTATCCCTGATCTCTCCAGGACCTTTATCACGAAGGGGTGTTGGATTTTGTCAAAGGCTTTTTCACCATCAAGTGAGATGATCATGTGGTTTTACTTTTGCAATTTGTTTAGATTGTGAATTACATTGATAGATTTTTGTATGTTGAACCATCTTTGTATCCCTGGTATGAAGCCTACTTGATCATGGTAGATGATTTTTCTGATGTGTTCTTGAATCCGGTTTGCTATTTTTTGTTGGGAGACTTTTGATGACTGCTTCTATTTCATTAGGTGTTATAGATCTGTTTATATTGCTTATCTGCTCTAGATTTAATTTTCCTTTAGTTTTTCGAATTTTGTGGAGTACAGGTTTGCAAACTATGATCTGAAGATTCTCTGGATTTCCTCAGTGTCCATTGTTATGTCCTCCTTTTCATTCCTGATTTTGTTGATTTGCATGTTCTCTCTCTGCCTTTTAGTTAGTTTGGACAGAGGTTTGTCTATCTTGATAATTTTCTTGACGAAACAACTCTTTGTTACATTGATTCTTTGTATTGTTTTCCTTGTTTTGGCTTTACTGATTTCAGGCCTCAATTTGATTATTTCCTGGCATCTACTCCTACTGGGTGCGTTTGTTTCTTTTTGGTCTAGAGATTTCAGTTGTACTATTAATTCCCTAGTGTGACTATTCTCCAGTTTTTTCATATGTGCACTTAGTAATATGAACTTTCCTCTTAGTACTGCCTTCAAAGTGTCCCATACATTTGGGTATGTTCAATTTCCATGAGTTTGTAGTGTTTCTGCACTTTGTGGTGTTGTTGAATTCTAACTTTAAAGCATGGTGGCCCGATAAGAAACAGGGGTTTGATGGGGGAAGTCCTGTGTATATGTCAATAAAGCACTGTTGGCCTATAGAGAAGTAAGATAGGTGGGACTATGAGTCCAGGAGGACTCTGGGAAGGAGAAACACGAGAGTCAAGATGTAACGCCATGGGGTAGGAAGCCCAGAACTATTCTCTGATAAGAGAAATACTTAGATTAACAATTATGGGGTAATTACTTAAGTCAGAGCTAGCCAGTAAGAAGCAACCAAGGCCAACAGCTTCATAATTAATATAGCCTCCTGTGTGTTTATTTGGGAGTGATGTGGCTCTGGAACCAGGCTGGCGGGAAGGCTTCTCTCAAGGAAAAGGCTTCCCTTTACAGGGGTTATTCCAATTTTTTTTTACCTGTTGAGGTTTGCTATGTTGCCAAGTATGTGGTCTATTTTTGAGAAGGTCCCATGTGGTGCTGAGAAGAAGGTATATTCTCTTGTGTTTGGGTGGAATGCTCTATAAATGTCTGTTAAACCCAATTGGGTTATAACTTCTGTTACTTCCTTTGTTTCTTTGTTGAGTTTCTGTCTGGTGATCCTGTCTAGTGTTGAGAATTGGGTGTTGAAATCTCCCACTATAACTCTGTGAGGTTTTATGTGTGATTTTAGTTTTAGTAATGTTTCTTTTACAAACGTGGACACCCTTTTACTTGGGGCATAGATATTCAGAAATAAGACTTCATCCTGATGGATTTTTCCTGTGATGAATGTGAAATGACCTTCTTCATCTCTTTTGATTGATTTTAGTTTGAAGTCTAATTTGTCTGATACTGGGATAGCTACATTAGATTGTTTTTGGATCCATTTAATTGGAAAATCTTATCCCAACCCTTTACTCTGTCTTTGAAGTTGAGGTGTGTTTCTTGTATGCAACAGGATGGATTCTATCTTCATATCCATTCTGTTGGCCTGTTTCTTTTTATAGTCAAATTAAGACCATTAATAATGAGATAAATTAAGGACCATTGAGTGTTAGTTCTTGTTTGTTTTTTATTTGTTGTTGGTCTTGTAATAGTGGATTTACTCCCCCTTTTCTTTTGTCTTTTGATAAAGTTGGATTATCTATTGCGTATGTTTTTGTGAGTGTAGTTACCATCCTTAGATTGATGTTTTCCTTCCATTACTTCTGTAGGGCTGGATTTGTTGATATGTATTGTTTAAATCTGGTTTTGTAGTGGAATATCTTGTTTTCTCCATCTATAGTGATTGAAATGTTTTCTGGGTATAGTAGTCTGGGGTGGCATTCATGGTCTCTTAGTGTTGGGAAAATCTATCAAAGACCTTCTGGCTTTCAGAGTTTCCATGGAGAAGTTAGGTGTGATTCTGATAGGTTTGCCTTTGTATGTTACTTGGCCTTTTTCCTTTGCTGCTCTTAATATTCTTTCTTTATTTTGTTTGGGTTTTTACTATTATGTGGAGAGGGGACTTCCTTTTGAGGTCCACTTTATTTGATGTTCTGTAGGCTTCTTGTACTTTCATTAGCATGTCTTTGTTTAGGGAAATTTTTCTTCTATGATTTTGTTTAATATGTTTTCTGCCCCTTTGAGGTGGTTTCCTTCACCTTCTTCTATACCTATTATTCTTAGATTTGGCCTTTTCACGGTGTCCCATATTTCCTGGATATTTTGTGTTAGGAATTTGTTGGACTTGAGAGATTTTCTTTGGTTGATGAATCTATTTCTCCTAGTGAATCTTCAGTGCCTGAGATTCTGTCTTCTAACTCCTGTATTCTGTTGGTTATTTTTGCATCTGTAGTTCCAAATCATTTACTCACCTTTTCTAGTTCCAACATTCCTTCAGACTGTGTTTTTTATTGTTTCTATTTCAGCTTTCAAACCTTGTACTGTTTGAATTGTTTCTTGTACCTTTTGGATTTTCTTTTCTTCCATTTCTTTAAAAAATTCTCATTTCTTACTTTAGGGTTTCTATCATTTTCATCAAGTTGGTTTTTAGGTCATCCTCTTCTGCTTCATCTCTGTTGTGATGTTCAGATCTTGCTGGCATATGGTCCCTATGGTGCCATATTTTTTTTTCTGTCGTTGAATTTGTTCTTGTATTGTCATCTTCCCATTCCTTTTTCAGTGAGTACAGATAGGGTCTCTTCCTTACCTGGTGAGTATGAGTTCAAGGTTCTCTTCCAGTAGGTGCAAGCAGGTCCAGATCACTGATGGTTTTCTTGGTAAGTGCAGATGGGTCTCTGACATTATCTCTGCCAGTGTAGTAGCTCTGCACTCTGCACTCTACACTCTGCCTTTTGCCCTGAATGGGGGTGGGCTTAGTCAGGCTCTCTCAGCATGCTCCTGGTATCTTCTTGGTCCTTTGGGGCAAGTCTAGCTTACTGCAGTTCCCAGTCCAGGAGCTCTCAGGGAGCATAATGTGGGTCTTTTTTTTCCTTTTTACAAACAAAATAGTTCTAAGATGCTTGTTAGTTATTTTATTAAACTGGTAGAAAAGGATGTAGCATTGATTATGTGTTTATTTTTTTTCTGATATGTGTTTCAAGTGATATTGGTCATTCCCTCTGTGGGGATGATAAATTCTCTTCTCTATGACAGGATTCATCACATGAACTCACAAACTATGTTGTATTCAATTCATTCATCCATTCATGCATACATTTGTTTCCTTGGTATTTGCAGTATACTTGACACAGAAACATATGGACAGGAGCAAATAAGAGCTCAATATATACCTGTGAAATGAGAGTAAATCATGATGTAAAATGTCCTTCCCCACAGAGAGCTGTGTGTAAGCCATATCCCATTTCTACCCTCCCAACTTCTAGTGATGTCACATCATCACTTTCTGGCTTAGATGACAATAAAAGATCAACTGTAAGGTAGGCATTGTTAGCATTTAAGGTCTGGCATAATTTTGGTGAGTTTGTAAAACATGTGTGGTTCTGGGCAATCATGGGACAACCTGACGATCCTCTTCCATGTTGTAGTCTTTTCCCATTTCTGGTGATCCTATTAATCCCATTAGAATGTGATTTGAGAATGACAATCATGAAGTAACAAAAAATAACAGAGGGAAATAATAAGTGCAGTTGGTTGCATTAGACACATGAATTCAAAGGCCACAAAGTTGAAAACGTGCTGAATTCTTTTTAGAGACATAGCAGAAGTATTGGAATGGTGTGAGGTAGCTGTAGATCTTATACAGGAAGTTGAAAATAGACAATGCATGTTCTCGAGGCTCATTACCTGTGTTAGAATACCTGTAGGAAAGACAGTCTTTGTGAGGCCTCTATTATGATATATGAGAAATGACTGAATACTAACCATTAAGAATAGAATGATTTAGAAAGGACACAGTGACTAAAATCAAATACATGATGAGCTGTCAGAGATTTGAAGTGAAATAGAAAGAATGACCAAAGACAATGGGCTTATTTTAACTCAGTACAAACAAAACCGTTTTCATTAGTTACAACAGCTTTCTAAGCTACTAAATTAACCTGTGAGATATCCAAGATAAGATCATGTATCATTTGGGGGACCAATTAAGATTCATGTATATGTGAGAAGATTATAGTTTTTGATTTGAAAAAAAATCTCTAAATCTGGCTCTTCATTAAATTAGTGCAATGATATTTTTTGTTTATGAATTCTGTTCCATCTCTATTTGTTTAGCAGCCTTGTAACACCCTGTTTTGCTCTCTTCTGTTCGCACAGGCCTCTCCTTCTCTTTGTTTTTTTTTTTTGTTTGTTTGTTGGGTTTTTGGTTTTTGGTTTGTTTGTTTGTTTGTTTGTTTGTTTTTTCGAGACAGGGTTTCTCTGTATTGTTTTGGAGCCTGTCCTGGAACTCACTCCATAGACCAGGCTCGCCTCGAACTCATGGAGATCCACCTGCCTCTGCCTCCCGAGTACTGACATTAAAGGCTTGCGCCACCAACGCCTGGCAGGCCTCTCCTACTTATTACTATGTAAATTCTATTCAATTAAACTTATAAATTTAGTTCAATGAGCATTGGCTGAGCTCCTACTGTCCTTAAGTATTGTGAGAAGTATAATAGAAAACACAAATAGGATGGAGAGATGGCTCAGTCCATATGGTGCTTGTAATACAGCTGAATTTCATCCATAGAATCCATGTTAAAAGCTCCGGGCATGTAATTCCATTGCTGGCAGGGACAGAAGGATCACTGGGAAAAACAGCCAACTTAGTGTTAATAGTGAGCTTCAAGCCAGTGAGATTCTGTCTCAAAGTAAAGTGGCCAGACTTCCCCTGAAACAGGAATGACACCCAAGATTGTCTTCCACATTCTACAGTATCCAGAAGCATACTTCTTTACCATGTGAGTGTGTGTCACATGAAAATGCTCACATATATGCATATAGAACACATTAAAAATTAGGAAACACAAAGGTGACTAGCATAGACAATTGAATTTTAGGGAATTTTTAAAAAAAACTTTCTTATAAAATTTATTTAAATTAGAAACAATCTTATTTAACATATCTATTTCAGTTCCCTCTCCCTCCTAACCTCCCCTGCCCCCCACCTGCACCCCTCAATCCCATCCACTCCCTAGGGAGGGTCAGCCCTTCCATGAGGGATCAACAAAGTCTATCAAGTCATTTGGGGCAGGGCCTAGGCCCTTCCCCATATACTTAGGCTAAGAGAGTATCCCTCCATGGTGAATGGGCTCCCGAAGTCTGTAGGAATCTAGAAAAAAAGGAGAAAACATACCCTAAACAGCTGTTCCATAAGATAAACAATAGCCACCACGTGTGATAAAGTGCATGGAGATCTCATCTGTGAAGGTCATCTCATGTGGCAAACACATGGAACACATTTGGGAAGTGCCTTAAGACAATGAAAAATAGATATCAACATTCAAAGACTGAGGAAATGGGAACCCCTGGCACAATTAGCAACCTGAGAAAGACAATGAAGTAGAAAAAAACATCATTGCCTTTGGAACCAGTACTATCCCACTTCAGGGAGCTTGCCAAGATGAGGAAAGCTGGTCTGGAATAGGCAGAGCACTTTGAATGTACAGTGAAAGAATCATTTATTTCTTGTAATTCAAGATGGGATGGCAGAACATATGAGATGTACCAGCTAATCTGCGTAGTAAGAGCTTTTTTAGGGGACAGTGAATGAGCCAGTTTTACTCAGGAAGGACTAACTGGGACAAAGTCAAATGTGGAACAAGATACTCTAATTGTCCCAGAAAAGCTCGATTTCAATGACAAAAGGGTCTGCCACAGAGCTAAGGAGGAACACAATCTAGCTTTCAGATTTTTAAGATGTGAATTTGTACTCACTGGAGAGAAATTCAGAAAATATTAAGTACAAGGAACAAAACTAAATCACCAATCATTTGAATGTATAGATAATCTGAATCTTATTTTTAATTTATACCTTTCCTTATAAATTTTCATATTACCATCCACTGATATTACCAACCTTGCGAATTGGTTGTCTCTGCCTAAGAGAGTTCAATTATTTTTCCATGTCTGACACATACTTTTACATACTACATTACTGGCTGGAAAATACCTTATATAGGCATGTGTTTTAACTCACTGAGCCAGCCCCAGATTTGGGTTCTAATTGTCCTCTGTCATCACAGCTCTTCCACAAACATCAGTGCACATTCATTTTTGAATCTCTCCCTGATTGCTTCCTCACACACATTTATAAAAGTGAAATGGGTCAGGCATTGCTGCTGAACTCTCCTCAGCATGCATTCCTTGCTTGTCTTTCAGTATTCAAACTGCATCTTTTGCTGAGTCTGTGGATACCTTGCACATAGGCAACTTTCCATCTGCGGGTCTCCACCCTGGGATGGAGGTTGACAAGTGCTAATCATTGGCCAACTCTCGGGTTTTGAATTTTCTAATAAGTACTAATAATACAGTTGAAAAGAAGCAGCCATTCAAGCTCTAAGAAGCTTTTGCTGAGACCAACTAAGAAAGAAGTCCGATGGTTTCTAGCCCAAGGCACATGGGGATTGGGGGACATTCAACTCACTTGAGAAGTTGGTTTCCAATCCCATAAAGATTAAACAATCATAACTAAAGCAATGATTTAGAAAGTTTGTACATACTTAAGGCTTTCAGCATACATTGCTAGAGCTGAATCCAAGAACTCTGGGTAGATGAATACTCCCACCTGTGATGTGTAAATTAGAGTCCTGTTTCATTTATCCTAGGTAACACTTAGTATTATATTCTTTTTAAACCTTTGCCAATTTGGTGCATGATAAATGATATATCATTTTTTAAATTTGTGCCTCCAGGCTCATTCTTCTGGATTTTGTTTCTCTTCTCTTCCAATTCCCTGGCATAACTTTTTAACTGGCTGGCAATTCTAAGACATGTTCTGTGTTAGAAACACAGTCCTGGGGATAAACCAGTTGGGTGGCTGCTCTTCTACAACAGGTCTGATTTCCATCCCAGGCAATGCATCTTATGTTTCAGTAAAAATGCACCTAGGGCTCTTTTATTGCCCTTTGTTGATGAATTATTTCCCCCTTGTGTACTTGGTGTACCTGGTTTGCTCTAGTCCAGGATGGCTGATTGTAATTTGAAAGTCCTTGAACTATATAGCAGCTGCAAGAGGAATGTGAAGGTACACACGTCAAGCAAACTGGGCGAATCACAAGTATATAGAATTACAACTTTAGGGCCATATTCATTTCTCTGCTGTCTTCTTGTCTCTCACTTCTCACTTTCCCTCCTTCATCTTCCTGACCAGCCCAAAGCATGCATTTCTTTATATCTTCTCTCAAGGAAGAAGTAAATTATTCTCTAACTGGCTTACATATTCCTTGAGTTGCCACTCAAAACCTTTTTCTTAGTGTCCATGGAAAGAAATATTTCACAATCATCTACTACTAAATTCCTCTGTAGTCAGCTTCCTTTGTTTCTGAAGAATTAGCAAGTTTTTAAAAACCTGCTTAGAAGACAATAACAAAAGGCCAACAACTTAAATAACAAATGGTAGCTAAGCATAATAAATTTTTAAAATCTTCATGATATATATCAATCATCTCATCTATTTGCCCCACATTTTTTGCTCCACCCATCTAGTCTTTCCTTAATGTCTGTTCTCCTAATTTCTGCTTTTTCCTAGAGCATCATATTGGAGGGAATATTGTTAGAGATAACTATCTCTGTTTTATCTTTAGATGATTTTCCTAAATGAATATATTTTGTCACTTATCACCTGCCTTAGGAAAACATCAACATCCAAAAAGCACAACTGGGTTTTGAGGACCTCATTTCCACCCAACATCTTTTTTTTAAATCCATTTATTAGATTAAGGAGTAGCAAAGAGTGGAATGCTGTTTTCTCTATGCTCATTTTCATAAAGAAACAGGCCAATTAGGATTCACATCCAAATGTCTCACCATTGCAAGTTAACTGTGAGCCCATCCTGGTAATGACTTTCTGCTCTCCACCTCTGATCTGCATTTTCTACCATTTTCACTGCTTTAGCAAACTCTTCTTACAAGAATATGCTCAGCACTTATTATGAGTAAGGTTTGCTTTTATGCACTAACTGGTTTAATTTTCAAGATAAACGGATGTGTAATTAGGCCCACCCAGAAGGTGAGAATACTTTGTCTTCCTGCACCATCTAGTAAGTGTTAGAAAGAGCATCAGTAGTTTTTGTCCCGTCAGGGATATTTGTCTGCCTCTTCTTACATTGCTTCAGGTTTTAATTCGTACTCCCATTACTCTTTATTCCCATATTGTTCTCTGTCATTCTGACATTTCTGCCCAAAGGTCTTTCTGCCATCTGCATATCAACTTGAATTGGGATAAACTCTTGATGTTCCAAGGTCTATGAGCTTAACAATGAAGCTGTTAACAGCACAGATTGTTTCTTCTGGCTTAAGGCTGGGAAGAATGAATGGAATCCTAAATGGTATCAATTATGAAGAAAACCAAGCTGCAACCATTAGGTTCTTGCAGTCTGTTGCTCAATGACAATAGCTAACTATGATTCAGTGTTGATAATTTACAAACATGGTGCTGAACTTTTAGGAATTTTGTCTTTTCTGTCTACTCTTTCCTGGAGGAAAGGTGTTAGCAGGTTTTCCTCAAACTTAAAGGCATACTTCCTGTCTCAGAGTTCAAAGTCATGGGATTATAAGTATATGCCACAAGACACACTTTAAAAGTGAGGAGTGTGTGTGTGTGTGTGCACATGCACGCTTATGTGCAAGTGCATGTGCGTGCATGTCTCTCTCTCTCTCTCTCTCTCTCTCTCTCTCTCTCTCTCTCTCTCTCTCTCTCTCTCTAGGCAAGTGCTCCCATTGGGCAGTGACCTGAATCCCAGTGCTGAGCTTTTGTAACATATCATTTAGTACTCACATAAACTCAAGGGGATTGCACTATTAGTATCCCCATTTTACAATCAAGAAAATGAGAATAGCAGTCTGGCTGTATATAGCCTATCTCATGCAGCTAATAACTTGCACATTCAATGGTTGAATCCCTAACAGCTCACATTCAGAGATTCCCTTCTTAACTACCACTCAGTGCTTTGTCTTTTTAATAATATGCTACTATCATAAAATAGCAGAGACCCAATGGGAAAAAGTAATTACTCAACAACCTATCCTTAAACCAATCAAATTTTAGCAGCTATATCAGCAAATACATGACCATGCACACATCCAATTTTATGTATTTATAATAAGAACATTATGAGTAGAATTAGATTTTTCTACATTTCCCCATTAACATTCCATTAGCATTCTATTTCTCTGGTCATAAATTAGAAAACCTGAATAAAATAGATGATTATTCTAGGGATATATCAATTGACAAAACTGACCTAATAGAAGCAAAAAAAATTCTAGTTGTTATAAAAAGAAAAATAAAAGACAATACAATAAGGAAAGTATTCAGCTGACTTTACCCAACCTGTAAATAATAGAAAACTCCAAAGTCATTCAACCCAGATGCAGATAAAAATATGGGCAAGTTTCAAATCTATTTCTATTAGGTTAATTCCAATAGGCACAAGGAAGATGCATGGAAGGAAACATTGTCCAAACCCATATCAATTAGAATAATTATGGCAACAGCCCAGAAAAGTTACCAGAAGAATTTATTCTATGACCATAGAAGATTGAAATAAATAAAACCAGTATGGTTAATATCATAAAATATTAGCTGCATGATATAATATGTTAAGAAAATAAAAGAATAAAGCATTTAAAACACTGCATTTGAAATAAAATTACCACTCTTTTAAATAAAATGTTAGGTAAAATTCAAGGGCACGTATGCCCGACAATCTTCTGTAAGTGAAATAAGAAAAATGCTCATATGCACTGCTCTCCCCATGTGTCAGGAATTGTGTAAGTCTTTTTAATTAGTGAATCCATTGACTTCTTATGATGCACTGTCATCTAAATACGATCTCACCTGCATTTGCAATGGAGATACAGGAAGGCTCTATAATCCTGCTTTGGGTCATATACTCTCTAACTGATATTCAAACTCCATCTTCACACTTTAGTATCTGAATACTTACTAACCTTTCACTACTGATCAATGTAAAGGAGGAACAGGGAAAATAAATGTATGATTAACTGATGCTCAGCTTGAGGCTCAGGAAGGTGTAATGCAGTGTTAAGAGAAATTTGATGGATTTTACGGGATGGATAACCCCTGTGCCTTTTATTTGTATCACATACATTTTATTAACTAGATTTTCACATTTTCTGTGAAACTGATTTTATGGGTCGCAGTTTTTGGAAACTTCAGTTTTTTTGTGGGATGTGTTTAGGGATCATTTTAATGGAATTGATCTCAAAGTTATTACTCCAGGGTGGACAGGGAGAGAAGAAATGCACCAATGGTAAAAAGCTATAGGGGACTTCAGAAGAGCATGCTGGAAACCAAGGGAAGAGCAGGAAGTATGTGAGAACCACTTGGTCCTATAAAGCCTAGGACCAACCCCCAAAACAAGGCAGATCTGTGTCCTTGGTTGTTTTAAAGTCCCAAAGTATCCCTCAGTGCTAGCCCCATTAAATTGAAATAAAGCTGATTTTTTTCACTTAATATTTCATATAGTATATAGTAGGAATATATTATATTATATCATACTACTATTACAATGCTGGGATTGAACTCAGAGCCTTGTACATATAAGGCAAGCACTCTACCAGTGAGCTATGTCCCCTGCCCACGTTTTTTCAATACTCCAAACATAGTATTCTACGTTTATGTAAAGTACTCCTCCACCTTGTTTTATCTTTCTCAAATTTCTCTTTTAACTGTGCCTCCCATCTATCTGAGGCCTTTCTCCCCCTCAGCAGCTTCTACTTTCTTCAATAATTCCAGAAACTTCTTTTCATCAAGTTTTTCATCATTACACATAGTGAATCTTTAGCACGGAGAGGGTGGGAAATGTCACTACGTAAAGGTTGGCTGTGATCTCCAAACAAAACAAAAGATCCCCAGGCCATCCTGTTCCATTCTACATAAAATTGGTAGAACAGCTTTGATTCTTCCTAACCACAATATGTGTTTCTTTCTTGTCACATATTTTATATCTAATTAAAATTCATTTATGTGTGCTCAGTTGACAGAAAACTGAATCATATGTGCCCAGGCCTTGCATTCCAACTTCCACTTTTCTTAAAAAGCCCCATGTTCTGAAAGATGGAATTATCTCAAAGAAAAGCATTAATTATGTCAAGGCTCTCATGAGATGTAGCGCTGATTGCTACCCAAACATAAAGTCTTAAAGAAATGAATCACTTTTGTCTCCACCCAACTAATCATAGCACAAGTTTCACTTCCTTTTTTCTTGGGAAAATTGACCTAGTTTCAAAGGAAAGTTCCAAATATATTTTAAGCAATAACTACATTATTGCAATAAGTGTAGAGCCTTGGGCAAAGTCCTGACACACACAACACAAATTTGCAAGTAGAGGTTCCTTTGTATTTCTTAATAGTGCAATCAGTTCTTCTAAACCGTGGTCACGTCTCATATGTTGCACAGTCCCCATGGGCAGTGAAATTAGAGGTAAACTACACAGTCATTTGCTGCTAAGAATTTACAAAGAAACAGAATATAGGACATAAGTGCATGCATAATTATTCCCAGCAACAGAAAAAAATCATGGAAAAATTCACAACCAATTAGCTGTCTGCATACATGCTAATTGCTATCTCCTAGAGGTGTGCCATCAAGAATGGCATGCTTGTCTATGTGAATGGGAAACTTGTGAATGAGTGAGAGTGTGGGTTCCTAGGTAGAAGAAATTCTTATCTCACAGGTTCAAATTCTCCAGACTCATGAATATGACACATTAATATTCATTAAGTGGAACACATTATCATTTTAGGAGATTACTATTTTCATTCCATCACATTTTCCAATTAGGAGTTCCACTTTTGCAAATAATCAGCTTTCTGTTGCCAAGGGCTGTTCAGCTGCTTTCGGGCAAGGGGGTCTGGAGCCAAGTTAAGCATCCATTTAAGAAACAGGAGAACACTCAAGTACAATTCTATTTTTTAATGGCAGGTTAATCTTGCTGCCATGAACCTGATCAAAGAGGAGCCAAACACAAAAGTGAAAAGGCAAGACTCCTTTTGAGAAGAGGAGCTCGGACAGGGAACTGGAGATTTTCACCCGTTTCCTGGTGGCCTGCAGTTATGAAGAAATAAATGCACCATGTGAAAGAGTAGAACTCTCACAGAGATAGGAGAAGAGTAAGGGAGATCTCAGAAGGCAATGTTAGAACTGACAACCATCCCTAGATGCTGATAGCAGAACAGAGAGAAACACTTAACAAATGCGTACATTTCTCCCAGACTAAAATTTAAGCTCTAACACTTTAATGTTTAGATAAGCTTTACAACCTTGTTAGTGAAAAGCAGGTGTTAGTTGAAACAAACAAATAGGAATCAAAGGCTGGTTTGCTTTTAAAAAGGTCAAATGCATTTGGGATGATCTAATTTGAAATATGATTACTACTGATTTGTCTCCAATTAAAGCAGAATTTCTAAATAGAGCAACTCAATTTTATTTAAAATATATGTAAAGAATTTATGTAAGAATACATTATAGTTCCTTTTATGATAAAAACTATTGTTTCACTCTATATATTGCATTTATGGAGAAAATATAAAGAAATATATTCTTCTCATGCACACACACACACACACAGACTCTATTCTCTCAACTGTTTTCAGCACCAAACTCAGAGTTCTAACTCAACATATGAAATATGTAATAAAGTAAAGACATCCAAAGTATAAAGGAAAATTCAATATTCCCTTGAAACAGTAAACCCAATTAAATACATTCTTCATTCTTGTAAAAGTTTCCTTGGCCATGGGTTTTAACACAGCAATAGAAAAGTAACTAATATATACAGACAGCATTGAATTCCAAGTGTATATGTGTATGTTATTAAGAAATTCAAAGTTTTCTGTGGATATTTCTAAATGGGAAACTTCTTGTCTAACAGATATGGCTCTCTATGTTCAATCCTCAGTTCAGAAAAATAAATAGATACAAAGACATTTATACGTCCAGATTCTTCCTTCTTCTCCCCCGCCTCTCCTCCTCCTCTCTCTGTCTCTCTGTACCTCTTTCTACTTCTCCTCTTTTCATATGCATACATGCATTTATGTAGATATAGAATAATATGAAACACATGAGAATATATAAAAACTAATGCAGATATTTAATAAATTTGAAATATGCAGTATACTAAACTCAAATCATTTCAATAAAATTGTATTTCTTATTTATATAGAAAAGCAATTTATTCCATTATAAGCACTTACACAGTTTGTCATGCAGAACAACAAGCCCGATGATGACACAGGTCAACCGAAATGGAGATGAAATCAAACCATGGTGGTCAAGTACTAACCCCTAAATAAGCCTCTCTTATCAAGGGTTAATTGAACTTTAAAAACAAATATGAACTAGCAATTCACTATTTCTCAACTATACAGTGGTGTGAGTGTCAGTTAAAAACATACATCTTCATAGTTTGGTGGTCTTGAGTTTAAACACAGACACACACACACACACACACACACACACACACACACACACACACACCAAAAACCATTTCACAGAAAGGAAGAAAATAATGTGGAGACAACACAAGAAATGCATTAGTGAGGAAAACCATAAGGGGAGGGAGGAATCTGGAGTCTTAACTAAAGAAACCAAGAGAGTCTGCTTTTACACAGCAAAATGCATATCCTGGAAAGTCAGGTATGAGGGCCTTAATGTAGGTATCTATGACCTGATCTCCCCTTATTCCTGAATAAAAATGACATCTTAAAAATATTTATAGTCACAGCTCAGACACCCACCTCGCTTATCTACTCTGGCCTTTTACTTGAGAATCTGAAAAACATGGGACAAAGGATAAGAAGAAAATTAATTCCACATACTATTCCCCATTTCTGAAGCAACCATAGACATGGGTTTGTTACTAGAACATTCCTGAAGAAAAATTTAGATATAAGGCTGAAGCTTTGTTGAATTAAGTCCCCTGGGTAAGAGTGAGAAAATACCCATGGTTTTGATTAATAGTATTGTTGGTGGCACCTATTGTAGACTGACACCTGAAATCAGAGTCTGTCATCATTATGTAACACAAAGAATTCAACTTTAGTTTCAGATTTTTCAGATCCCACAAGGCAACACCCTGCCAGCTTAAGCTATGGCAAGAATGAACTCACTATAAGGACTGAAAGACAGGAAGTTCAGCAGTGTGAGGATTCATCAAGTGGCTTGGCTTGTAAGTACTGTTTGAATGAGTATTCCAAATCATAAGTTTCTGATCATCAGCAACTGACCCAAACAGAGACTTGTGAGGCAGATGCTGGGAAACAACCTCTACTACTGCTGTATGCCTGGTCTCTGTATCCACCACTTTTCCTTCTTTTGGAACTGCACTGATGGCCCATAGGCAGATGGTATGATCATCTGGAGCACTAAGTAAGTGCCCTCTCAGGTTGGGATTCCAAGAAAGACCATAAACTTCCTTCTGAGTGTTAATGCTGTTGCAAATCTGGGTTGTACTCTCTAGAGGGGTCTGGGCTAGAAGGATGCTTTGTGTAGTCAAAAACAAACACATCGCTGGATGGAGTCTTTGTTGCAATGATACAAGGTTTCTGGGGTATGCACTGAGCCCTGTGTTCTTGTCCTTCGTGGATCATGATTTCTATTTCAATTTTCCTATGGACAGAGTCCACACCTCCAAATGCAATTTTCACTGTCAGTGTGATGTATCAAACTGAGCATCATCATTATGGAGTTGATCGCTAGCTGTCACTGGGTATTTTCATTATTCAGATGTGTATGTTTCCAGGACAAGCAAATGAATGCTGAAGGCGTTGGAGATTCAGAAGTCATGTGTTGTAGGAGGGGCTACATGTGTTGTAGGAAGGTTATGGGTCTCAATAAAATTTATCTATGCAAACATTTTTCTACATGGTCTTAAAAAATCATAAAATCTAATTAAGAGGATAATTCTATCTATAATAAGGTAAAATGATTTAATTTTAAGAGCAAATACAATAAGTATGCTGATATCAAAGTAAGTTTGTGAAATATATTAAAAATTGTTAAATAAGTACAATGGTATTCTTCCATGGCCCAAAATACTTTACATTGTTGAAATTGTAATGTTTTTTTAATTCCTCTATGCATTGTGCATATTTTCCACTTGGTTCCTATACAAGCTGATCTCCAAAAATTTACTTAAAACTCAAAGCCTCAAGTTAGTGAAAAAAGACTTTACTAAAGGGAAAAAGAAAGAACTCACACTTTCTAACTTCAAAACTTAACTATAAGCAATAGTTGAATGTGTTTATTCTATTGCCAGGAATTAGGCTCTATCTACATCTCTATCAACAGTTGCATGAAAAAAGACAATATAGTGTATGTCTTTTCATGCAGCAGCAGAATTTTCTTTTGCCCTGAATCACAATGAAATCACGTAATCTGAAAGAGAATTAATTTAACCAGAAACTGAGTGAAATAATGCAGACTCAGAAAGGCAACCATCATAATTAGCATAATTCTACCATATAAGGAATTTGAATGTAAAAATGAGAGATGATATATAGATAGATGATAGATAGAGATAGATAGATAGATACACAGATAGATAGATGACAGATGACATGACCGTAAAAGGGGGCTATGCAGAGATCTAAAGAGAGAGGAGTTGGAAAACAAGAAAGAGATAAACAATGAAAAAGAATCCCATGTTTCTCTCATATTTAGAAGTCTGACTGCACAAACACACATTTACATGTACTGGTGACAAACAGGCAGAGCAGTGAATGTTTTCAGGGAGGACAGTGATCAACAGGAGATAAGAAAGAAGAGCAGGAGGGAGCAGTGGGCAAGATACAGTGATGTACATACACAAAAATCTTATACAATGAAACCCATTTGTTCACATTAAGTAAAATACTTTGAGAGATAAAATAAATGTTTTAAACATTTGTAGCATAAGAAAAGACATGAACCAATGGAATATAGTATATTGAGAGTTCAAAGGAAAATCCAGATAGTATCTGGAAATTGAATTTCATTAATGACATAATAATGATTTCATAGGCAATTTAGACTGCATTTTGTAAATGTTGTGGGACCAATATGCCAGGCACACGACAAAGAAAGGCTTTGTACTCCTGCCTCACATTGTACACTAAAACTAACTCAAAGAAGACCCAAGATAAGGTCTTAGAGGGAAATGATTAAGGTTTATTTTGAAGCAAAGAAAATCTTAAGACAGGGTTGGTCTTTACAACAGATTCTATGCCACTACACAGGCACAAACACGAGAAATCAGTAAATTTTACTTTCTCAAATTAAAAATGCTTTTACTTAAAATTTTTCAAAAAATGAAAATCAGTCTACTACAGGAGGAGAGTATTCACAAATAATATAACATAAAAAATAAGGGATCAGTGCAAAGACTATATGAAAAAGCTTATAAATTCAATTTTAGAAAAGACAAACAACCTAATTAAAAATGTTCAAAGGTCTCCAGTAGGAATTTTTTCAAAAAAGGTGAAAAAACAAACCAAAAAAACAACTTTTAAAAATATTCAATATCACTGGTCATTAGGAAAATGAAAATGAAAATCACAAGGAGAAATCATTCCATTTCCCCTCCACTAGGATAGTTAAAATAATAAATAAGTTTGGGTACTGTGTGTAGAAATTTAAAATCTTGTAGTTTCTGTTGAAAATACAACATGATAAAGACATTTTCAAGTAAAAGTACCTGAAAGTACCTCAGAAAGTTAGGTCTAAATCTTTACTCATCCAAGAAATTCCACTTCAAGATAGATTTGTAAGAAATCAACTCATACTGTTTATGACATGGAGTAAAAGGAACACTCATCCATTGCTGGTGTGTGTGTAAACTCATACAGCCACTGCAGATATCACTGTGGTGATTCTTCAGGAAATTTGGAATTGATCTACCTCAAGGTCCAGCTATTCTACTTTTTGGCATACATTCAAAGGTGGCTTCATCCTATCACAAGACACTTTCTCAATCATATTTATTGCTACTTTATTCATAGTATATAGAAATTAGAAACAACCTAGATGTTCCTCAACAGAAGAATAGATAAAGAAAAGGTGGTACATTTACACAATGCTAAAAAATGACATCATGAAAGTTGCAGACAAGTGGATGGAACTGGAAAAAAAAGTCATTCTGAGTGAGATATTCAAGACCCAGGAAGATAAAACAGTATTCTTATATATGTGGATAACAACTGTTTGTTCAATGATAATGATCCTTCTGTATACTGGGAAGATGTGTTGCTCTCATTGTTAATAAAAACCTGATTGACAGCTAGGCAGGATTTTCAGGGGAGAGAGAATTCTGGGAAACAGGAGGGCAGAGTCAGAGGAGCCCTGAGTCAGAAGCACAAGAAACAACATAGGAAGTTCATAGATGAGGTAAACAAGCCTTGGGTAGCACATAGATTAATACAAATGGGGTAAGTTAAGTTGTAACCGCTGGCTGAAGACAAGTCTAAGTTATCAGCTGGGCATTTACAATTAATAGTAAGTCTTTGTGTGATTATTTATGGAGCAGCTAGCAGAACAGAGCTGATCAGTGGAATAGATAGAAAACCCTACCTACAAATGGCACTCACCATCTGGCAGTGTAGACCCACATAAAACCTGGGAAAGCTTTTAAAAAGTTCCAAACGCACAAAAACTGAATCAGGTGTAGCTTCCTATACTCACAGTCTCATGCCTGCCACAGTGCAAAGACAAGTCTTCCAGCAATATTCCTGTAGTACAGAGCCCGTTACCAACCTCCATGCACTACTGTGATGCATTAAGCTGAACAGCGCTGGTGGCTGACAAAAAAGTTTTGTCTCATATGATCAGAATACAATATAGATGCTCAGTAAAGACAGTTCCCGATTGAAAAACCTTCAGGCAGGTACAATGTGTTCAAAAATATACATAGGCTGAAGAGAGAAAAGAGAAAGGACATAGACAGTCATTTATTAAACCATAGGTTAAAAAAATAAAGTCCTTAAAAGGTTAATAAAGTAATAAAAAACATAATAAGCCAAAGAAATATGGGAATTCCACAGAGTCTGAATTCTATAAGTTATCACATCTTCTTTGAATTTTTAGATTGTTGACAAATTAGTGATAACTGCTAAAACACATTGGGTTATAAAGTCTGCTAAATTAAAACAACCTACATATTTTAAAAAATGTCTTTACTTCAAATTGGAAGTCAAAAGGTATGTTGCTTTAGGGAAAATGGTATGCTTTTGTTACCACATAAAACAAAAGGCTATGGATTTATTCTAGAATAAAGATGATCAGGTTTGATCAAAGAACACCCCAGCACCAAAAGTCATGACGATAGACATAAGTAAAAAACTTGGAAGAACTACAAGACGTGTGATGTATATTTTACCTGCTCAAACACAAGACAAACTTTGCTGAGTTGTGTACAATGCACAGTCTATGCTTATATTAGCCCAGATATATATGTTACCTTTGAAAGTTTGTGTATTTTCAGAGCAAGTGGACAAGACATCCTATAAAAATGGATGGTCCAGGTGACCCAGCATCCATAACAGCTTCAAGGCTGCTGGCTGAGATAATCCAGTTTCAAAAATACTTCAGCCAAGACTTAACAATTACTGTAGTTTTCCCAAGGTTTCCTCCCCCCAAAATATCAGCACCCCCAAACAACAGGGAGCAGTCTAACAAAAATAGTGACCACATTCACAAAAGATGGATTATGGATGTTTGTAATCATATAACAGAGTTAATTATAAATTTTTATTGGTCATAGTCAGGAAAAAACCTAGGCAAAGGAGTTAAATACAAAAAAGTCCTCTTTTTTAAAGGTAAAAGGGAGATACGATATAAGAATGATGAGATAAAAGGGTAGATTATTGGATTTACTCCAATTCAAACAACTATTAATCTCAAAATATTTTACATTGGTATGGATTTTTGTTTATTGATACAAGTTAAATATTATTATTATTATTAATCTGTATGTATATTTCTACTCTAGTTTGGGATATTGTGTTTAAGCAGTTCATTTAAAATGTAATGTATAATTAAAAATACAGGTTAGTAGTTAATCATCTATAATAATAAAACTTTTGGTCAAATTAGGTATGTTTTCAAGGTTAGACAGATATATTGTCTTCAAACACTTTTAAAGACATACAGAATATGGAATTAAATATATTTAATAATGCAAGGCTTTTCATGACAATGAGACATATCTACTCCTGACAGCACCAATCTACTTCAGAATAGAATGATGGGCATCAAAGAACCTACATATGGAGTTTTTCTTTCTTTATGGCAAAAGCTAGCCATTTGGTCAAAGAAACTGTCATTACCTCAACTGCTGACAGTATATTGTCCAAACTGGACCACTAGAACACAAAAATTAATGACTGCAAAATAGGACTACGACAATCCTTCAATATTCTCTGCTTCTCAAAATTGTCTGTCAGATAGACTAGGCCTATAGATTAAAGTTGAATGTCCCAATGTTAAGAAGAACTTTGAGTGACCATCCAGACAGCAAGATATCTCTGTTGTCAGGTAGCATATACACTTCTGAGAATTTTAATGAAGTTGAAGACTAAATAGTCAAACTTTTAGTTTTCGTTAATTTTATTAAAAGAATAAAAGGTAAATTAGGTATTAAACGTTAGACTCACAAAGACAAGATAGATAATAGAGTATTTTCTATAATTTTGCCAAATATAAATACAAATGGACTGCCTATTATAACTGTAATTCTTGCTTGATAACTGTTTTTATTATATATAGTTTTACTATGTTAAAATTAAAACTTTCATTTTAATTAGATAAAAGGGGGAATGCTATGGAATAATCTTTTTGTACATTGTGAAGAATGTGCTGATGTCTTAATAAAATGTTGATTCACTAAGAGCTCAGTCGAATTTTGGGGTCAGACAGAATGTTATAAAGAAGGAGAACCAAGATGTAAGAATTTCTAGGCAGACACAGAAGCAACATGGGCACTTCATAGGTGAGGTAAATGAGTCTTAGGTCAGCGCATAGATTAATAGAAATGGATTAATTTAAATTGTAAAAACTGGCTGGAGAAAAGCATAAGCTACCTTCTGAGCATTTATGATTGATTATTAAGTGATTATTAACTCTTTGTGTCTTTATTTGGGGAGTTGCTGGTTGGACAGAGCTGATTAGTGGTCTAGACAGAAACGTCTTCCTATGGATAACCAAGCTATAATCGATATAACCATAGATTGTAGATATATTGTAAGATTGAAGTAAATAGATTTATCTCATTAGGAAAGATAAATATAATAGAGAGATATGGATGTACAGGGACTGTAATGGCAGTATCAAGTGGAGGGGGGAAGGAAGAGGCGGTTGTAGGCTGTATTATGGAGAAAGACAGCTAAAATCAAAGAACATATGAGGGCAGGCATGGAAAAATGATGTAATAGAAGCTTCACAAACTATGCAAATAGATGGAGGTGATCTAAATAAAATCATCAAATAATGGGGAGACAGACTCTCAGATGACCATCTCGTGTCACCAAACAAAGCTTCCAGTACCAGGTTTGGGTTACAACTAATTGAGTTGTTGGCCAAAGGGTTCCCATAGGAATCCACAAACAACCAGGATGTTGAACTTCACAAATTGACAGCAAGTCCCCATTTCTGAAGACAACACTTACAGAACTCACTGAAGATGGAGATGTTGACCTTGTGCTTACATAGGGCCTTCACCCCTATGTCCCAGCATTTTGGGCACAGGAAAGTGCTCTACAAGTTATCAGAACAGAAACAGAAACACCAAGCCCACAACAAAGCCTTTATCTACAATGGTATACTATCTCCCAGATATGCTAGGGCCATATTAGCACAAAGTTTGTAAGAGTTAAGAACAAATAACTTATTTGACTTAAAGGTTACTGCCCAAGATAGAACCTATACCCAAAACTATTTGCATGGCCAAGAACCTGAGACCAAGTAGCTTAGGGTAAAACTAAATAACACGAGTCTAAAAAAAGGGAAAAAACGTTAGGATAAAATGTCTCCTGATGATATTATGCTGTACTTGTTTATCAGTACCTTATTCCAGCCATCATCAGAGAAACTTCCTCCTGCAGCAGATGGAGACAAAATATAGAGACTCACAACCAGATATTACACAGACAATGAGAGACCTTGAACCACTCAACCCCAAATGGGATGTCTCCATCAAATCATTCTCCTCAGAGCTCAGGCAACCCTGTGGAAGAGGAATCAGAAAGAGTGCAAGAGCCAGAGTCGATAGAGGACAGCAAGAGAACAAGGCCCTCTAAATCCACATGAGTAAAACCCATATGAATTCACAGAAACTGACTCAACATACACATACCTGCACGAGTCTGCACCAGGTCCTCCGTGCTTATGTTAGGGCTTCCAGTTTGATGGTTTTATGGGATTCATCAATGTGAAAATCAGTGGCTTTATGGTTCTTGGGCATTTTATTGGAATCTTTTCCTTCTGTTGGTTTGTCTTATCCAACTTTGATGTGATAGTTTACTGAATTGTCATTTATACCTTCTGAGAGAGGGAAAACCTGTTTTCTCCAATGGAGTGATACTGAATACATTTACCACTACAAGGCAGGCTTCATCTCATGTTCATTAGTAGCTGACCAACATACAATTGACTGCCCAAAAAATGTGAATATCAAAACATGTATGTGAACATTTCATTCAGTATTGCTCATAACAGCAAAGAGACAGAAGTAAATCACATGACTCTCAATTCATGAATACCTTAAAAATTTCTTAACTGATGGAATAATGGTATATTCATATTAAGAATATATTCATAGTATTTGATACCAATAAAGCATAAAATTGTGACACCTTTTTAAATGTTATGACTATATAAACCATGGTTTTATCCTTATACTCACCATTAAGTGTATTCCCCACCTCACCAAGGAAATTTCTCTTTGCAACAGACAGGGACCATTAGAGAAAAACACATCCAATCAAAATGTACACTGGTGGAGCCCACTTCCAATGAACACAACTGTAAAACAACTCCTGCACCTAATGCTCATGTATCATTGCAGAAGAGGGAGCAGAAAAAGTGTAAGAAGCAGAGGATTAGGGAGTTTGCTGTGCAGTTGTGTCCCCTTCGAATGTCAGAAACTACACTCTGTTAAGCCTCACCAACATCACTACCCAAACATGAGCTGAAAATAAACAGCTTGCCTGAGGATTCAGAAAGCAAAGTCAGCCACAAGCTATAGACACCAGGAGGTGGTGGTACTCAACTTTAATCCCACCACTTGGGAGTCAGAGGTAGACAGATTTCTGTTAGTTCAAGGCCACACTGAGCTACATGAAATATATCAAGTCCTAAAGAGAAACAGCTCACACAAAGATGATCTCAGCACTTGGGATACACAAATTTAATTCCAGGACTTAAAAGAAGTATTTGAGACAGGAGCAGGATCTCAGAGCTAGCATTCATTCTCCAGTCACAGTGAGGATAGGAAGACACTGAAGTCTCTAGCCACACTGAGGAGAGCATAGCAGTTTGACTGACTGAATCTGAGGAGCAGTGAAGTGGGAAGCAATTTGAGGATCACCCCCTTTGGTCTGAGCTGAGGTAGAGGTAAGACCTAGGGGCTGGTTGCTTTGTTTTTTTCTGATTTTCAGCTTGAGCCTTGAAGCCTAGTATCAGTCTCTGGGTAATTTATTTTCATGCTACACACAACAGCACTAGACATGCTGAAGTAGACAAGGAAAGCCCACAAGGTCTCAACACTGCATAGAAAATTATGAACAACCAAGAAATCCTGAGAATGGGAGAAACCACCTTCTCTAGGGAAGAGCATAACAACTGGTTATCCAATACCAAATGGTAATCCCTGAAGACATATACAATCAGCACCATACAGACTAAGCAGGTTATATTTAGGAATGTATGTAAGTATGTATGTATGTTTGTATTTGTTTATAACAACAATTAATAAAAAAAAAAGAGACCGGGGAGAAGTATATGGAAGGGATTGAAGGAAGGAAAAGGAAGGGGGAAAATGAAAACAAGAAAAATAAAATAAATAATTTAAATAATCTAAGTGACATTAGTCTGTCCAATAGAACACCACATTTTCAATTCCATTTGTGCAAAATGCTTAGAATACATAAATTCATAGATACAAGTTCTTCTTGCTTGCTGAAGGCTAGAAAATTTGGTATAGAATAGGCAATGGATAGAAATGACTTCTAATGAGTGTGCAGTTTCCTTTAAGAAATAAAATTGCTCTAAAGTCACATACAGTGAGTTTTGTAGCTGTCTGAGTTCATTATGTAGTAAAATGATTTAAATTTATAACGCATTAATTGCATCTCAAATATAAGGGGTGTGTGTGTGTCTTACCTCTTCTACACAAATTTTCTCTTCTTTCAGCTATGTTTCAATTTCTATGCAAGATGTGCAATTATCATTTTCTTAGGAGACTCTGTTATTATTTTACCCAAACTCAGAAAGCACCAGACTTCTCACCAAAATATTTAAAGCATAGAAGGTGTGATGCTGTTGATTTCCAAGCCCAACACTGTGAATAAACTTCTCCCTAATGAGTAAAACATCTCCCTTTGTCACTCAGACCTCCACACAAACAGTAAACCAGAGGAGGACACAATTCTAAACTAGGAGCAGGTTTTTTAGAAATGAGGACAAGTGAATAAAACACAGAAGAAAAATTACAACTATTTACACAGATTCCATCAAAGTTCCATTGACACGTAAGGGGAATTATGTTGTTGTTGCTTTGTTTTTTCGAGACAGGCTTTGTTTGTGTAGCGCTGGCTGTCCTGGAACTCACTTTGTAGACCAGGCTGCCCTTGAGCTCACAAAGGTCCACCTGCTTCTGCTTATTGTGCACCACTGCTAGCCAGCAACAAGAAGAGTTTGCCCCCTCCATTGTGGGAAGCTGATAAATGAAAGCACAGAAAATAAGACCTGGAAGTGCTTAGAGACAACACATTCCAGATGATTAATTTTTAAATGTGAGGATATCAAAAGCCAGGAAGGGGAAATATTCAGTTCAAGGTCATCAAGAGATTCAAGGCCACATATTCACACTTCTCTTCCTGAAACATATTGTACAATTAGAGATAGGAGAAATTCAAAGTTATGTTGATGAAAAAGAATAGTTCTGCCATGAGTTCACTACACACAGATTTAGCATCCACGTGAGTGCTGGTGATTAGACCCAGGTCCTCTTGAAAAATAGCCAATGCCATCTCTCCAACCCCATACAGAATTTCTCAATGAATACTCATGCAAAGGAATAAGGCAGGAAAAGATTCCTTGCCTTAGTATACTTGACCTAGAACACAGCTGCAACCTAGGAAGCTCTGAATCTGTCTTAAGTTACACAAGAAACCTAAAGAGGCAAGTCTGATCCTCATTCCAAATGTAATCTTTAAAATGGTTGTCCTTGCATGCATTAAAATGCTTTGGGGCTAGGAAGATGGTTCAATAGGTAAAGACGGTTTGTTGCACAAGGCTAATGAGTTCAGTTTGGCATTGAAACCCACCACTAAAGGAGAGAACTGATTCACCAAAGGTATTTTTGACCTCTATGTGTGCTCTGTGGCATATGTATATCTGCACACACAGACACAGACAAACACACACACACACACAGATAGAGAGAGAATATGAAACAGTAATAAATTTTATTAAATTAATAAAACTTTTTTACTTGAAACTTTAGGATATTACTTCTATCCCAGCTTTTCTTTGCAGACCTTCATAAACCTAGTGTGCTTCTTCTTTCATAGAAAACACTTTTAATATTGAGACAAAATTTACATTTTTTATACTTGTCTTTTCAATGAATAGGTCATTTACAGGTCTGTCTGTCAATATATCCTCAAGTACAGAGGCTTTTGGGAGCATCCATGCTCTCAGACACTTCATTTCACTTCATTTGCTCTTACCCTTCAACATTGGGACCTACAGTGCTTCACAGAGATCATTATCTCAAATCTTCTGCCTTCTAGATTAAACTCAGGTAAATTCAAAATCAGTCATGATGCCGATACATTATGTAGTGTTGACGTTCCAAAACATATGTGGGATAGTAACAACTACAATTCAAAGTTCTATAGACTTATAATTCAAAGTCACATTACTTACCAACTGCTTATGTCATTTTGTGCTTGAAGAAGCAATGATTAACTGAAAATATCCAGGAAGAGCATCCTGGGGTCATTCTCTAATTCCCACTTTTGTATCAGCTCACTAAGACAGAGTGTCACAAGTTTGTCACATTGATTAATTGATGTTTGAGAAACATTGACCCTATAAGTTAGAGTAAGTTACCTTGAGGAGAACATGGCAGTGACTCACAGGATACAAGTGGATTAGACATGGGAATCACCATGCCAGAAATGATAGATATTGGGGAAATAGGGAACCAAAAGAGGTCATATAGGTCTAGTGAGTCACAGAGCTCATGAGGGCAGGAACTTATGATATTCTCCACAGTATCCCGAGGACTGTTTTTTATTCAAAGGAAATAAGTCACACCCACCTTAAATTGGGTCTAAAAATTGAATGATTGCCTTCCTCTCCCATGTGATAAATGCATTCATTTTCTACATATTACTCAATTGTCCAAGGATGCATATATTATAGAGTGTAGAGTGATACACAAAACTAGATCTATCCAACCCCAAAGGTGTTATTTATTTTCCTGAATGCACAAATGATCCAATGTTAGCCATTATCACTTTGGTTTTAAAATCAACCAAGATCCTTTCTCCTGTCAGAGTGAAGAGACAACAAAGGTCCCACAGTTAAGGATGGAGATAACCCAATCACAGAATGCAGTCTACTTTATCACCTTCTGTACTGCACAGAGCAGATTACCTATCCACCTTCAGTTGTTGCAATCCCTTGCAACTACTTTAATTTCAAATATTGATTAAGAAAAGATGAATTTTGGAAAAGATTGTACTTGTCTGCAAGTGAATATGAAAAGAAATTAAATATCCTAGACAATTTAATTTCTAATTGATGTGGCATATATAAGTCACTTATTTTATATACATACAATTTGTTTCTAACTGTGTTAGAGTTTGTGTGTGTGTGCGCGTGCGCGTGCGCGTGCTCGCGCTCGCGCACGCACATATGAAAAGAAACAAAGGAGAAAGAAAGGATTAAAAGACTTTGAAAACAGCCAAAATATCTCTCCTGGAGGTTCTTCAAAGATTCCAAACTCGGAGTCCATGATCACTTTGTAATATGACTATAATTGATACATGTAGAGTACTTCAGGGATTTTGAGTTTTCAATGTATTTTCACATTATATGATCTTAAGGGAAATAGTGTAACAGAAGTTGAGAATTATGATCCTTGCTTTTAAATGTGAATCAGTCTTAGAAAAATCAACTCTCTGCCTCTTCTCTCCCTCTCCCTCACTCTCCCTCCCCCCTCCCTCCTCTGTGGTTGCATGTGTGTGTGTCTCTTTGTATGCCTGTCTCTTGCTCTCTCCTCCCTCTCATACATACTTATACATACATGTTTATGTGTGCATTTACACACACACACACACACACACACACACACCATAAATACAGAAGGGGGAGGGTGATGTAAGCAGACTCTGACTCCAGAATTGTTGTTTCACTACTATATTAGGAAAAGTTTTCTGTGGTAAAGGATCAGTCATTCCTTCAGCCCTGAATAAATATATATATGAAGGTTAGTTATTTCAAGGTTACAGCAGAGAGACCCAGTTGCTGTTCCATATTGCTGTACTCAGTAAGGAATTAATTGAAGATGGAGGATAGAGGTTTTATGTCCCGTTAGGTCCCAAGGCTGCTTCAGCCCCAAGTAAGCACACAAAGATATTAATTATTAAACTGTTGGCCAATGACTAGGGCTTCTTACTAGCTAGGTCTCTCTTAATTATGAAAGCCATTTCTATTAATCTATGTATTGCCACGAGGCTGTGTCTTCCCTGGTAATGCCCAGCATGTTACTCCTTCAGCAGCATGGTGTCTCTATTCTTGCAGATTCTCTCTGCCTTCTTCCTTCCTCTCATAGACCTGCCTATCTTCCTGCCTGGCCATTCTGGCTATTGGCTGGTGTTTTATTCATCAACCAATAAGAGAAACATATATACAGAAGGACATCAACCATCATCTCCTCTTTTTTCTGTATAAATAAAAAGTTTAAATTTAACATACTTAAATTGTATATAACAAAACAGTTATGAAGAAAGAACTATAGTTAACTTAACACTAATTAATACATGTTTTGATGGAAAGGAAAGAAAACTAAAAGCTAAATAAGACAACCAGAGCAGAAGGCTGGGGAAAGGTGCCACTTGGCCTTTTTTGAAATAGAACCTTATGTATTAGTGGGCTACCAGTCATTTAATACCAGTAGAAGAAGGAGTGTATAAGAAATGCTTTTGAAGTGCTACTTGTGTAGGATAGTAAAATACCACACACCATGTAAGGATTCTTAAGATCTTTTCATCCTGGTCTGTGCTATACACTCTAAGTGGACCATCATTTGTGATTCTGACCATTTTTCTATAGCAAAACAACAGAAAGATCTGTTCCCCATCCTGCACTTCATTTCTCAAATACAGAAGAGCACAGTAAAGATAAGAAACATCCCTGGAAATCAAGACAATGTCTAGACAGAGCTTTTCAGAGAAAAATAAATTGCTCATAAAAGAAGTGCTTGTTGTAAGAACAGTAGGCATGGGATTCTGGAACACACAGAGTTTGCATTACCACTGTGGCTTCATGCATCATCTGTCACGTTCCAAGGGAAGACATGCATTGAGGAGGTGACAGATTATAGGCCTGGTGAAAGCCCTCCAGCAGACCAGCATCATTACCTCCAGCCTGTCTCAGCTATCAGTCAGCAATTGGAAGCAGGCCCTTCAGAGCCTTTGTGACAGCTCATTCAGGGCCACTTCCCTTGCCCATTCCAAAGCCTCCGAAGTCTTCATATTCTCAACAGGGGAGTAGCCCTATTGAAATATCACAAATATGAAGATATTAAGGAATATTCAGGAAGGAAAAGGAAAATACCCCATTTACATATGCATTAACTATATACTTATCAAAAAGCTACTGAAATACAAAGCACTTACCAAAGTTTCATATAGATGTTTTCCATGAGCTTTCTGTATGTTACCATATATTCCTTTAATACTGCACCATCCTTCTCAGTCAGTATGCCTCAAGGTACTTTATTCTAGGAAGAGAGATGGTGAGCATCTTTTGCTTGCCTGTTGTGGTTGATCAATGAATCATGCCTACCTGGAGTACCAGTTGGAAGAGGATCAGGATGTGTTCTGCTCATTGCAAGCTAGGGGCTTGCTTGATTAGTACCATGTGCATTTTTCTCAGGAGAGAGGCTTCAGAGCTAGTAGTGTAAAATGAATTAAAAATTAAAGTAAAAAAGTGCATAAAAAGGGAAGAGCTAGTGCTTTGATTTAGAAAAGCAAAACTGCTAGAGGAAAACAGTGACATTGCAGATATCCAGGCAGTTAAACTCTCAGAAACATAGATATCTATTTAAAGGTATGACCACAGCGAGGTATGATTAAACGGGGTCATGAATATAAGTGAAGTGACAAAACCTGGCAGAAGGCAAGAGTTTCAATGAAAGGCAGCTATTCTTACTTTTCACCGTAGTTTAAGGTAAAATAATGGTTCCTTTTTCTGTGCTTTCACAAAAACAGCAGCAACAACAAAACCGAGTCTGATTCTCCAGTAAGTTGATTGCACTGCAACACAGTTTTATCCTTGTGCCTTTTGTCTTTGTGTATTGGGATCTTTGTGAAAACTGGAACTGTGACATTATTGTGTTTGATCCTCTAGGTGGACAGCAGGACCTAAGCAAATAGTAGGCATCAATAGAGGAGAGGAGACAAGAAAAAGGAGAGTAGGGGTGGCTTGGTGGAAAGAAGGATAAAAGATACAGTGAAAATATCGGTATAAGTATGTGGTCTCCACTTTCTAGAGCATTGAATTGAAAACACAGCTCAGATAGCCAAAGCATTCTTTCCTAAGTTCATTTTCCTTTCGCCTATTGTATATTTGTTGCAAAATAGAAGGTCAACCCACAGAGGAAAGCTGAAGCAGAGGCACATGCTTGAAGTACCCTGTACCTATATGCCATTATTGTCACATTGAACTATAAGTTACTCCTTACTTGTGACCCAGTGACCCTTACTTTCTGTACCAAGCCCAACTTCCAATCTATCATAATCTTTTCTAAGGAAAATCTGCTTGCCCCACCTTGAAATCTGTTATTTTTCATTTGCAATTCACTGTCATCACAATCACAGCGAAAAACTAATGGCCTAGGCCACCTGAATTGCCTTTGATATTTGAAGTCCAGCACGTTCTGCCATAAGGCATTGAGTTTCAAGCCTCAAAGTTTTGTATCTTTCGTATGTTTAATACTGAAAACAATATTTTTTCTCCTTATAATTTTCATTTGTGTGTCTACTATGAGCTTTTCATTATTTCCAGCCATCCTTGCTCTCATCTGCACAATAATCCATTTCATCATTAGGTCACTGGCTCCTCTTTTGCCTTCTCCTTTTTTATCACACTCGTGGGTTGCTTAAATGTCCACCCAGATGGCCGATCTAATTCCCTGATGTCTCTGTTCTTTGAGATCCTCATCTTTTGCAGTTATTTTTCTAGTTCCTACGCCAATTTCCAGCGATCTTCTTCACAATTTAGGCACTGTTCTTCCCTCTCTATTTTGTGATAATTACATTCAGATGCCCATATCAGCACGCTCTCTTTTCCATTTGCTAATTCTCTACCTCTAAATCATCCCGCTCATTTGACTGATAGCTTCTGCCTTTGTTTACATAGACAAAAAATAATCCATGAAGAAGGAGGAGGAGAATGAGGAAGAGAAAGAAGAAAAAGAGGAGGAAGGAGATGTAGAAGAAGAGGAGAGGAAGAAGAAAAAGGAGGAAGAAGGGGAGGAGGTAGAAGAGGAAGAAATAAATCTAGCTGTATTCTGGAACCCATGGATTGCATTTCTCAATCATTACTGGACTTTTTACATAAAGTATGAAACATGCCTAAATAATATTCTCTTCCATCCAATCAAAAACCCCAATGAACTTGTTTTTTTAAATCTCCAATTCTCGTGTTACTACTTTATTCTCCTCCTGTTTTTTATTTACAGTTTATTAGAAGAATTATATGAAACTTGTTTGAATTTCTAGCATTTCCTACTCTCTGAATAATAAATTACACTTTGTTTTTATCTTTTTATTTAAATTAGAAACAAGCTTGCTTCACTTGTCAATCCCAGATCTCTCTCCCTCCCCTCTCCTGGCCTGCCTCCCCAATCCCCCTAGCCCCCCACCCAATTCCAATTCCGCTCCCCAGGGAAGGTGAGGCCATCCATGGAGGATCTCCAGAGTCTTCTCATTGCATTCAGGGCAGGGCCTAGGCCCTCTGCCATGTGTCCAGGCTGAGAGAGCATCCCTCAATGTGGTATGGGCACCCAAAGTCCATTTGTATGTCAAGGATAAATACTGATCAGTGTAATTTGTTTTTTGTCCTGACATCTCTATTTATGCTACTATCACAAAGATCACTTGTGACCAATTTGTTGGTCTAGTCTAATGCCAGAAGTCATACACATGGCTATTTTCCAATAGTGATGTACATGTCCACAGATACTTCACACAGAAAGGTTCCTTATCTCTTCTCTGTAATTGAACTATATTTTATTGTATTTTTGTCTACTGTACTTAACATTCAAGTGCACCCAGAGCCCTCATCTCCTTGCAACTAGAGGTGTAAGAATAATGCTCACATGGCAGCCACATAGAGTATAAGTCCTTCCTTATTTTGGCTTTAAAAATATCTATAGATATTAAACTATGTGATTATTAAAAAATATCTGTGTGTATTGAAATGTAAATTAATTATAATTGGAAGAAGTTCTTGCAGAGTTTGTAGATAAGAGCATGCTAGAATGTATGTATCAGATACAAAGCTAAGGTGAGGCAATTTGATATGCAAGGAAGAAGAGTTTCCATTTGCTTATACAACACAAAGTCAACAAATGGAGAAAGTAGGAAGCTATCAAGGAAGAAAACAGACATCAAATATTTATGAGTACATAGCATCATAAAAGTTTTAAACTGTATTTTATTAAAATGCTACCACATGAAAGCCACAGTTTTAATTACATAGAAGGCATATTTGTTATTCATAGTTTTAATACTACTAAACAATTAAATATGATATAAATATACATAACCATAGGGCTGATTGAGTCATAAATGAAATGGCCTGTGACAGTGAAGATGGTAGGTATGCCGTCATAATGTTGTATGATAAAATCTGAGGACTTTAGAGGCAGGAAGTCTTCATGTTTAAGCTTGGTCTGGGGTGTATAATGGATTTCAAAGTCAAATAGGATTACATAATGAGACCCAAGGAAGTAAGGGATGGAAGGAAGGAAGGCAGGAAGGAAGGGAGGAAGGAAGGAGGGAAGGGCAATGTAGGTACCTCATGCTAGTAATCCCAACAAGGAATCAGGGATATTGTAAGTATTGGGGCATCCTGAGCTATGTATTGATATCCTGTCTCTAAACAAATAGAAAAAATAAATACTACCATATTATGGAAAAATATCAATCTATGTTACTAAGTCATAATGGAAAGTTCAGAGTGGCTTAAATAATACATTTCAATTAAATCAAGTATAAGCCTACACCTGCTACTTATTCTCTGAGAAAATGGCACAGATGGCAGGTTCTGGATTGCTATATTGGAGACATGGTTTTCGGGTTGCAGGAGTTGAAGGGAGACTCACTTGTTGCTATGTATTTGACACTTTTGTATTGGAGAATGTGTCCACATGTTAGTAAATCATAGCAAAAAAAAGTAGAGGAATAAAATACACAACAATCCAGAGTTTCTTTCTGAACTACAGACACAGAGTGAGACTACCAGTTCATGCCACATGGGAGAGTTCAGTAACTTGATTGAGACCAAAGTCAAAGTCAGCATCTCCTTTCCCCCTATCGGGTTATGTCTTAATTAGTGCCTGTTTAGAGACCTCTCTTGTTTTCCATGTGCTCCCTGGTAGCCCAGATCCTGTAGTTCTTGTCTAGTACTTTTACAGACTTCCCACTTGGCATAGGCATGCCTGCTTCTTAACCATTGCGTCTTTCCTACCTGAAAAAGATGAGTTTCAAGGAGTATTTGTAATTTAATAAAGACAGTCTTTCCCAACAATTACCTCCTAGGGTGCCTACCTTATTATTAATGGAACTAAAATACCACTTAGAGGTACACTTCAGCAGCTCTGCTTCCTGTCGTGGAAAGTAACACAGTATTTCCTCTCATTGATTCTCAAATTGCTTCTTTTGATATCATGATCTGCTTCTTAGTTCTAGTCTTCTGAGATTTTTATGAACAAGCTATAATTACTGTTTCTATAATGTCAATTATTTTTTATGAATTTAAAAGTGAAAAATTAATACTGAAAAATGATATAATTTAGGACATAGGGAATCCATGTATATTTAATATGGCTAAGAAAGAATTGCCTCCATATTTTAAATAATAAAATAATTAGTTAAATTATTGTATGCATACATACATACACACACATACATGTACCTGTGAAAGTAGGTCATCTGATGACAAATAATTTGACCTTTGGGGAGGAAACTACAGCAAGGCAGCTGACGTTACACATGAGCATAAAGCTGGTCTTGCAGAGGACCCTGTCACACCTAAAATGAGGCTAAAACACAAGCACACACACAGACACACACACAAACACACAGGCACACACATGAAAAATGGCTTAGGTCGTAAGAAGTAACACACTTTAACATCTTTCAGCAATATTTTTGTTAAAAGATTGACCTGAAAATAATTAGGGAGTTTCATTCTTTAAAGCTAGTTTATATTTTCTTCATAAGATATAACCATTTAGCGGATACATACATTTAAAAATCATCCTTGAGTTGGAAACTCACATTCTTCATGAAGTGAGATACCGCATCAGAAAGCTGGTAAATCCAGAACTGAGTTTACATAAAAGAAAATGCCACTGCCTTAAAGAAAACAAATGCCAGGAGATGAAATCAGCAGAGGAGCACGATGCGCACTATAAAAAGGGGGAAGGGGCCATAAAGGGGCTGTTAAGCAGGATCTCTTGGGAGCATCTAATTATCTGAGCATTTAAAATTATTTTACAAAGGAGAAAAATTGAAAGATAAATATACAACACTAAAGAAAGATATATATATTTAAGATCCCAAAATTCTACATAAGAAAGATACAGATATTTTGAAAGCAAAACTGAAACTTTCTAGGAACCAAAGGGGAGTAAGAAGGATGAAACAGCAAGTAGGGGAGGTAGAGGGGAGCTGGGGTGCATTTTTAGTATGCATTATATACTTGCCATGAAAATGGCCTTGTGAAGGACAGTTGTATGTGCAATAATTATACACAGTTAAGACAATTTTGAAAGAAATGTTTTAATGTTTAAAAATGAAAAAAAGAAGTAAGCAGATCCTCTTTGAGTTCAAGGCAAGTCTAGTTACATAGTGAATTCCAGGTCAGGTATGGTTATATAGTGATGCCCTATCTTGAAACAAAATTTTAAAAAATAAATAAAATTTCAGTGCACAGTTTGAATAGTAACTATGCTTAGCTTAGTGAAGAAATTAGGGACTGTTAGATTGATCCGAGAAGGTGATCCAACACTTAAAGCATTCTTCTGCAAACTTACTGAAAATCAAGTTTATTTCTGGTTCTAGCTTCCTCAGTTTATAAAACTGCAATATTCCTTTGTCTCTATTTTTATAACATTTAAATCAGAAATTATTAACTTATTTTTTAATCCCTCTAGGCCATTATAACTCAAAGTGATGACGGCTATGAGAATAATATTCAAAGTACAAATATATATATATATTTATCATTAAAATAATTTTAATGTAAATTAGAAACAGTGTTAATCACCATTATCTTCATTCTCCCCTCCTCCCCTGCCCACCACTGACCCCTTATTTCATTCCCATTCTGCTCCCCAGAAAGGGAGAGGCCTTCCATGGAGGATCTTCAAAGTCTGTCACGTCATTTGGAGCAGGGCCTAGGACCTCCCCCATGTGTCTAGGCTAAAAGAGTATCCCTCTATGTGGAATGGGCTCCCAAAGTCCATTTGTACACTAGCGATAAATACAGATCCACTGCCAGAGACCCAATAGAATGCCGAGGCTCCTTAACTGACACCCAAGATCAGAGGATCACATTGGTCCTATACTGGTTTTCCAGCTATCTGTCTGGGTTCCATGAACTCCCCCTTGTTCAAGTCAGCTGTTACTGTGGGTTTCTATAGCCTGGTTAAGACTGCTTTGCTCATACTCCTCCCTCCCTGCATCTGGATTCCAGGAATTCGGCTCAATGTTTAGTGTGGGTATCTGCTTCTGCTTCTGCTTCCATCAGCTACTGGCTGAAGGCTCTAGGATGACATATAAGGTAGTCATCAATCTCATTATAGGGGAAGGGCATTTAAGGTAGCCTCTTCCCTATTGCTTAGATTCTTAGTTGGAGTTATCCTTGTAGATCTCTGGACATATCTCTTGTGCCATATTTCTCTTTAGACCTACAATGGTTCCCTCTATAATGGTACCTCTTTTCATGCTGTCCTACATTTTCCCCCAGACTTATCTTCCTGTTTCCTCACTTCCTCCTCTCCCCTCCACTACCTCCCTTCTCTTTCTCTTAATTCCCTCTCTGCTCCAACCAAGCTCCCAATTAGCTCTGGAGATCTTGTCCCTTTCTCCTTTTCTGGGGAACCCTGTATGTCTCTCTTAGATTCCTCCTTGCTTCCTAGATTCTCTGGTGGTGTGGTGTGTAGGCTGGTAATCATTTGCTCTATGTCTAGTATCCATATATAAATGCATATATACCATGATTGTACTTTTGTGTAGGGTTCTCTCATTCAGGATGGTTTCTTCTAGTTCCATCCATTTGTCTGCAAATTTCAAGTTTCCATTACTTTTTCTGTTGAGTAGTACTCCATTGTGTAAATGTACCACATTGTCTTTATCCATTCTTCAGTTGAAGGGCAACTATGTTGCTTCCAGGTTCTGGCTATTACAAGGCTGATATGATCATAGTTGAAGAGATGTCCTTGTTGTATAAGTGTGCATCCTTTGAGTATATGCCTAAGAGATGAATTGTTGGTTCTTGTGGTAGACTGATCTCCATTTTCAGGAGAAACCACCTTACTGATTTCCAAAGTGGCTGTACCAGTTTGCACTCCCATCACTAATAGAGGAGTGTTCCCCTTTCTCCACATCTTCTCCAGAATAAACTGTCATTGGTGATTTGATTTTAGCCATTCTGACAAGAGTAAGATGGTATCTCAGAGTTGTTTTGATTTGTATTTCCCTGATGGTTAAGGATGTTGAGCACTTTCTTATGTGTCTGTCAGTTATTTTAGATTACTCTATTGAGAATTCTCTATTTAGTTCTATAAACCACTCTTTAATTGGGTTGGTGTTTTGGTGACTAGCTTCTTGTGTTCTTTGTGTATTTTGGAAATCAGCCTGTTGTCAGAATTTTTCCAATTAAAATAAAAAAAAGGAGAAAATAAAGTTTTCACTTGTTTGGTTAGTGTTACCCCCAAGATATTGTATGTTGTTTGTGGCTGTTGTAAAAGGTGATGTTTCTCTGATTTCTTTCTCAGCCCATTTGTAGTCTGTAGATAGTAGGGCTAGTGATTTTTTTTAATTTTATTTTCCAGTTTAAATTTAGATAAGAAACAAGGTTGCTTCACAAGTCAGTTCCAGGTCCCTCTCCCATTCCCTCCCTTCCTCCCGTGCCCTCCCCCCCCCCGTTATCCCCTTATTTCTCCAGGGAGGGTGAGGCCCTCCATGGGGGTGTGCATAGTGTGTCATTTCATATAGGGCAGGGCCTAGACCCTTCCCCAAGAGTTCAGGGTGAGAGTGCACCTTACATTGTTCTATGGGAGTCCAAAGTCCGTGTGTATACTTGGGATGGGTACTGATCTGCTGCCCAAGGCTCAGTAGATTTCCTAGGCCTCTTCACTGACACCCAGATTCAGGGGGTCTTGATCAGTCCCATGCTGGCTTCCCAGGCTAATGCCTGGGATTCAAGAGTTAACCTTTGTCTGGTCAGCTGTTTCTGGGGGTTAAACCAGCCCAGTCTTAATCCCTTTGATCATCAGTCCTCCCTCTCTGTTACTGGCTTTCTTGAGTTCAGCTCAGTACTTAACCAAGGGAGTCTGCCTCTTCTTCGATCAGCCACTAAATAAAGTTTCTGTTTCCCAGACTCTCTGGCCATAGGATTGTAGGCTGGCACTCCCCAGATCTATGTCTAAAATCCATATATGAGAGAGTACATGCCATGTTTCTCTTTTTGTGACTGGGTTACCTCACTCAGGATGGTTTCTTCTAGTGTCATCCATTTGCCTGCAAATCTCATGATTCTATTATTTTTTTCTGCTGAATAGTACTCCATTGTGTAGATGTACCACATTTTCTCTATCCACTCTTTGGGTGAGGGACATCTAGGTTGCTTCCACGTTCTGGCTATTACAAATAAAGCTGCTATGAACATAGTGGAACAGACATCTTTGTTGTATGAATGGGCATCTTTTGGATATATACCTAAGAGTGGAGTTGCTGGGTCTTGTGGTAGGTTTATTCCCATTTTTCTGAGGAATCTCCACACTGATTTCCAAAGTGGCTGAACCAGTTGGCACTCCCACCAGCAATGGAGGAGTGTCCCCCTTTCACCACATCCTCTCCAGCATAAATTGTCATTGGTGTTTTTGATTTTAGCCATTCTGACAGGGGTGAGATGGTATCTGAGAGTTGTTTTGATTTGCATTTCCCGGATGGCTAAGGATGTTGAGCACTTTCTCAAGTGCCTCTCAGCCATTTTAGACTCCTCTATTGAAAACTCTCTATTTAGTTCTGCAGCCCACTTTTTAATAGGGTCCTTTGGTGTTTTGGAGACTTGCTTCTTGAGTTCTTTGTAAATTTTGGAGATCAACCCTCTGTCAGATGTGGGATTAGTGAATATTTTTTCCCATTCTGTGGGCTGCCTTTTTGTCTTGCTGACTGTGTCCTTTGCCTTACAGAAGCTTCTCAGTTTCAGTAGGTCCCATTTATTAATTGTTGATCTTACTGCCTGTGCTACTGGTGTTATGTTCAGGAAGCTGTCTCCTGTACCAATTCGTTCAAGGGTACCACCCACTTTCTCTTCTAAGAGGTTCAGTGTGGCTGGATTTATGTTGAGGTCTTTGATCCATTTGGACTTAAGTTTTGTGCATGGCGATAGACATGGATCGATCTGCATTCTTCTACATGCCAGTCTCCAATTATGCCAGCACCATTTGTTGAAGATGCTTTCTTTATTCCGTTGTATATTTTTAGCTTCTTTGTCAAAGATCAGATGTTCGTATGTGTGTGGGTTAATACCCGGATTTTCAATTCGATTCCATTGGTCTACCTGTCTATTTTTGTGCCAATACCAAGCTGTTTTCAGGAAAAACAAAAGACCCAGGATAGCCAAAACAACCCTGTTCAACAAGGCAACGTCCGGAGGCATCACCATCCCTGACCTCAAGCTCTATTATAGGGCTAGTGATTTTTATTTTGAGTTAATCTTGTACCCTGCAACTTTGCTGATGGTGATTATCAGATGTAGGAGTTCCCTGCTAGAGTTTTTTGGGTCACTTATGTAAACTACCATATCATCTGCAAATAGTGAAAGTTTGATCTCTTCCTTTACAATTTGTAACCCTTGATCTCCTTTTCTTGTCTTATTGCTAGAACTTCAAGTACAATATTGAAGAAATATGTAAAGAGTCAATAGCCCTGTCTTATTCCTAATTTTAGAGGAATTGCATTGAGTTTCTCTCCATTTGGTTTGATGTTAACTGTTGGTTTACTGTATATTGATTTTATTATGTTCAGGTATGTTTCTGTTATCCCTGATCTCCAGGACATTTACCATGAAAGGGTGTTGGATTTTGTCAAAAGATTTTTAGCATCAAGTGTGATGACCATGTGGTTTTTCTTTTCAGTTTGTTTATGTGGTGGGTTACATTGCTAGATTTTTGTATGTTGTACTATCCCTGCATCCAAGGGATGAAGCCCACTTGATCATGGTAGACTATTTATCTAATGTGTTCTTGGAGTCGAATTGCCAGTATTTTTTTCTTTTGTTTTTTTAATTTTTATTTTTAAATTTAAATTAGAAACAAGGTTGCTTCACATATCAATCCCAGGTCCCTCTCCCTTTCCCTGCCTTTCTCCCACACCCTCCCACCAACCTGCCCAATAACCCCTCATTTCCCCAGAGAGGGTGAGGCCTTCCATGGGGGTATCCATAGTCTGTCATTTCATTCAGGGAAGGGCCTAGACCGTCCCCCAAGAGTCGAAGGTGAGAGTGCATCTCTCATTGTGGGATGGTCACCCAACGTCCATTTGTATGCCAGGGATAAATCCCATAGATTGTCTAGGCCTCCTCACTGACACTCACGTAACAGGGTCTTGATCAGTCCCATGCTGGATTCCAGCCATCAGTCTGGGATTCAGGAATGGTCAGGTCAGTTGTTTCTGCAGGCTAAACCAGCAGAGTCTTAATCCCTTTGCTCATCAGTCCTCCCTCTCTGCCACTGGGTTCTTTGAGTTAAGCTCAGTGTTTAGCTGTGGGAGTCTGCTGCTGCTTCCATCAGCTATTGGATAAAGGTTTTGTTCTCCAAACTCTCTGGCCGTGACATTGTAGGTGGGCACTCCACAGATCTTTGTCTAAAATACATACATGAGAGAATACATACCATGTTGGTCTTTTTGTGAGTGGGTTACCTCACTCAGTATGGTTTCTCCTAGTGCCATCCATTTGCCTGCAAATTTCAGGATTCCATTGTTTTTTTCTGCTGAATAGTACTCCATTGTGCAAATATACTACATTTTCTCTATGCACTCTTTGGTTGAGGGGCATCTGGGTTGCCACCAAGTTCTGGCTATTACAAATAATGTTACTATGAACATAGTGGAACAGATGCCCTTGATGTATGAATGCATTTTTGGATATATGCCTAAAAGTAAAATTGCTGGGTCTTGTGGTAGATTGATTCACATTTTTCTGAGGAATCTCCATACTGATTTCCAAAGTGGCTGTATGAGTTGGCACACCCATCAGCAGTGGATAAGTGTTCCCCTTTCTCCACAACCTCTCCAGCATAAAGTGTCCTGTTTTTTTTTTATTTTAGCCATTCTGACAACAGTAAGATGGTATCTCAGAATTGTTTTGATTTGCATTTCCCTGAAGGCTAGGGATGTTGACTACTTTCTCAAGTGCCTCTCAGCCATTTTAGACTCCTCTATTGAGAATTCTATATGTAGTTCTGTAGCCCACTTTTTAATTGGATCCTTTGGTGTTTTGGAGACTTGCTTCTTGAATTCTTTGTGAATTTTGGAGATTGGCCCTTTGTCAGATATGGGGCTAGAGAATATCTTTTCCCTTTCTGTGGGATGCCTTTTTCTCTTGTTGACTGTGTCCTTTGCCTTACAGAAGCTTCTCAGTTTCAGTAGGTCCCATGTATTATATTCACATTCTTATACATGCCAGCATCCTGTTATGCCAGCACCATTTGTTGAAGATTCTTTCTTTTTTCCATTGTATATTTTTAGCTTCTTTGTCGAAAATAAGTTGTTCACACATGTATGGGTTAATATCAGAGTGTTCAATTTGATTCCATTGGTCTACCTGTCAATTGTTTTGCCAACACCAAGCAGTTTTCAGGACTACAGCTCTATAATAGTGCTTGCAGTCAGTGATGGTGATGCCTCCATATGTTGCTTTGTTGAATAAGGTTATTTTGACTATCCTGGGTCTTTTGTTTTTCCATACAAAATTGATTATTTTTCTTTCAATGTCTGTGATGTATTCTGCTGGTATTTTAATGGGGATTGCATTGAATCTTTAGATTGCTTTTGGCAGGATTGCCATTTTTACTACGTTGATCCAACCTATCCAAGAGCATGAGAGATCTTTCCATTTTCTGATGTCTTCTTTTATTACGTTCTTTAAAGACTCAAAGTTCTTGTGATACAGGTCTTTCACTTGTTTGGTTAGTGTTACCCCAAGGTATTTTATGTTGTTTGTGGCAATTGTAAAGTGTGATGTTTCTCCAATTTCTTTCTCAGTCCCTTTATCATCTGTATATAGTAGGGCTACTGATTTTTTTGAGTTGATATTGTATCTTGCCACTTTGCTGAAAGTATTTATCAGAGGTAGGAGTTCACTGGTAGAGCTTTTTGGATCACTTATGTAAACTATCATATCATCTGCAAATAGTGAAAATTTGACTTCTTCCTTTCCAATTTATGTCCCCTTGATCTCCATTTGTCAAGTACAATATTGAAGAGGTTTAGAGAGAGTGAAAATCCTTGTCTCATTCATGATTTTAAAGGAATCATGGGTGAGTTTGCTTTTTTGTGCTCTAGAGTTTTCAGCTGTGTTGCTAATTCTCTAGTGTAACTATTCTCCAGTTTTTTCATGTGGGCACTTAGTGCTATGAACTTCCCTCGTAGCAATGCTTTCAAAGTGTCCCATATGTTTAGGTATATTGTGTCTTTATTCTCACTGAATTCTAGGAAGTCTTTAATTTCTTTTTTTTTATTCCTTCTTTGATGCAGGAATAGTGCAATTGTGCATTATTCAATTTTCGTTAGTTTGTAGACTATTGGTAAAGTGGGATTATCTAATGGCTATGTTTTTCTGGTTGTAATTAACTTCCTTGGGTTGGAGTTTTCCTTCCAGAACTTTCTGTAGGGCTGGGTTAGATATATTGCTTTAATCTAGGTTTGTCATGGAATATCTTGTTTTCTCCATCTATAGTGATTGAAAGGTTTACTGGTTATAGTAGTCTGGGCTGGCATCCATGGTCTCTTAGTGTTATTAAAATATCGATCAAGGACCTTCTGGCTTTCAGAGTTCCATGATTTTGTTGAATATATTTTCTGCACCTTTGTGGTTGTTTTCTTCACCTTCTTCTATACCTATTATTCTTAGGTTTGGTAATTTCATGGTGTCCCATATTTCCTGGATGTTTTGTGTTTGGGATTTGTTGGACTTAAGATTTTCTTTGGTTGATGAATCAGTTCGTCGTAGTGTATCTTCAACATCTGAGATTTTCTCTTCCATCTCTTGGATTCTGTTTTTTGTGCTTGAATCTGTAGTACCTGACCATTTACCCAGGTTTCTATTTTCAGCCTTCCTTTAGATTGTGTGTTTTTTTAATTGTCTCTATTTCAGTTTTCAACTGTTGCACTGTTTGAATTGTTTCTATTTTTGTTTTGTCTTTTCATCTATTTGTTGCTTTTTTTGAATTTTTTGGTTTGTTTTTTCTTCCATTTCTTGCATTTTTTGGTTTTTTTTTCTTCCATTTATTTGAGGGATTTTCCTATATCCTCTTTGAGGGCCTCTATCATTTTCATGAAGTTATTTTTAAGGTCATTCTCTTCTGCTTCATTTGCATTGGAATGTTGGAGTCTTGTTGGTGTGGAGTCTCTGGAATCTGGTGGTGTCATATTTGTTTTTTTTTTTGTTTTGTTTTGTTGCTGAGTGTGTTTTTGCATTGTCTCTTTCCCTTCCCTTTTTCTAGTGGGTGCAAAAAGAGCCTCTTAGTGGCCTGGTGGTCAGGGGCCAGAGTACCCTTTAGGTAGGTACAAGCAAGTCCAATACTCTGGTAGTTCTCCTCTTCCTGGTCCTAGTCCTGGTTCCCTGGTAGAGAAAAAGAACAGGGATTTGGGGTTCATAGGCTCCCACCTGGAGGGGAGACTCGGTGGCAGTCTCTAGGAACTAGAGCACAGGCCCAGAAACAGACCCCGAATTGCCTGGTCCAGTGGGTAGAGAAGAAAACCAGGAAACAGGGGTGCCTAGGCTAGTGCTAGGAGGGAAGTCTCTGTGGCAGTCCCCAGGCATTTGAAGGCAGGCCCAGATACAGGGCCTGGTTTACCTGGTCCCTTGTTCTCATTGGTGGAAGAGAAGACCAGGGTCTGGGGCGCATAGGCTCCTGCCGGGAGGGAGTCTCTGTAGCTGTCTCCTGAATTGCCAGTATTTTATTGAGTATTTTTGCATTAATGTTCATGGGGGATATTTGCCTGCCATTTGCTTTCTTAGTTGTGTTTTTGTGTGGATACCAAGGTAATTGTAGGATTCTAAGACGAGGTTGGTAATGAACCTTCTGTTTCTATTGTGTGGAACAATGTGAGGAGTATTAGTATTAGCTGTTATTTGAATTTCTGGTAGAATTCTGCACTGAAACCATCTTGGCCTTGGTTTTTTTGTTTTGTTTTGCTTTGTTTTGTTTTTGGGCTCAGAGACTTTTGAGGACTGCATCTATTTCATTTGGTGTTATAGGCCCGTTTAAATTGCTCATCTATTAATTTTGGCAGTAATGCCTATCCAGTTAATTGCCCATTTCCTTTAAATTTTCAAATTTTGTGGAGTACAGGTTTTCAAAATATGACCTGATATTTCTCTGGATTTCCTCAGTGTCTGTTGTTGTGTCCCCCTTTCATTCCTGATTTCATTGAATTGCATTTTCTCTTGCTTGCCTTTTGTTTATTTGGATAAAGTTTTTTTTTATATTGTTGAATGTTTCCAACAACCAACTCATTGTTATATTTATTCTTTGTATTATTTTCCTAGTTGCTACTTTATTGATTTCAACCCTCAACTTGATTATTTCCTGGTGTCTACTCCTCCAGCATGAGTTTGATTCTTTTTGTTCTAGAGCTTTCAGTTATGCTGTTAGTTCTCTAGTGTGACTATTCTCCAGTTTCTTCATGGGGGCACTTAGTGCTATGAACTTTCCTTTTAGTACTATTTCAAAGTGTCACATAAGTTTGGGCATTTTGTCTCTTCATTCTCAGTGATGTTTTTAACTTCTTTCTTTATTTCTTCCTTGACCCAGCAATGGTGCAATTGCTCATTGTTCAATTTCCATGTGTTTGTAGGTTTTCTTTGATTTGTGTTGTTGTTGAATACTTACTTTATGCAAGGTCATCTGACAAGATGCAGGGGGCTATGATGGGGAAATTCCTTCTGTGTATATATAGTCTTATTGCAATATAGCAATGTTGGCCAATGGGGAAGCAGATAGGTGGGACTAGGATTCTGGGAAATATAATCAAGAGTGGAGAGTTGTCATATGATCCCGAGAAGAGGGGATGCATAAGGCTCCATCCTCAGTAAGATAAGACCTTATAAAAATATGTATTAGTAATTACGGTTAATACTTAAGTCAAAGTTAGCCACTAAGAAATCATAGTAAATGGCCAATAGCTTCATAATTAATATAGTGTCTGGTGTGTTATTTAGGGACAGAGACAGTAGCAGGATCCAGGCAGTTGGCAGAAAAGAATACATATTACAGGGTTATTCCAATTTTTTTGTATTTGTTGAATTTTGCTATGTTGCTGATTATGTGGTTAATTTTAGAGAAGGTTCATGTGGTGCTTAGAAGAAGGTATATTCTTTTGTTTTTTGATAGAATGCTCTATAGATGTCTGTTAAAACCAATTGAGTCATAACATGTTAGTTTTTTTATTTCTTTGTTAAGTTTCTGTCTGGTGGTTCAGTCTAGTGTTGAAAGTTGGGTGTTGAAGTTTCCAACTATAAGTGTGTGAGGTTTTATGTGTGATTTGAGTTTTAGTAATGTTTCTTTTACAAAAGTGTGTGCCTTTGTATTTGGGGCATAGATGTTCAGAATTGAGACTTCATCCTGATGGATTTTTCCTGGCATGAATATGAAATTAGTTTCCTCATCTCTTTTGACTGATTTTAGTTTAAAGTCTAATTTGTTAGATATTAGAATAGTTATACCAGCTTGTTTCTTGGGTCCATATGATTAGAAAATCTTTTCCCATCCCTTTACTCTGAGGTAATGTCTGTCTTTGAAGTTTAGGTGTGTTTCTTGTATGCAGCAGAAGGATGGATTCTGTCTTCATATCCATTCAGTTAGCCTGTGCCTTTTTATAGGCAAGTTAAGTGCATTGATATTGAGGAAATTAAGGACGATTTGATTGTTAATTTTTGTTTGCTTTGGATTTGTTGGTTTTGGTGGTATTTGTGGATTCCCTGTTTTTTCTTTTGGCTTTTGGTAAAGTGGGATTATCTATTGCCTGTCTTTTTGTGAGTGTACTTAACTTCCTTATTGGAGCTTTCTTTCCAGTACTTTCCGTAGGAATGTATTAGTGGATGTACATTGTTTAAATCTGGTTTTGTCACTTGTTTAATACTTAAATAAATGTTTATAATTTACATTTACTATTTAGGAAGCATACCAGGTACCTTAGATTTTGCTTTTAGAAGGAATATTCATATAATTCTAGCAAATGTTTTTGAAAATCTTAGTTCATATTCACAGAACATCCTAAACTGATCATCAACTCACTGTTTATGAATAGCATAGAAGTGCAATGTCAAGTTGACTGTAGAACATGTTAAGACTGGAATTAAAAGAACAGAGGGGAATTTCTACATGGTGGTGGAGAATGAACTATTAATATACAGAATACTTGACAAAGTCAGCTTGAAATTTCAATGTATGTCTGTCAATGATCCATATAAAATAGTTTTTAAATTTTGTATAGTCTTAGGTCATTTTTCAAATTTCAGTTCATATTTCTGCAAACTAGTAAAGCACCAATCACTCTCATTTACAAACTATTTATTTATTTCATAGAACATATGAGAACACATATATGGGCATTTGTGATGGTCAGAGGATACCTGCAAAAAGTGAGTTCTCTGCCTCACTATATAGTAATTAGCATTAAATTAGGATAGTCTGGCTTTATGGCAGGTGCTTTACCTACTGTGCCAAGTACTGATCATCCAGTAAAACACTCCCTGAACATTTTCAGGGCTCATTTTGGAAAACTTTAACTTTGGGTTTCTTTCTCAAAGCCCAGCCACTGACTCTCCATATCTCACTCAGTCTTAGATCCATTTTCTTGCATCTGTTCTAAACGGCACAAATGCCACTTCCTGAACTGTACTGTAGTGTGAACAGTAAAAAGAGTTAAGACAAAGTTGCTTGTTGACTGTGTCCTTTCCTTACAGAAGCTTCTCAGTTTCAGGAGATCCCATTTATTAATTGTCTATCTCAGTATCTATGCTACAGGTGTTATGTTCAGGAAGCAGTTTCTGCTACCAATTCGTTCAAGGGTACCTCCCACTTTCTCTTCTAACAGGTTCAGTATGGCTGGATTTATGTTGAGAACTTTGATCCAATTGGACTTACGTTTTGTGCATGGTGATAGATATGGATCTATCTGCAGTCTTCTACATGCCAATATCCAGTTATACCAGCACCATTTGTTGAAGATGTTTTCTTTTTTTTCCATTGTATAACTGTAGCTTCTTTGTCAAAAATCAGGTGTTCGTAGTGTGTGGGTTTTTAATCAGGTTATTTAATTCGATTCCATTGGTCTACCTGTCTACTTTTGTGCCAATACCAAGCTGTTTTCATGACTATGGCTCTATAATAGAGCTTGAAGTCAAGGATGGTGATGCCTTTGGATGTTCCTTTGCTTTACAGGGTTGTTTTGGCTATCCTGGACTATTTGTTTTCCCATATAAATTTGAGTATTGTTCTTTCAAGGTCAGTGAAGAATTGAGTTGGGATTTTAATGGGAATTACATTGAATCTTTAGATTGTTTTTGGCAAGATTGCCATTTTTACTATATTGATCCTACCTATGTAAGCACATGAGAGAGCTTTCCATTTTCTCATATTTTCTTTAATTTCTTTCTTTAAAGACTCAAAGTTCTTACTATAGAGGTTTTTCACTTATAGGCTACAGAATGGGAAAAGATCTTTGCCACCCCACATCTGACAGAGGGATGATTTCAAAAATATACAAACCTAGCCAACAAAAAACCAAACAATCCAATTAAAAAGTGGGGTGCTCAATTAAATAGAGAATTCTCAATAGAGGAATCTAAAATGGCTGAAAGACACTTAAGAAAGCACTCAACATCTTTAGCCATCAGGGAAATGCATCTCAAAACATTCTGAAATACCATCTTACATAGGTTAGAATGGCTAAAATAAAAACCCCAATGACAGTCTATGCTGGAGAGGATGAGAAGAAAGTGGAGACCTCATCCATTGCTGGTGGGTGTGCAATCTTTTATGACCACTTTGGAAATCAGGAAAATGGGAATCAGTCTACCTTGAGATCTAGCAATTCCACTCTTGAGCATATACCCAAATACCGCACATTCATACTACAAGGACACATGTTCAATTATGTTCATAACAGCGTTGTTTGTAATTGCCAGAACCTGGAAGCAACCTAGATGCCCCTCAACTGAAGAACAGATTGAGAAAATATGGTACATTTAAAAAGTGGAGCATTACCCAGTGGGGGAAAAAAAACAGTGACATCTTGAAATTTGTAGGCAAATGGATGAAACTGGAGCAAGGTAACCCAATCACAGAAAGACAAGCAGGGTATGTAGTCACTCATATATGGAAATTAGACATAGAGCACAGGACTTCCAGCAAAGGACAATCCACACCACCAGAGAACTAGAAAACAAGAAGAACCCAAAGTGAAGAACTCATGGTCCCCCAAAGGAGGTCAGGGGACAAGAATTCCTGAACAATTTGGGCCCATGGGGGGAGAGAGGAGGAAGGTGGGAAGGGGAATGGGGGAGAAGGTGTGGGGGGAGGAAACAGAAGTACTGAGACAGGGGCAGAATAGAGGGGTACAAGAAAGGAGATGCCTTGATAAAGGGAGCCTGTATAGGTTTGGAGAGAAGTTTGGCACTGGGGACATGTTCTGGGTTCCAAAGGGATGACCCCAACTGAGAATCTAGTCAATGTTGGAGAGGCTGCCTTTGATGATCTTCTGCTATAGGTGTGAAACATGAGATTGATGACTACCTTGGTTGCCATTCCTAGAGCCTTCATCTAGTAGCTGATTGAAGCATAAACAGGCATCCACAGCTGAACACCAAGTCATACTCCTGGAATCCAGTTGCAGAGAGGGAGGAGGGATGAGCAAAGGAGCCAAAACTATGCTGGAGAAACCTGCAGCAACAGTTGACCTGACCTAGTGAGAGAACAGAGACCCTAGTTCTAAAGCTGGGGAACCAGCATTGGACTGAACCAAGCCCTCTGAATGTGGGTGCCAGCTAGGAGGCCTAGGAAGTCTATGGGTCCTCTAACAGTGGAGCCAGTGTTTATCCCTAGAGCACAAATGGACTTTGGGAGCCCATTTCCTGTGGAGGGATACTATTCCAGCCCAGATACAAGAAAGAGGGCCTATGCCCTCCCCCACATGATGTGACAGACTTTGATGGTCTCCCATGAAGAGTCTTACTTACTATCCTTGGGCAGTTGTTAGGGGTTGGTTGGGGGATCAGTGGGGAGCTTGGTAGAATGGGAGGGCAATAGAGTGGGGGCATTGATATGTAAATAAGAAAGCTTCTCAAATAAAAAAAAGACAAGGCTCCTCAGGTGACAATTGGAGGCCATCTCTACATGCTATAAACTTTTCATGTTTAAGGGCAAAATGTCAAAAAGATATTTAGAAAATTACCAGGCTACTTTAGCAAGAACAATTTAGAGGTTTTGCTTGTTTTATTTTCGGTTTTGTTTTATTTTTTTGTTTTTGTTCTGAGTGTGTGTGCTTCAGTTGGATGGATGAGAGAAGTACTCAATGTACAACCACAAAGCAAGACTTTGATGTTGGTCATCCTGTTCATTTCTCTCTTTGACCAAACAGCAAGCACGTTGGCCTCCAGCAAGTCACTAAGTCTTGGATCCTCTCCTCAAAGAGGGTGATAGTACTTACCTTTCAGTGTTGTTTGTGGCCTTTGGATATGATACTGAATTTCTGAAGAAGTACTGGTTTTGGTAAAGATAGGTACGTTAAAAATAATCTTTTTAAAAATATGCAGGATTTTATGTGTATCCTTAAATACTTTATGATACCAATTGCTTTTCCTTCTGACCTTACAGGCTCTCCCAGGGTCAAAAGTCCAGAGAGCTTATGTAAGTTCTTCAAGTCTGCTGTAAAGTTATCAGCCATGCTGTGGTCTCCTTCACAGGCTGAAGTTGTGGGAACAACAGACCTTGGCTGGAGGCCCACTTCTCCATCAGCCTGGGAGCAGGCAGCTGCAAGACAGTACGGTGCCTGGAGCAATAAGTTCCTAAAAAGGGCTCACCCACAGCAATACCCTTATCTTGACCTTTTCCAAAGACTAACTACCTCTTCCTGACCAACCCACCCACCGCCATCTCTGGTGTCAGGGTATATATAACCAGTCAGGGTAGGAATAAAGTAGAGCCTTCTTTAGGAGATTTCTGAAAAGCCTTCTTGAAGTTTTCTTTGCACCACCGATGGGTCTCTGTGTCATCAATCCAGACACACTCCGCACATTCTCAGACACAGGCTGCACAGTGGGCACAGCAGAAGTGATGAAGACTTATCTCCAAGTTCTGATTATTGATAACAGGAGTTGGTTTCTGACTGCCTGACATAGAAAAGCCCCTTACCCATATACCTCTGTGTAGCTGCAACATATTTCATGAAAGCCCCTAAAGGAGAGTCAACGGAAACACTCATTTAGGAAGAGAAAAATTAGATGTGACATCCTAACACTCTGCCATCCTCTGCTGTTTAGACACAGGTAACAAGTGCATGTACACTTCAGGGAGGAGATTATATAGGATGTATACCCCTTAAGGTATCACACATGTTATATCTAATGCATATTTCCTTTTCATACTGTTTCTTTCCCTTGCCACTTCCTACTACCACTCTCACATGATCCATTTAATAATCCCATGTATAATATACCTGTATCTAGTTAAATACCCAAAGGTAGATAGGGTAATACATGATACATACATACATGAACAAATAAATATATATTTAAGAACATGTTCATATAATACATAGAATGAAAATGAGGTCATATTAAGTGTGACTGTGCATTCTGATTTTTCTACACAGCAGGGCATCAGGGAAATTGTTCTAAGTCAACTTATATAGTATGGAATTGCATCATTTTGTGTATTATTGACAATAGCCAACAATTCCTGTACTAATCAGAATCCATTTGGCCACAAGGTTTATTTTTTTAAACAAACAATGCAATAATTATCACTGGCAGTGTATTCTTACCTACTGAAGCATTTGTTTTCCTGGGATAGGTTCTCTCAGTGGGAAGTCTGGGTTAAGAGATGTTTTTAACTTAATAGATATTGCCAGATTGCTTTCCAAAACAGGCTATAATAATGCACATTTCCACCAGCAATATATTAAAATACTCCTTGCTTTGTAGCCTGCCAACAAAAGGTGTTATTGCTCTGCTTGATGCATGCCAGTCTGATGGGTGTAAAGGGATATCTCACTTCTCTAATTTGCATTCACCAGTGAGGTTGAGCAGCTTAGTGTTTGGTGGCTGTTGAGAAATGCCTTTGCACATCACTCCTTTGTAGACATTGCTAATCTTTCTATTGGGATATTTGAAAGGGTTCTTTATATGAAATGGATGGAACTCACAATATTTATATTAAACTTTCCTACAGATTCTGTTGTTAAAATGTCTGGGTTTATCCAGTAACGAGACACAGACAGTGACTCAACGATCCCACATGGAGTTTTATTGGTGGACAGGGAAGGAAAGGGGGGTGAGAGGTAACCAACCCATGCAGAGCTGAGAGAGAGAGAGAGAGAAAAGATATGAGAGAGAGAGAGAGAGAGAGAGAGGATGAGATAAAGAGAATAAGAGAGAAAGTAAAAGAGAGAGAGATGAGAGTAAGAGAGAAGAGAGATGGAGAGGAAGACGAGAGTAAAAGAGTAAGAGAGAGCTTAAGTGGGCAGGGGTCAGTCCTTCAAAGGGGCTCTTTGCACCTTCATGGTTCTCACAGAACTCTGGGCTGGCCAGAGTGCTGCCTGATTGCATCTTGCCAGGTAACAGGGCAGGCCAGCGTAATACCTGAACCTTTCATTCCCACCTTTATTTATGATTAAAAAGAGATGGGGGTGTTAGATGTGGCAGGCTAGGGATTAAGGACATTGATATCTTAAGACTGCTTCCTGCTGACTGGGGACATTTGACCATCTTTGGGGGAACCTGAGAAAGCTGAAGTGTTGCCACATCTGGAATAGCTGATTGTTCCGTTGTAGTCCTGGCTGTCTGAAACTCTGGCATCTCTGTGGATCTAGCAAGATGTTAGCAGAGTAGAGGACAAACTTAGGTTAAAAATTTTTTTCTTAGTTATTGATATTTGAGGGGAAGTTTGTACGATGAGGGAGAGGTTCTTGAGGGGTCCCAAGATAAGGGAAGGGAGTCCCAGGACCTGAGAAAGGTTGAATAATATCTGGAGTGAATCTGACCTGTTTGGATGGGTCCAATTTGGCTTTCTGGAACTTACAAGAATTCTTTGAGTTTTTGAAAACTCAAGTATAAGACATATTAGCAGCATATTTGTGTTAGAAATGATGTGACTGAAAACATTAACATTTTTAAAACTGAGATATTTTTAGTACAATGAAAAGAACCTTAATTATGAGCTTGTAGTGGTATAGTTGTTTAGCACTCTGTTAGAGTTAGATTAGTAGCTTATCAGACTTTATTGATTAATGTTAAGACAATGAAAAGTAGTATAATGAAAGAGAAGCCGGAACACACTTTATTTTTTTAATGTCTCAACTCACTTTATTACATTACCATCTTATATAGATAAACCTTAGAATACCAGTTCCTAAAACCTGTTTTATGACAGAGCTTTGCCTTGTCTGTTACTTTAAAGTGGCAAAGCTTCCAGCCATCAAAAGCATCAGAGTTCTTGAGATTTCACCTGAGATTGGAGAATGAGAGACTTGTTACCTGATTGCATGGACAGCCACCCCCAAGGTCCTCCTTGTTGTTGAAGTCAGAGGCTACAAAAACACCTGATAGTGAGACCTGTGGATTGGGGACTTTTTAGGAAGACTTTCCTACCACTGTCCAGAGCAACGTGTAGAAAATCGATTCCATTGTCCTCTTGTTAAAGGCCTGAAGAGTCCTTTGAAGCAGTTGAGGTGAAGGGCAGGATTGCTTAGTGGTCAGCGTTGCCACATTGTGGGTGGAGTTTCTTCACTGTCTATCAGTCTTCTTGGAGGAGATGGGGTGGTGCCAGCAGCTGGCCTATCTCTCTGTTATAAAAGCTTTTAAATAAAACATTTAAATGTCATGCTCTCTAGATCACTGAGCATTTGAGGACTCTTTGTCTCTTTAGTATATCTTAGTAGACAAAATTTATCTTTAGTGACTTGTCTTAAGTACATTGATGACTACAGAAAAATTTCTTTTGTAATAGCTTTACCTTTGTATACAGCTTGCAGGAATGACTGGGTAGTATAAATACTTTGTTAATTTGAAGTAGACCTTTATAACTTTAAATGTTTATCATCACTTAAAAGATATAACGATTTAGAAATATTTGATAATTTAGTATAGTTGAATTAAAGTTACCTTATTTTTTACACATACATATAAATACATTAAACAGGATTGGGTAAAAGTGTTTGACCCACACTTGTAGCAAACAGATTTAAAGGTACAGTCAGTGATGAGAAGGAAGATTTGTTGTAGATAGGACAGGGAACCCTGGAAAGGCACAGTATTCCATAAACAAGCCATGTACAACAGGGCCAGTGAAAGATGAACTTAGAGACAAAAATAAAAGTGCAAAAGAGACAAAAAGTAAATGAATTGTATCTTGTCAGCTGGCTTGGCAGGCAGAAGCTGGCTGGACTGAGTGGGTGTGCCTACAGCTAGGTCACGCAGTAAACATGGCGGCCTCAGTAAACAAGTTTCCAAAGCTAGGCTGCATGTTAGGCTGCTTGGTTAAGATCACCAAGATGGTACATTTCTCAGAGTATCCTGAACAGACACTAACCCAAGCCAGGCCATTGTAAGCTGCTGGCATCTGTATGGAGAAGAAATACGGTAGAACCAAAGCTGGATGAAAAAGGAATTTGCTATTCCAAGCTGAATGAACAGGAGAGACAAAATAGGGCACTCCTGGGTGGAAGGCAGCTGCTGCCCTGAGATTGGTTTAGTGGCCGGAAGCCTCTGTGACCGGCGGGAGTTTTGTAGGTAGCTTTTAAAGCTAGAAGAATGAGAATTAGAGGAAGAAAGAATGTTGAAGAGAATGATTAGTAGAGAGGTAGAGAAAAGTTTAAACATAGGGCAACTCCGTCCATTGACCAGACCGCTGACAGTGACTAGTGAGGTCCCACAAAATATACTGAAATAAGTGAGTCTGGATGACTTAAGGCATTAAGAGGCATCCCAGAGGAGAGGATGCGTCAATTTCCTTTGTCGGTTCGTTACCCATGAGTCCGGTCTAAAGGAAAATAAAATGGCAAGATCAACTATCCAGAACTTGTCAGCCCAAGTCTAACCAGGGCAGAAAAGACTACCCAAAAAAGGACCCACTCAGAGTCCGAATGGCGAAAAGCCACCGAAAGCTCAGTAAGGAGCCGAAAAAATTACCAATAGGTCTTGCCCGTGGAAAACAAACCGAAAATGATTGTCAGATGATATGGGTCAACTGTGACCTTGAAGGTCCTGGTTGGGTGAGTCCCCCTGTTCCCAAGAACACCGTAAGGGTGCTGGATGCTCAACGGTCGGCCCGTAGGGTTCAGAGAAATGTTTACACTGACTAGAGGGAGTCCTTACCAAATCACAGCCTCTGTTGGATGCAAAATCGAGCATTCTGGTCGATGGAAAGTGGGCCTTTGGTCCGAAGTTGCAGGGTACCTTCGTGGTCATCTGCCAAGTCTGCAGGCAGCCAGAGCCACAGGGAGAGCCTGTCCAGGTCAGGGAACCAATGTTGTTAAAATGTCTAGGTTTACCCAGTAATGAGACACAGACAGTGACTCAATGATACCACGTGGAGTTTTATTGGTGGACAGGAAAGGAAAGGGGGGTGAGAGGTAATCAACCCATGCAGAGCTGAGAGAGAAAGAGATAAGATACAGGAGAGCGAGAGAGAGAAAGAGAGAGAGAGAGAGAGAGAGAGAGAGAGATGATGATGATGAGAGTAAGACAAGAGTAAAAAAGAGCGTAAGAGGGTAGGAGGGCAGGGGTCAGTCCTTTAAAGGGGTCTTTTGCATCTGCGTGTAGACTGGTTCTCGCAGAACTCTGGGCTGGCAAGAGTGCTGCCTGAGTGCATCTTGCCAGGTAACAGGGAAGGCCAGCATAATGCCTGAACCTTTCAGATTCACTATTGATTTAATTGCTTTATGTATAGAATCTTTTACATATAAAGTTTTAGATAATAATTATTACATTCATTTGTGTGTGTGTGTTCACAAGCACATGCATGCGTGTGTGGGACAATGTGGGGAAAGATGCATCGTGACACTCATGTGCAAGTCAGAGGACAACTAGTGAGAACCAGTTCTCTCCTTCCACCATGAAGATCTTGAGTAACAAATCCAGGTGATAAAGTTTACCTTTACATGCTGCGTCATCACACTGTCCCACAAAAGTTTTGAAATTTTTTGCACAAATGCACATGATTTTGCTTTATGATGACCTTAAATAATAAGTGGAATATCATAAATAGTTTTCTGCGCTTTGATATTATTTTTATGTGAGCCAATTCCCTTTCTGTACCTTTGTATGCCTTTCTTGAAAAATTTTTTCCATCCATATAAGCACTTAGGCTAATTTTACCAGTTTTGTAAATAAAGATTTATGGATTATAATGGGTATGTGAATTCTATAAACTACAATACTGAATTGCCAGATAAGGCATACCCATTAGTGCAATAGTGACATGACATAATGTTTTTGTTTGTTTTGTTTTGTTTGTTTTTCAAGACAGGGTTTCTCTGTATTGTTTTGGAGGCTGTCCTGGAACTCACAGAGATCACCCTGTCTCTGCCCCTGAGTGCTGGAATTAAAGGCGTGTGCCACCAATGCCCAGCAGTGTCCAGTATTGTTAAGCTAGTTCAGACCTATGAATTAAGAGATCTTAGTCCCTAGGGAGGGACCTAATATTGTTGCTTAGCTAAAGTGATATCACATTGTTAATGTCTGTGTTTATTCTTACAGACAAAGGCTACTTACCCTCCTTGCAGTTCATGAAAATAAATGTAGATACTCACATCTGAGAATAAAGGATGATTGAGAGCTCTTGTGCCCCTTAAAAAGAAGGGAGCATTGTGCAGGCAGGGACCAAAAATGTAAGGCCTAGAATACAGGAAGCAAAGATCCAAAACACTGAAGACAAAGTGGGATATGACTAGCACAGTTTCAATCTCACGGAAGCTGCACCTATTTATATTGGTCACATGGAGGTTGGAAATTTCTCACAATCTTCTACATATGGGGAAAGGCCTTGTGTGCCCTTATCACTTATTGCTGACCATTGGTGACTAATAGATTATAGGAACAGGGAAGTTGTAGTATACAGTTGTGTGCCTACTAGTGATATACTTATAGTTCCAAATGATCCCAGGGTAGTTCCAAACTCAGGGTCACAGAGGTGGCCCTTTAAACTCTGAAGCAACACAACAGCAACAAAGCCATGACTGTTGGAAAGAGATTATAAAGGGGGAAAGGTGCTCACAGAGTGGGAAAGAATTATAAAAGTAGCCTGATTATATTATATTCATTCATGGAAATTTTAAAGAACAAAGTTTATTAACAAAACAAAATTTTAAAGCAAGACACAGAAACTTCCAATATACGGCTTTCAAGACAACTGACATTCGCATCAAACTTATGAAATACTTTATTTACTTCTCTTTGTTCATATTTAATTACAACCTTAAGGAGTTTAGTAGGAAACATATTTATTTCTACAGTGAGTGCTATATTGCTTTATTGTTATGTTTATTCCTAATAATATTGTTGATTTTATTGCATGGCTTTCTCTATTAAGAATAGAATTTTGATTCTGCTCTAATTTCTGAGTGTGTAGTGTTGTATCAGGAAAGGTTTATTAAAGTTCCTATCATGTATCAAACAATATTACCAAGTTTTCTTTATCAACTGTAAGAATTTTTTTCATATATTTTTTATTTCACTATTTATGCATGTCACTTTCAGTTCCCTCTCCCTCTGATCCTCCCCCACCTCCCAATCCTCCCAACCCCTCACCCCCACTCCGTCACCCCTCTGTTCCCCAGGAAGGGTAAGGGCTATAAAGAGAAGCCTTCTCACCAGCCTGGTTTCAGAGCCGCATCAGTCCCAAATAAACACACAGGAGGCTATATTAATTATGAAGCTGTTGGCCTTGATTGTTTCTTACTGGCTAGCTCTGACTTAAGTATTTATCCCATAATTGTTAATCTAAGTATTTCTCTTACTGGAGAAGTTTCCGGGCTTCCTACCCCATGGCAGTTACATCTCGACTTCCTGTGTTCCTCCTTCCCAGAGTCCTCCTGGACTCCTAGTCCCACCTATATTGCTTCCCTTTTGACTAACAGTGCTCTATTGACATATACACAGGACTTCCCCAACAAAGGGCCTCTATGAGGGATTTGCAGGGTCCATCACATCATCCCGGGAAGGGCCCAGGTTCTTCCCCATGTGTCCAGGCTGAGAGAGCATCACTCCACGTGCATGGGTTCCCAGAGTTCTTCTGTATGCCAGGAATAAATAACTGCTCCACTCTCCAAGGAGAATTTTTTTAAATTATGGGCTCTTTGGTTCTCTGGTTACAAATAACTATATGCAAAATAAAATCATTTACCACTGTTTCTCTTATTTTTATAGCTTTTCAATTGTATTTCTTTTTTAAATTAATTTTATTTAAATTAAAAACAATCTTATTTTACATGCCAATCTCAGTTCCTTCTCCCTCCCATGTTCCCATTGCCCCCACCCCACTCCTCATGAAGGGTGAGGCCTCCCATGGGGATCATCAAGTCTGTCACATCATTTGGGGTTTTATGCTGGTTTCTCAGCTGTCAGACTGGGTTCTGTAAGCTCCCACTTGCTCAGGTCAGCTGTTTCTGTGGGTTTCCCCAGCATGGTATTGACTCCTTTCCTCACTTATTTCTTATTAAATTTCTGTAACTTTCAGGAAAACATTGGCTGATAATGATATCCTTACATTTCATTTAAATTAAAATCATTTTAGTGATTTGTTATCGAAAATCAAACTTGTTAATGACTGATAAAATTTAGTTACTATTTTATCTTTATGTTGCTAATGATTTTCACCATCTGATTTCTTGGAAGAAATTCTGCTGTGAGGAATATGCCCATTTTCTTCATGGAATTTAATAATTCATTTATTTAGGGTTTCATAATTCTCACAAAATTGTCTTGGTGTTTCTTTGTCTGACATTCATTTATCTTAAAAATGAGCTTTTTTGAAATACAATTTACATATTCACCCAAGTTAATACACATTCAAAAAAATTTAGCAAGTGTGCAGTTATACAACTCTCAACAAGGTGAAGTCCAGAGACATTTCCGTTTTTCCAATGTAGCAAATTCTTACCTGGCTCTTAACCAGGAGCAACTGCAGCTCCTTTCTCTTGTCTATATATTTGATTTCTATTAACATGGAATGTTAATAAACCAAACATTATATGTTCTCTGTGTTTTACTTCACTTGTGTAAGTTTTTGAGATAATAACTCCATAGCAGGCATAATTATTTAATTTTATTTTTCTGGGGGATAATTTGCTTTAAAAATACTATTTGGAGTCAAAAATTAAAGTTAAGAAAAAAATTTTGAAAAGATTTAGAAAAGTATTTAACTTTTGGGTTTGTGTTACATTGTTTAATGTTGTAGTATTTTTTAAAAAGACAATATTTAGATTTGAGCTGATTGATAACATTACCACATAATATATAAATTACTTTCCTATTGTTTCTATAGCAATTGATCCATTTAAGTTTATATTTCCTTTTTAGATCAATTTCTACCATGTATGCCTTCTAAACGATAATCCATCTCTTTTCTAGGATTTCTGGTATTGGGCTTGTATTCTCTTGTTTCAAATAAAGTGCTTATTTCGTTTTCCAAAAACTGAAAATATGAAGCTCCTTTTTATAGTGCACTGAAATTTTTATGTTCTGTTCAAAATTTTCCATTTTCTTCTATTGAAGGCTGTGCTGTTCACATCAGCACTCCTCTACATTGCATCCTCTAAAATATGCAATGTTTTACCTGAAATAGTATCACATCACTTGATACCACGATTTCTTCCCTCTGGTCCCTCCTAGCTAGTCTACCTGTACTCTACTCTACCTGTATATCTTCTCTACTCTGCGGGGTTTTTTGTTCTAATGTGTGTGTGTGTGTGTGTGTGTGTGTGTGTGTGTGTGTGTGTGTGTTTATATTCACACAATATGTATATAGAATTCAGGAAAAGATTTGGGTATCCTCATCTATATCCTGCTGATATATTCCCTTGAAACAGAGTCTTTCACTGACTCTGAAGCACACTATGTCAGTTAGGACTGGCTTGTAAGCACATTCTGTGGGTCCATGTGTCTCTGCTTTCCCTGCTGGGGTTGCAGGAATATGGAGTCATTCTCAGCTTTTATATGGCTATTGGGGATTTGAAGTAAGGTTTACTTGCTCTGATTGCAAGAGTTTTATCTACCGAGTCAACTTCCTAGTGTTCTCTCACTCTCTGTCTGTCTCTGTCTCTGTCTCTCTCTCAAACAAAGCATACAGTACACTTTCACCATCTGTGGTCACAGTACTCTGAAGCACTTGTTTATTTGGGTAGTGAATATATGAAAGTTAATACTTTTGATACACTATCTTTCCAACTCTGCCCACTTGGTACTGAGCTGATGACAGCAAGTTGTCTACTCTCAACTCCTAACAAATCAGCACTTGTAGGTTCTGCATGTGCAGGAGATCATGGGAAATTTTGCATTTGTTTTCTTTAAGTTCTTTCTAGCTTATGATTTTTTTGTTGTTGTTGATTGATGTTTTGCTGATGTTGTTTTTCTAAAACCACAAGATGAATATCATCAACTACTTTAGTTTTCATTCTTTATAAACTCATCAAAATGTAAATTATGCATTGTGTCAAATTTTATGAGTTTTGTTAATCTTTGTATTGATTTGTGGTAATTTGTATTAAGAAGTTTGATTCACTGTTGATTTAAGGAAAATTTATTAGTCCACTTCCTGTATGAGATTGTACTGGTAATCTTTTAAGTATTGTGTTTAATTTGTAGAATGTAAACTATCAAGTATTATTTATAATCAAGTTCATAATAATTCATGTGAATGTTATCTGAGCTTATAAAACATATACTTAGTCATGGATAAATCTACATTCTATTATTTTAACTGCTTGAGTTACTTCACATCCTTACTCATTGATGCCTGGTAGATCTACCTAGCCTCAGAATAAATGTGATGAAATCAGCTTTACTGGATGGTTATTAAATTCTCTTTGATTTTCTGATATGTTTTATATTTATCTGTTACATGCATACTGGTCTAGTATAGGATTGTTTTCTGTATTTGTTTGTGGATTTTGATTTTAAATTTCATGTTGGTTAAATTAGTATTGTCATTTCTCTTAGTTTTTCTTTCAACTAATTCATCTAGTGCTTCTTTAATTTCTTAGATTATAAAACAACTTAAATGCAACTTTAAAAATTAAACAGCATGGAAGGAGTTTAGTGCCAAATCCATAAGGATTTTAGTGCTTTCCCTTTTTCTTCTTTTCAAATGAAGAATGTTGACAATCATTCCGTTTTCTGACTTTTTAATTTGGAAATGCTATTATACTTTTCATTCTTCAAGTGATGTCTTTCCCGTCTGAAGCCTTACAGCCAGTATTCCATCGTATAAGTACCGTGTGCTAACCGATTGCGCCACTGGAGCACTCGACAGCCAGTATTCTAACATGATTATTATTATTTTTTTAAATGTAACACGTTTTTTTAAATATTTATTTATTATGTATACAAATCTTCTGCCTGCGGGCCAGCAGAGGGCATCAGATCTCATTCAAGGTGGTTGTGAGCCACCATGTGGTTGCCGGGAATTGAACTCAGGACCTTTGGAAGAGCAGTCAGTGCTCTTAACCGCTGAGCCATCTCTCCAGCCCTAACATGATTATTTTTATCATTTTTTATTTTAAAAACAATCTTTACTTATTTTACGTACCAATGCCAGTTCCCACTTCCTCCTGCTACACACTTCTGCTATCCACTCCTCAGTAAGACTTCTCATGGGGAGTCAATGAGCTCTTGAACCTTACTTTGAAGCAGGAACAACGCCCTCCTCGCTATATCTAGGCTGAGCAAGGTATCCCTCCAAAGAGAAAGAGCTCAAAAAGCCAGTTCAAGCACTGGTGATAATTCCTATCCCACTGCCAGTAGCCCCATAGACTGTCCAAGTCACATTACTGTCACCCACATTCAGAGAGTCTAATTTTGTGCTATGCAGGTTTCCCAGCTGTCAGACCTGATTCAGTGAGCTTCCACTAGCTCAGGTCAGCTGTTTCTGTGGGTGTACCCAAACAACTTCTTGACATCCTTACTCATGTTATAAGTTCTCCTTCTCTTCAACTGGACTCTGGGAACTCAGTGCAGTGCTTAGCTGTGGATCTCTGCATTTGCGTCCATCAGTTGCTAGATGAAGATTCATTGATATTACAAGTAGTCATCAAACTGATGCTTAGGGTTTTAACTGGGATCATCCTTGTGGAATATTGGGGATTTCCCTAGTTTCATGCTTCTTAATAGCCCCATAGTGACTCCCTCAATCAAGATATCTCTTTCCTTGCTCTCCCTCTCTGTCCTTCCCCCATCTCAACCATCCCTTAATATGCTTGTTTTGTAATACGCTTCTATGAGTTCATCCTAAATTCCATTAACAACATACTTCTCACAATTTTAGATGATTTCTTGCTTATTTTTTCCTTATCACATTCAAACCACCCCCAAGTTAACATTAGAACACTCCTGTTTTTCTTTCTACCAGCTATAGTTCCACAGAGCTCACTAACTGTGATCAGATGTGTGCTGCTCTAACTTTCCTTTCACATACCCTGTCTACCTTAATAAGTCACATTAGTGCTGTATTTGGCACCACCAGATGATCTTTCATTATCCACTTAGGATCTTCCCATCATCCATAAGCAGAATCATCGTTAATTGCTCTCTATTTTTTCCTTTCTTCCTCTATTTCTCCTCCTGGAAATCTCTGTCTGCTGAATTTGGCATTTGGCATTGATCATATAGTACTTTGTTTGGATGGAATGCAGCCATCAGAATGACAAGAAAACACATTACTGTTGCTTAAATCACCAGCTTTTGGTATTCTGTTACAGCACTTTCTCTTTCTTTATACCTGAAAGTTTGTAAGATTGTCCTTGCACAACTGAGGTTCCAGAATATTATAAGAATGGCTCAAAATGTGTGATTTTTCTTGTCTATTCTGACAAGTGTTAGTGTTCTTTTCATTTACAGATATACTCAATAGCCCTATACTTCAGCAAATACTTTTTTAATTACTTCTTTGATTTTTGAGGTTATGATTACATCATTTATCACTTCTATTTTCTTCCTCCAAACCTTCCTATATACTGTTCTTTAATGTTTTTAAATTCTATAGCCTCTTTTCTTCACTGTGTGTGTGTATGTGATCATAAATACATGAGTACAACCTTCATAATTCTGTATAATGTTATTTGTATGTTCTTGTTTTCAGGGTTGATCAAATGATGTGCTCTTCCCTAGGGAGTACTATTTTTCTTGCTCATCATCAGGTAAATATTCTTAATGGTTACCTTCACCCCTCTTCAATGTGTTTTTCCTTCTTACCTCCAGAAACTATAAGTTGCATTTTTGAGCAACAGAGATTTCTTCTCCAATCTTTAAAATCCATTGTCTCAAGTTTTCTGTCTTAGTCTCGGAAGTGTTCCTTCTCACAAGTATCCTAGCATAATTTGATCACCTTCTCCTGCAATTGTTTTTCCTTATACACTGTGATCGCCACAATTTTTCTGAATAGTATACTAGTATCTTGCCACTTACTCTACTGAAGAAATTATTGCTTTTCTACCTCCATTAGTGTTTATCTGCATTTGACTGATAACATACTACTCTGACTTTCTTAAAGAATGTGTTACATAACCGGTGTGACTGAGAACTTTGTTAAGGAAAACAATGATTGCCTTGGCTTATCCTATAATCTAATGTGAAGACAAACAACACATAAACCTATAAAGCCCTCAAAATTCATTTTAATATATCTTATGAAGGCAAATAAATGACAGACTTTATAAAGAATGGTCGAGAAGATGGGTATTCAGGAAATATTTTTGAATGAATAATCGATACCAAGAACTATGATATTTGTCTATTCATAAAGTTATTTATTCACATATTTGGTTTAGTGTTACTCAATCACCTTCTTGCCCATGATAAAGAAAATTGCAGAGAGACAAGGAGTGATTTATCTTAGGCAATTAGCTTAGTGAAAAAGATGGTTCAAATCTGTCTTAGCTTGCCTCCTTCATTAATATCCCATAATATCTTATAAATGAAGGGGGCATATGTATGATAGAGTTTAATCCAACTTGTATTAGAATTTGTTAGTATCCTTTTGGTTTCAAGATATAAACATGAAATAGATTCAAGTTTATTCTTTTATCAGCTACTTAATATGTAATATTTCAGTAATGATGCCAATAATGTTATAATATTTAAATGGTGTACAATTGGAAGGCTGGTGAATATAGCAGCTTACACAATATTATGATTCTGGGAGAGGATAGAAAAATACGGTGTATTTAATATCAACGTGTGGGAGACATGTTTCTGAATACCATAACCCCATAAATAAAAGGTGAGCAATACATACAACTGTGAAGGTCAACGGGTTTAAAGTAAGGACGACCTTCCCATCAGCAGTCCACCATGGCTACTCCATTGGGAAGAATGATCTTTGCAAACATTGTGGTGCCCTGATAGGTGGTGAGGGTTTACTAACCTGGGTTTGAGATTGGAAAAGGCATTGCAGTGTTTATAAAAGCTTACCACACATAAACTAACCTCACCATTTATTTCTTTTTATCTCAGTTTAAGATGTCATATAATTCACTCTTCGGGGGATGAATCCTTTGGGCCTCTTGTGGTTAGATTTATCATTGTTTTTGTCATACATCTCTAGGACTCTAGGGGTCATGGGTATGAGCATTTCTGTCTTTACTTGGGATAAAAAAAATTACTGCATGCTCACTCCAGGTTAACAGAGTTAAAATAAATATTTTTTCAAATATTGGACAACTTTTGTGTTTCCAGTAAAAATGTGCATATTCACAGTAGACAAGGTAAAAATTACAAAAGGCAAAATAAAACCACTTGTGAACCTACTGGGGCACAAAGTAGAGTCAGTGGGTTCAAGTGGGGAAAGCAGTGAGGGGAAGGAAGAAGGCGAGGGTATGGGAAGTGGATTTGATCAACAACACTATGTACACGTATGAATGCTCCAAAAAATCTCAATACCATTCTGTAGACAGAACCAGCTTTATGCAAAATCAGGATCGTGGCAAAAGGATTACATTGCAACCTGTTATCCAAACTCCATAAAATATCTTACCTATGATATTGACATTTATTCTAAACATAATAAGTAGTTTTATGAAAATGGACTTTTCCAATTATAGCTCTTTAGACATGATATTTGACTCTAAGCTTTTACCATTTAGGTCATATTAAAAATAATGTTTTTTAAAATTGGTTTTCTAAGAATTTTTCCACTATAATTACCAAATGTACACAGGGTAGAAATCTTTTGAAACTGCAACAAACCTCTATATAACCCTGTTATGCTAATGATGCTTTGCTTGAGTGGTATAGAGATTAGCTGGTATTTGTAATCTTCCCAACACTGAAAACTGCCCTCAATGTTTTTAAATAAATAAGGATTTGTTTGATGTTAACTTTTCTTGTCTGATTTAATACAGTTTTGATTTTTCAAATTTTGTCATTGGTTCTATTACTCAAATACTTTTGGTAGCATGTTTATTTTCAGTAAAACTGTACTAGACTTTTAATCATCTAAAAAGTAGTTGTAGGCACAATTTTAAGTTGTGTCAAATATTATCCCACACATATATATATATATATATATAGTTTCTTGGATTTTTCAGACTGCATCAAATTATTATTTACTCACTATAATTTGTTGACAAACAGATTATCATTAATTCAAGGCAAGAACACTAAGACACAGAGGTTCTCAATGTCTTGGCCAAGGACAAATGTCACCTGGTGGGTGACAGAACTGATTTTTAAAATTTGACAATCTGACTCTTGAACTGTTTTTTTTAAAGATTTTTTTCCTAGAAAAATCTGATTCAGCCTAAAAAGTGATTTCCATTTTCCTACACTCCTCCTTCTAACTGTTATTATATTTAATGCTCATTGTATGTGTCCATGCCAGCATCTGTGTACACAAGTGAATGTATCTGCATAAGTGTGTGAAAGTTATAGCACTGAAATGGAAGTCAGGGGACAATTTTTAGGGTTCTGTTCTCTCTGAATATCATCTGGATTCTAAGGACTGAACTCAGGTCATCAGACTTCATAGGAAGTACCTTTAGTTCTGGAGCTCCTGAATAATTTCCAGTTTCTGAAATCAGTGCTCCAAAAGCAAGAAATTTTTGCTATCACTCTAAAATGATGGATTTTTAAAACATGAATTATTTTATTCATGTATTGATGACCCAGTTATCACTTTTGGATAACAGAAATCCATAGAGATTTTACTCCTGTATAAATCCTAACAGACTCTGGAAATTTTTGTGTTTCCATACTATCTATGATCAAGGCTCTCTACATTTCCTAGCTCAGAATATAATCCTACATATCTTTAAGAATTCTTGGTTGAAACTACTTTACCAAATCATCATCACCCCTAAAACCAACTAAACTGTGTCCTTATACCCACACACGCCTTCATTTCTCATCAATGGCTCTTTCCAACAAGCAGAGACTGCTATAGAAAACGGCAAGCAATCAAAATTGTATTAGAGATGCAATATCCATTCAGATTGTAAGAGCCAGAATTTCAGGGAATTATCTGTGAGATTATGTCTCCTGTCACTGTCATCAACATAACCAAATTCTCACCAACTTAACTGCCTGACCATGAACTGAGCAAGTCTCACAACAATAGATAAATAGATATGCCAGAGTGGATGGGGTAAAAAAACCCACAAAAACTCAACTCTGCACAGAACTATAGGCAACTGGGAAATAATGAGAATGAGAGAGGTAGTCTTCTCCAGGTAGAGCATACCAGCTGGTTGTTAGATATCAAATGGTCAGACCTGAAGACATACATACACATGGCATGGTACAGACTGAGCATGCTATACTTATGAATAGTAACTATGAAATAGTAATTATTGAAAAGTGAAGCCATGAATTTAAAGGAGATAGGAGCCTTGGAGCAGGAGGAGAAATGTAATTATACTATAATCTCAAAGAAAAATCCTGGTTGGGGCTGGAGACATGGCTCTGTAGTTCAGAACACTTGTTGCTCATTCAAAGGACCCTAGTTAGGTTCCTAACACCCACATGGTACCTCGTAACCATTAGTAAATTCATATTCAAGGGATTTGATGCATTTGGTGCACATGTACATATTCAGACAAAACATTAATCTAATGCAATAAATAAGCCTGTTTTGCTTTAAAAACATGATAATCATTGGCTAATTATGACATTAATTTTTGGCTATTACTCTCCCATCCCTACTGGACAAAGAAATTTACTGTAAGTTTCACAGTGGCATTTCTACTAAATGTAGGAGTATGCTCCACATATTTCATTAGTATCTTCTTACTGGCTAAGGTCTTGTGCATTAGCACACTTATTTATTCTGTAGATACACATGCCTAACTGATTAGCGATAAATTACAATATATTTGCTTTATGTTTTAGCTCTTTTTATCTTTAGCATGCAATTCATTAAGGGAATGCAATAAAATTACTTTGTTTTAAAGTTATTTAGTTTTTTTCTTCCTGTTTAAATTTCCCAGCTACTCAATTTAAGGGCTTATCTGCTTGTTTTACTTTAAGTGATTAGAAAGTTATTTTTTGTAGTTTATTTTCTCTATCTTTGACAGCATCATACAAATACATGTAATTATGATTATATTTACTTGCCATTATCTTCTCTTAATCTCTTCACTCTCCCTCTAAAACCTTTTCTTTCCCAAATTAGTTGCCTTCCCAAACTTACGGGTTTCTTTTTCTTTTTTGATTCACTGAGTTCAGCTAGAGTTATACGCGTAAGCATGGGTAGGGGGCTTATTTCCTCCCTAGTTTGCCATAACATTTAAGAAAATACTCGCCTACCCTTGGTAACCATTGTCTAACAACAGCTCTTCAAGAAGGGGTGAGGCTCTGTGGGTACCTTCCCCAGTTGTGATGGAATACTAAAAAACCCAATTTACCTCGGGCCTCGTGGCATTCCATATAGCTGTAGCATGTTTCTGATTACAAATACTATGTCTAGATGATGGCAATGCTTCATAGCCCTCTTTCCTTCTTCCAGTTCCTATATACATCCTATCCTTTTTTACAATATATTTTTTGGTTACTGGAGAGGGTGATGTAAGGGTCTTGTTTATGGCTGTGTTCTCAACTGCCATTTGTTTTCATCATATTCACTAGATATAAGTATCTGGGTTACTGTCACCCAATGTGAAAAGAAGCCTCTCTGCCTAAGATTGAGAGCAACACTAGCCTGTGTGAACAAAAAGAAACATTTAGAAGGAAGGCAGTGTGCCAACATTTGCATTCAGCAAAAACAACTGTAAAAAGTTCCTCACTGCCCAGGGCACTGGACCTCCCCAATAGTAGCATTTTGGTCTGGCTTATAATACCAAATGTGTATTCCCTCACACAGAACAGGCCTTTACAACCCAAAGAGTGGGTTTCTGACAAGCATTCATGCCACTATTGTACCAGTGGCAGCATACAAAGTGCACAGTTCAGTAAGACTGCTGGTGAGTTTTCTATCGCAGCAGCCTATATAGTACCTTTTGGCAAGGTACAATTTGCTTTATCTATGTTTTGTAGACAAAGTATACGGTGTCTCCAGGAATATGCAATTCTGGTAGGCAACCACAAAAAATGTCAATAGTATGTCTTGTTTGGGAGGTCTCTTCAAACTCTCTGGCCAACAATTCATTGGGTGGTGGCCTAATCCTGGCATAGTGATTTTTGTTTTAAAAATTCATTAGTTCTGGTCCTACTGTTAATTACCTAGGAGGGATACCTCCAACCCAAGCTCTTTTAATTTTTCATTGTATTTTTAGTTAGCACATAAATTAGTAGGATTTAGGGCTGGGGGATGGCTGGCTCACTTGGGAAAGTGCTTACTGTGCAAGCATGAGGACCTGAGTTCAGTTCCCAGGGCTTACATAAAAAGCTGGTCTCAGTAGCATGAGCCAGTCTTGGAAGGGTAGAGATGGGAGGACCCCTAGGGCTTTTAAAAGAAAACAAATGTGGTAGGTTTCTAAATTGCTTTTTCATATATCTTTTGTATTTGTAAGCCACCTCTACATCTTACCTTCATCCTTCTACTACCGTGACCTTTTCAAACCTTTTCATATCTATCCCCACCACTTTACTATCCTTTGTATTGTACTACATCTCTCTCTTACTGCCTGCTCCTACCCTCTGACTTCTTGCTGTCTGGGCTTTATTAACTCTCATTCTAACTTAATCACTGAAACTTAAAATTCAAAGCTTGATCTACACATCAGGGGGAAGGGGACAAACAACATTTGTCCTGTGTGAATTACCCCACTCAGTAGCTTTCAGTTCCAACTATTTTCCTGGAATTTTAATAATTTCAATTTTTACAGCTCAACAAAATCCCATTGTGTGTTTGTATTACATTTTCCTTATCCAATCACCAGTTGATGAACATCTTAGTTGATTCCATTTCCTGGTTATGGTGACTAGAGTAATTCACATCTCCCTGATGGATCATGATGTTGAACTCTTTTTTTGAAGTGTTGTTTAGTTACTGATTTTTTGATAACTCTGTATTTCACTTTTTTTTTATTCTACAAATTAATCATCTGTCAGATATATGGTTGGCAAACTTTCTGCCAATTCTGTAGGTTGCCTCTTCATTTGATTGACAGTTTCCTTTGCTGCAATTCCTCTTAAAAATTTTAATATAATTTTATTTCAAGAACACATCTATGTATACCTTATTAATATTGTGGAGACTTGTGAACTCTAGACTGACAGCAGTAGAGACTCCAAGGGACCGAACTAGGCTCTCTATATGTGGGAAACAGTTGTGAAGCTTGGACTATGAGAGGAGTTTCTGGCAGTAGGACCATGATGCAAACTTGACACATGAGTTAACTTGTTGGAGCCATTTTCCTATGGTGAGATGCCATGCTCAATATTAACACATGGGAATGGTTCTTGGTCCTGACCCAACCTATTGTGTCAGACTTTATTGACTCCTCAGGTCAAGGGGGATGGGAGGAATGATGGGAGACAGAACTGTAACTAATGTTAAATAAAATTTAAAAGAATTTTTAAAAAGATACATCTAATGAACTGATATATTAGAAAAATATAATTTCTAGCTATCTTTTCTTGCTCCTATCTAAAAATCCCAAAATAAAATTTTTCTAATTTTTTACATTGAGGCAATAACTATATATCTATAGATAATGGTTTAGAATACATATTTTACACTCATACAATTTAATTATTAGCAAGGTATAAAACTTTCTATTTTCATTTCATTGTTTAATTTAATAATACCTATCTCCCCCATGTGCCAACATTATAAAAATGGATTTTTAATTATATAGCCTTAGAGCTCTTCATTGTATACATATGTTTTACCAAATTAGTTACCTATTGATAGATGCATGACTATAAAGAACTGATTATGAATGAGTGAAGAGCATATCTGTGAATATGTCTCTTTGTAGTTTGAGAATATATAATTTGACAAAATAATAGAAATTAGCATTCCTAATCAAAGAGTGTGTATACAAAAGATTTTCGCTGGGTATTCCCAAGTTGGGTCTAATACACTATTTTTTCATTTGTAATGTCCAATTTTATGAGCCTTCGACATAGCAACCAATAGCTATTTGTCAACTTTTTGATCCTGGACAATCTGAAAGGAGTGAAATGGTGCATCATGTTGCTGTTTTAATTTCATTTTCTTATTATGACTAAGACTGAATTTCTTTTCATATGTTAAAGAATATTTCCTTTTTCTTTCTATAATTCTCTATGTTTTTCTGTATTCCTCATTTGTCTTTGGAGTTGATCATCTTCCTTAATTTTATTTTTAAATTTATTTCTGATAATTTTACAAATGTCTACAGCTATTTTTATGGGCAGATTAATGACACTTTTAGCATGATTTATAAGCAAACGGAAAGCTGTTTTTGTGCTTGCAAAAAAATCTGTGCATGTATACATTTTAAAACAGATATGTCTTATTTTATAGTCTATACTTTGTGTTACATAAATTTTATAGATGTTTTTATTGATTCTATCACACATTATGCTATAATCCATTATATCTATGTGTGTAAAGTTCCCCCATACAGAATGTGAATTTTTCATCACTGTTATTTGAGTTATCTCAGTTGTATCTATGAAATAATTGGTCCATAGAATGTTTCAATATATGTGAAGTTTTACTTTCACATTAAGACGTCTTCTTTTTTTTTTCTTTTTTTTTTTTTGGTTTTTCAAGACAGGGTTTCTCAGTATTGTTTTGGAGGTTGTCCTGGAACTCACTTTATAGACCAGGCTGGCCTCGAATTCACAGAGATCCTCCTGCCTCTGCCTCTAGAGTGCTGGGTTTAAAGGCGTAGGGCCACCAATGCACGGCTCTCACATTAAAACTTCTAATCTTGAAATTCGCAGGTAAATACATAGCACTGGAAGAAACAGAGGCAAATTCATACAACAAGGGCATCTGCTCCACTATGTTCATAGCAGCATTATTTGTAATAGCCAGAACCTGGAAGCAACCTAGATGCCCCTCAACTGAAGAGTGGATAGAGAAAATGTGGTACATTTACACAATGGAGTATTACTCAGCAGAAAAAAACAATGGAATCTTGAAATTCGCAGGTAAATGGATAGCACTGGAAGAAACCATCCTGAGTGAGGTAACCCAGTCACAAAAAGACAAACATGGTATGTACTCACTCATATATGGATTTTAGACATGGATCAGGATAGTGCTAGTCTGCACTTCCACTGACAGAGAGTCTGGGAAACAGGAAAGAACCTAAAATATATGCATGGTACCCAAGAGAAGATAAATGAGGCAAGATCCTCTGAACAGATGGGGAACACGGTGAGGGGTGGGGGGGAGTGGGAGCTAGGAAGAAGAGAGGGGGAGAAGAGGAAGAGAGAGTAAGTCATGGGGGAACAGGAAGGTTGAGGGGGAGGGGTAGAATAGGGGAAAGAGGGAATCATAGGTTAGAAGACAGATCAGGCACCAGAGTAACCTCTAGTGATCTAAAGGGATGACACCAATTGGCAAGCTAAGCAACAGTGGAGAGACCACCTCGAATGCCCATTCCTGATAATAAACTTGATGTCTATAGGCATCCTGGAGCCTTCAGCCAGTGATTGATGGAAGCAGAGGCAAACATCCACAGTTAAACACTGAACTTAATCCAAGGAAACCAGTGACAGAGAGACAGAAGCGATGAGCAAATTGGCAATGAATGGGCTGGCAAAACCAGCAGAGACAGCTAATCTGAACAGGACAGAGCTCTTGGACCCCAGACCGACAGCTGGGAGGCCAGCATGGGACTGATCTGGCCCCCCCTGAATGTGAGAGTCAATGAGAAGGCCTGGGCAACCTATGGGGCCCTGAGCAGTGGATCAGTGTTTATCCCTCGAATACAAACAGACATCGTGTGTCCATAACACAAAGAGGGATGCTCTCTCAGCCTGGACTCTTAGGGGAGTGCCTGGATCCTATCCTGAGTGAAATGACAGACTCTAAATATCCCCTATGTGGAAGGAATTGGCAATAGGGTGGGAGGATGGGGGGGGATGGTGGGTGGATGCGGGAGGAGGGGAGGGAGAGGGAACTGGGATTGACATGTAAAACAAGCTATTTAAAATTAAAATAAAATAACTTCTAATTCATTTAAAACATTTTAAAAATAGACTATGATGAACAAACCAACAATTTTCATTTGGCCATTTATATATTCTGTTGCCATTCAACCAGATCAACATTTTTCACATGGTGTAAAATACCCAGAATTGTAGCTTAAATTTTGTTGCATGGATGTGTTCTATTGTTTATATATTTTTCATAATGTATTTGCTTATAGCGTTCTAGTCAGAGAGGCATTGCTACATATTCTTTGCTTTTGCAAATGTACTTTATAAATTTCTTTTCAAGCTCTAGTAAAAAAATCACAATATTTTAAAGCTTTTCTATAATTTTAGTATATTAAATTAATAGTAATATTTTAGTGATATTAAACATGTGTTGTCATAATACAGACTATGTTATTTTTTTAATTTGCCTTACTGTACTTTTGTGTTTTTGAGAGTGTTTTATAAATTTGCTCATTTAATATTTTACACATTTTTCTTAGCATTTATTTTTTAGTGTTAGAGTAAGTTCTCCTCTTTTTACTATTTCCCAGACAACCTTGTGAAAATGTCTAAAGATTCATGCTTTTGTGCACATATAAGCACAAATATTTCAATTTTATTTCTTTTTATAATAGGCAGGCATTGATTTTTTAAATTTCCAGTTAATCATATTATCATCAAGTAAGAATTTATTTCTTCCTTTTCAGCTTTCAAGCTTTAATTGCATTCTTATCTAATTTCATTTCTAATATTTCAAACACAGTGATGGAAAGGTCTGGGCAGAGTGTGTGCCTTAAGTTTTCCCCCACTTCAAGGGAAAATTCTTTATGTGTCAGTTAAAAATAATTTAATGTTTGGGAGATTTGTAACTACAATCCATCCTACTAAGCACGTAGAATTAAAATATTTTGGTTAAGTATTTAAAAATAAACATAATTATGTAAATATAAATAGTTTCAGACAGGGTGTAAGTAGGTATTTCAAGCTAACCAGGACCTTATAACAGTCCAGGCTCACTAAAAGACCTTCCCTGGTCTGTTAAGTGCTTACATTAAAGGTGTGTGCCACTATGACCAGTTTTTAGTAGTATATTTTAACAGTTTTCAAGTGAGTGTATTTTATCAGCTTATCAAATTCCCAAATCACAATTTAATCATTCACACACAAATAAACACACATGCACATGCATGCACATGTACACACACACACACACATAGGAAAAGGGATATTTGTATATAATTATAGTTTTCCTGTTATGAAATGTGTTAGTTGTTCCCTTCAATGGAGTCTTATGAGGTTTTAAAATATAAAATAGGATTATTAGTTTTTCTCAGCTTGTATACATCAAAGCCATCATCTAAGACCAGATTAGTATAGATTATCTACAAATGTAAGATGAACAGAAAGAAGTGATGGCTATCTATGTACATCTTCTCTTTGCATATTTATAAATATTTATGTCATGATTTATTTTAATGAGTTGTTTTTGTTAACCTTTTGTAGTTTTGCATTTTTGCATTTATGTAATTGCATATATATACATGCATATATACATATATATACACTGTTGCCTTTTAAAACACATCATTATGGAAATGCAATATACACATAATAAAATTTAACTATATACAGTTTACTGTATTTGGAGAATTGTGCAATCACATTAAAAGTTTTAAACAGTTTTCCTCCAGACAGAAAACTCACACCAGTTAGCAGCTACTCTCATAGCCTCCAATTCCTGGAAACACCTAATCTTCATTTTGTTTCTATAAATTTGTGTAGTGTGGGTATGTGCTATACATGTAGTAATACAATATGCAATCATTGTGATTCCTTCTGTCACTTAGCAAAGGGTTTCCAAGACTCATTCACATGATTCCATGCACCAGAACTTCATTCTTTTTATTGCTGAATCACATTATATTGTACAGGTACAGTACATAGATATGTCCATCCATCAAGCAACAGAAATGTGGTCTGTTTACAGTTTTGGCTATTAGATGCTAATAATGATGTTAGGAATATTCACGTGTAAAGTTTGGTTCATATTTTCACTACTTAGGGATTGTTATCTCTATATACCTATATTTTTTTCTCTATATATAATATATGTGCATATATGAGAAGAATTGCTAGGTTACAGGATTTCTCAATAATGGACCTTCTAAGGAGATGTGAAATGATTTTCAAAGGGTCACCATCATTTTCAGTACCACTTGCAACAGGTAAGGGTTCTAACTTTTCTTTATTCTTCTATCTTATTGGGAATGCAATGGTATCACAATGTGGTTTTAGATTTCAACTCCATATCAGTTAATTATGTTGTAGATATATTCATTTGACCTCTGACCATTTGTGTACATTCTTTGGAGAAAATGTGAGTTTTTTTCCTTCCTTATTCTAGTGCTGTAAGAGTCTTTCATGCATTCTAGATCCCAGTCCTTCACTATACAGATCATTTGACAATATTTCTTCCTGTTTATTTTTGTTTTCATTTTCTTGAGAGAATCATTTGCAACTCACAGTTTTTAAAAATTTATATGAAGCTTAATTCTCTATTCCTTGTGTACCTTGACCTTTGGTGACTTAAGACTTGCTTAATCCAATGTCACAGAGATTTATATCTTTGTTGTGAGTTAGGCATGGTAACTCAGGCTGGCAATCCTAACATCTGAGAGTCTTAAAGTCTCCATTTCAAATCATACTTGCATTAAGAAAATAAAATTCAAAAGAAATATAAAGATATACCTACTCCTACTGGTTTTATAGATTTGGTTTTTACATTTAAATCTGTAATCTATGTTCTACTGAATATTTTGTAAGGGTGAGGAAAACACACGACTTGGTTTTTCTCCTTTCTTTTGCTGCAGATTGAACTCAACCAGAGCCTTGCACAGGCCACTTAACCATTCCGACACCGACTACTGCATTCCCAGCTCACAGCTCCTTCTTCCGATTACTGTTGCAGGAAATTTCCAGTAATTTCAGCTTCTTTAGCAACAACATTCCTCATTCATTCCTCACTGACCTGTTCTTGGCTATAGAAAAAAAAGAAAAAATAACCTGACTATTTTAAGCACTTAATTTTGTTGTCTCAATCTATGTTTATTTTAATACACATATTTATTAAAGCAGTATAAAATTTAAAATTTGCTCTTCTTTTTCAAAAGTATTTTCTCTGTTCTTACTCCTTTATATATTCAAAACTGTAGCTTTGAGTTCATAATATTAAGTGAATGCACATTCCTAATTATCTTGTTTGATTTATTAGTATTGTTCTTTGAATCATCTGAATCTATTGAGAAACCACCATGAACTTTTGATCTTCCCTACTGCTTTTTAAAACACTATCTTAATTTTTACTTCCTCATTTGCATCATCAAGATCTCGGATCAATGCTAAACAATGGTTGTGAAAGCATGGATCTTTGTATCACTTCTGACTTCAATGAGAATTATTTTAAAGGCATGCTGTTAATTATGATGATGACTATTAATTTTACATGAGGATGTTGATCAAACTCTTCCTGATTCATAAGGTTCTTTTGATCAGAAGTGCATATAGGATTTGCTTAAATATCTTGCTCTTCATTTCCTTAACTATGAAACTAGGGAATGGAGGCAAGATAGAATTAGTGCCCAGTTGAATAAATGAAGACTTTGTGGCTAAAGACAATTCATTTAATTTTCTTCCTTACATTTTCTAAGTTACTCTTGGATACAGGATCTGTTAATCGATGTATTGATGCCCAAATTCCTTATTGATGGAACCTTATAGATAATTATATTTACTCAGTATTGTTTTCTGTATTAGAGCAAATATATGTAAAAGTCATTGTAAAGTAAGCAACGAAGGAATAACAAATATTGTGTATTTTGAATCCTACAATGTATTTCTCCCTCAAAAATCCAGTAGAGTACCCCATGTTTATTGTCAGTCTTTACTTAATTACATAAGAAGCTGTACTGATAAGCAATTATGTCCTAACTCAAAGGAACTTGAAGTTTAAATTTCAGCCTGTGTGTGCATTTATACATTTGTACTTTTCCACATGTGTGTATAGGTACATGAGTGGTGTTTTTGCAAGATACAAGTAAATGAATCTAGAGGAGAGCTGGAACCTTCCTCCTTCATACCTAGTTTTCAGAGGATCAGAAGGTACTGTCCAAAATGTTGGTGCAGAAAAGGCATTAATGATCCTACCCACCTGTAACCCCTAACCAACTGCAGGAACTATCTCTTGGGAAAAATGTGTCCATTGTTGCAATAATGGTACAACTGTTATGGGGATAAAGAAACAGCTCTCTGTTTGGATTTGTGGCCTACTTCACAAAAGTTAATTCATTCATGGTACTATAATCCTGACAAAAAATTCATGGATTCAGAGATTTTAGATACTAAAAGGAACTCACTTACAGCTGCTTAACTAAATTGAATTGATATCAAACTGCCTTCTAGATATTTATGTTCATACCTTAGCCTTAATTCTACTGTCCATCTAACTCAGAAAAACTTCTCCTTGCAATAGATTGAAGTGAATGCCAAAACTCAGAGCTGCTCAAGGTGCTGAGAATAAATGAAAGTTGAGTGCTCAGTCCTATAATGCAATTTTTATCACTCTGGACAAGGCTTAGGGAACAACAAATATATAGAGAAGTCATGCATGATGCTATTTTCCTGGTGCAGCAAGCAATTGCAGTCATGATGTGATAACTTCTAAGCTTAGTCCTCCTGAGATTCTGAGATGTTTTGCACAAAATGGCAAGTCTGTCTTCAATCCAATTTCAGAGACTTCTGTCTCATCACGTGGTTGCCCCTCTCACTCATCAGTCTGCCTCCGTGTTCTTACCATGACGCCGTGTGACTGACCTAAGGGAACCCTTACCAGAGCCAAGCAGGTGCCAGAGGCATGTTCTGGAACTTTCAAAGGTATGAGCTACATAAATTTCTCTCTTAATATAATACCCAGCTTCAAGTGTGTTTGTTATAGCGATACAAACAACTAACCCATCTTTCCATTTTACTTCCAAAAATTTGCATTTACCAAATAGATCTTCCATGCAATAATGAATATGACTCAGTAATAACACTGAGGTAAGTTTTATGTGCTATTCTCACAAAAAACCAACAAAATGTATTGACTATTCCACATAAATTCTGAGATATTAAAGTTGGTAGGTGTCCTGTAGGGATTTCCTCTGGAATGAAACATTTCCTCTTTGAAGCAAAGATGGGTGAGTACTCATCAAGAAGTAAACAGAACATACAAGGCTCAGGAAAGCAAGCAAGAATCAAAAGTCCCAGGAAACTCCTAAAATTTACAAAATCCACACAGACCCTCCCCAGTGTTATAAAACCAATAGCAATGCTAAAAAGAGGAAAAATGTCTGAGCAGTTGATTTGTTTGCAAGTCATGTCATTAGCCCAGGGACATAGCTTCTGTGAGGTGTCCCCCATGCCGGGCTGGGCTTTTGATAACACTGATGCATCTGAGTCATCTATGCTCTTGAAAGTAACCCCTCACCCACATGTTCGTAAATAACCTCATTAACTCACTGGCTCATGAAGCCACACCTAAGTGAGATCATTTCAGCAGTCTGCTTTTGTAGCCCTATCTGTGGTGAATAGACATTATTTCTCCATGTCTTTCTAGGGAAAGTAATAACAAAAAGAATATTAGTGACAACTACTTCAAACTCAGGTAAAAAATCATCCTTATCCAGTCTGTGATGTCACTGTGACTTGCTTATATGACTATTTATGTGGCCTTTCATACAGTCAACACTTAAGGCAACTAATAACCATACGCTGTAAATGCAATGACCTATGTGCATATGCCATGTCTCTCTCTCTCACTAAACTGGAATATCCTTGGCAAAAACTCTGTAAGAAATTCAAATTAGTATCTGTTATATATGCATGCTATGGCATAGGTATGAGAATGTGAACAAATAGATCTGTGCCTGATGGAATGAAAACCCAAATGAACCAATAAATTAATTAACAATTTGGTAAACCACTTTCCTATATGTATTGATTACTTTTGCATCTCTATAATCAAAATGCCTGTGAGAAACAAAGGGAAAAGGGGCTTGTGTTGGCTCAGAGTTTGTGAGAGGCTCAGTCAATCCCAGCGAGGAATAGGTTCACAGGAGGTGAGAACGTACAGCAGAGACTCCTCATGATACTGCAGACCAGGAGGTAGAGAGCCAGGCTGTAACCTTCAAAGGCTCATCTCCACTGATGTAATGCTACCAGTGAAGCCCCCATTTTTAACGGTTTCAAAACAAAGCTAGCCCCATCAGCTGAGCAGGAAACAATCAGAGCATGAGTGCAGGGGACTAGTGGGTGCATTTCACATTCAAAGTTTATATTCAAATATAGCTCTGCTTTTACTGGTGTATATCCATTCCGCATTGAACATGAAGGTAACAACTCACATGTGATTGCACATGTGAGTAGGTACTCAAAGAACCACATTGCCCAACAACATGCATCTCTAATACCATATCCTCCAATATATATGCATTCTAACCACTTCATTGTGAGTTGGTTTTTCTAGTTTCCTATATTATGCTATGCTGGACAATCTATACAAAGACTAAAACATTATGTATTGTATATTCACATGTGTATATTTTGTTTATTCAAGTTAAGTAGCTTTTATTCCTAGAATTTACAGCTTACTGGTCCATCTTGAGTCTCTAATTCACAGACAGATAGAGTGGGAGGCTCTTCAGGTGCCATAGGAGAACTGATTATTGCAGTCCTGCTGCTCATTTTTGTTTTCCCCAGACACCGAAGTGCCCTCAGATCCCACCACAGTTTATCCTAAAGCGTGTTCATCAGTGCGTTTACAGAGGTTCTAATTAATTCTTTGTAATTGCATGGCATTTTCTCTCCCCCCGTTTCTCACCACTGTCCCTGCCATGGAAACAAGATGTTCCACCTCTGGAGACTGCCCTGGTAAAAGCCTATTAATAAATAATTAAGTTTGGAGGTTCCCGCAGTGGTGAATCATGACTGGAGATCACGTGGGAGCCATCTCCATGGCAACTTACCAACAGGAATTGAACTGCTATTTCTCTTCTTTGCATAGCATGAGCAAGGCAAAACACAAATTAAAGAGATTCTCTTTTAGTGGTATTTTCCCTATTTTCTTCTCTTTTGAAATCATGTGCCATTGCCTTTAAAATTAAATAAGACACACTATGGGGGTGTGATGGATGTCATCAGCAGCTGTGAAAACCCCTCAGCACGTGTTGTCTCTGTTCTCAGTTCATCTCCTCTGGAGGGGTTTCTATCCTCACCCAAGCCCTATCATACTTGCCTAGAATGTGGTGGCTTGAATAAGAAATATACATCATAGGCTCAAGATTTGAGCACTTTGTCTCCGGTTGTTAGCATTGTTTGGAAAAGTTATGAACCTTCTAGTATTTAGAGCATGACTGAAATAGGTATGTCATCTGGAGTGGGCTTAGGCAGTTTACAGCTTCACCCAGTTTCCAGTTTGCTCTGTTGGCTACTTCAGTGTTCAAATATAATCTCTGTTCTTTAAGCTCTGGTTCCTCTGCTGTGCTTTCCCTGCATTTTCTACCTGGGCTCATAATCTCAAATAAACTCTTGCGTCTATATGTTGCCTTAGGTAATGGCATTTTATCATAGCAACAAATGGTAAACAATCAAGTACTTCTGCCTGCTATGCCTCTGGCTACCACCTAACAGTTCTTCACCAACTTTTCTGACTCTCTTGTATTAATGGCGGTACTTTAAGGAAAAATATTTGGAACAAGAAACACATGGATTTGAGAGTGAACCAGACTTGTCCAATGAGAGAGATCAGGAAAAGTGGAAAGTCAGAGGGCAAGCAGGAGGGAAGAGGATGTCTGCTACCTCTGCTCTGCTGTTTTTGTATCTAGGTGGCTTTTGGAGGTAATGTTTCTCTCCATAACTGTATTTTACATTGTCACCCATCTGTGCTGTAGGCTTAGATGACTTTCCCCTACTCATTTGCTTTCTGAGGCTTGACCATTCCTGTGTAGAGAGTGTCTTCACTGAAATCTCTTAATTTTAACCAAACTCTGGTCTATTAGGCATGTAACTCATAGTATTCCCACATTGACCTTGTTTACAGAACAATGGCTATATAGTTTATGCTCTCTCTAATGGCTTGCTAAAGTGAAGTTTGAAACTCCAGTTTTAGGATTATCTGTAAGGTAAGTTGAGTTCAGTCAGGATATGAACAAAATTTGCAGCCACAACTCCCATTCTTGGCCTTTTCCATCTTGTAATATCATCCAACACAACAATATTTTTAACAAGAAGACATTTTAGTTATAATGGTTTATCACTTACTTGACAACTATTGCAAAATTTTTCCATGCTGTTCTAACAACTAGCATCATATTCATAGACAGTAGCTGGTGGTGTTCTAAACACATGATAAAGCAAATCTTCAGTAAAAAATATCCAGGTATGAATTTGAAAATGCATCTGAACCAGAAATACTGCAAGACATATGGCAAGTCCTAAATACATCACTGATTCTTCAGCAGGGACAGTTGTCACAGTAGAGGTATTTAGCTCCACCCTAGAAAGAGCAGAGCAGGCTCCTCACAGCTGGATGCTCTTCAGGCTCCTGTTTCTTGTTCCTTCTGAGATACATATGGCTTTATAGACACAGTTAATTTTGTGTCCTAGGATCTAGTCATTGCTCTCACATTATTTGTGTCATATCAGTGTGTGTAAATCCTACAGGAGAGGACAACACAACAAATGATTACCTTCCAGAAGATCCAAGCATTGTAGGTTTTTTCTTTCTACCTCCAATAATATTTCATTCCCTGCTTTGGGAAGCAACCTCTTGTCTCTCCCTGTCATCTCAACATTTTACTTTATCACTGGGTCTTAGAAATTCATCACGTGTGTGTTCTCTGCTGGACAGGACCTCATTACAAGTGATCCTTCCTTTATTCACATGTCTACACTTCTGTCTAATTCCTCCTCCCATTTTGGTGTTGTCTGTGATTTCTGAGATCTTCTTATTGGCTTCCTATCCTTGTTAGCCATTGTGTGCTCTAAAACAGCTTGACTGATGGATTTCACTTAAAGTAATGGGACTTCACCCCAGATAAGTGCTTAGAAGCAAGCAGATGAAATTTTGCTTCCCTGAAATGCAATAGATGTAAATCAGATTAATTGTCTCTGTGACCCTGGGAACCTCCTGAATCATATTTGTTGCCTAAGTCATAGGAAGTTTCAGGTTAACTTTTGGCAGGTAAAGTGGTTGGGACCAGTCATTTGTCACCAATAACTACATTAAAAACAGAGAGGGTTGAAAATTTTGACAAGTAGGTTGTTCTTTGACTTCCAGTAAAGAAAATTCCAGTTACTTGGTGCCTTTATCCAATTTATCTCCTCTTCTATACAAAAGCTTCCATATGTGATCACAGGAGACAGAGGAGCTCTTTATTTTCTCCTGCTCCTCCAGGAAAGAAACAAAGTCATGAAACTGCAAAGTAAAATTTGCCATTTCAAACAAGAAATTTCATGGACAGCCACCAGCCTTAACTTCTTTTAAAGCTTATCAAACTTACTTTCATAACAGGTGGAATCACATTAGAGGATTTTGTTATTAAAAGTGTAAAAGCAGGTATTAATATAAATAATTATAACTATTATTAATAGAAGCTTCATTGATAATAGCCCCTAACCAGAAATGTTCACGTGTATATCAACAGGTACCTATATGGAATATAAAATCAATTCAGTAATAAAAGTATCAACTATGTGATAGGGATGGGGAATGTTCTGTGTGTATGTTTGTCTTATTGGTTGATGAATAAAGCACTGTTGGTCAATAGGGAAGCAAAACAGGTGGGACTAGGAGTCGAGGAAGATTCTGGGAAATGTAGTAAAGAGAAGTCGCCATGCTATCCACGCAGGAAGTGGCATAGCAGGGCAAAATCAGTATATAAGCAGGGACAAGCAGGAAATCGTTCTCTTCTTCTCTTCTCTGAGGAGACACAGAATAGATGCTATGTAGACCCCAATGGAGTAAGAGATTCAGACACTTTCTCTGGTAAGATAAGGAAAATACACGGATTATTAGAAAATGGGTGAATAATTAAGACTGAGCTGGAAAATAAGAAACCTTAGTCAAAAGGCAAACAGCTTTATACTGATAAAGCATACATGTGTTTAACTGGGGCAGAGAAGATCAGCAGACCCTAACTCCAATTAGAACCCATAGAACTATGTATGTGAACAAGTGAATGAATCAAAAAGTAACTATGCTAAGTGAAAGGAGCCAAGTATGTAAGGTGCTGTTGGTATAACTTAACATGGATAAAATTCTATAATGTGTAGGTAGTTTGTAAGAGTCAGAGAGCAGATTGACCTTTGCCTGGAACTGAGCTGGCTTGGAGTCAAACCATGCATGTAGAGAGTGACAGGAGGGAAAAGGTAGGGTCTGTTTTAGTGGAATGTGTTTTCTTAGCTGTGCTATTATTTGTGCAGTTGGCTTCAGAGTTGTGTACACGTGCCAAATTTAACCATGCTATGTGTTTCAGATACATGCAGTTTACTGAAGATTAATTATATCTTAATTAAGAACAGTTTCAAAGAGAGATTTATAGTGAGAATACTTATATTCAGAAAACTTTCAAAGTGTGTAATGCTGGCAATCTACCAAACTTCCTTATTTATGCCTATGTTTACTTGATTGTGAAAGGGAAATAAAATGAATTTAAGGTAGTAGAGGTTATATGAACCTGAATTTTTTGATCACATGAAGCACTTGAAACAATATCTAATGTGTATCAAGTACTCCTTAATGTCAGTTACTTTCACATGTATTATGTGTCTGAAATTTACAACTCTGTTAACCTCTAAATAATCCAGTAGTGTATTTAATTTTCATCATATACACCCAGAATTGACTTCTGTCATCGACTAAATGAAAAATATGCAATTGCTTTTGTACATTGCCATGTTTTCTCTCCAGCAGCCACAACCCAGCCCAAGGTTGAGATTAGTCCTTCTCATGTTGTCTCTGCAGAGGTGACAAGATCAAGCAGAAGGAGCATGGAGCAAAGAAGGATCCAACTGAGGCCAGTTCATGTGCTCTGCTCTCCCTTTTTATATTCCCATGCCTGAATAGTCAGTGACTGCATTTCACAGTGTGTGCATTTTCTGTAAAATCTATAATTTCTCTCATTTGGCTGGCTCTTTATTTCCGTATGAAGCTGGTAGTTCATAGAGGTTAAATATTGCCTTTCAATCATAGTTGATTTAAGTGATTGCAGTCACAGTGTATGGTAGTCCTCTGCTTTAGAGTTCTTACCATGCATGGCTTTTGTTTCAGGACCTGGTACCCCTAAGTTGGCCAGGCTTCACTCCTTATCTCCATTGTGTGACTCTGACACCATTTCTAAATCTTGACTGGTCCAGTTTTTGACGAAGATCCTGGAGGCGTTCTTCAGCCACATCAATCTCAGTGACTTAATCAATGAACTTTGTAGGGACAATAGCTTAAAAATTATGAACCTGCAAAGTATGGCTCTTGTGTCTCCTTGGTACAGTATACTTTGAGCTCCAAAGTCTCTGATATGTATCACTTCTACAGAAGACTGACCATGAATATGTTCCTCCCCAGAATGTCCAAGCTACTAAAATGTGGTGGTAATTACACCTCATCACACTAAGGGATGAAGATAATGGGATTCTTTAGTGCTGATATTTGATACACCAAACCAAGAAAAAGTTGCCGAGTATGAAATGAAGTTATTGGATTTAGATTTTGAGCATCTTGGAATCCCAGAACAAGAGTACAGCTGTCTACTAAAGATGCCTTCTGGTGACTCTGCACATGTATACTGAGTCCTTAATCTTATTGGAGATGCTCTTATAATAAACTGGGCAAAAGTTGGGTGAAGTTTTCTGCAAGTGGAGAACTTGGAAATAGGAACATTAAAATTTCCTTAGCAAGTAATGTTGATAAAGAGGAGAAAGCAGTTACCATAGAGATGAAGGAGCAAGTTCCTCTGGCTTTTTCACAAAAGCTACTCCATTTACTCTACAGTAAAACCCAGTATGTCTGCAGAGGTACCCCTTGCTGTAGAGTATAAAATTACTGACATATGTCGTTTAAAGTACCATTTGGCATCCAAGATCAAAGATGAAAAAGAGTCTTAGGTGTTGAGAGAATTTGACAACAAAAACACCTTGAAGATTGCTTTTGAGATATCAGCATAGTCTGTAGTCTTTTCTGCTAGCAGATTTGTACCTTAGTACATATGTAGATATCTTCTGTAAATAGCATTTTTCCTCTCTCTGTCTCTAAAATTTGTTGTAAAAATCCAAAATCAAAACTGGTCTTGTTAACATAAACATTTCAGCCCTAGAAATATGGGTGAGTTTTTAAATTTAATTTATTTATTTTAGCTTTTTACTGATTCTTTGTGGATTTCACTTCATGCATCCCAATCCCTTTATCTTCCTGTCCCTGTGTATCACCTCCTACCTCACCCCAATACAATAAATTAAAATTTAAAGAAAAAAGTCTCATAATTGGAGCTGTAGTGTGGCACAGTAAGTCACACGGTAAACACTTTTGTTAATACATCAGTACTTTCAAGTGTTCACTGCAGTGAGTCATGGGTTTGGTTTGAGGCCTCTGGCTTCTGCTATACTATTGATACTGGGTCCTCACTTGAACTCCTCTTGGATATCCTATTATTGCCCTGTCAGGTAGATCCTACAGCTTTAGGTCTGCAGGTCCATCCCCTTTATGAGTTCCAACAATTCACAGATGGGGTGAATGTTGCGGTGGGCCAACTCATAGCCCTGGTTCTGGGTATGAGTTGTAGCTGTCCTCATCCTCACCACTAGAGTCAGCTTTCCAGCATGCCCTAGCTAACTCACCCAATGTAGCATGCAGCAAGGGGCTGGGCAATTTCTCCTGCTCGTATGCCCTCAGGACTGGCCTGCCTACATCTACACCAACTGGTAAGTTTTCAGAACAAAAGGGTCTTGATGTTAAATACAGTTATAAATATTTTTCCATTTGAATAAAGTTATCTGAATTTTGAGGGGGTAAATAAATAAACCTTGTTTATATTTAAAACCTTGACTAATGCTCGGCCCACAGGGCCACCTGCCTCACAGAACTAATGTGATAATAAAGAGAGGCATTAAAGATACAGAATGCTGATCACGGCAAACACCATCCAATAAGACATTTTAGGGGTTTTGACAATATTAACCTGGGCACCACTGGCTTTGGAACTGAGACACTCAACCTCTCAGTCCAGCATGGTCAACAAACAGTGGAGTCCCTTTGAAGATATTGCATGAGGTCTACAGCACCCAGTTTCTTGATTTAGAGAATAAATTATTTGTCTCCTGGTGGATTGGTTGTAAGTAATGATGTTTCTAAGGAGTCAAACTCTCTTCTTATGGCCTCTTGAGCAACCCCAATCTCAATAATTTCAGTAGATGCTTAAGAAACATGTTGGAAAGGAAAACAAGAAGAGGGAGTAGGGACAGGACCACTGAGATAAACGGTCTCAGAGGGCATTAGGACTATATAATAGCTAATGTTCTTTCAAGGCCATGTGTTCTCTTTTCTAAGCTGAATCACTGTAATTACCAAATGCACTCTTCACAAGTCTTATTCTCCAGAGATGTATTCTTTCCCACTGCTTTGTTCTAACCTTCCTGAACTCGCTTAAGCATGCTTTATTTAATATGAAACTGGCTTTTAGAAGAGTATGATTGTGATGATCCACCAACTCAAGTACAGTGTCAGAGATTCTGCAAGATCCTGCAGCAGTGTCTTGAGAGGGTAACCCAATTGATAGGATTCCTGTGAATGCAGACACCTAACACTCACTACAGGTTACTTGTAGCCTTCATCGGCCCATCTACCTTTATGAATGAGACTATTAACACACTTTTCCAAACATGTAGGGCTCATTTCAAAGTTCTTCATCCTAGGAACTAGTATAAAGAAAGATGGCCCCATCATTTCCTAGATTTATTCACAAGAATTTTAATATGTGAAAAATTACATAATTTCAGAATCATTCCAACACTGCTGTTTGCAGACTGAAGCTATTGGACAAACAAAACTGCCACCTCAATTTGTGAGTGCATTTTTGTTGAGATACATTTATGCTCATTTCTGTACCATGATGTCATTCACAAATACTTGCAACAACCGTCTTATGGCTTGCTAAAACTATCATATTTACTAAGTGACTCTGTCCAGCCAAAGCTCAGTAACCCCAGTCCTGGGTGATAAGCAAATTGTTCTGGTGGTCAACATTAATGCAAATGTGAAAATATTCAAGAGTTTATGAAAGAACAGTTAAGTATATTCATGATGCTCCTGGTGAAGCTGGGACATCTTTGCTTTCTTCAAATCAAAACAAGGTAGAAAGCCCCAGGTACATAGTTACAACTCCTTGGAACAGCAAATGCAACTGATCATTTGTAATTTCGTAGTATAGCTCTGTATGAGTGAAGTGCCTTCATGGTCATTAAATTCTGACCCAAATGCTGTCAAGAAAACCAAATCAAGGTATTATCAATATTATCTACTTTTTCTGAGGAGGTGAGTGACAGATCATTGCCTTCCAATGGCTCTTAATGAGAACGTTTTTACACAATCCAGTTTTAACTTCTTGATTAAATGTTTAATATTTCATACACCAATTATTATTGTGCCCATTAAACAGATGAATGTGAAGACTTAAGTAAACTATAAGGATTGCTGAAGCCCAAACTGATACAATACTGATAGCTTTTTCTCTGTATGGTGCTGAATGGTTCTAATAGCAGATACTTGGAAGAGTGGTGCAGGGATGTAATTTCAAGAACAATTTAGCAATGGCCTGTGAGTATGTGTGCCAGTGAAATAGTACTTGCCTGGATTATACAGGATTCTTGGGTTTAATTCTTTGTCCTAAAAAATTTAATAATGTGTTCTAAGTCAATAAGCAAAGAACTTAATTCATAATACATTCTGTTTTCAGATCAAAAGAGCTAATGTATATTTCCTTTCTCATCATGTGTGTGCAGAATTTTAGGAAGACTTAGAATGCAAAAGACATTGGAAATAAGAGTGACATGTTGCTAAATGCTAAATAATTATTTGACTCATGTCTGGGAGCCTAAGAACAGGCACAAAGATAAAAATAAATAAAAATAGACATTTGGTGATTCTCAGACATTTGGTATTTCATATGATTGAGGTCCTCTCCTACCTGCTCCCATCCTCCTCTTTGGACTGAGGGAGATAGACTGTTATATTTATTGGGACAGGATTCAGCATTCTCACCAATATCTGCCTTTGGTGAGAATGCTGATATATATGTATAAATAAATAAATATATATATATATATATATAGAGAGAGAGAGAGAGAGAGACAGACACAGAGACAGAGATAGAGACAGAGACAGAGAGATTAACCCTATGGAAAGATAGTCTTACGTATGACGAAAACTCCTGCTTGGCTATAGATGAAGCAAACCAAAGCAGCTGCACTCTAACTCAAACAGATAAGAGGAATGAGTGATGGAGCAGGATGAAAAGTGATGGGTTAAATGTCCAATGACATGTAGAGAATGAAGTTTATAGTCAAGACACAGTGCTGTGTGAGTGAGGTCCATAGAAACTGAGATCCAGATAGCTTAATCTCAGTGGAGTTACATTCTGTTATTGACACCTTATCAGTGTCACAGCTTCTGGCCTTGGGGAAAGCATAAGGAGTATTGCTCTATGCTCCCTTTGGGAAAAGAAAACACATGTGGCCTTTCCATCTCTATCTAACTAAGTGTGCCCTAGTTCTGATTTTGAGATCCCTGACTGTTTCTCATGGCTTACTTCCCCAAGAGCGCACTTTTTACATTTTTTCCGAACTATTTTTCTTCTTTCCATTTCTTCACTGTGCTTCTAAACCCTCCAGGTTCACTTTGCTAGGCAGTTCAGCATCCTTGTCAAATTTAATTAATACACTGTGTGTTTCCCTTCCACATCATCGAGAAACATGCTGAGTAAGATAGGGCTCATGTTACTGTCCTTCCAAAGGGCTGTCTCTTCTGCTCCCTTCGCTCTGTATGTAGCCAGTCGACTCTCAACCACTGCAATTTCTCACCTCCAAGTCGATTTAGGAGCCCTGATGGACTATCTATTGTGAGGTGCTCAATGTAATGCATTAATAAGTCAAGACTGGGGACATTCACTGTATTATATCTATCCTCTCATTTGCTAATTAAACCCAATAATGAAGCTGAAACTGTTCTGGCAAGATGCCTTAATTATTAATGCTACAATTGGTCTTTATAATTTTTCATTCTTCTTAATTAGATGTACAGACACACACAGAAATGCAGAGAGAGGGAGGGAGAAAGAGAGAGAGAGAGAGAGAGAGAGAGAGAGAGAGTTGCTATAACCTCAATATTTTTAAGTTGCTGTTAGTGAAATTAAAGTTTAACTGCGCGGTTGCTGATTATGACCATATTGTAAAAGAATTATTCAGAATTTGAGTACTTACTAAAGCCTAATGATAGTCAAAGCAGAGACTAGATAGTATTGAGAGCTTGGGTCTCTGTTGGGTTTTATAGGACTATATTAAGAGAGAATTCCTATTGAATATTACTCCAATTGCCAAGGTCAGCCCTAAATCCCTTGTGAAAATCAATGGCTTAAATGAAAGCATAGAAAAAGGCAAGAATCAAAGAGAGATTTACAGAGGTGAAATGGGTTTTAGGAGGAGGCTGGACAAAGATTTAGAGTCAGTACCTGAGTTCTGGCTCACTTTATTATTGTAAGATTTTGACTTATCTGGCGATTGCTAATGATATTTAAAGAGAGATAATGATGCCTTGTCATTTTCAAACTACCCAGTGAGCAACTATGTACTGAACATTCTCATCAATCAAAATAAATGATAAAAGTGGAGATGTATTCCATAGAAAGAACACTTCAGATTTTGAATTTTGATCTTTTCTAGTGTGGCCAATATACAGTACAATATGTTCTCAGTGTCCAGTACAGCAATAAGGTAGTGCTCCCAATTAGTCATATGACCACCAAGGCAAACAACTGATAATCTTCAAGAACTGTGCTGCTGAGCTGGGATGTTCTAAGGCAAGGCACAATTTTTTGTCATTTTTTACTTGGTGTTTTCAATTCACAGTGGGTTTTTGACTGATGTTGTGCTATGACATGTAAAGGCATATAGGAGAATCTAGAACCAAGGGGATTCTTGAAATAATCACCATCTCCTTGGAGGTTACATAGTATTCCCACCTGCTTTCATGGTGGCAAGTCTCCATGGAGAGCATTCTGGAAAGTGAAGCATAACCAAGGAACTGAAAAGAGTCCAAACTGAGGCTGTACATGTGCAAGGAGGGTGTCAGCTTGATTCTTGAATAAGAAAACAAATGTCAAGGGAACAAGATTTATGTACCATGTGAAGAGACTTAGAAAGTAATGCAGGAACAACTAAAAAACAATGAGCACCTTTGAACAAGGAAATAAACTCTACTTTACCACTGGGATGGCTCTGGAGGTAGGATACACTCTGGGAAAACTGTTTCAGGACAGGTGTCAGAAAGCCAAGAAGAAACTATTTATAAACGAGTGGGGAGGTAGGTCAGTGTAGAACCCACTTGCTATGAAAGCTTGAGGACCAGGTTTAGGTCCCCAGAACCTACACACGTTCTGGGAAGATGTAACTGCTTGTAATCTCAGACCTCAGAAGTGTGTCTGGGATCACCAGAGCAGGCTAGACTAGTTAAATCAGCTAGCTCTCCATTCAAGTGGAAGGCCCCTGAACAACTCAGGAAGGCACTTGCATCAGCTTCTGGTCTCCCTGTGTGTGCGTGTGCACGCACACAGTGTGTATGCTCATGCACGAATGAATGCACGCACACATATGTTCTCTCTCTCTGTCTCTCTGTCTCTGTCTCTGTCTCTGTCTCTCTCTCTCTCTCTCACACACACACACACACACACATGCTCTCACACGTACATGCACAGAAATATTTGCAGGTACAACAATACATACACTTGGCCCACAAAACCAAATTAGCTCTTGTAGTTTGTCCTTGTGTAATTTTTATTGCTGTGATAAAACACCAACCACAAAAAACTTTTAAGGGAGCAAAACATTTATTATACTTAAAGATCCCAATCACAGTCATCACTGAGGGAACCCAAGGCAAGAAATTCAAGCAGTAGACAGGAACTGATACAGAGACCAGCAGCAATGCTGTTTAGTGACTTGTGCCTCATGGCTTAGCCAATTTGCATCTTTATCAATTGTTGGGAAGACATCTCTCACAATGGGTTCACTTCCATCCCAACCATTAATCAAAAACTACCCTCACTCCCCACAGTCCAATTTAGTGGAGGCATCTTTCTCAAGAGTGGTGCCCTTTCCTCTTCCCAGATGACTATAGCTTGTGTTGAAATGACAAAAAAACTAACTAGCACACAGTTCAAGAGTAAGTCAAATTGGTCTAAACTGGCTGATAGTGAGAAAAGATCACAGTCATTCTTGAAGCTGTCAAAATAGTTTCAAGAAATAAATGGCTTCAAAAAATAAATAAAGAGAGGATGAAGGAAGCAGACAGGGGAGGTTCTCCTCCCAACTGTTCCTTCTGGGCAATAGTGAGTGATGCTGCCACTCTCTGCAAGAAGAATGTCTGAGAAAATGGATCTGGGGAAGTTCTTATTAAATTGGATCTCAAATAAAAATTAACCAGAGTTTTTATGTTTCCTCATTCCTATCACTTACGCAAGTATCTTCAAATATTGTTCTCTAAGATAATCACCAAGGTTATAATGAGGTAATAGGGAAATTGTTTCTGTTTGTAAGAATGCCATGGTTGTAGTATCTCTTCACAGTAATAGAAACCCTAACTAAGACATGCACTAAGACAATTGTAAAAACAAACTTTTCTTATGAGGTCTGAGGCCCGCCCAATTCTAGGGATAGAGAGGTTGAAATTTAGAAGGCAGCTTGATACTTAGCAGAATAATAGTACTAGGTTCATCCTGGAGTCTGGGAGCTCCACAACCATGAATTTGTGACCAGATTTACAGTGCTAGGCATGTGTTTCCTCCTGTAGAATTGCCCTTACATCTATCAATAAAACAGTTTATTATCCTCATAACATCTATGCCACTATAGCACCCGTGGGTATATCTTGCAAGGCTAGTCATTATTATAGCTCACAGGCTTCATAGCTGGTGAAATTGTTGATGACTTTAAATTGGAATCAGGAGCAAAGATCTCTCAAGACTACACATACTGAAAACTGTCTTCTGCCCCTATTCTAGAACCACTCTGAGTTGTTGATTTGTAGAACCTCTCCTCACATGCAAGTTGTAGAATTAACTGAATGCCTTATTTTAGAGTTAATCTTTCAAGCAATAGGAAGTGGCTTCAGACACAAGGCAGTACCTTGAGAGTGCATGGGGCATCAAAGCCTACCTTCAGAGTGAGAGACACTTCCTCAAGGCCAACCTACTCCAAAAAAAGCCATACCTCCTAATAGTGTCAATCACTTTGGGGACTATTTTTTCAAGCCATCACAATGTAGAAACACACAACTCATCAAAACATAGAAAAGAAATGTCCATGAATTTTTCATGCACAAATGGGTCACCCTCACCTCATATCTCAGATACCATTGTAGAAGAGGTGACAGAAAGACTGTAAAAGCTAGAGGTCTGTGCCTAAACAAAGCAATATCTTCTGGAAATATTAGAACTTCTGTATCCATGGACTCACAGAAGCTCTGGTTGCCTACTCAAGACCTGTATAAGATCAGGGCAGTCAACATTCTACAATTGAGGAGGATGGAACCCATGAGGCCCACTCCCAATGAAGGGTCTATTGGCAGTTAATGACTGACTTCTGATAAAGGAAAAATCAATTTTCTTTTCATGTGTGTCCCTAGTAAGTTAACCATGCTCCAGTAGAAGGCCCTTTTCCCCTGAGTATATGGACAACATGAATTGGACTAAGTGGGTTCCTAATGAAAAGTGACAGAAATTCCAAGGAGGAGGAGTAGAGAGGTGAGGGGTAGATCTGTGAGGAGTCACAGGAATGAATGGAGGTGAACATCAAAACACATGGTATGAAATTGTCAATTAATTAATTATTATATTTAGAAATTTTATTGCATTATTTGCTTGTATGTTTATTCGTGTGTGTGTGTGTATGTGTGTGTGTGTGTGTATGTGTGTGTGTGTGTGTGTGTGTGTGTGCACTCATGGCATAGTGTAGTCAGAGGACAACTTGCTAAAATTGGTTTTCTTTCACTTTAGTCTTTTGGGTTGAGCTCTGGTCACTAGCCCTTGTGACATATATTTTGGCTCACTATTGCTCCTGGTTTTTAAACATTTAAACTTACTACATGGACTGAAAGTATTAGCTTAGTCCTAAGAGGGGTTCTTAGTATTGACACAGTCTTGTGATCAATCTCCAGGACATACACACGCGTGCACACACACACACACACACACACACACACACACACACACACACCATTATAGACAAAATCAGTTAGTTTGCCACAATATATGCTGTAGAGATAAGAAATGGAAAATGATCTGACACCTGCCTTCATAGTTATATATTTTCAAATGAAGACTGTTGCCCTTGCTCCAGTAACTATCATCAAAAAACAGAGAAGGCATACAACAACATGCTTCTTCCTCCTAAGTTTTGATATAGTCCCTGACTCTCATTAACCTTGTAGTTCCAACACAATCACCCACACAGTATTTGAAAAAAATCAGGTATTTATTTTTGCATCATCACTTCAGGAAGCAAGACTGAGAGCAGACTTTATTCAGGATTTTGATGAGTGTGCACTGTGGACTTCAAGCAGCAATAATGTGTAGAGAGATTGACTGAACTTCAGAGGCAGAAACTTGGTCATGCAAACTAGGCTGGTTCTGATTGACTGACTCATAAAGATGGTCCATAAAGTGAAGATAATGCCAAAAGGCTATTTTCAGAAATATAGCTCCACCATTGATTGCCTAGGTTTCAAAAGTTTGATTGCTTGAGCACACTATCATTAATCAATGAAGCATGTTTACCACCAGTTCCTAAGGTTCCTGTTGTCTTTGTCATGGGATCAATTTTCCCTAAGAGGGTAGAAACATTCACTCTAAGAGTTAATTAGAACACAATGCTCCTAAATTCATGGTCAGGAAGCACATGAAGGGATTTGGACTCTTTATTGGCATTTCATGGATTGGGCAAGAAGTAAGATGGTGTTGGCAGAGGTGAATCATGCACAAGGGATCATTTCTAATCAGAATGTCATGTAAGATCATTATTAGGCTACACAGCTGTTCACTCTAAATAAGGACATATTGATAAATATAAGGTCAAACTTAAAAAAATACACAATCGCATTGTCTGACTATTTTTTGAGCCTTGTCCACTTGTATTCTCTAACTGTTTTGATAGTGTGATACATTTTGGCTGTAAAACTAGATTACCAAATGAGCAAACCTTCTAGCATTCCTGGTTATCATGCCAAGGGCACACACATAGCTGTGTGGTTCCTGCTCTGACTAAGCAACCTAAGTAGAATGAGAGACTCTCATTTTGTGCTGCTGTCACCACTAAACTAAACTTTTGTTCAAGCCCTCCCTGTCCTCTATCCCTCACTATCCAAAATAAGAAGAAAGGCACAATTTCTGTGGGAGACCTATTTCTAGATATGTGGGCAATAAAGACAATAGGCCTGACATGTGTTTGATTTGAGTCATGTTGGAGAGCCCTTAAACAGCTGATTTGGACTTCCACTTCAGCCCCAGCCCAAAATGTTATCCATTTGCATAGAACTGGGAAAATGTATGTTTTTTACTTTTAACTTTTCAATTGGCTGCTTCTATGCTAATGCAAAGAGACAAACTTTATTATTTCTCAATTATTCCCATTGGATTATGGTTTCTGAAACTACCTCAGCAACCCCAGCAATGAGAATGTTCTTATAGTCAATTTGATTCTATCTGCCAGGTGGCCAGACTGGCACTGAACATCTTGGTAACCACGAAGCTTGCCTAGGTTGCTAGGATGATACCAATAAGAATGGCTCTTTTGTTGGGTGAAATATTAACTATTCAGAAGCACCCATTTTGATGGTACATTGTGGTCTTGGTCATCATGCCTCTCTCAATTTCTCATTTTGCATAACTATGGCATAAACTCAGGTCTGAAACAATATGTCATAAAGGAGTTTATTCAAGTAACTTGCTTTAGTTTCCTGAGTCTATGAAAGCAAACCAGGCAACTCACAAACCTTATAAATGTGTTTCTCATCATCTGGAGACTAGGAAGTCCAAGAGTAAGGCACCTAAAGAGTCTACAGATTCAGAGACTGGTGTGGGTTTACTCTGCACTCTGTCTTCTGGGTCCTCCTATATAAAAGAGGGCTAAGTTCTTTCAGTACCCACCCTCTCTCACTCTCAAATTTTCTCTCATCTCACTATGAAGCCTCGGATGCTCCAAAACTCCTGATTCATCTTCCTGATTCAGTTTCTGAGATTCTTGGATTACAGGCATGAGCCACCATGCCCAGACCATAAAGTTCTTTCACAAGAGGACTAATACCTTTAATCAGGACAGAGCTCTTAAGAGTGACTTTCCAAGACATAAAAGAAAAGGATGGTGAAAATCCCAAATGGCTTCTCAACATATAAGTCCATTCCAAGGTGAGCTTCTTCTTTGGGTCTCATGATCCAAGTTCATTTAACTATTTAATCTCCTATTCATCCATTCACAATTCATTCATCTTGTTTCTTTTTCACTGACTTCTTATTTTCTTAAAGCTGTACTGAGAACTCCCGTAATTTACACATATATACTCACACTTACACACACACACGCACACACACATGCATGCACATGCACACACACACACACACACACACACATCTTCCCTTTTGAAACCTCCTAGACACACTTCCACTCACTTGTTTTCTCCAGCAAACACAATATACAGCCCAGTTCCAAACACTTAACAGAGAGCAGCTCACATGCCTTCATGTTAGTATCCCCCATCTATCCACCTCAACCTTCCTATGGCTTCTCTTCTTGTCTTTATGACTCCTATGGCTTCTCTCTGCCTCTTATGCTGGCACTAAATATTCATGAGCTCAAACTCTCAGGCTTTGAAGTCCCAATCTAAACCCTGTATTGTTCTTATTATGACTTTTGTCAGTTTTGAATCTCAAACCTTTGGCTCTAATACAACCTCTCTCTTAAGAAATAGGGCCACATGTTGAGCTGTGGAAGTGACATTTTTGAGGTCTATCCAGAAATCAAGATGATTTTTAAAATATTTCAAGTCAAACTTTGATTCTAACTAAACTTCAAGGTCAGTTTCTCCCACTCTATTCCCTGCTATATTGTGTGAAGCAGTTTCTCAACTGTGGTTTCAAGATTCTCCTAGTCGTCATTAATTCAGAAATATTGTAGATACACGATGTCCTCCTCTGATTTTGATCCAATGTCATATTGACCTCTAAATCCAGAAACTATTCCTAAGAAGCAGGTCACTTTTCTTGAGAGTTGTCACCATGTTTCAGAATTGACTATCCTAGTGGATTGCTATCTTAAAGTTGTAAATGGAGACTGTAACCCTAAGGTCTTTCCTCTCAATCCCAGTACAGTAGGTTAAACCTTGTCACTATCCCACTTTAACATTCTTTGGTATCTTCTTATATTTTCCTCCTACCCCAAGAGTATATAAGCTATTTTTAGCAGTGTGACATTTCTCTCCAAAGATATTCTCACATAGATCTCCACTGTGTGAAGCTAATCACTCTTTACACTTTGAATGTGGTGGACGAGTGGGGGCCATGTCCCACCTGACGTCCGGTGAACACAGTCACATTCATAATCTCAGCACTTTGAAGGACTGATTGCAAACAACGGATGACATGGGCTTCAAGTGACATGAACAGATATATGAAATTAGTGACATGAGTTTCCCATGGGAAAACTAAGGTTTCTCCACCACTGCCACCTTAACCACTAGTACTAGGCTTCTGTTTATGGAATGCACTGGATTTGAGAAAGTGCCTATTAAGTCCACATTGAGGAAGGGGGACCTAGTCTTCAGTTGTTGCCAAGCTTTCAGAGAAGATAAATCTGAACTTCCTGAATGTAGGGAAAGATTCTTTTTGAGAGGGAAAGAATTGATGTGGTGAAAGAAGTTAAATAAAAGATATTCCAGATACAAGTATAGAAGAGAAAGAGAAGATAAACTTCAATAATTGTTTTACTAAATCTCTGAGATGTCATTCAATATATTTAAATCATATTTAATCTCCTTCCCCCAAATATCATATCTGTTCTCTCCACCATTACCTCCATGCTCACCTGAGTTTTCTTTTACTTTTTTCCTTCACTGAGTCTCCAGTTAGTGTTGTCCAAATACTCTCTGTATTGAGGCTCGCTCGGGAATATACCTACCAGAGAAAATTACTTTTAAAAATGAAATCATGGTGGCAGAGTGTCTGGAAGACAGCTCAGGATCGAGGATATCAATGATGCTGTTCTTAAGGATTTAGAGGATTTTGTGTGTCAGGCTTCTTAAGCAGCATTGCATGTTGAAAACTTCCCTTGACCCAGTTGCTGAACAAGAAGGACTTTACTGTAGGTAAATTATCTTTTGGGAAGTGCAAAGGACTCAATTTCATATCCAAACCAGAGAAGTAGCTGGGAGGACATTAGTCCTGGAGTGTCCTCTTGCAAAGGATGAATTTGGTTCCCAGCACCCATGGCTGACTACCACCTATAATACCAACTCCAGGGAAACTCAATTCTTCTACCTTCTGTGGGCACCTTAACACAGGACCATAGACCCACAAGCAGACACACACACACACACACACACAATTAAAGTTAAATTATATTAAAACTAGTCTTAAAAGAATTGTAAGTCTTATTATAGTTGCAAAAAATAAAGTGAACGATAAGTCACTGAGTAGATGAATTTCTAAGGCTTAGGAGGCTCTAGGTGAAAAACATTGATTATATTATGATTTAATTATTAACATGTGTGTTAATGACAAAACTAAACTTCCTTCCTTGGAGGGGTCAATATAAACAAAGTACTAGATAGAGCATTCAGGGGGTTCCTTAAATTGCACAAGACAGCAAATTACTTCATGAGTATCACAGCAAAATATTCATCATGAAGCTACATGTATTGAAATGATTACACTGAATTAGAGTTAGAATCATAAAAGTACTGAAAACTTATAAGCTGGAACTCTCCCAGTCACATGGATTTTACATGTCACATCTGTAAGCATCCTTTCCAAACTGGACATTAACTCTATTTTCTTATGAGGGTGTATATAATTGACAATAGTTCCAAGTTCCAAGTCCCCATGACATTTTGGTTCTAGTAGTCACTATGGTTGGGTTGTTTTCTATGTCATTTGAGTCAAATTTGATGAAGGGGACATGTAAATGAATTGATTGGCGTGGGGTCTACTCCTAGGCTATTATACTCAGTCTCAGAAAATGGAATCAATTACAATGGGACAAATTTGGATGGTGACATTTTTTGGTAGGAAGAACAAACAAGAATGTAATAATCTGTGTGTGATCTATGTATGATTAATTGCCTATGTTGAATCTGTGGTTTGTGAATATGCACTAATGCATTTCCAGAAGATGGCAGTTTGGGTTCTCTTAGTGTGGTAATGTAAGAGGAAACTGGAGAGACTGACTTCAGTTTTATGTTAATGGTCTGTTTCACTTATAGCAGTAACTTTGGGGGAACTCATGGATTTTATAATAGAATCTCAAATCTATGACAGTTTTCCCACTGAGAATTTGTGTCACAGACATCATTCTCTGCAGTGCAAAGCATGTCATCTTTTCCATAATGCATGCATGCCTAAAAGGTTGTATGTGAATCAAATTTTTATATTGGGAGACAGTTCTAATCTCAGTTTCTTCACTTATACAATGGACGAGGGAATCAAATTCTATGTCAAACTTGCCAGGGAAGAATTATTTTACTTAAAGAGCCATGTTGTGAATTTTTTCTGCAGTGGCACTACTGGTCCACTAATTAATCTATTTTGAAAATTCAGATTTTCATTCATCAGACTGCACTGAATCCACCTTTGAAAGTCAAACAGTGGTTTTAGAGACAGTCTAAATGCCAGAAACATAAAAACACTTATAAGCTTAAAGCAAAACCTGGAACTCTAAGTTCCACTTAGCAATTTAAGTAAATTGCATCAATTCAGGGATGATCATCAGTGATCCAAAGTGACTAAGTTATCTTTTTCACCAAGTTCTTTGCCTTTTAATAGTCTCTGCCTCTGTAAGTAACAAGCAAGAATCGGATAACTCATTTCAAACCTCTGCTTGAAAGCCCTGTACTTCACCTTTGAAGGAATGGATCTCACAAAGTTAAGTAAACAAATTGCAGATGGAAGACTGCATTCATTCAGAAAACATGCTGATTAGTCAGCAAAATGCCATTTAATACCAAAAAGAAGCCTAGTGCTGAGCTGCTATAACAAATCCTTAATGAAATCCAATATCCCCACCTGTAGGATGTCTAGAAATAACTAGCAATTGTGCCCCAAAATGCAATTACCAGAAGAGAGGAATAAAAGATTCAGTCTCTTTTGTAAGGAATGGAATCATGTAAAGAGTATTTCACCATAATCCAGGCACACTTGAAATACAGTTTATCCTGCTTTGATGCCCAGTAATGGTCTAATTCTCTCCATTTTGTGTGTACTGAGGACAAAAGAACCTTATCAATTGAATTGGGATACACACCACACCCCTTTCTCCTAGGAAACCCCCACATTGTTGTGCCAGGACTAAGACAGAGTGATTGCAAATAAATATGATTAATATTTGTTTGTGCTGAACAGTGAGTTTTGCAGTATTCTTCTTCCTCATTACATATTAAAAAGTTATTATAATAATAAGAATAACCTTTGTGAAAGAGGAATAATAATTGAGCAATAGCAAAGTCTAAACTGGTAGAGAGTGGGAATGCAGTTCTCAGTACAAAGTATAAACACTTCTTTGAGTATCTTTGCATGTGTGCATAGATGGAAATACTGTCCCTAGCATATTGCTGAAGAATAGGAAACTGGGCCTCCATCAAAGGCAGATATCCAATCCCTAAATCACTTCTTACAAATAACCTTCAGCAAATTGACTTCTCTGATGAACATTGACATGGTTAAATGACTCTCTCCCCTACTGGTTCTCTAATAAGCAGTGTATTAAAAGACATGGAGACTATTCTTGATGTCAACTGGGGACTTTCCATAGTGATAAAAGGACAGCATGATCTTTGGGAGAACAAATTTGTTATACTGCCTCCAACTCCTGTATAGTCATTTAAGGTCACCACAAGCCAATGGATATGCATCCAGAGACCTTCTGCCTTCTTCTGCACACAAGGTAGAAGAAATAACAAATTAGGCAAAAATATCCTGGGGAGATTCCAGGAAAAATGGTGTCTCCAATGGACAGGAGTTGTTTGGAAGATAAGACAACAAAAAGGGCTCCATAATATAAAACTCATTCTTGCACAAGATAGTTTGTGGACATGGGGTGAGATGCAGACAAGAGAGGCATAGGTAGCCTCATTTCTCTTTCCCCAGTTCTATGACCTAGCAAAGATCCTGCCACATTTCAGACCTTGAGCAATTCTTGTAATACAATGTTTGAGATATGACTGGAAAGCTATATCCTCTTGAACCAAAAGAAAAGAAATTCTGAGGAATGGATGATATTACAGGACAAGGAAAAATAAGCCCATCCAACTACCTACTGGTGAATTCCATGGAGGAATATATTAAAAATTTACCACTTTTATAAATACAGGCATACTCTCAACCTACAGAAACATGATATCTGGTAAACAAGTACATATTATCTTAATACTACATGTATATATATACATATGTATGTGTTTTCATGTATGTATGGATTCAATAATTCTGTTGCAGCTAGATACAGAATTCTATCCCTTTAATCAACAGCGGAGCTCTAAAGAGTACTCAAAAATCTGTATTTCTCCACTCTGCCTGGCAGATTTCATAAGGTCAAGGTTTTGTGTTGCCCTGGAAACAGCAGATAGGATCACTACTACCTGAAGCTGCCTGGGGGGAGGGCTGCAGGCTCTGCAGCACTGTAAGTGGTTGTGATGTTATTCCAGTTGCTGGGGAAACATACAATCCTGCATCAAGGCATATAGATAACCATGAAGTCAGTTTTCCAGCCATCCTGCCTCTAACAGTCTATACTAACAAATGCTTTCATTGCTAGATTACATAAATTCTATGAACAACTGGGATCTTAAAGAGTGGTTAGTGGCAGGTTTCCTTTTCAAAAACAACAACAAAAAACTCTCTTAAACAATTCATCTTTGCATCCTGAAATACAGAGCTTATATACTTAAAATATATATTATTGTTTCATTTTAAATGGAATCATCACCCATACCAAAAAATGCCTGAGTAACTCTTCTAGTTCTTGCTCAGAGAGTCCTACCTCCTAATCAAGCCTATTAGGCTTGTTCTCTATTGTATGTGGAAAAGGGGAAAAAGAAGGAAGTGTCTTGCCAGGTGGTGGTGGCGCACGCCTTGAATCCCAGCACTCAGAGGCAGGTGGATCTCTGTGAGTTCAAGGCCGGGCTGGAACAACAGCCTCCAAAACAATACAGAGAAACCCTATCTCGTAAAACCAAAACAAACAAACAAAAAGAATGAAATGTCTTAAGATACTATTTTATCTTGAAAAGCAGATTCATGAAAACAGAACTCCTGATCTCCGTTTGAGTCATCCCTGACTAGCTCTCTTTTAAAATGCATCCTCTGTCTTTCTTATAACCAAGGGTTTTAAAATTCAAATGTTCATGAACAGCAGCTTTATTAAAATTAGGACTTGGGGAAATGGCTCGGAAAGGGAGAAGAGAATATTACCCAACCATTTAAAAGATGCTAATTAATGAAGTTCTAAAGCCCAGAGAGGGCATTTGATACAGTGAGGCTTTCTCTACCAAAAAGGAATGGAACTCATCTAAAAACAAAAAGAGAACCCAGAATAAAATCAAATTGAAGAAGATTAACCCAAATCTTTCCCCAGGTGCTGGACTGGACCTCAGGAGTTTTGGTATAATACCAGAACTTGTTTTTGTCTGCTTGTGACATTAACCTTTTCTGGTCCCAACCCCATGCTGTCCTTTACACTACTAAGGGACTGCCTGGAATGTGCAAAATTATGGACCTTCCTCACTGGGTGAAAATCAGCTGTGTGTCCTCCTGCACAATCCCATCATTTCCCCTGGTTAGAAAAGGTACCCAGACAGATGACTGCAGTCTGCCTCCTTTCCAGAAACTCTGTCCACGTTAAATATGAGGGGTCTGTTCTCTTCCCATTCTTCCCAAACTTTCTTGTCCTGTGCATATACTGCAGCATAGGATTTGGAGCTGGTGACAGTGTAGCTCTCTCTGCATTTTAAACATCAGTACACCTTTCAAGGAGCCTATGGTTAATCTTGTATCAACCTAGCCAGTGTTTCCCCATGATCAACAGAATATGATGTACTTGATTTTATCATTATTATGACTGCACATTGATGGAGCTTTCTCTTATATTCTATACAAATCTTAATCTCTCTCTCTCTCTCTCTCTCTCTCTCTCTGTGTGTGCATGTGTGTGTATCTCAATATTGTTGTGAGCCAAAAATTTTAAATCTCTACAGAGTGAAGAAAAATAGATTTCTTGGCCCAGAAATGAATAACTACCTCCAGCTTTGTAACAGAAAGTCATTTTCTGGAAGCTGATAATGATTTCCAAATAATGAGATAGCAATCAGATGATCCATTTGTAGTCTAATGGAAGTGTTCTGGGAGAAGAAGTCTTAGGCTTTGAATGACATGGTCCAATGCGGAAGCCAAGAAAAGATACCTTAGTTTGGAGGTCAGTGTCAGGACTATAAAAAAAGGGTATCAAGAGCAGCTGTGGTAAGTTTGCTATCCTGTAAATACCCAAAAAGTCTCCCTCTCAGCCTGTGCCTGCTCAGATCTTTGATCTTGCCATAGTATGAGTATAATCGTCCCTCATGCCCTTGTATGTGTCATTCTATGTTCTATGAAATTCTTTACTTTTTCTCTCACTCATTTGTCCTTTGATGATAAAATAACAGTATTGAAAAAGCTAACTTTGTGTCAGGCACCTTGCTAAGTGCTTTATATATCTCATTCACATCATTCATGTTCATCCCAATCTTGTGAAATACATTTCCTGTTTCCTGCTTTTAGATGAGGAGTCTTAATCTTGGAGGAGTCAAATTATTGGCTCAATGGCATGTAGGTTAGGAACAACAGACTTAGCCATTCAAAGCTAATGTTCTTGCTCACCACAGCAGCAAAGGTTGCCTCTGTTATCAAAAAGCCCTCCCTCACCAGAAAGCATGGGTCTCTTCCACTAGGCTATCTGGAGAAGCCATAGAAGCTTCCTACAGAACATGTATTGTGAAATATTGCAATTAGTTAAAATACTTGGTGTCGGCATCTCCATCTGAGTGTCTTATGTATGGAAGCAATGATGAAAGTGAGGTTTTTATGTACTTGGACCTGAAATTTCTTGATACACAGAAATTCCTTATAAGGAGGTATAACCGAGTAAATGAATGGCAAAGCAAAGCAGCAAAGCCCTTGGGTTCTTTGCCTTGCCTTTCAGCTGTTGGATGGTGGTATGGTTCTTTCCTTTCATGGACTGGGAAAAGAAAGTTTGCTAGAATAGGAGTCAGGGAGAGTCCATGGGAGCTGTCCTCAAGACCCAACTTAACACCACACTACCCCATCATCTTAACACCACACTATTCCATCGTCTTAACAACCCACTACTCCATCATCTTAACACTGCACTACTCCATCAAGACCAAAGGGGTGAGCAAGTTGGGCTAACACCTGTACTCCTAAGGATGGACTATATCTGAGAAACAATAAGCCTTTAAAAGTTCCATCTATCTTCTCTTGCGAAAACAAGTGAATATTCAACAATTTACAGACTGCTAAGGATTGTACAGGACAGCTTCCGTGCTGATTAAAGGGGCATTAGCATAGTTATCTCCTTCGAGTCAACTGATATTTCTCTGCCTCATTCTTTCATGAGCTACAGCGCCACAGAATCAAACATAAAAGAGGATAACATGGTATGTGAGTTGATGTGAAGATGCTTGAAAACAATGCTAAGTAGAACCAGGAACCCCAAGAGTGTTAAGTGATACTCACTCACTTCTTGCACCTAGAAACTAACAGGAAGCACTATGCATGCTCAAGTGATGCATCTGAAAGTCCTCCATGTTGCAGACTAAAAGGATGACTAGACAAATAGCACAAAGACAATGGAGTCATTATATGGCAAAGTACTTAGAGTGAAGGAAAAGATTACATATTCCTTACTGTGAACACTAGGCTCTTTGGCCATTGGTGAAACTATGAGCCTGTTCTAAAGCCTTAGAACAAAGCCAGAATCTCTGCAGTTGCCTCCTGAAAAGGTTAGACAAAGTTGCAATTAAGTTCCAAAATCCAGAAGGCAATTAAAAGTAATGAAGTCTAAACCTCATATTTCATGAGACTCAGAGAGGCCAATGCTATATTTTCTCTGAAAGGATCTAATCAGTTTATAAAAGCAAACTAATTTAGACAAATTCAGCATTAGAGAGCATCTCCAGAATTGAATAATGAAAGAGAAAACCTAGAGAAGATGACTTTAACTTCAGCATCTGTTCATATAATATACTTATATGACTGGGGAATAGTATGTTTGCATTTGAGTGTTCAGAGTTCTTCTCTAGGATGTGAGCATTGTTATCATATTTGTGCATTGCTGATGAAAGTTCTCTTGGTTATGCTGCTTTTCTCAGCCCCAAATAAACATGAAAGAGTTATATTAATTATTAAACTGTTGACCAATGACTAGGGCTTTTTACTGGCTAGCTCTGTCTTAATTATTAATTAATTTCTAATAATCTATGTATTTCCATGTGGTCTTAGCTTACAGGAGAATGTCCAAACCTTCTACTCATTTGTCAGCTACATGGTGACTGTTCTTGGCAGGCTCTCTCTGCCTACCTTTCCCAGAATTCAACTTGTCCTAGTCCAGCCTAACTTCCTGCTTTATTGGCCAGACAGTGTTTCATTCATTCATCAACCAATAAGAGAAACATATACAGAAGGACATCTTCTATCAGTACATATTAAAGATAAAGATAAAAAGATAAAAGAGCAACAGAGAGAAAATTGATCTTCTGAGGTCAATGTTTCTTAAGTCACTAGAGAAGTGTGAATTTCAGAAAACTGGTAAAATGCATTTGCTATAGTAAGTGATTAATTTAATTATACAGATTCCATTATGTGTGTACATAATAAGCACAATATCATATAACAACACTATAATTATCTTATTGGGCTATGTCAATGTTAATTGAAATGCTACTGTCACCTTTAGTGTTTTGAGCTCTCATAGTCCACACTGAAAAAAGTGGTTCAAGAGAAATAATGATAGAAAGCCCACAGTGATATGTGTGAAAAAGTCACCTGGATGGCATTAGCATTCTACAGTAAGATCCTACAGGGAAAGATGAATGGGTGAATGCATTGATGCATAAGAAGATAGATCAAGGACAGATAGATGAATAAAGAGATGATTGACAGATACAAGACAGATAGATAGAAGCAACATGGATAGATAGTAGATAGATAGACAGATAGATAACTGATAAGTAGGTAGGTAGAGTATCTATTTCTTTCCTTCTAGTTCTGCTTGCTTAAGTTCCTTTAATAGAAGAGCTTCTTTGTTTAATTTACTCAGTATGTATATGCCTGCTTTGAACAAAATGTGTGAATGTGTATGTGCCTGTGTGTGGGTACAAATATGCAAGTATCACAGCACATGCATGGAAGTCAGAAAACAACTTTTGAGTAACAGTCTTCATTTTTCCACCTTGTTTGTAACAGAGTTTCCTCTCCACCAAAGTAACTGGTCTTTGAGTTTCAGACATTCTCCTTTCTCTGTTTCTCACTTCCCAAAGGCACCAAATGATGGTAAACACTTGTGGATACTGTCCAGCTCTTATGTAGATCCTGGGGATCCAAAGCTTGCTCATCTGAATGGCATAGCATGCACTTTTATCCACTGAGCCATATCCAAAGCCCAAATTCACACTTCAGTAAAATATCACCTTTATGTAGCTTTTCTTTTACTGTCATCATGAACTCAGAAAGCAGGTTTTATTGCCTACCAATCAAGTCATAGACATCAGGGTGAGAGATGGGTGTTTCTGAAAGGAGGTGGTTCTTCAAGGTAGTGTCTTAAACATTATGCCTGATAGACTGTGGACACCTCCATGGAGGGCCTCACGCTCCCTGGGGAAAGGAGGGGGTGTTGGGATGTTGGTGGGAGGGCATGGGAGGAGGGGAGGGAAGGGAAAGGGAGAGGGACCTGGGATTGACATGTGAAGCAACCTTGTTTCTAATTTAAATTTAAATTTAAAAAGAAAAAAATATGCCTGGTAAGAACCATATGAGAATGAGTTTTTGATTATGCAGGCTTAAATGGATTGTACAAAGTTACTGAATCTGCTTACTAAGATGAGATTTGTGTTCAGTTCTGTTAGATCCCAAAGTCTAAAATCTTCTACTAAAATTTTTCTTTGTCTTGATAGTCCTAATATTGGGAAGAAATGTAGACTTTATAAATTTAGTGACAATTTCTTAACTGTCCCTACTACTGAACATGAGCTCTAGGTTTCAAGGAAAAAGAGAAATGAAAGAAATAGAGAATATTATTAAATTTCCTGTCAGTAAAGCCTCATTTCCATTTATAATTAGCAAAATTCTTAATCATGTTGATGTTCAACCTTAAAATACCTCCATTTTCATCTTGTGAGGTAGGTATTTTATAACACATCCAGTTATTGTAGGCTTAATATAGCTAGAGTAGGTTTAGGTGTGTGTATACATAGATACATGTATATGCACAGGCTTTCTAATTAAGTGTGATGCTAGAGAGATGGTTCAATTGATGAAATGTTTACCATTCAAGAATGGGCATCAGAACTCAGGTTTCAGTAACTATGTAACTGTATGGGGCTCACCTATAGACCAAAACTTGGAAGATGGGTATAAGAGGTCCTCCTCTAGAACCCTTTGTTAGCCGGGCCAGCTAAATCAGAGACTATACTTCAATGATAATAAAGAATGATCAATAAAGAGCCTCATGCATCCACACACCCACACAAATACACCACCTCACATGCAAATATGCATATACACATGCCCGCTTGTTCTTTGCATAATTGCATCTGTCAGTTTTACAATAGATTGACATAAATTAGAGTTATTTTATGAGGGAACCTCACTTGAGGAAGTGTCTCCACCTGAATAGCCTGTGGTGCATTTTCTTTATTGATTTATCTTGGAGAGCCTAGCTCACTGTGGGTGGTGCTATCCCTCAGCTGGTGGTCCTAGTTGCTATAAGAAAGCAGACTAATAAAGAGGAACAGGCCAGTAAGCAACATTCCTCCATGACCTGCCTCAGTTCTTTCCTCCAAGCTTATGCCTGAGTCTCTGCCCTGACTTTCCTCAGTGATAGGCTGTGCTGTGGACCTCGAAGCTAAAAAAATTCCTATCCTTCCTAAGTTGCTTTTGGTTATAGTGTTTTATCACAGTAATAGAAACCCTAAGACAATGCACTAATGCAGCTTGTCCCCTAAGTTACTAGGAAGGAAGAACTCTAAGTTTCAGTTGTTACACTGTGGGGACATGGTGGCTTTCTGATATCTGTCTGTTCCTATGTCCTCTCCAAGTTCATCCTATCTTCCCCCATCTGCTCATCACAACTTACATAAGTGACAAGAGGAAGAAGCAGTACACTGTGATAATGAAGATAAACAGCTGCATTGCACATTTGTCCATGCATCCAGTTTGCTTGTATCTGGACTCACTCAGAGCTATGTGCTTGGACTGACAAGGTGATGGGCTGTGTCCCTAAGTCCCGACCAAGCCAAAGCCAGCCACTTGGTTTGTCTGGATCTTTATTGCTTCCCTGATTATCAGCCTTAGTTTTGCGCAGAGCATCTCTTGCCTTGTTCCATTTTCATGTTTAAATGCCTTTTTTAATTTTCTCATCCTGGAAGTTAAAACTGCAAATTCACAGCATGCACTATACAATATTCATGATCTAACAGGAGGGTGAGCACAGGATGGAGTTAGAATCACCGCTTGGATACTAAGTAACTGTGAGCTTGACTTGGGTATTAACTGCTTAGAACCTCAGCCCCTCATATCTAAATGTAAAATTGGAAGGAATTAATTATAAGAAGTTTTACAATATTAATAGGTAGCTCAGGAGTTACCCCGTTTCTCCGTTTCTTATCTAGACACAACTTGATCTCTGTTCCACAGAATATTTTATTAATTCCTGTTTTATTTTCTGCTCAGGGGCTTTCCACACTAAAAATGCTTCCTTCCTTTACCTTTATTGCTTCAGTGGTAATTACTTTAAGCACCTCCCTCCCAGCACAAAATACTCTGGCTATCTGTAGCCACAATGCTGCAGTCAGAACAGTTGGAATGGCAATGCCAAACTGCACCCAAACCTCTCTTTGTTCACACTGGTCCAATCAGATGGAGAGTTTCCTGTTGCTAAATTAAACTAAGGATGCTCATCTAAGAGTTAATGCTCTTTATTGTATTTGTTTAAAACCTTTAGTTTTTAATTTGTCTCTCCATGACCCCCTTTCTGAACTATTCTTCCCCCAAAATCATCTTCCTCCTGCCTTCCTTACACATATATTCCATTATTCCTGGTGTCCTCCTCTTTTCTCCCTTTTGACTTCTTTCCTTCTTTCAAAAATCCCCTTTCTACTTTAATGTTATAAACACACAAACATATATGTACATGAATATGTGTATTATATGTTTCCATACCAATATGTATACATATGTGTGTGTAAACTTAAATTGGTTCCACATTTGAGTAAAAGCATGCAATACTCATCTTTCTGAGTCTGTGTTCTCCATTTAACATAGGAATCTCTGGTTCCATCCATTATTCTGCATATATTATAAGTTTGTTTTTCTTTGTGACTGAAGAAAAAAACACTGACTTGTGTACCACATTTTTTCGCCCGTTCATCTATTATGAACATCTCATTTATTCTACATCTTGGTAAGTACTGGAGCCAGAAACACAAATGTGCAACCTACCTGTGAGCTAATCTTTTCCAGAATTTCTTCTAACAAATATCTACAGCCCTCTATCTCCCTGCAATATGTGCTAGTCATACAACCAACAGGCTGTTAAATTCCTCTCTTTGAATGAAAGATACCTAGAATCAACACACTTACCACATACACCCCAACTTCATTTCTCCTCTTGAGATGTTTTCAAGTCTACCAACAATATTTTAATCAATATGATGACTCAGGCCCCTTAGAATCTAATAAAATAAAACCTCATTATTTCAGCAGACCTTTAAAGAAAGCATTGCAGACATGGCCATCGTACTTCTCTGAAGTCCCAGAAGCAAACCTTTGTGGTACTGTGTGTAGACAGGATATGCTCAGCCAACAAAAAGACCATGAGTTGGAGGCCAAATGGGGTTACACACTCGCAGGGTCTGGTGGCACATGCTTGTAGTTCCAGCTGGCCACATACCATTTTCACATACATGCACACCCACTTCCACACATGTGAATATCTCCCTTCATACACACACCTACACACATGCATACACCCTCCTCCATACACGCTCAAACCTCCACACATCTCTCAACCCACCTATACACACACACACACACACCTCAGAAGTAAAGGAAGAGATAAAGGACTAAATTTAAGATGAGTCAAACAATTGGATTATTTGAAAACATTATATGGGAGAAAAGTTCCATCACTTATTCTCAAATTCACCACTTTTCCCCCTCAGATTCAAGCATTTCTCCTTTGGGTAAATCCCTGCCATCGGGTCTATGTGGGAAGCACTTCTTGACAGAAAGCTGATTCTGGCACAAGTTAACAAGCAGACATATTACAATTAAAATAAACACTTGAGGAATTTCCTCTCCTGGGGAGCTTGAAGATTAAAGGTTTTAAGATGCTGCTTCTTAAAATAGGAGATGAAGTAACTTTATCTTTTGATGTATAACTATCAATCATCAAACATGCACTGACTACTTGCAGCACAGGGGGCACCATTTCCAGTAGGCGGAGGGCTAAGTGAGGGATAATTCCTAATCTAAACATGCTTCCCGGCTTTTTATGCCAATGAAAGATGCCCTGAGAGAGAATGTACAAAGCAATAAATTGTACATTTCTCTATCAGCTGGGCTCCATTAGAGCAAATAAAAACCACTCTAGTTATTTTAATGTTCAGAACATAATGTAGACTTGGGTAGACAGGTATTGGATGAACACAAATACAAAAGTGCTCCACGAGATCACACAGATATACTAACATGAGAAAGCAGATGCTACCAGGTAGGAGATACAAAGGAAGGAGGGAACATTAGAACCTAGAAGCCTGGAAGTAGAGCCCAGAGCTACAAGAAAGGATGGTGGTCCAGTTGGTTGAGGGTGTGTGTGTGTGTGTGTGTGTGTGTGTGTGTGTGTGTGTGTGTTTACATGTGGAGAGAGAGAGAGAGAGCACACTCTGTTTTTCAATATATATGAAAATTTTCTCCCAAATACAAATGGCTGAAATTATACCTTCCCACCAAAATTTAAGGTTTAAAATTTAATATTTTGAAGCTCATTGGCATGTCCTTCTTGCCTGTTTTAGAGATGGACCCATTCCCCAGCACTGGCATTCAATAACTCTGACTGGAGAAGAAAGTACCTCAGAAGTATCATCAAGCATGCAATTTTGGATGAATGCTCTCTACCTAGAATCCAAAGCACCAGTATGTACCAAATCACAGAGCTTTTTCCCAGTGTGCAATGGTCTAGACTGTGTGTCTAACCATTTTCCCTGTTAGCACTTGCTTTGTCTGTTATAGAACTACCCTGTACAAGAGTCTGTGTCAACCTTTCTAAATTATTATAGTCTTCCATACCTCTAATTTCATGTAAGTATACCAATGTTCAGTCCTGATAACGGCTAGTGAGGTTTAAGGCAGACTTCATCAATAAAGGTCTTCATCTCACATCGACTGAGAGAAAGCAGCCACAAAACTCAGCACCGCTTGTACTTCTCACTCAATCTAATTTGAGGGTTCCTACTATTCTTTCCTCATGTTATATAATTCATTAGAATTATCATAAATCTTGTGTTTATGCTTGGCGTGAAGGATAGTTCAGTAAGAGTCAAATAGAAGTTCCCTTCCCTCTCCAGCCCCTACTGTCTTCCTAGCAGCAGAGGGCTGCAAGAAGAGCCAAACATTCTAACCCTCTCAACAACCCCATCCATAGGACTCCAGCTGTGGTCAGCTCATTAGCATATGCAAAGTGCCCTATTCAGAATGAGGAACCAAAACCCAAATCCAAATATGTGTTTTATTTATTATGCTGTAATTAAAATAGAGACAGAAGAGCCTGTATCTTGAAGATATATGTTAAGGAGACTCTACATTTCAGGACTGGAACATGTAGCACATTGGAAGTTTTCAAACAAATGGTCATTGTTCCTATTTTTCCCTCATATGGGTGTAAGACGGCTTCATTTCCTTACATTACTGAGTCACACTGGGTATAGGAAATATACCAATGCCTTGCTTCATATCTTGACACATGGAATACTGTGTGACAAAATGGACCATCATTTCCCTCACCAAGTCACCAGTGATTTTTTTTTAATCATGAAATGAAAATTAAAAGCAGTTGTGGGTCTTTACAGACTCTACTGCATACAACCTACTGTGCTAGTGTCTAGAGACTGACATTAATTATTCAGGATTTGTATACAAAAGTTTAAAGATCCTGGAACTGACATTCTAGAAAAGTAAATTTATCTGTCACTCATTTCCCAAATGACCCAGTGTTGTGTACTAAATGGGTAGAAAATGGACATTCATAGAAATGCATAGATGGATATTTGTGCTCTGATGTAAATTACTCTATAATATGTAAAGCAATGACTTACAGCTGCACCTGGCCCTGGATGACTCCATTTTGTGTGCAGATAAAAAGGCAGGATAATTATGAATCCTAATTATGCATTTACACACTGTCACCTGTCCAGCACCAACCATGAAGGATAAACTGAAAAATTATGGTCTTGACAGTAGAAAGGTACTGTCTGTAAACTCAAGGAAGATGAGAATGTTAAAAGAATGTTTTAAAAAAATACGTCTGATATCTTTGTTGATACAGACTGATAAGGTCTGAACCACCTTCATCTGATCCCCATAAATTGAAAAACAGTTAACATTGGATGGCAATGGACCCACAAACGTGTAATGTTTAGTGTCTAATAACCTGACTGCCTAATATATATATCAGGGGATCAACAGGTAGTGAACTACCAGACATCTTTGCAGTTCAGGCTAACATAGAACTCCTTTACCTTTTTAAGAGGCATTTTTCACGTTATTCATTCATTCATTCATTCATTCATTGTGTGTGTTTGCACAAGCACATGCATGCATGAATGTGCATACACACATGCCTATTTGAAAAGCAAAGGATTATTTTGGAGAGTGTTTACTCCTTCTATGGTGTAGGTCTCTTTAATTGAACTAAAGCTTAGTAGCATGCGCCTTTACTTACTAAGCCATCTTGCTGAAACCAGGTCTACCATTCTTTTTTTTTTTCTTTTTTTTTTTTTATTACTCAGATCTTCTACCTGCATCTTGTCTCACTGTATTACAGAACTTTGCTCACCGGCCTCACTCACTGAGTCCCCTGTGATCTTTGTTTTTTTTTTTAACATTTTTTATTTTAATTTTAAATAGCTTGTTTTACATGTCAATCCCAGTTCCCTCTCCCTCCCCTCTTCCCGTACTCCCCTTCACCCCCTCCCTCCCACCCTATTGCCAAATCCTTCCACATAGGGGATATCTAGAGTCTGCCATTTTACTCTTGGTAGGGTCAAGGCACTCCCCTAAGAGTCCAGGCTGAGAGAGCATCTCTCTTTGTGCTATAGGCACACGAAGACTGTTTGTATATCAGGGATAGACACTGATCCACAGCTCAGGGCCCCATAGGTTGCCCAGGCCTTCTCACTGACACTCACATTTGGGGGTCCAGATCAGTCCCATGCTGGCCTCCCCACTGTCGGTCTGGGGTCCAAGAGCACTCCCCTGTTCAGATCAGCTGTCTCTGCTGGTTTTGCCAGCCCATTCTTTGCCAATTTGCTCATCACTCCTCTCTCTCTGTCACTGGGTTCCTTGGGTTCAGTTCAGTGATTAGTTGTGTGTTTGCCTCTGCTTCCATCAGTCACAGGATGAAGGCTCCCGGATGGTTATAGACATCAAGTTCATTATCAGGAATGGGCATTCGAGGTGGTCCCTCCACTATTGCTTAGCTTGCCAATTGATGTTATACCTTTAGATCACCCGAGGTCACTCTGGTGCCTGATCTGTCTTCGATCCTATGATTCCCTCTTCCCTCTATTCTACCCCCACCCCCTCAACTTCCTGTTCCCCCATGACCAACTCCCTTTCTCTTTACCCCCTCTATTCTTCCCAGGACCCACTCCCCCCGACCCCTCGCCGTGTTCCCCATCCATTCAGAGGATCTTGTCTCCATCCTCTTCCCTTGGGTACTATGCATATATGCATATCTTTTAGGTTCTTTCCTGTTTCCCAGACTCTCTATCTGTGGAAGTGCAGACTGGCACTATCCTGATCCATATCTAAAATCCATATATGAGTGAGTACATACCATGTTTGTCTTTTTGCGACTGGGTTACCTCACTCAGGATGGTTTCTTCCAGTGCTATCCATTTACCTGCGAATTTCAAGATTCCATTGTTTTTTTCTGCTGAGTAATACTCCATTGTGTAAATGTACCACATTTTCTCTATCCACTCTTCAGTTGAGGGGCATCTAGGTTGCTTCCAGGTTCTGGCTATTACAAACAATGCTGCTATGAACATAGTGGAGCAGATGCCCTTGTTGTATGAACCTGCCTCATTTGGATAAATGCCTAAGAGTGGAATTGCTGGGTCTAGTGGTAGATTAATTCCCATTTTCCTGAGGAATCTCCATACTGATTTCCAAAGAGGCTGTATGAGTCGGCATTCCCACCAGCAGTGGAGGAGTGTTCCTCTCTCTCCACATCCTCTCCAGCATAAATTGTCTTCGGTGTTTTTGATTCTAGCCATTCTGACAGGAGTAATGTGGCTCACTCAAAGGGCTGTCTGTTTGTCTTTCCAGCTATCCATGTACCTGTCTGGAATCGGTATTTTACCTTGCCTCCACTGTCTTCCCTCTTATTTATCTTGGAAATCTGTGCTTAATGCTGAATCCTTGCAGGCCAGCCCTGTGCCTCCAGCAGTTCTCTAACTGATTCCTTTGTATATTATTTAGCCTCCTGCAGTGAGTCTTCTGGAATCTGTATCCAGATTTCTGCATCTCTGAATCACATGATCCCTGGGACAGATTCTTTAATGCCTTTTCAGCCAAGCCTCTAGATCTTACTTACCTTTATGCAGCTGAAATGGAATCCTCAGAGACAAAAGTCTTTCAGTTCCTGTCTCTTCCTCTTTTAATTCTTTTCCGATCAGCCACATCCTCCTGTCCCCACCTCCCTAGTGCTGGGATTAAAGGCATGTGATCCCAGGTACCAAGATCACCTTTGTGTGAGCTGTTTAAGAACTGATCAATTGTGTATAGTCAGTGTGGCCTTGAACCAACAGCGATCCATCTACCTGAATCCTGGGATTAAAGATGTATACCTCCATCACCTAGCTTCTATAGTTAACTAGTGTGGCTGCTTTGCTATTTTGATCTCCAGTGGCTTTAGTAAATTATAAACAATGTATCACCACAATGACACATGGATTATAATTCTTGTGATGTGTAATGTGTGACCTAATAGTTAATATTCGTAATTGAGATTGGAATAAAATACCAGTGCTTGCCCACAGCCAGCTGCCAAGGGAAAGTGGGAGTACTTGGCAAACTGCAGTCAAAACAACCACAAAACAAGCAAAGCCTGTGAATTTACTGTTTTTCAATAAGTTCTGACATTGTGGAAGGAGGAATATGTTTCTATATATCTCGCGTAGGATATTGACAAAGGAATCTGGTCTCACTGACCAGCTGCACTTCTGAACTCATAAACTTTGTAGGCTCTATTTTAGAGCCAGAAGGTAGAGGACAAGCCTTCCCTGGAAATTTCATTCCTCCCGCAGTGGGGGTCTGCTATGGTTTGGCTGCTGAGTGGCACACACTCTGAGAGCAGCCATTTGAAATGGCCCTTAACTCCAGTTTGGCAAAAGGGGGAATGAAGAATGACTGTCTTTAGGGAGAATCAGTTAGAGCACCTTAGCTCTGCTCCCCTGACACTCCAGCACTCCCTCTTTCCAAGTCTCTTGAGTCCTCTGTACTTCTCCCTCTACTATTACCTCTCTTTGACCTTCTGTGTTTTCTTCCCACCCTGTCTTTCATTTCTAGCCCACCTTTCTTTATCTCCAGCCTCTGTCCATCTTCATTTCTCTCCCCTCCCACTGAACACTGAATGAAAAATAGCAAACTCTTCATGTTTGGCCCTTTCTTTTTCTAGAGTCCATTAATTCTCATAGGACATCCTTTCTTCTGTTATGCTAATATAATTGATTGGGCTCCAGACTTCTATTCCATCAATCATGTTCCAGCTGGGCCTTTGTAATATGATGCTTCAGCCAGCTTGATTAGACTGGGGTGTTTCCCAAGACTCCACAGTCTCACAGAAGGCAGCCATCATAGGAGAGTATAATTCTACAGATGGTTAATCTCATTTTTTATGTGTTGATTTTTCCTAGTTTCCCTCATGGAGGGTAATTTATTTCTAAGATCCAGGAGCACTTCATTGTAACCTCTCATTTACCAACTATACTAATAATACTCATCATTTATTGGATGCTTATTATGTATCAATCACTGTGTTAAGTGCTTTGTGTAAGTTCATTGATTTAATTTTCGCAGTAACCCTCTGAGAAGCAAGACTTTATTGGGGTTTTATTATGTTTTTTAATTGGTTACCTTACTTTGCAGAGTAGAAAATAAAAAGCTCAGAGACTCACACAATTCCCAAAGGCCCTGGCATATTCAAGCTGGAACAATCTCTCGTTATACCATCCACCTTCTGCATGTGCTCAGCTGAACATATTTGGTTTAAAAGCTAAGTCCTCTTCCTAACACAATCCTCATTCCAAGATGTTTCTCTTCTCCTGACCTGCCCCATGAGGGGCAAGTACCACCATACCTCCAGATACAGACTCAACAGGGATCTGTGCAGAAGCAGAGGCATTTTTGTGATGCATTCGTTCTAGTCACACTTCAGTTGCTATGAGAAAATATTCAGACAAAAAGCATCTTGATGAAGAACAAGGGTTTGCTTAGCTCACCATTCTTGGTTATAATCTCTTATTATGGGGAATTCAAGATGGGACTTTAAAACATCACATGAATAGTTGAGAGCAGAGAGAAAATACATGCATGGGTCCTTTCTTGCTTGCTTTCTTCTTCCAAGATAGCTTTTCCCTCCCTTATACTGTTTGGTTGCATCCCTCACCACCAGCTAGGGAATAGTGCTGTCATCAGTGGATAGGTCTTTATATCAATTAGCAACCAAGACACAGATATCCCTACCAGCCTACCTGATCTAAAATAACCCAATGAAGACTCTCTTCCCAGGTGACTCTAGGTTATGTTGAGTTGATAGTAAAGACTAACTAACACAACAACCTAGATTAAATGACAAAAAAGGGACATAGACAATGCATTTAAATGGCATACAGGGAATTCTGAAATGGTGTAAATATGAATTGCTTCTAGCCCTCTTAGCATAGATGATGAATAACCTGATGAATTTCAAAGAGAAACTATGGGGAAGAGTTATAAGGGCTTGGGAATTAATTGTACTGAGCCAAGTCTCTGCGACAGAAATACACTTCACCTTTGTAAAAGTTATGATAACCAAGTTTTCATAGAGGAATACATGGGAGATTCTTTGATGAAGAGAGCTGTGAGATCTACAGGTGTATGGAGTGCTAGTATAAGAAACCTGATGTGTAATGTCTATTCAGAAGTCCATATATGACCATGTGGATTTTCACATATTAAAATGTATTGTTTTGACAAATAGAAACCTAAGAACTTCAGGCATGGTTTATAGTTTCTCTGCTGTCTCATAGATATCATTCATATTAGAATAAGAGGAAGACAATTGTCTTTGTAAAAGTTATCTGAGCTGTAAGATTTGTGGGCTTATTTCTTTAAGAATATATTATTTGAAAATAGTAAATAATAATAGATAATTCAATTCACTAATTTTCATACAAAAATCAATCAATTAATGGGTACTATTTTAACTCATTGTCATTCTCATGCACACACCATTTTTAGTTATTTTCCTGTCAGCCATGATATATTAGTAGTAAACACTTATACGATCATCATTAAATTGCCCCACAAGCTACTGAAGGTGAAGGACATATGTAAAATTTTTGTACAAACATACTGCATTACATTTCTGCCATACAACTGTAGTATGCAATGAATTAAACAAACCTCTATTCCAAAGGTTACTCCAGAGAAAGAAAGAGACTTATTATGAGCAACTAGCTAATGTAGTCATGAAGGTAAGGAAGTCTTGAAAATGTCAGTTATGTAATTCAGGCCAGGGAACCAATGAGGCAGTCCCAGAAGAAGGTGAGTGGATATGAAGAGATGTTCCCACCTAGCATGTAGGCAGCAAAGACAGGAATTCCTCCTTTTGTTCTACTTAAGATCTTAGTTAAACAGGAGAATCACACCACACAGGGGAAAGCTACCTACCTTACTAATTCCAATGATGCAAATATTAATCTCCTGTAGGATTATTATTCAGTAACATTTAGAAACAATATTTAATCCGGGAATCTTGAGGCCCACTTTGGTTGACATAATAAATTAACCATTTTTTATTAGTTATTACAGCACTTTTTGAACATGCCTTTTATGCTGATCCGTAGGTCTTCTGAGACTGTTTTAGGAAAGTTATTATAATCATCCTCATTTTAAAGGTGAATAAACTGAGACTCAGAGGTTAGAACCACGGTAAGCATGTGTTTCAAAATCCTTACACCATACTTTCTATGGTGTAAGTGTTGGAGTTCTCAGGTATGAGCAGATATATTACTGCTGAATTCCAATGCTACCAACACCCGAGGACATGAAATAAGGATCAAGGCATATATGGGAAAATGAATCTAGGAAAAATATCTGACTCCCTGGGGAAGTTGGCACTGCATTTTCTCACCTGATAATTCCCTTGGCTGGTGCCTCTAGCAAAGTGCCTTTAGGAGGTGAGTTCAGCTGCTCGCCAGCCATGCCCCATACATCTAGGTGAATATTTGATCAAATATTACTTGAGATGAAATAGACTCAGATGTTTCTTTTTCTCCTCCCTGATTCCTGGGAATGGCTCCATTCATAAAGATAGCGTGCCTCATCTCTTCCTGCCTCAGTGTTTCTAACAGAGATGCCAATATCCCTGCACAGAAGCTCACAGGTCTCCAGGGTATTGACCATCCTACCTGTAATGGGCTCTTTATATTAAGGGGGCTGAATAGCTGGGGTGGGATGTATGAGAGGAAATGAAACAAAGCCCAAAGTGAAATGGTTACTTAAAACAGTTAGTCCCAGGTGTGTTCCACAGAAGGATGATGTAAGGTGCTCTGGGGGAAAGATGTTTATTGACACATCATAAATTAAGATTTTTGTAAATACTGCCCACTACACCCTTATGTTAGTGATTCATACTCTATATCAGAATGCTAAAGGCCCTGAAAAGTTCTGCAGCAGGAGCTTTCAAAAACAATTTTTAATGTTTCCACATAGAACAATTCCTTCCTTAACTTTGATTGTCTTAAGATATATTAATAGCTCAGAGACCTAGCACTTCCTGAGCACACTGATTTAAAGCACCAGTGTAATAGCCCATTTTTAGACTGTCAGGTAATATCTAGAATTGCACCATGGGGAAGAAGAGAAAGTTAACACACAAGTACCTTGTAGTCATAAAATAATTAGTAGAAGCTGGCTCTGTTGCTTTTGAAACACTTCTTGAATTGCCTGTAGCTACAAGAATTGATGGTCTGATAACCAGGAAGATTGAGACTTTCCTAAGCAGAGTTCTGGCTACCATCTATCTTCTTGTAAGATGTTTTTCCCTCTTGACTATGCCTTTCTTTCACTAGCCTTCTTCAAGCTGTTACTAGGAATCTTTTGATATTCCTGTAACCAGTCTCCTATCCTCCAAGTCATACTGCTCTAGTCAAGATGGAATACAAGTCACAGGACAATTTCTTTTCTTCAAACAATATTTTGAGTAAAGTAGTTAATGAGTTTTCTTATGGTTTGATCACTTTTGAGATATAGATCTGGGTAACTGCTACATCTCTTCATGGTTCCCATGTGTCTTCTGCTGGTCCAGGCAACATCAATGCTAAAAACATTGCTTGTTCCATGAAGATTAATGGTGACCCTCAAAATTTTAAGATGAAGCTCTAGTCCCGGTACTTCATATGTGCTCTTTATAAAAGTAATCAATCAAGGGGTGAGGAGGGGTGTCAGACAGTAAACTATTGCTGAATAAACTAAAGGACCTGAGTCCAGAATCCCAGAGTCCATGTAAAACTATACTTGGTAACTAACATCTATAATCCCAGCACTCCCTTAGCAAGATGGGAGATAGAGAAAAGGTCATGGTGTGTGCAGGGACAAATAGAGCCTCCCCTCCCCCAAGATGAAAGAAGGAAGGAGGGAGGGAGGGGGGAGGGAAGAAGGAAAGAAAGAAGTTAGGAAGGAAGGAGAAAGGAAAAGAAAGTTGAAAGGTCATACTACTTGCTTTGGCATAAATATGCCCCCTACATGTTCACTCATACAGAGTACATACATAAGCATTTATACAAATGAGTGAAAGCAATCATGCTAAAACTAAGGTCTTAGGTGTCCCCTCATAAAAAGGAGAAATTTCAATTAGATAAGCAAGCATATGGAGAGTCACATGAATAGGAAGATGGCTGTCTTGAAACAAATGAGAGGAATCATAGTTCTCAGAAGAAATCATCAGTACCAATACCATGATTTTGGACTTAAACCTTTCTGTTGTAAGCCATTTAGTTTGTAGTAGTTTGTAACAGTAACTGTAAAAAAGAAAAAAAAAACAACATAGGGCAGGAGAGATGGCTCAGAGGTTAAGAGCACTGGCTCAGGATCCAGAGATCCTGAGTTCAATTCCCAGCAACCACATGGTGGCTCACAACCATCTATAAAGAGATCTGGTGCCCTCTTCTGGCATGCAGGCATACATGCAGGTAGAACACTGTATGCATGAGTAAATAAAATAATAAATAAATAAAATATTTTTTTTGGCCAACTACTGCTGGGCATGAAGGCTGCCTGAGAGTGTAGATGATATACACATTGACACTCCATAGAAGAAAAGAAAACATACGTCCACATTTTGCTTGGAAAAATTTTATAAGTGATATTTCCATTTTTCACAATTAAATTATGAATCCTTGCTTAAGTAAATCAGAGGAAAGAAAAGATGTCTGCTTAGACAAATCCACACTCAGAACTAGAAGGATAGAAGGAGTCATTTTCCCTTCATGCTCCCTCCCCAACATACACACACACACACACACACACACACACACACACACACACACGCAAACACAAAGTCATAAGAATTAACAATCCTGCATATGTCAACAAGATGCAAAAAGAACGACTTTGAAGATGTTATCACATTCAGAGGTTTCAGAGATTAAGAGAGACCAAGGACTTCAATGGTGGTCCATGATGAAAAAAATCTCTATTTTGACAATTCTCAACAAAAAAAGGGAAGAGGAGCAGCAGCAGGTGGTAAAAGAAACAACCAGAGAAATAAAAGCAAAGGCAGGAGAGTAGTATGAAACAAGCGCCAGTGAATAGAGTAAGAAGTGGGGTGTCAAGCAACGCGGAGAGCACAGGTGAGGCGAGGAAGGGGAAGACAACGCAAGGCTCAGCAGTCCAGGAATCAGTAGGACTTGGTGCAGGCTAGTGTTAGTGGCAAAGCAATATAAATGAAGTGTAAACTTCGGTAGGTTCGTGTGCAAACATGAGGTAAAGTATTAATGTTACATTGTCAAGAGTCATCCTCACCCAAGTTTCAAGTCACCCTGAAGAAGTGCTGCACATATGAAAGGCAGGTGCTGACAGAAAACACTGCATTCAGGAAGGTGTTGGCATGACTGCCTCTGTCACTGCTTGCCTTTAAATGGAAGCCATGCTACAAAATATACAAGACAAAGAAAGAGACTCAGTGGAAAAGGGCTGTGAAAATGTATTTAAAATCTTCCAAAGAGGACAGCAATGTGCTGTTGATTCATACTAATCAAGCAGAGTTATCTCCCATTCCTTTTGTTTCCTGCTTTGGGAAGGGAACAAGTTTGTACTGCAACTGTAGTCTCTTCCCATTTGCTCCCTTAGTCCACTCCAGCAAGAAAGCACACTGTGAGCAATGCATGCTTTATCTGCTCTACCTGCCAATTAAGAGCAAAATGGCTCATGCAAACACAATCTTCTAGTGTTCCGTAAGCACTACCCTTATGTACTAGACCTTCTACAGCTCACAAGGTCTTGTCTATGTCTTTTAGTGTTGATCTCAGCTCTAAACAGGGTGATTTAAATACCATGTCAATCTGTGTCTTCTAGTTTGACCGATTTTTTGAAAAAGAAGTGATAGTAGATCCTCAAATTTCTTACATCTTTACTTATTTCCTAATTACATAAAAGATTAGTAACTTGTGGTATTATTTAGCGGGATTTCTTATTTTGCTGCCTTTTCACACAGCTACAGAGGCTGGCTTGCCTCTGAGAACATCTTCTACAAAGAATAGCTTTTCCACAAAGTACAATAATCCTAGCACCACAGAACACGTCTCACACTGGTTTTCCCCAGTTCCTGAAAACACCTGATTAGCCAACCATATGGGTACCTTCTCTGGTTCTACTCCTCTGCCTCCTTCATTAATTAAGCATCAAACATGTTTGCAGTGTAGAAATGGTGATTGCATTAGTAATTTTCACAAAATTTTGTAAAATCAGTTTATTTACCCATGGGGAGTCTCCATATGTATTTTTCCAGTGTTTCAGTCATGAGCAGAGGTCCATGTTGTCTCCAACCACAAAATAAATAAGTTGGCTACATGAATGGAAACAGCAAATACATTAATGACTTAAGATTTGCTAAAGAAATTCTGCTGAATTTAAAAGTCCTCAGTGTCTTACTCATGAAATCATGAATGCATGTTCTTGCCAAGAACCCACTTCACTCAAATTGAAGTCTTGTGCTAGGTAGCATTTCAGAGTTCTAGCCTCCTTGCTAGCTTCCCAGATAGCAGGCATTGCAGCTCTGTTGTAACAATTGAAGACTATACAGATTCCTAATGATGTGGTCCTTCCTTATAGGAACATGTAGTCACTCTAACGAAAATTAAATCATCACCTCTCAAGGGCTAAGCCCAACATGTGAGGTATACCATTGTTCAAGTGATCATCAGTCAGGATTTCTCACAGATGGGGTCACCACGGGTGATGAAGATTCAGACATTTTAGAGATTATATCTTCAACTATTTGGAAACTGGCCACCTGGCTGCAGTCTCAGGAAAGAAAGATGGATGTATAACACCAAGACAAGCTGGAGCCCACCAGCATGGATGGCAACCCATAAGCTAAACAGGAATGGATGCCCAGAGGAAAAACAATAACACACATTGTTCAGCGCCTGAAATCTAGAGTCCATGTCCTGTGTTCTGGAGAAACTTCTGCTTTTTGCCCTGAACTTGCAAGCTCTGTAGTTCAGAGCTAGGAAAAAAAACTGAAGAAAATGATTCAGTGAGAGTTTTTCCTGTAGCTTAAGGACTGTTCCACACTACATTGGATCAGCAATAATGTATATGCATCATGCAACACATCTTTTTTCAGTATTCAAAAGAAGGAATATACATACGTTTCCAATATTACTTTGAAATCTCTTTTGTGACTGGTATTAACTCAAGACTAGAGGAGGAACCCTATAGTGTTCCCAAATTTAGTTGCTTATAGTTAATTCACTGCATTCACTTTGTCTCAAGGTATATAAGGCCAAAGATTTGAGGGATTTGGGGTGGATGTTAATTGTTTGAGATTTCTCTGGAAGTTGATATAAAGCAGCGGATAACTTTAGATGAGCAAAAAGTCAACCTTGCTGGGGACTTCGGCTCAGGGCACTGGGTAGTCTTTCCGTGTGTCATTGTCATGAGATGTGGGCTGCTAATACACTAGCTGAAAGCTTCAAGAGCAAGCTTTCTGTGAGCAAAACAGCATGGCACAGCTTTTTAAAACTGAACTGCAGAAGTAAATATGTTTTCATGTATTGCTTCAAAAGGCAAAAAGGTCCACCTAGATTCAAACGGGCTAGGATTAGAGCCTACCCCTTCATCATGGAAGGGCAGAAGGGAAGGAAATGGAATACTTCTTTCTTTCCACGAGTGCAATTACAACATTCAAGACAAAAATGGCTCTTGGATTCTTCTACCTTCTTAATTCTCAAGTCCAAACAATAGCAATAAACATAAATTTAATGATAATTCGGTATGTAGTTCTTGACATAATTGGGATAAATCTCAAAGTGTAGCCCTGATAATCGCCACTATAAATATTATTCCTAACATTGAGACAATTAATATTGAGAGAATGAATCAGAGAAAGAAATGAAGCCCACACAAAAAGCCATCATACAGTAATTACTGTTTGAGTCTCTTCGCTTTGGTTGACTCATCTGTGAAATGAAGGCACCATATTCCAAATGACCTTACTTGATCTTTTGCATTATTTATCGAGTCCAAAATAAATACAATCATACCAAACCCTCTTTTGAAAATGCAGAACTGCTAGCTGTTTTCGTAGAACACAGCAGAGCAAACTGATGTCTTATAAAAATGATAGATATGGTTGCTTTTTTCCAGATTGGATGCTTGTATGAAGGAAGTAAGGAGCAATATTAAGACACATAACTCTGAACTCCCCCAGTCTTTTCTGATTTTCAGACATGTACAGTGCTTTTTATCTAAAGCAAAGTAATACATGACTCAAAGATAAACCAATTTCAAGAAATGGAGATGGAATAATAAAATATTAACTATTCAAAAGAGAAAAGAAAGCTGTGGTAATTCTCTATATTTCTCTTCATTATAGTCCTCCAGAATGTTTGTGCATATAGATCACAAATGAATCCTGGGAAGAATCTAGCAGACGGTTTTGATTAAATGGTATGTTGAATAAACAATTCGGAGACATTTTAATGAGGTCAGATAAAAGGCTGAGCTGAAAAGAAATATTAAAAATTTTACTTTAGGGCTTCTATCCTTAAATGATTTCCTACAGATCTGAACTCTGTGTCTCTTCTTTCTGTCATTATCTGAAGTCTGAATGCTCTTGCAGATTTTGCTGCCTTGGATGACCCATTGCAGGATTTCTGTAAATTATTGAAATTGTTCTAATGAAATCTAAAAAAACAACCAAAACCAAAAACACTTTCAATTACATTTAGTCTTCTCTCTATATAGCTTTCAAAAACAAAGTTAATAACATGTCTATAGTTCTCTAAGACATACTAATCCAAATAATACCTTTTGAGCATGATGTTACCTAGTAGTCCAGAGATATGTGAATTACAAAAGTCAATTTAGGATTTTTAGTACACAAATCAAACACTCTGTATGTAAAATATATGGATCAAATTAATATGATCAACATGCAACATTTCCTGGTGTTGGTCTTGCTAGGATTAGGTTGGAAATGGAATTCCACCACCGACATGTCATTCATTCTAACAGGGGTTTATTGCAGGAGAAACTGTTAGATGACTTCATCTTTGCCATTGATTACTAGCAAAACTGTGAACTGTCATGTTGTGTCTGTCTGTCCGTGCCACACCCCACTCCCGCAGAAACAAAACTCATCAAACCACACGGATTTACTAATGGTAAGCCACCGCCCCATCAGAAGATGACTACAATAGAGCAGACAGTCCATGTGAAGTTTGGAAGTTTGTTGTCCTATTTTTGGCTTCTCTAAGTGTTCTAAGAGCAAAAGATGCCTCAAGCAAACACTTGTTTTTTTGTACTACTCAAATCTCTAAATTTACCAGTTAACCTTGTTCTTCTCATTTTGTCCACTGTGTGTATCTCTAGCAGGAGTAAAGTCTAGTTCCTGTCTGTACCTGTAGCTCTGGAGATTCCTTCTGTTCTGCCATATAGCTGGAAACTAAAATATAATTGCTTTAATTTACTTGTTTTCTGTTTTGCATCAAAGCGCGTGAAACATGACAATGGAGTCTTTGGCTGCTTGGATTACTGTATCATATGGAACTTTTTCTTTCTGGTCACACTTAGTTGATGAGCCATATGGCACCAGTGTATTGAGAAAAGTCTGAGCAAGCTTTTCCAAATACGAAATATTATTCAGAGTTCCCTAATTTATGCAAATGAGGCCATTCATTTTCCTACCTAATCCTCTCTGGAGATGCTCCAAAGTTTGAAATGAAAGAAATGCTTCTTTCACTATATGTAATCCAAATTAATTGCTTTTGACAGCAAAGGGTGGGATGGTAGATACAGTAGAGGTTAGAGCTTTAATCATATCACCTCTGTAGCAAACTTAGCCATGCTGTTCTCTGGAGAGTGGCCAGGCCTGCATGCCCTACTGCCTCATGGCAGCTGAAGAGCAGTAACTCACACATATAAACTGCATTTTATGGAAAATCAGCATATTGCGGTAGAAGAAAAGTGGATCCAAAATGAGGGGGGAAAAAGAGGGAACCAAAAGCCTTGTCTAAAAGACTCTGGGGACAGACACTCTGATCTACCGTTTAGAACTGTCCAGAGGAATAAAGGTCATGTTCTTGAGCATGACAGCAAGACAACAGAAACTAGTCCACCTTTTCCTGCTTCTGATGCACACTGCCTACAGCCCTTCTGTACTGGCTAGTTTCATGGAGCGTTGACACAAGCTATACCCAGTTTAAAAGGGGGAAACTTAATTGAGAAAACAGCCCCACTAGATTGGGCTGTAGACAAGCCTGTGGTGCATTTTCTTGATTAGTGATTGATGTGGGAGAGTCCAGGTTACTGTTGATGTTGTCAACCCTGGGCCTTTGGTCCTGGGTGCTATAAGAAAGCAGGCTGGGAGAGCCACTTGAGGCAAGCCAGTAAGTAGCACTCTCCCATGACCTCTAGCTTCAGTTCTTGCCCAGCTTGAGTTTCTGCCCTGACTTCCCAAGATAATAGATTACCTGTTGTAGGATGGAATTAACCTTTTCCTTCCCAAGTGCCCTTGGTCATGGCATTTCATCACAGCAATAACAATCTTAATTAAGACACCTGTATAACTCTAACTCTTCCAATTCTCTAAACCCTGGTCACCACCCCAGACTCATTTATTTATTTATTTATTGCTTTTTGGGGGGGTTACGAGGCAGGGTTTCTCTGTATTGTTTTGGAGGCTGTGGGGCCAGCCCGGCCTTGAACTCACAGAGATCCACCTGCCTCTGCCTCCCGAGTGCTGGGATTATGGGATTAAAGGAGTGCGCCACCACCACCGGCTATTTATTGCTTTTAATTTGTTTGCTATCATCATTTTTTCTCCTTTTCTCAAATAGAAATCATTTCCCTATTTTCTGTAATGGCATAACTCACTCAAACAAAAAGGTTTGCTTCATGAAAGCAAAGATTAAATTAAAAAATATTACTTAGAAGAGCCAGATCTTAGAAACATAGGGCATATTTAAGGACTGTGTTCATGAATTAAAATCTGTCTGAAAACTATATACCACTTCAAGGAGGAGACTATGTTTTATCGTTGTAGTGGTTAATTTGGAAGCTGATGACATAACACGTCTAACAAGGTTTTTTATTAATGATTTAGTTTTTTTTCCTGAAACTGTAACCCAGAGTTTTAAGGATGTAAGGTAAGAACTAAGTACTCTGTCACTGAGCTGTAACTATAAGCCCTTCATGATAGTTCTTAATAATTACAAGTGGAAATTTAATTCAACTAGAATGGATTTATGGGTGGGTGTGAGACAGAGTAGAGGGACCCAGGACAGACACTGTTAGAGGACTGTGAAACACTTTTGAATGACTTTTGATGGCTTGTATTTATTGCACACACCCCTTTTACATCCTGGTTTTTGTTTGTTTGTTTGTATGTTTTTTCTGAAAAACACCTAAGATGTTAAGTGCTAGCATTATTTGACTCCTTAGCAACCAGCCCTGTTAGCCTCATGGTAACTGGCTATCTTGAACACAACCACTCTGAGTGTACTCCAGAAGCTGCAGAGGACCCACTAAAACTATATCTGAAGACATGTCTCAGTTAGGACCAGTCCAGAAAGTCTGAACCAGTCTTATAAGGTAATCCTCTAAACAACTTAAGACATTTCTACTCAGGTCAAAGCAGGGCACAGAACAAGTCTCATAGCCAAGTAGATGGTCCATAATTGGTAGTTCTCATTCTTGTGAGACTGTTCTCTGTCTGATGCAAACAGTCTTAGATCTGCATGAAGGTCTGATGTGGTTAGTATGACACACTTGCCACAGCCATTTTATGGCTATAGTTAGCTGTGAAACTCTTGTCTGTGTGGCCAAGTATGCCGGTACCTGAATCTTATATGACAACTGTAACACTATCAGCTGTGCCTGATGCTGCCTTCTGCTGAAGCCCACTGCTTCTTGAAGTCATAGCAACAGTATGAAAAAAAGTCTATTTTCCATAAAGGAAAACAACAATAACAACAACGCATCAGTAGCTGATCAGTTCCAAAGTCATAAGCCTCCTACCTAAAAGCCTAGAAGCCAAAAAGTGTTTAGTTTCTAAGGCTGGAACAGCAGTCCTCTAGTTCTCAGGGCTTACATCTCTAAGAATATAAACCTGTCAAAGCATACCCTAAACCTCACACATGCGATGGCCCAGGACTATCAACAATGGAAGAGGTTGTCCTTGCCTACCTGTGATTCCTAATAAATGGAGCAAAGGAATTCAGTTGACTTATTGGTAGCAATCATCATTGTGGCTCAGATGTGATGGGAAATAACAACAGTGTACATCAGACTTTATAGCTCTGAATTCAAGAATAATGAAAATAATTTGACTCTCCTAGGGGAGTGGAAATGTAGCAGCTAACTTGGGTAGAAATAAGATCAACATCGTTTTTTATTGAAACACATACTTTTTAATTCAAATGTTATTTTGTTTCTTGAAGTATGAAATTATTCTCCAAAGAAAATCAGCAACAAAGGTTAATAAAAGTAAGCAGTCATGAATTTTATTTAAATTATTCATAAATAAAGAAGTGATTACAGTGCAGTTAGAGGAATGGAAATTTTTACTTCATAAGGCAAATTAATCTATTTGTTTGCAATTTCTTTTAATTTCTTCCAGTTGATGCAAGACAACACCATCTTTAGGTAAAGCAATTAAATACAGTGGCATATAACTCTCTCTAATAAGGTGCACAAATAAATTTCCATTGTAGGTATTCAGTAGTCAGCATGAATTCAGGAACAACATCCTATAAAATTAATGCTAAAAATCTGTGGAGAGGTTCATAGAGAAAGGGATTGTGTCTGCATTTCAGAAGGGCAGATTTATTGCAGTGAAATAGTAAATACATTAGAATCATACATAGTCCCTTTAACATCTATTTTCAACCATAATGCTTATTAGAACTTTCTTCTGCCTTGTCCTTTATATTTACTGTTGAGATAAAATAGCCTGATCAAAGCAAGCTAAGGCACAAGGGGTTTATTCCTTTCAAGGCAAAATCTGTCATGATGGGGAATTGAGGGGGCAGGAGGTTGAAGCACCTACTCACATCATATCCGCCATCAGGAAGCACAGACAGACTAACCCATCATTGCTTACATCTAACTTGATTTTTCAATTCTATACAATCCTGGATCCCCTTCCCAGGGAATGGTCCCACCTAGAAGTAAGATAGGTCTTCATAGGTCAATTAGCACAATCCAGATTATCCCTCACAAGTAAACTCAGAGGTTAGCCTTAATCCAGATAGTCCCTAGTATGTTTCTCCTCGTGTTTATCTCTTCGGTGATTCTAAGTTCTGTCAAGTTGGTAATTAACACTACTCATCATGTACCCTAAATGCTTAAGTCTATCCTTTACTTGGAAGAACATAAGAACTATAGTACCTAAATCCAACACTCATTGTACAGTAGCCATTAATATTCCTATATGACTAGGACCACAGTGCACCCTGAACGACTTATCTGAAGGCATGGGACACTTGGTAGCTTTCTTGATACATTGCTTTGGTTATCTCCCCACCTCAGTTTCTTTGACAACAGACAACAGGGTAGGCAGTCCAATCACAGGATTGATTTTTTTCCCCTGTGTTAGTGAGATTCTTAAGTGATTTCCCCTGAGCCCAGATTTCTCTTTTTGAAATGCATCAGCACCAACTACATATGCCCACTTTTCCAAAAGGTCTAGGAATATGATTGGGATAAACAACTGTACAATGAATTGCTAGTAAAAAGGTAATTTAAAAACTTGGTGATACCTTGATTTGCTTATACAACCTATGTGCACATTTGCAATTTTTAGAACGTAAATTTTTATGCCGACTGTGATTAGTGAATAGACTTTAACTCTGTTGCTGTGACAGGTCTCATCAATCAGATATGATGGACATTTAGGTTGTGTTTACCTCTCTAATAGTCTAGGGCCGAGTAAAAGATGATCTCCTCTGGCCATTAAGAGGACAAATGCTTCAAGACACTTTAATGAATGTGTTACCTCGTGGTGCGGCACAGCTGAGCTCTTAATCTGCAAACAGATCTTTCCAAAAGTGGCCCTCAGCCTGCTGCTAATCATTATTTCCCCAGTGTGAAAGCATCAAAGAATATTGCTGCATAAACTAGTGATTCTTCCATCATTACCAAAATTTGTTTTATCTCCAACGCATCTGTAATGTAAATTGCCTTAAATATTTCTTTATATCCTATTCAACACTATCCATGAAACCAGGTTTGATGTGCTAGTGATAATTTCATACACAGTGAAATAAGTTCCGTGCTATAAAAATTTTAAAGTACTATTGGAAATTGTCTTATATAACACCAGGATTACAGATGCCATGTTATGGGAATGTTGTTGAATATATTAATGGAAAACAAAGCAGCTGAGAATCTGTTAGGTTAACTGTCAGGCTTATGCTCACAGGAGTCCAGTGGTGTCCAAGACACCTTTCTGGTGCACATAATGCTTAATACCAGCCCAATAAATGAATAAACAGATAGATAGATAGATAGACAGACAGAAAGACAGACAGACAGACAGACAGACAGACAGACAGATAGACAGATATACTCGCTTGGTAACTGTGGTACCACTGAGCCCCTGTCCTTTAGCTTCATAATTGCTAATTATTTTTGTCTACCTTTCTTTATACCTAGAAGATATTATTGTTTGTCACCAAAAGTTTGTAAATCTTCTTCCAAAAATATTCTTTATAAAACACACATATGTCTTGACTCAGGTAATTCTAGAAAAAAACAAAACAAAACACCAACCTGTGTGAGAAAATGTACCTAAGCTGTAGTAAAGAGTTTAGTTATAATGTATAGTATTGGCCTCTTGGCATATTTCAACCAATGTCTTTGTGTTTGTGTAGGGCATTTATTTTTCTTAACTTTAGTTTTCCAATCAGCAAAATAATGTTTTTAAAGTAAATATAATCACCATGGTCTTCTCAGATGTTTTTCTTTTACTATAACTCACTGTAAGGATCTGATGTCAAGGAATATTACAAGTCTACCATATTCCAAGTGCTACATACATTTTTCATTTTAAGGGATTATATGACAATTTTGTATTAAAAATGCATATTCCCAAATTCAGACAATGAAATTTCTATTTAGACTTGACTGTAAGGAAAACAGCCCTGCTCCTCCTGGACAAACACATCAGGGATTTATCTAACAAGCAGAAGCCCTGGCTCCTGATCATTCTCTGAGATGATAAAACACACATGTAGGCCCCCTCAGCTCCTGCTGAGGAGTTCTGCCCAAAGACAACAGCAGTAAACCAACCACAGCACACCCCAGTAGCACACCTGTGGAGATGCAAATTCATCCTGTGCAGTCATTCCTTGTTTGTTGTTTGTCCTTTCCTTTGGCTTATATCACATACAAACTTCCAAAACCTATCAAATCCTTATTTTCAGTGTCTTTTTGTGGCTTTCAAATTTCAAGAATTTTTTCCCATAGTGCTCAAAACATTATTTTTTGTGTCAAAAGCTAATGATACCCCACAACATTTTTTTCATTTCTGTTGGGACTAGCTGGAAGTCCTTTTGAAATCCTTTGAGTCTCTATGATGCTTCCATGTAGTCATCAGGCACCCCTCCAACCACCGAAACCAAGGTTTCTTAAACTATGGTTCTTGACCCTTTTGGGGATCATATAATTGAATTTGGGGAATTGAAAAAAATTGGCAACAGTAAATGACCTCTGGCTAATCAGAGATTAAATAGGACAAAATAGCAGAAATGTTTTTCAGGTCATTTCAGATGTTGTCGAAAGTTCTGCACAAATCTCAATGAAAATGTTATTTAATATCTTTTTAAAGTCAACAAATGTGCATAATAAAATGTTCTATAATGATATAAAACATAAATGCACTGTTAATAATTTGATAGTTATATACTGAGACATGATCATATTGAAAGGTTTTGCTTTTGCCTTCAATGATGGAATCATTATTTCTGTATAAGAACAGGAACCTTTAGATAGCAAAAGCTCTGCCGTTTTTTGACATAGGACAGTCTCATCTGCACTGGGATGTTTCAGGAAGTTGGAATTGTGTAGTCAGAGGAGATAGCATATGCAATGAAGAATACACACATTGCATGTAGATTACTAAGCCTGCAATGAATTTGAGATGTGAGTGATTGTTACCAGAAACACCTTGGATTCATTTCCCATTTGGTTTTGAATGAATGTTTAGTTACTGCTTATTCAGAGACCAGTTACTGTTGCAATTTTCTCAACCTTTCCCAACACTAGTTACATCACCACAAATAGGGTCATGAACCAGAGTTTATAAAATTATGTCCTACAATATGATGGCATATAGTATTTGAGTTGTTTCTATATCCTTTAGTGACTGCATTATAGTTCATTGGACACATGAATTACTAGTAACCAAAATCTATGTTTAGCTTTTAACTCTCTCCAGTTTTTATTGTTTGCTCTCTGACATTTTCACACATATATAAAATGCATTCTGATTGCTCTCACCTCCAAACCTACCATCTGCCATCCTCCCTACTATCTTTATATTCATATAATTTTGTTTGGTTTTATGACCAACTGAGTTTAACCAATAGCATATGTATGACTGACTTTGTGTTGGAAATTATCATTGGAACTTGGTGGTCTAACCAGTAGGCACAACACCAAAGATGATGCACCCCCCCTCCACACCCTCAACCCCTCTGTCTCCCCACCCCCACGCCGTATTTAGACAGAATATCTCCGTAGCAATATTTCATCAGGCAGAGGTAGGTCCACAAAAGTCCCTCTCTCATTCATAGCCGGTTAATGATAAGGTCCATTTTGTGTAGACCATGTACAGGTAACCCCAATTATTGGGAGTTCAAAATAGCATTAGCTGTGTTACATCTAGAAGATGGCTTTTCATGTCACAGCCTTTACCTTCTCTCCCTTCTTCCTAAATATTCTCCAAGTCTTAGAGGGAGTAGTCTATATATCTTGCTTAGGGCTAAGGCTTCAACTGTCACTCATTCTCATGACCTAGAGAAGTCTTTGCATTTGTCATGTCCACAAGAACCGTGGGACCAATGGCTGTCTGTGTTTTCTATTAGCATACCAGTGGCCCCAAGGCTCCCTCAGTATCACAAATGCCTGTGGCTCTTCTCATCAGTCCCCTAACCTAAACTTCTCCAGCTCTTGGGCAGTGCTCCCACCCTCCACTTCTCATTTCCATATGACCCTTTTGTTTTGGCTATGCTGTTTTTGTCTTGGTTTTCTTTGTCTGCACTCTTTGTCTTCCTCTCTTGCTCCCCCTGTCTCTGCTCCCATGGCCCTGTCTAGTCTATTGGCTATTTTTAATTTACTACTTTCTCTCTCTGCTCTGGACTCTTCCAGATGCCTCTGGCTGTACAGTAAAAACATTCCACTCAATCATACCTTGGAGCAATCATGATTTTAGTTTACAGCATTCACCACTCTGCACTATATAGAGAGGATTTTCTCATTAAGACTAAGAGTTGCTGTGGTAATATATTGTTTATGATTTAATAAAACTTGCCTGAAGGATCAGAATACAAAGCTAGTCACAGCCATAGAAGCTGGGCAGTGGTGGTACACACCTTTAATTCCAGGACTCAGGAGACAGAGGCAGATGAATCTCTCAGGGCTACAAAAGAGTGAATCAATCTAAAAGAAGAACAGAGCACCCGACTTTAATCCCAGCGCTGGGGTGATCAAGACAAGAATGATATGACTGAGAGGAGAGAGGAATACAAGGCGGGAAGACACAGGAACTCAGGGCAGTCTGAGTGAGTCTAAGGAGCAGTGAAGTCAGGAGCAGTCTGAGGATCACCCCTTTGGTCTGAGCATTGGCAGAGGTGAGAAGTCTCCAGTGGCAATCTACTTTGCTTCTCTGATTTTCAGCTTGAACCCCAACATCTGTCTATGGGTTTTTATTATTTACGCTACAATAGCTTTTGCCTATGGGTATAAATGTAGACATTTAGAAGGCCTCAAATCCAATTGGAGCACTTGGTTTCCCACATAACAGTTGTGCCAGTATTGCCCAGGTAAGCATATCTTGTCTAACAGTTTGATGGTGAAGTTCACACTTGGTAAAACAGTTGATATCTTTCCCCAACAGCTTCCAGAGCAACTTCTAGCACTATAAAAAGTAGAAAACAAGGAGGAAGTTTCCATCTCAATTCTAATTTTTTTCTCTATACCTCACAACTAAGATGTATGGTGTCTTTTACAACATCACCTAGTTCTGGTGGGTAGCTAAGAAGAATGGAAAGAACCTACAATGCTTGGGAGGACCTTGGGTTCTCCTAGACTGACAACCTGTGGAGCTAGGTCACACATGGTTCTGGCAATTTTATTTAGTAACTCAGGGCTTCTAAGTCCAGCATATCTTCTTTCTCTTCCTGTATTTAATTGGGTCACAAAATGATTAGTTTTCATAGGGTGTTTGCCTATACCTTTCATTGTGGTTCTTCCATACTCCTTGCTTAAACCTTCCCATTCTAAGTATTCTGCCTCTGTATTTTCATTTTACCTTTGTTGTGCTATCCCTCGCTCCAAAAGTCCCCATCCTCTTAGTGTTCCCTTTCTAGTTTCCTGGATTTCAGGAATTCCAAGTTAAGCATTCACAGCTGAAGACTTGAAGCTAAGATTCACAAATGAGAGCAAACACATACTGTTCTGGAAATAGCATAACTCAGTACATTTTTTCTAGTTTCATTCACTTACCTATCATTTTCATTTCTTTTAACTGATGAGTAAAATTTCAATGTGCAAATGTACCACATTTTCATTATCCACGCATCATGATGGAATTTAGGCTAATCATTTAATTCTTACGAATGACAGAGCATCACTGACTGTGGGTGTGTGAGTACCTCTTTGGTAGGATATGGGATATTTTGAGCACATGCCCAGGAGGGGTATAGCTGAGTTATATAATGTTTTTATTACTGATTTATTTGAGGAACTTTCAAACTACTTTCCATAGAGGTTACATTGGTTGACTTTCCCACCAACAGTATATAGGGGTATCCTTTGACCACATTGGCATTAAAATTTATTGTCATTTATATGATTGATGATGCCCATTCTGACTAGGTAAGACAGAATCTTAAAGAAATGCCTGCATTCCCCTGGTAGCAAAGTGCTCATAAATATATGAACTTTATTCTAGCTTATCTATAATTATCATTGTCTGGGGAAATAATTTTTAAGTTAATAGATCTGTTCATTTTAACATCTCTTGATAAATTACAATATTAATTCTTTGTGTATAATATTTGTGTAAATTTACCATCCCATAGGCATCATTTAAAGAAATTTTACTCTTATGAAGGATATGATTATTGTATTTGATATGCTTAAATTTTGTTTATTTGGGAATAGAAAATGTAATCTTACTTTTAATTTGTCTTTTTGTTTATTTTTATATAATTTGCATTCATCCCTTAGATGTTTTTCTCTTATGAATTAACTATATTCTACATTGACCATTTATAAAATGCCTCCTTTTATGAGAACTTTCAGACTTTTTACATATACACTATTCATGTAGTACAATATATCCTGTGGATATTTTCCCTTGTTTGTATTTTGAGCTTCATTTTATGCTTGTTTGCTAGTGTTCTTATACATGGATCTCAGGGAATTCTGTTATTGCTTGAAAGGTAAATGTTCTACTGGAGCACTGTTGAGTATTTGTTTTTACGGACTAGCAACATGGCTGAACTGCTAAAGGTGCTTGCCACCAAGTCTGATGACATGAGTTCAGCCTCCAGGACCCACACAATGGAAAGAGAAATCAGATTCTCTTAAGTTCTGTCTTCTGACTGCCACACACATGCTATGGCATGAATGCACACTAAAATAATTGACTATTGTTTAAAATATTGTTTTTTATTTGTTTCTATATCCTTGTTCTTCAATCATTTCATCTATTTCTGACAATTTTACTTCTATAAAATGACAAGGTCTTACATGGAATAGTAGAACTTGCTGAAAAAGAAAAGCCAGTTACTGGGTATAGGGCTAAGCATCTGTATTGGAAGTGACCACAGGTGTTTTGGAAGTCTTCAAGCCATCATGTTCTGCCAGAGTGAGCATCAATCTACAAATGCTTTGTATTGCTCCAAGTTACCATTCATTGTGCGATGGAAGATGTTGTTCTGTAAATATGTCTTTCCTATTGGTTGATTAATAAAGCACTGTTGGTCAATAGGGTGCAAGATAGGTGGGACTAGAAGTCAAGGAGGATTCTGGGAAATGTAGTCAAGAGGAGAGTTTTGCCATGTGATTTCAGGAAGAGTGGAAGGATGAGGCTGCTTTCACGGTAATATAAGACCTTGTAAAATATATATATTACTAATTATGGGTTAATAAATAAGTCAGAGCTAGCCATTGAGAAACCATAGAAAACGGCCAGAGGCTTCATAATTAATACAGTGTCTCATGTGTTATTTGGGGGCAGAGATAGCGGTGGGACCCAGCAGTTGGTGGGAAGAATACACGTTACAGTTATGCGGAGCTCTACACCAAGTAATTCAGGATGAATACAACCTCACAGAAGAAGGGAACATTACCTAGTATAATAAACCCTGGTCTTAGTATGCAACATTTTCTGTCTAGTAGCAAGAAACAAGTAATGGTAGCTGGTTCTGAGCAAACACTGGTGGAAGACATGCAAGATCTGGAGGCAGGACTGTTATGTGTGACTAAGACTTTAATTCATGAATTGAGCTATGTATAGTGTGTACTCTATGATGTTATATACTCTCCCCAAACCAGTTTTAGTTTATGGTGATTTAAAAACTTGCTGTTTTTCTGCTTGGACCAACCATAATTAGCTAATAATACATCTTCTGAATGGTCAGTTTGAATAGCACTATGATCAATGTCATCATCACTCATATGTGATAGAGGACATTTGCTTAAAATTCATTTAACATACTTGCACTGGGCATTTGCTTCATGTTCAAGCCGCTGCTAGGGATTAAGGAGCCACAATATAGGCAGCCATCAACCTCTGCCTTCTAGGTTCTAGGAGAGTGATTCTTAATACTGATCAGTAGTTTCTTGAACAGATGCATCCCTAGGTTCTACTTCAGCTTTCTACTTTCATTTTTTTCAAAATGTTTTTTCTTTTAAATTGTGAAATTATAATATAATTATATTGTATAAATCTGGTCATTCAGCAGAGTGGAGGGTCTCTTTTAGAATCAGTGTAGGTTCGATTCCTTCAAGTACTAAATGTCCACAATTTCTTTAAAAATCTACTGATTATGCCATTAAACTATGGCATTTAGATATAGAGCCACATAGTTTTCCTACTGTATCTCAGGTTCTGGAATTTTTACAATGTTGAACATCCCTAGTTAATAAGCTGTCATTCTCACTCAGAGCACTTTGATAGTAAACCCCATGTGAGAGAAAGATTTTTCTCTAGCCTAAATGTATTGAGCATATTACAAAAAATAAAGAAGTCTAATTAATTAATTACAGAATATGCCTATGTCAAAGCCAAGCCAGAAGGCATGGTTAGAAACCCCAGAAGGTCACAGTGAGTTGAGCTCTAAATCTCTCAGCTGAACTACCTGTGCTTTTCTCTGTGTTAACATTTACATCAGTCTTTTAATATTTTTCCAAGTACATTCACAAACTGTAGGGTATATTGCTTCCTCAATTGGCTTGCTAATTGGCTCCTTCAGGAAACTTGTAAGAACCAAACAAAATTTGATCATCACTATTCATGCCTATCTCCTGGATGGTGGAATTCCTTGCGGCATTACACAACAAAACCAAAAGAGCACAAGATAAATGTGAGGGTAGTAACTGCCTCGTTGCTAGGGAATGGCAGTCAGAAGTTAATGTTCCCTGAGAAGGCCTGTGTTATCTGCTCTTTAGAAAAACCATGCTTTCAGGGAACATGCACAACCATGGGCATTAACTTTGTAGAAAATGCTTCTCTACATTTCTTTAACCTCCATGGAATATACTTTGCCTGAAAACTGTTTAGAATGTCAGAACAAGAAACCTAGAAAACAACCATAGTAATCAGGCTCATGGAATATGAAAGTGGATATTTGGAGTAAGAAGTGTTCAAAAAGAGTACACCAGGACAAGAACAATCATCCTCAGATTTTATTGGGCAAGGGTTATGCATAAGATTACTTGGTGATATATTGCTTGTGATCTAATAAAGCTTGCCTGGAGATCAGAATGCAAAGCCAGCCACCGCCGTAGAGACCAGAAAGTTGTGGTGCACATCTTTAATCACAGGACTCAGGAGACAAGAGTAAATGGATCTCTATGAGTTCAAGGCCAGCCAGGGCTACAAGAGAGTGAGTCAGTGTAAAAGAGAAACAGAACTCACACCTTTAATCTCAGCACTAGAGAGATATATGAGAAGGAGCTCAGAGTCTCATGCCATATTCAGCATTCAGCAGGCAACTGGTCTCTAGCCATGTTGAGGCCAGGATTGTCCCAGCCACAGTGGCTTGGCTGCTTTGCTTTCTGATATTCAACTTGAACCCTGATATCTGCCTCTGGGTTTTTATTATTCTTGCTACAAGAGTCTCTCTTAGCTACTGTGAGAGATACAAACAAAGCAAAAGCAATGAACAAATATCACCTTTGATCTGAATGCAGAAAGACACTGCTGTTCAAAGCGTTCAGAATAAGCAACTGTGAGTGCTCAGCTGTAGGACAGACATCTATAGTGAAACCTTTATGCTCAGTAACCATCATGGAAAAAGGAGCAGAATGAATTTAATGACCAGAGGATGAGGAGTACTGTGAAACGTTATCCTCTGGACAGGACATGGCTTTCATACATATGAACTATTCTAGCAACTGTGCTTATGTCTACAAAATCTACACCAGGTCAACATTGAGTGGAGAAGGAACCCTAAGACCGTATGTCTCATTAGAGTTCATTGTTTAAATATTTAAAAAGTTAGTCATGGGTGTTATTTTACTTTTAGAGGTAGAAGATAAAATTTAAGGCTGGATCTGGCAAGATGGATCATCTGGTACCTGAATCCCATTACCAGGACATACATAGTGGGAAGGAGCGAACTGACTTACATAAGTTGTCCTCTGACCTCCACTTGAATGTCATGGCATTCACAACATATCTGTAAACACACACACACATACACACACACACACACACACACACACAATGCAATTTTAAAAATAAAAATAAATAGATGGTATTTAGTAGTTGGGTGTGGTAGCATACAAATTCCAAAGGCAGAGGCAGGAGGATGTCTGTGATAGGATTGTGCTGTGACTATAGGGGTTGAGTGTCCCTTTTCTTTAGGAGTATGGACACTGGGTAGGGATTTCATGCCTCAATGAGTATTTCTCAAGGCCATCCTGGGCTATTAAGTAACTTACAAGCCAGCCTGTGTCATATAATTGTATTGTGTCTCAAAAAATATTTTAATGTCTAGTTACTTTGTTTAATATATACTACTTTCAGTTAGAACGCTAGTAAGGACCCTCAGGAAAGAGTTTTAAAGCTGTTCCTGCCATAATCATGTGCCCTGTCACTCTCTATCACTTCGAAAGCCACCCATCTCACAGCATCACCCAAATCTCTGAGCATAAGCATATTCTTCATACACTTAGCTGACTGCTAAACTGGTGTTCTTTGGAATTTCTGGTGCCACTGTAAACACAAATACAAACCTAGAAACATACATGGACCTTGAAATCTTGATGAGTTGGCCATGTGTTTGTTTGACACTCAGATGGCCCATCATGCATTTCAATCGTTTTTATATGATCATCAAGGTAAGCCCCCAGAAATGTTTCCCTCTTACGCTTTTCCAACAACAGTGAGATAAATGTAACCTTAGAGATTATGCCATCATACACCAATTGGTGAACATGTAGATTCATTCCTAGAAGTCCTAAACCAAGCATGAGGCAACACATCGGTTTTAGGAAAAATAAGAATCAAGAGAACCAATCCTGACCCCAAAATCAGGGCAGAAAAAAGCAGGTTATGAGGTTGCTTTCCTATTTAGGAAATGGGGTGTTAGAGTACAACATGAGTGAGAATCTGCTAGCTAAACACCTAAAAGGCGTGAGGAAAACCAGAGAGGCAAGAACCTTCCAGACATGCTTAGAAATGGGGAGTGGATACCTAGATGGAATAGTCTAAATGTAGCAGCCGAAAAGGTTGTTCAACTCAAATTATTGTAATTCTAAATAACATTTAAAAGAAATTAAGCTTGATACTTATGATATCAAATCTATTGAGACCATCCAATCTGGAGGATATGCTGTCCTGTCACATGAAAAAATTATATATATTCTATATTCTGTTATGTATGATGTATTATATATGTAAATAGATGTTTAACTTCTTAACCTGCAGAAAATGTTACTACCCCCACTCAGAAACACAACACTCATACACTCCAGACATACACTTTTAAATGACTTATTATGCTGGTTAGTTTTATGTCAACTTTACACAAGCCATAGTCATTTGGGAAGAAGGATCCTCAAATGAGAAAATGACCCAACCTGATTGACTTGTGGGCAGGCCTATGGTACATTTTCCTATTTAGCGGGAGGGCATAGATTACTGTGGGTGGTGCCCCTCCTTGAGAGGTGTTAGAGTATATAAGAAAGTAAGCTAAGTGAGCCTTGGGGAGCAAGCCAATAAGCTTTCTCCAGATTCCTGACATTAGTTCCTGCCCTGCCTTTCTTTTCATGGTGAACTGCTAACTGAAATGGTAAGGTAAATTAAGCCCATTTCTCTCCAAGTTGCCTTTGGTGTTTGATCATGGTGATAGAAACTCTAAGGCACTTAGCCTATTTTGATTTACTGTTTTCTACCTTTTCTTAACAGGTATTATGAATAAGAAGAGTAACAAGGAGCTCTCCTAATTACTGCATCTCATGTCTTTTCTTGTGCCTTCTTTGCACTCAGGTAGTGTAACACACACAACTGTTGACTGAGGGTGCTTTGTTACTATGGACACGGATACAAACCAAACACATACAAGAGTCAAGCAATTTTCTCTGAAAGAGATTCCGTCCTTTAGGGGATAGAAATCTTAAAAATTGGTTACTTTTGTGGCAGAACGTGTGGAATTGCTCTACTATCAGAAGGATTTGGTTACCACCACAATCGAAGTCTGTATGAATTAAAGGCATGGAGGGAGGACTTGAGGAGTGAGGGGAAGAAATGGAAAACTCTCAGAGGCATGAGTCATCAACCTGGTGTGTTCACACTTCCTCCACTGTGGTAAAAGTTCAGATTCCTTTCAAAAGGAACAAGAAAAGTAAGTCCACTGTCTGAAAAGTAAATTCTAGAGGTTGGATAAATTAGTGGTAACAGGAAGGAAAAGGGCCTCTTGCTTGCTTATTTCTATTTATGTAGAGGATTTGATGATTTTTCTCTCAACTTAATTGAATAGAAAGATAAAATAAATATAAAATAGGTAGAAAAAAGTAGCAAAGAATATATAAATACCATATGAGGACATCTCAACTAAGTTGGCTTGCCACTCTACTAACCAATAGTCCTGTGCAAGTTACTAAGGGTTGTGTGTACTTACTGAGAAAGAAGCTGAGAAGGCGGGTATTGGAGGAAAGGCAAGGATAATTTGAAACTGAGGCATATCTTGTGCATACTATGAATAAACCAGTATTCACTTAACTGCACCAGTTAACAGAGTGCTACAATGAGATCACAAAGAGGAGACTTGTTACATGGGGTAATCTCATTCTCTTAGTTCCATCTTTCCAGTTTGCAGTACAAGAGCTTGAAACCAGAAGGCAGAAGAATGGAACAAACCTGTGTGCAGATCCTGACTTCTTCCTCGCACTGTAAATCCCTTCTTCTTCTTCTTCTTTTTTGGTTTTTTTGAGACAGGGTTTCTCTGTATTGTTTTGGAGCCTTTCCTGGAACTCGCTCGGACCCAGGCTTGGTTTCAAGCTCACAGAGATCCTCCTGCCTCTGCCTCCCGAGTGCTAGGATTAAAGGCATGTGCTACCATCGCCCGGCTCCCTTCTTCTAAAGTAGTATTCTCAACCTGTGGACAGTCATCCCTCTGGGTGTCACATATCAGATATCCTGCATATCATAACAGTAGCAAATTTAGAGTTATGAATTAGTAACAAAAGTAGTTTTATGGTTGAGGATCACCACAATATGAGGAACTGTATTGAAAGTTCACAGCATTAGGAAGGGTGAGAAACATTGTCCTAAAGTCTGATATCAGAGAATGAGGAGGTAATAAATATTGAATGAGAGGGAAATTAAAACTAGAGGAAATTGACTTTGATTGGACTTTGAAGTTACAGAAATGGTAGGTACCTCTGGGATCTGTTTTTCATGAAGAAACAGAAAGACAGAGTCAACATAACATGAAAGAAATAGTAGAAAAAAATGGAAACAATACATATTGGTAAGATATCATATTCAGACTTCAATAGAACCCAAGAAAATAAACTAAAAAGTTATAAAGTTCTATTTCAATGAGTTTGGTATCAAAAAGTTTAAGAATCAAAGGATTTGAGTTTGAAATTTATCCCTCTCCTTCATCAGTTCAATGGTGTTGCTATACAAGTTTTATCAATAGTAATTTTAATACAATATTTTAAATTTTTTGATAATTTAATACATTGCTTTGATAATATTTACCTTTTTCCACATGCCTCCTGCAATTCCTCCCAGATTCACATCCTCATATACATCTCCTACCTTTTATATTTTGCCACACACACACACACACACACACACACACACATATATATATATATATATACAATTTACTGCCACGCCTATGTATACATTCTTAGTGCTAATTATTTGGTACTGGATAACTTGGATAGCCAACCAGGATCCTAGGTCCTTCTCACTGATTCTCCTTGTCTCAGCACTATTAATTATTTAAATTTCATCTAGGTGTGGAACCTTGTGAGATCCTTGGCCCCCATCCAAGTAGGTGTGTCACCTGGTGTTAGTCATTGTTCATGTCTTGTTTAGGCTACCAAACTGTTGAGCTTTCATGAGTACAGCAATGTGTCAAATATAGAAGACACTATGACATAGCAAATGTCCTGATCCTCTACCTCTTATAATCTTTCCATACCCTTTTCCATGATGTTCCCTGTGTCTTAGGTGTGGCAGTTATGTTGTAGATGTCTCAACTGGGATTGAGCACCCCAAAGTCAGTTGTTTTCTCCATTTTGAGCAAATGTTTATCTCTGTAATAGCTCAGTTTGCTGGGGAAAATAAGTGTTTTTGATGAGGAGTGATAGCTACCCTTATCTGAAGAATAAGGTAAAGTGTTAGAATGTAGCATAATTGGTTAAGGAAAATGGCAGTAGTTGGTTCTTCTCTAGATTCCATGGCTTAACCAGTCATGCATATACTTCGGTAGATTAACAGTACTAGGTATGAATTTCCTCCTATTGAGAAGGATTTAAATCTAATTAGACAGCTATTGCTAACCGCCCAGGTATAAGTGCCAGCCCCTATTTCACTTTTGTGGATATATTGTAGTGCTGCTTAATATTATTATTTTTAGGAGCCACAGCTGGGTGAGACTATTGATTGCTTTCCTGCCTTGGCAGCTTGCACAGCTCCTTCTAGTAATGTGAGAGCCAATCTCCAGGAAGCAGTTATACAGGTCAATTCCAACTCCATTCTGCCCCGTCCTGTGTGTCTTCAACAACAGGGAAGTGAAGGTACTCAGAAGCAACCAAAAGGAACAGCAACAGCTTATAGAACACCAACAGCCTATAGAACAGCAATCATCTATACTATTTGGGAGAAGTCTCAAGGATGACTCTGATCAGAGAATCAAAAGATGGTTCCTAAAGCATGGTACTGGGTGCTTTCTTAAACAGACAGTTTCATATCGTATGTAATTTTAGGCAAATGCATGATAATATAACAATAACACTATTTTTATATATAAAACTGAAATATTATAATTATCAAGCTTAGAGGTTATTTGGGGACTATAAAAATACCTGACAGGGGGTCTAAGACTCATCATCTTCTTTTTCTTCTTCTTCTCATATTTTCCATTTATTTTTACTAAACAATGCACACGATATTTGCAAATGTATAAAATGCTATAATCTGTGACATATAATTTTGTGTTTTGTTAATTTGCTTCATTGCTTAGAGCTTTACATATATTGAAACTGTTGTATATTGCCATTTACTGTGTTGACAGTTTGCGTAGCTACTCTCCTTGGTGGGGAATTTGGATGTTTTCCAAGATGTAGTTCTCGTCAAATAAAAACTGTGATTTTTGCTAACATCAAGCAACAAGAACAACAAAATCACTCTAGTACATACCCTATTCCCAAAGGGAAACTGATTCAGGCAGGTACTGCTACCTGGGGATACCATTCCCTAAATGGAATTAGAAGTTGGGGAATCTATCAATAGCTATTTTCATTGGAATCTCTTGAAAGCACTCTAGAATACCTGGACTTCTGATTAAAACAAAACAAACAAAAAGCACCTTCCTCATGACATAGGCATCTTACATTTTCTCTGGAGAATACTGGCATGCTTAATTTTGCCTTACTGAGGAAATTTCCCCTTGGGTCCTCACTGGGATTTCCAAACACCCTTTCCAATTTAGATTCAGGATTAAATGGCCTGTAATAATTTCATGCCAGAGTATACAGAACACTCAGATTTAATTCTATGGGCCTCTTTGAAACTCCCATTTCAACTTTCAACTTCCCAACAGGTTAGAATGCAGTTTCTTTATCTTTCCCAAGATTGCATTGTAGAAATCTCTTCCTCCTATTTGCCATCTGCTTTAATACCTTGTTTGCTCCCAAACCTAAGTTCCTTCTGGTTCTAATTATTATCAACTTTTCCCATTCAGATACTTGAACATCTTTTGACTTAACTACGCATTAATGCACTTGAAACACAAACATTCAAAAAACGAGCCACAATATATTACATTCTAGGAGTTTGTAAGAGCCCTTGTCTTATTTCTGATCATGGGAACAAACTTCATCCTTTAGCCCCTGAGATGGCTGCTGACTGTGGATAGTCTATAGGTGACTTTTAAAAGTTGAATATATTAACATCTATCATAGTTTGTAAGTGTATATTTTTAGATATTTGGTAAATGTTTTGTGCACCTATTGTGACACTTGTATGATTTTATTCTTATTTTATCAATGTAGTATGTTATAGTGTTTGATTTTCTCTCTTTCTGTCTCTCTCTTTCTCTCTCTCTGTCTCTGTCTCTGTCTCTCTCTCTCTCTGTCTCTCTCTCTCTCTCTCTCTCTCACACACACACACACACACACACAACACAACACAATGGGCCAATGAGATGGTTCATCAGCTAAATTCCTTCGAGTGCAATATTAAAAACCTGATTTTAATACCGAGGTGTCACATAAAAGTGGAAGAAGGTTCTAGGAAGCTATTTTCTGACTTTCATATACAAATGCTCCATAGACATGTGTTCTGAGTAAATAATAATAGTAATATTTTTAAGTTTAAAAAAGTCACAAAGTAAGTATTTCCCATAATGATAAGGCAGCCCCGGGTTAACAGAATAAATGCTGGTTTGTAATGATACTTCATTTTATTAGGAACCAATTCACAGCCTGGTCTTGACTCTTTTGCTCATCACTCCTTCCTCTCTACAACTGGATTCAAGGAATTCAGCTCAGTGCTTAGCTGCGGGTCTCTGCTACTGCTTCTATCAGCTACTGGATGAAGGAGCAGAAGGGAGAGAGGATGGAAGGTTTGTGGGGGGCATGGGAGGATAGGAGGGAGAGAGAACTGTGATTGATGAGTAAAATAAGATTGCTTCTATTTTAAATTTTAAAAATCTGGAAAATATAAAGAAAAAAATTAATTCGAACATGGTAAAATTCACCTCTTCAAACTACAATGTGTTGGTTCTGACCATCCTCATTACACTATGCATTCAACATCACTCCCATCCTCACTGCACTGTGCACTCAACATCACACCCATCACTCAGCATCACTCTCATCCTCATTACCCAGGGCACTCTGCACTACTCCACCCTCACTGTGCTGGGCACTCAGCATCACTCCCATCCTCACTGTGCTGGGCACTTAGCATCACCCCCACCCTCACTATGCTGGGCACTCAGCATCACTCCCATCCTCAGTATGCTGGACATTCTGCATCACTTCCATCCTCACTGTGCTGGGCACTCAGGATCACTCCCACCCTCACTGTGCTGGGCACTCAGCATCACTCCCACCCTCACTGTGCTGGGCACTCAGCATCACTCCCACCCTCACTGTGCTGGGCACTCAGCATCACCCCCACCCTCACTGTGCTGGGCACTCAGCATCACTCCCACCCTCACTGTGCTGGGCACTCAGCATCACTCCCACCCTCACTGTGCTGGGCACTCAGCATCACCCCCACCCTCACTGTGCTGGGCACTCAGCATCACTCCCACCCTCACTGTGCTGGGCACTCAGCATCACTCCCATCCTCAGTATGCTGGACATTCTGCATCACTTCCATCCTCACTGTGCTGGGCACTCAGCATCACTCCCACCCTCACTGTGCTGGGCAATCAGCATCACTCCCATCCTCACTACATTGTGTATGCAGAATCACTCTCTGCACCAACACATTTTCATCATGCTAAAAATTAAAATCTTTCTGTTTATAATATCCTTTCCTCCGCTCATGAGTATTTGTGTAGTTTCTACCTTTGGATTCATATGAAGTTTTTTATATCAGTTGTTTGTAAGGACAACATGTGGATGTATTATTCCACTTGTCTTAGGCATATAAATTTGTATGATGTTTCTGTGTTAAATATCATTATATATTTAACCTTCAGAAAGCAGGATGTTTTTTGTAGCAGTTACCATTTTATACTCTCATCAACGATGTGTGAACATTCCTGCTTCTCCAAATCCTACAAACACCTATTATGATCTCCTCAACCTGTTGAGCTTTTTCATACATGATTGTAGATTGGTGCTTTCCTCTATGAAGAAATTTCTACTAATATTATTTGCTAATTTTAATTGTTTTTTCATGGTGAATATATATATATATTCACACACAAACATTCATATATATATATATGCACACACGTATTGAAACTGGACCCTTACCAGATAGATAATTTCTAAATATTGTTTTATATCTCCCTAATGGGTAACATTTTCATGATGATTTTAAGCACTATGGATACTTATGAGGGAGAAAAGATACCTGTGGTGTCACCTAATGCTGGACCCTACTTGCTGGCTACAATATTATCCTATCAGTCAAGATACACCAGTGATGCAATAATAGCAAGACTAGTCGCAGAGTTAATCAAGCACTGTCTTGACTGGATCACAGGTCTACTCCACAGGTGAGAAGATCTGCCTGACTGAGTAAGTATTTTTAAAATGATGGCATAGGAGTTCCGAGGTACTATGGAGAAACAAATGTTATTGTTTTGCTTTTGCTAAATGGTCATTTTATCAAACTGTTTTCTAAATACTGCTGTTTATGTCGGTAAATTCGTGTTGCTCTCAGTCTTGGGAAGGGAAGCACCTCAGGCAGTGAGTGGGTATTGCGGCAGAGACTCTGAACTTATCAAGGTACTGAGAATAAGCAAATGGCAGTGATCACCTGTAGACAAGACAGCTGTAGTAACATACTTCCAAGGCTCAGGGAACATCCAAAAAGAGGGATAAAGAAAGGATGTACAAATTGGAGGATACAGGGAATGCTATAAAATGAAGTTTTCAGGACATGCTTTAACTGATGTGTACACTAGTTTATCGCAGCTTTGGATACTTCCACAAGACCTATGCACGGTCAAGCAAAGTTAAAAATGCCAGCACAGATTCTAGAATATTGATAATTCAAAAATCAACACTTTAAAATCTTGCTAATCCATTTTTCCTACTTTTCTTCATTTACTTATTTTGTTTTATATACTGTTCCAGAAACTACATGTGAAGATATATACTTCTAAGTTATCTTCTTATGAGACTTATATTTTTATGTTTTTAATATTTAATCCATTTTCATTAATATTTGTATCTAGGCTGAGATACATTTACAGTGTTGGGCACATATCCAATTGCCCTTATATCATTTATGAAAAGATCTGTCACCCTTAAAGAAAAATGATTACTATGATTGTTAATATGTGGTTTTATTTACAGGCTCTCCATTTGTTAAAAAATTATCATTTTTATGGTATCTTTTTACTGGATTTTAAAATGAGTCCTCCAGCTTTGATCATCTTTTTCAAGATGATGTTTTAATATTTCAGGGAATCTGTATGGTATTATGTATTGTTTTATCGTATTTTCCATATCTTTAGAAATGAAAGTCAGATACCTATAGACTACTTTGGACATATTGCCTTCTTAACAATATTCTAACTTCAATGTAAGATAAATGGGAGCCTTTAATCTAATATAATACTTAAAATTCTATTTATTAATTGTTTTGTCCTTCGTTTTTTTAGTTAATTTTAAATACTTTATTATGATAGTGTTTAAGTTAAATTGTTGTCTTCATTTGATTTTGAATAATTTATTAGTATATGAACACAGTATTTTATACTGATCTTCTATCAGTCTTCCAGAATTCATTTATTAGCTTCAATTAATCTGTAGATACATGCATGTATATGTCTATATTAATAGAGAGAGAGACAGAAATAGAGAGGAGAGAAAGAGGGGCTGTGTAATTCTAGAAGTTCTAGATATGTCATAAATCTGCTTATACTGACAGGTTATGTTGCTTCAAATCTTGAGGTTTTTTTTCACTTTTATGTCATAACAGTTTGGCTAAAACATTTGATACAATATTAAATAAAAGAGGCAGGGGATAGCACAAGTTTCTTCTTTCAGCTCTTGAAATACTTTAGCATTCTGTAAGTAAGTGGGATATAGTCTATAGGCTTTAAATAGATGGATTTCTCAAATAAAATGAGTCTGCATCAGACTCCCATGGCTAAGCACTGAGCTGAACTCAAGAAAGCCAGTGACAGAGAGGGAGGACTGATGACCAAAGGGTTAAGACTGGGCTGGTTTAACCCCCCAGAAACAGCTGACCTGGCAAGGGTTAACTCTTGAATCCCAGGCTGATGCCTGGGAATCCAGCATGGGGCTGATCGAGACCCCCTTAATGTGGGTGTCAGTGAGGAGGCCTAGGCAATCTATGGGGCCTTTGGTAGTTGACCAGTATTTATTCCTGGCATACAAATGGACATTGGGTGCCCATCCCACATTGAGAGATGCACTCTCACCCTGGACTCTTGGGGGAGGTTCTAGGCCCTTTCCTGGATGAAATGACAGACTATGGACACCCCCATGGAAGAACTCACCCTCCCTGGGGAAAGGAGGGAGTATTGGGTGGGTGGTGGGAGGGGGTGGGAGGAGGAGAGGGAAAGGGAGAGGGACATGAGATTGACATGTATAGAAACCTTGTTTCTAATTTGAATTTAAATTTAAAAATAAAATTTAAAAAATGAGTCTGCTTCTGCTAATAGTTTGTAAGTTTTTTAACATGAAAAATTATTTTGCTGAATTTTTTTTTCTCAGTGCAAATTATAGAGCATTTTATTTATTATATTACATGATTGTTACAGTGAATTGTAGTTGTTGAGACAGCCATGTATCCCACATTAGTGACTTTTTTATTGCTCTGATAACACACTGAGCAAAAACAACTTGGGGAGGTAGGAGTTTGTTTCAGTTTACACTTCTGTATAATAATCAGTCTATTTCTGAGGGAAGCAAGGAAAAGAAATAAGCAGAAACTGTGCAGGAATGTATGCATACAGCCTTGTACCCTGGTGCTGAGACACCCTTATGCAACTCAGAAAAAACTGCTTAGCACCTCCATTGAGAGATTATGTCCTCTTTCCAGTGTGTGTGTGTGTGTGTGTGCGTGTGTGTGTGTGTGTGTGTGTGTGTGGTGTGAGTTTCTATTTATATCTACCTATAAAGTTACTTTCCTGGTACTCCTCTTTATGCTGACTCACAGTACTGTCTGATGTCCTTTCATTCCATTCTGAAACAGTCCTCAAAGTAGCACTTATTGCTTTAAAAAGATTTAGTTTTATTTTTAATTATGTATGTATGTATGTATGTATGTATGTATGTATGTGTCTGTGTTATAGGTATGAGCATGTGATTACAGGTGCCAGAGGAGCACAGGCATTGGATCTCACTGGAGCTGGAGTTGCAGGCAGTTGTGAGCTGCCCAACATTACCCATGTATGCTCCTAACTACTGAGCCATATTTCCAGCCCTATAATTTTTATTTAAACAACAGTTACTTTTTCACTCATCATTCAATCATTGGTATTTGTGTGGCTGTCAGAAGAGAATTTACAAGAGTCTGGAATTTTTATTTGTTTTTTTGGTTTTGTTCTTTGTTTTTGCTTTTCCCACAATGTGAATCCTGGAAATCAAACTCTGCTGATGAGACTTGATGACAAGTGCCTTTTACTTGCTGAGTCATTTGCCAGCTTTCCTTAGTAGTTCCTTTAATACTGTGTTCTATTTGGCTTGAAAACTGTTTAACTGCTCTTTATTTTGAGGATAGCTTTGCTAGTTATAGAATTCTGATTGAGAATACTTAGAATATGCCATCCCACAGACTTCTGAACGCCACAGCTTTTCACCAGAAACCCCCATTGCAATCATGAGATATCTTTGAATATGATGAGTTTCTTTTTTCTTCTCTGAATGCTTTTGGCATCTTTCTTTGGCTTGATGTTTTAAATTTGATATGTCTAAGTGTAGACAATTCAGAATTGAGCAAAGTTAGAGCTTACATAGGTTTTTGGTGTGTAGATTTATGTTTCATCAAGTTTCTGACATTTCAATCATAATTTATTCACTATCCTATCTGCTCCCTTCTCTAGATCACATTTCTTTATGGAACTCCTACTATGGCCATGCTGGTGTGTTTGGTGGTGTCTCAGTCTCTGAGGATCAGGTTATTTTCTCCATCTTTCTTCTCTATGATTGACTAGGCAATTTTGTGTTTAACCTGGAGATATCCAAACTTGCTTATTCCACCAAGTCACACGTCTTATTGAACTCTTTACTGATGTTATTATCATCCAATGATTTTGTGATTAATTCTAAAACTTCAAAATTTGTTATCTCTTCTTTTAAAATAATCTCTGGCTTTTGTTGACATACTTCTAATGAAATATCGCTCTGTGTTCTTATTTCTTAGACATGGTTTCTCCTTTTCAAAGATTATCAATTGATGTCCAATAAATATCATTCTGGGTGTCTACCTGACACTAGCACACAGACACTCCAGCATCCCTGCTGACAAATTCTCTGCTGATAAGGGATTTTCCTCTTCTCCAAAGCTTGCAGTGACTCAACCATATCCCAACAGTGGTGTGAGTAGTCCAATTTCTTCTAGTCTTCTGGGCACATTTGAAGCATCTTTGTCTATTAAACAAGAGCCCGGAATGCTGGTGACTGTTGTGTGACCAAATTCCTGATCAAAACAACCTGAGGGACCCTAGTTTAACTGCTGTAGAAGTTCTGTTCTGGGTGGCAGGACAATTAGTGAGCAGCTCTTTACATTTTAGCTGATCGGGAAGCAGAAATCTCAAACAGAAACCAGGAGTAGGTATCACTTTCAATTCATGCTACTTATGACATGTTTTTGAAGGCCAAGCCTTATGCCTCAAAGACTGTGTAACTCCCAAAGTAGCAGCGCCATTACTGGTCTAGACTTCAAATAAATGTTCCTGTGGGGGTGTTACACATCCAATTAGAACACTGGAATTGCTAAAGGACATTTCCTCTTCATCTATAGCTAATAATTTGTCCCATCATTTTTCCATTATGTTTGCACAAGTGCCTATGCTGTAGCACTCAGCTAGGTAGTCTACAACTCTACCCAGACCTTCTCATTTTGTGTTTTCTCCAATTCTCATGGAGGGTAAGTTGAGAAAATTTGAGATTTTCTTAAGTCTTTCATGAGCATAAGTCCAGTAATGAGTCTAAACAGAGCAACCTAAACATTCATATGACCTTATACTTTCCCAGATTCATACCAGAGTTTGTCAAAGGATACATTATTATCCAGTTTTTCCGGTTAGAATTTTTAGTGAGCCTATCCTGTTGCCTCAATTGATACATACCACTTTAGTAACCATGGCTAGGGTCCCTCAGATTGATTCCTTGATTTTCTGTATACAACTCTATAACACAACAACATGCCGTCTCTCTCAAATTGTGGCTAGCACAGTTTCCCTCATTGTGTGGAGATGGTTCTAACCCAGAAGAATGGCCATTCTGTAGTTTCTGGGCATGGATTTCTCATAACTTCCCTCCTGTTGGGAGAAGACTGTCTTCCAAGCAGGATACAGATTGTTTCAATGAAGCAGTAGCTCACACTGTTTATGTGTACAAATGTTGACTGGCTAATAGGTCAGAGATTGAGGAAGGCAGAGAGAATGCTCACCTGCACTGTTGGGGAGGCCAGCTGTCACTGCTAATTTATCCTTGCTGATCCTGTGGACTTGCTGATTCACCATTTGAGAGATCTTGTGTGATTAACATCAAGTCAGGCACTTTCCATTTGAATTTTATGAAATTTCAGTTCTTAGGAAAGGTCTGGTATAAAACTGTAATATTGTTCCACAAGAATTGCATGAATATAAGAAATGTATGTAGTTACCTTTGGCTACTATTTGATACTGTACTTCTCTTTTGGTTAGTCTGAAAGTAGTAAACAATTTGGAATTTGACCTTGAGGAATTTCTAACAATAAGAGAATATTAGACCTAAAAATCTAACTACACATTAGGACAGAAATTAAAAATAAGTATTATGTTAGTGTCTGCCAATAACCAGTGAAGGAGTTTCTAAGAGCAGCAAGCATCTTCTAATGGATGACCCAGATATAGAATTCCTAAGTTAAAGCTGTGCCACCTGCCTATCTTTACTCCTGCTAGTGAGTACCTCCGCTGTTTCTGTCACCATACACTCATACATCTGAGCTCTTCAGGTTCTAGCATTGATTCAGCTATAGAATTTTCTAAGAATCTTCCAGATTCTTCCACCACCAGATTGGGACTGTTGAGGCATTCAGCTTCATTGTATGAGCAGCTACCAAGTTCTCAGCCTCTCTAGTACATACAGCCCTTGTTAAGCTACCCATCTCCTATTGGATAAACCAGTCTAGTAGATTGTATATAGGAATATATAAATGCATTCCAATTGTTGTGTTCCTCTAGAGTACATTGACTGAAACAGACATGAGAAGATAAAGCAGACAAATTAAGCATTCACCTGAATTGATGAGATTATTTCACTGCTAACCTTAAAGGTAGACAAAATCTGCGTCAAGGGACACAAAAAAGAACTGCAAAAGTCTGAATTGTGACTTTTTAAATTCAGTAGCATTTTCCAACAAAAATATTCATGTGTAACATGATTTTTTGTTAATGCTTCACCTGATGCTTTTATTTACCTGCTGGACCATGTAAGTTATTACAATTATTGCTATTTTGTAAATACTTATATTAAAACATTTTCTTTTTTCTCTTTGAGGCTTAGAAGAACCAAAATGAACAATAGTCTTTGATCTTAACTATTTACTGTTTCAACTCTGTGTCTACATAAGTATGCCAGAAAACTGGTGCTTAATTAGCAGAGTCTTATTCCCATGATATATCCTGTTCTATTTTTATTTTACCTTTACAAAAGTTTCCTTAGTGTGTCCACAATGTCTCTGCCATGGAATCTATCCCATGCCTGAGGTTCTCATTTTGTTTTGTACATCTAACATAGAAGTTGCCTGATCAATTATCATTATCCCAAATATCAGTGTAATAAGTGATGATATGAGTATTGAGTACAGTACTTAAAGAGTAATCTGAAAAGCGCAATAGGTTGAGAACAGAGGCATGAATTTCTGTTCTAAATCTGGCTGAATGCATGCAAGAAACTCTACTGTCTGAATATCATTTTTCTGTTTTTGTATATTTTTAAACATCCTTATATATTCAGCATGAAGGTATATTTCAATCACTGTTTATTCCTGGAATATATCCAAAACTGATTGCTTAAAGGAATGAGTTAGCAAATGGTTCTACTGTGTGATTTCTGGGGCTCTTTTCAGATCAAACATCTTGAGATCCCATATAAGCTCTCCACAACTAGCTATTGTCCTGAATTTTCCATGTGTGACCTTAGCTATATTCTCCTTAAGGCGTATGCTAGTGCAGCTAGATACTATCTTCAACTTCTTGGGCATTCCACATGCAATGTTGTTTTACCATCTCCCACCGTGACACAAGTCTAGCTAAATGATGTGTAGCTGCTGATCCTTTAGCTTATATTTCCTCTTTACACTCACAGAATACATTCTCTTGTCACTATTTATCTGTCTACTGAACCATTCCAACAAAACCTTTCTCACAGTCACTGCACTGAAACTGAGCATCTTCAGACCCCTTTTTTTCTTTCTTTCTCCACTGCACCCCCCAACCTTCCCACTCCCCCACACACCTTTATGGAGTGCTTGGATTAAAGGCATGTATCACCATGCCAGACCAGGCTCACTTTTCAGTATTAATTTTTCTGAACTGTTTTGTAGCACTTAAGGAAAGGTTGAACTTCTGTTTTGAAGTAGCTTCACTTATATCATACAACACTTCATATTATTCTAGTCTTCCTTCTTTATTATGGGGTATTTTGTTGCTCATATGTCCTTTGCTCAGACTTGACAAGTTTCAATAGTCTTTTTGGCCCAAATCCACCAACCACCAACTGCTCTCTGAATGGAGCCCTCTCCAAGGTGAGGGTTGTTATTCCATGACTATAATATCCATGATTTCCAAACCATGTGTGTAGTTGGAAAGTCCTCCATAGAGAGTCAAGAGTTATATACTTAGCCATAAACTCAACCTCTGTATTAAGAGGTATCCCAAATTCATATATATGTTTGAAAATAACAAAACTTTTAGATAGACGTATTGATCATTGTCTTTTTCATGTGGTTGCTCAACTCCAATATTTGATCATCAGTCCTTCTTCTTTCATTACTGTAATTGATCACATGATAGATCCTTTCCAGAAATGTCTACCATTTTCTAAGTGAGCGAATGAAGATTCTCCTATACCTTTATATTTCATTCTAAGTTAGATCAAGAAAAGTTATAGACATTAGAACTTGCAGCTCAGTTGAACTTAAGGTTGGCAAGGAATGTATTCAAAGAAAATAGAACGTGCGACTCACTGTGCCTGATGTAACATCAAAGGCTAATTCACCAGCACTGTGGAGGAAGTAGCATGGGACATGAATGTGAACCCCAGTTTAGACAGAAACACAATACTTACAGAAGGCCTTTCTCTCCTGAGATTTGTGGTGAGAGCCAGTTTTAATGAGTGCAAATTTGATAGCACAAATTATTATTTTTTTTAGTCATTTTAGGATTGTATTTTTTCTTTTTTTTTATATTTTATTTTCCAGTTTAAATTGAGATAAGAAACGAGGTTGCTTCACAAGTCAGTTCCAGGTCCCTCTCCCATTCCCTCCCCTCCTCCCGTGCCCTCCTCCCAACCCCCCCATTATCCCCTCATTCCCCCAGGGAGGGTGAGGCCCTCCATGGGGGTGTCCATAGTCTGTCATTTCATATAGGGCAGGGCCTAGACCCTTCCCCAAGAGTTCAGGGTGAGAGTGCACCTCACATTGTTCTATGGGAGTCCAAAGTCCGTGTGTATACTTGGGATGGGTACTGATCTGCTGCCCAAGGCTCAATAGATTCCCTAGGCCTCCTCTCTGACACCCAGATTCAGGGGGGTCTTGATCAGTCCCATGCTGGATTCCCAGGCTGATGCCTGGGATTCAAGAGTTAACCTTTGTCTGGTCAGCTGTTTCTGAGGGTTAAACCAGCCCAGTCTTAATCCCTTTGATCATCAGTCCTCCCTCTCTGTTACTGGCTTTCTTGAGTTCAGCTCAGTACTTAACCAAGGGAGTCTGCCTCTTCTTCGATCAGCCACTAAATGAAGTTTCTGTTTCCCAGACTCTCTGGCCATAGGATTGTAGGCTGGCACTCCCCAGATCTATGTCTAAAATCCATATATGAGAGAGTACATGCCATGTTTCTCTTTTTGTGGCTGGGTTACCTCACTCAGGATGGTTTCTTCTAGTGTCATCCATTTGCCTGCGAATCTCATGATTCCATTATTTTTCTCTGCTGAATAGTACTCCATTGTGTAGATGTACCACATTTTCTCTATCCACTCTTCGGGTGAAGGACATCTAGGTTGCTTCCAAGTTCTGGCAATTACAAATAAAGCTGCTATGAACATAGTGGAACAGACATCTTTGTTGTATGAATGGGCATCTTTTGGATATATGCCTAAGAGTGGAGTTGCTGGGTCTTGTGGTAGGTTTATTCCCATTTTTCTGAGGAATCTCCATACTGATTTCCAAAGTGGCTGAACCAGTTGGCACTCCCACCAGCAATGGAGGAGTGTCCCCCTTTCACCACATCCTCTCCAGCATAAATTGTCATTGGTGTTTTTGATTTTAGCCATTCTGACAGGAGTGAGATGGTATCTCAGAGTTGTTTTGATTTGCATTTCCCGGATGGCTAAGGATGTTGAGCACTTTCTCAAGTGCCTCTCAGCCATTTTAGACTCCTCTATTGAAAACTCTCTATTTAGTTCTGCAGCCCACTTTTTAATAGGGTCCTTTGGTGTTTTGGAGACTTGCTTCTTGAGTTCTTTGTAAATTTTGGAGATCAACCCTCTGTCAGATGTGGGATTAGTGAATATTTTTTCCCATTCTGTGGGCTGCCTTTTTGTCTAGCTGACTGTTTCCTTTGCCTTACAGAAGCTTCTTAGTTTCAGTAGGTCCCATTTATTAATTGTTGATCTCACTGTCTGTGATAGCACAAATTATTAAAGGTGCTACATTTTACCAGTGGTTACCAATATCAATACCAACAATAGCCACCTCTCATTCTGTAATTCTAGGATTTTATAACTACCATTTCTATTTAGTCATTGGTTAGCTGATAGTTGTTTTGGTAATTATAACCAAGCCATAAACCCAAGTTTTCCTAGCAGATTACTCAAAGACAGGTATAATTTCAGTCATCTGTGAATTCCAGTTCAAGAGCAGGATTCAGTAAAATACTTGCTGTGGAGTAATGCTTCCCAGCCTGTTGGACACTTCCAAGTTCAGATTTCTGTTTTCCAGCTTGTGTTCCTTTTTAATAAAAAACCATGCATGTCTGTAGGCATTGACTCTTTTTAATTATAACCATGAGAGTAATATTAGTCCTTGCAGCTTACTTTGCACTTAACACTTAGCTTATAAGTAAAGTATACAATAGACAGAAGGTGATGATAATTACATACAGGGGGTGACTTCAGATATGGAAAATGGAATCTTGTCCAAGTGTCTCCTTTCCCAACACAGATGACAGATTCCATGATGTGTGTCTGTCAGTCAATATACTTGAACTGAGTCAGAATACTGCCTCTAGGAATTGGATTCCATCGATTTTTAATGAGTGTAATTGTCTGAGTGGTCACTGTATTTGCTTTTCTTCTTCTCCCAATATATAAGATAGCTTGGTTGTTAATGGGAGAGCAGGCAAAGGGTTAACCAAAAGCTAACAATAGTTAGCCACAAATTGAAAGGCTGCAAAGTTGGGAGGAGAGTGGAGAGATGAACTTCTGACAGAGCAGGGATTAATAATGTCCAACCATTTATTTGCTTCAAACTTCAATGCAAAGGACAATAATTGTTTTAAATAGAAAGGCTGTTGAATTATAATTGGGAGTAATTGAAACTCACCGAAATATTGAATAAAACATTAGCTATTTTAACTGGTGTTATCTTTATAATTATCTTCAGGAGCAATGGAGACATGTATCATGATGGGCTATGGGCCTCACCCATTCCCTGCTGTCAGTAGCAGTCCATTATGGCATGTGTTTATTAACAAGAGCTGTGGCTAAGTAGACATCAGACCCCTCTGCTCTTCCCTGCATGGCTCTTTCTGGATGCACTACGAGATAAGGACCAGGACAGATTATATTTCCAAAAGAGTGAGCGTTATCCATGTGACAAAAAAATATACAGTCTGGGCATTCTGTGACAGCACCAGTGGGCTCTGAGCAATAGTATTTCCAGAAGCCATTATGATGTCACTCAGCATGCATCTCCAAACGCAGCCTAGGCAGGGGCTGTTAACTGCTATTTTCCAGCTGTCACCCTCACCATGTCTGCTGTCACATCATTTGTCCAATAGATTCCAGCTCCATGGCACATGTCCTCCTTCCTCTTATTGCCCTGCACCCACAGACAGGTTCTTTGTATATTCCATCCGCCTATGACATAGAGCTGACAGAGTGGAATGAAGGCAGGAGGCTTAGGTGACTGAGATTAGAATGTATGAATCAGAGAGGGAGGACAGCATCAGATGACATGGCAATGACAATGGTGGAGCACAAGTAGGCTTTCTGTATCCCCATCACACTATGAGGCTTTACCACAGGCATTCTGCCTTAATGTTCAGTCTCTCTGGGTTCCAGACTTAACCCAGGGTCTAATGGGTAGGAAATGACCATTTTATGAATGAAAAAATAGATGACTGTGGTAGACAGCATTTATGAGTCAGACTAAGCTGGCTTCAAATCTTGCCTCCTCTTTTACCCCAGAAAGAGCAATGAGACAGTCTAAGTAAGTGTGGACAGGTATTAAATTCTGCATGCTCTACATTCACCACACGTGGAATGAAATTGTTAAGAGCCTCTAACTCAAGCATGAATTCATTAAATTGGGGAACAGAGAACCTGTACGTAGTTAGCCTCCAACCAGAACTCATAAATATGGTGTCCATCTTAAATGGCTGTGCTAATTTCTCCAGGCACAACGGCAGTAATTGAAATGCCTCTATCATGGCACACTTAGAGTAAACGTGAGAACATTTGTGTGCTTGGCTCAGACATTCACTCTCTATCTGTCGTAAGCTGTGCTTGTCAAAGGGAACTTCTTTCAGCTTGTGTCTCAAAGAAGAGGAAAATATGGAAATGGTTTTCGAGAACCTTTTCCCAAAGTATCCATGATTATAAGGTGTGATCATAAGGTGTGAGGAGGAAGGAGCATGAACAGAGACTAAAATGGCTTTCTTTTCAAGTCAGTGACTTTCTGACAACCTAACTGCTTGGGTCTTATCATCCACCAGACACCAGCCTTTCATGCTTCCCAGAACCCATCAGCTAGATAGGAGAGAGATCACCCTTTGCACCCTTTGGCTCATATTTAGCTTCGGGGCTTTAGATCTGCTTTTTTCCCTTTATTTCTCCAGATGCCACATCACAACAGCCGAATATATGAGTCCTCCATTTTTTTCTTTGCTCATTGTAATGTTCTTCCCACCAGATGCATGAAGGAGGTTAGTAAGTGCACATGATGGAGGCAATAAAGCTGGGAGGAACACAACTAACTCAGATGTTAGGAAGACCTGAGGTTTCTTCTCAGGGTAAATGCCTGAGAATGCAAACTTATAGGAAGGCACAGTCAGATGTCTGTATTAGGACAGAAAAATACAATGGAAAGGATGAAAATTCCAAAGTTAAAAACAAAGTATCAAGGTTTGATTTTGAGACAGGGCACATGCGTAAGAGCTGTTACCAGACTAGCTCATATATTGTTGTATGTCTAGGAAGACTAAAGCCTGTGACATTATCACACAGCTTTTGCTAAACAATTTGAACAGAGAAGAACAATGTTTCAAGTGTAATCCTGCAGTATTGTTTTAAAAAGAAGACTGGACACTGAACACCTGTAGACATCATTCCCTGGAAATAAACAATGCTACCAGAATAAGAAACATTAATGTTATTGTTAACTATGATCCTAATAGGATAATAAAGCTTTATCCTCTAAACAACTTGCAAACTGATTTCAGTGTATAGTATAGGGTGATGTATTTTGGCTCAAACTCACTTGCTTGTGCATTCTGTTGCATTCTTCAACAACAAAAAACAGATTTGATGAGTCAATATTATTCTTGAAGACCTCTTAGAATGGATAACTCTTGACTGAAACCTCCTCACTAGCAAATGATGACCATGGAATGGGAGAAAGAGTTCATCTCTTTTACCTTTTGCTTTTCCCTGCCCAGCTTCATATGTGGTACCCATTGAATCATTATTAGGGGAGTTGTTTCCTGGCATCCAGAAATACAGGCAGGAGTTTTGGTTCCTTGAGGGATTTCTGTGCTCTGAGGGAGCTCAGTCAATCTGCACTGCAGGGAACAGAAGGTTAGGAGGAATAGGGATGCATCTTGAATAAGGCAGAATGTATGACCATCCCTAGGAAAAATGTCAAGAGCAGCAGCCAGTGCAAAGTCATGAATGTGTTAGGTCTACAGAGCATCATTCTGCCTTATCTAGGAAAATTTTAAGGATGTGGCCCTTACTTATTTTAAAGCAAATTTTGGTGAATATCTGGTATAGCTCAGACTTGAAGGAATGATTGGCCACTGGGATCAGTTTTGTCCTGTGAACTCTGCTTGTTTTCTGGAATACACCAAACACTGTCTGGAAGTCACAGTAGTGCCTGATGGCTCTGCAAAGCCTGGGCACAGCCTGGTTCACTCAACAGGGCTGAAATAGACTTTGTGGCAGTCTCACTTCTAGAGGCTGGCTATGAAAAATAAACAGACACAAAGTATGCTTTCATTCCTAACCTCTTCTTCAGCTGGTTATGCTTCCACAAGAACACACATTATCCAGATGTGTTGTCTCTTTGCAAACTGCAGTGACTGGCAGGAAACAGCAAGACACCAAAGAAAGCTGGAAGACTTCAATGTAGGGAGGGGGCAAGAATGCAGGTAGAGGTTTAGAACAAAGACATACTTAAGGCCCACAAGGACTATTCAGCAGTCACCCCTTTATTAGAAAAAGATCCTGTTCTAATATATTTGAGACTGAAAACAGTTTCTTCTCCCTCTACTCCTCCCAGTTTCATCCCACCTCCTTTACACTCAGACCCACAACTTTTCTGTCTCTCATTAGAAAAGAGCAGGTTTCTAGGAGATAACAACAAAACATGACATGACAAAACATAATATGATAAAACAAAAACCAATATATCGAATTTGGACAAGCCAAGCCAACAGAAAGATGCAAGAGACCCCAAAGAAGGCACAAAAATCCGAGACCCAATCGTTTACACATTCAGTAATCTTGGAAAACTGCTAAACTGAAAATTGTAGTATATATTCAGAGGATCTGGTGGAGACCCTTGTAGGCCCCATGATTTCCACTTTGGTCTCTGTGAGTTCATAGATTTGATCAGGTGTTTTAGACAGCCTTGATCTCCTGGTGTCTTCTTCCCCTTTTCTCCACTACTCCTTCTGCTTCCTCTTCTGTGGAGTTCCTTGAATGACTACAGAAGAACCATCCAGTAGTTTGATCTAGATTCTTCAGAAAATATCACACCTTGTAAGACATTGTCTGGTTCTGTTACCTACTCCACTAAAGTCCTGGCGAGCATATTGTCTTTAAGCCCTTAAAGAGATTTAAAGATTTAAATGACTACAAACTGAGAGGTTGTGCTAGAACCAACAGGTTAGAAACAGAAGATAAGAATTTGAGTTCAGCCAAAGTAAACTCCTCACCATCAAAGTATTGATCTGGGAGCTTTATTGGTTACTCAAATGCAAAGAACCACTATCCTGGATCCAGGTGTAAGAAACATTTCCAGTTATTCTGTTTAGTTTATCTGTTTTTAAGAACACTGTGTTGCAAAAATTGATACTGAGAGAAAGAAAGATGGGATGATTCTCAAAAAGAGGCCAGCACTTCCTGGTAGATGAGTATCTATTTTTCCAGAACTGGCTAATGGGGTTTGAAATAAAAGTTAACACTAGAGTGGACAATACAGAAAATATATACAGGACACCAAAGTTAAAATACCACTGAGAAAGAGAGTCTAGACTGGCAGCCCTCACTCAAAAAATTACTTAGATCATATAGGGAAGACTTTGCAGGTAGCTTGTCACTACTTTGACGGTTGATCATCAGTGTCAACTTGACTGGCTTTACAATCAGCACATCCGTGCCTCAGGGAGCTTGTTTCTAGAATTGTTTAACTGGAAAGAAAGACCCATATGAACTCAAGAAGCACCATCTCTTGGGTTGGGGCCCTAGACTTGTTCAAGAAAGCAAAAAGCATCAGGTGCTAGCATTTCTATCTCTCTGCTCACTGGATGCAAAAGTAACAGAATCAAGTGACTCACGCTCCTGCCAATATGCTGTTTCCACCGTGATGGATGGTGCCCTCATGACACGAGTCAAAATAAACCCTTCCTCTCCTCCATTGCTTCTGGTCAGATAGGTTTTCACTGAAGACTAGTGAATTCACTAAAACTACTGTTCAAAGTGATGAAACAGCACCTCTGGGGGACAACTCTGTGTTCTGATATCTGTGTACTAATATGATATTTCATGTGAAAAGACATTAGGTGAAGAGAGCTCTAGAAAAAGCATGGTCATTGTAAACATCACACAGGATGGCAGAGGAGAGCCAGTTGCAACAGCAACAGCACAGAGGAAACAAGTGCAGGATGCATGTTTGAGCCAGTGAAGCCCATTTTCTTCTAAGGATCCTGGGAAACCCTTGTTGTCATGGTGAGTATGCCCTGGAAAGTTCAATGGAAAACAGTCTAAGATTTTCCATAAAATCTTTGTGGTACACATTTCTGGATCGAGGATGACTTTCAGATTTATAACAATGATTTAAATGTGACAGAATGTTAGAACAGTGCCAATGTGTAACTGCTAACACATTTTGAGCTGTTCCCACAGCAGATAACATAGGTTGTGGGGCCTGATGATTAAGGAAAATGCAGGGCCTTTTCCTCAAACGTTAGTAAGAATTTCAAGACACATCATAGATTATGAAATAGAAGTCAGTGCCCCTCTGCACAGCTGAAAGTGCTTCAGGCACCACTCCAAGTGATTTACATGTGCTAACAAAACTCCCCACAAAATCCCTAGTTGGTGGAAGCCATTCATTGTTATCTCCACTGCAGATGAAGACCTGGGAAGGGTGCCTACGAGATGCCAGTCAATTAAGGATAGGATTTACGATGGACTAGCATATTTCTTTCTCCAAAGGTCTCTCTCTCATATCTGCCTTGTGTCTAATGCCTCTCAAGGATAGAGGACTTCAGAAACAGAATACCTGAGGATGAACTGCCCATCTTCTATTTCTGTAAGAAGCAAGGGAAAGTGACATCCTAAGACATGAGTATTTATACTGAATGGACTTTACCAGGAACTCAGAGTACATCAGATCATGGTCTAAGTGTGCCTCCCTCGTAAAGTGTATTCTTGCTAGAGAGAGGCCAGGGAATCTGACATTTGAGCAACTGCAGGTTTTAATATGGTCAGTCAAATGGGTCAGGCTTAGCATCACCTTTAAGAAGTTTGTTTACTCATTTTGTTTAATTTTTCTATTCTAATTTTTAATTGATTTTATTTCTGTGAAATGACTGTATTAATTTCTCTTTTCCGGTTCCTCCCTCACATCCCTTTCGTACAGATCACCTCACAGAGGTATTTCTGCCTCCCACTCATTATTACCTTATAAAGTATTAGACTTCTATATCTCAAAACTATGGGTGAGTAGCTTGAACAGAAATGTATTTCTCTCAAATCTGTATCTTAGATCAAGATGTTCACAGACACAGTGATGGCAAGGGTATCGCCCTTGTTCCATACCTGGCTGTCTTCTTGCTGTGTTCTCAATGGTGAGGAACAGAGAGCATTTTCTAATATCCATTTTTTATAAAGGACTAACACTGTTTGTGAGAGCCTCACACTCACAATCCATTTTTATAATACCTCATATCTTAATATCACTCCATTGTGAGTTATCAGTATAGAAAATGGCATTAGGTATGACACAGTGCATAACACTCTCACTCTCCCATCCTTATTTTTGGGTTTCTCTTAAAGTGCCTATTATTTTATTTCAACTTCTAATTATCTCTTCACAAAATAATGGAGTAGCTCTGTTTTCCCTTCCACACCTAACATGCTACATCTTTAGCACCAATATCTGTGAGTGATATCATTCCAATATATTCACTGGATCCCTGTGCGTACAGCCTTTATATTAGGAATAAAATCTTATCTCTATAGCAAGGATATTATCAGGACTGAAACCTCACTCTGGCAACATTTCTGGGAGGATAGAATTCTGTTTGCCTGGTCCACTGTCTGAGAAGCATCTTTGTGCAACACAAAGATGAAATCTTTCCAGGAGCCTTTCTCCTCTGTATGAAGTACATGTAGCAGCCTTCAGCAGTGTTTCTAAATTTCTACCGCAAGCTGTCTGCTGAAGGTTCCCATTAGATTATAACTCTTCTAGACTCTGAGCATACTTCCTTCCCTTAGTAAAACTCATGGGTGTTTACAAGCTGACTGGACTCTCAGAAGGAGAGTCTCTTTGCTCTTTTTCCCCATTCCTTCTATCTTTATCTTCTGATGACACATCTAAACCAAGGGAGTTCTCAGCTAGGTAGTTTGCAAATACTCCTATTTGTACACACTTCTCAGTGAGTGGGTCTCAAAGCCTGGACCTAGACCAGCAGCAACAGCTGCTTCGGCAGCTTAGAACTGCTAGAAATGGAGATTCCCTGGCTCATTCCAGGTCCCTGAATCAGAAACCAGTGTTCTGTGCATTAGTAAGCTCTCCAGGTGATTCCTATGTAAGTGAAGCCTGAGAACCTCCGTTTCAGGGGAATTTAGCTACAAAACACACATTGACAGACACCATTTGCGATTCTAGTTCTAGATTCCCTGTGGCTTTGCTTGGAGAGGCTTGGCAACCTGCACTAGAAGTTGGCTGTTTCTGTGCTTTACTTTCATTTAGTAGGCTACATGCTACCAAAGTGGTTTTGCAGGTGTTAAGTTAAAATTATTCCTCTTCATGGGACTTGAGAATGGTTGCAGGTGGGTATTTTGTTACCGCATCCCGGCTGGCTTTTCAGTCAGTATTTGTCTGCCAAGGATGGAGGGATTTTAGTATGCTTTGGCACCTTTGGCATGTTCTGAACACCAGGAGGATAGAGGTCTCATTTTCATCAGTCCTGCATATATCTGTGTGTAACTCATGCTCTGCTTATGAAGGAGGCTAAGTAACTGGTGGAATCTTGGCCGCATATACATCTGCACATTGTTAGTCAACCAGAAAGGACAAGGTGGCCAAGTGAGCCCTAGCTTCTAAGAATTCCCCATGGGTAAGTCTGGCTGTGCAACCTTCAGATCCACCACTAAAGCCTTGTCTATGAACTCAGAGGGAAAGACAGAGAGAGGGGAATTAGTTCTACTGATAATTAAGCTCCAAAATACACAAGCATCAATTATTCAGTTTCCCCGAGTCCTCATTAATACAGGTTTCTCAAGTGCAGGCGGAATGATAATTCATGTGAGAACTTGCCACAAGTTTATCTTTGTGTTCAGAAGAAGAGTGGGTGTGGGGGTAGAGAGAGATTGGAGAAGTGACCTAAAAGAGAAGGCGAGGTGTCTGGCCATGTAAAGCTATTTACAACTCCAGCCATGTTCATAATGGAAAATCTCCATCCACAATTGATATCCCTTTAATTACATGATTGTATTCATGCTTAACCTATCTCCAAAATGCAAAAGGGTTAAGAGAGTTGAGACCAGAAGCTCAGTTAATATTTGTTTGTCATTGGGTCATATTGTCACATTTAAAAACTGGACTTTTTAATTTTTAATAAAATGATACATTTTAAAGGACTGTTCAGTAGATGAGGTTTTACTATATTCTTAGAACATGCACTGGGGGCACCTATGTAATTCACAATTACATTTATCTCATTCCTTCACTTGGTGACTTGCCATTTGAAACATGGATCCCTTTTTGAATAATCTATGAAGGAATGATCCAAGATTCATCCCTATACCTGCTTCAGTCAGAGAATAATCCATAGTTTTGGAAATATATAAAGTCTGCAAATGCAAAGCTTTAATGCGGACATTGGAAAACCTAACCATTCTTCTTTGCCTATTGCTATGACAACTTTACAAGGAACTCTGCAAATGTTTGCTCAAATCTAAATCCAAGTCCTTATAGTCTGAGATTCTGCAATGTCTCCCCTAAGTGTTTACTCAGGAGGAGCCCTTGCAGGTGTGTGCACAGGCGTATGGCCATGGCTACTAGGGTTTTTTATCCAAACTTAGGAATGAACTCTCAGGACCTTAATAGGGCAATGCCATGCATGCTCTGCAGGGAATAATTTCATCTAAACCTAGTAAAATGAAAGGGGATTGAATTTGAAAGCAAAATATTACACAGAAAAGGACAATTGAGCAGTTAAGAGTATCAAGTGACGGGTTGGGGACACATTAACAATACACCTGAAACAGGCTGGTGAACAAATCAGGAAGTAAAATATCACGTGTTTCTTATATTTAGATATTGAGAGGAGGGAAGTATCTTCTAGCATAGGGCAGAGGTGTACTGCACACCATAAGCACAAAGGTAAGCACAGATGCAGGAAATGTGGAGAGGAAGGAGGTGCTGCAGCCCCTGTGATGCTCTATGTCTGAAAATGTAGCAGGCATCTAAATGCCATTCCTGGTGCTCTATAAGGAAGAAAGCAATCCTCTGCAACCCTAAACACGATTTGAGCTTCCTAATTAGATGGAGACTGCAGGTTTGGGAAATCCTCTCTATGAAGCCCGTATTTCGAAGCCTGTTGTTGGTGTTTGATAGCTGAGACTGGTCACCCATGCAGGACTTCAGAGGGCCGATGATGGAGCACACTTGTTTTAGGCCAAACATTTAGGGACACAGCTGAGAGTGAAAGATGAGAGGGACTTAAGACTTGGGGGTGAGGTTGGAGTGAGAAGAGTGCTGGTTGAATGACTTCTTTGAAAAGGTAATGTAAGAGGATGGGAAAAATAATCTAGTTGAGTAACCTCAAAATGGATGCAACTTCAGTCAAAACCCAGGAACCCAAGAGCTACACATACATATACATCTGATTACCCAAAGGAGCAGAAGAAAACACTGCTCCTGTCTGTTCATAGTGGCCATCAGAAGCATCTCTACAGAGATCAATCTCATTGTCTGTCCTGATCCCCAAATCTAGTACCTAGGTACATAGCACAGTCCCTTTGTTGGTCACTCCTACCTCTCTGAATCTGGATTCCAGGAGTTTGGCTCACTGTTTAGCTGTGGATCTCTGTTTCTGCTTCCATCAACTACTGGGTGAAGGCTCTAGGATGGCATTTAAGGTAGTCATCATTCTCATTATAGGGGAAGGGCATTTAAGGTGGCCTCTCCACTATTGCTTAGATTCCTAGTTGGGGTCATCCTTGTGGAGCTCTGTACAATTCCCTGGTGCCAAATTTCTCTTTAAACCAATAGTGGCTCCCAGTACTGATGTGTCTCTTTTCTTGTTCTCCTCTATTCCTCTCCCCATCAATGTTCCTGATCCCTCATGTTCTCCTCCCCATTGTCTTCTCCCTTACTCTTTCTCCTAACTCCCTCCTCCCCCCCCCATGCTCCCAATTTGTTCAGGGACTCATGTCTTTTCTGCTTCACTGGGGGCCCGTGCATGTCTCTCTTATGGTTCTCCTTTTTTCCTTGCTTCTCTAGAAGTGTGGATTGTAGACTGGTAATACTTTGCTCCATGTCTAATATCCATATATGAATAAGTACATATTATGTTTGCCTTTCTATGACTGGGTTACCTCACTCAGGATAGTTTCTTCTAGTTCCATCCGTTTGCCTGCAAATTTCAAGATTCCATTTCCCCCCCAATGAGTAGTACTCCATTGTGTAAATGTACAACATTTTCTGTATCCATTCTTTGGACGAGGGGCATCTACATTGCTTCCAGGTTCTGGCTATTACAAATAGCTCTGCTATGAACATAGTTGAATAAATGTCCTTGTTGCATGAATGTACATTCTCTGGGTATATGCCTAAGAGTGCAATTGCTGGATCTTGTGGTAGATTGGTTCCCTTTCTTCAGAGAAACTTCACACTGATCTCCAAAGTGGCTATACATATTTTTCACTCACACCAGCAATGGAGAAATGTTCCCTTTCTCCACATCCTCTCCATCATAAACTGTCCTTGGGGTTTTTATTTTAGCCATCTAACGGGTGTAAGACAGCATCCCACAGAATGGGAAAGTATCTTCACCAACCCCACATCAGACAGAGGGATGATCTCCAAAATATACAAAGAACTCACAAAGCTAGCCAGCAAAACGCCAAATAGTTCAATTAAAAATTGGGGTACAGAACTAAATAGAGAATTGTCAGTAGCGGAATCTAAAATGGCTTAAAGACACTTAAGAAATTTCTATACATCCTTAGTCATCAGGGAAATGCAAATCAAAACAACTCTGAGATATCATGAGTATTTTTTTCTTAGCCATTTTGAGTGGAGTAAGATGACATATCAAAATAGTTTTAATTTACATTTTCCCAAGGAGAGGCAGGATTAAGGAGGGAACATGGGAGAGATAAATAATGTGACCTTTGGAAAAGGTCATATGGAAATCTATAACAGAGCGCCAATGTCTCCACTAGGCATCAGAGAAAAACAAATAAAAAACCCAGTGCCAAGAGTGAGTTACTCCCTCTTTGGAGTTGATGGACAATGTGGTTCCATGTATCCCTTAACATTAAAAACTACATACAATGCTCTTGGTTATCTTCCAAATTTGACAGAAAGATAATACTGCTAAAGACATCACACTGAGTCTTTGAACTTGGAGGGCTCAAGTTAGTACTAACCTGCAGGCTTCCTCCCCACTGGCTACATGACATAGAAAATTACTATGTGGTTTACTGGAGGAAAAATCATCATCAGTTTTACTCATCTGTCAATTGTGAGAGCTACAATAGTGGCAAGCCTAGCAAGACATGCCACTGATATAATATTGGCTGTAACAGTCCTGGTAGTAACCAATCATGCTCTGATTGAGTTTAAAGCCAACTCTACAATATAAAATCCAAGCATGGGCACTATTATCAGAGCCAAGTACCTATGGTTAGCTAGGTCTTAGGCCCAAAAGAATAACAGTATTACTATTTTACTGTCACTTTTCTAAGTTGATTCAATATTAAACCAGGTCATGACTTTTGTTTCAGCTGTAAAGCAACACATCTCTCAACTGTCATCTGAGAAGTTTCTATTTGCAGTAAATGGTGACTAATAAAAACACCCACAACAGGTCATGGTAGCTATAATAAGACACTGAAATTCTCAGCTTCAACTATGACATCAATGTTCTAATACCTCCTCCCAAGGCTCAGGGATCATTGTAGCAAAGGGATAGAAGGATGATAAAGTCCAGGGATGGTGAATGATTACAGGAAACCAGTTTTCTGGACAGAGTATGAATTCATGGTGGTCATATCAGAACAAATAAGACTCTTGGAACCACAAGCCAGACAAAAACCCAAGCATAGGAAAATAAGGTGGGCATAAATTTCCACTCTTAGGTAAAGAGCTATTGTTCAATGATATCTGCTAGAGAATTTAGACTCAGTTTTTCATTAAGTGTATAACCCCTGGAAGATGAACTACACTCTAGTTGTAGGCTATACATCTGAGAATATAAAGATAGCACACATTGAACTTAATGTGCTAAAAAAATGAGGATACAGTTTTCTAGGTACAGTGGGGGATGGAGATGGAAAGAGTAGGGAAGTTGGATGTATGTGGTCAAAATGCATTTAAGACATTCTCAAAGAACTAATAAAAAATGATTAAGCATCTATGTGTTTTTTATGAGTTGGTAGCACACAAAAAATTTGACTACATGAGTTCTCTTTGGTTCTTGTGGTGATTTGAATGAGAATAGTCCTATGGGCTCATATATTTGAAATCTTGGTCATCAGGCCATAGTACTACTTTAGTGGAATTAGGAGGTGTGACCTTGTGTGTCACTAGGGGAGGACTTTGGGGTTTCCAATGCCAAATTCAGTCACAGAGTCTCTCTCTTCCTGCTGCCTGAAGAACCAGATGTAGGACTCTCTCCTACTTCTCCAGCACCATGTCTGCCTGTGTGCCACCATGCTCCCCCACCATGAAGATATTGGGCTAAACATCACGGTAAGCAAGCCTCCAATTAAATGCTTTCTTTTATAAGAAAAATCAAATAAATTTTGACATGAAGTCATGTGCTTGTAATCCTTGTGACGGTGACATGGTGACAGGAGGAGGAAATAAAAATGGATGCCTAGGGCTCACTGTCAATCAACTTGGGCTTACACGGTAAAGTTCCAGATCAATGATAGATCCTATCTCAAACAAAATGGGGAAAACACCTGAGGTAGAATACCTGAGGCTGTACACACACACACACACACACACACACACACACACACACACACACACACACACATTCATACACTCCTGGGATTGTGTTTTTGTACTCCAGCTTCTGATGTGTGACACCTGGTGGTCAAGCATAAAATGATACAGCCATTTGGCAACTAAACCCAATATGAAGATGAAATCTTTGGAGCAGCCACAATAAAATCCACTGGGGATGGCCAACAGTCAGATTTCAAAGGCCACCTCAGAACTGCTAAGACAGTCTTTGCATTCAGGGATGCATGGTGCTCACATGATGGACAAGCTCTTGAGTGATGCTGACACTCACCACAGCACCACTACAAGTGTGCAGAGTGTCTATTGGGAGCCATTGCATCCTCAAATGAACCTGTGATATCTCTTTAATGAAGGCTGGAGTCACAGTCTCATGATGAATTCCAAATGTGTAACATTTCCGTAGGGACTTTCATCAAAAGAGAAGAAGACATAGGAACTACAGGTGTGTTCTCTGTGGGTGTTTCTTGGAGGCTTTGCTTCATCAAACAACACTGTACTAGGTAGGGCTTGGAGGACATAAAAATAAACCTTGGACTAGTTCCACTGAAAATGAAAATAAAATTCTCACTGTGTCTGAATGTTGGTCAGAAGTCAGGCTGGACCACATCATGTGTTCAGAATGAAGAGAGCCTCACCCTACCTCCCCACAGCCCCCTGGCATTCCTTGAAAGGTTTTCCCTGCACAGCAGTCCCTCAGTCTGAGCCCTGGGATTTAAGAAGCTACAAAGTGATAAATCAATTATGAAATGGAAACCTCGATTACAGCCTGTCTGCTTAATTGTTTGACAAGTTAATTAATCTCTCAAGCAACTGGGCTCCATTCTCCCTGTAAATTCTAGGGAAATAGCCACAGTGGGTCCCTGAGGTCTTGGTGATACAGTATCAGTGAGGCTCCTAGAAAACTATGAATAATAAGCATTTAGTGGGGTCAGCGCCTCACCATAGGAATGGGGAGATTTGCTCCAGTGCCTGCCCAGAGGCGATTTGTCACTAATTATTTTGCTACTAACTAATTAGTCTGTACTTGACTGTGCACTTATTTGTTTGTTTGTATTTCTCTTCCAAGGCATACATTTCTTTCCTTGCAAATAAGAACCTGTTATGAAAACAGCCATTGTCTCCAGACCATTAAAGAGAAGCAAAGCGACACAGTGGTCCTTCATCACAGGTTACTGCCATTCTATCTGCCACAAGAGCTTGCCTGAGCTTCCTGGATGAAGGAGGACGACTTGCCTTAGCTATTCACCCTCTTGCAAGCTGAGTGCTGCTGTTGGTCTTGTGGTGAGTTCACACTAACCTACCATCCATAACCTTTAAAAATCCAAGGGTAGAGAGAGTAGAAACAAAACTATCTGAAAGACAGTGAGAACAGGAGCAAATACATAGTGGGTGGCAAGGCGGAAGGCTTTACAGAGGAGATATAAGAGAAGGTGGAGGTAATGGGGTGGGGAGGAAAACAGTTACTGTAAATTATGTGATTGAATAAAAATTCCAAATGTAAACCCACATAGAAAAAAGAAATCCCCAAGTTATTGTCAACAAACCCCTAGGTCACCTGGAGAGGAAGGACCTGACAAAACTTAAAAGGAATAGATCCAACTTAACCTTATCTAAGTCAGAGTTACTAGGATGGAACTCAGCAACTTGATTAAATTCTCTAAGTATACTGAGACCTGCATGGAAAGCAGTTGCTGGTGGTTGGAACAAAAGACTGAGAAACACATGTGTCTGTACCCTCCACCCCAAGGCTTCCACTCTACAACACTGTGTAAAGTTAGTGTTACACAGGTTTGTATGTATGTATGTATATGTGTATGTATGTGTACTCCTGAGCTACCACAACATCTTTGTATGTGCTCTGAAAATGCTTTGTGGAACACAAAGTATAACCTACATCTTCATTCATACACCTCCCCAGGAAATAATTCCTAATCACTCCCTCTGGAGAACACTACTGCTGAATACTTCTTCCTGGCACATCTCACCTGCAGGTATAATTTCAATCTTTGTTTATTATCTGCCTACCCCTGAAAATCCAAACTTCTAATGCGAGAGGATTACCATTAGCCGTTTAGTTCTGCATCTGAAGGGGTTGAATCAGGCCTGCACCACAATAACCATTTACAGAGTGAAATAAATTGTCACAGGGGGAAAGACAATTCAGTAAGTAAACTATGTTCTATGTACACATACGAACCTGAGCTTGGAACCCTAAAACTAAAATTAAAAGGCAAGAGTGTTTTCTTGCACTTGGAATCTATACTTGGGGAAGAAGAGACAAATTAGTGAGTTCTTGATTAAATGAGAGTCTTAGTCTCTCTAAAACAGAGATGGAAATCAATAGAAGACACTTAACATGGACCTCTGGCCATCATCACATGCATGCATTGTACCAGTATACCCATGTATATGTGCACATGCATAAGCTATACTCACAATTAATAAATACATAATAAGGAATTAATAATAAACATATAATTTCACTATTAGAAATAATGGCCATGAAGAAACCTAGGTACAGACTTCATTTAAAATAGAATTAAAATCTGGTAAGTGTATGAAATACCAGTTTTGATGTCTACATAGAACACAAACATGAAAGTATAATACATCAAACATTTGAGGTTAACCCAAATCAGTGGTTACAGAGAACTCTGTAGCATTGAATGCACAAATGAGAGGGGGAAAGGCAAAGGAATTGTGCCGAGTCAATAATCTAAAATTTCACCTAAAAAACACATGATGAAGGGAGAAAATAATGGAATTACATCTTACTTAAATAAACAAGAAACAAGAAAGAGGTGAGCTAACTAAATCCAAGCAAGTAGAAGAAAAATAAATACTAAACAGGAAAAAAGGAAACCAAGGAAGATGAAAGTATAACACAACACAAAAATAGAACCAAAGGCTGGCTCTCATTACAAATCAATAGAATTGATAGAATTATATTAAAACCTATAAAAGGGAAAGCATATAAATCACAAAAATTGGAAACGAGATAAATATCAATATAGACTGTGCATACATTAAGAGAACAACAAAGGAATATCATACCCAGTCCAAGCTCACACAAAGATGAAACGAATCAACAATATCAACCATCAGAAAGTGAAAATCAAAACTCACCTAAAGTGAAAGTCTTATATTGTTCAATAAGTTTGAGTTTATAAATGAAAATCTCCATTAAAAGAAAACTCCAGAACAAGGTAATTTTACTAGTTATTGCTACCAAATTTTAACAACTGTATTGGAGTTAGTAGACAATGCAAACGTGGCAAGAATGTAGAACCATGGGTCATGGGCTTAGGGAAAACCTACTACTATTCTTTGGCTAAAGAAAAATATCAATAAAATGGTCCCTGATGACGTATTACTGCATCTATAGACCAGCATAGTTCAACCATCATCAGAGAAGCTTCCTCTTGTAGTACCTGGGGACTAACATAGAGACCAACATCAGGTGTAGAGAGTGAGAGACTTTGGAGTAGTCAGGCCTAAGTGGGATATCGTTATCATACCCAACTACCCAAGGCTCAGGGATGTGTGCAGAAGAGGAGAATGAAGGATTAGAATAACCAGAGGTAATGGAAACAGTGTCATCCAGACAAAACATGGCTGATGCTCACATGAACTCACAAAAACAGTGAAAGCATGCACAAGACCTGCTCAGGTTCAAAAGAGACAAAATTCCATCATCGAGATACAGAAGTAGACACAAAGTCTGACTCCTAACAAGAAGCTACTTGCAAAGGATAATTTACTAAAAAGGGGAAAATAGTTGTTAAAAAAGGGAAAATCAGATTTTCCCCCAGTTTAGTGTCAGTGTGTTGTATGATATCTTTGTGGTCTGACAAATGAAGTTTTCCTGACGATCAGAGGGGAGGCATAGACACTAGTTAACTATAGAAGCTGGGCAGTGGTGGCTCACACCTTTAATCCCAGGACTTGGGAGGTGGAGACAGGAAGTGATAAGGTGGGGTGGAAATAAGATCTCAGCCCTTTGGTCAGAGGAACTTGACTGGTAGGAAGCAACTGGAGGTTGCTCCTCTGATCTTCCAAGTTTTCCCCTGATATCTGACTCCTGATTTTTATTGATAAGATTTGTTAGATATACACTTCATCACTAGGTATATCAACTAAACCCCAGGTTAGACCTCATGTCAAGAAGAAGTTGAAAAACGCTAAACAGACTCTACTGTTTTCAATTTCTTTTTGTTTTATTTTGTTACTCCTGCATTTCAGCTTTTTGTTTTAATCTTTATTATTATTATTATTATTATTATTATTAGACAGGGTATTCTGAGAGGAAAAAACTATGATGTTGGGTAGGTAGGAAAATCTAGAGAATTTGGGTGGGGTTTGTGGATTGAAGACAATGAAGTCAAAATATGCTATATGTAAAAATATTTGCAATTTATTTTTTCATTTAAAACTTTTCTATGGGACACTTTGAAAGCAGTGCTAAGAGGAAAGTCCATAGCACTAAGTGCCCACATGAAGAAACTGGAGAATAATCACACTAGAGAATTAATAGCACAACTGAAAGCTCTAGAACAAAAGGAAGTAAACTCACTCCCGAGGAGCAGATGCCAAGAAATAATTATGTTGAGGGCTGAAATCAATAAAGTAGAAACTAGGACAACCATACAAAGAATCAATGTAACTTAGAAGTGGTTCTTTAAGAAAATCAACAAGATAGACAAACCTTTATCCAAACTTACCAAACGGCAGAGTGTGAACATGCAAATTAACAATATAAGACTTGAAAAGGGAGAAATAACAATGGACAGTGAGGAAATCCAGAGAATCATCAGGTCATATTTTGAAAAGCTGTACGCCACAAAACTTGAAAATTTAAAAGAAATGGACAATTTTCTGGATAAATGTCTTTATCAAAATTAAATCAAGAACAAATAAGCAATCTAAATAGTCCTATAACACCTAAGGAAATAGAAGCAGTAATCAAAAGACTCCCAACCAAAAAAATCCCAGACACAGATGGCTTGAGTACACAATTTTACCAGAAATTCAAAGAACAGGTTATACTAATTCTCCTCAAAATATTCCATGCAATAGAAGCAGAGGGTCCTTGCCAAACTCTTTTTTTTTATTCTTTTTTTTTTCCAGTTTAAATTTAGATAAGAAACAAGGTAGCTTCACAAGTCAGTTCCAGGTCCCTCTCCCTTTCCCTCCCCTCCTCCCATGCCCTCCCCCCCAACCACCCTCCTATTATCCCCTCATTCCCCCAGGGAGGGTGAGGCCCTCCATGGGGGTGTCCATAGTCTGCCAAACTCATTTTATGAGGCTTCAATTACATTGATACCCAAGCCACACAAAGGCACAACTAAGAAAGAGCACTTCAGACCAATATCTCTCATGAACATTGATGCAAAAATACTCGATAAAATACTGGCAAATCAGGTCCAAGATCACATCAGAAAACTCATCCACCATGATCAAGTAGGCTTCTTTCCAGGGATGCTTCAACATACGAAAATCCATCAGTGTAATCCACCATATAAACAAACTGAGAAACAAAAATACATGATCATCTCACTAGATACTTAAAAAGTCTTTGATAAAATCCAACACCCCTTCATGATAAAGGTCTTGGAGAGATCAGGGATAACAGGAATATACCTAAACATCCTAACAGCTGTATACAGGAAACCAACAGCCAACATCAAATTGAATGGAGAGAAACTTGAAGACAATTCTTCTAAGATTAGGAAGAAGGCAATGCTGTACCCTCTCCCCATACCTCTTCAATATTTTACTAGAAGTTCTAGCTAGAGCAATAAGAAAACAAATATATTAAGGGGATACAAATTGGAAAGGAACAAGTAAAACTTTCACTATTTGCAAACGATATAATAGTTTACATAAGTAACCCAAAAAACTCTACCAGGGAACACCTACAGCTGATAAACACCTTCAGCAAAGAGGCAGGATACAAGATAAACTCAAGAAAATCAGTATCCCTACTATATACAGACGATAAAAGGGCTGAAAAAGAAATCAAAGAAACATCACCCTATACAATTGCCACAAACAACATAAAATACCTGGGGGTAACACTAACCAAACAAGTGAAAGGACATTGTATTGAAAGAACTTTGAGTCTTTAAAGAAAGAAATTAAAGAAGACACCAGGAAATGGGAAGATCTCCCTTGCTTTTAGATAGGTAGGATCAATGTAGTAAAATATGGCAATCCGAACAAAAGCAATCTACAGACTCAATGTAATCCCCATCAAAATCACAGCACAATTCTTCACAGACCTGGAAAGAACAACTCTCAACTTTATATGGAAAAATAAAAAACTCAGAATAGCCAAGACAAGCCTGCCCAACAAGGCAACATCAGGAGGCATCACCATCTCTGACTTCAAGCTCTATTATAGAGCTATAGTCCTGAAAACAGCGTGGTACTGGCACTAAAATAGACAAGTAGACCAATGGAATTGAAAGCCCTGAAATTGATCCAGAAACCTATGAACAACTAATTTTTGACAAAGAAGCTAAAATTATACAATGGAAAAAAGATAGCATCTTCAACAAATGGTGCTGGCCTAACTGGATATCGGCATGCAGAACACTGGGGATAGATACATGTCTATCGCCATGTACAAAGACCTCAACATAAATCCCGTTACACTGAACCTTTTAGAATGGAAAGAAGGATGTACCCTTGAATGAATTGATACAGGAGACTGCTTCCTGAACATAACACCAGTAGCACAAACATTGAGATTAACAATTAATAAATGGGACCTCCTGAAACTGAGAAGCTTCTGTAAGGCAAAGGACAGTCAGCAAGACAAAACGACACCCCACAGATTGGGAAAAGATATTCACTAACCCCACATCTGACAGAGGGCTGATCTCCAAAATTTACAAAGAACTCAAGAAGCAAGTCTCCAAAACACCAAAGGATCCAATTAAAAAGTGGGAGACTGAAATAAATAGAGAATTCTCAATAGAGGAGTATAAAATGACAGAGATACACTTGAGAAAGTGTTTAACGTCATTAGCCATTAGGGAAATGCAAATCAAATCAACTCTGAGATATCATCTTACTCCTGTCAGAATGGCTAAAATCAAAAACACCAATGATAGTTTGTGCTGGAGAGGATGTGGAAAAAGTGGAACACTCCTCCACTGCTGGTGGGAGTGCCAACTCATACAGCCACTATGGAAATCAGTATGGAGATTCCTCAGGAAAATGGGACTCAGTCTACCACAAGACCCAGCAATTCCACTCTTAGGCATATACCCAAAAGATGCCCATTCACACAAGGATGTCTATTCTACTATGTTCATAGCAGCATTATAAAAATATGTAATAGCTAGATCCCGGAAGCAACTTAGATGTCCCACAACTGAAGAGTGGATAGAGAAAATGTGGTACATTTACACAATGGAGCACTACTCATTGGAGAAAATCAACGGAATCTTGAAATTTGCAGGCAAATGGATGGCACTAGAGGAAACCATCCTGAATGAGGTAACCCAGACACAAAAAGACAAACATGATATGTACTCATTCATATATGGATTTTAGATATGGATCAGGGTAGTGTCAGCCTACAATCCCAGTGCCAGTGAGTCTGGGAAACAGGGAGGTTCCCAAGAATGATGCATGATATCCCAGAGAAGTGGAATGAGACAAGATCTCCTGAGCAGATTGAGAACACTGGGGGAGGGGAGAAGGAGCCAGGACAAAGACAGGGGGTAAGAGGAGTGGTGAAGAAGGTATGGGGGAGCAGGAAGGTTGAGTTGAGGTAAGAATAGAGGAGAGCAGGATGAGAGATACCATAATAGATTGATTCATTATATGCTTGAGGAGAGAGCTAACACTAGTGAGATTTCCAGAGATCTTTCTACAAAGATAACACCAACTGGCAAACTAAGCAATAGTGGAGAGACTACATTAAATGCCCCTCCTTGATGGTAAGGTTGATGACTACCTTATATGCCATCCTAGAACCTTCATCCAGTGACTGATGGAAGCAGAGACAGATACCCACAGCTAAACAGTGAACTCAACTCCTGGAACCTAGTGACAGAAATGGAGGAGTGATGAGTAAATGGGACAAGATCATGATGATGAAACCCACAAAGACAGCTGACTGGATAAGGAGGAGGTTTGGGAGAGGGAGCTGGGATTGACATGTGAAACATTCATGTGTCTAATTTAAATAAAAAACATTACAAAAAAAGAGAATCTCAAAAAACTTTTCAAAGAAAAAATTAATTATCTATATTTAATGTTACCTTCTTGCCTATATAGAAAATTCTAAGAAATTTCAAAAAATAACTTTCAGAATTAAAATATGTTTGGTAATGACCCAGGTTGAAGGATCCATTCATACAACCCTAATTTTATGTTATGCTAATATAGATATAGATATAGATAGACAAACAGACAGATAGCTACAAGGAATACATGTGATTATACTTCTCCATAACTACTACCACACTTAGTATGTGGTCAAAGCAACTCCATTTTGAGTCTAACAACTTCCACATAGAAATAAAAAAGGGTATAAAAGAAAATCTAGGTACAAAAGAAAAAAGGAAACTGCCTTTGGCTGTCTCTTGGGAGCAATGAATAATTCAATTATCTTCTCATTAGTCCCTGGCCTGCCATCTGGGTGTGATAACATAGCTGATGTTCAGCTTCTACCTTTGCAAGTACCTAAGCTTGGAATTCGGCTCTGCCTGGTGCTTTGGCATCACACTTATCTACCCACTTTCTGGCGTATTTGGCATAATATTTTTTGTTTCTGATTTATCTCATCTTTATGCACAAACCTCAAGCATTTAAAGATCAGAGCATACCTGACCTAATGCATCATTAACGTAAACCAGTGATTTTAAACATATGGATACTGTGGAGTCTCATCTCTTCAATTCAGCACTGAATTCCTTCTAATAATTACATTTTACCTGTGTTAAGTCTTGTGAGAAAACTCTGAACTCTTGAATACAATGTAGATTGCTTCCAAGAAATTAGCCAGACATATTCTGACTTCTAAAGTACTGGTTGCAGTGGTCATCTGTAATGAAATTTTAAGAAGGCTAAAAATTCTCAAGTTCCTGGCTTGACTTTGGTATGAGGGCACTGGTGAAAGATTAAACAGGAGTGACGTCAGCATGCCTCATGAGAATGGATAAACGTCTATGTTTTCATCTCTGTCAGTCCCAGCAGTTCATTTCCTGAACATAGAATGGGAAGAAAGAGTGTCTACCCACACAGCCAACAATTCAAGAACATCTACTCATTCAAGCTTTCACCATTCCCTTTTCCCTTCAGGGAGCACACAGTGCTCTGAACACTGCCATCACACAGCAGCTCTCAGTTCCTTTTCCATGCCACAGTCAAATTCATATCAAATTCACATCTTCCCCAGGACCAGTTCCTTCCTATCCCCGACTCCATGCCATTCCCAATCAACAAGAGTCCCAAGCCCCCACCTGACATGTCTATATGAAAGTAACGCCAAGAAAGATGTCACCTTCAGTTAGCAGAGATAATAGGATCATTCTATTTGTGTAATAATAAAGAAAGAAAGAATATGAAGCCACTTAAAAGGTGTCATTTATTACCAACACATTATTTCCATAATAAATAATTACAAGAGGATATTATTCTGGATGCAGTTACCATGCAGGGAGGTGAATAAAAAGTATTAGATGGCAAATTGCATTTTGAGAAAATATATGCATTGGTGGAAATGTATTATCACCCATTAATATGCATTAATTCAGAACCAAATGCCATCCAGAGCTCTCCTACACAGATTTGAATGGCAGGCAATGATTTAAAAGCTGGAAGAAATAGGATTGGATTTGGTTAAACAGACTGAGAAACTTAGCAAGCAGCTATCGTACTGGCAGAGCAGTCTGGTGATGCACCTGCCCTTGCCTCCTCAAGAGATTTGCCTTTGACTAAGTACTGCTTGTGGGTGTTAACATTTCTAAACCAGGGATTCTTTTCCATCTTCCGTGATCTAAAAGGAAAAAGAAGGCAAGCCTATACATTTTTTATACTGTAAATTCCTCAGCATTTCATTTTACTTTAACTTTTTATTTAACAGTACACAATAGGGTCAACTGTCACACTTGGTGTCATCAAGGCTGAGTTGTCCAAATGCAACTCATGAGCATAGGACTCCAGGTGGTGTCCTCTTTTGGTCTCCTATAACACAGGCAGACCTTGAATCCACTGTGTGGTTGAGGCTGAATTTGAACTACTGATCCTCTGTTTCCATCCCCTGAGTTCTAGATTATGAACATGCACGGCATGATGGATTCAGATAACTTGTTACACAACAAAATCTGCTATATCTTTCTCACCACATTTTAATGTGATGCACAGGTCTCCCTGGACATGAATGTCTTAGTGACCAGAGGGCACTTCCTAGGTAAGTATCACCCCACCTTCCTTAAGCAAATTTATTTTTAAAAATATAGTTATAAACCAGTCATTGAATGGCATCACAGAAAGAGTGAAAACACAATATGTTTTATAACACATTATCAACAAAAATTGCTATCTATAGCTAATAAAGCAACCCATACTCATAAAAGGGATAAGTCCAACAGGAAAACTAAAATGTACCTGAGAATTTCTAGGACAGGACTCTCATAAAGGGTGGGAAGGAGTAGAGAGGAAAAAGAAAGAAAACTGGAGTTCCAAACATTAAAAATAAATGGATTTAGTAAATAAAAACTAAAGCCACAATAAAACAGTTCTGCACATGTATTAGATGATATGGTAATAATTAATAATTCATTAATATTAAATAAATTCAGGATATAGAATGAGACATTCTTAGCACTGCTGGGAAAAGTATAAATTCCTGAAACACCACCCCTAACTTATCAGTCTTGATCCCTGACAGGCATAGTTATGTATGCTGGAGACACCGTCATTCTCTTAGGCATCAACCCTAAACAAGTCACCTCAAGCTAGAATAAGCCCATCCTAAACAAACACATGTATTTGTGCCTGAGCATTCAAAATGCTGCCCCAAGTTTGATCCCTGAGTTTCACGTGCTAGAAGAAAAAAGCTAATCCCTGAAAGTTATCCTTTGACTTCCACACATGTACCATGCCCTGTGCGTACCACTACACACACACACACACACACACACACACACACACACACACACACACACACAATGAAATTTAATTGCAAAGTTAATGTCCCAAATAGGAATTCTGATTCCAGAAGTCTAATGATGACCTTGTCTCCCTTCCTCCAATCTTCTTATTCTGTGTAAATAGTTACTTCATTGAGTTGGAGTCCCAATTCCAAACGCAGGTGCCATGTCCATGTCTATCTTTCTTTTACTTCCTTCATCCAATCTATTGTATGTCTGATCACTTTTCCAACAAGATGTGTTTGAAACTATCCCTTCACTTTGTATTCATCATTCCCACTGTAGCGGAGACCACAACCACTTACTCTACAATCTCTTCATCATGGGATCCCTAGTTTTCCCTCTACCATTCATTTTCTGCACTTGGACATCTTGTGAAATTTGCATTTAATTGGAGCCAGTTACAGATGTCTGGTGTGTGTAGCTACTATGTGGCTTTACTCAAGTTTCTGGTCTCTATACAACAGCTAGGATACAGAAATCACAAGAAACAAGAGACATAACCCAGTAACTGACACACCAAGTGTGTCTTTGCTATCTCTAATCTTTACCATGCCTTACAAGAACAAGGTCTTCTTTTCTGCGAGAACCAAGCTCATCTTGAAGCACCACTTCATTTTATGTAGACATAATTTTTGTTATGATGCATAAAGTGAAGACTGTTACAATTAAAAAATGGAAAATGGAGCAAGAGAGAACAATGCTATGTGACTGAACTAACTTGAAGTATTTTTTTTTCTTTTTAATTTGAGGAAAGGGATAGAGAAAGTGGGAGACTGGTCTCTTAGACAGAAGCAGCAAAGAGAGAAAGAGAAGAAGGATGGGGGAGACAGAGAGACAGGCAGAGAAGCAGAAAAGGAGAGAAAGAGAGAAACAGACAGACAGAGAGAGATAGCGAGCGAAAGAGAAATATGATAGGTGGCAGGGCCTTTTTATAAGGGAATGTAGTGAATATGCACAGGTGGTGCTCTTAGTGGCTGCAACTGAGGATATATCCTGTCAGAACCCTAAGGGCAGGCCAGTACAGATGCCTGAATACCAACAAAGACCATGCCTCACAAATTCAAGAGCCTCATATTCCCTGAATCTCTTTTGTAGAATGCATTTGTTGCTACTAGTCCTTTCATTATTCCTTCAAAGAGCCTTTCTCTTATCAGATATTTGGAAGCCAGTCTTTTAGTGCCTTTTCATCCTGCCACCACTTTCTGGTCCTAGACAATAAATCACAGCCTGATACTCAATAAATACCCATAAAATGACTGACTGAGGATCATCCCTCTGTTACTACATGTCTTGGTCTTCCAAAGTATTCATTGAAATTTTCATGGAAAACAGGAGCTTGTTTTCATAGTCTAGTGTACAAAGTCTCTGAAATGTGACTAAACCATTAAGAATGGCTATGAATGTTAAAATATCATTATACTCTTCATCACAGAGTTTACGGTAGGCAAATGAATAACATCAGAATATAGGGAATTTTTTAGAGTTTTTGTCATATCAAAAGGTTTTCAAAAATGTAGACAGACCAATGCATCCATGTCTAAGATTTTATCCAGGGTGTGATAATGATGCTAAAATTAACATGTATCAATAATCACAAGACAAAAAACCTCCAGAAAACAATTTAAATGTGCAACAGGCATCAGGTGCTCTAATAAACCTTCCAGTTGGTCAGTGGCGGCACACGCCTTTAATCCCAGCACTTGGGAGGCAGAGGCAGGCGGATCTCTGTGAGTTCGAGGCTAGGCTGGACCGACAGCCTCCAAAACAATACAGAGAAACCCTGTCTCGTAAAACCCCCCAAAAATGAATAAATAAACCTTCCAGAGAGTTTACTATCTTGTAATCCTTGAAATTATTATAAAAAATAATAGTTAATGCCATTGAAAGTTGTTATCTTAAGTTGTCAATGTGATTTTATTTTCATCAAAGAGAAAACCCTGTGATATTTGAATACATGTAATTAAGCATAATGAAAAGGTTGAACAGGCACACAACACAATGTAAGTAGTGGGAAGGAGAATTATGAGTCACTATCTATACTTACAAAATTTTCTACAATGAACTCCATGTTACAATTTATAACAACAACAATTTGTCAAGGATTTGAACATATATAAAAATATGAAAATGACTCATATATCCTCTGAGAAGAATATTCTCAAGTTGGGCATAGTAGTTATGCCTTTACTTTTCATACTTGAGAGGAGGAAGAAACTTGAACCAGGAGTTCAAGATCACCCCAAATATAGAGCAGGTTCATTCTGTCCTGGGCTAAATGAAAATCTATCTTTAAAAAACTCAATTCAAGTTAATATAGAACATCATCACGATGAAATACAGGACAGGAATAAATGAAAAGTCAGTGTGTCCCTTTATTCTCTGCCCCTATCCTATTCTCTCATCCTCACAGTAGCCTTTGCTGATAGTGTTTAATGCATAGATTCTCACCACCAAAATGCCTCCTTTATTTTGTCAATAACTGGAAAATACTGAAGTGTGAGGAAGTGACATAATTTAATTCCTTAAGTAACGATTGCTATTGGGTGTCTCTAGGTTTTTTTTTCTCTTATGCTAGATGATGCAGAACGAAAAATAAATATGCAACTTAATTACTTGTCACAAATAATGTACCTATTAATATTGTGATGGATATCATGAAATTGATCCTCCCAAAAATCAGCAGTTAAATGATCTTAGTGATCTGCTTTGGGAATGCTTCTTATGCCATGGAAATATTAGATAGATGTTTCATTCTTTCATTTAAGAGATGAGAATATTCAAGGCCAGAACTTTGATGGGCCAGGGAATCTTAACTAGATGACTCCCAATGATACTTTTGATATTTGTGTTTTTAACTTTCTCAAATTGTTCAACCAAACCCAAAGAAACATGATCAACTGCACAATAGAGAAAAATTGTAATGATGAAGAAAATAAGAGTTCTGGTTAGATTTGAGGGCCCTTTTTGTAAGCATATGAATGTGACACAGAGTGATTGTGTCCTTGAAATTGAGAAGAAGATCCAATGTCATTCAGAGATGACCTCTGCATCAAAGCACTGGGTTCCATGTGCAGTCTACAATGGCCCTGTGTTGAGAGACCACAATGGATATCATGGAAGGTCCATATGAGTGACCGTGGTATAAAAGAAAGGTTATGGCATGGCCCTATGGTGTCCATTTTGTGGCTGGGCCATTGTGTGCTGTCGTGTACGTAGGCTTAGGGTGAGTAGGTCATTGACACTGGAAGCATGTGACATTCACATGAAAAATTCCTAGCATATGAGTTAATGACAAATGACCTCCTCAGCATTTGAAAGTTCAACATTGGGCCTTTTCTACCCAAGTAAGGTGACGGGAGCCAATAGCATATCTGCTGAATATTATCCTCAAAATATAGCCATTGGAGAGGAGGTCAAAGGAAGTCTTCAACTTATTAACTTGAATTCTTTGCTTTCATACTACAAATTGAATTTTCTAATTCTGTCTGTCCCAGGGTATGCCTGTATCTGAAAGTAGTTTACTATTTTAATAAAGAGTGCATTGGTTTTGCTACTCTTAAAACAGCTATGTATACAATGAAATATATTTAGAACATACAACAATTCCACGTAATTACTTTAAAGTAGATATAATAAGGAAATGTATGTTGAGCTGAAGCCAGAGCAAGAAAATGAAGACAATTGGATTCTTCTGGCTTGGGACACCACTCTCTTCTATATGGAAGAAACCAGTTAGTTAGTTATTTAAATATTAAAAAATATCCTTGAGGAGAGAGACACTAACTCTTAGAGTCCTGGAGCTCAGAAGGAGAAGAGGCTTAGGTTGTGAATAGAAAGTGCTCAGCAGCAACTAGCTTAATTACTCTAATAAATAAATATGAGGTGAATGAGCAATGCACTACAACACTGAGATGTATCATTCCAAAATGGATGGCAGTTCCCCATGACAGCCTGAGTAACTGGGAAACCTGGTGTTGTGTCCCACAGACACAGATAAACTCTTTACACACAAATCCTTAATTCTTGTAAAAGGTATTTGATGTGGTTCCCACTTTTGTGTTTATTTTTAAAAAATGATAAAAATCCAATGAAGGGTTCCAAGTTTCCTGTAGTTATGCAGCAAACACACAGTGGTAACGAGCTTTAAACCATGATAACAAAATTTGAGACTCCCCATCTTTAATCAACTCCACTCAGAAATTATGGGATCAGGAAATTCCAAAGCCTTGGAGAAGTATTCATATCTGAACAGTGTGTTATTTGAAATGTTTCTACCAAAGTCTTATTTTGTCCTATATAAGATTTGAGGCCCACTCAACTATGGTGAGCTCTAGCTTTCTCACACATAACTTGAATCTGACACATGTGGAGTGAACTCCAATGAGTTTTATTGCCTTCCAATAAAACAACTGTTGGTGAGAAAGGACTACCAGTCCCAAGACTACACTTCCCAGCATCCCTTCCATCCAGGAGGAATTGAGTGACTAGAAAGTCTAATGAACATAAGATGTAATCCATGTGATTAACAGGTCAAAAAGGGTAAGTATCTGTGTGTCTTCATACACTTTTCTTCTTTGTAGAAAGAGGATAGTGTCCTTTGACTGAATACTCCTTTATACCTTAGTGAGTCACTGCCTGACAAACCTTGGCCACCCTGTGGCATAAGCACTGTACATTGCATGAGTAGGAAATGGGCATTCAATATGTTCAGTTCCTGGAACCTGAGATAGGCTACAATGCTTAACCCTACAAGGTTAATTCTGAATATAAAAGTGATTTAAAAGTAATAACATATGTGAGGCACCTATTAGGTACCTGTCAGCAACTGTTAGACAGTGTTCATCCCCCACCCACTCCTAGTTCTTCTGTTTAATCTTGTTACTAACAGATTGGATAGGAGGGGCTAGACAGAAATTTTTAAGTTGGTCACACTGTATTTCAAAGCAGATGTGAATTAATAGAAAAAGTTTATTTAGAATTTCTTGTTTTAGGTTTTTGTTTGTTTTGTGGTCGTGGGGACTAATCCATTAAACACAGAACTGTGCTCTTGCCAGACAAGTTCTGACACTGAGCTACAACCCCAGCAGTCTTTTATAATTTCTTTATGATGTGTGTGTGTGTGTGTGGGAGGTGTATCTAACCCAGAGAACAATCTCAGGTGTCATTATGCAGATACCATCCACCTTTCCCTTTGAAGTATAGTCTGTCATTTGCCTGGAACTTAACAAGTATGCTAGACTGGCTTACTAGGGATCCCCAAGGATTTGTCTATCCCCATCTCTCTAGCACTTAGATTTCAAATGTCTGCAGTCATATACAGCTTTTGTAAACATGGTACTGAGAATAAAACTTACATTTTAATGTTTACAAGGTAAGGATTAGCAACAACTATTTCTCCAGTGCTCCAAGGTAATTATTGAGATAATGTAGGTTTTTGTTCATTCTTCCCTAAGCAATAGCCTTTCATCAGTTGTTGAAGACTCATATCTTCCACTCTATTCCCTTTTAAAAAGTTACAAATGATAGCAAGACCATGACATGTCTATTTGCATTCTAAAGTACTAGACATTGTTGTCAAACTTTAAGCTTTGGCTACTGACATACTCCAGCGTCCATCACTCTAACCCATAGAAGCCTATTCATGTGGCAGGGTTTGCTCTTTGCCTGAACAGACCATCCAACCAGCCCTGTGAACACTGTCTGTGAAACTCACATGATTTCTATTACACACCCTTAAGACATTTGGCTATGCCCACAGGACCTACTACAGCCACAGAGGCTATGCCCCACATTGACCCTCTGTGTCTCCAAGAGCCTTTTCTAAGATATTCCTGCATGTCCCATGGCAAAGATTTTAGGAGTAAAGAAAATACAAGGCTGGAAATACTTCTTCCTTAATAGATTCTCCCCATTTCTTACCATTTCCTAAAATTCCACCATTGTAGCTGCATAATGTCTTTCTTCTATATTCATTTTTTTAAGTAAGCCATTACTCTATAGCTTAGGCTGGCTTGACACTCACTATGTAGCACAGGCTAGGCTTGAACTCTTGACAGTCTACCTGTCTTAGCTCCCTAAGGGCTGTGATTTCAGTCATGAGTCACCACATTCAGCTATTTGCATCACTGTAAAATAATTTGTCCTCTAAGATTTTTAATTCTTTAAACCTTAAATGGGTATTCAATGTTGTATACTTTTATTTATTTTTTGAGACAAAGTTTCTCTGTGACTTTGGAGGCTGTCCCGGAACTAGCTCTTGTAGACCAGACTGGTCTTGGAATCACAGAAATCTGCCTGCCTCTGCCTCCTGAGTGCTGGGATTAAAGGTGTGTGCCACCAATGTCCAGCTATAATTTATTTTTAAAAAGTGGTTATTCTTTGGTAGAGGGACTGACATAATGAACTTGAGTAACAGAAATTTATGGGGACTGACGTTTTAGAAAACCCTCTTGCCTGTATAGTCTTTTATGCCACTGATTATTTCTGAACACAAGCTCTTGCCCAGTTGCTAATTAGAGCTCTGTGACCACCAAGAGTTGACATCCCTTAGTATGTCTCCTACACCTATGATCCCTTCCAAACTCCAGACTATCTTTGCTTTTGACTAGCTATGCAGTTAAACTGGCTTCTGACATTCACAATTAATTGCTGACACATATTTAGTATTATTTATGTATCACTATATGGCACATTGTCACATACTTAGTCACTTAAGATTATACACGCTCATCATTCTATAGCTCAGAAGTCTAGGCACAGATATTTTGAAACCTTGCCTTCGAAATTTGTTAGCTAGTTTCACTCAGTTATTCAGTACACCTGGTGTCTCCTCTACAATAGATACTAGTTTAAGCATCTGAACCCAAGGTTGTTTATATCATTATTAGCAAGATTTAAATTGCTGAAGGATACTAAAGAAATGGTCTCAGCCCTTCACTGAAACATATGCCAGAGGCATCCATCTAGTCCATGCCAAGTGGGCTTTTCTATTATGGAAATTTACTTTGTTAAATCCAGGAAGAGAATGAAAGCAAATTTCTAATATCCACTTTCCGTATGCTAGTTCTCAGTAATACATTTCAAACATGCCTTAGATTTTTGTTCTTCTTCTTAAAACCCTCAAGTAGTTTTCCATTACATCAAGAGAAAAACTTCCAGACTATTTAATAAGGGAACAGACTCAGGCAGCGTCTAGTTCTCTAATTTAAACTACTTTTGTTATCATGGGACCTTCAATCACTTCCTCTAATGCTTATGAGTCTTGCTCATATGGCTTCCTATGTCATGGTCTCAACATCAGATATTAATTAATTAATTATTATTCTGCATGACAACTACCATCTCTCCATTGTTCTTTCTTAATCAAAGAGATGACACACACGTTTTCTTTTTGTTGTTGTTGTTTTTGTTTTTGTTTTTACAAGATAGGGTTTCTCTGTATTGTTTTGGAGGCTGTCGGACCAGCCCAGCCTCGAACTCACAGAGATCTGCCTGCCTCTGCCTCCAAAGTGCTGGGATTAAAGGCATGCACCACCACCGCCGGGCTGACACACACATTTTCAGTCACATCATCTGATGTTATTTTCTGTTTAACATTCAAAACTCTTAAGAATCATCTTTTTATTGTTTCTTTGCTCTGTATCCCTATACCAAGTTATAAATTTCATATATATATTAAATTATTATTATATATATTTTATATTTATGTATTTGTAAATTTAATATTATTATTAAATATAAATTGTATTTATATACTTATATATTTATTTCATATATTATATAAATTTTGTATAGCTAAAATAATATATTGTTAGATTTATAGTGTATTATACTGTATTTGCTAACATGACATTATATGTATTTATATATACATATATATATATAGAGAGAGAGAGAGAGAGAGAGAGAGAGTGTGTGAGACAGAGACGGAGAAACTAGCTGAGAATATCACTGGAGGAGCTAGGCAGTGGTGGTTTATGCCTTTAATCCCAGCACTGGGGAGGCAGAGGAAGGCATATCTCTGAGTTCGAGGCCAACCTGGTCTACAAAGCTACACAGAGAAACAAAAAGAATATCACTAAAGAATGAATGGATGGGCAGACAGGTATTCTGTAATTTTTTCAGAAGGTCATAAAGTGATATCACTGTAGACCCTTTGTGGGATGGCTGGTGTGGCAAAGAGAATAAGTTCTTGAGCCATAGGGACCTGCCACCTAGGTAGGCAGACTCTCTCTTATAGGCAATTCTCCAGCTAAAACTCTACGTCCTCATAGATGAAAAGTAAAGAGTGGCAAGATTTAAAGTGTGTTTTTTCCTATGTACAGTCCAGAGAGTTCTGGGTAGGAGACACACTAGAGGTAGGTTCTCACAAGTAAATAAGGCTGCCAGTTGGGACTAAGGTGTCTAGAAGCTGGGAATATTGCCTGAGTAACAAGAATGCCACATTTAAGCAATGGACCCTGCAGAAAGGAACTCCTGTTGTTCAACCGACCATGTCCAAGCAAGACCAAGAGACAAGAAACACATTCCAGAAGAGTTGAAACTAAACCGGAAATAAAAAGGTGGAGCAGAGCAGGAGAGGATCTTTTTTTTTTTTTTTTTTTTTTTTTTTTATATTAATATTTTTTTATTTTCCATTTTAAATTTAGATAAGAAACAAGGTTGCTTCACAAGTCAGTACGAGGTCCCTCTCCCTTTCCCTCCCCTCCTCCTGTGCTCTCCCCCCATCCCCCCCCCGTTATCCCCTCATTCCCCCAGGGAGGGTGAGGCCCTCCATGGGGGTGTCCATAGTCTGTCATTTCATATAGGGCAGGGCCTAGACCCTTCCCCAAGAGTTCAGGGTGAGAGTGCACCTCACATTGTTCTATGGGAGTCCAGAGACCGTGTGTATACTTGGGATGGGTACTGATCTGCTGTCCAAGGCTCAATAGATTACCTAGGCCTCCTCACTGACACCCAGATTCAGGGGGTCTTGATCAGTCCCATGCTGGATTCCCAGGCTGATGCCTGGGATTCAAGAGTTAACCTTTGTCTGGTCAGCTGTTTCTGGGGGTTCAACCAGCCCAGTCTTAATCCCTTTGATCATCAGTCCTCCCTCTCTGATACTGGCTTTCTTGAGTTCAGCTCAGTACTTAACCAGCCAGTAAATGAAGTTTCTGTTTCCCAGACTCTCTGGCAATAGGATTGTAGGCTGGCACTCCCCAGATCTATGTCTAAAATCCATATATGAGAGAGTACATGCCATGTTTCTCTTTTTGTGACTGGGTTACCTCACTCAGGATGGTTTCTTCTAGTGTCATCCATTTGCCTGCGAATCTCATGATTCCATTATTTTTTTCTGCTGAATAGTACTCCATTGTGTAGATGTACCACATTTTCTCTATCCATTCTTCGGGTGAGGGACATCTAGGTTGCTTCCAAGTTCTGGCTATTACAAATAAAGCTGCTATGAACATAGTGGAACAGACATCTTTGTTATATGAATGGGCATCTTTTGGATATATGCCTAAGAGTGCAGTTGCTGGGTCTTGTGGTAGGTTTATTCCCATTTTTCTGAGGAATCTCCATACTGCTTTCCAAAGTGGCTGAACCAGTTGGCACTCCCACCAGCAATGGAGGAGTGTCCCCCTTTCACCACATCCTCTCCAGCATAAATTGTCATTGGTGTTTTTGATTTTAGCCATTCTGACAGGAGTGAGATGGTATCTCAGAGTTGCTTTGATTTGCATTTCCCGGATGGCTAAGGATGTTGAGCACTTTCTCAAGTGCCTCTCAGCCATTTTAGACTCCTCTATTGAAAACTCTCTATTTAGTTCTGCAGCCCACTTCTTAATTGGGTCCTTTGCTGTTTTGGAGACTTGCTTCTTGAGTTCTTTGTAAATTTTGGAGATCAACCCTCTGTCAGATGTGGGATTAGTGAATATTTTTTCCCATTCTGTGGGCTGCCTTTTTGTCTTGCTGACTGTGTCCTTTGCCTTACAGAAGCTTCTCAGTTTCAGTAGGTCCCATTTATTAATTGTTGATCTCACTGTCTGTGCTACTGGTGTTATGTTCAGGAAGCTGTCTCCTGTACCAATTCTTTCAAGGGTACCACCCACTTTCTCTTCTAAGAGGTTCAGTGTGGCTGGATTTATGTTGAGGTCTTTGATCCATTTGGACTTAAGTTTTGTGCATGGCGATAAACATGGATCGATCCGCATTTTTCTACATGCCAGTCTCCAATTATGCCAGCACCATTTGTTGAAGATGCTTTCTTTATTCCATTGTATATTTTTAGCTTCTTTGTCGAAGATCAGATGTTCGTACGTGTGTGGGTTAATACCCGGATTTTCAATTCGATTCCATTGGTCTGCCTGTCTATTTTTGTGCCAATACCAAGCTGTTTTCAGGACTATAGCTCTATAATAGAGCTTGAGGTCAGGGATAGTGATGCCTCCGGACGTTGCCTTGTTGAACAGGGTTGTTTTGGCTATCCTGGGTCTTTTGTTTTTCCATACAAAATTGATTATTGTTCTTTCAAGGTCTGTGAAGAATTGTGCTGGGATTTTAATGGGGATAGCATTGAATCTGTAGATTGCTTTTGGCAGGATTGCCATTTTTACTACATTGATCCTACCTATCCAAGAGCATGGGAGATCTTTCCATTTTCTGAGGGCTTCTTTAATTTCTTTCTTTAAAGATTCAAAGTTCTTACGATACAGGTCTTTCACTTGTTTGGTTAGCGTTACCCCAAGGTATTTTATGTTGTTTGTGGCAATTGTAAAGGGTGATGTTTCTCTGATTTCTCTTTCAGCCCTTTTATCATCTGTATATAGTAGGGCTACTGACTTTCTTGAGTTGATCTTGTAACCTGCCACTTTGCTGAAGGTGTTAATCAGCTGTAAGAGTTCCCTGGTAGAGTTCTTTGGGTCACTGATATAAACTATCATATCGTCTGCAAACAGTGAAAGTTTGACTTCTTCCTTCCCAATTTGTATCCCCTTGATCCCCCTTTGTTGTCGTATGGCTATAGCTAGAACTTCAAGTACCATGTTGAAAAGGTATGGAGAGAGTGGACAGCCTTGTTTTGTTCCTGATTTTAGAGGAATTGCGTTGAGTTTCTGTCCATTTAGTTTGATGTTGGCTGTTGGTTTACTGTATATGGCTTTTATTATGTTTAAGTATGTCCCTGTTATCCCAGCTCTCTCCAAGACCTTTATCATGAAGGGATGTTGGATTTTGTCAAAGGCTTTTTCAGCATCTAGTGAGATGATCATGTGATTTTTGTTTTTCAGCTTGTTTATATGGTGGATTACGTTGATGGATTTTCGTATGTTGAACCATCCCTGCATCCCTGGGATGAAACCTACTTGATCGTGGTGAATGATTGTTTTGATGTGTTCTTGGATCCGATTTGCCAGTATTTTATTGAGTATTTTTGCATCAATGTTCATGAGGGATATTGGTCTGAAGTTCTCTTTCTTGGTTGTATCTTTGTGTGGCTTGGGGATCAAGGTTATTGAAGCCTCATAGAAAGAGTTTGGCAAAGACCCTTCTGCTTCTATTGTGTGGAACACTTTGAGAAGAATTGGTATAAGCTGTTCTTTGAATTTGTGGTAGAATTCTGCACTGAGGCCATCTGGACCTGGACTTTTTTTGGTTGGGAGACTTTTGATGACAGCTTCTATTTCCATAGGGGTTATAGGTCTATTTAAATTGCTTATCTGTTCTTGATTTAGTTTTGGCAAATGATAGCTGTCCAGGAAGTCATCCATTTCCTTTAAATTTTCGAATTTTGTGGAGTACAGGTTTTCAAAGTATGACCTAATGATTCTCTGGATTTCCTCAGAGTCTGTTGTTATGTCCCCCTTTTCATTTCTGATTTTGTTAATTTGCGTGTTCACTCTCTGCTGTTTGGTAAGTTTGGACAAAGGTTTGTCTATCTTGTTGATTTTCTCAAAGAACCAACTCTTCGTTGCATTGATTCTTTGTATTGTTTTCCTGGTTTCTACTTTGTTGATTTCAGCCCTCAATTTGATTATTTCCTGGCGTCTACTCCTCCTGGGGGAGTTTGCTTCTTTGTGTTCTAGAGCTTTTAGCTGTGATGTTAATTCTCTGGTATAACTGTTTTCCTGTTTCTTCATGTGAGCACTTAGTGCTATGAACTTCCCCGTAGGACTGCTTTCAAAGTGTCCCATAGGTTTGGGTATGTTGTGTCTTCATTCTCATTGAGTTCGAGGAAGTCTTTAATTTCTTTTTTTATTTCCTCTTTGACCCAGGGATGGTGCAGTTGAGCATTATTCAATTTCCATGAGTTTGTAGGTTTTCTGCACTTTGTGTTGTTGTTGAATTCTAATTTTAAGGCATGGTGGTCTGATAAGATGCATGGAGTTATTCCAATTTTTTTGTAGCTGCTGAGGTTTGATATGTTGCCAAGTATGTGGTCGATTTTTGAGAAGGTTCCATGTGGTGGTGAGAAGAAGGTATATTCTTTTTTATGTGGATGAAATGTTCTATAGATATCTGTTAATCCCAGTTGGGTCATTACTTCTATTAGACCCTTTGCTTCTTTGTTGAGTTCCTGTCTGGTATTCTTGTCTAGTGGTGAGAGTGGTGTGTTGAAATCTCCCACTATAACTGTGTGGGGCTTTAGATGAGATTTAAGTTCTAATAATGTTTCTTTAACGAATGTGGATGCCTTTGTATTGGGGGCATAGATGTTCAGGATAGACACTTCGTCTTGGTGGGTTTCACCTGTGATGAGTATGTAATGACCTCCTTCATCTCTTTTGATTGATTTTATTTTAAAGTCTAGTTTGTTAGATATTAGGATTGCTACCCCTGCTTGTTTCTTGGGTCCATTTGATTGAAAAATTTTTTCCCAACCTTTAACTCTCAAGTAATGTCTGTCTTTGAGGGTGAGGTGTGTTTCTTGTATGCAGCAGAAGGAAGGGTTCTGTCTTCGAATCCATTCTGCTAGTCTGTGTCTTTTTATGGGTGAGTTAAGGCCATTAATATTGAGGGATATTAATGACCATTGATTGCTCATCCTTCTTCGATTTGCGATGGTTGTTGTTGGTGGAATTATGGGTGGAATTTCGCCCCTTTGTTCTTTTGGCTGTTGGTAGAGAGGGATTCTCTAATGCTTATGTTTTTCTGGTTGTAGTTAGCTTCCTTGGGTTGGAGTTTTCCTTCCAAAATTTTCTGTAGGGCTGGGTTAGTGGACACATATTGGTTGAATCTAGTTTTGTCATGGAATATCTTGTTTTCTCCGTCTATAGTGATTGAGAGCTTTGCCGGGTATAGTAGTCTGGGCTGGCATCCATGGTCTCTTAGTGTAGGTAGAATATCTATCCAGGACCTTCTGGCTTTCAGAGTTTCCATGGAGAAATCAGGTGTAATTCTGATAGGTCTGCCTTTATATGTTACTTGACCTTTTTCCTTAGCTGCTCTTAATATTCTTTCTTTATTCTGTATGTTTGGGGTCTTGATTATTATGTGGCGAGGGATTTTTTTTGTGGTCCACTCTATTTGGTGTTCTGTAGGCTTCTTGTACCTTCATTGGCATGTCTTTCTTAAGGTTGGGAAAGTTTTCTTCTATGATTTTGTTGAATATGCCTTCTGCCCCTTTGAGGTGGATTTCTTCTCCTTCTTCTATACCTATTATTCTTAGGTTTGGTCTTTTCATGGTGTCCCATAATTCCTGGATGTTTTGTGTTAAGGATTTGTTGGATTTAAGGTTTTCTTTGGTTGATAAATCCATTTCTCCTAATGTATCTTCAACACTTGAGATTCTCTCTTCCATCTCTTCTATTCTGTTGGTAATGCTTGTATTGGTAGTGCCTGACTGTTTGTCCAGCTTTTCTATTTTCTGCCTTTCTTCAGATTGTGTTTTTTTTAGTGTCTCTATTTCAGTTTTCAACCCTTGCAGCATTTGCATTGCTTCTTGCAATTTTCTGTTTATCTGTTCGTCCGTTTGTTGCCTTTTATGAATTTTTTGGTTTGTTCTTTCTTCCATTTCTTGCATTTTTTGGTTTGCTTTTTGTTCCATTTCTTGGATTTTGTGCTTTGTTTCTTCTTCCCTTTCCTGCCTTTTTTGGTTTGTTTCTTCCTCCATTTTTTTTATTTTTTGCTTTGTTTTTTCTACCATTTCTTGCATTTTTTGCTTTGTTGCTTCTTCCATTTCCTGCCTTATTTGGTATGTTTCTTCTTCTAATTCTTGCATTTTTTGCTTTGCTTTTTCTTCCATTTCTTGCATTTTTTGCTTCATTTCTTCTTCCATTTCGTGCCGTTTTTGGTTTGTTTTTTCTTCCAATTCTTGCATTTTTTGGTTTGTTTTTTCTTCCATTTCTTGCATTTTTTGGTTTGTTTTTTCTTCCATTTCTTTGAGGGATTTTCCAATATCCTCTTTTAGGGCCTCTATCATTTTCATGAAAGTGCTTTTAAGATCGTTCTCTTCTGCTTCCTTCGCGTTTGAATATTGGGGTCTTGCTGGTGTGGAGTCTCTAGAATCTGGCGGTGTCATATTTGTTTTTCTGTTGCTGACTGTGTTTTTGTATTGTCTCTTTCCCATCTCTTCTTTTAGTGGGTGCAGAAAGAGACCCTTCCTGGTCTGGGGACCAGAGTTCCCTTTGGTGGGTGCTAGTAAGTCCAGTAATCTGGTGGTTCTTCTATGCCTTGTCCAAATGCTGGTCCGTGGGTAGAGAAGAAGAACAGGAATCTGGGGCGCTTAGCCTCCTACCTGGTCCCCTGGACCCTATGCTGGGTCCTGTTGTACCTGATCCGGAACAGCTACTCCCCTGGTCTCCCTGGTTCCTGTAGTTTCCTGGTCTCTTTGGTGGGAGAGAAGATCTGGAGTCTGGGGTGCTTGGCTCCCGCCGGTATTGGGAGCTCTGTGCAGTTCCCAGGCGATCTGCAGGCTCTGGAACTCAGGCTGGGAAGCTGGCCTGTTTACCTGATGATGCCAGAGGGACAGCTACTTCCCTGTACTCCCAGCCTCCTCTCCTTTCCTGGAATCGTTGGTGGGAGAGAAGATCTGGAGTCTGGGGTGCTTTGCTCCCGCCGGTATTGGGAGCTCTGTGCAGTTCCCAGGCGATCTGCAGGCTCTGGAACACAGGCCGGGAAGCTGGCCTGTTTACCTGATGCTCCCTCCGGGATTGGGAGCTCTGTGCAGTTCCCAGGCGATCTGCAGGCTCTGGAACTCAGGCTGGGAAGCTGGCCTGTTTACCTGATGATGCCAGAGGGACAGCTACTTCCCTGTACTCCCAGCCTCCTCTCCTTTCCTGGAATCGTTGGTGGGAGAGAAGATCTGGAGTCTGGGGTGCTTTGCTCCCGCCGGTATTGGGAGCTCTGTGCAGTTCCCAGGCGATCTGCAGGCTCTGGAACACAGGCCGGGAAGCTGGCCTGTTTACCTGATGCTCCCTCCGGGATTGGGAGCTCTGTGCAGTTCCCAGGCGATCTGCAGGCTCTGGGACACAGGCCGGGAAGCTGGCCTGTTTACCTGATGCTCCCGCCGGGATTGGGAGCTCTGTGCAGTTCCCAGGTGATCTGCAGGCTCTGGAACACAGGCCGGGAAGCTGGCCTGTTTACCTGATGCTCCCGCCGGGATTGGGAGCTCTGTGCAGTTCCCAGGCGATCTGCAGGCTCTGGAACTCAGGCCGGGAAGCTGGCCTGTTTACCTGATGATGCCAGAGGGACAGCTACTTCCAGGAGAGGATCTTGAAACCACACAACACATCCAGTGTGAAGGAGGCAGCCTTGCTGTCACTCCCAGACCATTGTAACTGTTGTTTACCTTAGACCTTCAGTTGATAGAGAAGTGGCTGGGGTTTCTTCTGTCTGCTATTTCACCTTTGTAATGGAGAGAAAGTATGATACTAAAAAGGTGATTAAGGTCAAGATCAAATTATATACCCCCTTTAGCCATTTACTAAAAGAGGTCTGATCATGTCAATACTCAAGAATGTCTCTAAGTAAAAGAAATGTAGGGGAACAAAGAATTAAGAGGCCAAGTTGAGCGTTTGACCTCTTTGGATTTCAGGCTGTGTGTATTCCTTCCTTAGCCCTATCTTTCTCAAACTACCAAACAAATGACCCTCCTAGATATATACTCATAGGACTCCAGGTCAATGTACACAGAAATACTTGCATATCCACATTTCCTACAAGTCACAATGGCCAAGTTATGCCCACAAATAAAAACAGACAAAGAAAATGTGGTAAGTATACACAATTGAATTTCATTAATTCTTAATAAAGAATGAAACCATGCATTTGCTAGAAAATCAATGCAAGTGGAGAAATACTGAATATACACCAGACTAAAAAGATAAATGCTGCACGTTTTGTCCCATTTATAGAGACTGGATTTCATATAAATACGTAAAAGAACATGTATATAACACAAAAATGAAAAGGGCACTGATGGGAGAAAAGCAGGAAGGAAGGAAGGAAGGAAGGAAGCAAGCAAGGAAAGAAAATATGCTTGAAAGAAATTGTTGTAATGGAAACCTCACTATATATAATTAATATAAATCAGTGATATATTAAAAACAATGACAATAAACAACAACAAACTCACATGAAAACTCGTCAAGCACAAGGGCCACACACTCATTCCAGTGTTTCCTGGAACCAGGCAGGTCTTGCCAATGGGTCAGATAGACTTGGTGAAAGGGGTTGCCAGTGGAGGGTTGGGAAAAGCCCAACCTACTTAAGGGAACCACAGATGAAAACAAGTAAATAGATGTACAAATTATGAATAAATAAATATTCAGAATTTCAAATAGATACTTTTGCTATAACTCTTTTGTGGATCCTAAGACTAACAACATAGCTTTTTGTGTCTACTAATTTTACTTATTCCTAAAAGATATGAATATGCTGTATCCACTAGATTCCAAGGAAGAATTAGCCCATTGCATTCCAAGGGAGGCTGAGAGTGCCTCCTGGGAATACGTATGAGTGAGGAGCCTTTGACTATCTTCAACAGGCAGTCTCCCTTGGAATGTAGGGGCAACCTCTGAGCGTGTGCACTAGTGACATGCTGTGCAACACTCTACTGTGCCCATCTTCCTACTGCAATTTTTCACAGCTTGGGGTTACTGTGTTCCTCTGACTGATCGCTTCTGCTCACCCTCATGAATGTGGACAAGCGGGGATACTGGCACCAGTGTATGGATCTCATGTACATAACTGGAATGCATAGTTCCCCATGGATGATGTTTCTTGGGTGACCCCTCCACACAGCACAGAAAACAAACAACTAGGCATGGCAGCCCCAAGATGTTCTGTTGCACAGAGAAACCTAAAGAAGACAAGGGGTGGCAGGCAGAGGGCAAAGCAGGTCTGCATTACTCATACCAAATGGCTCTCCATTTGGCCTTCACAAGGGATGTGAAATGCAAAATGAAAATAAGGTTGTGTGAAGTCATCACATCAGTTCTGCATCCATGAGACTCCCATGAGGCATGATGGTGCTAATGGCTGATTTTGACAGGTCTTGAGTACACTGTTGTTAACACATTATTTTTCCCCTGGGATTGCTGGAGGCTGTTTTTCCTTCTCCCTACGTAACATCTGGTTTTCCTTCCCTGTTTAGTCCAGTAACTGATGATAGGTGGCCTTGTTACCTGCTGGTGAGATCAACCCTAAGACTTCCCACAGTTCTTCCTGAAGAGAGGTGAATATGCCTTTTAGTGGGTCTTGTGATCATTCTCCCCACCCCCACTCAGAATGACTTCAACTTCCACCTGCAATTCCCAAGTGTGCATGCTGTAAAAGTGCCACTTCAACACCCTGTTTCTAAGAGCTCTTCTGAAATGTACTTTACGCCTCCCACCTGCTAAAGCCAAGCAATACTAAATTCTTTGCTTGGGATCTCTCAGCAGACTCATGAATATCACAAAGATGCACTCTAGCATCTTTCTACTGCAGCCCCCAACAATTTGAAACTCAGCACACGTTCACAAGGAAAAGGCCAGTAATTGGTTTTGCTGGGAGAACAACCTCAGAGATAAATGTCCTGTGTACAGCCATTTACCTTCCCTGGGTGTGTGTGTGTGTTTCTGTCTCTGGTGCCAAGCCCTCTCATTGCTCACTCCCAGCACCCAGAGTGCCATCCTGGTGACAGAGGGGCTGTCAGAACTGTCACCAAACGGCTTTTGGAAAAGGTGTATCATTTGGAGAGGAGGCTTGCTTTCCTGGCACAGGCAGGCAGGCACGTGGCTCCCAAATCAATTTGCTCCTCCTTCACACAAGTCTCTTTTTAGTTGCCATGCCAGAAAGCAGGCTTAAAAAAGAAAGGCTATTTGGCAATATTAATTCATTGCAGTGGGTGTGAGAGGAGAAATAGCCAGGTGAATTCTGTACCCTCCTTTCTTATAGAGGGCAATCGAGCTGCTTCTCATCAAATATAGATATGCTATTTGCTGGCCTCTGTCTCTATAGTCCCTTGAGGTTTCCCTCAACAATAATCATCTAGTCTCACCAAATACCTAGAGCTAGCTGCATTGAGCTGCTGCCATTTTACAGTGTCTCTGGTGTCTGTTCTATCTTTGTGTGGCACATGTTTTATTTCCTCAGCGTGGAGTGTGACTCCCACCCTGGCTGCTTTTCTGAACATCTTTGTCTGTTGTTATGAGGGACATCCTTTCCACATCCAGAACCATCTTTGACCTGTCTCACTTCCTGTCTGGTTCTGCACTTCCCCAGGCATCTGAGCCCTAACTGTGGAGTCTCCTGAGTGATGGGTGGTCTGTCTAAGGTGTTTCTCTGACTTCCTGTCTTGGAGGATAAGTGCCCTAAAGACATGATATGTTGCACTGATAAGCTTCAGCATACCCCCTACTCCTGGCTAGCTGTGGTACTTCCTTCTTTCACATGATACTGTTATAAGTCTTCAAGTACAAAAGTAACAGCAGATCATTACTGATGGATGCTGTTGCCGCCAAGGCATGCAAGACATCATATTTAGGTGATATTTGAAATTCTAGGGTTTTTTCCAGCCCCATCCCATTCTAGTGATATGATTTTGGTGAAATTTCTCATGTTCCCCTCATTAGCCCATTGTGTTTTATTCCAAGAACTCCAAGAAACAACTAAGTGAACTAAAACTATTAAACTTGCCAATACTTTTCTGATGAGACGTGAACTAATCACATTCCCTGGGTTCATGATACTTGTAAATGGGGCTCACTGACAGTATTCTCGCCTATAAAATATAGAGAGTAACATTGTCATTGGGTGACTAGAGATGATGTGTGAAGCATTGCACCATATTTCTGTGTGTATACAAGTAAGCATGTTCTGCACACAGCTTATATATACTTGTGCACATGTCTGCATGCCTGTGTGCAGCTATATGTATATTTTATCCCTGTTTGTGTGTGCACCTGTATGTGAATGTGATTTACTGTTCCAGCTTTGAAACACTGTTACTTAATCAGGGCTTTATGTTAGTACCTAGTGTGGAAATTACAAGGTAAAGTAATCTCTCTGAGGAATAGTTTGCCATTTCTTGTAGGATGCACTACAGACTGACTTTTATACCCACAATGATTTGAATGTGTCCTCCATATTGTCATGTATTGGAAAGTTGATATGTTCAAAATAGTTGGAGAAGGACCTAGGAAAGGTGATAAAGATTAGGTGAAACTATGGGGGTGGGTCCTTTGGATGGCATTCTTGGCTTTGCTGCAATGAAGAGAGAGCCCAAGCTAAGATTCATCCTGCCTCACCACATAATATCCACAACCATGCTATGGTGCATCATGATTACCCATCATCAGCCAGGTGCCTGGGGTTCTCAGCCTCTAGAACTAGCTAAATCAATCTCTTTGTGAGCTTCCTAAGGTGCAGTATTCAGTTAGACCAATGAGAATATACCATGACATGTGGTTTCCATTGAGAATTCAGAAAACAAATCACGGACCTTGTCATTATTTCAGAAACTCCAACCATCTCCAGTCACTCCACTGATGACCCAAATCAATCACTCAACAATCACTTGCCATGCTGAGTGACAAGTCTCTGAGTTTCTATCATTTATTAATCATGTGATACTCTCCACTCAGCTATCATGTGGTTTTGAGTAGCTCTGGAATGGATGTGTCCTAATCCAGAAAATTTCAGTTCCTATGTTACCTGGCATTTTTGTTGCTGATGTTATTGTTTTCCTGAAATGACCAACCAAGCTGAAATATGGGGCACTTGGGACTTTCCTAAGGCATGCCAACATTGTTCTGACAAGCCATGGACTAATCATACTTTCTAGGTTTCCTCCATTTTCAAAGTGTGACTGTCAACAAATGAGAGGAGTTAAAAACACTCAAGCTGTGAGCATCATCACCCATGGCAACCTTGATACAGGACTGGAGAGGGCTCAGACACTGCCTGTGATGCTCTGCCACTGGAGGAAATTAAAAGAGGAACGGAGGAAATGAAGCTGGATCCTGAGGACAAGAATGCAGAGGGATAGCCAGGGCAATCATTCTCCAGCACTCCAAAGCTTGCAGGCAGCAATGGAGTAATACATGTGTCTCAGGCCCCATTGCAACAAAGTGGCCAGAAATCAGTGAGCCGAGTAAGGGTCTAATCACTGGACACAGGGATCCACTCTGGTTGCATTCCAAAGCCTGGACCAACATTTGTTACATAACCTCACCAGGTCCTTTTCTCTGACTGTAACATGAAGAACTATTACACATCTTTACAAACTTGTACAGGCAGCTTTAAACATCTATGCTTTCCACATCAAGATTAAAAATACATAAGAAAAATTCATTTCTATTGAATATGTCCAGATCTTCCTGGAATTCTGTGGACAGTACAACATGTCCTATTAATTTGCATTTACATTACATCAAGTATTATATCTAGAAATGGCTGGCAACATGGAGGAGTATGTACAGGTTATATGCAAACACTATCACATATTATAAGAGACTTAGTTTCATATCTGTTAGGGGTCCTGGAACCAAGTCCCAATGGGTACCAAGGAATACCTACATGTTAAAAATAATAGCAGTCTGTTCTACAAAGGGAGCTTATCCAGTGTGTTTGATCTGCTATACTGTAACCACCATGGGCCTGACACTATTTTCTGAAACTTCAGAAACTGATGCTATCCTAAAATGTAGCCTCCCCTGAAAAGATTCTGCCTGGGCCAATCAGATAGTATGAATTGTGCCAGTTTTCACATTGGCTGAATGTTTCCAAGGAAATGTACATCAGAGTGGCCACAATGTTACTTACGCTGTCATTTTGTGAAACATTGTTTTAAACTTCAGAATTTTCAGTTTATAATCCAGATAAGGAGAATAGAAACTCAAAGATTTATGGTGATGAAAACTAATATAGTATATAGTCACACGCACAGACACAAACAGGCCAACAAACACACACACACACACACACACACACACACAGACACACACATCGCTTCTACTTAATACAGCTGGGAAAATAGATCAGAACATTTACATGAAAGCTGATGAGTAAACACTCCCTACCCTGATCCCCATTACAAATAATTGTATTATTACCTGCTATTCTTAATCAGACATATTGGTACAGTGCCTGTACCCTTCTTGCCTTGTGACAATACAAAGCACTGTAACTATAATCAGCACATAGCTCATGTTGTAATGATTGGTGACAGATTTTAGTTTCATATCACTATCCTCCTGCAAATACAAGACCATTCCTCCCTAGGATGAACAGAAAGTGCATAGACATCCAGGGGAAATGAGACAGGATGAAGAGGAATAAACAGAAGCCAGTACTCAATCCTCATTCACCAAACACCACTACGTATAGACCAGGCACTGCGGAGCTATGGAACCCTCCATGGAGATGCCTTTGAATATCTCCCAGAATGTATAAAATATTTAGAAGATGATCATGGTAGACAGTAGATAGTAGTGTGCTGTTTCTTGGAACTCAGAAAATAATTTGATGAATAATAAACAGTGTCCTTCATGCAAGTTTTCCAGGGAGTCACAGGAAAAAAAGGTACCAGAAGGAGCTGGTGTTTTGATCCAGAGCTGGGTAAAAAGCTCAAGCAGACAGGAATGATGGGTCGGGAGTTTGCCTCCTGGAGAGAAAAACTCAACTTTGCAAGTGACAATCTAGAGTCCCAAGGATCACAGCATCAAAAATAATTAGATTTTTATAATTCTTACTAATTCTAAGATGACTTAATTTTTATTAAATTTTGCTGTTGGTACTGGCTAAAACCATCTCTTCTCTGACTTGTATGCTGATATAGCTAAGCCTGATTGTTTGATAGCAACAACAGCTTTGCTGCAATAAGCAGCAACAGAGCAAATATTGCCATGCAGGCCTCAGATGTATTAGCCTGTGAACTGAGAGGACCTCACAGGCCCTGCCTGCATCCACCTTACCCAACAGTAGCCATTTCAAAGGAAGAACTCTCCCCTCACAGAATCTAGAATGCTTATGGCATTTCACCAATATTCTCTGCTACTAATTATACTTTAGGTTTTGATGTTTTAGTGTTGGGTAACGAGATTTTTTTCTATAAGAAGAAAATAAATCCCAGAACTGACTAAACAGCCCATGGGACAAAAAGCAAAATGAGAGTGAAATGAGGCAAAAATATCTTCAATAACTATCCTCCTGTCTCTGTTTTAGCCTCCAAGCCACTCTCTTCTCCCTCTCTGCCTCCCTGCCCCTCCCCACTCCCTCTCTCTCATCTTCTGACTGATATCCACTAACTGCCATAAAACCCAAACCAAAAGACCCTTGCCTACAAATGACATCTGGGTCCATAAACAACTACTGATATTAGGCGTGGCTCCAAATGTCCTCATGTAGTCAATGAACAGTCTGGCTAAATCAGGGTACTCATTCTGCCAAGTTAACCATACCACTGGAGAAGAATATGGCAGAAGGATGCTATACCGTACTCCTGGCGAGTACAGGGATTTCAGAACTTTACACCTGCTGCAGGAGGCTAGAGACACAAGGTGCCTCTATATAGCACACCATCTGAGTTGAATGAATCCTATGTTCCTTTGGAAAAGCACATCAGAAAACAAAGCAAGTAGGAGGTCTTCTCTACCATAACTAAATAAGTCTACACTCACACATTCAGTATCAGCGGATTGTACATCCCAAGAGCAGTGGTACACATGAAAAAGCAAAAGATTATTAACATTCAGACCCTGTCCTGCAGGGTATGTTTGATGCTAAAACCACAGACTGAATGTAATTTGGACCACAGGTAATTCTGGCTCAGAGTTGTTACTCATGCTGCCTAGAAAGTCTGAAATTATGAACTTGTGACATCTATTCATGAGACATGGAGTAGCCATTGGTTCTGACCAACATCAAGAATTTGTCAGTTACCTCTTCTCACAACTAAACATTATAACACAACCACAAAACATAGGAAACCACAACTAACATTCTATGTAGGGTCTATGCTTAGATCTTATCTAGTATAAAGTAAACAAGAAAGAGTCAAGACACAGGAGCAAGAAGATGAGAATGGTTCTTGCAGATACAATGAAAAGTATATTAAGGGGTGCATTGAGTTGGATGAACGAGATAGAGTTTGTAGGAGCTGAAAGTCTATGAAGAGACTCTGAAGTAGAGGTCCTCCCAGTTCTGCATGCCCACTTACAATTGTGCACAAATGTTTTTAAACCTAGATTTTGCCTATTAAAGGAAACATGAAATCTGTCTTTTTATAACTTATTTTGCCCAATGCACAGCTTTCCAGTTGCATCCAATCTTTCCTGTAAATGTGCTGTGTTTTCATTACACTAAGGACTCACCTTCTGTAAAGCACACTTACAGTTACCCTTCTTGCAACAGACATAATTTACACCGGACACATGCTAACCTTCCTCCTTCTTCTCACTATAATGACTCCAGGAGGATATTGGCAAGATGTTAATCACATCTCATCAGAAAACCGAAATCCTCTCATCACAGTGTGCACTTTAGGAGGTGAGGAAAAGGTGATCTACACTCAACCATTTGCTTTAGCAAGTTGCCCATTTTCTCTGCCTAGGGCCCCTTCTACTGAAGGCTAGAACCTTGCTAGTATGGGCATCATGACAGCTCACCCCCTTCCCACTCAGCTCTTTAATTCTGGGACCTTAGGGGCACATATGCAGAGCACCGAAGGAAAAAAAAGTAATAAGTCAAGGGCCTGGTTCTGCAAACACTATAGCCTATCCCTTGACTAAGCAAGTACCACCACCTGTTGAGATCATTCCTGCTAAAACAAATGTCCACCCCTTCCTCATACAGGACTTGCCTTTAATGAAATCCCAAGTCTGTTTTGTATTGCTATTGAAAATAAATTTTGATAATGAATGAAAGGCATCTGGAAAGATGAGATTATATGTATCTAACTGTTTGAGACAAATGTGTGTGGTCACACAGAGCTTGGTGTATCTGCCAGTAGGAGTTCATAAGCAGGAAAACACATGATTTCTAGCAAATATGTGTGCCTCTGCATGTGGTTTTATATATTCTAGTAATATTTTATGTATGCTCCATTATTAATTTTCTTGGTATGTATGGCTATGTGCATGCAGCTATATACACATACTCAAGTGTGTGTGTACACATGTAGAGTCCAGAGGAAAACCTCAGGTATGGTTCCTCTGGTGTCATCCAATTTTTCTTTTTTAATGATACAGTCACCTGCCTGCCTGGGTTTGACAAAATACATAGAACAACTGGACATATACCCCTGGAGATCCCTGCCTCCCAGGACTGTGATAACAAGCTAATGTCACCACACCCACATATATTATGTGAGTTCAGGAGATTGAAATCAGGTTGCACAACCAACACTTTACCAACAAAGCAACCTCCCCAGTTTTCTGTTTCACCAATACTTTATGTCTATGATTCTTGTCTCTAAAGTTGTAAGAATAATTCTGCCCTTGTCATCTAGTACATGGGCTAATTAAATGAACTATAAAATACCAAAGATAATCATGACATAAAATAGTATCTCAAATAAGTTTGCAATTGTGACTATTGGCACTGCCAGTTTCAAGGAATGCTAATTCATTACACTTGTAAGGGACTTTCAGTCTGCTGGGAGTTTTCATGTTCAGTACTGGTGATTGTCTCTGTTTATAGAACATAAAGAAGGGAAGTAGCTTGCCCCAGGGTTCAGGCTAAAACTGACAATGATGAGAAGTGTACAATAGAATGGTGGTTAAGAGCTTAGACTTCAGATTGAAAAGATATAAACCTTAGCTTTACCCTACTTTGCTATGCAATATTGGTAACTTTTCTTAGCCACATTATGCATTCAATGTTTTAACTCTAATAGGTTGTTGAGGAGTTAAAATAAGGTAATTGATTAAAGGTACTGGGAGCTGCATCTCAAAACAGCATTTGCTCAATAAACTGTACATATTAATGATTGGATTGGGATTTTCAGAGTCCTAAGCTCTTTGCACAATAGAGCTTCAAGTTAAAATTAACTGGAAATTGTGGCTATAAGCCTACTCATATATAAGAGGTGGTGATGGTATCATCAGAGATACTCAGGCTACGCAAATACTCTCTGTGCCTATATACTCCAATGATATGACTGGTTTCTCCTTAATATACATTATCAAATAGACATAAAATGTAAAGAGGAATTTCAACTCTCCAAGAGTTGCAAGAGGCCTACTTAATGATAGAGGCAGTATGTCTCGTAAGCTTCTAGCCTGTTTCCTCAGAGGAAAAAGGAAAATACCGCGGGTGGCACAAATGGAAGAAGATCCTGGAGACATAGAAAAGACAAGGTGCAGAAAGAAAGTTGCAATGCTATCACATGATGGAGATGAGATTTGAATTTGGGTTTGCTACAATTTCTTGATCTATCTACATCCACTGGTATTCTGAATTTCCTTTTCCTATAAGAAGAAAAAGAGATACAAGTGTATGGATTGAATTATACCAATTGCTAAAACTAAATGCCATGTGATATGTGTGAGGAATATATCACAGCACCAGGGACACAGTGGGTGCTCACAATCATGTAGTACATACTGAAGAGATGTTAGCTTAATTATCAGGTAATGAGCATCACAGAGATCAAGAAAATGACATGAAGTTTCCCATACCCAGGAATGCAAGAGAGTATATAACTGAAATAAGACATGGGATTCGAGAAGTGATATTTTGATTCTACAATTTGACAATTATAAGACAAGGGACGAAATACCGCTCAAGTATAAAGTGACTTACAGGGGTTCTCTGATAATCTCAGGTTGCAGAAATTCAAAGACTGAAACATCTACTGGAATGTACATGAGCAAGGAGAGTGTAAGTAGGTGTACTACACACCCATGCAGAGGTAGTTGGGAAAGGCTCCAGCCAGAACAAACAGATTCTTCAAAATACTTTAAAAAAATAACAACAGAGGCTTCTTGGCTCTGTTCTGTGAGCAGCTGACCAATGAAACTAGAGGCATTCTATTGTTAATGGGAGTGATGCAAAACTAATCTAGGGGAAGACCCTGACACAAATCCATACAGTTTCGTTTATATTCTTACCTTCCTTGTAGTCAGAGAGCTCAAACTGAAAGACTGAAAGGTCAGGACAATGTTATTGGTCACATATGATAGTCAGAAGGTGGGATGGAGGCCTAAGAAAAAGCTAAGTGAGCTCAGAGCTGCCAGGGTTGAAGGGGCACCAGTGGCCAGCAGCTGATGGTTCACAGCTTCTACAGGCTGACATCAGGACCTTCACTTTTATACTAGTAATGTGCACCATTCAAGATCAAGCAAATAAAACAAGGGTACCTGGCTTGTATGGAAAGGAAATTGTTTTGGCTTCTGGATTGGAAAGACATGGGAGGTTGGCATAGGTTGAATACAGAGGAATAACCATGTGAAATTATACACTAAAGCATCAAGGTGGAAATGAATGATGGCACAGCAGGCCAGGAAGTGATCCTTAGAGGAAAAGAAAAGTTTGTGTCCCTTGAGTTCCTCAGCATATTTCTTTGTCCACCACATCCCCACTTCTCTAAGCTGGCAATGACAGAAAGTTATATATTAGGGTTTACTTTTAGAGAAGACTACAGATGACGAAGCGTACTTTCACTGGTGAGCACATGTCTGACTCCCCTTGCTGTGCAGATGAAGTGGTCAGTACAAAAGGTCACCACTCTGCTCCATCCAGAATACTCGACTCAGCTTTTTTTATTTGCCTATTGTTTTTATACTTTTACACTTTTTATTATACATTTAAATTAGAAACAAGCTTGCTTTCCATGTCAGTCCCAGCTCCCTCTCCCTCCCCTCCAGGCCCACTCCCTCCTCCCAAACCCCCCAGCCCCTTACCCAGTCCCCACTCCATTTCCCAGGGAGAGTAAAGCCCTCCATGGGGGATCTCTAGAGTCTGTCATTTCGTTCCGGGTAGGGACCAGGCCCTCTCCAATGTGTCCAAATTGAGAAAATATCCCTCATTGTGGGATGGGTCCCCAAAGTCCATTTGTGTGCCAGGGATAAATATTGATCTACTACACAAAAAAACCATAGATGTCCTGAGTCTCCTTACTGACACCCACCCATGCTGGCCTCTCAGGCATCAGTCTGGGGTCCAAGATCTCCCCCTTGTTCAGGTCAGCTGTTTCTCTGGGATTAACCAGTCCGGTTTTGACCCCTTTGCTCATCACTCCAGTTTTAATGCCATGTTTTTTGGAGATATCAAGAAGCACGGAACTAATGAACTAATTTAGACTTAAATGGTGGTGTTGGGGGCTGGGGAGATACTTCAGAGGGTAAAGTGCTGGCCAGGACAACATAAGACCCTGGATTTGGATTCCCAGCATACATAGAATTCAGGCATGGCAACATGTGCCTTAGTGCTGGGGAAGCAGAGACAGAAAGATATCTGGGACTTTCTGAGCAGCTAGTCTTGTCCAATCAGTGAGGTTGAGGTCTAAGGAGAGGCCTAATCTCAAAAAATAAAGTCTTGTCCTTGTTTGAGACTTCTTTGGGCCCTAGCCCCTTCAGATCTGTTTCTCAACCACTGTGAAGTGAATAAAGTTCTCCCACCAACTAGCTTTGCTATGGCCAACTACTGTGTGATCAGAGGAACAAAGCAATGAGACCTCTGAAATGAGAGCCAACACACTCACAGCTAGGGAATGCTCACTGACACGCCTGGCAAACTTCCATCTAGTTATAGCATAGAAGCATGAAGTAGCAAAATCCTCTACAAATTCATCTATATTAGTAGATCTTTATGTTTTCATTGCTGAGTAATACCAGATGGTGCAGGAAAGTTTGTGTCAGTATTCACCTTCAGAAGGACATCTGGGTTACTTCTAGTTGGGAAACATTGCTCAGAAAAGTTCTGTGAAGATTTGGTATAGAGAGTGCTGTGCAAGAAAAGTTCTCAGTTACCTAGGATATATGTACAGGAACACAATTGCTGATTCATGCAGTAGTTACACGTTCAATTTTAAAGAAATTTCCAGGCAGGTTTCAGGGTACTTATGCCATTTTTCATTCCCAACAGCCATATGTGAGGGAACCAGTTTCTCTGCTCTCTCACTGTCATCCTTTTGGTTTTTATTTTCTTTTGTGTCTCTGCCTGTTTAAATTTCCTCAGCACCATTCACTAAAAAGTTATTTGAAAACCACAGATTGTGCACACAGTTGACAAAAGCCACAGGTCTCTGAAACACACTGTTTATTATGTTTATATATATTTGCTCTCTGTTCTTCATTGCTCCCATAGATATTTGGGCTCCCTGTTCTGCCTTTAAAGGATTATTGCCAGGAATATTTGGGGGTTCTGGATTACCTCCATGCCTTTGCTGCTACTAGGGTAAAAACGATGTGTTCTTCAGGTGCCTCTACTTACTTAATGAGGTGGGAGTAAGGGTGACATAATTAAACTAGAGGGTGCTGGCATCCTAAATCTTCACAGTGTCTCCTTTGATAGAACCTCACTGAATATACACAGGATTTGCCACATCACTATCAGAGCAGAAACCTGGCTGGCCCTGTTCTTTCCATTAATCTTACTTGAGACGTGGTGGTTTCCTGCTGGGTTTCTTCTCTCACTGATTTTTCTCTGCCACCCTCCCAGCAGGGTGATTGAAAAAGAGCAAGTCTAGGTTTCCCACTGAACATTTGCTGGAATGGTTGAGTGTGGGGACATACTTGTTCTGTGATTTTTGACAAGAATATGATGCCTATTGTTTACCAAGTTTCTATCTTCCTTACGTGCTCATTTGCTATTCATTAGGGTACCTACAGAGCGTGGGATTTTGAAGTGACCCTTAGTTTGAATTCACTGGCCCTTAGAATTGCCATTCTCCTGTCCCAAATCTGCTATATATGTGGCACACAAGTTAATCCTAGAGTGCTTGCCAAGTGTTTCCTTTATGTTTCATGACCCAGTATTGTTTTTTAATCTTTCAGTATAAATACAATGTCCAAGGTTATTACTGGTACTTAGAGGTGGGGAATGTAGAAAAATGCAAGTACTACATTTTCCTATAGACAAGAGTCTATATTTTTTTACAGGGGAGAATTTGAACACACTACCACAAACAATTCAGGAAAATCGCAATGGCCAGCACCTTTGAGTACAATAGAGAAGCTTTGTTCTGAGAAAACTACCATCATAATTATGTTATCTCTCCTATCAGGTAAGTATCAGACGTCTATGAAGGTCACTATTTTCATCAAGAGAAGAATCCTCCATCTGTCAACAGCAAAGTTTCCTTGCAGCAAACTTTCTTTGGGTTGTCAACCAGCTCACAAGTAAAGATATGTAGACTTAACATTAGTTATGAATGCTCGACCTTAGCTTAGACTTGTCCCATTAGCTCTTAAAGCTTATTTTAATCTGTTTCTCACCATCTTATGTTTTGTCTCAGTGTTGCATGAGTTCTAATTGTTCTTAATAATAAAAACTCAGATATTGGGATTAATGCTGAAGATCAGAGAACTAACAGAAATTTGTCTCCTCTGTTCTCTGAGTGCTGGAATTAAAGGTGTGTGCTACTACTGCCTGGCCTCTATGGCCAACTAATGTTAGCTTTGCACACAGATCTCCAGATAAGCTTGTTTTTTAGTTCATAAACGAATTATCACCATACCTCACATACCTCAGAGGGTTTTTAACCTTTCTTTCATTATGTAAGTCCTACTTCTCTGTTTGCTCCCTGTCTGCCTGGCTGGCTAGCTCCAGGTGCATCACGCTCTTTCTCCTTCTTTCTCTCCTGTCCCAAGTCTAGACTCTTCTTCTGACTTATTCTCTATGCCCAACAGCCTTGCCTATTCCTCTTCTTTCTAGATTTTAGCCATTCATCTTTTTGTTAGATCAAAGTAAATGCCTTAGATAGGCAAGGTGAACCAGCCACACATCTATACATAGTTAAAAATGCAGCATAAATAAATATGAAACATATTTACATAGTTAAAATAATATTCTACAGCATGAACAAATTTATCACATCTTTATATAGTTAAAATAATATTCCACAACAACTCCCCATCTGTCTTGCTGTCTTGGTCGTTGTTGCTAGAGCCCTTGATCTCTGTATAGACAGGTGTTCTTCAATCCTTATTTTACTATCTAGGTAAGAGTGTTTGTGTGTGGATGGGGTAGACAATGCAGCAGTGTGAGCATTAGAAATGTGATTCTGGAAACCAAGTTTGGTGATTTATCTCTTATTTTTGTGTTTGTATTTTGTACTTCACATGTAGCACACAAATCATTTCAAATCTAGTTGAAGTAATTTTAGTATCTGGAGTTGTGTAAATTGTTATGCATGCTGCATAATTTAAAGCTCATTTGTTTTACTCTCCTTTGAATTTTAAGGATTTTTATTTATATCTTGATTTTGGATGTATTTCATAATTATATAGACTAGAACACAATTCCAAGTTAAATACCTGAAATAAGGTGTGTAAACAGATGCCTGGTATTCTCCTGTGCTCCCTCTTTGTGCTCCTCCCAACACTGACTTGAAGTATTAAATTCATTTTATAAAACATACAATGAGAAATGCATTTTGTTTCTGACCTTTGTATCTGCGATCACTTTTTTTTGCTGTGCATGCAGAAGATGGAGGGGGCCTTCTACATCTGTTCATCCCTGGATGTATAGTATGAAAATGCAAGCTATGAGCTTCTTGAGCTGTGACCTCATTCTGAAAACCCACTCTGGATTTTCTTCTTTTTCTTAACTCCTTTGGATGGTTCCCTTCTCTCTCTTTTTCTTCAGTAGCCTCAGCTTTACTCAACATTTCTTCAGTCTGTTTGTTCAGTTACTCGGTTTCTCAGTTTCTTCCTTTCTAAAGACCACAGGTGTTTCTGTCTCCTTGACCTGGATTAAGACTCTACCATATATTCCATATAAAAATTAGCATCCTCTACCTTTTATCTGTGATGTCCTGTCCTCCAATTAGTCATCTTCCATCAGCCAGTGTACAATATTGGACATCAACATTGATAAGGCTTCACGATCTAGGGTCAACCAGAACAGAAGCTTTTGACATGTCATCAGATGTATAGTTGACTAACACTACCGCAATGCCCACATCATCATCTCACTCCTTCTCATTCTCTAGACACTGTATAATTTCTCAACATCACAGACGATGAGGTATGGATATAGTAGAATAGCATATTTTAAGAAAACAGATATTCAGATAACTATTCTGGAGCACTATTGCAATTGTTACATTTTACTATAAGTTTTGTTAACCTCACTAAGCATAATTTGTAAATTCTGTTTCTATGTAGTCATTTATCTGTAGTTGAAAACACAGCAGATGGAAAATTTGATATCATGTATGGTTTCAGGTTCTCAGTGAAGGTCTTGAAGCATATTTCTGTGGATAGGAGTGCATCTCACACACAGGCAATGTCCTGTGTGCAGAACTCTCTCCAGGAAGAGATGTTCTTGAAAATAAGTTTCTTTTCTACAGTGAAATATACAGTGGTGTTTTCTTGGAGTTCCTTGTTGCAAATAAAAACCAACATCTAAGCTATCTAAATCAAAGGAAGAGTCTATAAGAAACATAGGAAGTTTCATAAACTTCAACATCAAGGACTGGAAAGAGTAAGGCCCATGTGATTATTCAGGGGTAACAGGTAGAAAGCTGAGCAACTGAGTTATGTTGGAAATATTTATAATGATATCATTCAAGCTAAAGACAGCCATATGCACCAAGGAAAAACATTTCAGCCACTATGAGGGCACCCAAAATGTGGGTGAGTTCATCTTCATATCACTTTATCGCAAATGAAGTTCTAGACACAACAATCTGATTGAAGAAGCCTGGGTCATGTGCCTGCAGGCAGGTTGTCTAGTGGTATGAACAGTGTAAATTGCCTACCTTCGATTTACATCGTGATGGGCTTCTGCTGTGAGGAATATAGTATCATATGCTCCCAAGTAAAATGTACAATGGGTGAATTTGCCAACTATAAGAGCATGTTTAATATTGGGCAGCTAAAAATTAAATGGCAAAATCTTCATCACACAGGATAAAAATCACTTGTGGGTAAGACACTTCCGCCTTTGAATTCATTGAAAGTAAGAATACTGGGGAGGATATAGGCCTGGTGACAAAATACATACTTTTATAATTTCCAAAAGTTGGCAAAGGTGGGATTGTAAACAGTGAGATAATAAAGTGGGAAATGTTGGCAGTCAGGACTGGACTGAGGTGAGGTATCAAGACCAATCAGCATCAAGGTCAAAAAGGAAGCTGGTCAGGCAATATTCTGAAAGAACTTTATTGAATGGCTCATCTGCTATCATCAAAATATTGTAGTGCACAGGAGCTAATGCTTTCAGCTATGGGATTATAATTCAAACCAAAGTTAAAAGCCAGAAACCCTGAACCAATCACACTGAAATAAATGGAACAAACGTAATTGGGGAAAATGTGAAAATTTGCATGTAGGTGATGGCTCAGAAATGTAGTAATATAAATAACATAAAAGATGGCCTCATTTGACCAGGATACTGACATGAAACTAGCAAAAAGTAGGAACTCCTTAGGGACTCACAGCAGAACAGTGATGGAACCAGAGTTTACACTTATGCCTCACATCTGTCTCCTTTAAAACTATTAAGAACTGCTGCTATAGGATCCCCTTAAGCTGTCATCCATTCCTAAGATTATAATTTAACAGGGCTCCAGGATGCATGTACTTAATAAGGAGATGGGCATTGTGTAGCTGCAGAATGAATAACATAACCCTAACCCACGTTGGAAGAAGCACAGAGCCATTGACTGCAAATGAATGTTGCCTCAATTTGTCCCCAGCCACCCAGTCCTGCCAATCAGGCTTAAGAAAATTCTAGTTGATTAGAAAGCTTACAGACGGGAATGGGGATGAAGAATGTTCTGGAACATGACCACAGAAATGGTTGGAGGAAAGGTGAATGGGAAAAGAAGCAGGTAAGGGAAGATGGTGGCTCCCCTCAAGTATATGAAGAAGTATTTAGAGAAAAAGGAAGAAAAGTTTTCATATTGCAGAATCAGGATGACTATTTGGTGAAGACAATAAAGCAAACTACACAGTTTTTAGGGAATGTGGACCTATGAGGGAGAGCTATATGAATAAGACTTCATATCTCATGCGCTGATTCCATCAATGAGGGATGCAGGCACTTGTAATGTGAGCATAATATAACTCCTAGCTATTTGCGGTTCTATTAACTTTCCTAAGATACACATGACTCTTTTTTGCTATCATATATTAAAGTCTTTGAACTTAAGCTCATTGTAATATCCCAGGGAGAAACGACCCTGTCTTACATGCCTTACTATCCTTGCAGCTCCCAGAACAATACAATACACAGAAAATACACAATCAATACTGGCCAGCTGATAGAGCCTTTGAAATTCCTTTCTATTGCTCAGCTTTCTGCCACCATCATTGATCTTGACCCATTTATGGCAGAGTGGTGAAGAGGAAATTGCAGCACAACATATGCATGGTGTTATAAGGGTGTCTTCAAGCAAATAGAAAGAAAATTGAGAAAAAGGTTTTAAGATGTTGGTACTTGGGCAAAATCAATCTCAAACATTTACTTGATAAGAAATAAAATGTTAATGTTGACTTTACCCATTAAACATAATGAAGTTCTGTGTCATTCCTAAGCTTTCTTTGGCCTCAGCCCAGTGTGTTTCTCTAGAGCCATCTTCTTATGAGACTGAAGTACATGTTATTACAATAAGATGAGGTGGTGGGCGAAGGAACATTTATACCACGTCTTCTGATTTCCATGTTGACTCTAATAACGGATCTACTACTTGCATGATGTGCTCATAGAACAGCTATTTCAATACTAGCCTCTGTTTACTCAATGCAAAGCCAGGAACAATACTGCATTATCATTACATGTTGTCAGGAGAATTGATGTAAAGTCTGTAAAGCCGTAGGCACTCATGTAAATTCCCTTTGTGTTTGTGTCTGAGAATTCTCAAAACAGGAGTCATTCCATGAAACCTCCCAGGGCTTTTCACTGTAGGAATTTTCACAACGATTACCAATAGGATTTCTGCACTAAGAATGGAAATTGTGTGTTGATACACTTGCCCACTCTGTTCAATTGGTAGTGAATGCCCAGAGCACCACTCAGAGTGCATTTTAATCATCCAAGGCACTTCAGGAAGAAACAAAAGAGAACAGAAGTATTTGTGAGTACCACAGTGGAAAGGTACTACAGGATGTTCATGTCGTGGTCTACGGGAACCATACAGGATATTAAAAATGAGACAATCTAGATTATAAATCTGAATTAGAAGTACTTTTAATTCACTGAAATTACATTGATTTTGGTTTTGTAACTGTAAAATGATTGAAATTAACAAACTAATGGTGATAATGATGACAGTTATCCTGACTCATTGAAATACTGAAAAAGATGATAGTGAAGGCATTTGGAAAACTGGATGTCATAAACCAATAAGGGAATACAGGTCATTGGGTACAATAGCAGAATCAGAATGATAGAGGAGTCCACTTGGGTGCTCTGGGTAATCAGGGATGCTTAAGAGAATGTAAAGAGAAAAAAGCAACCAAAGTATCCTACCAGACAAATACTAGTACCTCAGTATACACAGGCACATCCTACAGCAAGCAACACACTTCAGCCTTCAATGTTGAGGCCTCACCCTAAAACAAAACCAAGGCCATGGAGAAGGAAAATACTATCATTGCCAAATAAATGAGTTGTTTTTCTATTTTCTACACTCAGGAAAAATGAATCTTGCATGTAAGCGTTGAAACTACTGGAGTCCTTTATCCTCTCCACAGACACTACTGGTCTGGCTCAGAGAATTGGCAGGTCTATGTGGCACACCTTATCTTTTAAGGCAGGAAAGAAAGGGAAGGGGAAGCCATCTCTGACAGATGGTGGTAAGGGTCAGTTATTCAAACTATTTCATATTAGGTAAGTTCCAATGTTGAATGAAGCACCCAGCTGCCATGATTGAATAGGCAAACAGTGTTTGACATAGATGAGGTCAAAAAAGAATTTATTGGAAGGAAAAATGATCTACATTTGATTAAAAAGTTAGAATTTGGTGGGCATGTGTATGGTCAAGCATGTAAACAAATGTATTCTGATACTGTGTTCTACCTACAGTGATGGAGATGGGATGGGGACTTAGGGGCAAATTTGGAACAAGAGAATTTCTGCAGAGAACCTGAGACTCTGTGGGAAAATGCCTAGATAAACTTTCAAGCCCTCCAAGTAGGTGAACAGTGGCAGCATACTGGTACATGCTATACTAACATCTGTCTGTGATAACTGATGTGCGGTTTTATTTCCTGGCTTTAGGTATAAGTACCATAGATGCCAGTTCTACTTTATTTAAGCAGCTACCACCTCCCTTGGCTTCCTGTTTTCTGCTGACTGCATGCCACTTTTTTTTCATTATAGCCTGTAAAGTCACTGCTCTCTTTGTTTAATTAATTTTTATGTATATTTGTACTTTCCCTGCCTGCATATATATCATGTGTGTGGAGTGCCCATCAAGGCTGTAAGGTGGTGCTGGATGCGCTGAAGATGAACATACAGACTGTTGTGGATGCTGGGAATTAAATCTGTGTCCTCTGGGAGAAGTCGTCCTCTTGACTGCTGAGTCATCTCTGCAGTCATACATCATTGCTTTCTTGACCACTCCTTTCCATCTCCATCCCTAACCACATTTCTTTGTCCTTTGTAAATTTTCTGACTTTTTCTGTGTGATCAAGTATTATTCTACCCAGAGATAGATTTGGCCCCTGAAGAATTCCTGTGGGTAACATCTAAACTGTTGAAATCTATTTCCTGATAAGACTCCAAGAGTACATGACTAGTGAACCTACATCGGAGGAACCAAAAGGCATCGTATTAGCATCGCAACACTACAACAGATAATGAAGGCAATCAGCTTACAAAGATAGTTTACTTTTGCACATGATTCAAAGGCTTTAGCTTATGATTGTCTGACCCGGTTGCTTGATAACTGTAGCAGTGCATACGGTTTGGAATGTGTGACAAAGTGAACCTCACAGTCAGTGACCAAGGAGATATAAAGGAGAAGAAAAGGGTGTTAGGGATGCTTCAATAGCACAGCCACAGAGATCTGCAAACCTCCTCGCATGTTTAAACTCTCAAGAGTTCTATTGACTTTCACTATTGCATGGTGCGGGCCATGAGTTTTACACACCAGTTAACAGAGACATCCAGACCCAAACTCTAGCAGAGACTGAGGAATGAGGGTGCTGCATGCTGTTATGTGTGACATGTCAGGAACTGAGCATTATTTTATTTCATTCTTACAAACACCTCTGAGGGGCAACTGGTACCATACTCATGTGAATGTGAGGAATCAAGGGCTTATGAATATTAAACAATTTGCCCCATTCTATAGATAATGTGGCAGACAATGGATTGGGACACAAGTTCCCCCTATTACTTCTCTGTAACAAAGTAGAATAGAAAAATATCAACTTAAAGAAGGAAATATTTGTTTCATGTTCCATTGCCTCTCTACCTGTGGTGAGATCAGATCACGGCAGATGGGTATGGAGTAGGAAAGCTGCTCCCTTTATGGAATCCAGGGAATACATGAAGAGAAATGGTGTGGGGATAAGATGTATCCTCAAATGTACTCTGTCCATGACAGAAACCTACTTCCTCCGATAAGGCTCCTGTTGTGTTTTAAAAAGCAGCATGCAGGAGAAGGATGCCATGTGACAGAGCCTGTGTGGAGGGGTTTTATTGGGGGAAAGTGAATGGGAAAAGGGAGAATGGAGAGGGGAGACTGGCCTCTGGGGACAGGATTAGCAGAACAGAAAAGAGAGGCAGAGAGAGGGAGAGAAAGAGAGAGAGAGAGAAGCAGAGAGAAAGAGAAAAATGTGAGATGGGCAAGGACCTTTTCAAAGGGAACATAGTGAATGTGCACAGGTGATGCTCTTAGTGGATGCAGCTGAAGGCATATCCTGTCAGAACCCCAAGGGCAGGCCAGTACAGATGCCTGAATACTAACAACTCTACCTCCCAATAGTCTACTTATTCATTTGTGAACTTATCAACAGATGAAACTTTTGATGTAGTGCTCCCATGATTCAACTCTCTCTCAGTAGTGCCTCCAGGTAAGGTCCAAGCCTTTGACACATGAATCTTTAGAATGTATTCCAGATTCAAACCATAGTGTATGCCTAATTAGTTCCAAATTTAGGGCTCACATTCACTGTATTGAATGAGGCTTCTTCTTGTCTACAAACTGATCAGTCATCACATTGAATTCTGACCAGCTAGCTTTTGAGAATGGGAAAGGATCCAGGTAGACACACTGTCAATGTTTTAAGAACAATAACAGTTAAAATACTGTTTAGCAAACTTTTTGGGGGGCCAACAAACAGCTCTGAAATCATGGCATGGAAACATGTCATTAGTTTCTCTTTATCTCTGTTTTGCTTTGGGGACTTTTACCTTTCTTTTCTTCTGTATATCTTACTTTCCTGTTTCCTCCATGTGTGGCTAGTTGGCAGTTGCCTGGCTTCTGGGCCCGGGAGGCTCTCTCTCTTTCTCCCTCATTCTGTCTTCTCTTCTCTACCTACTCTCTGCCCACCAGCCCTGCTTGTATCTCTAATATTTAGCTATTAGCCATTCATCTTTTCACTAGACCAATCAGGTGCCTTAGGCAGGCAAGGTGATACATCTTTATATAGTTAAACAAATGCAGCATAAACAAAAGCAACATATTTAACATAATTGCAAATGCATCATAAGCAAATATGACACACCTTTACATAGTTAAGCAATATTCCACAACAATAACCACTCTCCACAGCTGCCACTTCTGAAAGATTGCTCCAGAGGTAAACACCTACCCACATATATGATGGTCCCCTCATAAAATGTCAGCTGGTGTTGTCCTAAAATGCTCACATGAGGCTCCACTCTCCACCTCCATATGGGGGGTGCATTTCCTCTCTCAAAGTCCCTACCATAAGTTTGCCTGGCAACAGGCAATTCTATTCCATTTTGCGTATCATTGAGATGACCATACAGCTGTGTGGAATGGTTTACTTCAAAGTAGACACATAGGTATGTAACAAGGGAGGGGGAGGTAGAATAAAGCCTTCAAAATAATTTAATACCACAAAATATTCCTAGTACCACTATTCCCCATATGGTATGTTCTTAGTGACCTTGGGATAATTGATAGGAATCTAGTGTCCTAAATCCTGTGTTATTTCATAAGTACCTCTGACAGTGTAAACCCTCACCATGTTGTTGAGGTCATTCTTATGTTCAAAGCGCTCATGTTTCATTAAAAAAATTAGCTAATATAGGCAAACCAGTGACTTTATCACCTAATTTAGCTAAAGAAACCATTATTTACTCCAAGACTAGAAAAAAACAAGTGTGGGGCTCAGTTTATAAACAGCAGTTTAGTCATTTCTAGTGACGTGTTTCTTTAAAGAATTTCAAATTCTGCCTTTTGTGTCATGAACTCTAGATGAACTGTGACTGTAACACATGTGCCTGGCCACTGTGGTGGAATCTATGGGTAATTGACCTACTCAGTAGTGAACATGGCAGTCCCATTTACTCCAAGTTAGAACTGTAGTGTGAACCAAGGAAAGCAAAGTCCTGGGTGTTCCAATGATGTGTGGTAGCTGCTAAATAAGCAATGGCTGGGAGAATTTTCTAGACAGTGGAGAAGACAACAAGAATTTAAAAACATATTTTAAATAGTGATCATTAGTAAATCAAAGAGAAAGCTTGAGATGAGACTGGAAATGATTTCTTCAGGAGAGAGGATTCTTGTTGGTGTCTCCCTCATCCCAGGTTACCACCCCTCCCAGACTCAGACCCTTCCATCCAAATCCTTAAACACACGATGTCTTGTACTCTGGATTCACCTTCTCTTGCTTCGTTTCATCCTAGGCATCTCCAGTATAGTCTGATATTTTTCCTTTGTTCTTCTATTCATGAACAACCAAATTTCCACTGCAACAAACTAACTCTGATAGTGCTCAACTAGATAAATAAAACCATTTTCTAATTTCTTAAAAGTTCTGCAGATCCTCTACCCATGAGCTATACCCTCAGCCCTTCTAATTTCAAATTTTGATCCAGATGCACAAAGTATTCGTAAGCCATTCACATTAGTTGTTAAATATTATTTCCATGAAGCTAAAATTGTGGCACACACACTGTATAGGGTGTGATCTACAGTCCTCCCCATTACCCACTTCCCTTGTGTCTTTAGCAAAATATGAACACTTATTTGGAATGCTATTTCAGCCACCCTCCTCCTCCAATTAACATTTCCTGCAACGCCAATTCTGGCTTCTATGAGAAGTATATTCCCTACCTAACTTTGTTTCTCACACTGGGTCACTCTGGCCTTAATTTGTTTTTAAATCAGTCCCACTTCTCTTCTCTGGTCTCATATTAGTCATCACCACTTTGATATTCATGTGTATATTTAGCACCATCTGTTTGGTTAGTTCTTGGCTACTTTTTACATGATCTCCACAAACTCTATTTATTAGTTCCTATTACATCCTCCTATCCTTTCTCCTCCCCTTGCTCCTGATACTGGCAGCATAGTGTCCTCCCCTTGTGCCCTGTTTCCCCTAAATTGTACTGTGTCTTCATCACCAGCTATTCCATTTACATAGCTGTCAATCATGGCTTTATTGGTGGAATATCTTCTATATGTGTGGGGAGGCTTAAAGTAGCATGTTTTAGTGCAAATTTGACAAAGATTTCTTTTAGTTTCACAGTAAATCTTGGAATCAAATAAATTATTGTTTACTTATATTTTGAGAGAACAGAGATTAAGTAACCTGCCCCAGATCTAATGGTTATAAGTGACTGCAGTGTGGAGCTTTTGGCCCCAAAGAATTTGTACTTTTAACCTGAACAAGATGCTATAAATCCAAAGAAGGTGAGATGTTAACTTTGTGGAGGAAAAGAAAAACTATGGATAAGAACTGCCACAGGAATGATTAAAGGTCATGTCTGTGGCATGCCTTCTATGGCATCACAGAAAATCCAAGTGCATATGGGTGACCTCAACTTCTGTCTTTTCACAAATGGAACTTGATGGAAATGAAACTTTCTCATTTCCTCAGATTTCTGAGGTCATTTGGAAGCAGTATTTTTAAAAAATCTTTGTAATGTGAAAAAATTCATAACTATGTGGAAAAGCAAAAATTACAGAGGAGTAGTATACAGGTTACTAAAGCTGTCTGTGTGTGTGTGTGTGTGTGTGTGTGTGTGTGTGTGTGTGTGAGTGTATTCTGTCTATCTATCTCCATCATTTATAGATCACTTTTCTGTAATCATTTATATTCCCTAAAAGAACCTTTTCCTATATGCCTACATAAAAATGTTCACACCTAATAAAATCAGCAATAACTTCCTTATAAAATTATCAGAGAGTATTCAGATTTTCCAACTCGTCCTCAAAATGTACAGTTTATTTTTTTGAAAGGGCACAATTCATTTGATTGTCAAATCTGTTAAATTTCTTATCAGAAGTACTTACCAAACATTATTTTCCAAGCAGAGTTTAACAACCCTGTTCACTCGCACACCTTCTTTTGCTACTAGCTTACTGCCTCCATGAAGAAATTATCCCTCCCTTCTGGAATGTAAATGACCCATGTTAGAAATGACTGATGATCTTCTCTTAATATCCTTTAACTTGCTGATCTATTCTCTGTATTTCTGGCTATCCAGAATGCAGAGCTAAAGACTTAATTAGTTTCTGGTTAAATATTTCTTGGAAGACAGCTCTTGCCTGGGAGGGTACTGGAGTTCACTTGGCATCACAGCAGGAATCAAGCCATGTCTGTTAGACCTGCTCTTAGTGAGGCTGAGATTCCCTGAAAACTAGGATTCTCCACTAAAAAGCTATGCACATACCGTTTAAAGAGCAAATTGTGTGTGGTTGCTATTTAAGCACCATGCACACAGTTAGGCCAGCCATCCCTTGTTGTTCCAGCATCTGTTCATGGTCTTTTCCTTATGACAGAATTGACACCTCCAGTTAGAAGAAAATCTAGTGCAATGTCAAGTGGTAAAAAAGACTCTCTTTGTGTATACATTCTATATTGCTTTTATCTCAGGACTCAGAGTTGTACAACATATACTCAATAAAGCTTTCGTTTTTTTAATGATGTTAATTCTCCACTATTTAAATGCAGAATATGATCTACCTCGTACCTTGGAAATTTACAGAAAACCATGGAGCATGTGACAAATTGGAAGCAAATTTAAGTGGTCTGCTACTAAAGGCTAATCTGGGAATCACCCAGGCATAACACAACAAGTAAAGAATATCGTATATACATACGCTTTTGGGTTTGAGACCCGTCTTTAATTTGTTCCTTTCTTTTTACTTATTTTAACCTGAACCCTCATGCCCATTTTCAGACTGCTAAAATGATTGTTTCCAGGCCTTGGAAAGCCAGTGTTTTAAACATTTTCAGAACAACTCCACATATGACATGGCTCATTCTGAAAGCTAGTTTGCGGGTAGGAGAGAGGGCCGAAATGAAGTAACTAATTCTCCCCAACACACTTCTTCCCTCACTCCCAAAATGAAGCATGAAGCACTGAATGGTGGGGCATACAATCTAAAACCCGAAACGTTAAAAGATCTGGATTGGCAAGTAACACAAAAAGAAATAGTTGTCCATTGCAGAGAAATGACTATTGCTTTTCCAGCAGATTGTAAGCCATTGGAAACAAGAATGCTGTTAAATTCATCTGGACATATTTGCCCCATATGCTATCTATCATCTCATCACTCAGTACCATCAGAAAAAAATCTTTATTGATTGGTTAGTAAGCATCCACCAATAATCAAGTCAATACAAATAGGAACAGCAACATATCATTTTCAACTATCAAATTAGAGATGGTGTTTATACTGTTTGAAGCCAATGTAGCATTAGCTGTGTATAATAAGCAGACCACAAAAGAGCCAAGGCAGCATGAATTTCTTAGGGCAAAGAAAGAACTGCTCTAAAATGTTAACACTGTTACCTCTGAGAGGCAAGATGTGTAAGTAATATATTATGCTTTATTCTGTTCAATATTTTCCAAACATAATTCAGCAAACATGTCCACTGTTAAGGGAATGCAGCACTTAAAAACAGCCCTTGTCCCATTTCCTCATAGAGGACCCTGCATTTGTGGACATAGCTCCAGGGAAAGCAGCAGTTATTGTCATTGCTCTGCACATATGCTCTCTGGGTCATAGTGCCCACATGACCTTCATGTAGTGGGCAAAAATATGTGTAAGTGTGTATGTGTTTTTCTCTTTTCCTCTTTATTTCTTTCTTTCCCAGCAGGTGTGTTTGAATAGCAGCCCATTACTGCTTGCTTGATGCTATAAATATTTATAAGCACACTCCAAGGAAGCTATTGTATCATAAACCAACCAGTGGCATGGCCTGTGCTATTTCTGCATGGAGGTGTAAGACAGCTTTGGAGGATATGAACACTATCCAGCACGAAGCACTGCAGTCTCTGAGGTGTGAAGGTCTAGGCAGAGGTTTGTGAAAGTCGTAATATCTGTCTCTGAAGAGACAAGCTCAATAGCTGTGGAATAGGTGGGAGCTATGAACTCACTGCACATGGGAAGAGAGCTCCTCATTCCTGAATTTAAGGAGGCTGTTAAAACAGCACTACTGTATCATCAAAGGATAAAACCACTACCATGGAAGCCCCCTACTCTTCCTGATATAGATGGATTATCCATGCAATTCCTTGGGACCAGAGAAAGGTGATCTTCTACATGGAGACTCAGGACCCCACAGATCAGAGGAAGGTTGAATACATTGCCCTCAACTATCCTGCTTAGACAGGAGTTGTCAGTGACCCTGCACTTCACACAACTGTGTCAACCATTGCTTATACAAGAATGTCATTTTCTAGTTTTCAAGATGATCTACAAATGGGATCATTGACAAAAGTCTTTAATCTCTGATACTGAGTCAGCCGAGACGGAAAGACCGCACGTTCAATAACTACCTGGGCTACAGTTCGAGTTCAAGTCTAGCTTGAACTATGTTGTGAGACATTGTCTCAAAATACAAAGTAAAAACTGGAACTGGGATGTTATTCAAATGCAGAGCACTTGCCAAGTATGAATGATGCCCTGGGGTCCTTCCACAGCAGGAAGCATGAATGAGTGATACATTTCTCCAAGGTTCCAAAATAACTGAAGCCTTGCCATAAGCTTTTCTGTGATTGCCAGGACTGTGAATCCAGGTTTGATATTTTCTTCATCCCCAACTCTGCAATCAGAAATACCCAGCACAGTCATATCAACACACGTTTGCATTTTTTAATCTGCAAAATGCATACATTTCATTATCTCTGTTGGAACCTGAAAAGTGTCAACTACAGTTAGCACATGGTAAGTGCTCAGCAAAAAAATGGTTCTTCTTTATTTAATTATTCCATTTTACCTTAGTATGACTGTCTTAACTTAGACTGTACTTCCTCTTTCTTTCTGCTAACTCTCTCATTGTGAGCAGAACTTTCAACAAAAGCTTAGAGACATTATGGTTTGTTTGGGATATGATCCCAGGGAGGAAGAACAGATGAGTGAAAGGAGAGAAAACACATGTGTGAGTGCATTATTCAATTGCTCATTGCTGCAGGGAACCCACGCTCAATCCTACTGGCGCTTCTAAGGAAATGACTGAAACAGACTCAGGATGGTCTGGGAATGGAAGGAGGAAACATTTTTCAGTGGCTTACTCAGAGGTGCCATCTCTGGCACCTTCTTGGAGCTGGTTGAAATCTTTTGGAAATTGTTTACCACCACATGGTTGCTGCAAAGGTGGATTCAAGGGGAAAAGGTGATGGCTTTTAAGAATTGTCCCATACAAAAAGCCAGAACTGTTGCCCTTTTAGGCTCAAAGCTATCCATGCCTATCTCAAGGACTGATGGACCAAACATACTCATGAGTCTAAGTTGTAAGAACTAAGTATTTTGGTAGAAATGACAAATGACCACACATTTCAGATCTGACAAGTTTCCTGATGAATAAGACCTCTCTAATATTAGTGGGCAGCTATACCAGTCTCAACACTATAAAGGATTCAATTGTATTAGCCAAAGTTCCCTAGAGCAGTGGTCCTCAACCTCAGCTGGATTCCTAATGCTGGGACCCTTTAATGCAGTTCCTCATCCTGTGGCGACCCAAACCATGAAATTATTTTGTTGCTACTTCACAACTGTTATTTTGATACTGTTATGAATTTTAATGAAATATCTGATATGTGGCCCTCAAATGGGTTGTCACCCATGGGTTGAGAATTGCTGCCCTAGAAGAACAGAGCTTATAGAATTATATATATTCTCTATAATAGGGGATTTATTAGAATGGCTTACAAGCTGTGGTCCAGCTAATCCGACAATGGATATTCACCAACAAAAGTTTCAATAATACAGTAGTTTTGGGTCTACAAGACTGGATGTCTCAGCTGGGCTTCATTATCCACTGGAATCCCCAGGAATAAGCTTAATAATGTCAGTATAGAAATGGACTTTCTGAGAATAAGCAGGCAGATAAAGAGCAAACTTTCTTTTTCCATGTCTTTTATATAGGCTACCAGCAGAAGGTTTAGCCCAGAGTAAAGGTGGATCTTCCCACCTCAACGATACAGGTAGAAGTCATTTACTTAATTCCAAATGTAGCCAAGTTGACAATCAAAAATAGGTATCACAACAATGTGGAATAGAGATATGATGTTCAATGTTAGGTGAAGGGGTAACATGTGTACTGCGAGAAAAGGGAGAGCTATCTGCATTTTTTGTTGGAGTACAATTGTATCTGCCATAACCTATAGTGCTGACTCTTCATTGTCTCAATGCCAGAGTAAGTGGGAAAGAATATGACTACAATGTCAGACAGGATATCATGGAATTTTCTCAAAGATGCAGCATAAATAAAGCAGAGCTGTGAATGTTGAACCGAAAATAATAAATGGCTACATTGACTTAAAGAAAAAGTAGAGGGGCCTTTGATCTAGTATTGCTTATGGTCATTCAGCCCTTAAAGCGTAATTCCATCAAATGCAGCTATTTGGGAAAGCCAAGAAAGTCCACACCACTGATTTGAGACATACCAGAAGGAAAATAATCCTTAGAGAGATGATCCACGAATCCTTTTTCATGTTATTGCTTGACTCTGTTGCATCTTCTAACCAAAAATAGATGGTGTGGTACATATTTACAGACTCATTTTATAGGTTAAATGAAAACACAAACCTCTGTAACTATAGGGAAAAACTATGATATTGCTTACTCCTCTTCTCTCTGTGTTCAATATCATAGTGATACTATTATTACCTTCCAGCATCATTCAAGTAGCATAACCATTTTCAGTGGAAACCTTCCTAAAAACTGGCAAAATGCACATGTATATGTATTTATGTGTGAGGTATTCTTCAGTGTTTTTTTTAATGAATAGGAAGCCAGTACATTTTCATTGGTGTTCCAGAATTTTATTATTAATATCCATTATCCTCCTTACTGTCATATAGCATTGATATGTGACAAGCAATTTGTCACTATTCAGGATGACCCTTCACTGCCATGGTATATATTTTTTCTTTCTTTGCTATTAGACTGTCATCTGTCATTTATCTTTTGTCAGTCTTCCTGTTTCCTATTCCCTACTATATTTATAATGAGTACAGTGCTCATATGTTGCTATGCAAATATCTGGACGCAAGAACTAATAGAGGACATTCATGTTTTGAATGGATGTGCTTATATGCAAATGTTTTGTGTGAAGCAATTTGAAGTATCTTCTGAGTGCCTGAACATTCACGATGTCTGAGGCACATCATCTGAAATAACAATGTCCCTTAGACATTTGCACATACTGTTGTTATAACATCTAACATGGCAATATCAAAGGACCCGGTTGAAGTGGCATGTAGAAAGTTCAAACAATGGCAGATTAAATACAGGGCAGAAGGAGGATTGCCCTGAGAGCAGCAATGCCATTACTCTATCCTTGCAGCCATCACCAAGAATGCACTTGTTTGCACATGCTGACTTCACACCTTCTTGGTAATGCAAAGCCACGTCTTCACTCCCGAATCTCATTATTGTGTCTGCATGCCAGGGCAGCTGGTAGGAAATTGAAAATTTCTTCCAAATCCCTAAGACTGCTGATATATTGAAGACAGGGCTAGGGGATCTGGGTTCCAGTCAGCTGCCTAACTGGGCAAGTCAGAGCCCCCAACTAAGGGATTCTTCCTCATTTTCAAAATAAGAATCCAACTCATTTTCTGAAATTCCTCTCAGCTCTCAGATGCATGACTAACATTTTGAAAGGCAATGGACCTGACACTTTCAAATCATGATTTTGTTGTTGTTGTACATAACTAGTTACCTCTACTTAGGATATCAATATGAAATTTTACCAACAGAATTTACATTTGAATTCAAGAGCCATGTCAGTTTTGGACATGAGCAGCCCCTATGATTTGACATGCTCCCTCTAAGAAGAGCCTATTAGTTAAAATAGTTAACCACCAGTATAGTACAGACCCCAACAAATTAGGACAAATAAGCAACCACCAAGTCTGTATGGGAGACAGTGACTATCCATTCTGCAACTGTCATTTCCTGAAAGCAGCAGGCTTTTCCCCAGGCTCAGTGTTCTTCTTATGAAAGCTGAAAACAGTGGGCATTGTATAAAACAATGGACGTGTAAAGTGCATGAACACAAGCATGTCACTGCAAGTGAGTGTGCAGGTCCTCACTTTTGCCTCTAAGAAAGAAGTGTGGAGAAAGAATGACAAGAAACACTGCATTTTCTGTGCAAGATGAAAAGGAAGATACTGTTAGGGAAACAGGAGGAGTGGTGGCAGCGTTTGCTGGAAGGGAAAACAGAAGGAACTATGTCATGGTTAGCTGAGGAAGAAAAATATTCCGTGAAGAATTCGGCAAACCCCAGTGCCAAATTCTGCAGAGGGAACTGTTGCTCTTGGCTTTCTGGTAAGTTTTTTGTTTCCTTTACTTTACATTGAGGATCAACTTTTAAAAAAAACAAAGAGTCATCGGAAAATATCAATCTGCCTCAGTCATCCCTTTAAACAATAGATGTAAATGCACAAAAGGCATCCTGGAAACAAGAGAACTTTGTGTCCCTCATCTCTCTCTCTCTCTCTCTCTCTCTCTCTCTCTCTCTCTCTCTCTCTCTCTCTCTCTCTCTCTCTCTCTCTGTCTCTCTCCCCCCTCTCCCTCCGTCTCTCTCCCCCTCTCTCTCTCCCTCTCTCTTTCTCTCTCTCTCTATCTCTCTCATTACTGTCATCCCACACACACTGAGCAGAGTTCAGTCACTGCAATCAACCTTATGTCATATTTCCTGTGTACTAGTCTGTCTCATGGGCAGATGTTCTACATGCGGATGTGGATATTTAGTTCCCAGTGTCTTCAACTTCAGCAAGTATGTGTTCCAAATTTTCCTAATGGTTTCACCGCAAATTAATTTTAGATAAGGAAGAGAATAGGGTCACTAAGTTGGACTTAAGAGAGCCATCTCTTGGTCTGGAGGTAATACACTGCATCTTGCTATATGGTGCTCTGGTTTATAACAAGAAGGGATGGGAAGCCACAAAGAACTGGATTGTGGCAAATTTATTCTCCTTTAGAATATGAGGCAGGCGAATACCCATTTCTAGAGTGCCCTGGTAATCAATTTTGTCTGTATCACTGTGTAGCCCTTTTTATATGTGAACATCTCATCAGAACCTCATTGGTGGTGTAGTTTGAACAGTTTCATAGTATTTCTGCAATGAACTTATTAGAATCTGATCAGAGCTTCAAGTAAGAGTATCCTGCTGAAAAGTTTAATCTATATACTTTCCAGTTAATGGAACCTATGGACCATAACCAGGATCTCCACCCAAACCTACAGTCATCTTATTAAAATGAGTTCCAATAGCCACAGGGACCTGAGAGTGTGTCTTTACTATAATAACTTAATCCTATGGAGCAAGAGATTTATCACACAAGTAACAAATCACTCCTCTTGCTCTACTCCCTTAATCCATTCAATGAACCATACCCTGTAACATGAAAAATAAATGACCCAGAGACAGATATTGGGGTTCAAGCTTCAAACTGAAGATAAGAAAAACAAAGCATCCAGCCACTAGCTCTTACCTCTACATCAGACTGAAGCAATCCTGGACACTAATTGCCTGAACAAGACTCAAGGCCAAAATGCCCCATATTATTATCTGTTCCTATTTTATATACTTCTTTAGAGCTGGGATCATAGGAGTGGGTTCCAAGTGCTGAGATCTCCTTCTTGTGAGCTGTTTCTCTTTTAGACTGATTAAATCTCCTGTAGCCCTAAGTGGCCTTGGACTCTTTGTCTCCTGAGAGCTGGGATTAAAGGTGTGTGCCACCACTACCCAGCTTCTGATTAACTAGTATGGCTGGCTTTGTATTTGATCCTTCGGGAAGTCTTTTTTTTTTTTTTTTTTTTTTTATATTAATATTTTTTTTATTTTCCATTTTAAATTTAGATAAGAAACAAGGTTGCTTCACAAGTCAGTACGAGGTCCCTCTCCCTTTCCCTCCCCTCCTCCTGTGCCCACCCCCATCCCCCCCCCCCGTTATCCCCTCATTCCCCCAGGGAGGGTGAGGCCCTCCATGGGGGTGTCCATAGTCTGTCATTTCATATAGGGCAGGGCCTAGACCCTTCCCCAAGAGTTCAGGGTGAGAGTGCACCTCACATTGTTCTATGGGAGTCCAGAGACCGTGTGTATACTTGGGATGGGTACTGATCTGCTGTCCAAGGCTCAATAGATTACCTAGGCCTCCTCACTGACACCCAGATTCAGGGGGTCTTGATCAGTCCCATGCTGGATTCCCAGGCTGATGCCTGGGATTCAAGAGTTAACCTTTGTCTGGTCAGCTGTTTCTGGGGGTTCAACCAGCCCAGTCTTAATCCCTTTGATCATCAGTCCTCCCTCTCTGATACTGGCTTTCTTGAGTTCAGCTCAGTACTTAACCAGCCAGTAAATGAAGTTTCTGTTTCCCAGACTCTCTGGCAATAGGATTGTAGGCTGGCACTCCCCAGATCTATGTCTAAAATCCATATATGAGAGAGTACATGCCATGTTTCTCTTTTTGTGACTGGGTTACCTCACTCAGGATGGTTTCTTCTAGTGTCATCCATTTGCCTGCGAATCTCATGATTCCATTATTTTTTTCTGCTGAATAGTACTCCATTGTGTAGATGTACCACATTTTCTCTATCCATTCTTCGGGTGAGGGACATCTAGGTTGCTTCCAAGTTCTGGCTATTACAAATAAAGCTGCTATGAACATAGTGGAACAGACATCTTTGTTATATGAATGGGCATCTTTTGGATATATGCCTAAGAGTGCAGTTGCTGGGTCTTGTGGTAGGTTTATTCCCATTTTTCTGAGGAATCTCCATACTGCTTTCCAAAGTGGCTGAACCAGTTGGCACTCCCACCAGCAATGGAGGAGTGTCCCCCTTTCACCACATCCTCTCCAGCATAAATTGTCATTGGTGTTTTTGATTTTAGCCATTCTGACAGGAGTGAGATGGTATCTCAGAGTTGCTTTGATTTGCATTTCCCGGATGGCTAAGGATGTTGAGCACTTTCTCAAGTGCCTCTCAGCCATTTTAGACTCCTCTATTGAAAACTCTCTATTTAGTTCTGCAGCCCACTTCTTAATTGGGTCCTTTGCTGTTTTGGAGACTTGCTTCTTGAGTTCTTTGTAAATTTTGGAGATCAACCCTCTGTCAGATGTGGGATTAGTGAATATTTTTTCCCATTCTGTGGGCTGCCTTTTTGTCTTGCTGACTGTGTCCTTTGCCTTACAGAAGCTTCTCAGTTTCAGTAGGTCCCATTTATTAATTGTTGATCTCACTGTCTGTGCTACTGGTGTTATGTTCAGGAAGCTGTCTCCTGTACCAATTCTTTCAAGGGTACCACCCACTTTCTCTTCTAAGAGGTTCAGTGTGGCTGGATTTATGTTGAGGTCTTTGATCCATTTGGACTTAAGTTTTGTGCATGGCGATAAACATGGATCGATCCGCATTTTTCTACATGCCAGTCTCCAATTATGCCAGCACCATTTGTTGAAGATGCTTTCTTTATTCCATTGTATATTTTTAGCTTCTTTGTCGAAGATCAGATGTTCGTACGTGTGCGGGTTAATACCCGGATTTTCAATTCGATTCCATTGGTCTGCCTGTCTATTTTTGTGCCAATACCAAGCTGTTTTCAGGACTATAGCTCTATAATAGAGCTTGAGGTCAGGGATAGTGATGCCTCCGGACGTTGCCTTGTTGAACAGGGTTGTTTTGGCTATCCTGGGTCTTTTGTTTTTCCATACAAAATTGATTATTGTTCTTTCAAGGTCTGTGAAGAATTGTGCTGGGATTTTAATGGGGATAGCATTGAATCTGTAGATTGCTTTTGGCAGGATTGCCATTTTTACTACATTGATCCTACCTATCCAAGAGCATGGGAGATCTTTCCATTTTCTGAGGGCTTCTTTAATTTCTTTCTTTAAAGATTCAAAGTTCTTACGATACAGGTCTTTCACTTGTTTGGTTAGCGTTACCCCAAGGTATTTTATGTTGTTTGTGGCAATTGTAAAGGGTGATGTTTCTCTGATTTCTCTTTCAGCCCTTTTATCATCTGTATATAGTAGGGCTACTGACTTTCTTGAGTTGATCTTGTAACCTGCCACTTTGCTGAAGGTGTTAATCAGCTGTAAGAGTTCCCTGGTAGAGTTCTTTGGGTCACTGATATAAACTATCATATCGTCTGCAAACAGTGAAAGTTTGACTTCTTCCTTCCCAATTTGTATCCCCTTGATCCCCCTTTGTTGTCGTATGGCTATAGCTAGAACTTCAAGTACCATGTTGAAAAGGTATGGAGAGAGTGGACAGCCTTGTTTTGTTCCTGATTTTAGAGGAATTGCATTGAGTTTCTGTCCATTTAGTTTGATGTTGGCTGTTGGTTTACTGTATATGGCTTTTATTATGTTTAAGTATGTCCCTGTTATCCCAGATCTCTCCAAGACCTTTATCATGAAGGGATGTTGGATTTTGTCAAAGGCTTTTTCAGCATCTAGTGAGATGATCATGTGATTTTTGTTTTTCAGCTTGTTTATATGGTGGATTACGTTGATGGATTTTCGTATGTTGAACCATCCCTGCATCCCTGGGATGAAACCTACTTGATCGTGGTGAATGATTGTTTTGATGTGTTCTTGGATCCGATTTGCCAGTATTTTATTGAGTATTTTTGCATCAATGTTCATGAGGGATATTGGTCTGAAGTTCTCTTTCTTGGTTGTATCTTTGTGTGGCTTGGGGATCAAGGTTATTGAAGCCTCATAGAAAGAGTTTGGCAAAGACCCTTCTGCTTCTATTGTGTGGAACACTTTGAGAAGAATTGGTATAAGCTGTTCTTTGAATTTGTGGTAGAATTCTGCACTGAGGCCATCTGGACCTGGACTTTTTTTGGTTGGGAGACTTTTGATGACAGCTTCTATTTCCATAGGGGTTATAGGTCTATTTAAATTGCTTATCTGTTCTTGATTTAGTTTTGGCAAATGATAGCTGTCCAGGAAGTCATCCATTTCCTTTAAATTTTCAAATTTTGTGGAGTACAGGTTTTCAAAGTATGACCTAATGATTCTCTGGATTTCCTCAGAGTCTGTTGTTATGTCCCCCTTTTCATTTCTGATTTTGTTAATTTGCGTGTTCACTCTCTGCTGTTTGGAAAGTTTGGACAAAGGTTTGTCTATCTTGTTGATTTTCTCAAAGAACCAACTCTTCGTTGCATTGATTCTTTGTATTGTTTTCCTGGTTTCTACTTTGTTGATTTCAGCCCTCAATTTGATTATTTCCTGGCGTCTACTCCTCCTGGGGGAGTTTGCTTCTTTGTGTTCTAGAGCTTTTAGCTGTGATGTTAATTCTCTGGTATAACTGTTTTCCTGTTTCTTCATGTGAGCACTTAGTGCTATGAACTTCCCCGTAGCACTGCTTTCAAAGTGTCCCATAGGTTTGGGTATGTTGTGTCTTCATTCTCATTGAGTTCGAGGAAGTCTTTAATTTCTTTTTTTATTTCCTCTTTGACCCAGGGATGGTGCAGTTGAGCATTATTCAATTTCCATGAGTTTGTAGGTTTTCTGCACTTTGTGTTGTTGTTGAATTCTAATTTTAAGGCATGGTGGTCTGATAAGATGCATGGAGTTATTCCAATTTTTTTGTAGCTGCTGAGGTTTGATATGTTGCCAAGTATGTGGTCGATTTTTGAGAAGGTTCCATGTGGTGGTGAGAAGAAGGTATATTCTTTTTTATGTGGATGAAATGTTCTATAGATATCTGTTAATCCCAGTTGGGTCATTACTTCTATTAGACCCTTTGCTTCTTTGTTGAGTTCCTGTCTGGTATTCTTGTCTAGTGGTGAGAGTGGTGTGTTGAAATCTCCCACTATAACTGTGTGGGGCTTTAGATGAGATTTAAGTTCTAATAATGTTTCTTTAACGAATGTGGATGCCTTTGTATTGGGGGCATAGATGTTCAGGATAGACACTTCGTCTTGGTGGGTTTCACCTGTGATGAGTATGTAATGACCTCCTTCATCTCTTTTGATTGATTTTATTTTAAAGTCTAGTTTGTTAGATATTAGGATTGCTACCCCTGCTTGTTTCTTGGGTCCATTTGATTGAAAAATTTTTTCCCAACCTTTAACTCTCAAGTAATGTCTGTCTTTGAGGGTGAGGTGTGTTTCTTGTATGCAGCAGAAGGAAGGGTTCTGTCTTCGAATCCATTCTGCTAGTCTGTGTCTTTTTATGGGTGAGTTAAGGCCATTAATATTGAGGGATATTAATGACCATTGATTGCTCATCCTTCTTCGATTTGCGATGGTTGTTGTTGGTGGAATTATGGGTGGAATTTCGCCCCTTTGTTCTTTTGGCTGTTGGTAGAGAGGGATTCTCTAATGCTTATGTTTTTCTGGTTGTAGTTAGCTTCCTTGGGTTGGAGTTTTCCTTCCAAAATTTTCTGTAGGGCTGGGTTAGTGGACACATATTGGTTGAATCTAGTTTTGTCATGGAATATCTTGTTTTCTCCGTCTATAGTGATTGAGAGCTTTGCCGGGTATAGTAGTCTGGGCTGGCATCCATGGTCTCTTAGTGTAGGTAGAATATCTATCCAGGACCTTCTGGCTTTCAGAGTTTCCATGGAGAAATCAGGTGTAATTCTGATAGGTCTGCCTTTATATGTTACTTGACCTTTTTCCTTAGCTGCTCTTAATATTCTTTCTTTATTCTGTATGTTTGGGGTCTTGATTATTATGTGGCGAGGGATTTTTTTTGTGGTCCACTCTATTTGGTGTTCTGTAGGCTTCTTGTACCTTCATTGGCATGTCTTTCTTAAGGTTGGGAAAGTTTTCTTCTATGATTTTGTTGAATATGCCTTCTGCCCCTTTGAGGTGGATTTCTTCTCCTTCTTCTATACCTATTATTCTTAGGTTTGGTCTTTTCATGGTGTCCCATAATTCCTGGATGTTTTGTGTTAAGGATTTGTTGGATTTAAGGTTTTCTTTGGTTGATAAATCCATTTCTCCTAATGTATCTTCAACACTTGAGATTCTCTCTTCCATCTCTTCTATTCTGTTGGTAATGCTTGTATTGGTAGTGCCTGACTGTTTGTCCAGCTTTTCTATTTTCTGCCTTTCTTCAGATTGTGTTTTTTTTAGTGTCTCTATTTCAGTTTTCAACCCTTGCAGCATTTGCATTGCTTCTTGCAATTTTCTGTTTATCTGTTCGTCCGTTTGTTGCCTTTTATGAATTTTTTGGTTTGTTCTTTCTTCCATTTCTTGCATTTTTTGGTTTGCTTTTTGTTCCATTTCTTGGATTTTGTGCTTTGTTTCTTCTTCCCTTTCCTGCCTTTTTTGGTTTGTTTCTTCCTCCATTTTTTTTATTTTTTGCTTTGTTTTTTCTACCATTTCTTGCATTTTTTGCTTTGTTGCTTCTTCCATTTCCTGCCTTATTTGGTATGTTTCTTCTTCTAATTCTTGCATTTTTTGCTTTGCTTTTTCTTCCATTTCTTGCATTTTTTGCTTCATTTCTTCTTCCATTTCGTGCCGTTTTTGGTTTGTTTTTTCTTCCAATTCTTGCATTTTTTGGTTTGTTTTTTCTTCCATTTCTTGCATTTTTTGGTTTGTTTTTTCTTCCATTTCTTTGAGGGATTTTCCAATATCCTCTTTTAGGGCCTCTATCATTTTCATGAAAGTGCTTTTAAGATCGTTCTCTTCTGCTTCCTTCGCGTTTGAATATTGGGGTCTTGCTGGTGTGGAGTCTCTAGAATCTGGCGGTGTCATATTTGTTTTTCTGTTGCTGACTGTGTTTTTGTATTGTCTCTTTCCCATCTCTTCTTTTAGTGGGTGCAGAAAGAGCCCCTTCCTGGTCTGGGGACCAGAGTTCCCTTTGGTGGGTGCTAGTAAGTCCAGTAATCTGGTGGTTCTTCTATGCCTTGTCCAAATGCTGGTCCGTGGGTAGAGAAGAAGAACAGGAATCTGGGGCGCTTAGCCTCCTACCTGGTCCCCTGGACCCTATGCTGGGTCCTGTTGTACCTGATCCGGAACAGCTACTCCCCTGGTCTCCCTGGTTCCTGTAGTTTCCTGGTCTCTTTGGTGGGAGAGAAGATCTGGAGTCTGGGGTGCTTGGCTCCCGCCGGGATTGGGAGCTCTGTGCAGTTCCCAGGCGATCTGCAGGCTCTGGAACTCAGGCTGGGAAGCTGGCCTGTTTACCTGATGATGCCAGAGGGACAGCTACTTCCCTGTACTCCCAGCCTCCTCTCCTTTCCTGGAATCGTTGGTGGGAGAGAAGATCTGGAGTCTGGGGTGCTTTGCTCCCGCCGGTATTGGGAGCTCTGTGCAGTTCCCAGGCGATCTGCAGGCTCTGGAACACAGGCCGGGAAGCTGGCCTGTTTACCTGATGCTCCCTCCGGGATTGGGAGCTCTGTGCAGTTCCCAGGCGATCTGCAGGCTCTGGAACACAGGCCGGGAAGCTGGCCTGTTTACCTGATGCTCCCGCCGGGATTGGGAGCTCTGTGCAGTTCCCAGGCGATCTGCAGGCTCTGGAACACAGGCCGGGAAGCTGGCCTGTTTACCTGATGCTCCCGCCGGGATTGGGAGCTCTGTGCAGTTCCCAGGTGATCTGCAGGCTCTGGAACTCAGGCCGGGAAGCTGGCCTGTTTACCTGATGATGCCAGAGGGACAGCTACTTCCCTGTACTCCCAGCCTCCTCTCCTTTCCTGGAATCGTTGGTGGGAGAGAAGATCTGGAGTCTGGGGTGCTTTGCTCCCGCCGGGATTGGGAGCTCTGTGCAGTTCTCAGGAGATCTGCAGGCTCTGGAACACAGGCCGGGAAGCTGGCCTGTTTACCTGATGCTCCCGCCGGGATTGGGAGCTCTGTGCAGTTCCCAGGCGATCTGCAGGCTCTGGAACTCAGGCTGGGAAGCTGGCCTGTTTACCTGATGATGCCAGAGGGACAGCTACTTCCCTGTACTCCCAGCCTCCTCTCCTTTCCTGGAATCGTTGGTGGGAGAGAAGATCTGGAGTCTGGGGTGCTTTGCTCCCGCCGGGATTGGGAGCTCTGTGCAGTTCCCAGGCGATCTGCAGGCTCTGGAACACAGGCCGGGAAGCTGGCCTGTTTACCTGATGCTCCCTCCGGGATTGGGAGCTCTGTGCAGTTCCCAGGTGATCTGCAGGCTCTGGAACACAGGCCGGGAAGCTGGCCTGTTTACCTGATGCTCCCGCCGGGATTGGGAGCTCTGTGCAGTTCCCAGGCGATCTGCAGGCTCTGGAACACAGGCCGGGAAGCTGGCCTGTTTACCTGATGCTCCCTCCGGGATTGGGAGCTCTGTGCAGTTCCCAGGCGATCTGCAGGCTCTGGAACACAGGCCGGGAAGCTGGCCTGTTTACCTGATGCTCCCTCCGGGATTGGGAGCTCTGTGCAGTTCCCAGGCGATCTGCAGGCTCTGGAACACAGGCCGGGAAGCTGGCCTGTTTACCTGATGCTCCCGCCGGGATTGGGAGCTCTGTGCAGTTCCCAGGCGATCTGCAGGCTCTGGAACACAGGCCGGGAAGCTGGCCTGTTTACCTGATGCTCCCGCCGGGATTGGGAGCTCTGTGCAGTTCCCAGGCGATCTGCAGGCTCTGGAACTCAGGCCGGGAAGCTGGCCTGTTTACCTGATGATGCCAGAGGGACAGCTACTTCCCTGTACTCCCAGCCTCCTCTCCTTTCCTGGAATCGTTGGTGGGAGAGAAGATCTGGAGTCTGGGGTGCTTTGCTCCCGCCGGTATTGGGAGCTCTGTGCAGTTCCCAGGCGATCTGCAGGCTCTGGAACACAGGCCGGGAAGCTGGCCTGTTTACCTGATGCTCCCGCCGGGATTGGGAGCTCTGTGCAGTTCCCAGGCGATCTGCAGGCTCTGGAACTCAGGCTGGGAAGCTGGCCTGTTTACCTGATGATGCCAGAGGGACCGGGAAGTCTTTATTAAGTGATAAATAATATATCACCACAATATGCCTATGGGAGGTAATCCTCAGACCTGTCAGTAAAGAAATAATGGCTGTTATGTCAAGTGCAGGAATGAGAACTGTGGGTAAATATGAGTGACCCAGGGACAAATCAGTAACAATTTGAAAAAAATAGAAATACCAATCCATAAACTCTAATTATTTCAGCATCCATATCTTTCTGTTCCTATGAGAAGAAAAGAGCATTACTGGAGTTTAGAATAATTTTTCTATTAGGTCCAGTACACATTGGCTCTCCTTCTTGAGATCAAAGACCACAGAACCCTTACAGACTCCTGTGCCTTATTCATGGATATTCTGTAACCTGTACACTTTAGACCCCATTGATTTTTATCAGTCCTAATCTGCATAAATGATGCACATAAACTGGTATATGTGTACATATATAAGCTACCTCTCAAGTTCAGATGTATGCATGTTACTTTAACATCTCCATGTCTCATAACTCTTATACAGGATAAAAGAGGCCAATGTCTGATCTGCATGTAACATGATATTGTAGGAGATATCTGATTATGAAGCTTTTAAAAGCAGAGTTTGCCACCATCTCAATCCATGAAATTCTAGGAAGGATTATGAGGTAACACTTTAATTTCCTCTTCTGATTCCATCACAAATCATTTCATAGGCGTTCCCTAATGTTTAACACTTTTCTGTGTTGTGTTGCAGTCACAGAATAGCACAGACAGCGACACACACTCAGGAGTACATTTGTGCTATTGTTGTCTTCATGGAGGAATCAGGACTATGGAAGTGTCCATAGACAGCACTGAGTTCACAACTTCACAGCATCTCTACCGATGTATTCTTACTGCATCCAGAAAGAACTCCACATACATAGGATTTCTGGGTTAAACTCTGGAGTTTCATCTTAGAAACACCATGTGACAAAGTGTATATAATTTCAGTTACTTTATAACTTTACTTCACTGAGATTTTTAAGGTATACAAGTCATTGCACAACCTGTACTTTGTGTCAAGTGATGAGAAAACTGTGGTTAACTGATAAGATTCTTGTTCCATATAGCTCAGTCTAGTAGAAGACAAAACCAAAAATCATTGAAACTGTATGCAACTACATTTCTGTTAGTATTTTAAAAATCCTATACTCTTGAGAATTATATACACATATGAATAAAATTTGACTGCATGTATCCTTCACATTCCTTCTTCAACTCCCCCCATAATCTCCCTAAAAATCAAGGATAGTTCTAATTGTTTGAAAATGAAGTAGATATACTTTTTATCCCCCTCTCTATTAGTAACTGAAACACTGCACCTTCCAGGAAGACAAACACAGAAACATTGAAAAGTGGAGAGAAGAAGGAAGACAGACAGGCTAGGAATTCAAAGAATAACAGTGGATGGATTTCGGGAGATTTATTTTGGTCTCCTGCCTGCCAATGGCAGGACTGAAATAATTGTCCAACAAGAAATTCCAGAAAACCTATGGAGATTTGTAATATAATATTATTATCAACATCTAGTTTTTAATAGGAATAAAAAGGATGTGCAAATTGCACAAAGGGAATCAATAGAAATTATCTCTTAGGATGTCTTGGTGTTTAATTTATCAAAAGCTACTAATCAACTCTTAAATATGTTCAAAATCTTTTTAAAAGCCTTAAAATCTAAATGAATGTAAATGAACAAGGTCTTCCTGAAAAGACAGTATCCCAAGAGTGAGAGAAGCTTTGAAAAGAACCAAGTAGAAATCCAAGAGCTGAGAACAAGGAGGAAAGCGAATATGGATGAACAGGATGAAGGAAGAAAAGAGTTAGGAAAGGAATGGAGGTAGAAGAAAGGAGAAGAACTGAAAAGAAAAGGAAAAAAGGAGAGAGAAAAAGTAATGCAATGACATGTTTGTAGTGTTAGAGGAAAATCATGCCAATCAATAATTCTACTTGTATTACAACTTCTGGAGTGTCATAATGGCTCATTAAGGAAAAGCTTCTGTGGTCAGGAGAATAGAATCCCTAGGCTTTGTGAAGATATAACAACACTCCAGTTGGTCAAATGAATCCACATGTCAAGGGACCTGCCCTACAAAAGCTGACTTACCTTCAGCCATGCTGAAGACACAAGTAGAACAAATTTTTCTTTACGGAGATACTGTATTTTTCCTTTCCAGGCTTACCTCTCCCCAGCATAGTCCCTACAAGGCACCATGTGATGGGGTTGGTCTGCCTGCCTTCTGAGACTTAAATGAAAAAGACTCAAAACTTTCTTTTTCTATCTCTATTCCCCTCTTTCTTACAGATGCTGTCCAGAACTTTAATATGTTTTTGCTAGTATTTGGTCATCATTACTCTCTTTTTCTAAAGTTTCCCTCCACATCATATGACTTGCCCACCATGTAATGGGTACAACTCCATTGAAAAATATTTCAACAGTTCCTCAGACCCCTCCAAATTCTGTGAGTCATTAATCGTCCAGTATATGTATATTCAAATAAATTAAAATAGTATTGCTGTGACCTGAATAGATTTGGGATTTATCTGATGGAAGACACAGGGGAATGAGGAAAAGACAGAGATAGACAGACATACAGAAAAGCTAGGATCAGGTGGTCGCTGAGCTCTCCTGGAAGCTCAGGTATTTATTGATTATATACAGCTACAGCATGTGAATGGAGGGGATGGTTTAGTTAATCTCAGGGGGAGTCTCTGTAGGGGAGCAGTCTCACACAGTCACCTGGAGGAAGAAGCTGCACTCATCATTTCTGCTGAAGTTTTTAGTTCATCATTTGTTCATCAACAGTATTTCTTGGACAAGGGGAAGACCTTGCCATTACTCTAACCTCACCAAGGAAATATTTTGCAATTTTTTTGGGTCTGAAGAAGGCCACGCTCATGCCAATAATACACATTTACTCAGGACTTCATTCACTCATCAGAGTTTATATGTATTAAAATTTTGTAATGACTGCTTAAGATCCCATTTTTCAGAATAAGTAATAAGTAAAAGCTGTCCATATATGTCAGAACATGGACAAAGCTTTTCATACAATGGAGTATTAGTGATAGTAAGAGTATAAAATTTATGATGTGTCTTGCAATATAAACGTCAAAACCATTATATTAAAGAAATAGATATATAAAAAGAACACATATTACCTTATCTTATTGATGTGAAATAATTCAGAAAACACATTCAGAGTGCTAGAACAAGTAGATTAGTGTGATTATCCAGAATCAGGAAAAGGGCAACATGTGTAAAAACTGCTAAAGGGAGTAGAGTTTGCTTTTAGGATGGTGTAAATACTATGAAATCAGACACTGAAGGTTGTATAACCCTGTAATATAATAAAAACCATTCAACTGTAAACTTTAAGATGGCTAAAACTATAACACAATATGAAATAAGTGTTTTAATAGCCTTACAAGTGTCAAGAAATTAAATACATAATTTTAAAAAACTCTGAAAAGGAAATCTGACCTGGATGGTTTCACTGGATAATTATAAGCCCTATCAGGGACTGGATATTACCAGTTTTATACAATTTCTTCCAGAAAATAGATGGAACACTTCCCAATTCTTTTAATGAATCCAGTATTTGTTGATGCCTCAAATAAGCAAAAAAAATCAAGAAAGGAAAAAAGAACATTACAAGCTGGTAACCTCATCAATGTAGACATAAATATCCTTAAAACATGAGCAAGCAGCATCCAGAAATATATACAAAAGTATTTCATCCCAGACGCAAGAGAGGTTTATCGCAGAGATGTAAGGCTAGATAAATATTTGAAAATAAGTCACTGTAATCCCACATATTAACTGACCAAAGAAGAAAAATCATGTGTTTGTATAAGCCATTGCAGAAAAAGACTTTTTTAAAACCTAGTACTCAATCTTGGCTCAAATCAGCGAGAAAAACATAGAATATACCATCTTAGATCTAAAAGATCGTCTACAAATAATTTAAAACAATTTGCTAGAGATGAAGTACCACATTCCTTCTGGAATCAGAATCAAGACTAGAAATTTCATAGCTACCACTTGCATTTGTAAATAGTACTTTGTATTCTAAACAACACAATAGGACAAAGAACAGAAATACAAGACACACATGCCTGAAAGGAAAACTAAACCTACACCTCTTTGTAGTTGGCATACTACTATATACAGGCAACACTAAGGAATGCATAAAATAATGTTTAGAAAAAATAATGAACTCTTCCAGTTCCCAGCTGAATTTTAAATTTGTCTTGCACCCTCAGTACAATATTATTTATAATTGGGTAGAGATATATTAAGTACAAATCTCACAAAACATGTACATGGGATAGATGTGGAGATACACAAAATATTTTAAAAAGAAAACAAAAGGAGGTCGAATAAATGGAGGGATATGCCATACTCATGTTTCAGAAGACTCACTACAATACTGATGATAATTCTTTCAAGGCAGCTAATAATTTTGCAGCTGACTACTGTCAAAAGTTGAGCAAGGTGTTTTATAGACATAAGCAAGAGTATTCTTTAAGTTTGATGAGTAAGAAAAAGTTAGAGGAAGACTCTACTTCATATCAAGATTTATATAATAATCAAGAATAAGTAATATGGATCAAAGGAAATTTAAATTAAAACAGAATAAATATCTTAGAAATACATCCACAAGAAACTAATGTGCAACTAATTCTTCATAAAGGTTCAAAAGCAAATGATGAGTCATTAAATGTAAATCAGTCTTGGGCTAGTGAGATGGTTCACTGGGTGAAGGTGCTTGTCACTAAGCCTGACAACCTAAGTTTGTTCCCCAGAATCTGTGACGGGAGGAGAGAACAGACTTCTTCAAGTTTTCTTCTGACCCTTCTTAATACACACACAGCGTCAAATGTGTGCATGCTCAGATGCACACGTGCGTGCGCAAACACACACACACACTCACACACACACACACTCACACAAATAAAGTAATGGTTACAAAATAGTATCTATTTGCTATAATAATCATATACCAAATGACTCAAAATGAATCATTAGCTTATATGCAAATATAAAATAGTGAAAACTATAGAATGAAATTGGAAAAATCTTCAGGTTCTATGACTAGGCAGAATTCACATAGTTTGCTGCATAGCAATTAAAAAGTGCCATGACATTATCTGTAAATAATATACTGGTAATAATGCCCAACTGAAATTTTGATGAAAGCTTACATTGGAAATATGTGAAAAAATAAATTCATGGAATCTCCCTTCATTGTTGCTTACAACTCTGTGTGAATCTACAATCGTTTCAAAATAAAAAGTTTAATGTTAAAAAGGAGGAAGAAGCATTGACAGGGACTCTGAGAAATTTCACTGAGATGCGAGACTTAACCATGATGGAAAAAAGCATATCACACAATTGGGTAGTTTTTTTTCTCACTGCTCTTTTTTTTTTTTTGATTATTTGATTGTAGCCCACAATGCCATATTTCCTCTTTGTTTACTATTCCCTATCTAAGACTACAATTACCAGTCACACTAAGTTCATGTTAAGATAAACGCAATTAAAAATTAAGCTCTCCAGTTAGACCTAGCAGCGTCTCAAGTTCATACTTCAGCATGCACTGAAACAATCAACAGAAGTTTTTTATCATCACACAGCACTATGGTATCTAATCTGGCAGAAAACGATACAATTGCTTCAGGTGCTTTGAAAACTGCCCTACTCTGGACACTCTTGTTTGTTGGCATTTTTAGTTCCATCTCCTTTCTTGCTTTTTATCAGACACAATGGGTTACCCTTATGGCTGAAATATGTCATACTTCATAACTATCTCTCTGCTTGGCCTTTTTCATCATTCTATTACCTTTTGTAACACAGATGTCACCTGGTAATATTTTCTTTTGTTTTTGATGTACAGTACAGGCTTTCATTAGTGAAGATGATTTACTAGTAAACTGTTTCTATTTCAATTCGTTTGCAAATATCACCTTGCTTTCTTGAGCTTCAAAGAAAGGTGTTAAAAGGAAAATTCCTTCTTTTAACTTTGAAGATAATATTTCACTTCTGTTCTGGCTCCCTGTGTTGTCTATGAGAAATCAACAATGTTGCAAACATCACAGAGTAAGTAGCTTTTTTTCCCTTATATCTGCTTTAAAGAGCATTTCCTTGTTTACTAGAAAATAAATTTTAATTTTTTTATTTATTAAAAGATTTTTCTTTATTTTATATATCAACCACAGTTCCCCTTCCCTTCCCTCCTCCAGCTCTCACCCATTCCTGCAAGCCTCCCCTATGGGCTCCTCAGTAAGTGTAAGGCCACCCATGGGGAGCCACAAAGTCAACATAACAAGTTGAGGCAGGACCAAGCCCCTCCCCCATTGTATCAAGGCTGAGCGAGGTATCCTCCCATAGAGAATGGGCTCCAAAAAGACAGTTTATGTACTAGGGATAAATCCTGGTCCCACAGACTGCCCAAGGCACAGAACTGTCCCCCACATTCAGAAGACCTCGTCCTAGGCAGGTTCTCTAGCTGTCAGTCCAGAGTCAGCAAGCTCCTACTAGTTCAGGCCAGCTGTCTCTGTGGGTTTCTCCATGATGGTCGTCACCCTTTTGTTCATATAACCCCTCCTTCCTCTCTTCAACTGGACCATGGGAGTTCAGCCCAGTGCTTAGCTGTGCATCTCTACATCTGCTTCCATCAGTTACTGGACAAAGATTCTAAGATGACAACTAGGGTGGTCATCCATCTGGTTACAGGATTAAAGAAGAAAGCATCTTCAAAAACGGTACTGGCATAACTGGATATCAATATGTATGTAGAAGAATGCAAATAGATCCATATCTATTGCCATGCACAAAACTCAAATACAAATTTATCAATGACCTTAAAACATAAATCAAGCCACACTGACCCTGGAAGAAAAAGTGGGAAGTAACTTTGAATGCATTTGTACAAGAGACAACTTCCTAAATATAATATCAGTAGCACAAACATTGAGAGCAACAATTAATAAATGGGACCCCCTGAAACCGAGAACTTCTGTAAGGCAAAGGACATGGTAATAAGACAAAATATCAGCCTACAGAATGGGAAGAGATCTTCACCAACCCCACATATGACAGAGGGCTAATCTAAAAAATATATAAAGAACTCAAGAAACTAGGCATCTAAATGCTAAATAATCCAATTTAAAAATGAGGTACAGATCCAAACAGTAGAAAATGAACTTTATTTTATTTTTTATGGTGTGATTATTGGTGTTTCTATATTTGGTGGTTGGTATATCTTATCAAATAAGGAGTTTAGCCATAGTCATTCAAATATTCCTATTTTTTGTGTAATATCCCTTTGGGACTCTAACTAGACTTGTATCGTCCCTTTTACCTTACCTTCTGATTTTCTGCAACTCTAATATTTTCCATCTCTCTTCCATTTTTGTGTGGTTTCTATAGATTTGCTTCCCAGATTTCCTTTTATCAATTCCTTAGTGTCCTGAATTATATAAACTCTCTATCTTTCTGTGTGTGACCTGTATTAAAACTCATCCTCTGTAACTGGTGTAATCATTCTAGAGTATATGCCATTTCTTGGCCTAATCTGTCAAGACACTACATATACTATCCTCATTTTATCACACATTCTATCTGCTTCAATACAAACTCTTTATATTTCTTACACAATTTTAATATTCTATTGCTTACTCCTAGTATAAGCATTTATGAGCTTGTGTTTTGCATTCCACTTAATCTTGTTCTTCAGTCTTTCATGTGTTTTGTTTTGTTTTAATTGTTATCTTACCTGTGAAATTTTTCTCAAGTATAAACAAGTATTTCATCAATGAAAATGTGCTTTTTTTCCTTATACAGGTTAAATAATGAATAATTGACCTAGATTAACTTAGATAACTATTTTAAATTTAAATTTTGTTTTTTGAGATCATGAGCCTAACATCAAATCTTTAACACTTCTCATCCAGTTGAACAGTCATGAAAAAACCTAGTATATATCTCCACCGTCTCCCTCAGCAGTAGATTAGTTTTTCTTGTTTCACTTCACAGTAAATTCCACTATTGGAAATGTAGCTTTATTCTGAGCCCCTATTTCTACTTCCTATCTGATACTGGACCAGGTTTTCATTGGGACCGAGAGAATAAATGACCAAAGCAAGAGCCAGATACTGGAGATTCATACTTTCATTTCCTCTATTATCTCTAAGAGTTTATCCCTTTACCCTTGTTCTCAAGTCAGCAAGGCAGTAGTTTATTTAGTTCCGTGATGAAAGAAGACCATACTCTCTCCAGTATACCACACAATTCAGATTCCTGGAGAGTTTAAATTAAACTGAAATTCAGGGATGGCATAGGAACACATGTTTAGAGGTTATTGAAACTAGTCTAGGCAAGGAATTGTAGCTTCATATACCAGGTAACTACTTGGCAGAAATTGATATAGAAGTGAGATTTTAGAGATATTCAAGAAGTAGAATTAGTATCACCTGTGGTGAAACATATGTGGAAGTTGAAATGATATTCAGCTTAAGGCCCATATTTGAGATGATGGACAATTTGTATAGTTGGATATGTGATGGGGCTGATGAAGCAGGGATGAGTTACATGGGTTAAAATTTTTAAAAAAATAGGCTTGGGTTCAAGTGAAATGTGGTCCTTTTGAAAATCTAGGTGGAAAGTATAAGTCTGAGAGTCTATGCTAGAGGTCAGACTCTGAACAGACTTGAACCTGTTGTTATTTTATATAAATGGATATGACTGACACAAGGCATGGCTGGACTCACCCAAGGAGAGGACATAGCGAGAAAGAAAAGAAGGCCTAGGATTGAGCCTTGAAGACTTTAGCCTCTACTGCTCAAGTAGAAAAGGAAGAGCCTACCGAGAAGGTAAGTAATGCCAAGAAGAATTCAGTGTTTCCTTTTATCTCATTTTTGTTGAATGCCTATTGTCAGCCCTTGTTGACCTCCAGGTATTCTATACCTGCTTTGACATATCCCTTAAAGTCTAGTTGGAATGACATCATCCCTACACAGTCATTCTCAAACCTTCCCTAACTCCATCCTAGAGTAAGTTTACATAAGGTCTGTAGTCCTTTTCCCTCTCCTCATGAATGTACCAATTTAGTCACCTGAGTCATCCTGAATTCCTAATTGCAGAGCCGATGTCTTACATACCACTGTTTATTCGGTGCCTACTACAGCAATCTCCTCTTTCCCTTCCACCAAAGGTCATTACCTTCAGTGACGTTTTTCTCCCTATCACATTAAAGGCTTTCCTTTAAGGTTTTGTGATTGGTATGGAGAACATTTAATCTCATGATTTTCTAAGCAATCACTTACAAATAACAACATAGAAAAAGTTGCATCAATTTAAACTAAACATCTGTCATGAGGACTAATGAACCAACGTCAGGGTGTGTGTGCCTCATAAGGTGGCCAACTAAGTAAAGGAGGTATGTGTAGTAATTTGGCTGTGATTAAGCTTCAAGAGATTAGGAAAGCAATCAGGGTTAGAGAGGAATTCTTAAAGAGATTACACAATGGCAGGCTGATGAGAAAGACGAGGAATGAGAGGTGTCTGATGGTGAGTAGTGGTTTGTCATTACGGAGAATCATTGCTGAGGGCAGAACAGTTGATTCTGATGTCTTCAGGTGGGGAATGTCCCAACATAATTTATAGAAAAAATGGGGCTAGGAAGAAGCTTTAATACTGTGTGGGGTTTTTTCCTGATGTTAATGCTTATTATGACTGCAAAAGAATGGCGAGCAGCTTATTTGGCATCCATCCCTGAAAAATTGGGACAATGTCAGCAATCGGAATTAGGTCAATGGAATATGAGGGAAAATGTCATAGTGAGGTCAATTGTACCCTGAGTGACAGACATACATGAAATTGTGACTATCAGCACACAACAGCTACAATTGATATTTTCCTGTCAAACACAACTGCACAACTGCACATAGGTTCATAGACATTCTACACATATTATTTGTACCATACTTTTATGACCTATCTTACATAGTGACAGCTGCCTAATGATCTATGCATACATGGTTTCTTCTATGGCTCCCTTTCTAGGTATCCATGAGACCTACCATCTTAGTGGAGCTGAAATCAAGTTGAAACCTAAAACCCACCCTCTTTGTAACATCTAAGGGCAGCTGTGGCTGTGCTGATATCTACCTACTAGGACCCAAGCTGTGTCTGGCAGTTCATGGCAGTGGCAGAAGCAAAATAACACAATAATTCTACAGGGTGAGTTAGAATCTGGGCCTGTCCCAATCAGGCCTTAAGGAATTTATTTAGTCTTTCTATCTCTCAGTATTTTCACTGGTTGGATTTATACCATAAGGATCTTGAGAGAGTAAGCATGTAACATATACAGAATACGTCATAATCCCCCATCCTTCAGTTAGAACTCAGGGTACAAATCCTGAAGAGAACTCTCTCTTTTCTCTCTCTCTCTCTCTCTCTCTCTCTCTCTCTCTCTCTCTCTCTCTCTCTCTCTCTCTGTCTCTGTGTGTGTGTGTGTGTGTGTGTGTGTGTGTGTATGCCTATTTCATAGGCTATACTCTTTTTGCTTCTTTTTCTCTTCAGCTAGAACTTTCCACTCCCTAAGCCAACAACAGATGAAAGAACAACCAAACTTATGAATAGAAGAAAATACCAGAACTATTTCAGGTTTGTCTGTAATGCTTCCCTGAGCTACAGGAATTGTGGTATTTTAAACAAAAACAAAAGTAAACTCAGAACAAAGGCCAATGACCCTGTTGAGTTATTTTTGCTTTACTAGTCCCAATGACCAAATTGACCTTATCTTATCCCTCAGGGAAAAGAGTACTTTATTAAGGTCACATGGCAATATGGGATTATGTCTCCACTTAAAAACTGGTAGGAGCTTTGTTCTAAACCTAGATTTTTCAACAGCTGTCATTTGGGTTATCATTTATTTAAACAAAAGAAAAGTATTTCTCCATTCTTTGCTCTAGCTTGGATCCCAGTCCCCATGAACTCCAGCTATGTGTTCATCTTCCTGTGTCATAGTCTCCTTTTCCAAGGTAGCATAAGCACAGGGAGATAATGGCTATAAAAGAAACTGGATGACAAGAGGGAAATTGGCCTCTACAGGTCCATTAAGCTCTGGCATCTGACGTCATTTTAAAAAACAAACAAGAAAAAATAAGAACAAACAAGTCTTGGGATGTGTCTCAGTGATGGAAAACTTGCCAAGCATGCTGGAGTCTCTGGATATGATCCGTAAGCACTAAAAAATGAAAGAAAGAGAGAGAGAGAGAGAGAGAGAGAGAGAGAGAGAGGGAGGAAGGAAGGAAGGAAGGAAGGAAGATAGACAGGGAGGGGGAAGGAAGGAGGGAAGGAAGGAGGGAAGGAAGGAAGGAAGGAAGGTAGGTGATAGCAAAAGTGAGAATGAGGAGGAGGAGAAAAAAGAGGAGGAGGGAAGCCTACAAAGATCTAGAAAACTGAAACAAGGCCAGGGTGAGGACACTGTACAGAGAAATAACAGCTCACTGGCCTGCTTTGCCAACCCTCTCTTAACTAATTCAAAACAGGAGCCAGAAGCAGAGCAGTGTGGTCAGGCAAATAGAACACCACTGTCGGGAGCTGGAGAAGTGCTAATTGTTACTAAGATCTTATCCTATTCAGTTGGATGCAGCATTTAACCTCTGACTCCTGGTAGTTGGCTCCCAGCACTCCAGGCACCTGCAGCAGAGAAAGCTTTCTCCCTCCAGGCCAGACTGAGTCTTGAATGCCACAAAGTATAGGTGGTTCCTGGAGAAGTGGACACCTGGTGGGAAGCCAGGGAGAAAGGTCAGCAGGGCAAGCTTTCCTTCTTCATTCCCTAGGAGTCCTGTCTTTAGGAGTTATCTGCATGCCTTTTTAAGAATGCCAGAGTTCTCTGTACCTTGACTGACTATGGATCTCTGTACTAACCACCACAGGCTATATAAATGCTCAACCCAAGATGGGACATCTATGCAACAGCCCTGTCTTCCATGGCTCAGAGATCATTGCAGAAAAGGAAATGGAAAGATTGTAAGAGCCAGAGGTGGTGGATGACTACAAGGAAAGTATTTTCCTGCTCAGCAGGGAAGCTGAACATATGAACACAACAGTATGCAGGCGACCTGCATAGACTCAAGCCAGACAAAATTTCAGCAGGGAGAGAGCAGATGGGCATGAAGTCTCACCCTGGCAGGAGAGCTATTGGCAATTGATAGTTTCTGAGAGAGGGGGAGTCAGTTTTCTTCAAAGCTGTGGTTTCTGGTAGGTTAACTTACTCCAGTGAAGAGCCACACATACAAGAGTATATGAGCAGTACAAATTAGACATGATAATTTGTTTGTTTCATTGGTTACTAAAAAGAACAAAAAGATAGGTAGGGAAGAGGTACTTGGATCTGAGAAGAGTTTAGTAATAGGGAATATGATAAAAAATGTCTTGTAGGAAATTCTCAAATAACTAATAAACAGATCTCTCTCTCTCTCTCACACACACACACAATACAATTAAATATTAGTTGGGGTAGGTCTATTAATATAGCTTGGTAACAGTTTGCTTGCCTACTATTAGTGAGGACTTGGGTTCAATTCCTAATACTGCAAAGAGGAAAGAACAAAGAACACTTAGAGAAGGAGTGGGTTCGTTAGAGTGTATCGTATGACAGTGTTAAGTGAACTCATTTACTTGTCATTGCTTGATGGTGATACATTCTGAAAAATGTCCCTATAAATGTTTTTTTGTACAGTGTATTTTCACAAGTTAGTGGAGGGGACTGACAACAGAAAAAGGTTAAATTTGACCCCGTCTTCCCTTCTTTGACACTCTCACAACTTCTATCACATAAAGGTAAGATCTTGAGGAAGAAGGCTCATGACGTTGAAGATTTTTTTGTTTTGTTTTCTTTTGGTTTTTTTTGTCAAATGCCATAACCCTATAGTGGTACTTCCCAGTCTTCATGTCTGTGAGCCAATGAATTTTTGTTGATTTAAATCATCAATTTGCTAGTATTATATTATAACAACAATAGCATACTATGACAAACAGAATCCTTATCTTTCTCATGCTCACCAATTTTTCAAAATCCTAGAATTATATCTGATACTAAAAGATTGATAGAAAAGTTAAAGACAAGCTGTTGTAAGAGAGAGACTTCATTGTGTTCAAATCCCAGTTCTCCCAGCTCCTAGCTGAAAAATCCTAGAGAAGCCTTGCCTTTTCTGCATCTTTCTGGATTTAGTCAGTCTCTATAAAGTACTTGGAAGTAGATGTTTAATCAAAATTAAATAAATTTTGAGACCTCCTCTATGTCTGGCAATATTAATAATGAAGATAAAAAAATAGATGCTGGTTCCCAGGGCACTTCAGATTGAGTGTCTAGTCAAGATTTGTTGCTCAGAGTGTGCACATCAAAATAAACCCAACCTGCTCAGAGGAGTCAGGGACAGCCTCAAAGCAGAAACTAAACCAGAGATGAATATCAAATAGGAGGAATAAGTGAGGATCTAAAAGACCAAAGGCCAGCTCTAACTGAACCATGCTGTTATTTAAGACTTTTCGAAGGATGTGTAAACAAATATTTACTCACCACATAAAATTTATCAACAACGGCTCAAAGAAATAACTCCACTAAGTATGTCTTAGTAAGTCCATGAGTTTATTGCTTTCCCACTGGCAAGTTTTTTATTTTATTCAACCAAGAAACCTGCAGTCTTTAGGTTTCTCTAGGAGTTGTCTCTCTTGCTTCATCTGTTTCTCCTTCTCTTCTCTGTCCTGATGAAATCACATAATTATAAAGCAATAGTTCTCATCCTTCCAATGAGTGAGAAAATATAGCATAGAATAAAGAACATGGAATTTCCTGTTGGGAAGGCCTCTCTGTGAATTTGAAATGACAATAATCAAGTATGGGACCATGCAAAACAGTCATCCTCTTCAAGACTTAGAGATTTTTGTCTGTGAAGACGTGGGATGCTAATTCCAACAGTCACTGTGTGTTGAATCAGCTCTAACTTGATGATATAGAACAGCCACTTAATTACATTCATGGATTTTTGTCAGTAAGTAGAAAATAGTAAGATGATTTTCTCTGTCCTGTGTCCTTGGACACACCTGGGAAGACAGAAGACTGAAAAATGTTTGAGATATGACGGCTTGAATTACAAATAGCTAATTTATTTGGGTATTTTAAGCCTGGATTGTGAGGGTTCAAAATGTAGGGCCCTTGACAGCATTGCAACAAAAATTCTCCATGCTGTTCAGCACCATCACAGAACTCAGCCTAAGAGTAGTTGGTTCCTATACAGATCCAAAGCTGAATACCATTGTCAGAGAGCTAGAAATTTTATCACACTGGATATCCCACTTTATATGGTAGTCTTCTGGCAGTAAGCAACAAGCCAGAAGCCTGTCTAGTTTCAAGACTAGGGAAATTAGCCTTCATCTTGCAGATGGAGAAGGGGGAAGCTGTAGAAGATGTTGAGAAGGAACCATTATTTTAACCACCATTGATAACTATTATCTTCCACGTTAAGAGCACTTGGCAGTTGGAAAGTGTTCATTAACCTGCTGTCTATCCCTGAAGTAGCTAGCTGAGAGGCCCCTGGCAGTAGGACAATGATACAAACCTGGTACATAAGCTAGATTGTTGGAGCCCACTCTCTATTGTGGAATACCATTCTCAGCCTTAATTCATGTACCTGCCCCAACATATTGGGCCAGACTATGTTGACTCCTCATGGGAGCCCTTACCCATGAGGGGTAGATTGGGGTGAGGCAAAGGGGAATGAGAGGAAGTAAAGGGGTCATGAAGAGAATTAGATGGAGAACTGTGTTTGGAATGTTAAGTGAAATTTAAAATTTTATAACACTACACACAAAAGAGAAGTCATGGGCTCTCAATTGTTGACTTTGGATGGCCACCCTCTGGAAAGTTACTATGCTCATGTTTTCCTCTCCCACGAATCCCAGAATTCTCAGGTAATTCATCATATCTGGAATTAAACTGCATATATAACATCTTTCCTTCCCGATAATAATTATAACAGTCTGCTAAATGTTAGGCCTTGCATTAATGTATAAGATAAATCTCTTTTCCTATTACTCACAGCCCTTAAATAGATGTAATATTACCTCTCTCTTTTACCAATGCCTGAACTAAAAATCAGAGCTCATAAACCATGGTACAATGTCACTTAGGAATTCAGAACTAGAACCCATTTCTAAACTAGGCCTAAATACCTACTCTAAACTCCTTTGTCATCTACTCTAGCTGGCTGCATCCGTAGTGGTCATGTAAACTTTGATCACATTCTGATACATATTGAACAACCATGTTTTCCAAAACATGTGTATGTACCTCTAACTAATACTTATGTATCAACATTACGGATTTGAAGATTATACATGATTTATAAATAATAGCAAATACAGATTATTATTTAGTGAGGCTTATATAGCAAAAGGAATCTTACAGACTTTTGCTGAATTTTTGTATTCATACCCAATTAAGTATTCAATTGGTGAAGAAATTTTGGTAAGATATAAGTGAGACAGTGACTGAGTATGTGAGTACCTAACACATTCACAAATGATTTATCCATGGCTTATTGGCTGTATGGGATAATGGTTTTTACCCGTGGAAGAATGTTTTCTCATTTTCATGCTATTTATAATATATCATTTAGCTGTGGTAGATGATGTAGTAGATGTGAAGTAGACTTTACAACACATTGAACTGAGGTATTCAGTGTAGGTTACTTTCTGAGTCTAAATAAACAATCCACAAGACAATAAATCAAGAGATGACTTGTAACATTTGCTGATTTCTGCTGTGCAACTCCCAACATGACCACTTTCAAGCTGTAATTCACTGAAGATCAAACTGGAAGGAGACGAAGAGTGTTGTGTAGTTCTATCTGTCCACCCCATAGAAACAAAGACATATAGCTTCAAGAAAACAATTAATAGAAAAATGTTCTAACTAGAGAATGATGAGCTTTAAATATCTATTGGTTTTGTTTATGTAATTTAATGGCTAGTAATGATTATATTTGACAACTACCTTGCAAATTCCTGAAACATTTACAACCTGCTTTTGTAAGGGATGGAATCCATATTCAGGATGCCATTAGTAATTTCCCTTTGACTCTTACTCACTTCTCACTTCTGTGTCCTCATAATACATATATTCTTGTCTATTTACCTTTATTCTCAGCATGTTCCAGGACAGGGGTGCCACTATTGCATATTGCGATGTAACAAAACTGCTGCCCTGTCCATGGTTTGAAACTACTGCATCGCTTTACTTCTCAATCTGACTATGAATTTTTCTCCTTTTAACCGGAAGAACTTCCCAGTTTTGTCTTTCTGGACCAGACAGTCTTCTGAATTCGAGGTGAAGTTCCTTGGTTCCTCTCAGGTTGGCTGATGGAAACAGCCATCCTCAAGTGGTCTGCTTCACTGATGTAAATGTACCCACTGGCCATAGCCTCACTTTGAGGGGCTCTCAGATGCAAATTGTTCCATTGTATATCCATGCTGTAACTCATTAAAACTGTGTTTCACTCCAGCGTTCTGCTCATTACAATGGGCAGAGAGAGTGTTGCTTCTGGGGAAGCACACTTATAATGAGGGCAGAGTGTTCAGCACAAAAACAGCTCCTAATAGCTCATTAGGAAAATTGACTAGTTAGGCAGAACCGTTGTTCTCTCACTTTGACTAAAGATCTGAAAGCCTTTCCTCCTACAAAGGCCAGGGACTCTGAGGAAGATGCTGAGACAAAGCAAGGTGGGCCTGATAACAGGTCAGGCGGTCAGGCTTCCTGGTGGGGATAACTTGGAGTTCAGTTAGGGTAGGGATATGTCTTGATCATGGAAGACCATTGGTCCTGAGGTTTAGACCATGACATTCTGCATGGATTTATGTGTGCTTCTGTGTTTTTACTTGGAGGAATAAGGAAGTAGGTATAAAAAAGAAAGCAAGATGAGAGCAACTACAGTCCATTGCCATACTGACTGACACATGATAGAAGCAGTTGGTTAGGAATTTGGAAATGTCCAGTCATTTGCATGGAAGTTCCTTCAGTCCTTATGTTAAAGTCGTTTCCTCAACCCCTGATTTATATTTAACTTTGGAGTCTTATCTCAATGAAAATCATCTTCATTATTATGAGGATAATTAAGCCCATAATTTCCAAGAGTCCCTGAAAAATCAAAAGCCTCCCAGTTCAAGGACACACAGATGGAAGAAAGTGTGTAAGTCAGCCAGCCTGTGACACCACGCTATCTTCGTTTGTAGTACAGTTTTACCTGTGGCTTTTAAACCCTGTAATTCGTTTTTAGAAAGACTTTTAAATTAAAATAGAATTGCATCATGTTTCCCCTCCCTTTCCTCTCTTAAACCCCTCACATCCACACTTCTTAAAACCCCTCCCATGTACCCTCACAGTCTCAACTTGATAGTCTCTTTTTCTTAAAAATTGTTACATGTATATATGTATGCATGTTATATTAAGTGTACAAATATACTGAATCTATTTTTTCTGGTTGGTGGTGCATGTATGGTTTTAAGACAGATCACTGTGCCTTGAACTACCAGAACTACCAGCAAGGGAACTCATCTCTCTCAGAGTCCCTATTTCTCCTTCTCTCAGCAGTCATTTGTTGCCCAAAGTGCATCGTCTAGGGGTGAGACCCAGGAAAACTTCACTTTTCTCCTTAAAATGTTCATTGACATTGTCAGTGCTTCAATCTTGTTTATGCAGCCATTTCTGGGAGAGAATGGTTCACAAAAGACTTGCTGGCAGTCTCACCTTTAAAATCATTCCACACCCCCTTCCCGAGATGTTCCTTGAGTCACTGAAGCACAAGTTTTCAGATAGATGTATTCACTGGAGCTGGGCTCCACACAGTCTGTTGATCTTTACTCTGTGCCTGGTAGTAGATTTCAGGGATGGTCTCCATTGAACGCAAAGAGAGGCTTCTTGGATGAAGAAAGAAATTATGCTGGTCTAACAAAGTGATGGTAAGTGGTTCTATTTTAAACCAAGATATTTTAACTTTTTCCCTGTTTTTCTTTTTCTATTATTTCCTTTCCTCCTGTACTAGGGATTGAATCTAGGGCCTGACACATGAAAGGCAAAATTCTCTACCTTGGAGCTACATCCTCATTCATTTTAAACATTTTTTGGACAGCATCTCACGAAGTTGAAGTAATCACTCGAACTGACAGTGTTCCTGCCTTAGCTTCCTGAGTATCCAAAATTGTACGCCTATGCTGCTGTGAACAGGACAGTCAGGGTCCCTGTTTGGGTTCTTATTATCATTTATAAAAGTTTCAGAACAGTATAAGAAGAAATCTGGAGGACAGTTTCATTATACTTCAAAATAGAAACTTTAAAACAGGCAGGCATTAGATTTAAACAGCTGCCTAGAGGAGAGGAATGGAGTGAGGGTGAAGGAAGAGAAGGAGGAAGAGGAGAAGAAATTGGAGGAGGAGAAACAGGAAGCAGGAGAAGGGGAAGGGGCTGGGGACAGAGGAGGAGGAGGAGGAACAAGAAGAAGAAGAAGAAGAAGAAGAAGAAGAAGAAGAAGAAGAAGAAGAAGAAGAAGAAGAAGAAGAAGAAGAAGAAGAAGAAGAAGAAGGAGAAGAAGGTGATGCCATTTGAGTTGGGCTGTTATGGAGGTCTGCCACATACATTGTGGAAAAGCTGCTATGTGACAGGAAAAAATGTTGAACTCACATCCAAAACTATCCAAAACTTGTGGTAGCAGAGATTATAGGAAGGAAATATATTATCTCATTAAAGTAATTATTCGTCCCATCTATTTAGTATGTCTTAATATGGACTGCCTTTCTGAGGGATCGCTAATTAGTCAGACTAACTGGATTAACTATCAAGGGAGTAAACAATAGCATTTCTCTATGCAGAGGTAGATTCTATTCTTTATTGTGACACCAGTTGGTATAAATAAGAAATTCTTTCTTTAAACAGCCTGCTACATGGATCCCAATTCATGAACTGAAAAAGTGGTCTAATTTGAAATAAGACAAGGGGTTGGGTCTTCGATAACTTAGATTTCTTGCTAAAATCCCCCACCCCAGATCCCCTTTGAAGTTCCATGGTGCACAGATGGGAACCACTGTCTCATACCAAATGCCTGACAGAGTAATGAAATTCCCCCCCTTAGACTTGGTTATCCATCCCTTAGAATTACAACATGGCAAACAACAGCCAATGTTTTCTCAAAATGTTTATCTCATATTTGTTCCTGTTTTTGAAAATGTTACAACTAAATAAATGTTTTTTAAGGTCAGGATTATTTAAACAAATCACAGTGTATAAAGAAAATGAAAAATATTTTGAAAATATTGTGGATTTATTTTTACAACATTTGAGAAAATTCTCCCCTAATGGTGAATAAAGAGAAAAATAGACTGTGCAATACTATAATATTGTAAAATGTTAGATATAGGTATATATATATATATGTATATATATTAATAGACAGATACAAAATGTCATTTCTGAAATTGAGGACTATGTTTAACATATTTCATTTCATACTCTCTGTATTTTAAAATTATTTATAATAATAATGTATTTTTCTACTAAATAACACAAATATTTAAATAGAATTGAGGAAAGAGCCTTCTACTTTCCATTAGCATTGCAACAGCATCTGTCTTCCATAACCTGCCATGAAATTACTAAGCTTTTACTCAAATAAACCCAGTTTGGCAGTTTTTTTCCTCCCAGGAACCAACACTGTTGATGTTTTCAGCATGTGATAGTCATAGTCAGCTCTCCACTATTGGTTAGATTGCCAGTTGGTGTCATCCTTGTAGATCTCTAGAAGTCTCACTAGTACCATATCTGTCCTCAAACCCATAGTGACTCCCTCTATTATGGTATCTGTCACCCTGCTCTCCACTGTTCTTCCCCTGACTCAACCTCCATTCTGCCCCATGTCCTCCTCTCCCCTCCTCTTCAACCCCTTTCTTTCTCCCAGCTCCCTCTCACCTCCCTCCATGCTCTCATTCCCCTCAGGAAATCCTGTCCCATTCTGCTTCTCTAGGTTACCATGCATATCTCTCTTAGGGTCCTCTCTGTTTCCCAGACTCTCTGGTGGTGGATTGTAGGCTGGCACTCCCCTATTTCATGTCTAAAATTCATATATGAGTAAGTACATACCATGTTTGTCTTTTTGTGACTGGGTTCCTCACTTAGGATGGATTCTTCCAGTGTCATCCATTTGCTTGCAAATTTCAGGATTCTATTGGTTTTTTTTCCACTGAGTAGTACTCCATTGTGTAAATGTACCACATTTTCTCTATCCACTCTTCAGTTGAGGGGCATCTAGGTTGCTTCCAGGTTCTGGCTATTACAAATAATGCTGATATGAACATAGTGGAGCAGATGTCCTTGTTGTATGAATTTGCATCTTTTGACTATATGCCTAAGAGTGGAATTTCTGGGTCTTGTGGTAGATTGTTTCCCATTTTCCAGAGGAATCTCTATACTGATTTCCAGAGTGGGTTTACTAGTTTTCACTCCTACCAGCAGTGGAGGAGTGTTCCCCTCTCTCCATATCCTCTCCAGTATAAACTGTTGTTGGTGTTTTTGATTTTAGCCATTCTGAAAGGAGTGAGATGGTATCTCAGAGTTGTTTTTATTTTTATTTCTCTGATAGATAAGGATGTTGAGCACTTTCTCAATTGTCTCTCAGCCATTTTAGACTCCTCTATTAAGAATTCTCTATTTAGTTCTGTACTCCACTTTTTAATTGGATCCTTTGGTGTTTTGGAGACTTGCTTCTTGAGTTCTTTGTAAATTTTGGAGATCAGCCCTCTGTTAGATGCTGGATTAGTGAACATCTTTTCCCATTCTGTGGGCTGACTCTGACCTGGAGACAGCTGCTTTATTGACAGAAGTAGGCACAAGTGGAACTGTCCTATTCCTACTTAAGGAATAATTCCCAAAGTGTCAAGGGCCAGTGGATCAAAATGTTTTCTTATTATGGCTGCTTGTAACCCAGAATGTAGATGATTGGTAGCAATGTCACCCTGTTCTCCTATAACAGGGTATATGAAAACTCAGGCAAATCTGAGCCACTCATCTGTAGGCTGCAAGCTCAGTGTATATGTTTACATACAGGCACAGGTATGCCACTGTGAGTCCACAATCTGGAAAATGGGAAACAAGGCTAGGCTTCTCAGAATCTTCCCCAATAATGTGACTGATGACTTCCTTGTATGCCATCCTAGAGCCTCCATCCAGTGGCTGATGGAAGCAGAGACAGACACACACAGCTAAACACTGAACTGAACTCATGGAAACCAGTTTAAAAGAGAGAAGACTGATGAGCAAAGGGGTCAAGACTGGGCTGGTGAAACCCACAGAAACAACTGACCTGAACAAGGGGGGAGCTCATGAACCCCAGAGTGATAGCTAAGAGGTCAGCATGGGACTAATCTAGACCCCATGAACATGGATGTCAATGAGGAGGTCTTGGCATTCTTTGTGGCCTCGGGCAATAGATAAGTATTTATCTCTGGCATCCAAATGTACTTTGGAGCCCATACCACATGGAGGGATGCTTTCTCAGTCTGGACACATGGGGGAGGGCCTAACCCCTGTCCAGAGACGATATGACAGACTTTGGAGATATCCCACGAAAATTCTCACCCTCCCTGGAGTGTGGCGTTGGGATTGGGTGGGGCTTTGAAGGGGTGGGGAGGGTGGGGGAGGAGGGGAGTGAGAGGGAGCTGGTATTGACATGTGAAGCAAACTTGTTTCTAATTTAAATAGAAACAGGTTTTTAAAAAATAAAAAACTAAATTAAATTTTAAATTTTTTTTAAAAAAATAATTCTTTTAAGAGGGAGAGGAAAGACTGTAGTAATCAGACGTGATGGAAGACACCAGAAGAACATGCCCTACAGGTCTCATGAGGGTTCAGAGTCTGAAACAGAAGGCAAGGTTCCTGCACAGGTCTGTACCAGGCCCTCTTCAAAAATGCCGTTTCTTATTTAGAAGAGTATAGTAGAAGTCTTTCCCCTGAGGCCTATGATCTGTCTAGCCACAGGTTCTTCAACTTGATAATGATGTCAGGCTTGGTTTCATCTTTTCAAATGGGACTTAAATCTAATCAGAAATTTGTTGACCACTCACATGATGTTCATGCCATGATTGAACTAGTGCGCATGTCTTGCCTGCCCTGCTATTTTTGTAACTTTCAGAGTTCACAGCTAAATAATTTTAATGATTGCTTTACTCCTCTGAGTAAAGCATTCTACATAGCACTTCATCCACTTGGATGAAGTATCCAAGTGAGACTTGATTTCTGTTTTCTATGACCCAAGAACTTAGTGTTTTCAATAATAGTATCTTACTCTCACATTCTGGGAAGGAGCAAAGAGCATAAGCAATAGCCTTTATTGTTTAGTGATATGCAAAACCTCACTGGCCAATTACCCTAAAAGAAGCAATCCATTTCTAGCATTGGGCTTTTTTATTTATTATCTCATGGTGTCTAGTAGGGACATTTTACCTGTCATAGAGTAACTTCATTTAAACTAGTTTTATATATCTATAAATATAGTTATAAATATAGATACAGCTAAAGAAGTTTCTACAATATCAGGTTTCCATATGACATGTTCAAAGGTCTTCAGTATTAGTTACCCTTCTCCATATTCCTTCCACTACCCTTCCCTCCCATTCCTTACCCAGAAACTATCCATATGTAACCTTATCTCCCCTCCCTTGAAAGTATTCATGAATCCTTTATAATTCCTAGCCTCTATGGGTATTCTAGATGAAACATATATAAGATATTTCATCTTACTCAAGTCAGGAGGACTAAGATCAAAACAATAAACAATGATAAATGCTCGTGTGGCTATGGAGAAGTACAAACACTTATTCACAGCTGGTAGAAGTGCAAAATATCACAGATACTATAGAAATCAGTGTGGAGATTTCCCTAAAATCTAGAGCTAGATCTACTGTATGATCCAGATGTGACACTCCTGTACTTTTACTCAAAGGACTCGATTGTCATACTATAGAGGTATCTGCTCATTCATGGTCAGTGCTGTTTTGTCACAATATCATAATCTAACTGTTCATCAGCTATTGAATAGATAATAAAATGTGCATGCACACAACAGAATATTTATTCAGCTATTTAAAAATTGAAATTCTCAGATAAATTGATGGAACTGGAAACAATCGTTTCGAATGAGGTAACCCAGACTCAGAAAAACAAACATCTCATACTGTCTCTCATTTGTAAATGTTAGTTGTGAATTTTCTCATTTTTCCTGCTTTTCAATGGCCCTTCCTGAAGTCAGGGGCCATGAAGAAAAAAACAGTAATGAATACTAAGGACCAACTGTGAAGTGACACTATGCCTATCACGGGCTGTCCCTCTTCTTCACAGATTCATCCTTGTGTAACAAGTAGGCTTAGAAATTAGCATTTAGATAAATATGAACTTTAGTCTGTCCAAGCCCAATAGAATGGCAATATTCTACTGTCCCTGTGAGAAGAATTTGGGGCTTCTGAAAACCTTACTGGAAGTCTGCATCATCAGTAAAGCCTCTTAACTCTGCAGTGTAACTGAACCCAATCATTTTACTCTCTCCTAAATATCTCTGACTATCAATCAATTAGGTAAGTTCCCTTGAGACATATCATCTAAATCAGCCCAGAACTATCATTCAAATCATTCATAATTATTTTTTCCAGGAACATAAGTATCATCTTTCCCAGATGGCAGGCTCCTCCTGGGTGTTGACTATGGCTTGTTCATCTTCATATCTCTCATAAGCACCTAACATGATCTTCAAGGTATTTTTGTCTGTTCCATTTAATTTTCTGGGTATAAATTGAAAATACACATAGATATTAATCATTCAAGTCTCTTACACTTCTTATTATATAATGTATTTATCTTACTATAAAATAAGGCATAAAGAATGTTTTGGGGAAATATTTTTAATGTGACTTTAATGGGTGGAATAAAATATCCCTTACTATATCCATCAGGGCCTAACTAAATGATATATGATATATAAAATTACTTAGAAAAATACATTACATTGTGCACTAGAGATGTGCTTCTATACCTAGTGTTTGCTTAACATTCACAAATCCATTGGATCCATAACCAGCATAGCATAAACTGGATATAATGGTGAACATCTGTAATCCTATCACTCTCAGAGGTAGAGGCAGGAGGATAAGAGGTTCAAGGTCATCTTTGACTACATGTGGAGTTTGAAGCCAACCAGGAAAACACAACTCTATCTATCTTCCAAAAGAAATTGCATTATATCATATAAATGAAGTCAATTATTAATACTCAGTAATATTTTATTGTTTAATATTTATTACCATTTATATTCAGCATTAGTAAATTTAATATTTGTGATGTTTAATATTTAATATTTTCTTATATATTACAGTAATAATTACTACTGGTTTAGTACTGTTGTCATAACCCAAAGCAATTATTAGTTGAATAAACAGTAGGTCTCATTATTTGGTTCACCTCATGTCATCTGTGGCTAATGGGACTCCAAATGGTTATTTCCTATGGTTAGGGTTCTGTGTAACAAAAAGAGATTCTGATACAAGAAGTAGGATGGGATTATATCCTTCATTATCCCATGAGGAAATGTAGCACAGAGCTGATTTATGGTTTCAGGCCAAGGGACTAACAAAGAACAAAGGAAAAAGGTGATAGCCAACTTAATGATAAATCAAGAAGGAAAAGGAACATAAGAACATTTTTTCCATGCCTAGAACTCGCAAAAAAAGAACCATTCAATGTAATCGCAAAATTACAAAATTACATACTTTAAAAACATGGTTTAAAATATGGTAAAAGATACTGCATGCTCTCCATGAGCAATTCTTCATGATTCAGGAGGAGGTAGTTCTAGGAGCTGAACCTTCACTAAAAAGCATCCTAGCACTGAGCTGCATCCCCAGGCCCACCAAACACTGAGTTCTTCCCAGTGGTCTCACACCACACTGCAGACTCAGGGAAACACTCTTCTTCACCAGCAGCCTGACCCACTGACTATAAGGTCAGGAAGCAGCGTTAAGGACATTACTTACCTACTTCTCCATATTTTGAACACCGAAAACAAGCCTCAAAAGTTTAGTACATACAAGCACTAATTAGAGTCATTAGGGAAGTAAAAAATAAGTAAAGGAGGGTAAGACATAGGAAGATATGGGTAGTGGTGAGGAAACTGGAGGGAGTTGACAAAAATATATTGTAGGTGTATGTGAAATTTTCAAATAATAACTAAAAATCATATTTTTAAAAAATGTACCTGTAGTTGAGTACTTGATTAACTTCTGCAAGCACTGAATTCAATCCCCAGTACAGAAAAATGACATAAAGTCTATTTCCAGTAGTCTGCCCTTATGAGCATCTTTCACACACTACATGGTGATTCAGGGTTTCTTCTTACTTTGCCCTGGTGGACAATTCCCTTGCCTTAATATATAACAGTTTCTGTGGAGCTTTCTTTTCTTTGCTCATTTCTCAGATATACAGACTTGACTTGGGCTGGAAAAAAAGTTCACAGATCTCCTGTGTCCCTTTCCATACTTGCTCACTCATGGTTATTTTTAAATATTTTGTGACTAGATTTATCTGCTTAATTTTTTGTGTTTTAGAGTAAATCTAAAACCAATATAAATGTAGATCACAAGACAGTGAGTGTATCTTAAAAGAAGCAATTAACAGATCCCACTTGGTCTACACACCTAGTTATGCTTTTCAGTTGTAATAAAAAATAAACATCAGTTCAGGGGACCAAAATCATGCCGGGAGGTTTGCTAACATGCCCGTACCTCCCCTGACGCACACACCACACCAGATGACAGGATACCTTTGAAGGAGAGGGGCTATCTGCACAATTCCACCACACAGTGTTTTAGAGAGATGGTGTATAAAACAGAGTTCTGGGAAATGATGCTATAGAGAATGACCAGCTCATGAGGAAATCTGGTTTACAATAACCCTGGAATCCCATCCGCAGCACTGAAGGGCTTGTCAATGGCATTCGATTCGGCTCCTATCCCTAACAATCACAATCCCTGAGCTCATGTGAAGGCTTTGCCCTGTGCGTGGTGATCGCTTTGTTCCTTGGTGCTTTTCCTGCCCACATGAATGTGCTTAGATATTATTGTGATCTGGATGTGAAATGTCCTTCACAAGCTCATGTGCTTGAACTCTTGGTCTCCAGGTGATGGCGCTGTTTCAGAAGGTTGTGGACCCTTTAGAAGGGGGAGCCTAGCTAGAGGAAGTAGATTCCTGGGGCAGGGTTTATGGATTATAGGTCAGTCTCTCTTTCCACCTCAGTCTTCTCTCTACTTCCCAACTACCAAGTAGATGCCAGCAAGCAAGCTTGTGCTCCAACCACCACAGCCACACACTATTCCTGCCATCTTGCTTTCCCTGCCTAGATATCATACATCTGAGGCACACACAGTATACAAGACTGAGCCCTGGTTGCTTCCTATGGCATCTTTTTCATTAACTTGCCTTGAGGTGTTTCTCTTTTCTTTCTCCTCTTTCTTCCCCTACCATTATATCCTGGAGTAATTCACTATCCTCAGTAATTCACTAGCATTTATCTCAGTGCCTGCTTTTGGGAAAGACTAATTTGTAATGATGAATTCAACAGAATCTTCCAGAGGTATTACTGCATCCTCTCCAGGGGCTGCTCCCTTACCATTACTGAGATTCACCTCTCTCTGAGAGCTATTTAGTTACTCTGCCCCTGAGGACAGCATCAGCATGTGATCCACCTGAAAGTCACTGCCCCAGTTTTTCCTCCAAAAGACTCTATGTCACACCACTGATGTCAAGAACTTATGGGTAAGCATGGTGGAATCCATGCTCTTTGGGAAAATAGCATGGTCTCATCCAAAATTATCCTCCAATGAGGGATATTAAGCAAGCTTGCAGAACAAGGGAAAAGATTAGAGAAAGGTTGGGATGCTTGTTGGAATTTTTCAAGTTACCTAATCAAATGAATCCTAGGAAGATATGTCAACTTTTGAAGCAAAACTTTTATTTTTATTTGCTAACAGTTTGGTTCCACGCTCAAAATCCTACCCTCAAGACAACAATCTAAAGATGTATTTCTCATACATCTTCCTCTGGACAGGCTCAGAATCTCTCTCTATGCTGTTTCACTCTTGTACATTGCATTCAACTCATCTATTACTTGGAATCATTAAACGACAATGACCATAGTTCTAATAGCAATATTGAAAAGTCAAATTCAATTGACTAATTACAACATATAGAATAATATGCTAAACACTTTCTTCACTTCACACACAAATGCATGTGATTAACTCATGTGAATTCTCTTTCCCATAACCCCCCAAAATGACTCCATTGACTATGTCTTATGAGGATCCTATGATGCACTGATTTCGTTGCACTATTGCCCTGTCTCCCCACTCTTGCAGTATCTTCCTCCAGTGGCAGACAAGGCATTATTTAACCACTTGACTATGGTTAATCTACAGAAATGATTATGGTCAATGGGTGAATCATTAATAAATGAGATAACACCTTTTTATTCAGTGTAAGTATACACAAAAGAGCATCGGGTATGCTAACCAAGTACTCTACCATTGAGCTTTATCCTCTGATCTTTTAAGCTGAAAATTAGACCATATACTTCTAAAAGGACAGTGGAAATACAGAAAGAACATTTTTAAATGCATTAACCCCTGAAGTATTTGTAGGTAAAATATTCTTGTGTCTATATTTTCTTTATACCACTCCAGGGTAAAAAAAAAAAGAACCAATATGATCCTAAGAATTGTGGAAAGTATGAAGGGGTTCCCAGCAGTAGTTTTTCTACTTATAAAAAATTGAAATTTTCTTAGACAAGGTTTCTCAAAGATAAAGAAACATGCCTAAGTACTCACCTTGCTCTCCCAGGCCTGACCTCTGATAAAGTGACGTTGAACAGAGTTCCTTATACTTTCATCAGTTAGATTATTTTTATTTTCTAAATGCAACATTAAATCCAGTTTCCCCCTCCTATCTAATGTTTTAGTGGTATACAGATGCCTTTCAAACCCTGAACAATCATGAGATCCTGGGAAGGAAGTCTCTATCACTGTGTTGGAGGACAGTGTATCTACTGGGTCAAAAACTAGCCCCTGGTTGTTCTCTTTCACTCTCATGCAGAAATAGTTATTTCTATTCATTGAATTCACTCTGGGGAGTCTGGGTCTGGTGGTTAGTGGCATTGCCATATCACTGGAGTCTACGGTTTTATTAAGTTTATTAAGTACCAGAAGATCTTGTCAGCAGCACAGAATTATAAAATCTGCCCCAGCACATCCTAAAGCAACCGGTGGTGAGTGCATTTTGATTTATACTTATAATCTTATTTAAATTCACTCACTGGCTCACATGGGGCATTGACCAGAAATACACAAGCTTGATATTACTGCTCTGCTATAATTAAGGGCAGCCAAGGTAGCAGGTTTGGTAATACCTTCTAACAAGGCTGGAATTTCACCATGTACATTTCTATTCACCACTAATCCACTACCCTTCAGAGTATTATGATTCTTGCTTGTCATTATTTAGTAACATATAATCCCCTTAGCCCAACACACAAGGAACCAGTCTGTGCCCCTCACTTTTTGTAATTTTCCTTCTTTATGTCTCATTTCATTCTCTAACAACTTACCACACACGCACGCGACACACACACACACACACACACACACACACACACAGAGTGATTTATATTCCCTCACTAGATTACAATATTTCATACATATTTGTACACAACTTCTTCCCTCTGCTTAAAATTTCCTGTTCTCCCTACACACACTTGTTCTGTATGATCAATTCCTGTTCATCATCCCATACCTCAGTGAAGAGCCTGCTTCTTGTTAAGAATATTTCAGACTTCTCTTCTTGTCATTGGGATTCCAGATCCTAGACCAGCACTTCTCAATTTGTGATGGCGTTCAACCCCGGAGACATTTAATCATAGCTGGCATTGTTTTCCATTGTCACAACCTTGGTTTGAGGTTCCCTGTGATCGTCCAGTCAGCAAAGGTTGTTGAACATCTTGGTGCATAGGGCAATCTTTCATAACAAAGAATTATTTGTTCTAAACACGATGCACTGGGGTGGAGATTCCCTCTATAGCATCCTCTTCTAAATGTCTTTTGTCACTAAATCATTAGATTCATCCTGTTGTGATATGTTTAAATACTCATTTCTCCCTCTTGAACAGTCAGTGGGCTATAGGTCAATTTGGCCCTATCTGTTTATACACCTATGAACACAGCTGTGTTCCTCCACTTATGTATAGTCTATGGCTACTAAATTGACAAGATGCAACAGAGAGAAAAAATGATTCATTCTGTAGATCTTAGGGAAAGAGGCTTTTGGCCCCTACAGTGGCAAATAAATCATGGGAATGTGAATCCATTTCTTATTTATCTTACACCTAAGTATCTAGTATAATTTGTCCGTACAAAGGGGGTATGTAGCTACTCAGTAGTATAATTTTCCTGCTGTTACTCCACTCTAGGGAACAGCAGTGCATATTTTGGGGAGTTTTTCTGTGGTTGCAGACTAGAAACAGTAAAGCAAACATGCTAGAATGGACTTACGACCATGCTGTAGGCTACTTTAAGTCTATATGAGGTGACCAATTACCAGTGTCCTTCCACATGCACAGGCATGGTGACTACAATCCTGAATCCTTTGTGGAAAGAACTCACTCTGTGTTCTCTGTCTCACCAGTACAAGTTGTTTGACAACCCACACCAGGTAATCTGATCACATTGACTCCCTCTCTCAACTCCTCCCTCATGCATCCTCCTCTCATACACATTGAAATTTGGGTCATTACATCACTCTTTTATATTCAGTAGTGTAGGTGATCATCTTGCTCTATAACTCCTACCCATGTAAAACCATTTACAGATGAGGTTCCTTGGCATCACAGCAACATTGCATGAGGGGGGTGGTACTGGCAGTCTGGGACTGGGAAGATAATAACTAGAGAAAACAACTGAAATTCTTTAGGTAACCTTACAAAAGAAAAATAGAATATCCAAGGCAGAATACCCATAGTAAATTTCTGTTTTTCTCAGGAAAAGCATCTGGGTGTGTTTGCCTGTGTGCGATATACAGCCAAAGATAGCTATGAATTTAGTCTGTAAGGATCATAAACTAACTTAATTCATTATACATTCTTATAACACAATTTTGCAGACCTCAGCCATGAGCTCCATTGATAACAAAGTCATATGAAGTATGTACTGAGTCTTATTGTTACTTGTTATGCCATGTTTGGTTGATATCCCTGAGAGGCCTGCTCTTTTTTGAAGGGAAATAAAAGAGAAGTAGATCTGAGGCAGAGGGAAGGTGGAGGAAGGGACTGGGAGGAGAGGAAGGAGGGGAAACGGAAACTGTGATCACAATGTAACATGAGAGAAGAAAAATTAAAGATAAAATAAAATAAAAAGGTTGGACATGGGGCTGTAGAGATGGCTTAGTAAGCAATGCACTTGCCTCCCATATATGAAACCTGAGTTGAGATCCCTAGGTCCTGTATGAAAAGTCAGGTGCAGTAACTCATACCATTAATGCCAGAGGTGAGAGATGGCAGGTAAAGATGGATGGATCCCTGAAGGTTTAGCCAGCTAGCCTAGCCTATGTGGCAAAGTTCAAAGCTAATAAGAGACCCTGGCTCAAACAGAAGATAGAAATTACCTAAGGACAGGCACTGTGATTTGTTCTTTGAACTCCTTACATACTTATACACACACACGTGTGTGTGCAGGAGCACACACATACAAACACTCAACACACACACACGCATAGAAAGAATCCTCTTCAGAAAACAAAAAGTAAAAGAGAGAGAATTGGTGGTCATAGGAGATGACTTGTGGCAATATACAGAAGACAGCTCCTGGAGGCTATCAGAACCTGAGTGAAGTCCAGTAGGAGAGCCATGCAGAAGAGGAATAAGACGTATATACTATCACATTATTTTACAGAAAATAAATAAATAAATAGCAGAGGCATTTTTCAGGTCAAAGCTAGCATGTTTCTACAACACCCTGAAGTTGTTGCAGCAGGACAGACCTAAAGTCTGGGCTTCACAAGGGAACCACAGTTATAGGACAGTAGCAACATGGTCGGGGCTTCCATCATGCTGGGTACAAGTCTCCCCGCATGACTTTATCCATTCTTAAATAGGATTATGTTGTGTTATGGGGCATCAATTGAGAGCCACAGTATGTATGTCCTTGTGCAGGAGATGAGCATGAAGCACAAGGGGCAGCTCAGGGGACATAGGTGGTCATGTAACACTCACTACAGATATGAGGTCATCAAAGTGTTAAGATAGTAAGATTAATTCAGGACTTGACTCAGTGATGATATGAGGCTGTTCATGTTATTCTATACACTAGCAGCGTGGCAACTTGAGGGCGTAAGTTTCAGATACATAAGCCTTAAGAGATCACTACCAGAAGGTGCTGAGGGTCCTACAGACCCTAACCATTATCATTTTAGCTACGAAATATATGTTCTGCCGCACAATGTCATAATAATACCTCCAATCACACCTTTTCCAGGAAGCAAATTAGATAACTTTCTTTGTACTAACAGGATGACTAGTAGAAATGATCCACAACCCAAACCTAGGATTCGAGGCCAAATAAATATGGCCCCAAAACACAACACTGCTACTATTAATGGGACAGCAACCAACCTCCTTGAAGAGATGCTCAAATTGCAACCTTCTATAGCCAAATGAAGATTAATACAAGCATAAAGTAAGTACCAGGCCCATGGTGAGTAAGTGCTCAATAAATAATGCATATGATTATTGTCGTTCACATTCAGGTATGATTTCCAGTTGTCTGGCAGCCTCCTGCCTAATATTTATTTCACACTGTCTACAGGGGTGTACTTTCACAGTGGCCCACTTCTGATCTCAGCAATGCTGCTCTGTCGGTCCAGCTGTCAATTCAGAATACTCAGCTGTAACACCCAGACAGTTGCTACTCAATGGCTGTTGTTCCAACTTCTAATTTTGTGGTTTCCACATAACTGTGCATTATACTCTGAAACATTTCTGCCTCCAATTTCATGTACTATTCTGAAATACCTCACCCTGTTTGCTGACTGACTTCCATCAAATTAAAACACTTGGAGCAGTTATACCTCATTGGTCCTGGATGCTCCTTAAATTCTTTGTATTTCCAAGCCACTGGCTAATATTGCTCTCTGCACTTTATTTTGTCGAGGGTCTTATTGTTATGCTTTCTTCATAACCACAATTCTGTTAATGTCATTCCATGCTTGTTTGCACTGTCTAGACAGTATGAGAAGAGCAGGCACCTAACACTAACCTGTCTCTACCAGGGCTCTATAGAAGAACAATGCGCATATTGGAACCTGTTGGTGCTTCTTCAGAAGCATGCATGCATGAGCTTGCTTGTGCTTTTCCTGGCTTTGCATCCTACCTCTAATCAGCCTTAAAGAGACAGTCATGGTCAATAATGTTCATTCTCTTGGCAAAAGTCTAGAATCACCTGGAAGACAACTGACTGACACATTTGTACAGGACATTTTAGAGTGGGTTTACTGAGGTGGGAAGAGCTACACTAACAATGGGAAGCATTATTCCATGGACTGGAATCCTGACTTGAAACAAAGTAGAGAAAGTAAACATAGCATTCGCCTCTCTGTTTCCTGATGCTGAATGCATTGTGACAAAGAGCATCACATTTCTTTTATTTTTTTTTTAATTTTATTTTCCAGTTTAAATTTAGATAAGAATCAAGGTTGCTTCACAAGTCAGTTCCAGGTCCCTCTCCCATTCCCTCCCTTCCTCCCGTGCCCTCCCCCCCCCGTTATCCTCTCATTTCTCCAGGGAGGGTGAGGCCCTCCATGGGGGTGTCCATAGTCTGTCATTTCATATAGGGCAGGGCCTAGACCCTTTCCCAAGAGTTCTGGGTGAGAGTGCACCTCACATTGTTCTATTGGAGTCGAAAGTCCGTGTGTATACTTGGGATGGGTACTGATCTGCTGCCCAAGGCTCAATAGATTCCCTAGGCCTCTTCACTGACACCCAGATTCAGGGGGTCTTGATCAGTCCCATGCTGGCTTCCCAGGCTAATGCCTGGGATTCAAGAGTTAACCTTTGTCTGGTCAGCTGTTTCTGGGGGTTAAACCAGCCCAGTCTTAATCCCTTTGATCATCAGTCCTCCCTCTCTGTTACTGGCTTTCTTGAGTTCAGCTCAGTACTTAACCAAGGGAGTCTGCCTCTTCTTCGATCAGCCACTAAATAAAGTTTCTGTTTCCCAGACTCTCTGGCCATAGGATTGTAGGCTGGCACTCCCCAGATCTATGTCTAAAATCCATATATGAGAGAGTACATGCCATGTTTCTCTTTTTGTGACTGGGTTACCTCACTCAGGATGGTTTCTTCTAGTGTCATCCATTTGCCTGCGAATCTCATGATTCCATTATTTTTTTCTGCTGAATAGTACTCCATTGTGTAGATGTACCACATTTTCTCTATCCACTCTTCAGGTGAGGGACATCTAGGTTGCTTCCACGTTCTGGCAATTACAAATAAAGCTGCTATGAACATAGTGGAACAGACCTCTTTGTTGTATGAATGGGCATCTTTTGGATATATGCCTAAGAGTGGAGTTGCTGGGTCTTGTGGTAGGTTTATTCCCATTTTTCTGAGGAATCTCCATACTGATTTCCAAAGTGGCTGAACCAGTTGGCACTCCCACCAGCAATGGAGGAGTGTCCCCCTTTCACCACATCCTCTCCAGCATAAATTGTCATTGGTGTTTTTGATTTTAGCCATTCTGACAGGGGTGAGATGGTATCTGAGAGTTGTTTTGATTTGCATTTCCCGGATGGCTAAGGATGTTGAGCACTTTCTCAAGTGCCTCTCAGCCATTTTAGACTCCTCTATTGAAAACTCTCTATTTAGTTCTGCAGCCCACTTTTTAATAGGGTCCTTTGGTGTTTTGGAGACTTGCTTCTTGAGTTCTTTGTAAATTTTGGAGATCAACCCTCTGTCAGATGTGGGATTAGTGAATATTTTTTCCCATTCTGTGGGCTGCCTTTTTGTCTTGCTGACTGTGTCCTTTGCCTTACAGAAGCTTCTCAGTTTCAGTAGGTCCCATTTATTAATTGTTGATCTTACTGCCTGTGCTACTGGTGTTATGTTCAGGAAGCTGTCTCCTGTACCAATTCGTTCAAGGGTACCACCCACTTTCTCTTCTAAGAGGTTCAGTGTGGCTGGATTTATGTTGAGGTCTTTGATCCATTTGGACTTAAGTTTTGTGCATGGCGATAGACATGGATCGATCTGCATTCTTCTACATGCCAGTCTCCAATTATGCCAGCACCATTTGTTGAAGATGCTTTCTTTATTCCATTGTATATTTTTAGCTTCTTTGTCAAAGATCAGATGTTCGTACGTGTGTGGGTTAATACCCGGGTTTTCAATTCGATTCCATTGGTCTACCTGTCTATTTTTGTGCCAATACCAAGCTGTTTTCAGGACTATAGCTCTATAATAGAGCTTGAGGTCAGGGATGGTGATGCCTCCGGACGTTGCCTTGTTGAACAGGGTTGTTTTGGCTATCCTGGGTCTTTTGTTTTTCCATACAAAATTGATTATTGTTCTTTCAAGGTCTGTGAAGAATTGTGCTGGGATTTTAATGGGGATTGCATTGAATCTGTAGATTGCTTTTGGCAGGATTGCCATTTTTACTACATTGATCCTACCTATCCAAGAGCATGGGAGATCTTTCCATTTTCTGAGGGCTTCTTTAATTTCTTTCTTTAAAGATTCAAAGTTCTTACGATACAGGTCTTTCACTTGTTTGGTTAGCGTTACCCCAAGGTATTTTATGTTGTTTGTGGCAATTGTAAAGGGTGATGTTTCTCTGATTTCTCTTTCAGCCCTTTTATCATCTGTATATAGTAGGGCTACTGATTTTCTTGAGTTGATCTTGTAGCCTGCCACTTTGCTGAAGGTGTTAATCAGCTGTAAGAGTTCCCTGGTAGAGTTCTTTGGGTCATTGATGTAAACTATCATATCGTCTGCAAACAGTGAAAGTTTGACCTCTTCCTTCCCAATTTGTATCCCCTTGATCCCCCTTTGTTGTCGTATGGCAATAGCTAGGACTTCAAGTACCATGTTGAAAAGGTATGGAGAGAGTGGACAGCCTTGTTTTGTTCCTGATTTTAGAGGAATTGCATTGAGTTTCTGTCCATTTAGTTTGATGTTGGCTGTTGGTTTACTGTATATAGCTTTTATTATGTTTAAGTATGTCCCTGTTATCCCAGATCTCTCCAAGACCTTTATCATGAAGGGGTGTTGGATTTTGTCAAAGGCTTTTTCAGCATCTAGTGAGATGATCATGTGATTTTTGTTTTTCAGCTTGTTTATATGGTGGATTACGTTGATGGATTTTCGTATGTTGAACCATCCCTGCATTCCTGGGATGAAACCTACTTGATCGTGGTGAATGATTGTTTTGATGTGTTCTTGGATCCGATTTGCCAGTATTTTATTGAGTATTTTTGCATCAATGTTCATGAGGGATATTGGTCTGAAGTTCTCTTTCTTAGTTGTATCTTTGTGTGGCTTGGGGATCAAGGTTATTGAAGCCTCATAGAAAGAGTTTGGCAAAGACCCTTCTGCTTCTATTGTGTGGAACACTTTGAGAAGAATTGGTATAAGCTATTCTATGAATTTCTGGTAGAATTCTGCACTGAGGCCATCTGGACCTGGGCTTTTTTTGGTTGGGAGACTTTTGATGACAGCTTCTATTTCCATAGGGGTTATAGGTCTATTTAAATTGCTTATCTGTTCTTGACTTAGTTTTGGCAATTGATAGCTGTCCAGGAAGTCATCCATTTCCTTTAAATTTTCGAATTTTGTGGAGTACAGGTTTTCAAAGTATGACCTAATGAATCTCTGGATTTCCTCATAGTCTGTTGTTATGTCCCCCTTTTCATTTCTAATTTTGTTAATTTGCGTGTTCACTCTCTGCTGTTTGGTAAGTTTGGACAAAGGTTTGTCTATCTTGTTGATTTTCTCAAAGAACCAACTCTTCGTTGCGTTGATTCTTTGTATTGTTTTCCTGGTTTCTACTTTATTGATTTCAGCCCTCAATTTGATTATTTCCTGGCGTCTACTCCTCCTGGGGAGTGTGCTTCTTTGTGTTCTAGAGCTTTCAGCTGTGATGTTAATTCTCTGGTATAACTGTTCTCCTGTTTCTTCATGTGAGCATTTAGCGCTATGAACTTCCCCCGTAGCACTGCTTTCAAAGTGTCCCATAGGTTTGGGTATGTTGTGTCTTCATTCTCATTGAATTCGAGGAAGTCTTTAATTTCTTTTTTTATTTCCTCTTTGACCCAGGGATGGTGCAGTTGAGCATTATTCAATTTCCATGAGTTTGTAGGTTTTCTGCAATTTGTGTTGTTGTTGAATTCTAATTTTAAAGCATGGTGGTCTGATAAGATGCATGGAGTTATTCCAATTTTTTTGTAGCTGCTGAGGTTTGATGTGTTGCCAAGTATATGGTCGATTTTTGAGAAGGTTCCATGTGGTGGTGAGAAGAAGGTATATTCTTTTTTATGTGGATGAAATGTTCTATAGATATCTGTTAATCCCAGTTGGGTCATTACTTCTATTAGCCCTTTTGCTTCTTTGTTGAGTTTCTGTTTGGTATTCCTGTCTAGTGGTGAGAGTGGTGTGTTGAAATCTCCCACTATAACTGTGTGGGGCTTTAGATGAGATTTAAGTTCTAATAATGTTTTTTAACGAATGTGGATGCCTTTGTATTTGGGGCATAGATGTTCAGAATAGACACTTCCTCTTGGTGGGTTTCACCTGTGATGAGTATGTAATGACCTCCTCTCATCTCTTTTGATTGATTTTATTTTAAAGTCTAGTTTGTTAGATATTAGGATTGCTACCCGGCTTGTTTCTTGGGTCCATTCGATTGAAAAATTTTTCCCAACCTTTAATTCTCAGGTAATGTCTGTCTTTAAGGGTGAGGTGTGTTTCCTGTATGCAGCAGAAGGAAGGGTTCTGTCTTCGAATCCAATCTGCTAGTCTGTGTCTTTTTATGGGTGAGTTAAGGCCATTAATATTGAGGGATATTAATGACCAATGATTGCTCATCCTTCTTCGATTTGCGATGGTTGTTGTTGGTGGAATTATGTGTGGAATCACCCCTTTGTTCTTTTGGCTGTTGGTAGAGAGAGATTCTCTAATGCTTATGTTTTTCTGGTTGTAGTTAGCTTCCTTGGGTTGGAGTTTTCCTTCCAAAATTTTCTGTAGGGCTGGGTTAGTGGACACATATTGCTTGAATCTAGTTTTGTCATGGAATATCTTGTTTTCTCCGTCTATAGTGATTGAGAGCTTTGCCGGGTATAGTAGTCTGGGCTGGCATCCGTGGTCTCTTAGTGTAGGTAGAATATCTATCCAGGACCTTCTGGCTTTCAGCGTTTCCATGGAGAAATCAGGTGTAATTCTGATAGGTCTGCCTTTATATATTACTTGACCTTTTTCCTTAGCTGCTCTTAATATTCTTTCTTTATTCTGTATGTTTGGGGTCTTGATTATTATGTGGCGAGGGGATTTTCTTTTGTGGTCCACTCTATTTGGTGTTCTGTAGGCTTCTTGTACCTTCATTGGCATGTCTTTCTTAAGGTTGGGAAAGTTTTCTTCTATGATTTTGTTGAATATGCCTTCTGCCCCTTTGAGCTGGATTTCTTCTCCTTCTTCTATACCTATTATTCTTAGGTTTGGTCTTTTCATGGTGTCCCATATTTCCTGGATGTTTTGTGTTAAGGATTTGTTGGATTTAAGGTTTTCTTTGGTTGATAAATCCATTTCTCCTAGCGTATCTTCAACACTTGAGATTCTCTCTTCCATCTCTTCTATTCTGTTGGTAATGCTTGTATTGGTAGTGCCTGTCTGTTTGTCCAGCTTTTCTATTTTCTGCCTTTCTTCAGATTGTGTGTTTTTTAATGACTCTATTTCAGTTTTCAACCCTTGCAGTGTTTGCATTGCTTCTTGCAATTTTCTGTTTATCTGTTCGTCCGTTTGTTGCCGTTTATGAATTTTTTGGTTTGTTCTTTCTTCCATTTCTTGCATTTTTTGGTTTGTTTTTTGTTCCATTTCTCACATTTTGTGCTTTGTTTCTTCTTCCATTTCCTGCCTTTTTTGGTTTGTTTCTTCTTCCATTTTTTTCATTTTTTGCTTTGTTTTTTCTACCATTTCTTGCATTTTTTGCATTGTTTCTTCTTCCATTTCCTGCCTTTTTTGGTATGATTCTTCTTCCAATTCTTGCATTTTTTGCTTTGTTTTTTCTTCCATTTCTTGCATTTTTTGCTTCATTTCTTCTTCCATTTTCTGCCTTTTTTGGTTTGTTTTTTCTTCCAATTCTTGCATTTTTTGGTTTGTTTTTTCTTCCAATTCTTGCATTTTTTGGTTTGTTTTTTCTTCCATTTCTTTGAGGGATTTTCCAATATCCTCTTTTAGGGCCTCTATCATTTTCATGAAAGTGCTTTTAAGGTCATTCTCTTCTGCTTCGTCCACATTGGAATGTTGGGGTCTTGCTGGTGTGGAGTCTCTAGAATCTGGTGGTGTCATATTTGTTTTTCTGTTGCTGACTGTGTTTTTGTATTGTCTCTTTCCCATCTCTTCTTCTAGTGGGTACAGAAAGATCCCCTTACTGGTCTGGGGACCAGCGTTCCCTTTTGGTGGGTGCTAGCAAGTCCAATAATCTGGTGGTTCTTCTATTCCTTGTCCGAATGCTGGTCCCGTGGGTGGAGAAGAAGAACAGGAATCTGGGGCGCTTATCCTCTTACCTGGTCCCCTGGACCCTATGCTGGGTCCTGTTGTACTTGATCCTGAACAGCTACTCCCCTGGTCTCTCTGGGTCCTCTGGTTTCCTGGTCTCGTTGGTGGGAGAGAAGACCTGGGGTCTGGGTGCTTGGCTCCCGCCGGGATTGGGAGCTCTGTGCAGTTCCCAGGGGATCTGCAGGCACTGGAGCACAGGCCTGGAAGCCGGCCTGTTTACCTGATGCTGCTGGAAGAACCGCTGCTTCCCTGGACTCCCAGCCTCCTCTCCTTTCCTGGTCTCGTTGGTGTGAGCGAAGATCCGGAGTCTGGGGTGCTTGGCTCCCGCCAGGATTGGGAGCTCTGTGCAGGTCCCAGGGGATCTGCAGGCACTGGAGCACAGGCCGGGAAGCTGGCCTGTTTACCTGATGCTGCTGGAAGAACCGCCGCTTCGCTGGACTCCCAGCCTCCTCTCCTTTCCTGGTCTCGTTGGTGTGAGCTAAGATCCGGAGTCTGGTGAGGAAGTTTGGTGAGGAAACTTGACCGTAGCCTCAGCAGTTCATCACACTCTGGTAAGATGATGGTGGACACTAAATTATGTAAGCATTTATACTTGTAATATTCAAGATCTGTATCCTTCCCATGCCCTACCACAGTTTACAATGAGCTTGTTCTCCAACTCAGCTACTCTCAGACATTAGCCCAGTCTCCATGCTATTAGCTCTTAAACGTGTACAAGCTCTCAAATGTTTTTAAAAGAAATATATTCTCAGCAGAAGACAAAAATATCACCTTCCTACAAGGTAGCAAGAAACATCACAGTATAAAGATTTTTTTAAAACTATTCCTGGCATTCCCTCTCCCTGTGCATAAGAATTCTTGGTAAAGTATTTTGTTTTGTCTTTTCCCCCAGGACTTAGGCTTTCTAACTGGCCTGGCCTCTCCGTAGGGGAAATAAAAAGGTAGTGGTAAGTCCAGATAGATCTGCTTCAGTGAAAACTAAACAGGATTAACCTTCCTTATGAAGGGATGAAGCAATCAGTCATGCAGACCGTCCAGAGAAATTCTAACCAGAGGTTAATATTGTGCTGTGTAAATGAAAAGTGACCACTCATGGTTCAAAACTCACAGAACCTAGAGAAAACACCCAGAGTATTATATATCTATCCACTCTTCTGAGATTACAAATGAACAAGACGCAATTGTGCAGGTAGAAGTTGGTGTCATCGATGGTGTGGCGCCTCAGGGGAATGAGTCAAGACTAAACTTTAGCAGGTCTCAATGGATAGTACTGGTAGAAAGTATCTTACCCAGAGGGGACTAGATAAACCCCACTCTCCAAACTCAGAGCCAAGTTTTTGAGATGTAAGCAATCATTGGTGTAATGACCAGCTACTACCCATGCTGAAAATGACACTTTAAAACTAGAAGTCTTTTTTAGAAAGAAATGCTATTTGAAAAGTATTGATGCAGTCAACCTGTTGATATCATCTATTCCTAATTTAGAAGTTGAAAGTAACACAAAAGCAGAACCAAGGATTCAAATAAGGACCAAAAATGATTTTTCCACTTCCTAACTTAGAATAGAACACCTCAGATATGGTCTTGAGATCCAAATGGCTTTAACCTAAAAGAATTGTAGGAATCTATTTCTGGCCCTGTTCCTAGTCTTCTTCTTTACCCAGAACAGATCTGCGGACCCTCTGAGATAAAGCTGGATCTGCAAAGCAAGATCTGAGCATCTGTGTCAAGGTGGGGAGTGAAGCTCTTGGCCTATCCCCAAACTGTAGAGCATGACAAAGTGAAGGCTCCATGCTGGGAACAGGGTCTGCACTCTTGTCACAATGCAATGGAATGTGGACTATGAGCTAAAGTGAGAGCTAACGCCACAGGCAGAAGTGAGAGTGGGCAAGAAGAGTCAGAGCTCATGCTGCGCACACAAGCAGGGACCATTTTCAATTGTAACTTTGCAGAAGCCCTTGAAGAACTCTATCATTCCCACTCCACTGTCCTAGTGTTAACGCAATATTCACATTGCTGCCTCTACCTACTTCCTGAAGTCTTCAGAAACTTTAATCAGGATTCCATTTTTGTATTGATAATAATATCTTACTACTATTTGTTCAAGCCAGTAATGTGTTTACCACTCAAGCATAGGGTACTGAATGTGACCCCTAGAGACCCTGTGAAGTACATGGACACTGCAATGGTTTGTTTTTATTTCAGAACTGGGAAAGCAAATATAGGTAGGAATCTCTAGAGATCACTGGACAATCAGCCTAGCCTAGTCAGCAAATTCCAGGACAGTGAGAGAAAGACCCTGTCTTACAATACAAGGTGGGGAACACTTGAGGAGAGACACCAATGCTAAACTGTCCTGCACACACATGCACATTCAAGCACATACATGCATGTGGATACTCATATACACACATCAAATAAATGACTCAATAAATAAACAACTATTGTTTGTTGACCAAATGTATGATTCGATGTTAAGGACATCACATGCAATGCTATATTACCTCATACTAAAGTGATTTTATTTAATAGAATGGGTGAGGAAGATGAGGCAAAGAACCACATTCAAGGACAGTTATAAACTTGACGCAAATCATGCAGCTATTAGAGATAATTAAAGCTCAAATCTGCCCTGTCCCAAAAGGTAAATTTTCAGCTCTTCCTTTAACATTTATTACATGTATTACATAGGGAATTGTACATATGCTGCTCAATAATAAAATAAATGTTTGTGGTCAAAAAGACTTAAAAGAACAGTGTCGTCTGTCACCTCTACATTTAAGGTATACCCACTACACTAGCAGAACTGCTAGTGACCTATAAAAAATAAGGAGACTGAACCAATAGAACTAAATGTGAGTAAATATACTTATTTTTATTACTATTGTAAAATTGTATTCCTTAAGGTCTGTGAACCTTCCTGTGTTTTTTAGGTGAACAGCTAAATAAATGACTATTTTCATTTAGTCAAAGAAATTTGCTCCATGATATTTAATAAGCATAGTCAAATGTTTGTAGGAAATGGGCTTTAGGCACAAAGAGGGTGTTAGCAGTCTGGGTGCAATGTGGAAAAATAAGCTGTTCTGATTATTTGTATTAAGGCATTGACTATAAAAGTACATAATGAAGATCTATGAGCCAGAAACTGAGGCCTCTGGGTGTCAAAATACCATTGTCATCACCACACTATATGAACCAAGGTAGTGGTTCAGAACCTAGAGTCTGAGGACCTCAGGCAGTAGCTGCAGCCAAGAAGACCTGTTTGGGTGAAGTTGGACACACTGCCAGGAAGATTACTGGAGATGCTGACATGGAAGAGATATCTTAGCTTTCTCCTTTCCCTTAGCCCCAACTGTTCACAAGACCTCTCATTGCTCAAACTGTCTGGATGCTGCCTGCTCTGAGTCTAGGGAAGCTCAGTCTACATTTTCATCTCATTTTTTTGTTTTGTTGTTGAAAGATTCTCTTCTTCTATATTCTCCCTTTTTAAAACCTAGAACTTTCAAAACTATTGATTTCAGTTGAACAATCTCTTGGATGAAGGCAAGGCATGAAGTCATGAAGACTAAAGATATTTCTGGATCTCAGGAGGTCTTCAGCAAGTGCTGAAGGTTAACTTATCATAGACATTCAGCCTCCTCTTACAGCTGTTGAGGGTTGTGCAGGGCACCACAATCTCAGCATGGCGACACTTAAGCTCAAAGAACTAGGAGCTGGTTCTGCCTGCACCATGGCTGAGTCTGTCCCACCCGTGATCCTTGCTTTTACTGTTGCTCTGTATGACTTCCACACTGTGAAGAGACAAAGGGGTACAGGGGAAGCAAAACAGAACTCAGCCAGTTAAGTTCTACCTCAGGTCTACTAACTACTACTGATAGCAGGAATAATATCAATAATTACAAACTTCCTAGCTAAGTTTCACTCCATAAAGAACATACTTTTATTGTATAATGAGAAAACCCAAGCTATGGGTGAGCCCACTCCTTGCAACCTTGGAACTAGTAAATGGTAGAAACAGACTGCCCTTAGACTCATTCCTGCCTTACACCAAAGCACAGCTATTTCTCTACTGCTTCTTAGATACTGTATCATTTGAGGCAAGTCACTTAAAATGCCCAAGCCTCCATAAAGTGAGACTGATTCACAATGACCTCACCCACTTCCAAAAAGTGGCTGGGATTCTCAAAGCAGATACTACAAGTGAAAATGTTTTGAAAACTCTTAAGGCTCTCTCACTTTATATGGTATTATTTCCACTTCTGTATGTCGCAGTCGCTGTCTAGTTCCCGAGACTCTCCATGTGGAGCTGGGCTCCTATTTTTGGCCTGCCAAGCTGTTTTGATTTTTCACCAGAATGCATGCTCCATTTGGGTAATGGTAACAGATGTGACAATGGGAACAAACCTCCTACCAGCCATGCTCTAACCCAAACATCCCAGGAGTGGCTTCCAGCACTCATCTAATGTGAGACACAGCCCTCATCACTGTCTTTGCCTAGCCTTCATCGCTTCAGATTACCACTGAGGCTCACCACTTCTCCCCTTGGCTTTATGTTCTCGTGGGTTGTACATGTTATACAAATAAAGGTCCATGGTAAAAGAGCGATTTAAAGAAGGTAAAAAAAAATTGTAAAAAATGTTTTGACATTATGTTAATGCTTGTCCATGTATTATCCCCAATTTAAAGTTAATCACCAAAATTACACTGCAGTTCTAAAATCTTAATGGAATAAGATCTGTTGAGGTATGAATAATTTTAAAAAAATGGAGAGCTGAGACCAAAAAATAAAGATAAAGTTTCTAACAAATTTCTATTTTCTTGCCAAGGGAGGGACTGGGAGGGAGAAAGAAGGAGGAGGAGCAAGAAGGCAGGTGGCAGAGGGAGGGAGGGAGGAGGTAAGAAGGAAGGAGGGAAGGAAGGAAGGAGGGAAGGAAGGAAGGAAGGAAGGCAAGAAGGAAGGAAGGTGATTTGAACCATGAGAATCCTAGAAAATAAAACAAAACAAAAATTCAGATTCAGTCTTAAAAAAAATCAAGAGGTCTTTGTCTACATGTAAACACAAACCAAATATTGAGATAAAAAGTTGGCATTTAAATCTATATTAAAAGGGCTCAAAAATCTGGATGTTTGTAGTCATCTAGACAAGGTATTTAGATGTTTGATAACTTGCTCAATCTTCCCCTAGAAATGTGCTTTCTAGCTGTAAATCTTGCCTTATGCTTCTAATGGCCTATCTGATTTTTCTGCTTCATTGTTTGGCCAACTCAAAGCAAGGTTATCATGAGTTCTTTGGAGTCCAGAACATTTGTCTCTGTTTGTGTTGGTTCTGAGACCACATCAGGCTCTGACACTCTTAACTCTGTAGTCACCTTTATCCCCTTCAACTTCAGCCATCCATTCACACCCACAACATGTATTCTTTCAAGAAACTCCATAAACATTAAAGATGATAAGACTGGTGTGGTGGAAAATCCTAGCATTTGAGAATTGAAGGAAGACAATTCTGTACATGTTCAAGTCCAATCTGAACTTACATAAGAAGCCTTTGCCTCAAAAACACAAGTAAATTAAGTGATAAATTAATTAAACAATAAGAAAAGCATCCTTTTTATAACACTTTCCACAATGCTGTCCATTATGGTTTTCACAAATTATTTTAACCCTCAATTTTATGTGATGTATGACTTATACTATTCAATAGATACAAGTGCTGACATTTGGGGTATTTGTCAGTCTGGTTACTAGTGTATTAAGTAATTGGGTCAGTATTCACGTTCAGGTGTATCTTCTCAAGAATCAGTTGGTACCTCATATGACTGATGCAACAGTCGAGACCATCAGGACAAAGGAGTCCGCTGCTTGATCTTTCTTATGTCACACTCTGTACAGCCTGCCTTGGTCCACACCCCACCATCCTTCTCATGAGATGTCCTCAGAACTCTCCACCTTGACAATGGCTGTCCAGGCTTGCTGGCAGCTTTAGGTTCACTCTAGTCAGCTGCTTTAGGAATCTTCTCAGACATACTTGTGAAGAAGGTACTTACCTACTCAAGCCAACAAGTCTCAAGTGATTTTTTGGCTTTCCCTAAGACAAAATTCAAGTTGAACCTTCTGCTGAAAATCCAGTGCAATATGCCATTTTGTTACCATCACTAATGCCCTGCTGGACTGCTGGACTCCAAAAGGCAGTCACATTTCTAGGTTGCATGCTGCTCTGCAGAATTGTTTTAACTGTCCATATTTGGGGGGCATGGTTTATATACACATCCAGAAAACGAATAATATCCTAATGCTTGCCACGAAATGGATCACACTAGAGGATTTTGCGTTGAGGGAAATAAGTCAGACACTGATGGAAACACCACATATTTTCACATAGTTTTGTTTTCTCATGGTCTCCTGATATGAACGTCCCCACGGATGTCCATTTCCATCTTCCATAATGAATCATTATGTCAAATGATTCATCCTCCCAAAAGTGTCCCAGGGCCAGTTAAGCTTTCCCTCTAACCCCTCATGATGCTTCGTAGCAACCTCAAACCAAACACACGGTCTTCATCAAAGTCTGCCTCAGACTCTGATCAGCTGCTGCTCTCTTCTGAAATCGCTGTGATCTGTTGGGAAAAGCACATGATTCTTATGACAGTAGATTGGTATCTGGATACTAATTACTAATTTGATTTGTCAAATTACTTACCAGTTTTTCTCAATCTTTTCTATAAAAGCTCTATGGTGCCTCTTACTACACACTGCTCATGTGGCTACGTGTTCAATGTTAATTTAAAAGGTGAAGAATCTGTCGTCCCTACCTTAGAGTGAAAGGAGCTCAGGTTCAGGGCAATAGAAATAACTTAGTGACTTCAGTCAAAATGTTAAGAAGTGGGCAGACAAGATGGCTCAGTGCATAAAGGGGCTTGCAATACCAGTCTGGCCACCTGAGTTTGATTCCCCTTAACCCACACGAAAAATAGACCTGGTGAAAGTAGGGAACTGACTCTACAGCGCTGTCCTCTGACCACCACACAAATGTGTGACACACTTACACACACATACATTGTAATAATAATAATAATAATAATAATAATAATAATAATAATAAAACAATAAGTAATAATAAATATTTCAAGCTAGGAACTATAAGCTAGGGTTTTCTCTGGGATCCATGAAAAGATTCTAACTTATCTAGTTAATTTACACTTTAAGGAGTTGATTCCCACCAGCACCCTAAGTACCTACATATGAATACTGTGAAGACCCCAGGAAGCCTTTGTGCTTCTGCCAGTCATTTTCCCAGCTGCCCATTCTCCTTCCCCAATAGGGGGAGTGGATGAGGGAAGGAAATCAAACAGGGCAAACTTCCTGGACTTCTCTGAACTCATAAGAGAAGAGTGCAGAGACTGAAAGACCCTCAGAGCTAAAGGGGCTCAAAACCCATTGTGGGTATTACACCCCTGCAAGCTAAAGATGCAGAAGGTGGGACAGAGAGAGGAGAAGTCATCAGACCAGACAGTGACATCTAATGACAGACGGTGCCTCTTCAGTCACAGCAACCTCCTCAGTACGCCAGAGAGCCTCCCACATGAACTGCGAAAAACCAGACACCTAAGGTAGTCAGGGAGATGTCTTTTCATCCATTTCAAATCTGCTGCCATTTAATTTCGTGAGGCAGGACAAATAAGAACACCCACTTGGCCTTTGGAGAGTACTTCATTTCTTTCTTTACTTCTAACTGGTAACTCACCACTCAATCCAGGAGACTCCATAATAAAAATCTCTAATCATCCACATTCACCTTGTCAGCCAAACCTACCCTCTCACCTCCTGTGCCCACCTCATCCTCAATGCCTCTAATCAGCTTCATTGCCCCTGGCCTTTAGCCCTGTCATTTATATTCTCGTGGAGATAAGACAGCCCGCCCTGGCTGCCGTATTCAAAGGAGGATGTACTACTGATTTATAGAAGGGCATAGTAATATTTCCACATCTCATTCTCCATCCCCTTCACAGTCACAAGTCTCATCTGCAGCTCTGACTGCCACTGGGCATGGAGCAGATGTCTTCATTGAGCCACCCACAATGACTCTGGCTGTAGATCTCTCCTTTTCTTACCTCTTTTCTCCCTTTAACACAGACATGGCAGTTAATTCACAGGCCATTGGTGTGTGCATAGACTTTAAATCGCTGCCTTCCGGTGATCATTGCTGCACCTTCGTGCTCAGTGCAGATAATTGCCTGTCAGAGCCATTCCTTAAAGCAGCTCTGGTCCCATAGCACTTGAGCCCCAATTTAAGGGTAAGTGTTTGGAAAGGGAGGCCACTCTGCCACCTGGGAAGTTCCTGTGTTCCTAGGGCAATCAATCAGCTTTCCAAGGTGAGCATGCAATGATTTGCTGAGCAGTGGGGATTAGGGCATGGGAAAATATGTTCTTTTCTTTCAAGGGTATAATTGATGCCACCAAGATCAAGTCAAGTTGGTGGCAGCCTTTGGTCCTCTCTGAATATTTGTAACTGAATCCTAAATGCTGGCTGTTCCATTCCCTGGTGTTTTAGCAAAGAACTCAACTGTGTTATTGGAAGGGTAATTTGTACATGCCCCATTTTCCTGTCGTTGAGTGTGTCAGACAGGATTCTACAGAGAAGCAGGGCCAGTGGGAGGTAGATGTATGCATAGATATTTAGAGGAATCAGGTCATACAGTTGCAGACACCTGTAAATCTGAAATTCACAGGACATCCTGGCACACTGGGAATTGGAAGGTATGAGCTGATGCTGATAGGTTTCTCATTCTTTCATCAAAGAAATCTGTTTAATTTACAAGACTTTGCCACTGATTTGGATCTGGCTATACATATTACCAAGGATAATTTCTATTCTGTTAAGTCAACTGAGTAGAGGTGTTCTTAACTTCTATGTAACAGCTTCCCAGAAATATTTGGATTAAGTTCGACTTCGGGAAACTAGCTATGTTGACACCAAAACCTAACACCAAGCAAAAATCAGTTTTCTTGCCCATACATCTTCTGAAACGACTCTACACCAAATAACCAATTGATCCAGAACCATTTTTTACTCCTATCCCAAACACAGAGACATTTTTCATTCCTATCTAAAACTGTGATGCAGCATGAAAGTCTCCTTTGAAAATCTCTACCAACTCAGGTAAGATCCTGGCAGTACAGCAAATGATGGTTACACTCCTAAGTTTGCCAGATCCAGAGTCATATTTTTCTGGTTGGTATTTTTTTTTTGGTTTTTACGAGACAGGGTTTCTCTGTATTGTTTTGGAGGCTATCGGTCCAGCCCGGCCTCGAACTCACAGAGATCCGCCTGCTTCTGCCTCCCGAGTGCTGGGATTAAAGGCGTGCGCCACCACCGCTCGGCCTGGTTGGTAAATGTTGATTGCAGTGATACTTCAGAGACTGCTCCAACCCCTACTTGGAACCAGCACAGGTATTTATTACCTTCTGCACGTTGCATCTGGGATGTTGCATCTGTAGCCACAACTGGTCTATTTCAATTTGAAGTATCTTTTCTCCTTTTCGAATTTGCTTCCTGTGGCTCTCAAAACCACATGTATCCCATATTGTAGGGTCCTGTATTTTATGATTTTATTTTCCATTCTTTTCCATCAGCTCCAGGCATGTACAGAAGAGGATACAGAAAAATAATGTATTAATATACAAAGAAGGCTATGAAAAGGGACAACACCATTCTACTTGCTACTCAAATTAATGAAAGGTACCTTCCAAAAATCCAAAAGAGGGGCAAAGAGGCAAAAAAGAGGGTAAAGAGGCAAAAGATTCTAGAGTTGAGATGTAGACACTTCTAAAATGTTCCATGGCCTTTGTCACATTATTCAGTCTTTGAAAACCTTGGTTTCTTGGTCCATTCAAAAGAGATGCTAACTCTCTGTAACTGAAATGCTAGTAGTATATGATCAGAAGATCTCTGTTTTCTTCTTTGTAAGCATCATTAGACTGCCTTTCCCAGCCTCCTTTCAATTAGAGCAGCAAACAATAGCCTCCTGCCTGTTAAGAGTGAATGTTCCAGCTATCTATTGCTGTGTAACTACCCCCAAATTTAGCAAGTTAAAGCAGTAACAGTCATTTACTCTGCTCATGTTTCTGTAATTTGCTCAGGATTTTAAAGGGACAGCTTGTCTCTTTTCCACATAGCATCTGCTGAGACAGCTTGACTGGGGCTAGATGATCCACTTCCAGGATCACTCACTTGCATAGCTGATAAGCTAGTGCTGCTTGTCAACTAGAATTTAGCTGGGCTGTCAGTGTGTGTATCTATTTTTCTTCTGTACAACTCTCTAGGGGTACTGGGCTTCCTAATGCCATGATCTTAAGGGTATAAGAAAAAAAATGTTCTAAGAGGCAGAAAATGGAAACTCCCAATCCCTTAAAATCTGGGCCCCAAACTAACATAATGCTGCTACTATTTTTCTATGGGTCAAAGCAGTCATATAGCTTGTCTGAGTTCAAGGGGAGGGGTAAAAATGCTTTTCTGTGCAAAGAGAGCTGTGACCACTCAGTTTACCTCAAATTTGTACTCAAAACGGAAAAGGAAATATACAGATTAGTCTTTCACCAAAAAACCTTAAAACCCAGTAAAAGCCATGAGCTGACATCATTGAAACCACTTGTCATTGGGTGAGGAGGACCAGCAATCCCTCAGAGATGAGCAGCAAATAGCAAGCCCTGCAATCAACAGGGTTATTATGTAGCAGAAATTTCCCTTCTTTTCTCTTTGTTGGCATTCAGCTATATATCTGCAAATTTAAAGTGACTAGATTTTGCAAGGAGAATGTTGGTAAAGTGAGCTACCCAGAGAGAAGTCTGCAGCCAGAAATGGAAAGATCCTACTAAATATCCAGTTGGATATTTTTCAAGGCGTTCTTGTGAAAGAAATGGTTCAGAAAAAAACAATCACTTGAAAGAACTGAGAGAACTTGAGCCTCTTAAGACCAGAAATAGTACCTGTTTCAAGAGAAAAAGGGAAAAATCTTTGTTGCAAGGGCATCAGAGTAGAGAAAATATACTTTGTTAATGAAGGGGTAAAATTATTTCTGAACTAAGTACAGCATTGGTCCTACCCAGCAAAGTTAAAAGAGAGATGTGAAAGGATAGAGTTCTTCTAAGTAAATTCACGACATCTAGCATCTAATAAAGTATAGAATTCACCAGAAATAATCTGATATGGCAAATGCAGAAAAATGCAGTACATAATAAGGTATACCTCAAAATATAATCAATGGAAATTACAGAGACATGGCAAGGTATAGAGTTAGCAGTCAAGGACTTTAGAACAAACACAATGACTGTTTCATGTGTTCAAGAAGCCGTAGGAAAGAATTAACATGTTGAGTAGAAGAGACAAAGTATTACAACGCTAAAATTGAACTTCTCCAGATGAAAAGTACAATGTCTGAAATGAAGAATCTGAATAGGATTAATGGCAGACTAAATGGTCTCTCAGAAGAAAACATTTAATGAAATTGAAGGCATCACAATCAAAACTATTCAAAATGAAGTACAGAAAGGAAAAGCAAGGCTGAAAATAAAAATAAACAGCATCATTGAACCGTGGGACAACTTCAAATAGCTGAATTTGATGAAAACAATAAATGCACACATCCAAGAAGCTCAATGAACCCAAAAAACACAATAAAAATAAAGAAAATCACCCCAAGGCACATCATAATCAAGTCGCTTAAGACCAACAATAAAGAGAAAAATCTTAAAAGCAACTAGAGAAAATACATATTATATACAGAAGCACAAAGGGAACATAGCTGTAGATATCTCATGGAAATACACCAGGAGACCAGTACAGACCATCTTTAACATCTGAAAGAATTGATGATAAGAACAGCTCCCCACCCCTGTTGGCCACTAAGGATTACCACAAATTAAGCAGTTGAACAACATGTATTTGTTCTGAAGTTCTGAGGAAGACTGCACCCTTAGGTTTTCAAAACCTTTGATGTCTTCAATAGGCTTATATTATTCCTTGACATCTGGGTACTTTTCCTCAATTTCTGCCTCCAATATGATGGAATCTTTCCCATGTTTTCCCTTCATTATCTTCATAAGGATACCACTCACTGGATTTACAGCCTATCATAATCAAGTACATATCTTGATATATCTGTTGTGCCCCTACTTACAAATAAGGCTGTCTTTGCAGCATAGAGTATTGGGATTTGAATATTTATATAGGAGGGAAGTAACTTACCCCATTTCTCTTTCTTTTTTTCTGGTTCCCTAATGGATGGAAAAATTACTGTCAAGTATTTCAAGGATATGATAGAGCAGATTATATCTCTGAATAACTACCTGAATGGCCATCCTCAAAACATATAGCCAAGGTATGCTATTCCTTGGAACATTAAGTAGTAATGCATCAACTACAAAGGCCATAATTAGAGTTGTTTTGTGATTCTGTTATGAAGACAAAGACCTAGTGTTTAGAGGGAAGTGGGGATAAAAATATGACAGTGTGATTGGGCACATTATAAAGGGAGGCAGATATGTATGAGTTAAACCTAAAGGTGAGCTGTGCCTTGGACAAAATTCTATTATTGTTTCTATGGCTTGGAAAAATGCAGAACAGTACTCTTCAATTTTGATCTAGATAAAGATAAAGAGTCAGATAAAATATGCACTTGCCTTTTGCTTCCTGCTCGGCATGGTGCCTCTCTCATCAAACTGAAAGTCTCTTCCTATTTCCCCAAAGTATAATTTTACTCAATAGTTTACCCACACTATCATTAAACAGACTAGAGAGATGGCTCACATATCCACACACAAAATAAGCCTGACCCAGTTAGCTAGAAAATTCCATCACAACAAACCCCCATATTCAAAATTTTGACTCTGGCTGAGCCTAGGAGAAAATCTGATCTGCTGTTTCCAAGCAAAAATCAGTTTTGTTGCCCATACATCTTCTGAAACGACTCTACACCAAATAACCAATTGATCCAGAACCATTTTTTACTCCTATCCCAAACACAGAAACATTTTTCATTCCTATCTAAAACGAAAAATGTTAAATCACATGTGAATTGCAGATATAAGCATTTAAGGACTCTGTTCCTGCTTTGTTTGTGAATAATTTTTCATTTTATGAAGGAGCCAAATATTTCAGTAGGTAAAATCAATAGAGACCCCAGTGTGGATGGAAAATTTTCTAGACTTCGTACAGTTTCCTGCGTGGCTGTTGAAGCTGAATATCTTATGGGAGCAAATAGTAAATTCCTGTATTAGGAGAGATGCATTATTAGGACCTTTTCTTTTTTAAAATGAATCTGATTTAAATGCTCCATTCATTCAACAACTATTTGTTAAGTATTTATAGTGTGCTACTACACACTACATCAAATCTTTGAAAGATACAAAATTAAAATAAAGGGTCTACCCTGGGAAAAAGAGAGGCTATTGAAATAGTGAGTCATGGTATAAAATGTTTACTGCATTTTGAGCATTTTTCTAAGTAGTTCATTGGCTACTCCAGAAATGCTGCTGCTATAGCCATTGTACAGACTACGAGAACAAGGTACCATAGAGTCAAAAGTGCCACTATTCATGGAGGCAATTAGTGGTATAGACAAAATGTGATCCCAGTCAACATGACTCCAGAAACCACTTGCCTGTTATGCACAGAACAAATGTGTGTGAGTACACAACCTTACTTACATGATCGTGAAACCTAACTCATTTCATTTTTGTTTCTCCATGTCCTGATAGGGTTCCCAGCATGTGATCATTTAAAAAACTATTTGATGAAGTACTAATGGTGAGTAATATAGAAGGCAATCTATAATAGCAGAACAGGCAGTTCCTACATCTAACTAAGAAAATGGTGGATGCTCCTCAGAGGAGGAGACTAGAAACAGGGCATGAAAAGATGCATTAGGTATTTGTTTGATAGGTCAACTATGGAACACAGAAAGGCCTTCTGGAATATGGGAGTAGCATGTGCAAATTAATAGAAACAAGTAAAGGATAGCAATTGCGGGGGCTATCATTTCCAAATATTAGACACATGACTAGTTGAAAGGCTGTAGGATAGCCATTTTTAGCAAGTAATACTACTCAGACTCTTTCCTGAGGGTCCAGAAAAAGAGGGTTGTTTTTTTCATTCTTCACTCATTGTTGGGTTTTGGGGGGCAGGGATATCATAACTTCCTGAGTAGGCTGCTCTTAAACTAACCCTTTAATGTTTCTGAACATGTGCTAGAACGCTAGCCCAGGAGCATCAAGCTCCCCTAGACCTGACAGAATGAACAATTGTGTCCATGAGGTATTTGAGCCAAGGCTTACCCAGGAGTAAGCTTCTTCTTCAGTGGAAAAAGTTATCCAAGCTTTGGCAACACTTGGTGTTGACTTTCGCACTTTGAAATGTCTGGAAAGAAATGCTGATAGGAAAGCTTTGGGCATATCCATGCTGTCTCAAGATTGTATCTGACCTCAAGATATGCTGAGAATAGCTAAACAGAGAGAAGCAGGCAAACAGGGGTCCATGGAAAAATCCTTGCCAAAAGCAGTAGGAAGAAGATGAGGTTCCACTATGCAACAGAATAGATAGAACTGAAGAACTGAACTGAGTCCCCAAGATCTGCCACCATTCCAATGTCCAGAGTACAATAAAGACAAGAAAGGAGACCTCTGCCAACACGGCAAATTCCTCAGTTATTTCACAAAATAATTTCTCTTTTCCTAGCATGTTAGTTGACCACCTCGGTGATTTTTAGACTCTATAATTGCTGCTAGATTCTGTGTTCTAGCCATTCTCTGTTCAGACTGCTGTTTGACTCCACTATTGGGTTCCATAACATAGATTATTTATTCTGTGTTGTTGTTTCACTCAGGTCTGTGATGGTATCCACTATTACTTAACCTTCAGAAAAAAAACAGGAAAGCACACACTGAAAGAAACATGAAACCCTCTGAGTACTAAAGTATATTAAAAGTTGAAAAGTATGTGTATATTTTTGTTTCTGTGATTCCTAACAGAATGACATAAAGGAAACTATTATGCTAAACTATGTTGGTTAAAGCACACCATAAATAGAAAGACTATATTAGACAAAAACTTTCTCAAATATGAAATCTGAAAGACATTTCCAAAATAAATAACCAAGGAGCCATGGGCATTGCTAATGTCTTGCATTTTAGTTCAAGAATGTCTCAGAGAAAGCAAATATCCATTATCCAAAAAAAATCCCCAGCTTTTCAATTAGAAAATAGTAATTGAGTATTCCTATTGTCTAGATTTAGGGTATGCACACTAAATTATATGAACCATTAAGATACATTATAAGACTTCCCAAGGATTCCGTTCAACCATGAAGTAATAGGTTGGAAGAAAGAAGGAATAGAGGAAAGGGAGGAGAGAAAGAGAGTACAGACAGAGAAACAACAAAGCATGATAGATGCTTCACAATTAGCAACTTACAGCTGCATCAGTATACCTACATCATTTGGTACCTTAGCCCCTCCTAAACTTTATTCTAAAGGGCCAAATAAGGAATAGCCTTTAAATAATTCTTCCAGTCATATGTAGTCCTATTTCCAAATCAATGAGGTGTATATTTTCTCTTTCTCCCATAAAAGTCATGTGGCACTATAGAAATGATCCTCTCTTTGAAGAATTTACCTGTAGCCTGTTATCTTCCTGCTGTACCTTCCATAAATATACATGTACATGGCATAGAATCTACCATCCCAAGACTTCAGGAAGAGTACATGGGAGCAGGACCTTGAAAGAGCCAGAATCCTCTCATATTACTATTAAGAAGTTCATAATGTGTGGGGAGCCGCCCCCACATTCTCCGTTACAAGATGGCGCCGACACCTGTTGTCAGTTGGAGTAAACAACCTTGGTGCGCATGTGCCTGCTACTTTTCCATCCCTTACTCTCTGCCTCTCCCGTGGCGTCATATGGGCTGACGAGCAGGAGCCAGTCAGGAGATGACACGTCCGAGGCAGGGACTGCTGAGCTATATAAGGGTTGGGCTTTTCGCTCCCCGGGTCTCCACTCTGTAAGCTTATGCTCTCCCTCTCAAGACACATTAAAGCTGTTCTGCAGAAGGATCCTAAGTGTGCCGCGTCGTTCTTGCTGGCGAGATGGTAGCGCGGGACAATAATGTAATCATGCAGAGCCAGTTACTGGACTGTTATAGATCCAGTAACCTCAGAAGTTTATACTTCTCCATACAATCTATGAGAAGCCATGTCCCCTATTCACAATCGTTTCCTTTCTTCTCATTTGGGAACAGGCATTCTCTCAGAGGTGACTTCTCATGTCTTGCTGATACCTGGTGCTACAACCCAGTTCTTTCCCTTTCTATCAGACCCACACATGCCAAGGTTCCTGCCAACAGACTCTATTCTTCTGTTGGATATTGATGTATTCGTTTGATAGATTTTGTTTACTTGTAGTCAAGGACAAATGCTACCAGTGGAAAGAAAACTGAGTTGAATGGCACTATTTAATAAACAGCATGCTAGTTGAATTGACCCTAAAGTGTGCAGGCATTCAAATAAGTAAGCTCCCTGTGAAGGGTTAGCTGCCTAAATCGAGGTCTTCATGGATCTCAAAGGATTGATCACTTTCAGGTATTTACAAGTTGAAAAGACCAACCCCAGAGTATGAACAAAGGCAATAAAGTAGGAAACATGAGTAAGAAAAAAAACACACACACAAGCCAAGGTAGGATGGCTGCAGATGCTTTGGTGATAACTAGTAGCTTTGACTCTAGGGAGCAGAGGAATCTCTGAATGAGTAATGTCCTGAGTGAATGTGTGCTGTTGACAAGGGCATGGCTAGCTAAGTCAAGAATCCCAGAGCCCTTGACCCATGCAGGAATGTCAAAGATATTCCCCTGGGTTGAGATCAGAGGAAAAATGCAAAGCCTATCTCAGGGAAATAAGTAATAATGCTGACAATGTTTCTCTCCCTGAATATTTATAGTCTAAAAGCTGATCCCCCTACAGGGACTGTTCCTACCAAGATTAGCTAAACCTATTTCCTTGATCTAGCTCTATATCATAAACCCTGATTTCTTTATCTGTGTATACCAATCAGGGAAGGCTACTTGTTGGGCTGTAAGTAATAAACCTGCCTTTGTTTTCAACTCCATTTAATAAACACACTGACCCTCCTAGGGCTGTGATTTCTCCATCAGAGATCCCTGGCTACCCAAATTCACATTTCTGCATGTCCATCTGTCTGTCTTTTCTTCTTATCTTTACCATTCCAGTCAGGCCTATCCCTGGAGGTTAGGCATGAATGTAGCATGTGACTTTTGCAAGTAGCATCCATTTTTATTCTCTGTGGCTATTCTTCAAGACCACATTCTCTTTCCAGCCTTTCCTAGAGCACACAAGCACATGGATATTCTCATAATCAACTTTCTTTTCTTATCTAGTGATGCTTCAACACATTTTAATTTGTGAGCATTTTTCTTATCTCTCATTTCTCATCACTCCCTGATAAACTTAATCAGATGATATCACATTAGAGTCTTTGTGAAAACATTAATAACATGATGCCAATAATTCATACGTATCACTTAGCATACAATTTGATTGTCTGAATAATTTATTTTCCAAACTAGAACACTGTAGGAGAAATAATGAATAACAACCCCAGGACAATGGACATTAACCAATATTACACCAGATTAATGAGTTAAGTAGTATCTTAGTTTCTTTTCTCATTGCTGTGACAAAATATATTAGCAAAAGCAGCTTATGGAGAGTATATCTTATCTCACAGTTCCAGGTTATGGTCAATCATCATGTCGAAGTCAAAGAAACAAGATCCTAAAGTGCCTAGATGCAACCACAGTCAAGAGCACGTATAAAGTTCATGTGTGCATGCTAGTACCGCTCTCATTTTCTCCACCGTTACGTTATTCGAAATCTCCTTCCTAAGGAATAGTGCTGCCAACAGTAGGAGATTCTCCCCACCTCAATCAATATAAAAATAGAATCACTCACAAACATGTCCACAAATCAACCTGATCTTCTCAGTCCCTCATTGGGTCTTTTTCCCAGGTCATTTTAGATTGTGTCAAGTTGAGAATAAAAACTAACCATCATACACAAATATGCCTCTAATCAAATCAATTTCTGCCCATGGGACTTAAAGCTGATGATCAATTAGGAGATGCCTAAAGGATTTCATGTTGAGGCTGTCTAAGGCTAGCCTCTATGCTGCCTCAGTATTTCTACTTAAGGTAATTACTCTCTGCTGAATATACAAACTTTTATTCTAAAGAATAAAGGTGTGCTCCTTTGATGATATGTTTATTCAGTAAACAAAGCAGTAATAGAATTTTCTTAAGTACTAGATACCACTTAAAATATAAGTAATGTACCATAAAGACTGGCCCTTTGTCCTTGGAGAGCTCATAGTATAGAAAAATCCATTTATTAGCCTCCTGCATCATTCATTCACTCATAGAATTATCCCACCAATATTTACTAAAAACCAATTATACTTCAGGGCAGAAGTGAGGAAGAATTCCCCTAGTCTCTTCCTTGACAGAGCTCACAGATTGCCAGTTAAATAGCAAAGCGATAAGGGATCATTAATAGAGGCATTAATGAGTTACAATTCTGAGCCAAAAGATAGAGGAAAAATTGTGTTTGGATAGATTAACAGGATTTTTACAATAGAAACGAAATGACCACTAGACAAAAAAAGAAAGAAAAGATGGTTCTGGCCAAGAAAAAGCTCATAAAGGGGCTGGAAATCAAAAAACATTAAGGTCAGAGGTAAATGTGAAGAATGTGATGACTAGACCACACTGGAGGTTAGTGGCCAGGCTGAGGATTTCACAAGCCCTTCAGACCAGCAGGAGACATGGAAGATCAGTACAAGAGTCAAGATATGATCATATGTATATTTCACATAGATGATTGATTTGAAGGACTTACTGAATTCCTTTAAAATACTATTTGCAGAAAGTCCGTGTGGGCTGTAGCCCTTGACACATACCATCTACCACCCCATGTTCATTCTGTCTGTGGAGCCTTTCTTTCAGGAGATACGTCATCACTTTCTAAGATGCCTTCCCATAAGCATTGGAACAATTTTCGTAAGAGAGTGACCTATTGTCAGCGGGGCCCTTGCTGATAGGATCTAAGGAGCTGAAGCTCTCAAACAGGGGTACAGAGAGGCCTCTTTATGTGAACAAAGCCTCACTGTGCTGCTGCCTGCCATGTGGGAGAACTGCAGTCAGCATGTAGATTGATGTTCTTCTGACCTGAGAATGTATGCAGAGTCTCCTGAAAACAGCATCATTAGGAGGTCTTGAGTGATGATGGTTTCTATTGCATCAAGAATAGGCATGGATGCTCTGTTAGCTGCCACTAGTCACAGTCCCTTATCCCAACATCCCCCTAGTAGCCTCAGTCTGGCCTCATTTCCTCTCCCTGGTGAGGCAGCCCACACTGTGCAATCTGCTTATTCAACACAAACCAAGGTTTGATCTTAGACCTAAAGCTTTGAGTTCTTGAATATAAATGGATTTTGTTTAATTCACAAAAAACATACAAGGAATACAAATTAGACAGTTTCCCTGGTGCTCCAAAATGACCCGTGTGTTTCACTTCAACACGGCATAATTCTGGACAACTCTCTAAGAGACTGGGAACTAAAGTTTTTGATATTTTCAAAAAAAAATTTAAAATGAAGACTTTCAATTCCTCTTTAGTTTCCATCTCTTTTTAATTCTCTCTGTGTCTCTGACATTGACTCACTCTCTGTCTGTGACTCTTTATCTCTGTCTCTTTATCTCTGTCTATTTGTCTCTGTCTCTTTATCTCTGTCTCTGTCTATCTCCTTCTGCCATAGTGATCAGCGTCTACTAGTACACACTTGCAGAATTTCAAATTCTTTTATTTTCCTGTAGATTATTGAATATTTTAAAATGTGATTCTTGGGAAAACTTAGAATTTAGGTCATTTAGGATAAATAAGTCCATTCAAAGTTTTCTTAGTCTAGTCATGAATAGCTCTCCCTCTAATCTAAGTTCAATGTGTTATGACAAAATTAAAACGGAGAACCTTAATTGAATAATCATAAAGAATTCCTAATTGCAACAACAGAGCCAAGCATAAGGACTTTCTAAGTACAAACATTCTGTAAATGCATAGAACATAGCCTATGGAGCAATATTCTCACGTTCCCATGATATATGAATGAAGGACAGATATCTGTATTATTCTGACATTTTTCTAAAAAAGCCTCTGCTAACATCTGAGAGATCATTCTTCTGATTACCACTCCAAGGCTCCTCTGAGTGTTTGAAGACTAAATTGGTTTTGCCTGCATATATGCATGAGCATCATATATGTTCAGTACCTTCTGAGAGCAGAAGATGGTGCTGGATTCTCTGAAACTGAAGAAAGTTGATAGTCACCATGTAGGTACTAGGCACCAAAGCCAGATCCTAGCAAGAGCAATGTGTGCTTTTGACTGGACTCTTTCATGTAACTTTCCAAACTTTTTCTTAAGTACACTCAGCATTGTTCCCACAATCATCTGAGTTAGGATACACAATTGTAAATCTTCTGACTCTATATCTTCTCTAGATTGTTTTCAAATACTGTTTTGCTTTTAGGGTTGGTCTTGAACTCACTATGTAACCAAGCATTATCTTAAACTTCTGATCCTCCTCTAATTAATCCCCCAAGTGTTGTGATTGCAGACTTGTGCCACTACAATAAGTTTTTATAATATTGGACATCAAGTCCAGAACTCTAGACAAACACTCTTGTCACCTGAGTTACATTGCCATCCCTCCCATCATTTCTTTCTTATTTTATTTTTATTTTTAAATATAAATTTAAATTAGAAACAAGGTTGCTTCACATGTCAATCCCAAGTCCCTCTCCCTTTCCCTCCACTCATCACACACCCTCCCACCAACCTCCCCAATACCCCTCATTTCCCCAGGGAGGGTGAGGGGGGGTGTCCATAATCTGTCATTTCATCCAGGGCAGGGCCTAGTACCTCCCCCAAGAGTCCAGGGTGAGAGTGCATCTGTCATTGTTGGATCAGCACCCAAAGTCCATTTGTATGCCAGGGATAAATACTGATCTACTACCCAAGGCCCAATAGATTGCCTTGGCTTCTTCACTGACACCCACATTCAGGGGTCTTAATCAGTCCCATGCTGGATTCCTAGCCATCATACTAGGATTCAAGACCTAACCCTTGCCATGTCAGTTGTTTCTGGGAGTTAAACCAGCCCCATCTTAACCACTTTGCTTATCAATCTTCCCTCTCTGTTACTATGTTCCTTGAGTTCAGCTCAGTGTGTAGCTGTGGGAGTCTGCCTCTACTTTCATCAGCAATTGGATAAAGGTTCTGCTCCCCATAATCTCTCTGGCTGTGGGATTGTAGGCTGGCACTTCCAAGATCTATGTCCAAAATTCATATATGAGAGAGTACATACAATGTTTGTCTTTTTGTGACTGGGTTACCTCACTCAGGATGGTTTCTTCTAGTGTCATCCATTTGCCTTCAAATTTCAGGATTCCATTGATTTTTTTTTTCTGCTGAATAGTACTCCATTGTATAAATGTACCACATTTTCTTTATCCACTCTTCAGTTGAGGGGCATCTAGGTTGCTTCCAAGTTCTAGCTATTACAAATAATGCTGCTATGAACATAGTGGAACAGATGTCCTTGTTGTATGAATGTGCATCTTTTGAATACATGCCTAAGAGTGGAATTGCTAGGTCGCATCATTTCTTAAGAGTTATGTTCAGTCATGATGGCAGATATTCTACACTATGCTGGTAAATGGGACTGTGGGACAGATAGTTCATACTTCCTGACCTAGTTCTCTAAGTGTTTTCTGTAGTCTATTTCCTTAGGTAATAAAAGAATTCATATGAGGGTGCTATAGAGATTGTTCAGTATTTCAGATCACTAGCTGATCTTCCAGTGGTTCAGGGTTCAAAACCCAGTACCCACATACTAACTCATAAGTTACCAGGTAACTCAGAAGTTACTATAGTTTCAGGGAATCCAATGCCCTCTTTGTGCCTTCTTGGGCACAAGACATAGACATATATGCAAACAAAATACCCAAACACATTACATAAATAAATATCTAAAAGAAGACAGATAGACAGGAAGGGAGGGAGAGAGGGAAGAATGGAGGGACAGAGGGAGGGTGGAAGGGAGAAAGGAATGAAGGTATGAAGGAGGGAATGAAGGCAGGCAGGCAGGAAGGAAGGAAGGAAAGAGGGGAGAAAGGAAGGAAGGAAATATATCTATGAAAATGCTAAGTACTAATGGTCAGCACTGTGCATCCTACTAAATAATGTAAGGCTCCCCTCATAAAAGTTACATTTTAAGAAATACAAATGTCATCAAACAATGTCTAGGAGACCCTGTCTACTTTCATAAGCACATGCTAAGTGGTTCATAGCCACACTTACCATTTTTATGTTATTGTGGCTGTTATAACTACAGAAGTGTGAGCTGTAACAGTGACCCCATTGTTCACAAAGATACAATATTTACTACAGAGATTCAAGCAAAAGAAAAATGGCAAGGGAAGTCTCAGTATTGAGAATTCCCAAAAACACAAAAATAAATCTACCTAATGACCCAGGTACACCACTCTGGACATCCTTCTTCACAGCTCAGCCATGTTTACCTATGTTCTATCCATGATAGCTAGAAAAGGAAACAAACTAAATTATCTTTCAAAAGACGTGAATGGATAATTAATATATATAGGAAATACATTTCAGCTATAGCAAAAAACAAAATTTGTAGGCAAATGTATGCAGCTATAAAAGATTATGTAGAATTAGGCAACCAACACCCAGAAAGACAGATGTCACAGCGTGTCTCCCATCTCCATTCCTTGCTCCAAATATTCAGCTTTAAGTGTCACTCCTTATTTAAAAACCTTGTCTTTACAGTAAATGGAAACTGTTACAGAAATATAATAAATGTACACAATGCAGAGGTCAATGTATCATAGGGAACCCAGACCCAACGAGAACATCTACATCACAATTTCTGCACCTACGGCTCATGGAACATTATCAAAGAGGGGACAGAATGATTGTAAGAGTCATAATACCAGGAGGAAAGTTTGGAGCTTTCATAGGAAAGGTTTCATCAAGACTTAAACAACAGCAATATCAATAGACAGGCTAACAAGTAAGCAGGAGAAATACGACATGGTACCATCAATAGACACAAAATCTACAGGAATCTAATGACAGCTGACAGTGGGAGGATCAACCTCTCCGGTGGATGACTCCTCTAACTGGTTATCTAATTCTAACCATCTATATATGTACAAAAAGCAAAAACAAACTCAACAGGTTGTATTTATGTATTTGTGCCTGTGTGTGCCAGTGTGTGTGCAAGTGTGAATGCATGCATGCGTGTGTGAGTGTGTGTGTGTAAAACAATAATAATCAAAGATAAAGAGGCTATCAATTTGAGAATGGGGGAAGATGTGAGGGGTTGGAAGGAAGGAGCCTGAGAGGAACTGGAGAGAGGAAAGGGAAAGGAAGAAGTGATGTAATTACATTCCAACTAAAACTGTATTTATAAGTAAATAAAGTGTTTCTCATCACCACCTACAAAATGAATCCTGCAATAATTAAAACAAGTTTGGAAAACTGATAATTATGATGCTGCTGTCATGGGGAGAACCACTGCAGCTAGGCAAGTCAGAGACAAGCACTTCATAGGAGATGACATGAGGACCACCACTGGGAAGTGAGAGAAAAAAGTCCCAGGAATCTCTGAGGAAACAGAAAATGCAACCGTCTCTAGAAACAGAGCTACCTTAACCGCCTTAGAAATTCTGCTGAGCGATATCTAGTGGAAATGGAGATACCTAAGAAGTGGGAAGAAATAAATATCAAAATTGAATAATATGTTTCCCCCTTCTCTGGCTTTGATAATGGTAAACTCCAGAGAATAGAAAGAACATCAAAAAATTCTTTATTTTTGAGCTCGTATGTCCTTTCCATAGTTTCTATTTATGGACAGTTCTTTTCTTCATATCTGTGAGTAAACCACAAAAGAGGGGCATATTACATAGGGGCACTGGATACAAATCTCCAGAATCATGTCCATCATAAGCTGACCCATAAAAGTTGGGCAAAGCACCCTAGATTACCTACTCATCATCAACATGGCTTAAAACCTGACACTTTGCCATCGGCTGTAATGGAAAGAAGGTGGGTTTGGGTATCACACAAATGTTTTCTTGACTGACAAGTGGTATGACTTCTCTGAGTTTCAATTTTCTAATCTAGTAAATGAGGTTAATAATACCAGTCTTTTAGCATCATCACAAAAATATATGGCATAATGCATGCAGAAGTGTCTGGCCGCCTTCCGGGATGCTAACTGAACGTGTTCTGCCTCCTCTCAGCCTCTTCCACTCCTCATTCACCACTGGCACAGGGAAGCTTTTGTTGATCCGTGACCTGACTGTGCCTCCTGATCCTTTATCAGCCTGTGTAATGTCTCAGGAAGCCAAGTTGCCTTTCCTGGCTGGAAGGGGAGTGCTGACATGAGTGATTGGCTGGGGAGGCTAACACCTCAGGCTGATGGCCCATAGTAGGCAATGAATCAGGCTTTGAGTACAAACATTTCATTTTTGCCTCAAGAGATTTTCAGAGCCTGCCCAACCTATTTGGAAACCATGTTTTCATCAGTAGCCAATTTATTTACATTAAGGAAAATAATGTCTTGGCTGAAACTGATGAGCTATTTGGATTGCTTGGGCCTTGGCAGGTCCCAGACCAGTAACAGCAGCACTACTTAGTAGCTCCCTAGAAAGTGAGGCTGAGAAGATAGCTCGCCTAATAGAGTGCTTACTCAGAAACACAAGGACCAGGGTTTATGCTCCAGAACCAATATTTAAAAACCCAGGCACACTGGTACATGCCTTATAATCTTACTGGTGGAGACAGAAAGTACTTGGGACTCCTTGGCCAGCCATCCTTTCCTACTTAGTGAGCCTCATGTCAAAGAGAGGCCTAGTATTACACACACACACACACACACACACACACACACACACACATAGGTGACTCTTGAGAAACATCATCTGCACATCCATGCACAGGCACTTACATACAAACAAACAGAGAGAGAGAGAGAGAGAGAGAGAGGGAGGGAGGGATGGAAGGAGGGAGGGAGGGAGGGAGAAAGAGAGAGAGAGAGAGAAATTAGTAGTCACATTAGAGAATAATAGAATGATAGTATTAGTTGCAGCAAATCCTCCTGTAAGTTTATGTATTCTACAGGTTGAAGCCATGAAGACAAACTTGAGATTCTTAACTCAGCTTTGTGTTAAGGATCTGGCTGGAAGTACTACATGGAATGCCTAGTAGAGCTGTTTAGAAAGTTGTTGGGGAAGTCTTTTGTCAATAAAGCACTGTTGAGCCAATGGGAATCTAGATAGGTGGGACTAGGAGTCCAGGACGATTCTGGGAAGGAGAAACACAAGAGAGTCAACATGTAACACCATGGGGTAGGAAGCTCAGAACTATTCTCTGGTAAGAAACATACTTAGATAAACAATTATGGGGTAATTACTTAAGTCAGAGCTAGCCAGTAAGAAACAAGCAAGGCCAACAGCTTCATAATGCATACAGCCTCCTGTGTGTTTATTTGGGACTGATGCGGCTCTAGAATCCGGCTGGTGGGAACGCTCCTCTCAAAGGAAAAAGCTTCCCTTTACAGAATGGTTGTCAGAAGCGGGATTGAATTTCTACGCAAAATAACAAAAGCTTTAAAGGAATTTTAGAAACAAAAGAATGGAGAGAAGCACAGATTTTTCGTAGCAGCATTTTCTCAGGTGGGCTCTGTTCTGCTAGCGACAAGCCGAGATTCACGTGGCTCGCTTACGGGAGTCTTCCTGATTCAACATAAAAGGAAAAAAAAACCAACAAGGTTGTTTTAAGAGACTCTGCTAACGATTGAAAGGTGTGTACATACAGCTGGAAGTGGCAGCTTTTGCTGGATGTCAGCATGGACTGAGGCTGTAAGCTGGAGTCACGCTTATGCCTGCCATCTTGAAAAAAGGCAGTTTAAACTGCCTCGGTTTTATAGATAAGACACGTGGCCAGAAAAACATAAAGATTTACAGTAAAGTCAGACTTAGATGAAGAAAAACCTCTAAAGGTTTACAATGTGTTTAAAAATATACGTAAGATTGAGAGAAAAAGAAGCGGCCCGTCTGTGGTGGCGCATGTCGGTAAGAATTGCTTCAGAGGCAGAGGCAGGCAGATTTCCAAAGAGAAACCCTGTCTCAGAGAAAAATAAATGAAAGTGAAAGACATAAAGTACTAATAGATAAATAAATAAGCCACGTAAAGATGGAAAATACACAGAGAGTCTGGATACTGTACGCTATTATGTTTTTCAGTTTTTTTCATTGCTCAGGAAGGAACAGCTACTAAAGTACACTTGATTATAAATGCTGCTGAATTAACCCAACTTCTATCTTTTGAAAATGCCTTGACTTCAAAATTTAAGTATAAAGATATGTTACTTGGAAAAGGAGATTTTACTTATGTTTCTACAGAAAATGAAAAGCTGAGGATTCCTTCCATGCTTCTGTGGTTTGACGAACCATGACCCCCGGAAGCAGTGGACCAGGTGTTTCAACAATTGAGACAGCTAAGATGATGGAGCTTTACAGACCCTGAAAATAAGGACTTATACAGGTTTCTGAGTTTTGTCATGATCCCCATGGTATGAACAGCGCCCCCTTCCAGCATGAAGCAGTCTGGAATGAGCGACGTCCTAATTCCCATCTTGTTTATAAATCTTTGTTTTCATTTAAATGGGGTTGTTTATAATTGGCTAATGATAACAGCCGATCTCTTTTTTAATGGTAAAAAGGGGAATTATGGTATGGGTATTGTTTTTCATTTATTGAGACATATTCAAGATTTCTCCTGCTGATTAAGTATTGTGCTTATACTGATCTTTTAAAACGTAATGCATAATTGAATACAGATTATAGATAGTTACTTATAATAGTCAGAATTTATAGTTAGGTAAGTTAGGTTTTCTAGATATACAGAAATATATTTGAGATAGATAGGCAGTCTTCAAACCTTTCAAAGACCTTCAGAAAATGGCATTTAAAACGGTTTAGGGTTTTTCTTGACAATGAGAAATGTCTGCTCCTGGCAGCACCAATTATATCTGAGAGGAAGATGGGCATCGAAGAAACTTGTTATGGAGTTTACTTTCAACATGGCAAGATTAGCCATTTGGGCAAGAAACTGCTTTTGCCTGTACTGCTTGACTGTGGTTGTATAAATTGGACATGCAGGACCCACAGAAAAGTGACTGCTGAACTCAGTCTTACAGGGTTCCTGATTCATGGAAGAGTCTACGAGACGTTCTGCAGGACACAGAGAAGTGAATGACAGACTGCCAATGCAGATGGAAAGTTTGAAATTTCCTGATTTGCGGAGAAGTGTTCCAGACATACTGTGGCCTATGGGCTGAAGATGGATTCCCCAACGTTACAGAGGAAATTCGGGTAACTCTCCAGGAAGCAAGATGACTCTGTCAATCCTAGTGTTTACATATTATCATTCTGTGGTCTTTGATAGAGTTGAAGACAGATAGTTATAATTATAGTTTTCCTTAGTTATGATAAAAGATAAGCTACATATAGAACTTTGGACTCACAATGATGGGATGGATGATATTTTCTTTAAATCTTGCTAAAATATTGTAAATATGGTCTTACTTGATAACTGTTCTGTCATATACAATTTGACTATGTTAAAGTTAAGACCTTTCCTTTTGTTTAAACAGAAAAGAGGAGATGTTGGGGAAGTCTTTTGTCAATAAAGCACTGTTGAGCCAATAGGTATCTAGATAGGTGGGACTAGGAGTCCAGGAGGATTCTGGGAAGGAGAAACACAAGAGAGTCAACATGTAACGCCATGGGGTAGGAAGCTCGGAACTATTCTACGGTAAGAAACATACTTAGATTAACAAATATGGGGTAATTACTTAAGTCAGAGCTAGCCAGTAAGAAACAAGCAAGGCCAACAGCTTCATAATGAATATAGCCTCCTGTGTGTTTATTTGGGACTGATGCGGCTCTAGAATCAGGCTGGCGGGAATGCTCCTCTCAAAGAAAAAGCTTCTCTTTACAGAAAGTAGCTGCCAAATGCCTGGTCTTATATTCCACATCCTACTGCCTCTTACTGAGCAAGTAGAAAACCTGTGTTCTCTCATGTGATGACCTATAAATTAGTCATAGCAGATATTATTGATATTCACACTTTGAATGTATTGGAGCTAATGCAATCACAATCAACATTTTATAAAACATGTTCTGCAATATTTTTCCTCAAATATATGAACAGAATAGAGGAGTCTGTGAAATTTCTCTGAATATGTTTTAGTGCCTAAGTCTTCGTTGATTACTGTGTTCTCCTTCCTTCTAATACCCACACGTTTTTCCTTATTTGGTAGGTCCGGTGTATCTTTTAAGCTCCAAATTAAGTTTCTATGATTTCCCTCAAAGACTGATGTTTCCCACTTTCAAACATCCTCCGTGAATCATATAAACATCTCTGAATAGGAGTGGTTGAGGCCCTGAGACTTCACACTAGAGAATTCACATGCTTAACTCTACATGGCAAGCTTTTCTGCATTTGGGCTGGGGCAACTGGTCCATGAATACAGGCCATAAAAAGATGTCTTCTATGTTACTTCTTGGCTAATATTAAAGTGGTACATGGTGTCTCATGTTTCCTCTTCTTTTGGGCAGAAAATGTGGGATTCAAATATTATGGTAATGTCACAAAACAAAGAGAAATCCTACAGATCCTAAATCCTACTACAGAGCTATAGTAATTAAAAACAGTGTGATATTGACATAAAATGAGAAAGGTGGATCAATAGAAAGAATCAAAGACCCAGATGTAAATCCACACACCTATGGACACCTGATTTTTGACAAAGAAGCTAAACGTATACAATGGAAAAAAAGAAAACATTGCCAGCAAGTGGTGCTGGCATAACTGGGAGTCGGCATGTAGAAGAATGCAAATAGATGTATAGCTATTATTTATGTAGTTTCATTTGAAATAACTTCCAACAAAAAGCAATAACATACATTGGCTACAAAATTAGTTATGTTTCCATTTAACAAAGATCAATCTAGAAATGAAATTGAGAAAATAATTCCAATTTGCTATAAAATAGAAATAACAAGAATAATTAATGAAACAAAATATGTGCACTTTGGTAATGAGAAAAATTATTTAAAAAACTGAAGATCTACATAAGTAAGAATAACTTCCCATGTTCATATTTGAATGATTAATATTTTTGCATATAATTTCAAGAAATAAATCAACAAATCAATGTAGTCTATCAAATTCCTTACTTTTTTGTTTTTGTTTTTGACAACATTTCTCTGTGTGACCCAGGCTGTCCTGTAGACCAGTGTCCTGGTCATTCTGTAGACCAGGCTAGCCTCAAACACAGAGATCCACCTATCTCTGCCTCCTAAGTGCATGTGTCATTATCACCCAGCCTCACCTATTTTTTTTGAAAAATAAATATGCAAATTCTAAAAATAAACATAGAGTCCAGGACAAGCAAAATAAATTTTTAAATGGAAAACAAAGTTGGAAGATATATATCATATTTTTAAAACATGGTACACAGTGCTTGCTTCGGCAGCACATATACTAAAATTGGAACAATACAGAGAAGATTAGCATGGCCCCCGCACAAGGATGACCCACAAATTTGGAAGTGCTCCAGATTTTTAACCAATTTTGTATGGAAAAACAAAAGACCCAGGATAGCCAAAACAACACTGTTCAACAAGGCAATGTCCGGAGGCATCACCATCCCTGACTTCAAGCTCTATTATAGAGCTATAGTCCTGAAAACAGCTTGGTATTGGCACAATAATAGATAGGTAGACCAATAGAATCAAATTGAAAGCCCTGATATTAACCCACACATGTATCAACATCTGATCTTTGACAAAGAAGGTAAAAATATACAGTTGAAAAAAGAAAGCATCTTCAACAAATGGTGCTGGCATAACTGGAGGCTGGCATGTAGAAGAATGCGGATCGATCCATGTTTATCGCCATGCACAAAACTTAAGTCCAAATGGATCAAAGAGCTCAACATAAATCCAGCCACACTGAACCTCCGAGAAGAGAAAGTGGGTGGTACCCTTGAACAAATTGGTACAGGAGACAGCTTCCTGTACATAACACCAGTAGCACAGACAGTGAGATCAACAATTAATAAATGGGACCTCCTGATACTGAGAAGCTTCTGTAAGGCAAAGGACATAATCAGCAAGACAAAAAGGCAGTCCACAGAATGGGAAAAAATATTCACTAACCCCAAATCTGACAGAGGGCTGATCTCCAAAATTTACAAAGAGCACAAGAAGCAAGTCTCCAAAACACCAAAGGATACCAATTAAAAAGTGGGCTGCAGAGAATTTTCAATAGAGGAGTCTAAAATGACTGAGAGGCACTTAAGAAAGTGCTCAACATCCTTAGCTATCCGGGAAATGCAAATCAAAACAACTCTGAGATACCATCTCACTCCTGTCAGAATGGCTAAAATCAAAAACACCAACGATAATTCATGCTGGCAAAGATTGTGATAAAAGGGGAACACTCCTCCATTGCTGGGGGGAGTGCCAACTTGTTCAGCCACTTTGGAAATCAGTATGGAGATTCCTCAGAAAAATGGGAATAAACCTACCACAAGACCCAGCAACTCTACTCTTGGGCATATATCCAGAAGATGCCCATTCATACAACAAAATGTCTGTTCCACTATGTTTATAGCAGCTTTATTTGTAATAGCCAGAACTTGGAAGCAACCTAGATGTCCCTCACCCGAAGAATGGATAGAGAAAATGTGGTACATCTACACAATGGAGTACTATTCAGCAGAAAAAAACAATGGCATCCTGAGATTTGCAGGCAAATGGATGGCACTAGAAGAAACCATCCTTAGCGAGGTAACCCAGTCACAAAAAGACAAACATGGCATGTACTCTCTCAAAAATGGATTTTAGACATAGATCTGGGGAGTGCCAGCCTACAGTCCCATGGCCAGAGAGTCTGGGAAACAGAACCTTCATTCAGTGGCTGATGGAAAAAGAGGCAGACTCACACGGCTAAGCACTGAGCTGAACTCAAGAAAGCCAGTGACAGAGAGGCAGGACTGATGACCAAAGGGATTAAGACTGGGCTGGTTTAACCCCCAGAAACAGCTGATCTGAGAAGGGTTAGATCTTGAATCCCAGGCTGATGCCTGGGAATCCAGCATGGGTCTGATGAAGACCCCCTGAATGTGGGTGTCAGTGAGGAGGCCTAGGTAATCAATTGAGCCTTGGGCAGTAGATCAGTATTTATCCCGGGTATACAAATGGACTTTGGACTCCCAGCAGACAATGTGAGATGCACTCTCACCCTGAACTCTTGGGGGATGGTCTAGGCCCTGCCTTGGATGAAATGAAAGACTATGGGCACCCCCATTTAGGGCCTCACTCTCCCTGGGGAAATGAGGGTATATTGGGGAGTTGGTGGAAGGGCATGGGAGGAGGGGAGGGAAACAGAAAGGGAGCTGGAATTGCCATGTGAAGCAACCTTGTTTCTAATCTAATTTAAATTTAAATTTAAAAATAAATAATAAAAAAGAAAAAAACATGGTACGCAATTATGGTCTTGATTATTAGTTATTAGGGAAATGTTAATCTGCAATAATATGTTGCTTATACAAATAAAGCCTGTCTGGGGATCAGAGAACAGAACTTGCAACTAGCTAACCATAGAGGTCTAGAAGTCAGTACAGACAGACAGGAAATGTTGCAGCTGGGCAGAAACAGGATATAAGCAGGGAGAAACAGGAAATCTATCTCTTGTCTGCCAAGAGGCAAAGGAGGTAAGGTGTGCTGTGGCTTGCTCCTTCTCTCTGATCTCCCAGCATTTCCCTCTATATCTGACTCCAGCTTTTTATTATCTAGACCAGTTAAGGACTTCATTTACATAAATCAGAATCACAATGAGTTCTACTTCTCCTCCACTAGGATGGCTATAATTAAAAGTGCCAACAACAATAAGTTAGGGTGAGGATGATAAGGCCTGGAGATCTCTGCCCTCCACACAAACATACTGCTAGAGAGAATGAATAATGCAGTCCTTGTAGATATTAATGTATCTGTTGCCCTAAACTGATTTCAAGGTACTATATCCTTTGAATTCTAGTTCTAGGTACATTTTCAAGAGGGTTACAAACATGCTCCTGAACAGGATCATGGTCAAAAATCTTTATAGAAGCATCACTGTAGTGAAAGTAGAAACAACCCAGTGTCCACCATCTGATGCATGGCTAAGCAAAATAAAGTCCATTCTTAGAAAGAAATGTTATTCAGCCACATTAGAGTGGTGGACCTTGAAAATACGCTAAGTAAAGGAAACCAAATACATTGGTCCTATATTCTACATCTTGATTTGTGTGAAAATTCTCATGTACACACATCCCTGGGGAAATGCTAGAAGTCAGGGAGGAGGAAATTCAGTGACTAGTAATATAAACAGCTTCTTAATGAGATTATCAAAGTATTCAGCAATTAGAGTGGTGTGGTTTTACAGTCTCGAGAATTATGTCAAAAACCTCACTGAAAAAAAGGAGATGTTTATGCTGCACAAATTATGTTTCCAAGAAAGAAAAAGACCAAGCACAAATTCTTAGGTCAAAAGGCATAATAACAGCAAAAATTGAAAACAAAACAAGTGAAGAAAAACATAAACAAAGTAAAGTGGGAGGGATAGCTAGATTGGACCACCAGCCTAGTCCCCCTTCCAGAAGACCAAACAAGACTTGTTCTCCAGACTCCTTTTCAGAGTGCATTTTATTTTTCACTCTGATCTGTTCTGGGAAAACATAGCTCCTTAAATCTCAAATCTGACTCCAATATGAAAAAATACTCCCTGACTGCTTCAGAGATTGGCTCCTTCATATTCAATTCCTATATATTGTAGTATAAGGACAAATCTCTATGGTTTTATATGTGTGTGTTTATATATACATATATTCATATTTAAATATTAATATATACAATTTGCATGTAGCAAACTAATGTACATTCTTTTTTAACCTCTGTATGTGTACATGTAAATATAGATCTCAGATTAAGATTTGACTAGGTATTCAGAAGTCTGTCTCAAGCCTGTCCCTATTAAATAATAAAAAATAACCTCTCTTGTGAAATGACCAGTTTACTTACAGTTGAACTTCATCCAAATGGAATCATGATCTAGATTTATATATGTCACGTTATGCAATAAATATTCTCTCATGTACGTCTATATTTTCCACTCAATATTATTTTTGTGAGATTCATATAAGTATTTAAGTATTGGGAATACTTTCTGTTTCATTATGATATAATATTCTACAGTATGGATACACCATATTTGATTTATTCATTTGAATGTTAATGTATAACTAGATTTCATCCAATTTAAAGACTATTAAGAATAACATTTCTAAGATACTTCTATATATGTATTTTAGATGATTTAAACACTCAGTTTGGATGACTATAAAGTCTGGGCTGTAATTGTTAGGTTGTAATACATGAATACACTTTGTTTTTATAGATGATGGAAAACTTTTTTACAGATGACTTGTCCTGTTCTGCAATCTCAGAATAAAAAAAAATGCCTGAGAGCACAGAACTGTTTCAGCTGCCTGTCTATAAGCCTGTCACTCTACTATATTACACAGTGGGCATCCTGAGGATATGAGCTAAGCTCTTCAACCTCACCGTCTGCAGTATGCTGACATGGAGGCCGTAGGAAATGATGCCAATGATGTCCTGTTCCAAGGCCCAGAGAACATTTTCTATAAAAAGGCAGGTAGTTAATATTTTAGGCTTACTGAATTTTCCCCAGTCTATAAAGTTATAGCTTTATAACTGCCATAAAGAATACAACCACAAAGGAGCATCACCATATGTCAATAAAACTTTATTTACAAATCTACATAGCAACTCATATTTGGCCCATAGTGTATGGCTTACCAACCCCTGTAATCCTCAGTATACCCTCGTCCTTCTCTGCTCTAGTTTTCCAGTAATGTATCTTGGCTCACTTTGTTAGGATCACACTGGCATCTAGAACAGTCCAATCCCAGGGAGTCCTCACTTATCCATTTCTCTTCCTGGAATGCATTTTCATCAAGGTTTCCTCTTGGTGTAACCCACATATCTTCATCTCTGTGATCTAAGGTGACATTTCCAATGATGTATCCCCATTTCTTTTTTCGGTTTTATTTTTCTCTGTAGCATTTATTACCATATAACATACTATGTGTTTTGCTATTCTGTATCTTATCTATCATTATCACCTACAGAATAATACATGCACACATGTGCATGTAGAGGGATTATATTTAATTTTTTCTCATATTAGATTTCTAGCATATGCAGCAGTATCCAACACATGTATACTTGATATGCATTTATTGAAATAAATTTACATAAGAAAGCCTATAGTTAGGGTGCTCACCATAATGGTGGACCCCAATTACTACAACTCATGAAACCTGACATCCTAGTAACAGAATCTCAGAAACTGAGAAATGGTCTTGTTACATAGGTGGTCTGGATGCCAGGGAGTGAAGAGATAAATCAACCACAATTAAACATGGAATTTTCCAGGTCATTATGCAACACCACTGTATTTAAATCCAAATGAAATGGCCATGTGACTTGTCAGTCAAGATCTAAATAATTATGTCTTTCTGCTATAATTATACATACCATGGAATTACAGAAATAAAGGGTAAAAAAACAATAATGATGATAATGAAAACTTGTTTTCAATTTGAGGTCTTCTTTCCACAAGGGTCAACCAGTTTGAGAATGTTTCACAACAATTGCTAGCTCAGAAGGAACAGAGGCTGGGGTGAAAGCAGGAAATAGTTTGAGTCTCAGTAGAAGGGGAAGCTGAATGACTGTTTCTTTCAGATCACATTTTCCATTGATTGAACAAAGACAAGACTTAAACTGGAATCAATTACTCTTCCCACCTCAGCACTCTTCCCAGGATAACTGGTTGTCTTAACCCTCAATGGCTTCAGGGGGATTAGGTTCTCAGCTTTGAAACCCACTCCAGAGTGTCCACTCAATTACTCTTTTGTGGAAGAAGCAATACATTGAGAAAGCTCTGAGTTTACTCATGTGATCCTTTCATTGTCCAGCTTCAAACACAGCCCCTGGGGAGAAGGACTGTACCATGACAGCCCCTTCTGTATTCATAACTATCCACACAGTCCACATGAGATCCTGTGTGCCCTCTGTACATGGAAAAGCTGGCAATGTCTTTCCAAAGCAGACTATGAGAACAGCATGTATTGGATAGCTAGAATGTGCAGACTTCATCCAAAAAGCGGTGTCAGTCTACCTGCTGTGTAGCTCTGTTCACACCATATTATTGCCTTTGTGTGGAATATAGAAACTTAGAGAAATTTGGAACACTTATTTGGGATACTACAGTTGGGAAGTAGCAGCCTGAAGAGCTCAACTGTATCCCCTTAACTTTAAAACAACAAAATTAACACACAGTCTTGGCTAGAAGCAGAAATGATTCCTAAGAAAAACCATTCTAGTTTAATAAAAGATAGCTGTCACTTCAAATTCCACATAATACCAGAATAAATTCTTAATTATGTTAATTTAATCATTACAATAACCTTTATATATGAGGTAGCTCATCTTAAATATGAAGCTCATTAGGCTTAGAGCACCATGGAAACACACCTCTGGGCATATCTGTAAGGGTGTTTCCAAAAGGCTTAACTGAAGGTGGAAGGCCAAATCCCTAGGCTAGGATGACGGACTGAGTTAAAAGAAAGAAGTGACTGGAAGGCCTGTGTCTCCATGCACACACGATGTGACCAGCTACCTTACCTGTCTGCCATCACACATGCCCTACCAGGATAGACTGTAGCCACTGGAGCTGTAAGCCAAAGTAAAACCCTGCTCCCTTAAGCTGCTTTTCATCGGGCATTTGATCACAACAAATATAACCAATTCAATGCGTTCAATTTTAAACTGTTGCTGTGATATATATGTCTCATGTCATACAGGGAGTTCATCCACATAAATCTGAAGGTCAGCACTTTGTAGGAGCCCATTGAGCTATGCACTCTTATAATGTTTTATAAGCCAGAATCAACACAGAGCCAATTACCATTGTCCCTACTCTCCTAAATCCTTATACCTAAGAAGTCACCCATCTCTCCTGATATATGAGATTTACCTCATCGTGCTATTTCGTTTCAGCACAATTCCACTATACGTGATCTTTTCTTTAACTCAACCTAATGCTTCCTCTGATCATCTACTCTGTAGCATGTATCAGAGCTTCATTAACTTTTATTACCAAATAATTTTCTATTGTATAGGTATATAACATTAAATCTATCAGTTTGTCAGTAAATGGACAACTGTGTTGTTATTTCTTTGGTCCATTGTGAATAATGCTACTATAAGCGTTGATAGTGTTCACTTGTTGAAGAAATGTGATGACAAATTGTTTATGGTTTAATAAAGCTTGCCTGAGGGTTAAGAATACAAAGCTAGTCACTAGTTAACCATACAGGCCAGGCAGTTTCAGCACACACCTTTAATGCCAGCACTTGGGATCTCATGCCTTGAGGCACACACCCAGCAGGAATAAGTTTTAAGAGCACAATGTACACATTCCCAAGAGGTGGAGTGGGTAATTGTGGTCATTCATTAGGTTATGGGTATCTGTCATTGTTTAGGGGAATTGGTTACAAGTTGTTATTGGTAATGGTAAAAAAGGATAAAAAGGCTAGATTATCAAACCTACTCTGAAAAGAAAAGAGGTAGAAATGGATATGATAAGATAAAAAGTTAGATTATTGGGCCATAGTTTCCGGCTCCACCCACGGAACTAGGACTACACTGGCTGCTGGTGCTTGGGGTCTACTGCTGCGTCTTCCATCACAGCAGCAGGAGCCAAAGCTCCCTAGTCTACTGCCCCACCCATGGGTCCAGGTAAACCAGGGCTCATTTTCAGACAGCCTGACTGGGCCTGGGCTCTGCCACTGAGTCTTCCATTCTGGCAGAGGCAGCAGGAGCCAAGATGCCATAGTTTCTGGCTCCACCCACAGAACTAGAACTAGACTGGCTGCCTGTGCTTGGGACTGCCACATTGGCTTCCATCCCAGAGACAGGAGCAAACTCACCCTAGCATCCTAGTCTCCTGCTCCACCCACATGACAAAGACTATCTGGCTGGGCCTGTCTCCAGACTACACTCCTGTGCCTGTGGTATACCACTGGGGCTCCCAACCACCCCAGTGAGATCCAAAGCACCCCAGCATCATAGTCCATTTTTCCACTCAAGAGACCAGGAAGGGGAGAGCTACCAGAAGAGTGGGCTTGCCAACACCCAACAGAAGGGAACCCTGGTCCCACACCCATCAGTAGAGGAAGAGGCACCCTCTGGAACCCACTGCAAGAATGGATGGGAAGGAGGCAATAAAAAACACAAAGAGCAACAGAAAAACCAATATGACACCACCAGAGTCCAGAGACCCTAGACCAACAAGACCGGAACACCCCATCAAAAATGAACTAGAAGAGAATGGCATAAAAAACAACTTCATGAAAATGATAGAGACCCTCAAAGAGGATATCAGAAAATCCTTTAAAGAGATGGAAGAAAAAACAATCCAAAAAATGAAAGAAATGGAGCAAAAGACAAATCAAAAATTGCAAGAAACAATTCAAACAGTACAAGGGCTGGAAATTGAAGTAAAAACAACAAAAAAGACACAGTCTGAAGGAATGGTGGAAATAGAAAAGCTGGGAAAACGGTCAGGTACTACAGATGCAAGCATAACAAAAGAATACAAGAAATGGAAGAGAGAATTTCAGGTGTTGAAGATACACTAGGAGAATTAGACTCATCGATCAAGGAAAATTTTGAGTCCAACAAATCCCTAACACAATATATCCAGGAAATATGGGACACCATGAAAAGACCAAACTTAAGAATAATTGGTATAGAAGAAGGTGAAGAAACTCACATCAAAGGGCCAGAAAACATATTCAACAAAATAATAGAAGTAAAATTTCCCAACCTAAAAAAAGACATGCCAATGAAGGTACAAGAAGCCTACAGAACACCAAATAGAGTGGACCCAAAAAAAATCCCCTTGACACATAATAATCAAGACCCCAAACATATATAATAAAGAAAGAATATTAAGAGAAGCTAGGGAAAAAGTCCAAGTTATATATAAAAGCAAACCTAGCATAATTACACCTGACTTCTCCATGGAAACTATGAAAGCCAGAAGGTCCTGGATAGATATTCTTCCAACATTAAGAGTCCACAGATACCAGCCAAGACTGCTATACTAAGCAAAGCTTTCAATCAATATAGATGGAGAAAACAAGATATTTCATGACAAAACCAGATTTAGACAATCAATATCCACTAACCCAGCCCTAAAGAAAATTCTGGAAGGAAAACTCCAACCCAAGGAAGTTAACTACTACCAGAAAAACATAGGCAAAAGATAATCCAACTTTACCAACAGGCAAAAGAAAAAGTGGTGGAAATACACATACAATTCCACCAACAACAACTATTCCAAAACAAACAAGAATGAGCTATCAATGGTCATTAATTTCCCTCAATATAAATGGTCTTAACTCGCCCATAAAAAGACACAGGTTAACAGAATGGATTCGAACACAGAATCGATCCTTCTGCTGCATACAAGAAACACACAGAAGTTATTTCAGAATAAAGGGTTGGGAAAAGATATTCCAATCAAATGGACCCAAGAAGCAAGCAGGGGTAGCAATCCTAATATCTAACAAATTAGTCGTTAAACTAAAATCAATCAAAAGAAATGAAGGAGGTCACTTCATACTCATCACAGGAGAAATCAACCAAGATGAAGTCTCAATTCTGAACATCTATGCCCCAAATACAAAGCCATCCACATTTGTGAAAGAAACATTACTAAAACTCAAAGCTCATATAAAACCACACACACTTGTAGTGGGAGACTTCAATATCCCACTCTCACCACTAGACAGGACCACAAGACAGAAACTTAACAAGGATACGAAGGACCTAATAGATGTTATGACCCAATTGGGTTTAACCGACATCTATAGAACTCCATCCAAACACAAAAGAATATACCTTCTTCTCAGCTCCACATGGAATCTTCTCAAAAATCGACCACATACTTGGCAACACAGCAAACCTCAACAGGTACAAAAAAATTGGAATTAACTCTGTGTATCTTATCGGACCATCATGCATTAAAGTTAGAATTCAACAATAACACAAACCGCAGAAACCCTGAAAACTCATGGAAATTGAATAATACACTATTGCATCATTCCTGGGTCAAAGAAGAAATAAAAAACGAAATTAAGGACTTCATAGAATTCAATGAGAATGAAGACACAACATAGGAAAATTATGGGACAATTTGAAAGCAGTGCTAAGAGGAAAGTTCATAGCACTAAGTGCCCACGTGACGAAACTGGAGAATAGTTATACTAGACAATTAACAGCATAACTGAAAGCTCTAGAACAAAAGGAAGCAAACTCACCCAAGAAAAGCAGATGCCAAGAAATAATTAAATTGATGGCTGAAATCAATGAAGTAGAAACTAGGAAAACGATAAAAAGAATCAATGTAACAAAGAGTTGGTTCCTCCAGAAAATCAACAAGATAGACAAACCTTTATCCAAACTTACCAAAAGGCAGATTACAAACATGCAAATTAACAAAATCAGAAATGAAAAGGGAGACATAACAACGGACACTGAGGAAATCCATAGAATCATCAGGTCGTATTTTGAAAAGCTGGACTCCACAAAATTTGAAAATTTAAAGGAAATGGTCAATTTTCTGGAAAAGCAATTTAAATAGTCCTATAACACCTAAGGAAATAGAAGCAGTCAAAAGCCTCCCAACCAAAAAAATCCCAGGGCCAGGTGGATTCAGTGCAGAATTTTACCAGAAATACAAAGAACAGGTTATACCAATTCTCCTCAAAGTATTCCATGCAATAGAAGCAGAAGGGCCTTGCCAAACTCCTTTTATGAGGCTTCAATAACATTGATACACATGCCACACAAAGACACAACTAAGAAAGAGAACTTCAGAACAATATCCCCCATGAACATTGATGCAAAAATACTGAATAAAATAATGGTAAATCGGATCCAAGAACAAATCAGAAAAGTCATCCACCATGATCAAGTAGGCTTCATTCCAGGGATGCAGGGATGGTTCAACGTACAAAAATCCATCAATGTGACCCACCATATAAACAAACTGAGAAAAAGTCACATGATCATCTCTCTAGATGCTGAAAAAGCCTGTGATAAAATCCAACACCTCTTCATGATAAAGGTCTTGGAGAGATCCGGGACAACAGGAACCTACCTAAACGTCATAAAAGCTACATATAGCAAAACAACAGCCAACATCAAACTAAATGGAGAGAAACACAAGGCAATTCCTCTAAGATCAGGAACAAGGCAAGGCTGTACCCTCTCCCCATACCTCTTCAATATTGTACTGGAAGTTCTAGCTAGAGCAGTAAGAAAACAAAAGGAGATCAAGGGGATACAAATTGGAAAGGAAGAGGTCAAACTTTCACTATTTGCAGAAGATATGATAGTTTACATAAGTGACCAAAAATAATTCTACCAGGGAACTCTTGAAGCTGATAAACACCTTCAGGAACGTGGCAGGATACAAGATCAACCAAGAAAATCAGTAGCCCTACTATATACAGACAATAAAAGGACTGATAAAGAAATCAGAAAATCATCACCCTTTACAATTGCTACAAACAACATAGAATGCCTGGCGGTAACCCTAACCAAACAAGTGAAAGACCTGTATATCAAGAACATTGAGTCTTTAAATAAAGAAATTAAAGAAGACACCAGGAAATGGAAAGATCTCCTATACTCTTGGATAGGTAGGATCAATGTCATAAAAATGGCAATCCTGCCCAGAGCAATCTACAGACTCAATGAAATCCCCAACAAAATCCCAGCACAAGCCTTCACAGACCTTGAAAGAACAATTCTCAACTTTATATGCAAAAACAAAAAAAAACAGGATAGCCAAGACAACACTGCTCAACAAAGCAATGTCTGGAGGCATCACCATCCCTGACTTAAAGCACTATTATAGAGCTATAGTCCTGAAAACAGCTTGGTCAATACTAAAATAGACAGGTAGACCAATGGAATCGAATTGAAAACCCTGATATTAACCCACACATGTATGAACATCTGATCTTTGACAAAGAAGCTAAAATTATGCAATGGAAAAAAGATAGAATCTTCAACAAATAGTGCTGGCATAGCTGGATATTGGCATGTAGAAGACTGCAGACAGATCCATGTCTATTGCCATGCATAAAACTTAAGTCTAAATCGATCAAAGACCTCAATATAAATCCAGCCACACTGAACCTCTTAGAAGAGAAAGTGGGAGGTACCCTTCAATGAATTGGTACAGGAGACTGCTTCCTGAACATAACACCGGTAGCACAAACACTGAGATCGACAATTAATAAATGGGACCTCCTGAAATTGAGAAGCTTCTGTAAGGCAAAGGACACAATCAGCAAGACAAAAAGGCACCCCACAGATTGGGAAAAGATATTCACTAACCCCACATCTGACAGAGGACTGATCTCCAAAATTTACAAAGAACTCAAGAAGCAAGTCTCCAAAACACTAAAGGATCCAATTAAAAAGTTGTGGACTGAAATAAATAGAGAATTCTCAATTGAGGAGTTTAAAATAGCTGAGAGACACTTGAGAGAGTGCTCAACATCATTAGCCATTAGGTAAATGCAAATCAAAACAGCTCTGAGATATCATCTTACTCCTGTCAGAATGAAGAAAATCAAAAACACCAATGATAGTTTGTGCTGGAGAGGATGTGGAGAAAGGGGAACACTCCTCCACTGCTGGTGGGAGTGCCAACTAGTACAGCCATTATGGAAATCACTATGGAGATTCCTCAGGAAAAATGGGTCTAAGTCTACCACAAGACCCAGAAATTCCACTCTTAGGCATATACCCAAAAGATGCCCATTCATACAACAAGGATGTCTGTTCCACTATGTTCATAGCAGCATTATATGTAATAGCTAGATCCTGGAAGCAACCTAAATGCCCCACAACTGAAAAGTGGATAGAGAAAATGTGGTACATTTACACAATGTAGTACTAATCAGCAGAGAAAAGCAATGTTATCATGAAATTTGCAAGCAAATGGATGGCACTAGAGGAAACCATCCTGAGTGAGGTAACCCAGTCACAAAATGACAATCATGGTATGTACTCACTCATACATGGATTTTATATATGGATCAGGGCAGTGTCAGCCTACAATCCTAGTGCCAGTGAATCTGGGAAACAAGGGGTTTCCCAAGAGACATGCATGATACTCCAGGGAAGTTGAATGAGGCAAGATCTCCTGAGCACATTGGAAATATCAGGGGAGCGGATAGGGAACCAAGAAAAAGAGAGGGGGAGAAGAGGGGGGGAGAATAAGACATGGGGGAGCAGGAAGGTTGAGTCGAGGTAAGAATAGAGGAGAGGAGGATGAGAGATACCATAATAGAGAGAGCCATTATAAGTTTGAGAAAAGATCTGGCAATAGTGAGATTTTCAAAGATCTGCAAGTATGATACCAACTGGAAAACTAAACAATAGTGGATAGGCTACACTAATAGCCCCTCCTTGATGATAGTGTTGATGACTATCCTATATTCCACCCTAGAACCTTCATCCAGGGATTGATGGAAGCAGAGACAAATACCCACAGCTAAACACTGAATTGAACTCCTGTAACCTAGTGACAGCGATGGAGGGGTGAAGACCATGATTATGAAACCCACAAAGACAGCTGACCGGATAAGGGGGAGCTCTTGAATCCCAGACTGATGCCAGAGAGCCCAACAGGGGACTGATCCAGACTCCATGAATGTAGTGCCAGGAAGGAGGCCACAGAAATTACTGGGGTCTTGGGTAGTAGATCAGTGTTCACCATGGTTTATGAATGACCTTTGGGAGCCCATTCCAAATAGAGGGATGCTCTCTCAGCCAAAACACATGGGGAAGGGCCTAGGTCCTGCCCTGGATGAAATGATAGACTCACCCTCCCTGTGGAATTATGTGGGAATTGGGTGGGGGACTGGGTGGCTGGTTGAGGGACAAGGGAGGAGGGGTGGGAGAGGGAGCAGGGACTGACATGTGAAACATTCACATTTCTAATTTAAATAAAAACATATATTGAAAGAAATTCTTAAAAATAAATTCTTAAAATGAAATTAATTCTTAAAAATAAAAAAATAAAAAACAGAGGAAAGCATGACTTCTTGGTAGTAGCATTTTCTCAGATGGGCTCTGTTTGCTGGAGACAATTAGAGGTGTGTGACTCCTTTAAGAGAGTCTTCCTGACTCAGCATAAGTGGCAAAAACCACCACATGGCTCTCTTAGCCTTCCTGTGTAGCAGATGAAAGACTCATGGTTAGAAAAAGATTAAGATATATAGTAAAGACACGTTCAGAGGGAAAAAGAAAAACCTTTAGAGGGTTTATAGTGTGTTTAGAAATACACAGAGGCTTGGGAAAGAAAAGAAAAGGGATAGAAAAAATCCTTTAAAAATAAGAAATGGGGTAATAAAAAAGTTAGATTATTAAATTTACTTTTAAAAGCAACTACTAGTTTTAAATATTTTCAAAGGATTGGAGTTTTGTATATTATGAACAAATTTTGAAAATTGATACAAATTTGATATTAATTTTGTTAAAACATACTATACATATGTTTCTAACATTGTTCAAGGTATTGTACCTATAATACTCATTTATCAAATTTGCAGTTCTTGAAAATTATTATTACCAACTATATATGATAATAAGGAAATGCAGGTTAATAATTGGTCACCTATTGCAACCGAACTTGTAGTCACATTATGTACGTTTCCAAGGTCAAACAGAGATCTATTTTAGAAAGAGAGGTCATCTTCAAACACTTCAGATCTACAGAATATGGCATTTAAGAGATTTTATTAACATAGGTTACTTTTTTATGACAATGAGATATGTCTACTCCTGGCAGCAACAATGTACTTCAGAGAAGATAATGGGCATTGAAGAAATTCCACATAGAGTTTACTTTCTTTGTGACAAAAGTAAGCCACTGAGCAAGAAAGTACCCTTGCCTTGACTGCTGACAATATACTGTCCAAGTTGGACAAACAGGACACAAAAGACAGTGACTGCCAAACCTTGCCAAGACAAGGCAATACAATTCTTCATAGAAAATTCTGTCAGATATGCTGGGCTTGCAGGTCAAAGATGAATGCCCCAACATTGTAGAGAAACCTTGGGTGACTGTCCAGGGAACTAGCTGTCATTTCTCACATTTTGGAAGTTGCTTGTTCACACTTCATGTTTATTCAGTTAATATTATTTCCCTCTTGGGTAACTAAGGGGGTTGAAGAATAGATAGTTATAGTTATAGTTTTCTTTGTTTACCAGACTCAGAAAAGAAACTCATTAAAGCGGTGTAAAGTGCAGAAGGTTGAGAGACATTAGAAGACAATTTGATAATGCAAATCAGAATAGAATTAGGTACAAGACTTTGGACTCACCAAGATAGAATAACATAATGGAGTATTCTCTCTGATACAAATACAAATGGACTAGACATTGTTAAAATGTATGTGTTGCCTATATGTATTGTATATAGTTATTGTGCTTATTGTATATTGTTTTTATGTTAGTTTTAGCCTTCTGTATTATACAAAAAAGGGGAATTTTGGTGATCTATTATTTATGATTTAATAAAGCTTGACTGAGGGATGAAAATGCAAAGCTACCCACACTAGCTAGCTATAGAAGCTGTGCAGTAGTGGCACACATTTTTAATCCCAGAACTCAGGAGACAGAGGTAGATGGATCTCTCCAAGTTCAATGCCACCCAGGACTACATAAGAGTGACTCAATCTAAAAGAATAACAGAGCTCATACTTTTAATCCCAGCATCGGAAAGATATATAAGGAGGAAGTAAAGTCAGTCTTAAGCAATTTGTCTCTAGGTTATTGAAGAGAGCATGGCAGTCTAGGATTCTGAGGCTTGGTGGAGAGCAATGCAGTCTGGAGATTCATTCTGAGGTTCAGTGAATTGCCTATTCAGTCTGTAAATTGGCAGAGGTAAGAACTCTCTAGTGGCTGGCTGCTTTGCTTTTTTGATCTTCAGCTTGTACCCCAATATCTGTCTTTGGTTTTTATTATTTGTGTTAAAAAGAAATAGAAAGTAAAGTTGCTGCAGCACTGCACATTTGAATTAGCAATTCCTCCACAGCTTCAGCAACACTTGCTATAAATGAGGGTCTCATTGTGGCCTTTGATTTGCATTCTTTTATGGCTGCTGATGCTAAATGTTGTTTTGTTTTGTTTTTGATGTGTGTACAGTTTGTTTGCATGTTTTCTCTAGAGGATGTCTATTCAGATCGATTGCCTGTTTTCACTAGCATACACACTTTTAAAAATAAAATATTTTATGTAGGTCCCTAATCATGTCTTAATTCATTTTCCAATGCTATGATAATATAATCTGAGAAAAGTAATGTAGGGGAGAATGTACTTATTTAGCTTAGAGTTCCTGAGAGATTTAGTCCACGCTGGGTGGGCCTGGTGTCCTAGTACAGAAGCAGGAAGTTTCTTGGACATGTTGCATTTGAAACCAGAGAACAGAGAACAGAGATAAAATGGAACCAGGTTATAAAACCTTAAGGCACATCTCCAGTGTTCTAGCTCCTCTAGCTAGGTTCCATCTCCTAAAGGGTCTATGGCCAAAATAGCATCACCAGCAGTCAGCCAAGTGCTCTAATACATAATCTTACAAAGGATATTTCAGATTCAAACCACACTGTCACAAGGGTGGTTTATAATACATTATCTTGTTATAATAATGAGCTGTCTTTTCACTTTTAATAAAGCCCCTTTGACAAGTTTATCTGTCTTTCCTTTTGTTACTCGCTCTTTTGCTACTATATCTGAACTGTTGAATTATCCTAGTACTAACATTTTCTTCTAAGAAATATTACAGTATAGCTTTAGTTGCTATGTTATTTTTTTATATTTTAGTTTATTTTTATATATCATCTGAGGCCCAACTTAATTGATTTCAAAAGGACCTTGAGTTGCCATGATGCCTTTTGTTGAATCACATCTTTTAACCTACTGAAAGGCAATAGCCATAGATTTATGAGTATATTTTTAAGCTATAATTCTATTCCATTGATTTCTATAACTAAGTTTATGCCATCATGAGATTTTTATTATTATCATAAATTCTAAATCAAAAAAGGTAAAGTCTCCAAAGTTTCTTTGTTCATTTTAGGATTGTGTTATTCTGTGTCCCATAGGATTTTGAAATTCTATGATATGCTTGTCAATATCTAAAAAAACTGTACTTGTTATTTTGTGTTATGCTGAAGTTTAAATCAATTTTGAGAATAAAATACCTAATAGTATTAAATCATCTCATCCATGAACATTAGATGTCTTTCCATTTATTTACATATTTAAATTATTTTAATAATGTTTTATATAATCATTACCTATATTTTTATTTATTCTCTTGAATTTATCCCCATGTATTTTATCCCCCTATAATGACATTACAAAATGAATTTTTCTTAATTCCATTTTGAGATTGTTCACTGCTTGAATATAGAGATTCATTTGTACTCTTCTATAGTAATTCTCATACAGCAACCTTACTGAACTTATTTATTATACCAGACATTTTCATGTTGATTTTTGTTTAGTACCTACTCTAAACTGCTTCACCTCATTTAAGATTGGATCTGTTGTTAAATCATGCCTCAACTTCTCAAAGCTCTTCTATTTCATACAAAGACTCTGGCACCAAAGGAGGGAGAAGATCTAGTTCAAAGTCACACATGGCTGAAGCAGGACCTAAGGAACTCGTCTAGAAAAAACAGCCTAAGGACAAAATCTAAGGAGGAAGACCACATCCAAGCCAACAGACAGAGAAGTTGCCATCATGGAAATAAGAAAGAAACCACAATAGAGTAATTTACATAAAGCACAAACAGGAGAGATAAGGTTGGAATGAAAGGAACAGAGCTTGGATCATTTATTCCTTCCCAACACCCATTTCCTTGTCAACAAATGAGGTTTGTATCATTTACTCTAAAAGAAAAATCAAGAGGTATGTGTGATACAATGCACGCATAAATAGCATCAATTTCAAATCATTACTATTTTAATGTTTTTAGAATATTAACGAACAATTTGCCACCTGCAGAATAGCCATGGGATGCTTATGACTGAGGTTTGAGGAGCACAGATTAAACAAGAGATCAGTGTTGTCAGGCAGACCTGGGTTTTTTACCTTTGGGGAGACTGAGGATCAAAGAAGCAGGATCAAATGAACAGAAATAGGACTTTTCCTTTTAGAGAGAGAGGAGCTGCTTTTTTTTTTTAATCAGGGGGCTAAAAGAAGGTATGGGAGAAAAACAAAAGGGAAGAGTGAGAGTAAAGGATGTCTGGAAGAAATCAGATAACAAAACAAATGACAGTTAAGCATGAGTAAGGAAAAGAGACACTGGTCTCTGAGAAACAAGGTCAAGCAAAAAGAAGGATGATGAGATGGCAGATTGCTGATATGGACAAAAAAATTACCCACCCACTCCCTCACGTTATTAAGATATTTCATATTTTTGATATTTCATATCTGCTAGCATACAACAAAAGTGTACAGTATCTACCAAAAAAAGGAAATTGAACCATGTAAAGATGGAGAAAGGGAAGGGATGGAGAAATCTGGGGAGTCTGGTATGTAGCTAGTGGAACTCCTTAAAAGCCCCACCCCTGGCCAGCCCAATATGGACTAACTTGGCTAGAAGCTACCTTCTGGTTTCCTACCAAAACAACCTTCTGTAGTTTTTGTAACTGAGGCTCTGTAGGCATGACATATACATACCCTGACTTTTCTTTATCCTAACTGCTCTGGAAAAAAAAACAAAAACAAAAAAAAAGCAAACAAGTAAAACACTTTCCAATCCTCCAGGACCTAATATCAGCATCACTGCACTCCATCATTCTGTCATACTGATGTCAGTTGTAGCCTTAGCAAACAATAAGAGACAATTATATGGGCATCTGAGAGCCCACACGGAATTGGTATTTAACTCTTATGTATGAAGTAAGTATCCTTGTATATTTGCTTGCTGTTGCAATGCTTTGTGTTCCATCTCCCCATTTCCTCCTCTGACAACACTGCCACCCCAGATAAGCCCTGCTTTATTCTCTGTGTGTTTGACTGTGCTTTCTGAAATATCCACAGTGGATATGTTAATTCGCATCACTATAGTAACCATTTTTCTATCTATATGTATCTCATAAAGACATGTTGTCTATTTAAAACACACACAACAAAATTCATTTAAGAAACAATGGACAATGGAGTTGGAACAGTCAGTGAAGTAGTTGTCATGAAAGCCTAAGGACCTGAGTTCCAGGATCGGTGTGAAAATCCAGGAGTAATGTTGGGAACGCAAACACTGGGGTGCCAGAGACTGGAAGATTTCTGGAACTTTCTGGCCAGCCAGTCTAGCTTGACGTGTAAGCTCCAGATTCAGTGAGAGACCCACTTTCTTTTTTTTTTTTTTGAAAGTAAAAATAAGTATTTATTGCAGAAATTACTCACAACAGACAAACAAGTAACGCAGATGAGCCGTGTAGTTTTCTGCCACCGAACTGGAAGCCGGAAAGCCAGAAAGCTGGAAAACAGTACTAGACTTCTGCTGTTCAGTCTTTTTTTTTTTTTTTCGGGGTATTTCTTTTTTTTTATTAATATTTTTTTATTTTCCATTTTAAATTTAGATAAGAAACAAGGTTGCTTCACAAGTCAGTACGAGGTCCCTCTCCCTTTCCCTCCCCTCCTCCCGTGCCCTCCCCCCCATCCCCCCCCGTTATCCCCTCATTCCCCCAGGGAGGGTGAGGCCCTCCATGGGGGTGTCCATAGTCTGTCATTTCATATAGGGCAGGGCCTAGACCCTTCCCCAAGAGTTCAGGGTGAGAGTGCACCTCACATTGTTCTATGGGAGTCCAGAGACCGTGTGTATACTTGGGATGGGTACTGATCTGCTGTCCAAGGCTCAATAGATTACCTAGGCCTCCTCACTGACACCCAGATTCAGGGGGTCTTGATCAGTCCCATGCTGGATTCCCAGGCTGATGCCTGGGAATCAAGAGTTAACCTTTGTCTGGTCAGCTGTTTCTGGGGGTTCAACCAGCCCAGTTTTAATCCCTTTGATCATCAGTCCTCCCTCTCTGATACTGGCTTTCTTGAGTTCAGCTCAGTACTTAACCAGCCAGTAAATGAAGTTTCTGTTTCCCAGACTCTCTGGCAATAGGATTGTAGGCTGGCACTCCCCAGATCTATGTCTAAAATCCATATATGAGAGAGTACATGCCATGTTTCTCTTTTTGTGACTGGGTTACCTCACTCAGGATGGTTTCTTCTAGTGTCATCCATTTGCCTGCGAATCTCATGATTCCATTATTTTTTTCTGCTGAATAGTACTCCATTGTGTAGATGTACCACATTTTCTCTATCCATTCTTCGGGTGAGGGACATCTAGGTTGCTTCCAAGTTCTGGCTATTACAAATAAAGCTGCTATGAACATAGTGGAACAGACATCTTTGTTATATGAATGGGCATCTTTTGGATATATGCCTAAGAGTGGAGTTGCTGGGTCTTGTGGTAGGTTTATTCCCATTTTTCTGAGGAATCTCCATACTGCTTTCCAAAGTGGCTGAACCAGTTGGCACTCCCACCAGCAATGGAGGAGTGTCCCCCTTTCACCACATCCTCTCCAGCATAAATTGTCATTGGTGTTTTTGATTTTAGCCATTCTGACAGGAGTGAGATGGTATCTCAGAGTTGCTTTGATTTGCATTTCCCGGATGGCTAAGGATGTTGAGCACTTTCTCAAGTGCCTCTCAGCCATTTTAGACTCCTCTATTGAAAACTCTCTATTTAGTTCTGCAGCCCACTTCTTAATTGGGTCCTTTGCTGTTTTGGAGACTTGCTTCTTGGGTTCTTTGTAAATTTTGGAGATCAACCCTCTGTCAGATGTGGGATTAGTGAATATTTTTTCCCATTCTGTGGGCTGCCTTTTTGTCTTGCTGACTGTGTCCTTTGCCTTACAGAAGCTCCTCAGTTTCAGTAGGTCCCATTTATTAATTGTTGATCTCACTGTCTGTGCTACTGGTGTTATGTTCAGGAAGCTGTCTCCTGTACCAATTCGTTCAAGGGTACCACCCACTTTCTCTTCTAAGAGGTTCAGTGTGGCTGGATTTATGTTGAGGTCTTTGATCCATTTGGACTTAAGTTTTGTGCATGGCGATAAACATGGATCGATCCGCATTTGTCTACATGCCAGTCTCCAATTATGCCAGCACCATTTGTTGAAGATGCTTTCTTTATTCCATTGTATATTTTTAGCTTCTTTGTCGAAGATCAGATGTTCGTACGTGTGTGGGTTAATACCCGGATTTTCAATTCGATTCCATTGGTCTGCCTGTCTATTTTTGTGCCAATACCAAGCTGTTTTCAGGACTATAGCTCTATAATAGAGCTTGAGGTCAGGGATAGTGATGCCTCCGGACGTTGCCTTGTTGAACAGGGTTGTTTTGGCTGTCCTGGGTCTTTTGTTTTTCCATACAAAATTGATTATTGTTCTTTCAAGTTCTGTGAAGAATTGTGCTGGGATTTTAATGGGGATAGCATTGAATCTGTAGATTGCTTTTGGCAGGATTGCCATTTTTACTACATTGATCCTACCTATCCAAGAGCATGGGAGATCTTTCCATTTTCTGAGGGCTTCTTTAATTTCTTTCTTTAAAGATTCAAAGTTCTTACAATACAGGTCTTTCACTTGTTTGGTTAGCGTTACCCCAAGGTATTTTATGTTGTTTGTGGCAATTGTAAAGGGTGATGTTTCTCTGATTTCTCTTTCAGCCCTTTTATCATCTGTATATAGTAGGGCTACTGACTTTCTTGAGTTGATCTCGTAACCTGCCACTTTGCTGAAGGTGTTAATCAGCTGTAAGAGTTCCCTGGTAGAGTTCTTTGGGTCATTGATGTAAACTATCATATCGTCTGCAAACAGTGAAAGTTTGACTTCTTCCTTCCCAATTTGTATCCCCTTGATCCCCCTTTGTTGTCGTATGGCTATAGCTAGAACTTCAAGTACCATGTTGAAAAGGTATGGAGAGAGTGGACAGCCTTTTTTTGTTCCTGATTTTAGAGGAATTGCGTTGAGTTTCTGTCCATTTAGTTTGATGTTGGCTATTGGTTTACTGTATATGGCTTTTATTATGTTTAAGTATGTCCCTGTTATCCCAGATCTCTCCAAGACCTTTATCATGAAGGGGTGTTGGATTTTGTCAAAGGCTTTTTCAGCATCTAGTGAGATGATCATGTGATTTTTGTTTTTCAGCTTGTTTATATGGTGGATTACGTTGATGGATTTTCGTATGTTGAACCATCCCTGCATCCCTGGGATGAAACCTACTTGATCGTGGTGAATGATTGTTTTGATGTGTTCTTGGATCCGATTTGCCAGTATTTTATTGAGTATTTTTGCATCAATGTTCATGAGGGATATTGGTCTGAAGTTCTCTTTCTTGGTTGTATCTTTGTGTGGCTTGGGGATCAAGGTTATTGAAGCCTCATAGAAAGAGTTTGGCAAAGACCCTTCTGCTTCTATTGTATGGAACACTTTGAGAAGAATTGGTATAAGCTGTTCTTTGAATTTGTGGTAGAATTCTGCACTGAGGCCATCTGGACCTGGACTTTTTTTGGTTGGGAGACTTTTGATGACAGCTTCTATTTCCATAGGGGTTATAGGTCTATTTAAATTGCTTATCTGTTCTTGATTTAGTTTTGGCAAATGATAGCTGTCCAGGAAGTCATCCATTTCCTTTAAATTTTCGAATTTTGTGGAGTACAGGTTTTCAAAGTATGACCTAATGATTCTCTGGATTTCCTCAGAGTCTGTTGTTATGTCCCCCTTTTCATTTCTGATTTTGTTAATTTGCGTGTTCACTCTCTGCTGTTTGGTAAGTTTGGGCAAAGGTTTGTCTATCTTGTTGATTTTCTCAAAGAACCAACTCTTCGTTGCATTGATTCTTTGTATTGTTTTCCTGGTTTCTACTTTGTTGATTTCAGCCCTCAATTTGATTATTTCCTGGCGTCTACTCCTCCTGGGGGAGTTTGCTTCTTTGTGTTCTAGAGCTTTTAGCTGTGATGTTAATTCTCTGGTATAACTGTTTTCCTGTTTCTTCATGTGAGCACTTAGTGCTATGAACTTCCCCGTAGCACTGCTTTCAAAGTGTCCCATAGGTTTGGGTATGTTGTGTCTTCATTCTCATTGAATTCGAGGAAGTCTTTAATTTCTTTTTTTATTTCCTCTTTGACCCAGGGATGGTGCAGTTGAGCATTATTCAATTTCCATGAGTTTGTAGGTTTTCTGCAATTTGTGTTGTTGTTGAATTCTAATTTTAAAGCATGGTGGTCTGATAAGATGCATGGAGTTATTCCAATTTTTTTGTAGCTGCTGAGGTTTGATATGTTGCCAAGTATGTGGTCGATTTTTGAGAAGGTTCCATGTGGTGGTGAGAAGAAGGTATATTCTTTTTTATGTGGATGAAATGTTCTATAGATATCTGTTAATCCCAGTTGGGTCATTACTTCTATTAGACCCTTTGCTTCTTTGTTGAGTTTCTGTCTGGTATTCTTGTCTAGTGGTGAGAGTGGTGTGTTGAAATCTCCCACTATAACTGTGTGGGGCTTTAGATGAGATTTAAGTTCTAATAATGTTTCTTTAACGAATGTGGATGCCTTTGTATTGGGGGCATAGATGTTCAGGATAGACACTTCATCTTGGTGGGTTTCACCTGTGATGAGTATGTAATGACCTCCTTCATCTCTTTTGATTGATTTTATTTTAAAGTCTAGTTTGTTAGATATTAGGATTGCTACCCCTGCTTGTTTCTTGGGTCCATTTGATTGAAAAATTTTTCCCAACCTTTAACTCTCAAGTAATGTCTGTCTTTGAGGGTGAGGTGTGTTTCTTGTATGCAGCAGAAGGAAGGGTTCTGTCTTTGAATCCATTCTGCTAGTCTGTGTCTTTTTATGGGTGAGTTAAGGCCGTTAATATTGAGGGATATTAATGACCATTGATTGCTCATCCTTCTTCGATTTGCGATAGTTGTTGTTGGTGGAATTATGGGTGGAATTTCACCCCTTTGCTCTTTTGGCTGTTGGTAGAGAGGGATTCTCTAATGCTTATGTTTTTCTGGTTGTAGTTAGCTTCCTTGGGTTGGAGTTTTCCTTCCAAAATTTTCTGTAGGGCTGGGTTAGTGGACACATATTGCTTGAATCTAGTTTTGTCATGGAATATCTTGTTTTCTCCGTCTATAGTGATTGAGAGCTTTGCCGGGTATAGTAGTCTGGGCTGGCATCCATGGTCTCTTAGTGTAGGTAGAATATCTATCCAGGACCTTCTGGCTTTCAGAGTTTCCATGGAGAAATCAGGTGTAATTCTGATAGGTCTGCCTTTATATATTACTTGACCTTTTTCCTTAGCTGCTCTTAATATTCTTTCTTTATTCTGTATGTTTGGGGTCTTGATTATTATGTGGCGAGGGATTTTTTTTGTGGTCCACTCCATTTGGTGTTCTGTAGGCTTCTTGTACCTTCATTGGCATGTCTTTTTTAAGGTTGGGAAAGTTTTCTTCTATGATTTTGTTGAATATGCCTTCTGCCCCTTTGAGGTGGATTTCTTCTCCTTCTTCTATACCTATTATTCTTAGGTTTGGTCTTTTCTTGGTGTCCCATAATTCCTGGATGTTTTGTGTTAAGGATTTGTTGGATTTAAGGTTTTCTTTGGTTGATAAATCCATTTCTCCTAATGTATCTTCAACACTTGAGATTCTCTCTTCCATCTCTTCTATTCTGTTGGTAATGCTTGTATTGGTAGTGCCTGACTGTTTGTCCAGCTTTTCTATTTTCTGCCTTTCTTCAGATTGTGTTTTTTTTAGTGGCTCTATTTCAGTTTTCAACCCTTGCAGCGTTTGCATTGCTTCTTGCAATTTTCTGTTTATCTGTTCGTCCGTTTGTTGCCTTTTATGAATTTTTTGGTTTGTTCTTTCTTCCATTTCTTGCATTTTTTGGTTTGCTTTTTGTTCCATTTCTTGGATTTTGTGCTTTGTTTCTTCTTCCATTTCCTGCCTTTTTTGGTTTGATTCTTCCTCCATTTTTTTCATTTTTTGCTTTGTTTTTTCTACCATTTCTTGCATTTTTTGCTTTGTTTCTTCTTCCATTTCCTGCCTTATTTGGTATGTTTCTTCTTCTAATTCTTGCATTTTTTGCTTTGCTTTTTCTTCCATTTCTTGCATTTTTTGCTTCATTTCTTCTTCCATTTCGTGCCTTTTTTGGTTTGTTTTTTCTTCCAATTCTTGCATTTTTTGGTTTGTTTTTCTTCCATTTCTTGCATTTTTTGGTTTGTTTTTTCTTCCATTTCTTTGAGGGATTTTCCAATATCCTCTTTTAGGGCCTCTATCATTTTCATGAAAGTGCTTTTAAGGTCGTTCTCCTCTGCTTCCTTTGCGTTGGAATATTGGGGTCTTGCTGGTGTGGAGTCTCTAGAATCTGGCGGTGTCATATTTGTTTTTCTGTTGCTGACTGTGTTTTTGTATTGTCTCTTTCCCATCTCTTCTTCTAGTGGGTGCAGAAAGAGCCCCTCCTGGTCTGGGGACCAGAGTTCCCTTTTGGTGGGTGCTAGTAAGTCCAGTAATCTGGTGGTTCTTCTATGCCTTGTCCAAATGCTGGTCCGTGGGTAGAGAAGAAGAACAGGAATCTGGGGCGCTTAGCCTCCTACCTGGTCCCCTGGACCCTATGCTGGGTCCTGTTGTACCTGATCCGGAACAGCTACTCCCCTGGTCTCCCTGGCTCCTGTAGTTTCCTGGTCTCTTTGGTGGGAGAGAAGATCTGGAGTCTGGGGTGCTTGGCTCCCGCCGGGATTGGGAGCTCTGTGCAGTTCCCAGGCGATCTGCAGGCTCTGGAACACAGTCCGGGAAGCTGGCCTGTTTACCTGATGCTCCCGCCGGGATTGGGAGCTCTGTGCAGTTCCCAGGCGATCTGCAGGCTCTGGAACACAGGTCGGGAAGCTGGCCTGTTTACCTGATGCTTCAGCCGGGATTGGGAGCTCTGTGCAGTTCCCAGGCGATCTGCAGGCTCTGGAACACAGGCCGGGGAGCTGGCCTGTTTACCTGATGATGCCAGAGGGACAGCTACTTCCCTGTACTCCCAGCCTCCTCTCCTTACCTGGAATCGTTGGTGGGAGAGAAGATCTGGAGTCTGGGGTGCTTGGCTCCAGCCGGGATTGGGAGCTCTGTGCAGTTCCCAGGCGATCTGCAGGCTCTGATGATGCCAGAGGGACAGCTACTTCCCTGTGCTCCGACCCACTTTCAAAACAAGTAAATAAATTAACAAATGAGGAGTGGCTGAGGGGAACTGGACTCCACACACGCATGGGTGCACACAAAACCAAGCACACCCACATGGACACACTTATGTGTACACCACACATAAAAAAATAAAATATCCTGAAAGCTTAAACTTCAAACTCAAATAGCAAGCAACTTAAATGTAAGAGGAAAACCATGTGGACTTTGAGGCACACTGTAGCACTTACCCAGCCTATATACTAGGGACAGACTTGTCTTAGCTCCAGCTAATGATTACCAGAAGAAAACACTGGGAAACCCACATACACAAATTGGAAGATTTTTCAAACTTTCTCAAAATGCATGTATTTAAAATTTTTTAACTGTGAATTTTCCTAAATTTTAAGTGTAAGCATCTAAATTTGAAGCAACTTTAGTACTGTTTAAGTCAAACTAATGTTTAGGAAATAAAATTTGGATTTATACTATCTATGTCCCAGTTCTTCTACTTAGATGACCCTTCAAGACCCAGATTTTAGGAAAATTATGCTTCTTGGTGTGTTCTTGACAGATGCAAACCCCAAGCCATGAAACTATGAAACACTATGGCCACAGGTCAAATCAGGTCCATGGACAAAATTCTGCCTGTGGCCTGTTTTATGAATAAAGTTTTATTAAAACAAAGATTTGCTCCTCTATGTCTCTACTGTGGCTGCTTTGTCATTATAGTAGTAGATTTGAACAGCTGTCACAAAGACAGATGTCCCACGGCATCTAAAGTACTTCCCACCTCCCCGTTTAAGGATAATTTTGCTGACATCTGTTCCAAGGCACAAACTTATAAGAGACTGGCAAGATGCACAATGTTCTTCCATGAAGAGGCCTCCTGGTGTTGTGGGAGCTGTGGCCCTGGTTAATAAGGATGCCTGCTGCTTTCTTCTCGTTTTCTGGAGTATTTCAACATGAAAGGAAAAGGGTCTGGGAAACTGCTCCATAGAGTAAAAACAACAGGGGTTTGGAAATGGGAGACTTTATTGGCAATCCCATGACCTTGAAAAAGTCATTTAACCTCTCAAAATTCCCACACAGAAGTTTGCACAACCAGAAACAAATTCCAAGCTTCAGGGTTTTTCTGAGAATTAAAATGAATCTGTATATAAAAGTGCTTATATTCAACATTCAGTAAGTATTAGATAGGTGATAATGTCAATTACATTGAAAAATCTTTTGCCATCCATCTTCCACTGTGTCACAGCTACAAGATGTGTCATACACTCTATAAGACTTAGTCAACCAAGATGTTGGAGAAGATATGTTTCTCATCTAGATCAGCACTAAGCGTAAATTATGCAAGGCAAGATAATCATAGGAACTGGATAAACCCAGCAGTAAGTTAATTAAGTCCAACACCAGGCCAGTTCAGATCTGTATGGACTCCACTGCCAATCTTAAGAGGTCTACTGTGGCTTCATTGTCTCTGTTGCTAAGTCAATAGCCTTGGATGAAGAGGTCTGCAGGATGTCTAGAAACAAGCTATCCTGAGAGTAATCCAAGTTTTTGTGACAATTTTTCTATCAGTAAGGTACTCTTTGAACAAGAGAAATCTCTGAATATGAGGTAACCTGGCCAATGCTGAGCCTGCCAAGATCCTCACTTCATTTCGTCCTTCCTGGATTTCTTCCTAACATTTGACAGCCCTGGAGTTATTTCCACTTTCTCTATGTCTGATCTTACTCAAGGATTCAAGAAGGATCACATCCTAATTACAACCCAAAGTTATTTATGCGGCCTCTCAATAGGCTTCATTCTCAGATCAGAGCTCATACATGTCACTCACAGTTTATTTGCATTAGTGTGAAACTATAGAGTCTCTGAAGACCACAGAGGCGTTGAACTCCCTAACATGGGTCTTAGCCACATGATCTTCCATCAGCCAAGCTCAGAGTGCCATGCTCCTGGACTGGCATCAACAATATCTCCAATATCTCCCTTTTACCTACAGAACAGCCAACAAACCCCCCTCTCTCTTTCTCTCTTTCTCTCTCTCTGTCTCTGTCTCTCTTTCTTCAACATAATCTTTAAAATCATCTTCTACCTAGTAAACTTTGTAAATTATCCTCTCATTATCCATCATCCAATCAGAGATTGAGCTAGCATGTCGAACCTGTGTGCATTTGCTCTCCATATTCTCCTGTCTTGAGTTTCTAGCTCTCCACTCTTCCTACTGCTACCAATCAGAAAAGATTCATCTAAACACCAAAGAATCTCAAATAAAATTTCTTTCATCAAAACCTTCATAAAATTTGAGCTCTTGATGAAAGTGAACTCAACTTTCCTGATCCCAGTTTGTCCAATGCACTGTATTTTCTTTGGAAATCTCACTCATAATTGGTCCTTTTTTGTAACTGTCTGATAAGGTGTAAACCATGACCTTCTCTGTGTTATCAAGAGTAGTGATGGTGTCCACAATGGGGTAATGAACGTGAGTTTTGGAATGCAAACGAAAGGTCTGCATTTGATGCTGACTTCCATCACTTACTTGTTCTGGAAATTTGAAGTGTACACTTATCAGAACCTATTTCTTTTCTATCCAAATAAGGAAAGCAATGTCTAATTAATTTGTTAAAAATCCTTCCAGGAGTTAAAAATATATTTGATAACTTATATTTCTCATTGCTTCCCAACTAAGATGCCTCCCACTTAGTTTGTATCTACTACCTTTTTCTTTTGTTCTAATGGAATACTCAAACTTTTATCCAGGTGATGAGCAAAAGTAACAGTACATGGAATAGGGTATTGTTGGTTATTTATTGTGAGAAAATACTTACACAAGAAACGGAAAACTAGCCAGGTAGTGGTGGCACATGCCTTTAATCCCAGCACTCGGGAGGCAGAGGCAGGCGGATCTCTGTGAGTTCGAGGCTGGGCTGGACCGATAGCCTCCAAAACAATACAGAGAAACCCTGTCTCGAAAAACCAAAAAAAAAAAAAAAAAAAGAAACGAAAAACTCAGATTAATCTCTGCAGTCTTTTGAGACCCCAATGGAACCCTGAAAAGAGGGCGAGAGTACCTCTATCCCAGCTCTTTATTCCACATGTCCATATGCACCTGTAGCCATGCCCAAAACTGGAGTGTTCCACTGCACAAGTACTTAGGTCTCTCCCTACATCCAGGTATTTGAGATTCCCATAACACCAAAGATAATGACCTCTGTTCTTAAGACTTCCTTTCCCTCTCTGGAAGGCCTTAGCTCTCTCTGACATGGAGCTTTTCACAGAGCTAACAAATATATGTTTCTAAGATGGTAAAAGAATGCATTTGCAAGAAATATTAATTTTAAAACTTGTTCCCCAGATCTGAGACAATAATTTTAGGTTTCAGTAAAAATATTAATGGGCATCATTAAAGACTGGACCTGGGAGTTTGCTTCCTTGCTCAACTTATTCCTTCCATGTTTCACTTCACTGAACTGCATTCAAAGCCTTGAATCTAGCATGCATGGTCTCCTCATAAAACTTTCTACCAGAATCTCTACAGTTAATCCAGTATACTTGAGTCAAAACAGCCATATAGTTGCAATTGCATGTGTTCTGCTGGTTCAAAGTTGTGGGATTTCAATAGCCATAGAACAACAACGCATAAAGATATAGCAAAGATGTGGGCACTGAGTGTCAGATTTCAGGCATCTTAATTTTTCCCATAAAGCACAAATACGCCTGGGCTAACAAAACACACCCACTTTTTCTGGGAGGGAAAAAGTGGAAGAACCTGCTTATTCTTGTATTCAGCAGGCATACCTATTATGAACCATCTGCCATATCTACACTGAGACATCAGAGAAAGAATGAATGACTACCTATATCTTCAGGCCTGTTCTTCGAGGCTGTCCACACATCCAGAGGGACAAACAGAGAGGCTGGCCTGATGGAAATGGTGGATGAAGCTTTGGAGCCTCTGTTGTTGTTGTATGGCAGCAAAGATTGTCCTTGTCCTTATACCTTACCTGTTTTTCTCACTAATGAAGTTATCAACATCCTTAGCTTCCTTTACTAACTTACTCCAGAGTTGCATATATTTTCTAGATGAGAGGTGTGCATGAACCACAGCATCAGAATCACCTGGGAATTTACTAAAATTGTAACTACTGGGGCCATTTCCAGACCTATTTACTCAAACATTCTGGGCCCCCTGGTGGAGCCAGTAATATTGATTTCAGAAAAACCTCAAGATGATTGCAATGGATGCTAGAGCCTGAGAAGACAGCTCGGGATAGATGGCCAACACGCAGATGCTATGATTATCCCAAGACATAAATTAACATTTATTTTCCTAATTTCTTTCTCTAATGACTCTCAAAAGAGGTCAACAGGGACCCATCCCACCATATCCCCATCAGGAGACTAAAATGTGATCTTGTACAATGTTATTAAGGTTTTTTTCAAATTATGTTTGCTTGACTCTGAGTGTGTGTGTGTGTGAAACATATATATATATATATATATATATATAGAGAGAGAGAGAGAGAGAGAGAGAGAGAGGGAGAGAGAGAGAGGTGGAAAGAGCACAATTGTATGTACTTAGGAAGGGTGTGTGCATTTGGAGTGTATACATTCATATAGGTGTTATGTAAGTGATTTCTTTTACCCAGAAAGTTCTCAGACATGTCAAAGCTTAAGCACAGGAGGACAACAACACTGGGCCTTTCGTAAGTAAGAATTGCCAAACATGTGACATCCCACCATCTGTGAGCATGATAATGTGTCTGGAGCCCTCATTATCCCCCAGTGCACAGGAAGGGATCGGATTAGCCAGCTCTGAGAAGAAATCTGGAATCCATTTACAGCCATACAGGAGTGAGTTTGAGCAGTGATCCCTGCAGTCTATGAGCGTTACCCTCTGCCTAACCTGCCACAGCTCCTGCCTAAAGAGAATTTATGTCAGAGCTGGTCACTTCCCATCCTGTGCACCACAGTGAGGATGACATTCACTAAGGTTTCACTGCTCCTGTATCCTGCCTGCCAGGCTTCTGTGTGCATCAGTCTGACTTTCCTGAAAGGGAGCAGGGACTGAAGAGGTGCAAATGAGCCTGAACTGAAACAGATTCCTCCCTACCTTTTAGCAGTTCACAGGGAAGGAAAGAGGGATCATGTCAACCACAAGCTGAGCAAGCAATCTGTTCTGGACTGGTCCTGCTTCCTAAGAACAGGCAAAGCAAACACAGACTATTCTCTGCCTGTGTATAAGGTACTCTTCTCATTGCATGGGTGATGGTGCAGAAGCCAAGAGAATAAAATATATATTCAGGAAAGATGAGAGCAACTCAATAAAAATGATGCTATAGGTGACAGCCATCATGGTGATGCTGCTGGGGATTCTGTCTGCAATAAATCCTATACTATGTGCCTTCACAGCACCATAAACATTAGTTCATTTAATTTTTACAAGGAGCCCCAGGAAGGGGAGCTATTACATCTATTTCTAATTCACAAGCTAACTAAGAAGCATGGAGTTGGAGTGGTTCATCTAAACTTCACACTGGAACTAAAGTTTGAGATTACATAGTGCCTAGCTACATAATAACACAGCCTGGATATGTGAGTGTAGTAGTGAATAAGTGGAATGCACTCCTGAATGAATTCACTGTACCTGATAGCTAGAGTATGTTGCAAACATGGCATTGATGTGTGCCCTTATTTCAAGCTCTGCCGTGTATTTGTATGCATAGTAGTTCTCACCTTGTCAACACGAAAGCTCAATATTAAATATCAAAGACTGTATGGGGAAGCCAGTGACTGTTTGAGATGATCATTAAACTCAGTTAGGGAATATTCAGATGGATGGAAGAACATTCTACCTGGGTGTGCCTGACAAATATATCATTTGAATGAAGCAGCCGAGTAGAAAAGAGTCATTCTCATCATTGTGAATGGACATCATCGGATTCCTTGACAAGAAAAATGCCAAAGAATCACATGCTCACATTCTCCTAAAAAACTGGAGATGTTCCAGTCTTCAGGTCCTAATACCTACACAAGCAGCCCTGCCTGCACCTAGCCTTTTCTCCAGTCTTAGTACCAGAGTTTTACTGGCTATCCTAGCTCTCTGACTTTCAGATAGACTATTGGGGTGCTTCTTGATTCCCACAATTGGGTGAGCAATATCCCTCATATACCTTTATACATCAATTTCGCTCTGATTTCCTAGAGAACCCTAACAAAGACACTGCCTTAGTCCATACTTTCCCATTACTGCTCCAGTTGGAAGGCACCACACATACAAAAACAGTCTCCAAAACTCTGCTCAGAGTCTGCTTTTATATGGAGAGGGATCCCAGGCCCCAGTTCTGAACAATGACACTCTTCCTGTCCATTGTCTGCTCAGCCATGTCGTATCACGCTACAATCTTGTAGTTACTTGCTGATTCCTTTTCTAGTCTCTTTCACAGCAGCGATCCTGATGTTATTTTGGTATTCCATGAGTCTGTTCCTATTCTTAGTACTTATAACTTCCCGTAAAATATCCAAGTCATTAATGCATGAAATCCAGAGAAAATCCCATGGTCAGAGCATCTTGCCGCAACAGAAAAATTCTACTTGGCATTTCCCCAGCAAATATCTGTTACTCTCTGGGCATTTATATTGACTAGTTCTTAATAAAATGGAAAGAAGAAAGTCAGTTGACACTGAGAAAGAAAACAGAGAGAGAGAGAGAGAGAGAGACAGAGACAGAGACAGAGACAGAGACAGAGACAGAGAGAGCACTCTTGGGATAGAAGAAAGAAAGATTCGTTCTTATTGGGTCTATCTAGTTCTTTATAAGATTGTTATTGGAAAACCTAGCCTTAATTCATGAGAGGCCAGTAGCATGCTGTTTTGCTACTTATGAAATCAAAGTATCAGCAAATATGGTCGAATATGTCCTGTGGGGTAAAATCAGCTCCAGGTGATTACCACTGAAGCTATTTGAGTTCTTGCATTTCTGTGTTAATACAGGCCTCTTCCTTGTAATGTTGACTGACATAAAACACCAGGTAAATATTAGGGACTCTGAACATTTTTGTTGCCCATCTGATTGTTTGGAGGGCATAGTCTTTCTTTTTTTTAATTTTTATTATTTATTTTTAAATTTAAATTTAAATTAGAAACAAGGTTGCTTCACAAGTCAGTTCCAGGTCCCTCTCCATTTCCCTCCCCTCCTCCCGTGCCCTCCCTCCAACTACCCCAATATCCCCTCATTTTCCCAGGGAGGGTGAGGCCCTCCATGGGGGTGCCCATAGTCTGTCATTTCATCCAGGGCAGGGCCTAGACCCTCCCCCAAGAGTTCAGGGTGAGAGTGCACCTCACATTGTTGGATGGGAGTCCAAAGTCCATTTGTATACCCGGGATACAAACTAGACAGAAATGGTCACTGGCAAAGGATGGCATATAGATGAAGGGGCAAAGAGGTGGCCAAGCATTCCTTGGGGGAAATGATGGCAGCTTGCAAACCAAAGGATCCAAGGAGACTGAATGGGATTTGAAAGCCCAAGAAAGAAAGGAACCCCAGGCAAGGATTCAGCTAGGAAGAGAAAGTGGGAAGTCTGGTGGGGGAAATGGGATTCAGGGTCTTCCCCAACAACTGTCAACATGGCAAGCCATGAACTCCTATTCCTTGCCTCAAAATAAAGAGTTAGGTAAATAAATTTACCCCAGGGGTAAAAACATGGCCCCAGCTGGGAAAAGAATTGGACTTCTATCAATACATCTCCAACCCACAAAACACCATCTCCTCCTCAACAATTCATTCTCAAACTTGGAACACTAACTTTCCCAGAAATTAAAACTGTTTTATTTTTGTGGTGCTTACATGTACCCATGTAACACAAATCACTCAACAACTGAGCTGTCCCACCCTGGAAACAGGGATTTGTTTTATAACACAGTCTGGGGCCTGTCCAACAACTTTCCACTGAGACCCATGATCCAATTTCAAGTGCTTACTTCAGTAACAGGTCTGCACCACAAGGCTCAGTTTATAAGAGGAATCACCAAGCCTGTGCCTGCACCACTGCCAAGCTCAGGGATGGGAACCAGAAGGAAGGAAAACAGAGCAAGGATCTGGAGTTCTTCTCACAAGTCACAAGCCTGCAGATGTTTGGAACTTGAGAGTGGGATTGGCCATGACTGATGATGTCATACAGATGTGAACAACAGGTAGTATCAGTCTGACTTACCAACATACCCCCCCCAACACACACACAGGATGGGAGTGAAGAAAAAAGGGCTTTCAAATAAACCCACACTTAAGAATTAAAACAAGTGCTTTCAGAGATACTTGGTTTAGCACATGGAGACCTAGTCTTCATATATATATTTACAATACTTATCTCTGAAGAGTTAATGAAGATGTTTGTAGGATTTCTAGAACTTAAAAGTCCCTCAAGTCTGGGAAGGATGTATCTACCTCATCTACTTCTGACATAATGCTTTGCAGAGTGAAGGACAGAATTACTTGAAAACAAACTCAGTATTTTTTAAGCCATGAAAATGAAAACTCAAAATATACAAAAGTAAAAAAAAGATTATTTTAGAAGCTAGAGCAAAAAGTATAGTGCTGATAATTGTGGCCATTTGGACATTGACTCATTTTAATCAATACTGATTGATTAGAGCAGTGTAACTAGATCAGGGAAGATGCTTCAAGTGCCTAGAAAGAGGTACATGAGGGAAAGGGAGGACAGAAAGGCAGACTTACATTCTTAATAATCTTCTTTATCTTAAATTGTTTATTCAATAGCATTTTTCAAATATCTTTCCGGCTCTCTCTCTCTCTCTGCCCTCTCTCCCTCCCTCTCCATCCCCCTCTCTTTGTATGTGTATCTATCTGTCTACCACTGTGTGTGTGTGTCTGTGTGTGTAGTTGGGGTGATTATGCTCCCACAAGAGTAATAGATTATATAATAAAAGCATCAATGCCCAACAATGGGAACCCTCCCTTTGAGTCGTTCGTTGGTTAGGGATGTTGAAGATACTCCCAAAGTAACATAGGTTATTGCTGTTGTCCTTTGTTGCCTCCAAGAATTTGAATGTGAGGCCTTATTACAGAAGACACCACACACTTCTGACATAGGGCTTGGAGAAACTGAGCTGAAATTTATCTGGAAGCCTCTTCCCTAATAATTAGCTCTAGTGTCATCTGAAGATGCTTTTTATGTATATGTCCAAAATAATAAGCAACCAATAGTTCTACCCAGCTACCAATCCTATAAACTGCAACAATCACCAGCATGGCAAGACATTTCCAAGAGTACAGTAGTGGCATTTATCTCTTGGAAGCAACCACCAGCTTTTGGGTTTTATTGGATTTATAGCCTTTTCAGTAAGAAAGAATTCATGCCTGGCATAGAAAACCTTGTCAAAGATTAACAAGAAAGCTGTACCTATTAAAACTCAAGAATACTGATCATTTAAAGAAGACCTATGCAACAAAAGCACCAATTGACATGCCATTATGGATAGAAGAAATATCACAAGGCCTTATCAATAAATGAAGAGCTACAGACAATTGATGGCTACCAAGGGAGTGAGAATCCGTCTTCCCCAGAAACAATCTCTGTAATATATTATCCAATCACATTAAACAATACACACATGAGAAAGACAGAATGGGCTCAGAACACTGTATACATAGATACACACACACACACACACACACACACTTAACAATCATTTAAAAAGAAGAGATCATGAATTTGAGAATAAGAGAGAGATGCTAGGAAATGATGTAAATACATAATTAAGGATGACATTCTCAAAAGATAAAATTTAAAAATTATAGTATTTTTTAATTCTTTGAAAATTTCCTATTTCATACATGTTGATCATATCCATTTGCTTCCCCAATACCTCCCTGGAATTTTCATTCTCTCTGCTCTTTCCTTAGTCACCTAACTATGAGTTTTTTCTTTGTAAATCCATTGAGTCCAGTTTATGTTATCCATACTCTAGGGAGTGAAGCGTGCCCTGAAGTGTGGTCAACCTACCAGGTGTCACAGTGTTAAAGGAAACTGACTCTCCATCTTTCATAAGCCAGCAAATGTCAATAGATCCTTGGCTAGTGGTAGAATTTCATGCCTACCACCAAGTTAGAATTTTGTCTGGGTTGAGTTTGCACAGGTCTTGTGTATGCTGTCACAACTGCTTCGAGTTCATATGAATAACTTCCCAATCGTTGTACCAATAAACACTGATTCCTTGTAGCACCACTTCTGGCTCTTACAATATTCCTGACCCTCTCCTGTGCAGATCTCTGAGATTTTCAGGGAACGTGTGATATGAGTGATGCATATAGGGCTCAGTATTCTATATCCTCCTTTATTCTTCTTGCTGACCAATTGAGAGATTCACTGATCTGCCCATCTATCAGTAAGCACTAATGGGTGCTTCTGAGATAAGTTCTCCCTATATAGCCTGTTCTGGCTTTGAACTCATGGCAGTCTCTTACCTCAGCCCCCAAAGTGCTGTGTGTATAGGATGATTTACTTAGTTAAACTTCTTAGCAAAATGAAAAGCTTCACTGCACACTGTAGTTTATGTCTGTAATCCTAGCACTCGGGAGGCTGAGGCAGGAGTATAAGATTTTATCTCAGGAAAAAAGAAGGCCAATAGAAATTAAAAGATAAAATTTCTAAAGGTGAGAAGTGAATTTTCTCTACCTTTGAAAGGAAAAGATGTGAATTAGTTCTTAATGAGAACTTAGCTCATGTAATAAGGAAGGAAACCATAAGAAGGTCAACAACAGCTAATGGGCTAAATCTGTCTTCAACAAGGGGTGGGGGGGAAGGAAAGCAATCTGTGCAATAAAGAAAATAATGAAAATTTTATCCAAATTGCTATTGTTAAATCATAGATAAGAGCAAGTCTGGGTGTGAATGTGTACAAATCAGAAGATCCTGATGACACAGCTCGGGAGTATTAAGGAAATTACCAAGACATGAACCACTTACAATGATCTCAGTAACAATAAAAAAAAACAGAATAACCATAGAGAATGGTGAACATTGCCAAAGATATGTCCCTGGAGGTGGGGGTGGGCAGAGAATAGAGAATGAAAGTGGTGAGAGTTACTGACATGGTAAAGGGATCATTGCTGAAGTCACTTGTCAGTTTCTCACAGCCATCTCCAGGTATCATATCATTATTTTCAGCAAAGATAATTCAGTATAAAGTGGACAGGGAAATGAGATGTAAATAGAATAATTAACTGCAGAAGATTGCCTTTCCTTTCCAAATACGTGCCTTTGGGGACTTTAAAAATAGGCCACTGAGACTTCTACTGGGAGCTTCACGGGTAAATATCTAGGTTTACATTACTGACACGACCTCCAAAGAGGCAAGAATTCCAAAGGTTTGGGAAAGATAGATTCACCAGTGAAAGAGAAATGACAAATTGGGGTCTTGAGGGCACAACATCTCAAAGTGTTCTAGAATCTTGAGCTCAGCATCTGGCCACCTTGCTCCCTGAAGGAGAGGGGTTTTATCACAGTCACAGTTCAAAAACGACAAGTGGAAGGAAGTCTGGCCAATATACAGAGTGCTTAAAAGAGGTTCTCAGGTTTCATGGGAATCCACAAAGCATTTCAGAGTCAGCCATGGAGCAGCAGCGCAGGCCCCTGAGCCCTCGCCGTGGAACAGTGGTACAGACCCCCTGGGCACTTGGCTGACAGCCTACTGAAATCTTGTCTGTGTGTGGCACAATTTGTGCAGCTTCTGTGGTGATAGGAACACTGCCTCATGCTGCCCCAGAGCTGTGCCTTAAGAAATTTCATCAGGGGCATTACAGAGCACTCACAGAAATGAGATGGATCTGATAACTTTAGAACAGAATCCATGCATGCTGAAATTTTAGTTAGTCTTCCTTTGTAATTTCTCTGAGCCTTGCTGTTTTTATTTTTAGAATGAAATTATTAATTTCTGAATTGTAGAAGAGTTGTAATGAATAGAGATGATGTGGTGAATATACCTAACTGGTATCCAATGAGCCTGCATTTTCCTAGATTCCATTCCTGACACTTTAGAGGTCTGGTTTAGAAGTTGGCCAACTACAGACATCCTGGACGAGGCAACACTAATAATGAGTTTTAATAGTAAATAACTTAAGAACTTGAAATGTTCTTTGCCTAAGCATTAACTGCTTAAAGCAGAGAGCTACTGAAGGGAGAAAACATGAAACATTGTGGAACTCCACAGAATTGATTATATCCCATCTTCCAAGGTGATACAACAAGGATGTTTGGCCTAAGATGTAAATGCAATATGATTCTTGGCCTAAGGTATGGTAGCTGCATGTCCTGCCTAAACAACAGAATACTTAACTTGGTATATAGTTACTTAATGTTTCGCCTTCTCTCCCTTTTTTGATGGGGGTATAAAAAGACTTTTGACAATAAACCTGGACAGTTCAATATTTACTGAATGCCTTCCCAAGCTATCCTGTATCTCTGTCTTTCTTTTGTATCTTTAAAATTTCTACTTGCCATTCCTCAACCCACACTCCTACACTCCTCCTTCTGAGCATGGATTGGACAGACTAGCCAGCAGGACAAGACAGAAGCCCACCCACCCCCAAACTGGGTAACTACAAAACATTTTTTTGTTGTTGTTTTCAGGAAGGTACACAACATTTCAATGTTCATATGAACTTTTCATTGCTTCACAGTTAGGGAATAATGTATTTCAGTGTCCCCATGGCCATGTCTAGGTCTTTTTAATTCATCATCTTGGGAGTTGCTACTGATACTTAGCACATTGGGATCAGGAGAGATAGTGCAAGCACATATATGCACCCCGCCCCCCAGTAAAGAATTCCAGATGCTCACTGAACAAATGTCCAAATATTTGACAGGTAAGAGGGTCAGAAGGTCTAAATCCTTCTTATAATCAAGACTTCCAAAATAATGACCCAGGTCAGGATCAGGTCACCCAGGCACAGTAGGTTAGTCATAAATCCTAAAAGCTATTGGAGCTGGAGTTGAGATACTTACAATGTGAAGAAGGGTAAGTCCTCTGGACATTGGTCTGACTTTGCTTAGCTGGCTACTGTCCTTCCCATCTCCTATTCTTCATTCTACCTAAAGACACCTAATGTCAAAAGTGTGTTGTCCAGAAGACTGACTCAGTCTTCTTCACCCTCTGTCATCTATGCATGGACTACTTGGTCTATGCAGCCCAAAGTTGATGGATGCTTCAAGTAGAATCGTCAGCTCGCCCATGACTGATACCAGTGACAGCCATTTCTTTAGGCCTTAGGAGTAGAGTCTCTAAAATGGCATACTTACTGTTCTGACTACATCTCTACAACATGGACATGGACTGCAGTGTTAATGGTAGCAGCCCAAAAATGTTTAGATAGGCATACAGCTGTTTGTCCAGGCTCAGGTTGCACCACCAGTGTGATGTCTCTGTACCTCTGATGCCCATTCTGAGTTTTCTTACAGTATTTCATTGAGGGGGAAAAGTTCCTAGTGCCATGAAAACCTGATGTTGGCATTCTTGACTGACTCACAAGCCTTCCTGCAGGGAAATGCTTCAAAAATTTACCCTACTCCATAATAATGAAAATAGTCCATAAACCCTGGTCCTACATGAGCCAATTCATGTACAAAATTTTCACCCACTCAATGATCTAAACACGGGAGACTTGTGAACCAGGGTATTGGTTTCCAGGAGTGGAGACACTAAGAAAGGCAATCACAAAAATGTGAATGCTTGTATGGGATTTAGAGACATTTGATAGAAAGAATCAGTGGATATTTATGCTTTTCTCCTTTACTTCTGACACACTAAAATTTGGAGAGGCATAAACAAAGAATATATCCCTTGTGCTCTGAACTCTCATAAAATGATAAAATCAAACAAGGTCATAAATCAAATACAAAGAAAGTCAATAATATTTAAATTAGCAGCATTAATTTAATGAGATAAATAACATTATTCTGCTAAAACTAAATTTCAGCTCATAATATGAATGTGATACTGATGGATGACTAATAAATTATTTTGACTTTAGCATGCCGATACTATTGTGGACTCAGTGATGATTCAATTTTTCCATTATTTGTTTTCTTTTCTTTGAAAACTACTGCAAACCTATTCTTAATGGACAGGGCAGTGACATCACTTGGATGGGAAACATCTTTCATGCTTTAATCTACTTCTGTTCTTTCTTCCTTTGCCTTGATAATTACTCACTGTCTTTGATGTGATCATAAACCAACTGTAAAAGTGGTCATTGCAATTAGGGTAGTCTTTCCCATAAATGTTGGTTCCAATAAAACTCCTATGAGAATGTGTAATTTGGCCCATATGTAAAGTTCCAAATTCAAAATAATCAACTTAGAAACTAACAGACCTAATTTGCTGTGAACTGCTTCTCACACTAAGCCCCTTAAACATAGTCAACACAAGAATCAAAAGAACGATAGGGGGTTAATATCAAGACACCTCCTCCTCCTCAATATGTATTTCAGAGACTTAAAAAGATCAGGGAAAAATGCAGAGGACAGAATGGGTCAGAACAAAGCAGATCTCCCCCCATCTAGCAAGATAAAAGTGTCAATCAACTAGAAGCAATTGAAGCCAGATGACCATCTCAGTTATACCAAAGCAAATCAAGATTATTTATTCATTAAAGAATGAACAAATATAAGCTCCCTAGACAGGTGGTGAAACTGGTGTGTGTGTGTGTGTGTGTGTGTGTGTGTGTGTGTGTGTGGTATTAGGGTGATTGATATAGTTTTCACTTGTCCATGACAGTGAACTGGGAATGGCATGTGGCTTTTGAAACCTCAATACCTGACCCCAGTGGTTTAATTCCTCCCGCAAGGACATACCTCTAAGCCTCCACAAACTGTGTCATCAACTGAGAACCAAGTATTAAATATCCAAGATATGGAAGACATCTCATTCAAATCCCCATACCCAGGCAACCTGACAGTGGTTCCAGAAGCAGAATTAGTAGTTGAATATCCAGAATCTAAGGATGCTAGCTCCTCTGAGGCATAGTTGTGCAAGGTTTAGGAGCACAAGTTAAAAAATGATCCCAGCTCTTGGGCTCTTGAGAACAGTTACTTCCAACTTTTTGCTCACAGGTTCAGAAGCTACATGGCTACTTCAGTGACCCTGGTGTTTTGTTTACTGAAACAGTCTGAGGTAAAGCAAGATGGGAATAAACTCTTAGCACACTCAGGTCTCATTTCTAAGACTGTTAATACACTGGTGGATTGATTTCTAAGAGGAACCCCATCCTATAAGTAACACTTATAGTGTATTCCTTCATCCTAAGCACATCAAAAATCTCTGACTTGGCCCAGTCCAGAGAAAATACCAAAGAGGATGGATTATAGTCCCATGACTATGTTCTAATACATAGGCGGCCTATAAGTCTCATTTGATGACACCTACTTGGTAGAAATCTCATGTTGAGTTTCACTTTTTTGTCTTTTCCTGGCTTGGTGACACCCAGTAGGGTAACCTTTCAAGCTGCTAAACTGCACCAGTGAGCTGCAGTTACACAGACATCCACATGTGAAGTTGAACAGCTGACACTCCAGAGTGCTGTGTTGTAAGATAGCACATTCAGTATGTCAGGGGTATCCAATATGCATTCCACTGATAATGTTTGGGGTAGGGAAATGACTAGGTTGGTAAAGTACTTGCTTCACAGGCATGATGACCTGAGTTAATATCTCCAGCACATGTAAAATCCAGGTATGGCAGATCAGGAAGCTGATCACTTGGCCCGGATCTGGAATTGGACATCACTTTCAAAGTCTACCCACAGTGTCCCATTTTCACTAGCTAGAGCATAGTTAAAAAGCTTCCCCAGAACCACGAACTGAAAAACATGAGTTCAAGCATAGGATCCTATGAGAAAAGCGTTGCATTCAAACTATGGCATGACCTCTTAGCATTTTGAGTGACTGAACACATATGTCTTTATAACCAAATAAATGCCTTTCTTCAAGTTTCAGATATTGCTTCCCTATATGCTCAAATGTCTCCATGTAGTGCTGGTCCACTGATATTAAAACACATGTCTATGAATCATAGCATAATCCTCTAATCACTGCTTGACTGCTCACATCCAGCTCTCAGATTTGCCTCCCTTTGTGTGATGGCAGCAGACACTTATAATAGCTCATTGCCTATCTACTCTGACTATCCATACACAACCTCCAGTCTCAAGACTGCATGATTTATCATGAATTGACTCTTTCTGAATTAGCCTGGTGCTAGCATATACAAATGTCAAGCCAGCAACACTTTTGCCCATTACACTCATAGAACAACTTTACATAGTCTGAGAGGGCCAGTAAGTCAAACCTAGACCCAGACTCCAATTTTATCTAATTGCCATATCCTTATAATCAGTTCCTATTTAAAAGAGAAGTTGGAATGTGAAAGTGACTGGAAATCCCACTTTCCTGACATTGGGAGAGTTCAAGGAGAGTAAAACAGTGTCAGCACGGAAGTGATTTAGAGTAAGTGGGGCCTGGATTGGCGATGCTTCAAACAAGCCATTTGAAACTATGTCTCCAAATTTAAGACCCCCTCAGGCATAGGGCAATGTAGAACATGCAGTTGGTGTTCATTCATTGCTGTTGACTTGAAATGAATAAATATTACAAGTCATTTCCCTGTCTCAGCTTTCATCTGGAAAATGAAGCTAATAATCTCTAGGTGGCAGAGCTGTTGTATTACAATTGATGCTCACAGTATTTGTGTTAAAGTATCAGTAGCATGGCATCGGCACTATGAGGAAATAGCAGCTACGTCATGAGAGTGAACTGGGATTTGAGACTCTGCATCAATACCGTCCAACAAAAAAGTCATGTACCTTTAAGCACACGTCACACCTGCTACCTTCACCTTTCTAGTAGCCACATTAAAGAGGGCTGCAGATGTAACTCTGTTGGTGAGATGTTTGCCTAATGTGCTTGAAGCTCTGGGTTCAATATCCAACACTGCAGAAAGCTGGGCCTCATGAAACAAGTCTATAATACAGAAATAGAGTCTAAAAGGTCTGAAGTTCAAGACCAGCCTTGACTATATAGAGAGTTTGAAGCCATCCTTGGCTACAATGAAAGATGTCATCTCAAAAAGAAAAGAAAAAAGTGGAAAGAAATAAGAAGGGATGGAGAAGGGAGGGGAAAGGAAGCCAAGTGAATAATTGACATCAATTCAATGTACTCAAGGGGTTTTCTTAATTCATTATTGCTGATAATTTATACATCTATACGGGATCATATCCACTCATATCCTTCTCTTTTCCCCCTCAGTGAACTCATTCTTCTTCCCAGATCCTATTCCTTCTACTTTCACATCCATCTTGGAAAAAAAGCAGTGCTGGTGACTGGTATAACAAGATTATGAAGGGATTTGGTAATTTTGACAATGTTTTGAAATGCAATGTACACTTTCCCCACACAGAACTTCTGATTCACACCAGCCACATTTCAAATGTCTGCCATATTGACCAGTGTGACTCTACAAAGTGAGTCATCAAATCAGTGCCTAATGTAAAATGGGTTCCTTGGGGTGTTTATGTCTACACTAGTCTCTGAGACTTGTTTTTGCAAACTGGAGTGAAAAACAGACATTTTCAAATCAAGATTTAAAAAAAAGAGTGAGTCAGATTCAGGATCATGTAAGCTGGTTCTTGTTGACAGCAACATCGCCCACACATTTGTATCACTTGCCTAGGAGGAGAAACTATGGCAAAGCCAGAGATAAGGAGGAGGAGTCTCAGTTCTGATGCTCTGCTTCTTTAGTAAAGATGAAAACACAAAACCATGAAAACCCAAAGTCATTCTAGAACTCACCCTCTTGTATGATAGGGAGATCAGAAAAGCCCCATGTGGTAGCTGGAGGGAGATTCCCTATCCATTCTCCAGCGTCCCTCCTGCTCCTGGGATGTTTTCTAGAACACCCTCCCACAAGAATGTTCAGAGTTGCAGTCAGAACAACATGCTGGGGGCTCTGTATCATCCTGCTCTTCATCCTTTCTCACTGGAACAACTAAGGAGTGCCCCCGTAAAATGAGCAACATTGCTGGGAAAGCACTTGCACCAAATTCAGAGAACATAGATGCATAAAGGGACACCTTGGTGGAGTGCCATTTGACAGAATATTAATTAGCATAGCAGCTAGTTCTGGACAATTGATTTCAAACTCCAGATGTTCACATTCTAAGTAAAAGTCATGTTGAAAAAAAAACCCACAAAACTAATTGGATAGTATCTTGTTCATTTGGGTGCCATGCAGTGAAATAATCTGGGACTGCTGAGCTGATGGATTTCACTGTGTTCTTCTGGACTTTCAATAATATTTTAATGCACTTTCCCATTCTATCCTTTGAATGCCCGCAGGGCACATTTTTCCGTCCTTCTGTGTCCTTCATATGCCATCATGCTCCGTTTCGTCTCAACACAATGCCCACTCTATGAGTAAAACATGATGAAAATGAAAGGACATCATGTTTGTGAACCTCAAAGTAAGAAGGGGAGGGCTTGAATCTTTATATAAACCACTAATGGAAGTTTTCTAATGTTGTTTTCTATAAAGAATAATGGACCATATGGGTACTAGAGAGGGTAATAGCAGGATACATGTAATATGAAGGGAGAAATTGAAAAACCCGGAAGGAGGTTTATAGCTTTGGATGAGGTTGGAGGTCAGTACAGAACCAGAAGATAGGAAGAGGGAAAATAACACTAATGATGTTCAGGAAAGTCATAAGGAATCATGCGATTTTTATTTACCTGAAGTTACATGTTACACACACATGTTTATACACAAATAGCCTAAAAGAAGTTATGCCACTTGGCCTGAAAATACTTCCCCTAAGAGCCATACACTATCTAACAAAAAGTTCGTTACCAGGCACAACAAACCCTCTTTCAAGCTGATCATCAGGAAACTCTGACACTCCAAAACAATAGGTTAATGCTGTTGCCCTTAGTTGCCTTCCATGGGGGGGGAGGTAAGTCCTTATTGCTGAAGACACGACGCACTTCAGATATGGGACTCAGAGAACACGAGCTGGGTCTGGCCTGAAAGCTTCCTCCCTGAGAATGAGATTTCATAGTACTAGAAAGTGCTACAGAAGCTTTCAAAAGAAGCAAGCAACAAATATTCCTACCCAGATGTGATGCTCATGAACCACAGCAATGGCCATCTCTAAGGTTGCAATAGCAGCATTTATATAGTGAAATAACTAACAGCTCCTTAATTGGATGCAAAGCCCACTCAACAGGAAGGAAAGCATGTCAGATACTAGAAACCTAGCCAAATATGCAGTGCTAGTAAGGACATTAACCTTAGAGGAGAACTTACTACCACCACTTTACTAAAACAGCATAATCCCTAACTGCATTCCAAGTATTTATCATAGCCACAGGTATAACTCTCACCCCTGGTCAGTTACTTCTCTATTGCTGTGATAAAACATCATGACCAAGGCAATTTATTGAAGAAGGAATTTATTTGGATTTATTGGTCCAAAAGGGTGAGAATGCATCATGAGAGGAAATCATAGCAGTAGGTGGCAAACATGGAGGCGGGAACAGCTGAGAGCTCACATCTTAAATCTCAAGCAGAAAGCAAAGAATATATAGAAATGGTGTGAGATTTTGGAATCTCAAAGCCTTCCACCAATGACATAGTTCATCCAGCAAGCCCACACTTCTAAACTGACCAAACAATGTCATCAACTGGGGACCAAATATCCCCATTCTTGTCACTATAGGGGGACATCTCAGCCAAACCACCATCTAAACAATTGCAAAAATCCATAACTGGTCAAAATTCAGAGAACAGCTGGTTGTGTGGCGCCAAACCCCATATGATACATTTCCAACACAACTCCTGCATCTAAAGACCAGGGAACATCATGGAAGAGAGGGTAGAAAGATAGTAATGGCCAGAAGCCCAGGAAATCTGTTATGAGATTTTTGTCTCTCAGAAATGACTAGGATACCCAAACAATGGCTGCCTAAAAAAGACTGGAGTAAATACAACACCAATACACATGCTAACATGTAGGGGAGAAATCTCACAGAATCCACACCTAAACAAAGAACTATAAGCAACTAAGCAATGCTAAAAGCAGGAGTATAGTCTAGTCTTCTCCAGGATAAAACCTCCAATTAGTTATCTAATACCAGATGGTCAACCCTGAAATCATATATATATACAAGTAACACTGAATGGACTGAGTAAGATGTGCTTACACATTTTGTAGTGTGTATATGTGTCAACAACAATTAAAGAAATAGAGGCCATAAGTTTGAGAGCAAGTAAGAGGGACATGGGAGGGGTTTGAGGGAAGAAAAAGAATGGAGAATTAATATAATTATGCTTTAATCTTAAAAAAGATAAATATCAAAGCCCAGACCTACACAAAGATTTTTTTTTGGATGAAATCTAATATCGTGTCTAGGTTTTGACATTTTCTAAGGGCTTGGCAGACATTATCATTGATTCAATCATGACACCAAGCTCCAATTAGTCACAGATCAAAAGAAAAGGAGAAAGAACACAGAAGTAGTGGCTATAGGTTACCCAGAAAATGTCCCCATGCAATTTTGGCAATGGTTCAGAACTAGAGTTTCAAACATTTCCTCAGTTTTTAACCTGTCAAGCTGCAGCCACAGAGTGGGCAAAACTTTGACAATGAAGCCAGAAGAGATAGCTAAGCAGATCTCTGAAAGTTCTTACATGTTTATTGATCAGAGCTTGGCATGTCTTCATACCTAATGAGCATACCCAGAGTCCCGCTGGACTCTGGAACAGTGTTCCACACAGAAGAGTGAGAGTTCAGGAGGAGTTACATCACTAAGTCCAAAAATAGAGTCAGAAGTGAGTCAGGACTGACTGCTCACTAGGAGGTGCAGACATGCATTGAGGTGATAGAAAAGGCTGTAAAACAGGGAAGAGACAGCCATGAGGCAACTTGCTGTGCACTTCCTGCAGTACAATGACCACAGGCTTCATAGCAAAATAAATGAATAAATAAATAAAAACAGAAAAAGGACAAATGAGACAGGAGTCAATTGAACCAAATGTTTACAAGAAGTTCTGACTTTTATCACCACAAAAGAAAAGAATAGCTATCATGCCGTGAGAACTGCTTAGCTGGCGCAGCCAGGCTGCCAATACTGGAGTTCATGGGACAAACAGACTAAAATATACCGAGAAGAAAACGTATTCTCTTACCCCCTCCCGTCTTCCTTCCCCTTAAGATCTCACCATATCAGTCAATAACATCTCCATCCATCCTGGAGTAAATACAGAGACCCTCCACCCACAGGCCATAGTGTTCAGCCCACTTTCCTTTCCACATGTGTTTTCAGATCTCTCGACCTTCACAACCACCAATATGCACTAAGGTTCTACGCCAAGCTCAGAACATAGCTCCATGATGGAGATACTGCCTAGCATACACGAGAGCCTGAGTTTCATCTTCATTAACAAAACACAAAGTCCAAGAATGAGCAAGAAACTTGAGACTCTCCCATCATGATGCTGTTATTTCCTACCTTGCCTCCTCCTGGCCCTTGGACCCTTCTGATAAACTCTTTACACTGCAGTCACAATGACCCTCAGAAAGTGAAAAACCAGCCATATTATTCACTGGATCAATGCTGGTTTCCAGTTGCTCTCCAGCTAGGACACCCTCGTCTTTCACACTGGCCAAGAAGGTCTGTGTGCCTTTTCCACTGACCTCGCATTCTTCAGGCTCACACCGCCCTAGATCCATCAGCTCACACGGCCTGAGATCCATCAGCTGACTTGCAGTTCCAGTGTGTAAGAAGCTCCTGGCTGCCCCTTCATTCGCGATTCTCTTTCCTCTGCTCTTATCCTGCTTCACAAACACATTCACCCCTTCATGTGCTACTCCACTGCTTCTCCCTTCACAAGGCTCTTCTTACCATGCCCTCTGACAAATTAAGGAGAGCCTTCCTCCATGTTTGGTTAAAGAACAAAATACTGTGTGGTTCTTATATTAAAATGTACAAGTCAATTACTAAATATGCAAATGCATGGCTATGCTGTTCACAGACAGTAGAATCCTTTAGCCTCTTGATTTGCCACTGTCCCCATGTGGGACTGCATACACCTCTCAGGTTCTGGATATATGTTGATGGAGTAATGATTCTATGATTGAATGGATGAAGGCAGTAAAATTACAAGCTGTTGCCCCACAGCAAGCTGTAAGTTTAAAGGTAGGATTTCCTTGTATACATTGTTTTTTTCTCCATCCAAAGAGGTTGAAGTAAAGTCCTTGCTAGTGATATATGTCTTCAGGTTCTACAAATTAAGAACTACAGATCAGGAAATCACAATTAAATGTGGAGTTTTAGCTTTGGCATACTCTGGATTGCAATCAATATAAGATAATTCAATCCTCCTTACACATGACCCAGATTTCTTTGCAGAGGATCAGCAAAGGCTCAGTGGAAAGCTTAGTTTCTAACGATAAGCAAAGAGAGACTGGGGTGAAAACCAAGAGCCACAGACCATCCAAAGAAGGGTCTGGTTAGGATCTGATGCTGGCCCTGTCCCCAGTCAATTTTCAGAGTCTTGCTGTCACTGACGCTGTGAGCAATCTTCTTGACAACCCTTTGCCTCTTTCTCATTTCTAGAGATCCATAATTGGCAATGAGATGGTGACATTTTCTTCACTTGAATTGCATGCCAGGGCCTGAGCTGCTGGGCATGAGGCACAGTCCCACTGCCACAATGCAGAGATTGACAGAGTTTAAAGCTCTACATACCAAGTCACCAAAAAGTTATGATAGAGGTTTTCATATTCAGAAATACAGTGTTACCATGAAATAGAATGTAGACACAGAAGCTTTCTTCTCCATAGAATACTCTTAAACATGAATTTTTTTTCACAAGGTCCATGACGGTTGCCCAGACATCCATCCAAAGCATAAACAAATAAATATATGACAGGAGACAGAGAAGGTACATGAGAGTGACTCTCCTAGACATTCTCGAAAAAGGCCTTACTATGATGGGACCTTCCCTTTACTTCTCAGGAAACAATTCTAAGAGACTTGAGTAGATTTCTTAGGGCCTCACTGTGGTTCAAAGAATCAGAAATATAACACAGTTTCCATGGCAGCCAATTTTATGTTTTGTTTCTTTTCTCATAGTAACATGCTAACTCCAGGTCTCTATCCATGGCCAAATTTGGCCAAAGTGCCACATTTGTTTTTAACATATTTTTTGAGTTTACCAAGGTCTATCTGGGAGGTGGTAACTACATTCCTTGAGGATTTTTCCTGCTTGCCACCTGTTTCTGTAAGTTAAATTGCATGAGACCCAGCAATGCCCATTAGAGTTGTATTGACTGTGGCTGCTTTTATTCTCATGCAGCAGAGCAGAGTGGTAACAACAGAGACCTTCTGGACTGCAAAATTGAAAATATTTACTGTTTTGACCTTTGCAGAAAGTCTGTACTAACTTGTGGCATAGAGTCTCAGATAACTACACCCCTATGATCTTGAATATTTCAGTGGACTTCGATAAAAAGATGAACATCTGTGAATCTGAGGACATTTGAGTGGCCCATGACCATATGAAGCTGCATTCACTTAAAGAATCCCAATAGCCCTCCTGCTGCGCTCAGTCAGTCATCACCTGCAGTTGGGAGAAATTTTGTGAAAACAAACCCATTAAGCTTGACTTTGTGTAACATAAGCACAGATTCGTATTCAGGTGTCACATAAATGAAATGCTTACGAAACTCAGAACAATGGTGCTATCAATCTCTTAAACTGTCTATTTTCTTCCCACCCTTTGGAACAGAAAATGGAGTTGAGAGCAAAGGTTTAAGTTGCCCTGGGTTTTACACATGAAAATCAATAGAGATACCAGATCTGATTACTTTTCACTGACAACAATATCTTTTCTCATCCTCAGGAGAGTCCAATGTCACCATGCCAAATCAATCTCTTCCCTTTCAAATCACTCCTAACATAATGATCCCACACACATATACTGCCAAAATTAGGCACCATGGATGGGGAGGTCCCATTAAATTTGGTTGACAAAAAGTGAAGAGGAATCCCGGAGTTAAGGTATGGACATGATTTCCTTGGTTACTTGGAAAAATGAACAACCAAGGCAGAAAGTTCATCCTCCACTTTCCAGCCACTCGCTCCTCCCAGCTACGTTATACCTGTGTTTCACCAGCTTGGTCTAGAAGATAAACAGACTTAGTTTCTTTCATGCACAGGTTTTCCCTTTTGATGGATCCAAGTTCCAGTAGCAGATTCCAGCCTTGGAGACGTTCATGAGGTTGGAGGCTGTAATGAGTTACTCCTAGGAGGGAAGGAGACGGAACACCTCTTTATCCTGAAAAAAAAAAACGCAAGTGCCATCAAGAACATGCCTTTCTCCCCAGGATGGAAAACCAGCACAGATTTTGGGTGGTGGCTTGGGAAACAGAAGTAGGAAGTATGGTTGTTTTGAGCCCAGAAATTTGAACCTCCCTTGTCCTTGGAAAACCCTGCATAATACGATTCTAGGGTAATCCTTGTTGCTTGTTCTAGGAGCTGACTTATCAGAGAGGCCTTTTCCACTCAGATCTACTACATGCATTATCTTCTAGGTGCTCTCTTAATATCACTTTCAGAGATGGGGATTCGTGGCTGTCTGAAGATCCTGAAAACCCAGGACTGGCTCTTACCAGACCCCATCAGCACACTGTAACACCGTCTCATTAGCCCCCTTGTCACTTCTGAGTGCCCACATTAGTGCACAAAACATGCTGGACACAGAAATACTCCCCTGAGTCTCACCCGTTGTCACAAGCTCTAAAGAGCTTTGAGGTCCCTTGAGAGATAATGAGGACACAGAGGTCACTGTCACTTCCATCTGGCAGTCTCCTCTCAGGCTGCTCTGAGTCAGTTGTGACCATTTTTTTTGGCGTCAATTGTGCCCATCCTGGCTGAGTGCTAGAAGCACATGGCCAGGGTAATCTATAATACTGGCTCTGTAGAGAAAATACCATGTCATCCTCTCAGATCTCATGACCTCATCAGTGAGGATGTGAGACAGAGAGACGGAGTTTATGGCCTTCTAAGCATCCTGTATCAAGATAATTCACCTCCTTTGACCGCAGGTTGCCTAAAACAGATAACATTATTTTATCAGACTTTTAAAGAAGATGGTTGTTTTGATTGCTTTCATTTATATAGCCCAGGTTATCTTCCTCTTGTCTTAGTCTCCTGCATAATAGGGTAACAAGTATTCCAAGGAAAAATAGCAACTTTTTCTAACAAGGTAATATAAAAAAATCAAGAAAAGAAAAACTAAATACAGACAATCAAAAAAGGTGTGTCTCTGGCAAGATAACTTTTGGAGTAGAAGCACTTACTGTGACAATCAGGAGTAATGGAGATTAGGGTGTAAACCAACGAGAACCCCACCACACATCTGCTCAGAGATGTCACAGTGAAATGCCTATCAGCACTGCCAGGCTGTGAGTCTGTAAAAGAAACTGGCCATCCAGTGATGATGTCTTGGTTCTCAAATGTTGGTATCATTCATTTAAAAGGTGATATCTCCTTTTCTCCCAGTAATTAGAACTGGTATTATTTAGTTGTTCCTGTGTGCAAAGGAATTCACCTGTGTTATCTCACTAAATCCTACAAAGAGCCCTGTGATGTGGGTACTATTAATATACCCAGTCTGAAGCAGGGAACTTGGGCTCAGAGGAATGGCACACCACCCACAAAGCCATGTACCTTGAAAGTTGTAGGTCCAGCGTTTGAAAAGAGTTTGGTACTGGGAGCCTCATCCTTCACCACTGCACCTCTCCAAAGGACAAAGGACCTTGAGTGCATAATCCTCAGAAACATGGAAGGTGTAGTGACAAGACTCAGATGTCTCCTCCAACTTCAATATGATAGTTTTTGTTTTATTTGATTATATTTCATTTCTTATGTTTTATTATTTTCTCTTAGAAGCCTATTCTTTCTTTTCTTGGGAGACACATAAAGGGAGTGAATCTGAATGGGAGGTGAGGTGGAGAGGAAACAGGAGGAGTAGAAACCATAATTAGGATTATTATGTGAGAAAAGAATCTATTTTCAATAAAAGTATAAGAACAAAGAAAAGAAAGGGAAGGAAAGAAACAAAAAGAAGACTATTTACAAAGTAATATCTTAGGGTTTCTAGTACTGTGATAAAACAAAATGACCAAGAGCAACTTGGGAAAGAAAGGGCTTAATTTGATATTATGCTTTCACATCACAGTACATCATTGATGAAAGTCAGGTCAGAAACTCAAGCAGGGTAGAAACCTAGAGGTGGGAACTGAAGCAGAAGCCATGGAGGATTGCTGCTTCCTGGCTTGCTTAGGTTGCTTTATTGTACAGCTCAGGGCTAACTGCCCAGGGGTGGCCCTACCCACAGTGCTCTGGGCCTGCTCACATCAATCATCAAAGGAATGCTCTACAGACTTGCCTAAAGGACAATCCTATGGATTCATTTTCTCAGTTAAAATTCTTTTGGGATGACTTGCATGAGAGATGAAGTAGTAAAATGATTATACAAATGTATGTATATACATACAATAAAAGAAGACACATTTAAGAACTATTGATGTAAATAAAAGAAACACGTGTTCTAAATTATACATTAGATTCATGTCCTAGCTTAGAATAAAATTAAAGAAATTAGTTCTTCCCACATGACCCTACCTTATACCAACTTAACATAAAGCCAACCAGCACAAGGGACAAATCTGTGTGGGTAAAACCATATATATGGGTCAGACTCTCCATAGTTGTGATCCCTAAGGGTCCTTTCTGGTCTACCTGTCTTGATATTTTATTCTGTTCTAAAGAATTCTTGAAAATGAAGAATCCTGATGTCTCCTGGGATAATAGTTGGTTTGGATGTAACAGTGTGACATATTAGAGCTTGAACCACCAATGAGCAGGATATTTGTAGGACAATACCATTCCCACATCCTGAGTGCATGTCAGAGACAGACACTTGGTACTTGCTTGGGGTATTGATGTTGCTATAAAAAATGATGTACCAGGTTTGCTTGCATGCTGGAAAAGCCATGTGGAAAGTGAGGGACACTTTCAGGGAGATAGTAGAGAAACTGGTGTCTAACTTCTTGTTAGGGCAGCACCCACAGAAAGGTCTGTTGGTTCTAGAGAGTATAGTTGTCTTCTATTTAGGTTAAGTTTAGTTGGTTGTTTGTTTTCTGAATGGCTTTCCCTTGGGCCACACCAAGTGAACTGAATCTACAGGGACACTGCACTAGGAGTCTCAGTACTATTCTGTTTATCCCACCAAATATTTCTTACAATAGAATCCATCTCATGATGAATTGAATGGAAGTTCGTCATAATGGGTAGTCTTTGGGTCTGGTTAAATTCTGTGTGTGATTTTGTTTATTTGCAAGTTTTATATAATGGAGTTTTAAAAATAAAAAAGGGTCCAAACACAAAACAGCTGTCTTATTCCATCACTCCATGCATCTGATCTTCTCTTGCCTGCTCTAAAATTGCACTGGTACAAACTCTCAACCCTTCTACTGAGAGTATCGGACAGGCCTTTAATCTTTTCCGTGTGTGTGTGTGTGTGTGTGTGTGTGTGTGTGTGTGTGTGTGTGTGTGTGTGTGTTGGGCAGTACTTATATGTTCATGAGTGCATGAATGCACTTGTACGTGTGTGCAAGTGCATGCAGAGGCCAGAGGTAGACGCTGGACACCTTCCTCAGTCATTGTTTCTTTGCTTTTGAAACAGGGTCTTCACAGAGCATAGGATTTGCTCCTGGAGCTTCCTAACTTAGCTAACTTGGCCACCCAGCTGCCTCAGCTTCCCCAATGTATCACAGGCACTGAATGTAGATGCCCAGCATTTCTTCTTTTGGTGCTAGGGGATGAACTCAGGTTCTCATGATCAAATGGTGAGGCCTTTATCAACTGAAGCATTTCTCCAGCACTGAAGGACTCAACAACAAACCTTTGAAGAATTCACTGTCCTTTTCCAGTTTTGTATCTGGAAAACTGAGGTTGAGAGATATGGAACAGTTTTTCAGGGGTTTACTGACAAATGTCACAGAACCAGATCTGGGCCATGTCAGAAACTCAATTCCCATACAGACACTGAATTTCTCCCAGGCTGAAAGGACAGTTACACCTCTGGCCCTCTCAAGTAACCCAGTTGCAGCTCTCACCCAGACAACACAGAGGCGCACGTCCTCAAATGTGACTTCCTGACTTATGTGCAATGTGGACAAAGACTCAGGGTACAAAGCAGGTGACTGGGGGAGAGATTGAAAGTGGTGCAGCCATAGTAAAGTGGGAAAAGAAAGAGGAAATCAGATCAAAACACAGGCACACTGCTTATCTTGACAGCTGTCTCTGGGTATATCTACTGTAGGAAGTCCTCTGGGACCAGCAGTCAAAGCCAAAGCTGCATGAATCCAGCCCAGGTCTGGATTTGCAGGCAAGAATCTGGTCAAAGGTAAAGCCAATTCTTCTAAATAACTTCATGCAACAATTTTCAGGGAATTAGAGAAATCTCTTTGCTCCTTGCTTCTTTCCCTTCACTGAGCAGGGAATCCCAATCCAGGAGTCTGCATCTATTTAAGATTTCCCGCATGCCAGGAGCGGTACTTAGTCCCTCCCTGATGCTGCTTCTTGTTTCCTGTCACACAATCCTGAAGTCAAATGCCATCCTCACAACCATCCCACTAACGTGCAAACTGACTTTAGAGAGGGATGGTGACTTTGGAGCTGGCCCAGTCATTACATGACAAAGCAGGGAATTCATACTCAGTCTGCTCCCTGAGAACACTATCTTACCTACAATTCCTCAAACCCTGAGACAATACAGGTAGCATATGCCAAGTGCTTGCTGTGTGCAAGCACAGGCCTGAGTTCTTCAATCTCAGTGTAGCATTTAACCTGTAACACAATCTATGAGATCGACGTAACTATTAGCTTTAAGATGGTCAAGACACTGCTTCCAAGGTTAAAATGATTTGCCCGGAGGCACACATTTGGAAGAAGGCAGAACCAGGGAGTAGGAAACAGAGGTTTGATTACTAATATCCCTTTCATGATACCATGTTTTCTTTTTAATTCTTAGTTAATGCCCCCCGGGTCAGGTGTAAGAGTAGAGATAAAAAAAATGCCTGAAGTGAAAGGATGCAGGGCCAAGGTGATGGAGGATGGTGCCGGTGGAGGGGGCAAGAGAAGAATCCAATAAAACAGAAGTGCAAGAGGAGAGGACTATAACTGACAACATATTGGCTAAAAGATAGGCAGGGCAAACGAGTTAATGTCTCCACAGGCTTATCCACTTGTCTTCCCACGACCCAGACCCTCTAAGCTGGAGGACAAAGCCCTTCTTCCACGGAGAGAGAAATTTGATGGAGACTACACAGGCAGGGGCAGAAAGTTGTTCGTTTGTGTGTGCCTACCCTGAACCTTTTCTGCATGCCTTTTGCATTCTGCAGTAAGACTCAAAACCATAAATTATGTACAGCTAGAAAGCTAAAAGGGCAGGGCCTTTCTGGAGTTCATTCCGAGTCTGAAGTTGAGGACATTTTTAATGACATAATTGCAAAGACCTACCCAAGTGAAAACTTCTCTTTGAACAAGGAATGCATTCTCAGACAGTGGCACAGTGTTTCTCTCTGTGTAGCCACAGCTCCAGGAGTTGGGGGAGGAGGAGAAGGGAAGCTACATTGGCTTTGGAAAGGACAGATTTGCTAAGAGCCTCCTCTCACCATCCTGCAAATGAGTCAGCAAGACTTTAGCTGGCATCAGGAGCCAGTGGGTCCTGAAAACCTGGCGCTTGTCACAGATACAGTTTTAAAATTTGGATGATCTGGTATTTCAGCCCTCTTCAAAAAGATGTTTACAAACACATGATTTCTGCAGACAATTAAATAAATCAGCATTTACTAAAGGCCATGCATTGAAAATCAAATTACACTCCTTATCTTGTTGTCACCCTTTTAGGTCCCTCACCAGAGACACCTGTTCCTGAAAGATTCATGTGTTTCCTCCCAAAGAAATCACCTGCTTAGATAAGCTTCCCCACTCTGTGCTGACATGAGTTAACAAGGAGTAGTTCTAACGTGCAAAGCCTGTGGTTAGGTCCCTGTCCTAACATGCCCTAGCCATGTCACCTCAGCTGGGTCACTGGGCTGCTCTATGGCTGATCTTGATTGATGAAATAGGGTGAACTACCTTAGTAGAGAATTCCTATGATAATCAATTGAGCTATTCAATGAAAAGCTTTAAACTACAGATTAGTTTATTAACCTAAAGCATGTTAACAGTTGTTCTACATGATTTTATCCTTTTCACATACAAATAGCCAAGCACCATGTGCTCTCTATTGAACCTCTTTGGTGGCAGGATTGCAATAGTAAGCAAATTCAAAGACTTGGTGACTTCCTGAAACAAACCTCTGCCCTCCAATAATAATTTTCCCTGCAATTCAGTTCATATCCAATTTTCTTGAGACCTCTCCTTTCAGTGTTGACTCTAGGATCAGCCTACATTCAAATGAAACCTCTCTAAATAGGGCTTCTTCCATGCCTTCCTAGTGAACTGGGGATGGTAGCAGCAAAGAACACACACCTGCCATCATTGCTTAGGCATGAAAAGACACCTCACATCTGTCTGCTCAGAGTCCACTGACGATAACCCAACCCCATGATCTCATCCTGACCACAAGTATGGCTAGGAAATATATTTTTATAGTATCCAGGAAGAGCAAACAGTGGAGTGAGGCCATAGTGTTCCTCAGGCCAAGAATAAATACTAGACATTGACTGACCAAGAAGAAAATATTTTCAATCTGAAACCTTTTACAGATTCCCTACCCATCACAAGATTCATTTATTATAGATGGATAATTTACATAAAGGAGACAGTAACGCAAAGTTCCTCTAGATTTGCTAATACTTTTAAGAGCATCAATATATTTTACCAATCACAGCAATATTTATAATGTAAAACAATACTTATATAAATAATAGGAAGCAAAATGTTATCTACTCCAGCAGTAGCAATTGGCACATATATAGAACCCAAGTCTAATTGATACAGTCCCATTGTCAATAAGAGTTTGCAAGCCAAAGGAAGGACAGATAGTCTGTCCAGGTGCTCAGGTATTAGCTAGATTCCCTATAGTGGTGGTCTATGAACAGGCATGTGACTGGAATATTTAGGAGCCCCGTACTTATCTTCCTCCATGAAGCCAAGTCCCTTCAGCTACCTGCTGTCATTGTGCCAAGCATGGATGCTTTACAAATGTATCACAGATCATACCACTACTCGCTGGAGTTCTCACCACTCTCAGCCTCCTCAGCACTCTCTTTCCTTTTCCTCTGCTCCAACATCATTCATTTCACATGAAAGCGCCTTTGCTTGCTTTGATCAGATTGACCTGTTTAATGCACATTTCACTTACCATGACCTTTTCCTTTGAATCTTCTTTACTCTGCCTGAGTTCATCCACCCATTCTTCTTATATCTGCCTCCTGTCCTCACTGTCTAGGCTTGACTCAAAGGGTGGGTCAACCCACTTCACTACAGGGCCATATCGTCTATACCCTATGACATTGCCCCATATGTCTCCTCCAGATATTTTTACCATGGTGAATGTCAAATGTAGGTTTATTTCCCTGTCTCCCCCAACCAGAATACAAATTCTAGGAAGACAAAGATAATATCCATCTTGTTTACTAATATGTTCATACTATCCAGAAACAAATCCTATACCTTCAACAAGGCTCTTAGACTGAATACTCAGAAGCAAACATTTCAGTTTGCTTTCTAGTACTGATATATACCATGACCCAATGCAGCTTCCGCAGGAAAGGGTTTATTTTGAGTTACACTTGCAGGTCAAAATGTATTATTGAGGGAATTCAGGGAAAGAATCCAAGGCAGGAACCATGGAGGAATGTGTCTTACTGGCTTGCTCACTGGGTCCTGTTCAGTGAGTGTTCTTATAAGGTCCATGTCCACCTGCTTAGAAACAGTGCATCCAACAGTGGGCTAGGATCTTGTATATTAGTCATCTACCAAGACAGTTTCTCACATATATAGTCATGGATCAATCTGATCATGGTAACTCTTCATCTGAGTTCTCTGTTCTCAGGTGATTCTAGCTTGTGTAAAGTTGACAATAAAAGCTTACTAGCATGGACACTATCCATGATCTATACTAATAAAAATACAGAAATAAATGGTTTGCCAGAATAAGGGATTCCTAGTTAGAAACAGAAGATACCTTTGGCTAAAGTCATTACTGCTACTTACCTAACCCAGCAAATGAACTTATATAGTATAGTATTTTTCGTTTGTACTCTCAATGGAAATACTTTGTCGAGAGAAGTTCCAGAGAGGGAAGAATAAGACTCTGCATGGACATGAAGAACATAAGAGAAAATAGGCATCTCTAAAAGGAAAAATAGCACAGCCATGAGAGATTCTGAGAGCATATTTTCTGAATGTGCGCAAGGCTACTAACAGGTGCAAAACACAGGAAGGGGCCTGAGAAGCACAGATGGGCACTGCATTCCCTGCACTCAGGCTCCATTCATTCCTTAATTCCTTATACAGCAGCTGGAAACAGAGGAAGTGAAGTGCTAAAATATGGAAAATCCTGACACATGGAGAGTGAACAACCACCTGTGGTCTTGGCTGAACTTGGCCAATTAAGATAGGACATACGGCAACAAAATGCCCGTTTCGTTAAGGAGCTCAAAGGAAATGACCACAACAACAGCAAAAACCTGGTGCCTTGAGAAGACAGAGGAGGAGTACCAAGTTCATCTCAAGTGTGGGTCTGAGAAGGCTTCCTATGAGAAGTATTACAGCGAAACTTAAAAGATTTGAGTTGGGTAAATCACACACCTTCATAATATATGTACTAGTCAAGGTTTAAAAGGAACAGAACTGGCAAACTGAATTCATGTGTTAAAAAGGGATATATTAGGAGGCAACCAGGATGCAGTCTTGGCAGTCCATCACGGGCTATCTCACCTTTGAGAGGCCATGAATCCAAGCCAGTCAATGAGGCTACCTGTCTCAGCACTGCCAGTCTGGTGCTGAAGGTCTGGAGGATTCCTGGGGAACTGCTGGTCATCAGTCTAAGTAAAAAGGCTGAAGAACTTGGTTCTAGCACTGGTGAAGGATGCTGCAGAAACAGGATGCGTGAACTTGTCAATGACGGTGAAAGCAAGCAGGCTACAAGCAGCTTCTTCCATGCCCTTCGATCTCTCCTGGTACTGGAAGTGCAGCCCATATTTAGGGTGGGTCTTTCTGCTTCAAATAAGATTGTCAAGAAATTCCCTCAAGGGAAAGCCCAGCAGCTTGTGTTTCTGGTTTATTCTAGGTGCAGTCAAATTGACAACCAATATTAGCAATCATAATGCCCCACCAGGGGGTATGATGTATGCCCTCCAGAGGTGAAGCTGAATACACAGTGAAACACGGAGATGGATATTCCAGGTGTCTGGATGTAGCATTTGGAGAGAAGCCTCCCCATGTGAATTCTCCTGCTTTTACTCTCACTGCATAGTGAAAACACTGCAGTCAGTCCAAACATAAGAAAATTGGCCACAGTAACCCTGGTTCAGCTAGTGAAGACACTAACCTCCAGACTCCTTTTGAACGCTATTCTTTCTTGGAACATTGCTAAGCATCATAAGCCATTTTTTTTCCATGCAGAGAAGAAAGATGATTAACACTCACTTATCACCTTGCCCACTGGGTATTGTTATACTAATTTTATTGACTTAACCTATTCCACAGGCATCAAAACCTGTAAGTAGAAGGATAACAATAACTTTTCCTTCTATGTCAAATACCTGCTAGAGAAAATATGAATCTCTTTTGCTTCTCACAGGTGTTAGAGAAATGTGTCCCGGAGTGCTGTGTATTTGAGTCTTAAATGAATGGCTCAAGATGAAGTCTAATGCATTACATTGGGGCTGACTCCCAAGAGACTTGGGGCCACTGGCTTAAGGACTACACTCCAAGTAGACAGATGTCTATATGCAAGGCAGGAGATTCTGCCGTACTGCTGATGTACTGCCGAATTCAGTTTCCCCAGGTAGAAAACTCATAACTTAGAGGGTATGATGGCTTATCCATGTCAGTTGAGCCTCACCAAAGACAAAGGTAAGACTGAGCCAGAGAGTCATGTATCATAGGCTAACTCCTGAGAATGTTCTCTCCTTAGACCAGTAAGGGGGTCTCCTCAAAACCATCCTCCATGATTACATAGCATGGGCTGAATGCAGGGAGAAATCCATCATTCACACAGTGCTAGAGAGCAGCAGTTAAGTGCCAAGGTTCACAGAGCTCACGTCAGCTCTATCTCAGACTTAGAGATGGTCAAGGGGAAGCAGTCATATTGTATAAGGACTATATTAACATCCCTTTGAGATAATGCACAAAATAATGAGGGTGTTGAAGAGGCCTCCATAATCATATTTAGGAACATCAAGCATTAAAGTACTCTGTAGAGACAGAGGGTGGTAAGACAAGGTCATATAGAGTCGTCCACAAGATCCTGCTATAACCTGGCTCTGTGTGCCTCTCTAGATTAAGCATTACAACTCAAGAAGCTATGTATATATTGGGGATATAGCATGTGTCTTGGGGCTCCCCACACTGTAGACAAAAATGAAAGGAAACCCATCATTTTCATATGCAGGATAAATAGGCAGAGAACACAAGAGTACTCACTAAACGGTGCTCCAAACCCTCACTCATGAGATCGCTTCCCACCCTGAAGGTATAAAGATCATTACTGCTAGAGAAATGAAATGGAGATGTGATTGCAAATGTCGTGCCTTGGGTGCGTGAGCATTATCCCAATAATCAATCACCCAAATTGAATTGCTTATTTGTACATCTGATTGCCTTTGCATTATTTAGAAGCCATTTAAAGGCTGCCTGCTTGACAGCATGCATCTAACACATGCCAGAGAGATTTAGGAGACTCAGAAACATCTCTTTCTAATTGTTTGGACAGGTATATTGATTGCACTTTCCTCTTTTGGTGGGGTTTACAGTGCTTTGTGTTCTTCGTATGCAACACACAGACACACACACACATACACACACACACACACACACTCAGAAAAGTGTGTGAGTGTGCATGTAGAAAATAAGCTATGGCAATCACGGTGGTGGAATCTATCCACTCTAAGCAATGACTAGTATCCAGAGCCAAGAAGTCACATGGCCAGAGCCTGATTTCAACATGGCTGCTGGACACACTTTCCACATGGAAATGGAAGGAAGCTTTTTGGGGAGAGTAAGGTATCTACAGTGTTTCATTACTCTGTCTCAGCCCTGGGAGCATGGACCCTAGCACTGAGGCTGTGCTCCAGGGTTATGAGTACTTAATAAACATAGTTGGACATTGATAGAACTTTCCAGACTGGAACAAGAACAGCAAGAAGGAGCTGAAAAGACCCACCATTTGGTATGTGACTTTGAGTAGGCGGCCCTACTGTGGCAAAGGTCACCACTCAGAAACCCTGTCCCTTCAGGTCCTCACCTTACCCAGGCTGTAGGCTTGACTACACTCCTGGTTTTCCTTAAGTATTAATCATAAAAAAACTTTAAAGTAAAGATGTTAATAGGTAAGGGTTTTTTGAACTTGTAAAAAGAACTTTAAACTTTAAAAAAAATTAAAAAAGGCTTTAATGCACTGTGTATCTTTTCCATAGGAACTGTTGCTTCTTTTTTCTTTTCCCCTGTAAAAATTTATTTTCCTGTCCTCTCTTCTCTCCCTGCCTGTCCTTAAGGGAGATTTATGTGACAAGCGAAGGCCTTGATAACAGTTCTACTGGATGCCTAGGCTTTGGTAGGGAGAGAGCCATGGTTGCAGGGAGTCTGAGCCCCCAGCTCAGGCCCTTTCTCCCAGAATTCCTGCAAGCTTATGTCTGTCACTGGGAGATCTCCTACTCAAAGCAAGGGAAGTTTAAGAGACTGGAGGCTAGCAAACGGCTTCTGCAGAATGACATTTTGATGACTAAATTAATCTGAAACACACTAACTCTATTCTCTGGATGTTTCCAAGGTAAAGCTCAGAGAAGGAAAGTGACAGCCGTTTTTCAAGCCATGAAGTCTTTTGTCAATAGTTACTGACATTTTGATGAACTCACAGGATTCTTGACTTCAGGCCCACCCATGGCTGAACCGGCATGAAAACTCCATTTTCCACAGTTTCACTCATCCTTCAGTCACCACCCCTTGGCTGTGCTTCCCCGAGTCCAGCACTTGTGCTCTTCCTAGGAGCATGGCTGGACGTGCTGGAAAGAGCAGGCTGAAAGAGGTACCAGGGCCTCTGTCAGATTAGAGGGTCCTTAGGGGGAAGGTGGCCTAAAAGGTTCAGAAAGAAAACCCAGTTAGCTGTGGGCACCAAGGCAGAAGGAGCAGGGAAGGACACTGTTCAAGCATTTGTCAAGGAGGACTAGGTGCCTGGGCAAGGCCATAGAGTAGGAAACAGCAAGCAACTGACCCACAGGTCAGCTGGCACTCCCCGGCTCTTCCTATAGCTCCAGGTTTCATCCCTGTGAATGAATTTACAAAGGTGTCCAGTATGTCCTTTGCTGGCTGGTCCAAATCAGGGCCTGTCTTAACATCCACAAGGAGAGGATACATGGGCAATGCCAGGATTGTAGCATGGCCATCTGCCCATTAGCCCCAGGCAGGGGACTTTGGGTTGTAGTTTATATTCCTCTTACGCAGAAGAAGAGAATGGGGATACGAAACTGGTCAAGGGGGAAGTTGAAGACCCATGTTCCTCTGTATGAACAAAGAACTCCTTCTACAAATACCCACACATGCTCAACAAGAGAGAGAGAGACAGACAGACAGAGAGAGAGAGAGAGAGAGAGAGAGAGAGAGAGAGAGAGATGGAGGTTGAGACACATCTTTCCAGCCAATGAGATGTTTGTTATCATACAAACCTCCTCACCCTCTCAGTAGATGTCAAATATTGCTGGAGATAATTTGTAATGGGAAGGATCCTTAAAAATCAGCCCAGCCTCCAACCATGCAAAGCCTCAAGTCTCCCTTTGTTCCACGCACTACCTCACTGCTCCCCTCTCCTCCATCCTGTCTCCCCAGCCCTATTTATTTTTAGCTGCAATAAAACCAGCTCCTAATCTAGGGAGTTGATCTTTTGAGTAAATTTAATTAACTACGTTTTTAACTACAGTCTTCCAGACTTTGGCAGGAGGGAGCCATTTGTCTTGCAGATGACTAGCCTGACACCAGGAGAGGTTCAGGGAAGAGCAAAGATGATAACCCTCTCTCCTTCCTTCCCCTAGAGCATCAGTTACTGGTACCATTATGGACCATCCACCCCTCTATGGGTAGACACCAGATTGGTGGCCCAGAGAGATGAGACTGGGTGGGAAAAAGAAATCCAAACTAGCTAATGAATGAAGTGCAGGTCGAGGTGGAGGCAAGTATATGATTATTAGTGTGAGTACATGTCTGTTTATGTGATTATGTACACATATGTGAAAGTTTATGTGTGTATCTATGTATATACAAATGTGAAATGTGTACAGGTGTGTACATATGTGCATTTGTAGATGTATTAGTGTGTACAAATGTGCATGCTTTGTGCATGTGTGTGGATGTATGCAGGCATGTGGATGTGTAGGTGAGCATATGTATATGCACATTGTGTGCGTGCAAATATGAGCATGAGTACTGTGTCTGCATGTGAGTATGTGACTGTATCGTGCATGTAGGTGTTTGTGAGTATATGAATGTGTCCACATATCTATGGATATGCACATTGTGTGAGTATGTACACGTGTGTGAACGTGTGCACTATGTGTGTGTGTGTGAGCGTGTGAGTTCATTGTGCATGTGTATGAGTGTATGTGTATGCATATGTGTGTATGTGGGCATGTGTGTGTTCCCCTGTATATGTGTCTCTGGCAAGGAGCTGACATTTTAGCTCTGCTGTCACTGCTGGTTTGACCTATGGCCTCCTGCAGGGTGATAAATGAGAAAGGGGCAAAGAAGTCTGTTTTTTCTGCCAGTATTTTTCCCTTCTTCGTTTTTATTAAACACTGATTATTAATATCAGAAGTGGAATGCTGCCACAAGAAGCCATTTGCAGTTAATAAGGCTGTCGCCACTGCCTGGGGAGTTAATAGAAGGCCAGGGAAGCCATGTGAGAACCACTTAAGTGCCACCTTCACCAACTGGGTCAGGAGGAAGGGCAAAATGGGACAGCCTCGCAGCTCAACTCTATTCCCACACACTGGCCAGGGATCCCCATTCCCTGCAGGGATTGGGGCCATGCATGGATGTGCACAGCTGCTGGGTGGCAGGCCAACTGTGTGTACTGCAGCTAGGGAGCAGTCCCTCCTGCCTGCAGCTGTAACAACATTGGCCAGGCCTCCAGGCAGGCCTGACTGGTCTGTCCCAAGACCTGAGGACTTCAATCCCCAGGCCTGACCTCACAGCAGATGGCGAGGACATCAGTTCTATGACTTCACCTCACCCAGAGTAGTGGTCAGCCTCAGCCTGGGAAGCTGATCACAAATGAACTGAACGGTGACAGCTCTTTGAGATCCAGGGGCTGCTCGAAAGAGCAAAGAAGGCTGAAAAAGAGTCCTGCAAGTCCAGGTTTTTCCTTCAAACAGGGTAGCACTAGGCAGCAGCTAGATGAGCTCCTACCCCACTGGGGGTCCTGATCAAAGTGCTCCTTTCCCATCTAAAGGAAGACTGACCCTGGGTATGTGTTGTCTCTGGGCTGGGGATATATGAAACTGAGCAACATCACTTCCCTCTCTAAAACAAGAATAGCAGCACACACCACAAAATGGCATTAAAGGTGAATGGAAGGGGAATGTTTTTAAGTCACTGTCCTGTAGTTACTGTGAGATACCAATCTCACAACTACTGGAAGATACAATGCCCATGGTGAGTGGGTATAATCTGCACACTGGAAATGGTAGGTACAGTGCACATTCATGCCTGTTGAATCTGAGAGGTCATTTACATATCCTTGTATTGTGGATGCAGGGGTCCAGGTGTACACAAGAACTCACCTGAGTGTCTGTGTGTACATCAGTGGTATAAAGAAACAGTGACCTTTGTCTCCCCATTCCTACCCTGTGCATGACTCCCTGCAATGAAGATAAAGCCTGAACCCCTCTGCGATGGGCTCTGCCAAGTGTACCTCAGAGATGCAGAGTTCTTCGGGATGAGGAGGAGAAAAGTCAATCTGATCTGAGGAATGTGAGTGAAATCACAATCATCTTGACAACAGCAGCACTTCAAAGCTCCAGGGAAAACAGAAATCCAAGGATTCCATCTAAGGTGAGCCATGGATGACTGTTCCTATGAAATGCAGGTTGATTTACCTTTATCTTTACATGAGATAAAGTTCTGCCTGCTCCATGACTCACCCAGAATCTATTAAATACCAAATATTCACAAGTCTTTCAAATGCCGGAAGGAAGAGCTTGAATCTCAGAGATCTTTCCCTATGAAGCACAGCTCACAGACCTAGAAATGTGCCAACAAAATATATTGTCAATGCAACACCCACTGGATGCCAAGAAGAAGATCTTATAAGAAGAAAGTAGTATCTACCCTTTCCTTATCTTCACATTCAACTCAGCGGATACTTTTCAAACTGCAGATGATCCCAACTCAAGATACCCCCCCATTATTCCCTAAAATCTGTGGCTTTGCACATGGCCAACTGTCAATCTATTGTAAATTGCTCATCTGGAGTAAGGCAACAATCAGACGGAGATTTGGGCACTTAAAAGAATGCAGTGAAATCTTACAATTAAAAAAATCATGAAAGAAAGAAGGATGTTTCAATTACTTTAGGTTCCCTCCTGAAACACACATTATTTTGGTGAATTTTTGTGTCCCAGACTTCACATGTTTGTTTCAAGTGTCCTTCAATACTCCCTTTCTGTGGTGGGCTGGTTCTCTTAACTACGTGACAGGAAGAAAGGAGAACAAGAAAACAGTCCAAGAGCAAAATCACTGTGTCCTTGAAAGCAGCTAGTAGGTAAACAGATGTTACAATAGATTATCTCATGATTTAGAAATGCATGCGTTCAAAGCAGGAAGTAAGAAGCATAGCCATGGAAAGATTATAGAGAGGGCAGAAGGACCCTCACCGAAGACTCTCTCAATCTGGAGCAACAGCTGATAGCCTCAGCTTTCCCAGTTGGTTTCTGTTGGGCAATTGTGAGTGCCTGGTAAGATGTTGTTTTGCGGTTTATGGTCTGCTTCAATGTCTGTGAATCACAATTGATTCTTTTACTTTGCTTGCTATGTATTTAATAAAATCACCCATTCAACACCCAGAAGTACAGACTATCTTCCCTAGGAAGTCAAACCAAACGACTTGGAAGACAGAGTGAGCTTCCAATGGTAGCTCCAAGTGATATCTATGCTGAAGGTAATCTCCTGGGTCTTGCGTGGGTAGCCATATCCATCACTCTGTAGCCCAGAATCTTCATTCAGAAAAGAGAAATTAATTCTTCATAGGTCTGTAATGAGAATTACACCAAATAATATAAATAACTATGCCTGGATCATTCAAGGTTTGATAATAAGGAGTTATTGCTAGTGTCTCACAGAGGAGACTGCAGAAGATAATCAGTGTTTGCCTTGAATACCTTAGGCAAGCAAGGCGAATGGGTTGCTCCACAAAGAAATCTATGTCTCATATGATGAGAAAGACAAGAAATCATGTATCTGATGAGGAAAAGTCTGGTCTTCTCTGCTCTGAAGTCATATTTTGGAGAATTAATAACCCTGCTAATGTAGGGATGGGGCACTCTATATGTTTTCTGTGGTTTGCAACTGGGGAAATGTTCTAGCTACCTCAGGGCCATTCTATCCAGTGATGTCTTAGAACTGGGATGGGAAAGTCAAATCTTCAGCAGGGAAAGGAAATTGGCCATTGACCTTCAGACTCTCAAAGTCCTCTTGAAATGACACAGGCTACAGAAAAAAAGATTGGATAGAGAGGGAAGTCTTTTGCCACTTGGGAATCTAAGAATACATGTCAGCCTACGGCTTCCAGGTAGTTCTAGCAGCCAACTCATTTAGTATCTGAAGGGTCTCAAGCATATATCAAAACAAGTTGCAATGGCTAAGCACTACTTACCTAAATGACTAACTTGACTGGTGCACTTGTGTTTCCTTATCAATTGCCTTAATTTTGTCATGCATACAATGGGGATCTTCTTGGGAATACATTAGTACTGAGTTGTCTGCCAGTAATGCTAACCTAGAGAAGGCATGCAAAGGGTTAACTGTGGGTTGGTTCTAGAGACAGAAACCAAAAGAAGAGACTAGAGAACTGAGCAGTATCTCCCATGTGGAAAGCAGACAGGTATTCTGAGGGTACATGAGCAGGCTATGATACTGTCAGAGCCAGCCAGGTATTCTGAAGGTACATGAGCAGGCTATGATACTGTCAGAGCCAGCCAGAGCTTGTGGGTAAGTCAATGTGTTCTCCTATCATGCTTTCGCTGCCATGATGGACTGTATCCCCTAAAACTGTGACCCCAAGATAAATATTTACTCCCTTAAGTTGTTTTGTATTAGATGGACAACTGATATATTCCATGTGTGTTATTGTCTGGACTTGATTGATTCTAGAAGTAACTCTCCTATAGACACCTTACAGACTGTAGTATCCTCTGTAACCACAGAAGTCATTATGACAGAATGATATCTGATACTTCAGCTTCTTTGACATAGGAGCACGTTGTCTTCTGAGCCTTAGCTCTGATACAAAATGGCTGCCAGACTAAAGAGAGCCACGCTCTGGAGGAGAGGAGTGCTGTGAGGAATTGCTATCCTCAGTCTGGTTCAAGGCTCATTCAAGCATGGCCTTTGCTTTCTAAAAGCAAGCAATTCAGGTAAATGACTCTGAAATTCATTCGATTGCAAAGTACCCCAGTGTACTTTGTGAGCCATTTTTAAACACTAATACATTAAATCTGCAATAACCCAATAGACAGTTGGAGGGTAAATTAATTTATTACCTTTCTATACTAGCTCCTAGTTTACATAGAAAGGAAAGGGAACCAATGTTTTAAGACAGAATGTGAGTCTTTATAACTTAAAGAGCACTCTTCCCAGTCTTCTCATTTTTCCCTGCTAGATGGAAAGGGCAGGAGGTAATTTGGTTTCTGCTGGAATGTGCCATAGCCTGCCCCTCAGCACCTCAATAAACACACAACCAGGGTTAAAGGGTTAGGACCCTAAGGGAACTCACATTAATGCAGGATCAAAATCATGAATAGGATGACCAGGGAAAGCAGAGGGCAAGAAAGGAAGTCAGAAACCTTGGTCTCTGTAACAGAGCTCTGGAGCTAGACCTCAGGAGCCAGCTCCCCTGAAGACACAGAAGGAGCTATCTTACACTAATAAAACAGAAAGGATTTACAGAACAAACTGATAAGATATAGAAAGATTGGAGTAGCCACCTCGCTGGTTCAGTCTAGAACTGGAGAACCACTTTCAACAGGCATGCACACTATTAATTGGTAGAGAATGCCTGAAACTCTGTGATGGAAAAAGCCTAAGGCCATTGGGGATGTGATGAAAGAACTAGGTAGTGGCATTATTTGTAATAGCCAGAACCTGGAAGCCACCCACAGGCACCTCAACTGAATAATGGATGGAGAAGAATGGATGGTACATTTATACAATGGAGTACTACTCAGTGGAAAAAAACAACAATGGAATCTTGAAATTTGCAGACAAATGGAGGAAACTACAAGAACCATCCTGTGAGAGGTAACCCAATCACAAAAAGTATGTATGTCCTCACCATATATAGATATTAGACATAGAGCCTATAATCCACACTGCCAGAGAAACTAGGAAACAAGGAGGACCCTAAGACAGACACACATAGTCCCCTGGATAAATGGAAAGGGACAAGATCTCCTGAGCAAATTGGGAGCACAGAGGGAGGGGAGTGAGTTAGGAGAAAGAGAAGGAGAGGAGGACAAGAGGGAGCAGGAAGATTGAGTCAGGTGAAGAGGAGAGGAGAGCAAGAAAAGAGATACCATAATAGAAGGAGCCATTACAGGTTTAAAGAGAAATCTGGTCCAGAGATCCACAAGGATGACCCCAACTAAGAATCTAAGCAATAATGGAGAGGCCACTTTAAATGCCTTTCCTGATGACTACCTTATATGCCATCCTAGAGCCTAGCTGGTGGAAGCAGAAACAGACATCCACAGCTAAACACTGAGCCGAACTCCTGGAATGCAGGTACAGAGAGGGAGGAGTGATGAGCAAAGGGATCAAGGCCAGGATGGGGAAACCCACAGAAAAGAGCTGACCTCAGCAAGTGGGAGCTCATGGATCCCAGACTGACAGCTAATAAACCAGCATAGGACCAAACCAGGCCCCCTGAATGTGGGTGTCAGTTAGGTCTATGCAGTCTTTGGGGCCTCTTGTAGTTGATCAGTATTTATCTAATGTATGAATGGACTTTGGGAGCCCAGTCACCATAGAGGGATATTCTCTCAGCCTAGACACGAGGGAGGGCCTAGGACCTGCTGCAGATGATGTGACAGACTTTGATGATCCCCCACCGGAATGTCTCACCCTTCCTAGGGAGCAGAAAAGGGAGGGGATGGGGGGATGCAAGGTAATGGGAGGATGGGAGGAAGAGATAATTGGAATTGATATGTAAAATAAGATTTTTTCTAATTTAAATAAAAAATAATTAGGTACTGGTCCTTGACTTCTACTTGGGCAAACATTGACTTATCCCTGGTCTCACATGAGAGGGTGAAGGGATTGAAGTTAAGAAAGAAATCAGGCCATTTGAAAGTGGGCTTTGGGATCCTCACTTACATATTAGGTGTTCATTTTAAGTCATGCATTGTGCCTTTGACCTGGACTTTAGGTCTGCAAAATCTTATTGTGCCTCAAGTTCAGCTTACAAGTATCCTGCTGTTACAATAAATCCTGGTGTTACAATAAATCCAACTGCTTTCCTACTGGGGTCATCTTTTTAAACATAAACAATATAAACAGAAGTAAGTGTGTCTACAAAAAACTGCTCCAACTGTCTTACGTGTGTTGATATCTACAAGGATCTGTGTGTTTTTTTCCTTTACCCTAAGTGTTACCACACTGTTTATGGTGCATTAAAGTGCAGTGGGGCTCCTTGTTTCATAAGTTGAATTTATGATCAAATATTTAAGTACCAAAAAGTCAAATGCTTTTGCATTGGAAAAGTGGGTGTTTCTTGTCTTAGGGTGGGGAGATACCTGAACTTCGATGAAGCAGGAGATACCCCTTCTAACCCTTTCCTCTATAAAGAGATCAAGGTCACTGTATTTTAATAGCACCAACAGCTCTTATTGGGCATCTGGACAGGCATTCTCAAGGCATGTGAAGGACCCAGTGAGGCTGAGCAGGAATTTCTCAACAGCCATTGCTGGTTTCCTGTTTCATTTTCTCTGGAAATAATATGTCTTGTTCTGAAGTATTGAACTAGTAACAATGCTGACCATTCCATCACTCACCCACCACCTTACTCTTAAAGGTCAGACAAGATGAAGGTGGATCCATTTCTTCAAATATGGCTTCTGAGCGTGAGCTGAACTGGGCTCTGTGACTGTGGCTGAAGAGCCTCCCTAATAGGGAGAACTTCCTAGGGGTAGGTCAGAGTCACTTTCTTCTTAGAGGTTGCAGACATTTACACTCTTCCTGGATCATAATAGTCACCTTCCAAGGACCACTAAACAGAAATTAGATCAATGGGTGAACAACAAACTAGAGTAAACTAAGGCAGAGCTGCACTGGGAGTTACTGAGCATGGTGTTTTGGAAAGTGTTTATGGATGAAAGCATTCTCATGATTCAGTAGTAGAAATCAGCATGTACTATAGCTTTCAATGAAGGGATAAAGCACATATTGCTAAAAACATCCTTCACTATTTATATTCAAATGTTCTCAAATTTCCCCAATTCACAAAGTATGGGAGTTTCATATCTGAAAGGGATTCGACATTCTGTTGCCTATTCTTGACACACACGATCAAAACTCTAAAATATGAAGATTATTACTTGTAATTCTGATGTTTAGAGTCTCCAGTTAGAGCTTTCAGATGCTACAGTCTAGAATGATAGGTAACGACTCCAAGGTTCAATATCATGCCCAGTTGAATTTGCTCTTACTACAACTTATGCAATGTACTACTTTACTTATTTTTATGGGAAATACAAGCCTTTTTAAGGATTTCTGAATTTCACCTATCTTGTTTCTCCTTTTGATTTAAAAAATTGTTATTTTCTTATTAAGACATTTATTTTGTTTTTCCTAAGTTGTTTGCCTTTGGCCATTTCCCTCCATTTTCTCTTATAGAGAAACAAGGCTTGAAATAGAGGCAGAGTTTATAAGACGACGTTTATCAATACACGCATGCATGCCTACCCATTCTTGCACAGGTTTCATTTGTGCACAGAGAAATCATGGATAATTTTCTCAATAGGAAGTGCTCAGACCTAAACGTTTTCCACCTACTTAGTGTCTACTAATTTCCATTAAGAAAATATTCCTTCCCCTACTGTGAATTCTCATTATACAAAATTCCAGTATATATGATTTTAATTCTGTGTACTTTTAACACATTAGTGAGAATTGTACTCTCAGCACATAAAATCACAAGCCATTCTCTGTTATTACGGGCAAGTTTCCTTAAATATAAAGTGAAATCACATCCAAAGACACAAGTACTGCCACTGTGTATTACTGGATGGGGTTAAACGAAAGATTACCAGTTAGCATATAAAACAAAGTCATGTCTTCATAGATATAAAAACATGGAAAATGGAATAAAAGAATATAAACCAAAATGAACAATATTAAGTATCTCAGAATAGTGGTAATAATTTTTCAATGTTTCCAGTTTATTTTCATCCACATGGAGAGTATGTGAGTTGTCTACAAGAATAGCTGATGAGACCACGGAGATGCTCAAGGGGAAGCTGTTGCTGTGTAAGTATGTGACCCTGGGTTTGGTTCCTAAAGACCCACCTAAAATTCAGGTGTGATGACATGTGTCTGTAACCTCAAAGCTGGATGGGGTACCTCAGAGACAAGCAAATTCTTTGGTGGCTGTCTACCAGACTAATCTACAAATTCCTCCTTGGTATCAATACAGAGAAGGCAGAGACAAATCTGGTGTGTTTGGGTAAATAACTCGGATACAGAGCCACTTCCTGCAGTGGCTTGTGTAATGATCCCAGCCCTCATGCTCTTAGAGAACCCAGCAGATGAGGGGTACCATGGGAGCAGTGATTGAAGTCACTGTGCTCTTAAGACTTGGAATGGAAGAAAAGACCTGTTCGCTTTCAAGAAGCATGACAGTGCTGTGCCCTGCACATCTTACACAGTACATCTGATCTGTTTCTGTACCACTAGGAAATAGCAACATTTTATTTTCTTTCTAAAGGCGTCTACTTAGAGAGCATTGTATAGTTTGAAAAGTAAACAAAAGCAAAAATGTACCCATTGGGAAGCAATTATAAATAGATTAAAAGAGATGAAAGGCCTTTGGAATGGCTCCTTCTGAGGCCTTGGTAGTTGAAGTTTTTGATGTGTAGAAAACACTTGTTTTCTGTGTCGCTGGTAAATTATCATCATCAACCAGGTGGCGGTTAGCAACACCAGCGGGTGTAACTGAGAGAAACCTCACCTTCATCAGGTGAGCTAGGAACTGGGACTGGTTATGAAGGCAAATGGGGGAAAGCCAGTTGGGCACCAGCATCCCTCTTCCTCTGCCCCTTGCTCTGCTGAGACGTGAGCCTCAGTGTCATCCTGCCACTCCAGCTGCAAGCGTTCCCACTGTGATGGAGTATGTCTTCAAATCATGGGCCAGAATAAGCTACTCTTTCTTTCAGTTGACTCTACTAGGAATTCTGTCACAGTAATGAATACATAACTAATGCACAGTCCTCCCTCTTGATCCCATGTCTCATTAGATTTTTTGTGCAATAGTAACCTCACCAGAAGAGCCTTCCATGACATCACTTATGGAAATAGTCCCGCAGTGACCTGGTCCTATTTTAGCTCTGGCTGAAGTTAAATATTGACTGACACAACTGTTTGCCTTCTCCTAAACTCATTTCTACACATTTTAAAAATCAGAGACTACGTTTTATGATCATCTAACCTTTGGAGCAGAGAGGAGAGCCTAATTAATAAATAGTATATGTCCTTAAAGTTGTGGGCTGATTAAATACATAGTAAATATTAATTAGTGCTTACTGTATTCAGAAACCCATCTTTTTCCTGGTAGCTCAGGTCAGGAATTTGGACTTTAGGAACTTCTTAGGTTGGAAGTTAAGAAAGGTAGTCAGATAATATCATGCATTTTCCTATAAAATATACCATAAAGAAACCCAAATTGACAGAAAAGTTGCAAGAACAGCATAATGAAAACTTATGTACCTTTAACCTAAACTGCCAATTATTAAAACGATCTCACATAACTTGTGTGTGTATACACACACCTAGTCCATGCTAAGTCATTGGGAAGTGGTTACAGACACCAGGGCACTAAACTACCAAATAAGGACTTGAACAGATTTCTCCAAGGAATGATAATACTCTCACAAAACCCACAGTGTAGATGATGCGCTTGGGAAACACCACATTAACAATACTGTTGTCTCATGGTTGTTAGGATTCAAGTCTCCCTGATTGTCCCGATGCTGATTTTATCATATGAATTCTCTTAAACTAAGCTCAGAGCATAATCAGCATGCAGCTGGCTGACTTTTCTCATCTGCCTCTTTTAATCCCAAGAGCTCCCCAGCTCTTGGTCATTTATAACATCAGCTCTCTCAAAATTCTATCCTAATCATTTTGTTGGGCATCCTCCAACAGGTCTGGTTCAGGTGACATTGTTTTGATGATAATATTCAGGAAATCACCATAGTCTTTCTCATTGAGCCGCATCAGTGACCCAGAATCAGAATGGACTCTTGACTTTACCATCCGGGTTTTTTTGTAAAAATTTCAGGCAATTGTCATCATCCCTCCAGAGACTTGACTTCTGCATTTATAAATGAAGATAGTAATGTTATCTTTATTGTAAAATATTTAAATTTAAAAGGGGAAGTTCTCAGGGAGAAGAGATAGGAGGATCACAAGTTAAAGTCCAGCTACCTAGCAAGAAATTATTTCCAAAGGAGGCAATATAGATAGAGGTAGATAGATAGATAGATAGATAGATAGATAGATAGATAGATATAGACAGAGACAGAGAGATAGTGATTTTTAGGACAGGTCCTAAGTCTAGCCCTGTTTATAAAGTATATAACGTTCAACAAGTTCCTCAATCTCCCCACACCTCAGTTTCTCTACCTGTAGAATGAACTTCGGATTTCAAACCTTACAGATATAAATTACTTGGATGAGTAAATCAGCAAAATAAATGATAGCACCTCCTTGTTATTGGCAAAATGCATGCAAAGTCACAGAGTAAAGTCAATCGTGGCCTTTGAAGTCTATATCTGTTTCTGCTCTTTGTCCCTGGGGTGCTTTTCAGACTTCCTCTTCCAGCTTCCCTATCTTTTCTCTCTACTGTCAGAGAAGCAGTGCATGTTTTGTTGTGATTATATGACAATGTACTGTCACTCTTCAAATTTATGGTGGCTAACTAGGCTTCAGTCACGGAATCGAAAGTCCATGCTTCATAGAATCGAGTATAATTGGAAAGACTCTGGTTCCACTTTCTTTTTTTTTCCTGATTTTTCTCATTTAATTTAATGTTAGGCATCTGAGTACACACTCTTCTGGAATACAATGATCTGAAGACCTTGTCTTCTAGTCAGCTAACACAGCAACCCATCAGTCCTTGTAAGTGGAGAACATCTCCATCGATATCACCAGGCACCAAGGGCTATCCCTCTAATCAATGTCCAACCTTGATCTCAGATCCCTAAAGTCGGCAGAAGGTAATCAAAGACCTGAGTGGGGCACTGACTTTACTGGTCTCCATAGTATCACTCTGTCTTCAACCTTGATGTGGTCCCCTCTGTGTTTGGTTGTCGAAGTTATTCTCATTCCATCTAATCCACAGCCATCCACCGAGCCAGCCGGTAACTATTCCAGACTTCCCTAAATTCCAGGAAGGAAAATGGATTAATGCTTGGGGTGAGCCAACTTCCTGAGAAAGAATTCACAGATGCCTTGTTGCGGCCAATATCCAGCTTAAGGCTTCTTTGTCACCATATGTGGTCAATATTCAACATAAGTCATCTATCTCAAAGCCATCTACATCAGCTTGCTTACATCTACCAACGATGAAATAAAGATCTTTAAGAAAGCAAGAGGGTCTGGGGGCAGATTATTAAGCCTTTCAATTTCTCTATTTATACCAGAGCAAATGCAGTTTTTACAGTGACTCTATCAGCAAAATCCCCCATTTTAAACTTTCTTACTAAAGACATCATCAGTAAAACGCCTGTCCACTTCACTTATGGTCCCTCCACAGGATTGGTCACACTTACTAAGATGGACATTTCCTCTGGCATACCCTCCCTCCTCTTAAAAAAACTGATAATAAACTTTCACACTTCTTGTTCTTTGTGAGACCGAAATGAACGTTCAGAAGCCAGCCTCTGGAAAGCCATCAGCAAAGCTGAGAAAGGCAGACAGAAATCTGGTAAGAAGGGAGAATAGCATGAGCAAAAGAGTATAAAATGACAGGCTTTCACTGGATGACTAGTGGGGAGGAATGGGTCTGAGCATAAAGTATACAATGAGAAAATCTTTCATAAATGTAAAAGCTCCAATTCAATTAAAGTCTGCCTTTTATGTGTCAGAAGCTGGCTGGCTGACGCAAGATAGAAAGATAAGACATGATTTTTGTTCGCTGGCGAGGACGGGAGGCAGACATGGTATATTTATTTCTGAAAATGCTATGACTGTGTATTCCTTTGTTTGGCATTGGGGCCCTGGGAAACTATCCCTTCCAGAGACAGAGAAAGGAGGTGAAGTTTGCAGCATCGGGTTGAGCAGCAGAGAAGGTGGGAGTAGCTAGAGGCACGGTTGCTTCTCAGACATGTCATGAAATAGATCAGAGGGAAACAGCTGCTGGGAATACACTGTGGGGTTTGAGTGAGACTTACACAGGCTCTACTTAACTTCTTACAATCCCTACCCAGGTACCGCTTTATGTCATTGGATATGCCCCGCCACCACACACACACACACACACACACACACACACACACACACACACAATGCAATGGACTCAGGCTGCCCAGTGTGATACTTTAACCTCTCTTTAGATATATTTCCAGGCTCCCTTAGAACAAGGACTTCACAGAAGACCTTCCTTCAGCCTTAGCCCTCCCTTGCAGCATGGTACATAGAAGAGATTCATGTATACAGTCAGGAGCAATTAATAAAATTCAGCAAGTTCAATGAAAGCCAGGTTTAAAATCTAATTATGCCCCCAGAAAACACCAGCGAATCCATTTTAAAGCTCTTATAATTCATTAGAGCTCACTGAGTGGCCATATGTAATATAAAAATGTGAAAAATATGAAAAAAAATCAGATTTCCTATATGCCAGAAAGAATCATTTAAAAGACATAATGGAAACACAATTACATTTACAAAAGTAAGAAGAAAGGGAAAAAAGCAACTATCTACAATAATGACCCTAAAAAGATATGCAAAGTGTCTTTATAAAAGAATCTACAAAGTCGAGAATGGATAAAGGTTCTAAGTAAATAATGGCACTGGATAAGAGGATGGAAGCTTTCTGAGAAGCTGAGACTTCACATGGCTAGAGCATAATAGTAACAACACAAATATCTACTTAGATATTTTCAATAGTTGTCAAAGTAATTCTAAATGTCTTCTGGAAATAAGCATTCATTTATTTGGGGGAAATATTAGAATGATTGGATCTTTCCATATAAAAACTATCTTACAAAATTGTGATAATTTGATAAGCACAAAAGAGACCCAACAACTAATACACTCTTCAAACTATGGGGAGCATCCAGAAATAAATAACATGTAACTAATTGTTCTATAGAACACTGCAAGGTAGTGATGGAAGGGGCTGTCGTCAATGAAAGATGTTATAAAATATTAAGCCACATGTAAAATGAAGGAAAGCCTAAGTATGTGTGCAAATCCAAATAAATTCTCCTTGTATTAAAGACTTAAATGTAAAAATTGATGAGAAGTAAAAGATACCTTAAAAACATCTAAATGGGAAGATACAATAAAACAAAAAAGTAACATAAAGGACGCTATGAGGAAAACAGAAATAATATATTAAAATGTAATCTTTCATATGCCAAAAATAATAAGCAAAATGAATATGCATGCGAAAAACTGGGAACAAATATCTGCATCAGATTAAAAAAAAGAGGTTTAATGATATTTGTTGTATGAGTACTTATTTGAACCATGTAAAGTATTAAAGATGAGGAAAGTCTAAAAATATTGAGCAAAAGAAAGAAACACTTCAAAAAAGAAGAAATATAAAAGATGTCAGAGTCAGATAATGATAACCAGGGGCTCCGGAGAGAGAGAGACTCACCTAGAGAATAGTCAAATGACACAAAGTCTCAGCAAATTCAAAGACCTGAAGCCCTGTAATCACAGTGACTTCAGAAGGTGGAGACTGGAGGACTACTATTCCTGGCTAGCCTCGGCTACAGAGTGAATTCAAGACAACCCTGATACTTTACTAAAATACTATCTCAAAAAAAAGGTGGAAAGAGTGCTGGATAAAGCTCAGTGGTCGAGCATTTGCCTAGCATGTGAGAGGGCATGGGTTCAAACACCTGTACTAAAGAGTAGGGGGAAGAGACGGACACGAGGGAGCAGGGAGAAGAGGGGAAGGTGGAGGATGGGGAGGATGGGAAAAGGAGAATTTTTTTAAAAGTTTCTTTATGCCAATACCAAGCTGTTATTGGCACAAAATTAGACAGGCAAATGGAATAGAATTCTACACCCAGACAATAACTCATACATGTATGAACACCTGATCTTTAACAAAGAAGCTAACATTATACAATGGAAAAAATAAAGCATCTTCAACAAATGGTACTGGCATAACTGGAGGCTGACATGTAGAAGACTGCAGATAGATCCATGTCTATCGCCATGCACAAAACTTGAAACCAAATGGATCAAAGACTTCATCAGCCACACTGAACCTGTTAGAAGAGAAAGTGGGAGGTACCCTTGAACGAATTGGTACAGGAGACCACTTCGTGAACATAACTCTAGTAGCACAGACACTAAGATAGATAATTAATACATGGGACCTCCTGAAACTGAGAAGCTTCTGTAAGGCAAAGGACACAGTCAGTAAGACAAAAGGCAACCCAACATCTGACAGAGGGCTGATCTACAAAATTTACAAAGAACTCAAGAAGCAATCTCCAAAACACCAAAAGATCCAATCAAAAAGTGGGTTACAGAACTAAATAGAGAATTCTCAATAGAGGAGTTTAAAATGGCTGAGAGACACTTAAGGAAGTGCTCATCATATCTAGACATTCAGGAATTCAAAACAAAACAACTCTGAGATACCATCTCACTCCTGTCAGAATGGCTAAAATCAAAAACACCAATGACAGTTTATGCTGGAGAGGATGTGGAGAAAGGGGAACACTCCTCCACTGATGGTGGAAGTACCAACTCATACAGCCACTATGGAAATCAGTATGGAGATTCGTCAGAAAAATGGAAATAAGTCTACCACAAGTACCAGAAGTTCTACTCTTAGGCATATACCCAAAATATGCACATTCATATAAACATGTATGTCTTCTACTACGTTCATATCAGCATTATTTGTAATATCTAGAAACTGGAAGCAACCTAGATGCCCCTCAACTGAAGAATGAATAGAGAAAATGTGGTACATTTACACAATGGAGTACTATTCAGTGGAAAGAAACAATGGAATCTTGAAATTTGCAAGCAAATGGATGGCACTAGAAGAAATCATCCTGAGTGAGGTAAACCCAGTCACTAAAAGAGAAACATGGTATATACTCACTCATATATGGATTTTAGACATGGATCAAGGGAGTGACAGCATACAATCCCACTTCCAGAAAGTCTGGGAAACAGAAACCTCATCCAGGGACTGATGGAAGCAGAGGCAGACTCCCACAACTAAACACTGAACTGAACTCCTGGAATCCAGTGACAGAAAGAGAGAACTGATAAGCAAAGTAGTTAAGACTGGGTTGGTTTAACCCACATAAACAGTTGACCTGAGCAAGAGGGAGCTCTTGGACCCCAGATTGATGGCTGTGTGGACAGCATGGGACTGACCCAGACCACCCTGAATGTGGTGTAGTGAGGAGGCCTAGGTAATCTATGGGGCCTTGGGTAGTATTTATCCCTGGTGTACAAATGGACTTTGAGTGCCCATCCCACAAAAAGGGATGCTCTCTCAGCCTGGACTCTTGTGGGAGGGCCTAGGCCTTGCCCTGGATGAAATGACAGACTCTGGAGATCCTCACCCTCCTTGGGGATCAGAGTGGAGATTGGGTAGGGGACTGGGAGCCCTGATGGCGAGGGTGAGGGAGGAGGGGAGGGAGAGGGAGCTGGATTGACATGTGAAACAAGCTTGTTTCTTGCTTAAATTTTAAAAAAAGGAAGAGAAAAAAAAAGTTTCTTTATGTGACATTTAGGTCATCTCACCAGTAATACAAGAAACAAAAAGATGTCTTTCAAATCAAATTGGCAAACATTTAAAGCTATAATGATACTTAATTGAGGTATCATGGAGGCGGGGACATGCAGCTGCTTTTTGTGAGCATAGACCCAGCCTTAGTAGAAAGTTGTATCTAATAAAACTAAAAATGTACCAAATGAGAGCACAAGGAGAACACAAGTGGGTTTTTTTTGGGGGGGGAATGAATGCTTTGGTTCTGGAAAATATTCACAAAATGTGAAAACATAAAACAGGACCACAATCTACATCTTCTGTAAAACTAGGAAATTTCTTGAAATTTGACCATAATACATACAATGGTAGAAAAAGGTAGAAATTCAAAGGTAGAGGAAGAATGAAGGATTAGCAAGGGAAGGAAAGGAAACTGGGCTGCGCAGATGGAGATGTTCTCTGCAAACACAAGCCTAAGCTTCTATTTTCCTGCTCCATCATCTTCAGAGAAGGAATCCAATCTTCCGGGTTATTTTATAGTCCTAAAATAACAATTCAGACTCCAGCCATTGCGTCAGGATGGAGGAAAAGGGGGAACTCTAATCTACTTAGATGCCAATTGAGCCACATCCTTTGAAGGAGTCCCATGTTTAAAATGTCACACCACCCCACCCCCCTCACCTATGAGTGAGTAGCAACATATACTTCTTGGTCAGGACCATCAACTACCTTACAAAAGATGAGGACTATGCAAGAAAAACTTAGTGGCTTTGCCTCAGGAGTTACTAGATAATACATTAAAAAGAAGAACAATAAGAGAACTCCGTCAGTAAATGCCTGCCCTGCAAGCATGGGAACCTGGGTTCAAACTTCAGAATCCATGTTATTATAAAAAAAATTGCATGAGGGACTGGAGAGATGCCTCAGTGGTTAAGAGTACTGACTGCTTTTCCAGGGGACCTGGATTCAAGTCCCAGTACCCAGATGGCAGCTCACAAATTTCTGTAGCTCCAGTTTCAGGGATCTGACACCCAGACACACACACACATGCAGGAAATCCACCACGCACATAAAGCAAAATAAACAAATTATTTAAAATTGAATGTAATGATAATTAATGGGGAAAATGAGTCTACGAATTTGAAAGAGAGCAAGTTATATCGAAGGGTGTGAAGGGAGGAATGAGGAGTGTGAAACGATGTAATTATGTTACAATATCAAAAATATAAAAATAGACATAAATTAATTACATGGACTTTTAAAGATGTGCATGGTGGGGACAGGCAAATGTAATCCTAATGCTCAGGCCAGACGATCTCTGGGGCTCACCACTGTGCAAATTCTAGACTAGTGAGGGATCCTGTCTCAAAATAACCTAAGTGGACGTCTGGGGAAGGATGTCTGAAGTTGTTTTCTAGCATTCACATGCACACACATGAACATGCACATATGCAAACATGAACCAAGAGGAGAGCAATATGCAGTCACACAGACGGGGTCTGAGGCAGAAAGATCACAAGTTCAATGTCGGCCAGCCTGTGGTATGTAGTGAGACCCCTCTCAAAAACAAAAGCAACAGTAAAAGCACAATATCCTATCAATATGTTTATATATTATATATGTGTATATATATGTTTAAGTTATTTAATTCAAATATTTTAAATTATTTTTCAGAGAAATTATTATGGCAAAAGTAAAATGTCTGAGTTTGAAGAGAAACCCAAATTAGAGACAAATAGAAGAACAAAGTATTTCCATTTATAACATGGTTAGTTCCAGTAGTTAACTCTGTCTCAGGTACATGGAAACTGGTCCTCAAATCCTCCTGATGGGGATGTAATTTGTCCCATATACCTAAAGGTAAGTTTGATGGTTTCTATTAAAATTTCAAAGTATGCATAGCCATCAACACAGAAATTTCAGTTCTAGGGACCAGCCCTACCATGATATTTATCCCAGGGGCAAAGGTGGTGAAGTTAAAAATTTTCATGTTGCTATAGTAGGAAAAATTTTAAAGCAAAAGTGTTCAAACTTTATACATTGCAAGTTGACATTATCAGCAGCAAACTCCACTCTGAAGTGGCACAAAAGAACTGAGTGACTAAAAGAGCAAAACCAAAACCAAACCTAAAGCTTACAGTGTTTATGTAAGTTTGCAAAGATCTGCTGTGCCGCATTCATGCCTAGTTTGTCCTATCCTTTCTTGTCACAAATATTCATTAGTAAGAAAAAGATCAAACACTCTACAATGGATTCAGTCTAGCATTTTTCTTTTTGCAAAAGGTAGACTTAAACGCATTCCCCCCCCCCCGTGGGAGGATCCCGTACACCCAAACAATAATATCTCTGCATAAAATGAAAGGTAAGGTTCAAAACACATACCGTTAAGCACACACAGATCGGTCAGCAAACTGGCGAAACCGAGAAAAGTTGCCGCTGAGCTTGACAACCTGAGTTCCATTCACAGGGTGGAAGGAGGAAACTGACTCACACTGCTTGTCCTCCGACCACTACATATGCTCTGTGCCGTGTTGTCCCCCTACACACAAAATGAATGAATAAAAATATAAAAACATACATAACACATTTAATATTTATATGCCTATTAAAAAGTCTGAACAGGGCTGGGAGATGGCTAGGGGACAAAGAGCTTGTTCAGCTAAATTGAAGGCCTGAGTTTAGATTTGCAGTATGCACTTAAACTCCAGGCAGGCAGCATGCATCCATAAGCTCAGTACTGGGGCAGGCTAGCTGGAAAATTTCCATGGCTCAGTAGTCTGTCAGTCTAGCCAATATAGCGAAGGCCAGGTTGTATGAGAGAACCTGTCTCAAAAAAACAAAAAAGTTGGAGAGTAATGGAGAAAGGCACCCAATATCAACCCCATGGTCATTGAAGGGCAAACAAGCTTGCATACATGTGTATAACATAAATACATATAACACAATGCCTGCAAGACAGACAGACAGGCCACACACACACACACACACACACACAAGCATACACATACAGATATGGATAGTTCTTTATAGGCATAGAGAATGGTGTAACCAGGAATTGACTTCAGAGTCTTGCCCATGCTAGCCAAGCTTTTTAGTACTGAATTACATCCCTAGTCCTCCTTTTACACTTAGTTTGAAACAGGATCTCACTGAATAACCTAGACTTGCTTTGAAGTCACTGTAGTCCAGAAAGGCCCTAAACATGTGATCTTCCTGCCTCAGCCTTCCAAGTGGTTGGGATTATAGGTCTGCATCATTGGGCCCTATCTGGGTGGTCTTTTAGTTGAACATAGTGGTTACCTTAATATTGGAGAAGGCAGGTAAGAACAGAAATAAGTTACAACAGAGGTTCAGTCAATGGAGAACTTTACTCTCAAAGTATCACTTGCTTATGAATATATTAAAAACTTAAGAGCCAGGTCAGGGAGACAGTCTCCTGAGAGACAAAGGCCAGTTGCTGTTGATGAATGTCCATCCACCAGGCACAGGTGGAGCTCAGCTTGCCTCCTTCTGCTTCTAGGGAATACATTGCTCTTAAGAAGGTCACATTATTCATGAAACAGTCTGCAGCAGCAGTGTAATGAAAACAACCTATTTTTCACTTTATCTATTTTTGAAATGTTTGTTTTAATTGGGTGATTAGCCAGTTTTGTTAAGGATGTGCTGACAGACATAAATTAGCTTTTGAAAGCACTACTTGAAAAAAATACACATGTAAACAAAAGCAAACATAAAAAACAGTCTGCATCCAACTGATGCAGTTATTTTAAGAATACAATGTAGTGTCTCTAGTGTGAGCGCTGTTGAGGACTGAGCTGTTCTTTAACTGATTCTACCTCTCTCTTTTTCCAGCCCAGTTAGTATCTGACTTGAGAAACCACAGTGGTTACATCTGGACATGTGCTCTGTCAACACCTACACTGGGATCCTGAGTCCCAGTCTGTGTTCCGGGCATGCAAGACTGCGTGGAACACAGCACGGTGCTGTTGATTTGCAAGACTGATTTGTTCTGTTCAAGAGCATACCTAGCAGGAGATGCAGCAGTTGCAGCAGATGGCCTGAGTCTACATGCTTACAGAGACCTAAACCGCTAGTGTGGAAACCAGCTACACTAGCAGGATGAAATAAGCACAATGAGAAATCCCCTCCAATCCAGCTGGTGGTCCCTCCAGTCAGGAGAGAGAGAGCATGGCATCCCCAGGCCATGCCAGGGCAGGGCAAGTTTCCGGCCAGAATATAATCATGGTTCATAATGCCCTAACCCCACATCCACCTTGTTCATAGCACATCTCTTCAAATACTTGAAAGATGCTGGATGGGTTCCAGGATCCTGCTTGGTATCCTCTTTCATGTTCAGAGCTGGTTAGGCAATTTTGCAAGACAAAGTGGGTAGCAGTATAGAGTGAGGTATCTGCAGTGCTTGCAGATTGGACTGGAGTCATTTCCTGCTACGTATGTATGTATAGTATGCAGATGAGGCAATGGGACAGCTCCTGTTTTATTAAAAAAAAGTTCACCATTGTAAATTGCCCCAAAAACATCACAAGAGAAAAGGAAGAGGAGGAAGAAGAGAAGGAGGAGGAGGAGGAGGAGAAGGAAGAGGAGGAGGAAAAGGAGGAGGGAAGGAGGAGGAGGACAATAGACATGTCTATTGTCTTTAGTAAGTTCAATAGCCCAAAATTAATTTTGCAAATAATTGAAGCTTCTTTTTTTTCTTTTCTCATTTTTATTTATGTTAAAAACAAGCTTGCTTCACATGTCAATCCCAGTTCCCTCTCCCTCCCCTCCTCCCTTGCCCTCCCCACCAGGCCCCCCAGTCCCCCACCCAATCTCCACTCCGATCCCCAGGGATGATGAGGCCCTCCATGGAGGATCTCCAGAGTCTGTCATGTCATCCAGGAAAGAACCTAGGCCCTACCCCAAGAGTCCAGGATGAGAGAGAGAGAGCATCCCTCATTGTGGGATGGACAGCCAAAATCCATTTATATGCTAGGGATAAATACTACCCAAGGCTCTATAGATTACCTAGGCCTTCTAACTGGCATCCACATTCAGGGGGTCTGGGTCAGTTTGAAGCTTCTAAAGGGATTCTGCGTAAACCAAGAGGCACACCCTCCAACATGCAGTGAAAGGAACTCCTAGATGAGTGATAGTGATCACTCCTCCTGCCTTCCTGGTTTGCTCCTGGAGCCATGTGGTCTTTGCCTGTTCCTCACAGTCTCCTGCTTGAGCTCAAGGAAACCACAAAGAACTATTATTGTTTTCATTTCCTCCCAGGGCACCATTAAAGCATATACAGAATTGCGAAAGTGAGTCAACCATTATGCACAAAATGTGAGGTATGTTTGTCCCTGTTAGGTTGCCTGATCCCTTCCAGCAAATGTTATGATCTACATGTGACAGGAAGGGAAGGGAAACTGATTCAAGAGTCACAAAATGTTTAAGAGGCAGAAACAGAACACGTGATTTGCAGATCTTGGGGACTCAGCTGGAATCTCACTTGCAAGTTTTCCACTTGACACCCCAGGTCTCTCCAGGTTGAGAAGGCTAGAGAGACGTTGCCAGATGTGAAAGGGAGAGATACCAAAAATGATGCTTCCCTGAATCCAGTACCTTCAGGAGAATACCACGATAGGCAACCTGATCCAGATTCACTTTCTCACACCTGCTCTCTATCACTCTTAGCCTTGCTGCTTCTAGGAATTCCTTTCCAGCTTCAAAGCCAGCACTGTCCCTGAGCTGCCAAAGCCATGTCAAAAACATTTTGCTCATCCTATGTCACTTAACCCTTACAACAGTGACCTGCTATGGCATTTACTGGTTCTAGGAAGAAAATAGAACACTTTCTCTCATACTACATTCTCAAGTTGTAATAACTGCCTTGTTCTTTGTTTCATGTATATGACCACTTAGTTATCTTTAGTGTGTAGATGAACAAATCTGGACTCAGTAGAGCCTACCAAGTGCTCAGAGAGTTAGTGCTGGAACTAGATCCAATCCAAGATCTCAAAATTTGTTTCCAAAATAGTTCCTTGAAGGAAACAGACATGTCTTCGGCATTCTCCGAGACCTGCCCCTGTGGGCTATGTTTGTCCAGGCCTGTTCCTGTGGGCCATCTTCTGTGGGTACAGCCAGTAAAAGCAGGTCTGAGTCTCACTGCCTTCATTGTCCCATGGTTCCCCCGTGTATTTCCTTGGGATAATCAACAGGGTGATCAGCTGCTCATGGGAATGTAGTTGTCCTGCTGTGGTATTTACTCATTCTAGGAAGGAAAACAGCATGTGTGTGACTAACAACATTTTCTTTCCGATTACAATCTCAAGTTGTATAACTGTCTTGTTCTTTGTTGCATACATATTTTCAAAGGATGGGGGGGTGAGTCTGGGCTTTATTATTTTTTCCTCTAGCATGTGAACCATCCTTTCTTCAACCTCCCTGTTTTTCTGATTTATGTGCTATTTCCTTTCCGTTCCCTTTCCTTCTCCGTCTTCCTTTTTCCTCTTCTCTTCTGCCCCAGCATAACAGGAAGCTGACATTTCTGGAAATGTCAATAGGGTGAACTCTTTGCCCAATCTCTCCCACTGAGTCCAGCTTGCACTAACACATTAGAATACCACAACCACCACCAGCAGCAGCAGCAGCAGCAGCAGCGACAGGAACCCTGGCATGTACTACCTGTTTTCCTGATGTTTTGGCAGAAAGTGTCTCTTGTGCTCCAATTCCCTTAAAAAAAACTTGCTCCAGTATAATTATCGTGATAGAGGTGTGGAGTGTGGTGAGTCATCCAGAGCCTGGTACTATTGCTACACCTGCTTCTGCTGCTTCTGCCCCTCTTCCAGTGCTTCACAAATGACCCAAGGACAGAGCACACGTTGGACTGCTCTCCTAAACCCTCCTAGGAAACAAATGCTGAATTTGTACTCAGCCTGGCCACCTGATGGTTTTCTCCATCAGACTTCTTCTCAAAGTGCTGAGTCCCAGAAATTCTCTGCTTCCTGGGAATAAGTCCCATGAAAGCTCAGAACGCCTGGGAATGTGGTCCATGGAATCTCAGAACAGAACACTTGGTCAGAAGGGAGCTTCCACCATTGCTCTCATCTGATTGCGGGCAGGAAAGCCTCATAGGCAGTTCCTCCATCCATCATCACAGGATGCTCATTCAGCACTCACCCTTGCAGCAGTTATGATGAGTTAGAAAAGATGCTTCTGCTTTTCAGGGCCTCCAAGATGAGAGCACTGGAGTGACTGACTGACTTCTCCACATTCCAGTCAGCCTCAGTGTATGATGTGCAATCACATCTCTTTCTGTCTCCTACTCCTTCCACTTGCCATATGGGAATGTTCCTGTCTTTCTCACTTTTATCTTTAATCAGGATATGTGAAAGGATCATCTGCTGAAGACATGGGAATCATTTAGGGAAAAGTGTTATACCACAGACATATATACATTACCACAAGCAGGCACCTGTGAAAGCCCCAGGCTGCTTTTGAAGAGTGAGCTAGTCCTTTTGAGGGTCCCCATGCCTCCTTTGCCTGGGTCATTCTTTAACCAAAAAGTGAGTCTTTACTAGAATCATACACTTAATTGTGGTAGGTGTGTATTTTAATAAAAATGGCCCTCATAGGCTCATACATTTGAATGCTTAGTCACCAGGGAGTGGCCCTACTTGAGAAGGATTAGGAGGTGTGGCCTTGTTGAAGAAAGTGTGTCACTAATGTAGGACTTTGAGGATTCAAATGCTCAAGCTAGGTCAGTTTCTCTTTCTGTTGCATGCAAATTCAGATGTGGATCTCTCTCTTTTTAAATTAATTTTTTATTTAAATTAAAAACAATCTTATTTTACATACCAATCCCAGTTCCCTCTCCCTCCTGGCCTCCCATTCCTCCCACAAATACCCCATCTACTCCTTAGGGAGGGTGAGGCCTCGCACAGGGGATCATTAAAGTCTGTCACATCCTTTGGGGCAGGGCCTAGGCCATCCATCTGGCATCTAGGCTGAGAGAGTATTCTTCCATAGGGAATGGGCTCCTTAGGGCCATTTGTGCACTAGAGATAAATACACAAAATCTATCCAGACAAAAACTAAACAGAAATGCTAGAGATAACTGATATCATAAACTAAATTGACCTAATAGATATTTACAGGACATTTCACCCAAACACAAAAGAATATACCTTCTTCTCAGCACCTAGTAGAACTTTCTCGAAAATTGAACACATTCTGTGACATAAACAAAATCTTAAAAGACATAGGAAAATTAAAATATTACCTTGCATCTTATATATTCCACCTATTTATGTTGGATATTAACAACATTTATAAAAACATATAAACTTACATGCCCTTGGAAACTGGATAACTCACTACTGAATGAAAAATGGTTGAAGAAAAAAGTAATGGAAAGAACTTTATAAAATTGAATTAAAATAAAAATATAACATACCCAAACTTATGAGACACAATGAAGAAAGGTTCATCAAACTAAATATCTTCATAAAGATACTAGAGAGATTTCATTTTAGTAATTTAGCAATCCACCTAAAAGATTTGGAACAAAAGAAGAAATCACATCCAAAAGGAGTAGATGGCAAAAATAATCAAGATCTGAACTAAAATCAATAAAATAGAAACAACAACAAAAGAAAGAAAAGAAGCCCACATAATATAAAGAATCAATGAAACAGAGAGATGGTTATTTGAGGAAATCAGTAATATTGTCAAACCTTTATTCAAATTAATTAAGAGATAGAGAAAATATTCAAATTAACAAAATTATAGATGAAAAGGAGGACATAACAACAACATACCAAGGAAATCCAGAGAATCAGAAGCATATACTTTAAAAACCTGTGCTCTACCAAATTGGAAAACCTAAAACAAATTGGTATTTTTCTTGATACATACTACCTATCAAAGTTAAATCAAAAATAGATAAGTAATTTAAACAGACCTATAAATCCTAATGAAACAGATACAGTCATTAAAAGTCTCCCAACAGAAAAAAATAAAAAATCCCAGAGCCAGATGATTTTAGTGCAAAATTCTACCAGACTTTCAAAGAAGGGCTAATGCCAATACTCCTCAATTATTCCACAAAATAGAAACAAAATGAATGCTGTCCAATAAATGCTATGAGGTCACATTACCCTGATACCTAAATTATATATTGCCCCAAAAGGCAAGAGAATTATAGACCAATTTCCTTCATGAATATAGATGTAACAATTATCAATAAAACACTTGTGAACTGGATTCAAGAAAACATCAAGAAGATCACCCACCTGTAATGTGAATTCTAATATGTCTTAATAATAAAAACCTCAAGTCAGATATAGGAATAAAGGCTGAAAGATCAGAAAAGCAGAGCAGTCAGCCACTAGTTCTCACCTCTAGTGAATCCTCAGACAGAATAAGGTGATTCTCAAACTAAATGCTCCTCTCTCTTGCCCAGTCATATCACTTCTGTCTCCACCTCCCCAATGCTGGGATTAAAGCTTTGTGATCCGAAGTTCTGAGATCAAAGGTGTGAGCTCTGTTTCTCTTTGAGACTGGATCAGTCTAGTGTAATACAGGGTGACCTTGAACACACGATATCCATCTGCCTCTTTCTCTGCCTCCCCAGTGCTGGGATTAAAGGTGTGTGTGTGCCACTACTGCCTGGTCTTTATGACTAACTAGTGGCTTAGCTCCACACTCTGATCTTCAGGCAATCTTTATTTGTCAAATCAGAAACAAAATATCACCACATCCACCTCTGTCAAATAGGCTTCATTCCAGAGATGCAGGGATAGGTCAACATATATGAATTGATAAATACAATTCACAATATAAATAATCTGAAGGACAAAATCACATGATCATCTCATTAGATGAGAACAGGCCTTTGAGAAAATCTAACACCCCTTCATAATTAAAGCTCTAGAGAGATTAAAGATACAAGAGATATACCTCAATATAATAAAGGCTCAGCAAGCCCACAGCCAACATCAATTTAAATGGAGAGAAACTCAAATAAATACCACTAATATCAGCAACAACACAAGGTATTGACTCTCTCTATACCTACTCAATATAGTACTTGAAGTTTTGGCTAAAGCAATAAGAGATCATGAGGATGCAAATTAGAAGGGAAGAACTCAAAGTATCTTTATTGGCAGATGATATGGTAGAGTGAACCTAAAAATACCACCTGGAAACTCCTAAAGCTTATTAGCTTTTTCAGCAAAGTAGCAGGATACAAAATCAACTCACAAATAAGAGGAACTTTCTTATATACACAAGATACACTGAGAAAAAAATCAGGGAAACAATACCTTTCACAATACACATAAATAATATAAAATACCTTGGGGTAACTCTAACCGAGCAAGTAAAAGACTAAGATGATATAAACTTTAAGGCACTGAAGAAAGAAACTGAAGATGTCACAAGCAAATCTCTTCAATGCTCATGCACCAGTAGTATTAATAGAGCAAACATTTTCATTCTACCAAAAGTAATCTATAGGTTCATTGCAGTCACCATCAAAATTCTAACATAGATGTATTAATCAATGAAATCAAATTAAAGACCCAGATATAAAACCACACATCTATGCATACCTGATTTTTAATAGAGAATCCAGAAGTACACCCTGTGGCTGGTGGCACTGGGGGTGGAGACCAGCATCTTTAACAAATGGTGCTGATCAGACTAACAGTATGTAAAATGACTATATGTAAATAAAAATGCATGTAAAAGAATTCAGATAGATCCCTATATGTCAGCCTACACAAAATCCAACTCTAAAGGGGTCAAAGATCTCAACATAGGACAAGATACATTAAGTCTAATAGAAGAGAAAATGAAGAATAGCCTTGAACTCATTGGCACAGAAGACTTCCTGAACGAAACACCATTAGTGCAGACACTAAGATCACAATTAATAAACAGGGCATTTTCAAACTGAGACACTTCTGCATGGCAAAGGACACCATCATTCTGACAAAGCATCAAGCTACAGAATGAGAAATGATTTGTTTTATCCTATTACAATGTGTTTGCTTTCTCTTTTTGTTTCTGTAACCTTCCTTTTATGTAACAGTAATATTTGGTTTCACCCTAGGTCTCTGTGTTGTCTAGTCTCAGGGTTTTGGTCACCCAAGCAGTGTCAAGTATGGGTTCCACCAAGTGGTGTGCATCTTAAATAAATCATATATTGGCTGGCTACTCCCACAAGCTTCATGACATCATTGCACTGGTTATCTTGCTGGATGAACATCAATGAAGACAGAGGGATTTATAGCAGGGTTGGTATTTATGTTTCTCTTTTGGTAGCTTGCAGAGTGCCTTCTGGTACCAAGAATACTAGCCACGAGAAGTGAAGGCTCTAGGAAAGCACTCACTCAACTTCATCATGGTCATTGAGGTGTTATTTTCAGAAATAGGTCCTTGTGTCAGTATGTGGGGTGAAACCTACAGCCTTTGCAACAGCCTGTTTTTTGGGGATTCCTGTGGGATCCCTTTGGCCAACAATTTGATTATATGTAACACATTCCCAGTACTGAAACTTCAGTTGGTGATTAGAGTTGTCTAGTTGAAGCTGTTTCCCCATTATTTTGAAGGAGATTTCATTTAGACTACCTGACTACTCTTAAGAAAAACTACATGCCCAGGAATAGATAGCTATCAGAAAATAAACTCAAAGACATTTTTGGAGGTCTTACAGTGACATATCAGGGCTTTTAAAAATATTAATTTTTAATTTGACTTTTAAATGTTTATATGTATTTTTACCCACAAGCTTTGTGTATATGTCATAACTTGCATTTTTTTTTATTTTTCGAGACAGGATTTCTCTGTATTGTTTTGGAGGCTGTACTGGAACTCACTCTGTAGACCAGGGTGGCCTCAAACTCACAGAGATCCACCTGCCTCTGCTTTCCGAGTGCTGGGATTACAGGCATGCGCCACCAACTCCCGGTCACATTTATCAATTTTTATACAATATCTGAATGTTCTAACAAGTGGGTCTCTGTGCCTATATCAATTTCTGATGACTTTCCTTTGGCTCTTTTCCTTCTGTATATTTGTTTGCCCTATTATAATTTGTTTATTTTTGCTTTATCTTATTATATTTCATTTCATTTTATTATAATCCCTTAGATGACTTCATTTTCAGAAGAGAGAAATGAATGGGCAGAAATGTGTGGTGGAATTGAGAATAGTAGAGGAAGAGAATACTATATCAGAATATACTGTATAAAAATTTCATTTTCAAGAAAAAAAGACAAACATTCCATTTTTCTAGTTCAACTTTCATTTTAACAGATTAATCAAGAAAACCATAATCAGAGTAAAATCCATTCATTAAATGACAACAGTTAGAAGTCAAAAGGTGATGCCTCCAGACGTTGCTTTGTTGAACAGTGTTGTTTTGGCTATCCTGGGTCTTTTGTTTTTCCATACAAAATTGATTATTGTTCTTTCAAGGTTTTTGAAGAATTATGCTGGGATTTTAATGGGGATTGCATTGAATCTGTAGATTGCTTTTGGCAGGATTGCCATTTTTACTACATTGATCCTACCTATCCAAGAGCATGGAAGATCTTTCCATTTTCTGAGGGCTTCTTTAATTTCTTTCTTTAAAGATTCAAAGTTCTTACGATATAGGTCTTTCACTTGTTTGGTTAGCGTTACCCCAAGGTATTTTATGTTGTTTGTGGCAATTGTAAAGGGTGATGTTTCTCTGATTTCTCTTTCAGCCCTTTTATCATCTGTATATAGTAGGGCTACTGATTTTCTTGAGTTGATCTTGTAGCCTGCCACTTTGCTGAAGGTGTTAATCAGCCGTAAGAGTTCCCTGGTAGAGTTCTTTGGCTCATTGATGTAAACTATCATATCGTCTGGAAACAGTGAAAGTTTGACCTCTTCCTTCCCAATGTGTATCCCCTTCATACCCCTTTGTTGTCATATGGCAATAGCTAGAACTTCAAGTACCATGTTGAAAAGGTATGGAGAGAGTGGACAGCCTTGTTTTGTTCCTGATTTTAGAGGAATTGCGTTGAGTTTCTGTCCATTTAGTTTGATGTTGGCTGTTGGTTTACTGTATATAGCTTTTATTATGTTTAAGTATGTCCCTGTTATCCCAGATCTCTCCAAGACCTTTATCATGAAGGGGTGTTGGATTTTGTCAAAGGCATTTTCAGCATCTAGTGAGATGATCATGTGATTTTTGTTTTTCAGCTTGTTTATATGGTGGATTACGTTGATGGATTTTCGTATGTTGAACCATCCCTGCATCCCTGGGATGAAGCCTACTTGATCGTGGTGAATGATTGTTTTGATGTGTTCTTGGATCCGATTTGCAGTATTTTATTGAGTATTTTTGCATCAATGTTCATGAGGGATATTGGTCTGAAGTTCTCTTTCTTAGTTGTATTTTTGTGTGGCTTGGGGATCAAAGTTATTGAAGCCTCATAGAAAGAGTTTGGCAAAGACCCTTCTGCTTCTATTGTGTGGAACACTTTGAGAAGAATTGGTATAAGCTGTTCTTTGAATTTCTGGTAGAATTCTGCACTGAGGCCATCTGGACCTGGACTTTTTTTGGTTGGGAGACTTTTGATGACTGCTTCTATTTCCATAGGGGTTATAGGTCTATTTAAATTGCTTATCTGTTCTTGACTTAGTTTTGGCAAGTGATAGCTATCCAGGAAGTCATCCATTTCCTTTAAATTTTAGAATTTTGTGGAGTACAGGTTTTCAAAGTATGACCTAATGATTCTCTGGATTTCCTCAGAGTCTGTTGTTATGTCCCCCTTTTCATTTATGATTTTGTTAATTAGCATGTTCTCTCTCTCAAAGATCAGATGTTCGTATGTGTGTGGGTTAATACCTGGGTTTTCAATTCGATTCCATTGGTCTACCTGTCTATTTTTATGCCAATACCAAGCTGTTTTCAGGACTATAGCTCTATAATAGAGCTTCAGGTCAGGGCATCACAGTCAGCAAGACAAAAAGTAGCCCACAGAATGGGAAAAAATATTCACTAATCCCACATCTGACAGAGGGTTGATCTCCAAAATTTACAAAGAACTCAAGAAGCAAGTCTCCAAAACATCAAAGGACCCAATTAAAAAGTGGGCTGCAGAACTAAATAGAGAGTTTTCAATAGAGGATTCTAAAATGGCTGAGAGGCACTTGAGAAAGTGCTCAACATCCTTAGCCATCTGGGAAATTCAAATCAAAACAACTCTGGGATACCATCTCACTCCTGTCAGAATGGATAAAATCAAAAACACCAATGACAATTTATGCTGGAGAGGATGTTGTGAAAGGGGGACACTCCTCCATTGCTGGTGGGAGTGCCAACTGGTTCAGCCACTTTGGAAATCAGTATGGAGATTCCTCAGAAAAATGGGAATAAACCTACCACAAGACCCAGCAAATCCACTCTTAGGCATATATCCAAAAGATGCCCATTCATACAACAAAGATGTCTGTTCCTCTATGTTCATAGCAGCTTTATTTGTAATAGTCAGAACTTGGAAGCAACCTAGATGTCCCTCAACCGAAGAGTGGATAGAGAAAATGTGGTACATCTACACAATGGAGTACTATTCAGCAGAAAAAAGTAATGGAATCATGAGATTCGCAGGCAAATGGATGACACTAGAAGAAACCATCCTGAGTGAGGTAACCCAGTCACAAAAAGAGAAACATGGCATGTACTCTCTCATATATGGATTTTAGACATAGATCTGGGGAGTGCCAGCCTACAATCCTATGGCCAGAGAGTCTGGGAAACAGAAACTTCATTTAGTGGCTGATCGAAGAAGAGGCAGACTCCCTTGGTTAAGTACTGAGCTGAACTCAAGAAAGCCAGTAACAGAGAGGGAGGACTGATGATCAAAGGGATTAAGACTGGGCTGGTTTAACCCCCAGAAACAGCTGACCAGACAAAAGTTAACTCTTGAATTCCAGGCATCAGCCTGGGAATCCAGCATGGGACTGATCAAGACCCCCTGAATCTGGGTGTCAGTGAGGAGGCCTAGGTAATCTATTGAGCCTTGGGCAGCAGATCAGTACCCATATCCCAAGTATACACACGGACTTTGGACTCCCATAGAACAACGTGAGGTGCACTCTCACCCTGAACTCTTGGGGGAGGGTCCAGGCCCTGCCCTATATGAAATGACAGACTATGGACACCCCCATGGAGGGCCTCACCCTCCCTGGGGGAATGAGGGGATAACGGGGGGGGGGGTTGGGGGGAGGGCACGGGAGGAGGGGAGGGAAAGGGAGAGGGACCTGGAACTGACTTGTGAAGCAACCTTGTTTCTTATCTAAATTTAAACTGGAAAATAAAATAAAAAAACAAGTCTAAAGGTTTGCATCTGAGGTGCTTGCCCTGCCTCAGAGATCATCTGACCTGAATGTTATTTTCCCCTTAAAGATACATACCTATGAACATCTGTGGACCTTGTTCCAGATCTTTCAGGTAGGGATGCCTTTCCCTATCTTGCTCCTCTGAGTTTCTTGAGTATCTATGTCTCCTTAGCCCAGGGTTCTTCTTTTTTTAATTTGCTTGAAGAGACTGACGAATAGTTATATATATATATATATATATATATATATATATATATATATATATATACTTCTTGAAAGGGACGAAACATGTTTGCGTCTTTGCACTGTAAGAGTCCACCAGGTCTAGTGTAAACCCTAGAAACTGGTGTAACAGAGCTCTCCTCGATTGCTTAATTCCAGCCATTGGATCCCTCTGCATGCATAGAGGTAAATGCACAGATTTCCATAGAGAAAGAGACAGAGCAGGGATAGAAAGGTACAGATGGAATGTTCTCCCCCTAGGTCATCGCTTAGATTTAACAGAATAAAAACAGCATGCATTCCCATTCACCATGTGTAAATCTTTACTGAGGAGGCTGCCAGCATGTCTGTAAACTTCTCTTAGAGATTTAAAATATACCAAGTTCCCTTTCTTGATGACCCAAGCAAAAAAAGTTCAAGGGCAGAGTGAACTTGTTTGAAGGCAGAGCTGGATAAAAGAAGCCCTGATTCCCATGGGCTTCTGAGCACCAGGAAGGGATGTTTACCAGGATGTTCTCCTTATATTGGCTGCCAAAGATGGTTGGCTGTTGTCAAACATGATTCTTCCCAAGGAACAGAGATGGAAACTGAGGCAATGGTCTAGGTCCAGAAACTGAAGCACAATAAATAAAGAGGGACTGGACGATCAAACTGTGACCCTACCAAATGGAAGTCAAGAGAGGAAAAACTCGCTTCAAAAACCAAAAAGAAACCCAAAAGCCAGAATTAAATATGAATGGATAAACACAAGAACCAATCCATGACTGAGACAGGAAGCCTGTGTAATTAAACATAGTCAAACGTGGTTTCCATCCATATCAGAACCACTGTATCACTCACTTTTGCTCAGGTTGAGCTCAGAGGTATTTTCGATAGTTAGACCCACATTGTCTAACCACACAGCCAAACATAACATCACATCTGCTTGTTAGCACAAACAAGATACATTTCAAATGCGGACAGAAGGTAAATAAATATCCTTCCCAGTCAAGAGGTAGGTCAGGAAGGCTGGGTATAAAACCATCCAAGTCAGCTTCAGTTTTATATCAACGATGACCAGAGAGTGTCCTAGAACCCCTTGAAACAGGAATCAGTGACAAATTGGTCTCCAGAAAGTGATAGAATCTTCTTTTAATTTTTGAAGACTGTGTTTCTCTTTCCATGATGTTCATTGTTACATTGTTTCTGCTTATGTGTTTCATTTAGCTCACCATAGACATTCTGAGTTGTAAATAGAGAGTGGTCCCCCACATGTAGAGTTCCACTGTCATCAAATCATGGCTTTCCCAAGTCTCAACAGCTTCCTACCTGAGATGGGAGAGCTTTGCAAGAAACACAGGCATTTGTGCATTTCATGTATATGTGTATGTAGCAAGGTACCCAATAAGGCTAAAGATATGACAGAGAATGCATGCTTGCTCTTATTCTCCACTTCCATAACAGATAAGCTTAAGTATGTTTTTCTGAAATGTGGAGAACATACAGAACGATGCGTGTCATGCCCACTATCCTTTCCAAGTGTATAATCTACTTGTGATATAAGATATGAACCAATCAAGTCTATTCAGGAAAAGGATTGGAAAATGGAAGAAAGAACAGAAGGCATCATGACATAGTAGTTGTGGAGAGAAGATTTAGATTCCAGCAGACCTATGGCAGGAGAGTAGGTACTAGAGACAGTGGCATCAAGACTCACACATGAAAGTAGCCAGTGAGCAAAGAAAGTCTAGAATATCCACCCAACCTCAACATACAACAGTCTAAAAAAACCTCACAGATTACAAATGTCAGAGGAGTGTGTGCTATATAAATAACCTTTAAAATGGTCATGGATATTGTTGTGGCCCAACATTTTTCAAACTTTTCTTTGGCAATTTGTCTATTCCCACTGTGAGGCATGTTTTTCTTTCCTTAATAAACTGTCTCTATTTCTATTTTTAACTATATGTCTCTGGTCCTGTCCTTTGTTATGGAACACAAGAGACAAAATATTTTAACAGATGTCTCTGGGGACCAGGATCTCCCTGCATTTTGTGGAATATTACTTGAACTAGGCAAAGATGTGTTACGTTTGTTCATACTGCAATTGTTTAACTATGTAAAGGTGTGTTACATTTGTTGAATCTGCATTTCTTTAATGATGTAAAGATGTGTTGCTTTACCTGCCTAAGTCACCTGATTTGTCTAATAAAAAGCAAACTGGCCAATAGTTAGACAGTAGGGGGACAGGCAGGGCTGGCAGGTAGAGAGAATAAGGTGGAGGAGGAATGTAGGCTTGAGAGAGGAGAACAAGGGAGAAAGATAGAGAAATGCCTAGAGCCATCCAGCCAGGCAGCCAGCAGTCAATCAGACACAGAGGAGGCAGTAAAAGTAGGTCATACAAAATGAAAGGTTAAAGCCCCCAAGGCAAAACATGGATGAAGAAAAACAGGTTAGATTAAGTTTTAAGAGCTGGTGGGACAAGCATAAGCTAAGGCCGAGCATTCATAACTAATAATAAGTCTCCGTGTCATGATTTGGGGCTGGTGGTTCAAGAAAACCTGCAACACCAATTTATATTTGAGTGGACATCTAAAATGCATTTCTGGCATTGTGTCTACGTTGTCCTGAGTTCACCGGCCTCCTTGCTACCTCCAAGAAAAGAAGGGGGTAAAGTAATTTCCCCCAAAGACATAAGTGGTAGTCAGTGTTTGATTTCTCTGGGCCATGCTTTCCTCGAGCATTCTATGTCCATCAATTTATGTGCTCAGCTACATGGGTCACTGGATGAAGATATTGTAGTCCTAATCTGGAGCATGTCTGGAGGAAGCTGTGTCCCCTGGAGGATGGCTTGGTATGAGGGTCTAATTAACCTAGGCATGAGTATTGCTCCCTGAGCAAGGAGCTGCTGTTGAACCTCAAGGTGCAAAATGAGTTTCTCTAGAGCAAGGCACCCTCTAACAGTCTCTGTCCTTCACTATAATCAAAGAGGACATTTTAATGGACCTTTGAACAAACTGATTGAGATTCTGAAGCAAGGTCTTCAGGAATGGCATGCTTTGTAAGTAGCAAAATCAAACATGAACACAGCTTCAGCCAGCCCCATCCTTACAGGGATAGGTGAAGATATCTCCCACACTAACAGCAGACCGTCATTGAGAATGTACACTGACAAAGGACTACCCACACTGCACCACAATACCTAAAGTTATCTCTTTACAGATGATATAGATTATTGGAACATATAGTTCCTGAGTCACCCAAATGGATGAGAACAATACTTTATTAAAATTTCACTCAATTAAGGAGACACAAAAAGGCTATGAACAGTTGGAATGTTCTGCATTGTAACTTTGATCAAAAAGAAACAAACGTGTTTTGATCTTCAATCAAAATCCTTCTGTATCTGGTGAGATATAATCTGCTATTTGGAGATATGTATATACATGCCATATAGCTTAGAATGGTGGCTTGTGCTTGTAATCTCAGGATTTGGAAAGCTAAAGCAAGAAGATTGCCATGAACTCAAAGTCAATCAAGGCTACTAAATTAAATGCCAGCCTCAGCTATTCAGTTTCCTCTCTCTGTCTCTCTGTCTCTCTGTCTCTGTCTCTTCTCTCTCTCTCTCTCTGTCTGTTTCTCTCTCCCCCTCACTCCATTCTCTCCCTCTCTCCCTGTCTCTCTTGCTTGATCTTGCTCTCTCAAACTCTCATATGTGTGTATATATGCTTATCTTTATATGTGTATTTACTTTTATATACAATAGACTGCTTCTCATTCACTATTGCTTGGGGCCATATATTCAATTTTTCTTACCTTGTCTTGAGAAGTGAAACATAGTATGAACACAGTTTGTACAGCCAAAGATACTGTAAGCTAGAAATATTGGTGGCTTAGGGAGAATAAAAGAACACAGGAAATGTGTTTTCTGTCTTCCCCTTCCTGTGTTTTCTTTGAGCATACATTATGATACAGAGCCTAAAAGCTGCCAGTTCCCCTTAGCACAGCCTGTAATCCTATTAAAAAGGATTATTCCATTGTCCTGAGCTATCAGATCTTGGTAAGAACTCCTTTAGGTCAACCTTGAAGGAAATTTACACACATATTAAACAAAAGTTAAAAAAGCCATTTGCTATGTTTCTCAAAGAAAGCCAAGCCTGGGGTCTCCACTGACTGTGTATAGCTGTCTCTTTCATTTTCCCTGAAAGCCTCATGCAAATTGACTATATGGCCGCATTGGTTTCTCAGCTTTTGTAGCAAAGTTGGAACTTTGGAACATGAATCAGTGTCTCATGCTTTCCATCACGAAGTTTAAAATATCAAATCCACTTCAGTCACCTCTGCTTGCTATGAAGCTCATCCTGAATACCTTAGTGCATTAGATGTGTGAAGTAAAGAGAGGAGGAAGAGAATAGAGCCAGTACATGGGTCTGGGCACCCAATGGCACACAAATAGACCCCTTCCTGGTGGGTTTTTCAAAAATAGTTCAGTCTTAATTGACCAGTGCCTAGGTTGATATCCAGTAACTCAAGCCCAAACCCTGTTCCTCTGACTCTTTGTTTCACCATGTGCAATTCAAATAATGGCATAGCCACTACCCTTTTCTAAGCTAAAGGCCCAAATGGCATTTACTCGTTTATCTCTGCAAACCACACCCCATTTGGATTAATTACTTTTCTTCCTGCTGCGACCAAATATATGACAAGAAACTATTTGAGGGAGGAAGAGTGTATTCTTACAGTTTGAGGGGATAATTCCATCATGTCAGGGAAGGTGTGGAAACTTCTGGCAGAAAATGCATCGATATGGGAACAAGAAGAGGCTGGCAGGTCACATTGAATCAGCATCCAGGAAGGAGAGCAAGAATAGACAGTGCAAGCCATATAAGACCTCAAGGCTCACGTCCAGGGAGCCATCTCTTCCACCCAGTCTTCACCCCATGATGGTTCCTTTATCTTCTCAAACAGCTCCACCAGCTGGAGACCTCATGAAATGTGTGAGCTTACTGGGGTGGGGATGCCTTTCCCATTAAAACCACAACAACATTTGTCCCTTAAATATAAGTTCAGAATTGCCAGACTTTTCCCACCCCATCATTCAGCACCTTCTGATTTGGTAAACAATAAGTCACCTCTTGGGACCCACAGCCTGGTGTCATGTCCCTGAAGAAGCCCTTGAACATGAACTTTAAAATATGGTCAAAGTTAAGATAAACTGTGTAGTAACTTTAGTTTTGAGACTGTAAGTTTCATATCCGTCTTACTCCTCTAAGACCACCAACCACTGACTACTAGTAATGGAAGAATAGAACTAGGCTTTGGGGACCCCAGGTTCTAGTCTCCCTGCAGACAGCATTTGGCTGTGTGATTCTGCACAAGTTGTTGTCCCATTTTTGACTTTTATGTTATACAGAATGGTGGAGTTCTTTTGAAATAGTCTTGATTTTCTTGCAGTCTTAGATTCCATGACATGTCAGTTGAAGAGGTTCCCAACAATGGAGGAACCCTCATGGGCTCATTGAATGCAACTAGAATCAATGGCACAACAGATAGCCAATAGATATATTTACAATATTTCCTTCCAGGTTCAGGTTCACATAGGTGTTATTTGTGATTAATAAGATGCAAAGAAACTTCAAAGCTGCATGGAATCCAGAGTGTCATTAAGAATCTTCTCAACCAACAAGGTAGAAAATACCATTACTGTTAGGTTGGAAGGAACTAGAAACAGTCACTTTAAATGGGTGTTCACAGCCCAACAGTTTGAGAAACACTGAGATGTGATAAGCAAGCAATAAATGAGTGAAGATCATTGTAACTTTTGCATATGTTCTTTTTCTAGGGAAAGGCATCTGAACACCCGTTAGACAGTCAAACTCATCTGTGAGCCAGATAAGGTCCAGAACCAGCATTCCAGGCTTCTTTTTTTTCCCCCATCTCCACTTTTGAGACAATGGTAACATTAGTTTCTGTTCATTTTGTTCCTACTGTGCTACCAAGAGCGTGCTAAATGTTTTGCATAGCTATCATATTACCCAAAGTGACAATGTGAGAAATGTAGACAGAAAGAAATGCCCCACAGTCTTGTCTACAAGACAAGCTGATTGAGGCATCTTCTCAATTAACATTTGCTCATTTCAAGTGACTCTAAATTTATGTGAGGTTGACAATAGCTAACTAATGCAAACAATGAACATCTCTTTAATTCCAATTTAACTGAAAAATGGAGGAAAAATTTATCTCAGTGTTCCAATATTCCCAGTTTCCTCTGAGCAAGATATTCCTATTATCAAGCAGTTTTAAAAGTGCTCTGAAATGGGTTCCCTAGGTAGATTAATGCAAGGTTCTACATTTGGGATAACCACATGTCCCAAGTCAGGGAAGGAAATACAGACATGAAATCTTTCACACTAAGTTCACTGTGGGGCAGAACAGGACTCACACTGAGTGACAAGTGGCTGGTGTCTGTGTTCCTCCTATAATGCCAAGTTGCTTACTAAGCCTACCCAGAGTAGAAGGCCAGAACCACAGGACAGAAATACATCATGGAGTGCGGGAACTATGAACCAGAACAAACCTTAAGAGGGACAAAATCTGAGCCTCAAAACAAAAACAAACAAACAAAAATAGTGCTTTTCTCCATTCAGAGATATGCACAGCTGCTGCAGAACACGAGTCCAGTCTTCTTATGAGCTCAAAAGAAGACTAAATCAATAAGAGAAATTCTTCATTTGCATTTTGAAAATATTCAGCAACAAAATTAGCTGCTGTGCTAAATCTTCCCCTCCATTTTTCAGCTAGACTGGAATTAAGGAGATGTGCTTTATTATTTGTGCTAGTTGTGGCACAAACCAGGATCATTTGGGAAGGCTAAACCCTAACTGAGAAGAGGCTCCCATCAGATATGCCTGTGAGTGAATCTCTATAGGACATTTTCTTGATTAGTTATTGTGTGGGAAAGGCCAGCCCACTGCAGGCAGTGCCACTACTCCACAAGCCATCCTGAGTTGAATAAAAATCAGGTTGAGTAAAATCATAGAGAGTAAGACAGAAAGCAGTATTCCTCATGGATTGTACCTCAGGTCCTGCCTCCAAATTCCTGTATTCAGGTTCCAGTCTTGGCTTCTCTAGATGATAGTCTATAACCTATGAACTAAAATAGTTCCTTTCCTCATAATGTTCAATATAGCAAGAGGAAACCAAAAGAAGACACCATCTTTCAGTCTTTTTCCCTGAACAGAAATCACAAAATAAATTGTTAATAAAGCTTCAGAGAAGACAATAGGAGGAGCAGTGGTCTCTGACCCTTTTGTCAGCTTTTGGTTCCCTTGTCCCCATATGGGTCGCCTCCTCTAGGCTTCAACTTGATATGCCATGTTTGGTTGCCCTCTTCTGAATATAAATGGAGTAGAAATGGATGGGGAGTGTAGAGGAGAGATGGGGGAGAACTGGGAGGAGAGGAAGCAGAGGAAGAACAGTTGGGCTGTGAAGCAAAAGAGAGAAAGAGACAGAGGGAGGAAGGAAGGAAGGAAGGAAGGAAGGATATATTTAGAAAACAATAAAAACACCAAAACAAACAAACACTTCAGAGAAGGAAACTGACCTTGCCTCTGCATCCCTATGGTATTATACCGGGAAGTCAGAGAGGCTGAGCCTTGATTTCCAGATGATCTAAGCCATGTTTGAGATGAGGAGATACTAAAAGAAGTTACCAGCACTTAAGAATATAAGTATGATTCTTCAACTTTCATTTCAGTATTTAGCTGTGGGCAACTGGATGAATGTTCTAGGATGGCATATAAGGTAGTCACCAATCTCATTATTGGGAAATGGCATTTAAGGTAGCCTCTCCCCTATTACTTATACTACCAGTTGGTGTCATTCTTGTAGATCACTGGAAATCTCACTAGTGCCAGATCTCTCCTCAAACCTACAATGGCTTCCTCTATTATGGTATCTCTCATCCTGCTCTCCTCAATTCTTCCACCAACTCAATATTCCTGCTCCTCCATGGCCTTTTCTCCCCTCCTCTTCTGCCTCTGTCTTTGTCCTGGCTCCCTCTTCCCTCCCCTCATGCTCCCAATCCACTCAGGAGATCCTGTCCCATTCCCCTTCTCCAGGGTACCATGTATTTCTCTCTTAGGGTCCTCCCTGTTTCCCAGACTCTCTGGCAGTGGGATTGGAGGCTGGCAATCCCCTGCTCCATGTTTAAAATCCATATATGAGAGAGTACATACAATGTTTGTCTTTTTTTTTTTACTGGGATACCTCACTCAGGATGGTTTCTTCTAGTGCCAACCATTTTCCTTCAAATTTCAAGATTCCTTTGTTTTTTCCACTGAGTAATACTCCATTATGTAAATGTGCCACATTTTCTCTATTCACTCTTCAGTTGAGGGGCATCTAGGTTGCTTCCATGTTCTAGCTATACAAATAATGCTGCTATGAACATAGTTGAACAGATGTCCTTATTGTATGAATGTGCATCTTTTGGGTATATGCCTGAGAGTGGAATTGCTGGATCTTGTGGTAGACTGATTTCTGTTTTCCTTAGGAACCTCCATACTGATTTCTAGAGTAGCTGTACAAGTTGGCACTCCCACCAGCAGAGGAGGAGCATTCCCCTCTCTCCACATCCTCTCCAGCATAAACTGAACTTCTATCACAATGTCTTCCTGCTCTTGGTCTCCAGTTGGGGAATATTCTAGGGTTCCCACTTGTTCTGGGGCCTCAGCAAGATTGCCTTAGGCTGAAAACCATGGAGCCTCTCTGCTGCAAACCCTTGGATTCTGCAGCCTCCCTCTCCCTAGTGCTCTGTGTCCAGGGTCCCTGCTGTCACATAGTTCCTACCTCCTCTCTGACTTGAAGTTTTGACAGCTACCTGGTGCCTCTAGACACTATGTTTAGAGCCTGTGGAAGCAGATAGAAATTTTCACTGGAAAAATATCCCCTGCCTCTTGCAGCATGCTAATCTCAGGTATGTTGGTTTGTGGGTTATAAGGGATTTATCCATCCTTGGGACAACCAAATGGTGAGGTAGGGAGCATCAGAGGGTATCTTTGAGTTCAAACAAAGATAATGTCTTTCATCTTGCATCCTTGCTTTGCTCTGAAGATTCAGTTGGTCTTAAAATATTTATGTTGAGCGCACCTCTCATCACATGAAAAAAATCTAGCATGTTATAACAGTTTCTTTTTCCTCATCTTCTAAAGAATAACACATAGCAAAGGGAGGTAGTTCTCACCAAATAGGCATGTGTTTCTGTGCTCCCAGTGCACAAAAGATTCAGGATGTACAGGGACTCTTCTGTGTAATCCTCACATCTTACTTCAAAATCAACTTTGACAAACACACTTTCCAGATGTCATGTCCAACTAATGGAAGCCAGCAGAACTTTTTGGTCATATTTGAAGAAGGTCAATTGTACAGTACTACCCAATCATTATGTATTGGATAAACACGAAATAAACTTTTACTGTGTCAGCCTCGCAGGTGAATGTAACACAATCCACTCTGAAACAGCATCAAAGTGGGTAGTGTGGCAGGAATGTTGTTCTCTGTGCCAACCTCGTCTGGCAGGCACAGAAGCCCACAGCTGTAGCATCTGCTAGAGTAACAAGAATTTATGACAAACCTCCTCTGTCCAGCAGTGTCAGCGGGATCTGCTCATTTCCACTCTCCAGTCTCCCTTCCAAGTCTTAGGGCCCCAAGAAAGAGGATAATCTGAGTGTTCCCATCAGGACAATCAACCGTAGCATAAAACAAAATCACAGAGCATGAGCACAGCCATACCAGACTAATTCCTAAATGCCAGGACTTTCCAAGAGTCAGGCAGACAAGGATGAGAGGTAGGCATTGTTAATGTCAGACTGGCCTAACCATCTCCTCTCTTGCATCCTGAAAGCCAATCATGATTAGCCAAACAAAACCAAACAAGCCAGTGTTGATGTGCCTGTGGACTAGGGGACATGGTGTCCAGGAAAACACAGAGAAGAAAGAATAGAATAGAAGGAAAATCATTCAAAAAGGTAGAATGAGGGAACAAAATGGCTGGTGACAGAAGAGAAGCCACTTCAAGACCAAGAATGTATGAAATCCAGACAAGAGCACACAAAGAATTGAATTTCACCCCTGACTTAGGTTCACAGTGTTTCAGAATAAGTCATTCTGTATCATACCAGATATACCAGATATACACATGCATGTGGCTGGTGTATAGGAATACTCTCTGTCTCTGTCTCTGTCTCTCTTTCTTTCTCTCTCTCTCTCTCTCTCTCTCTCTCTCTCTCTCTCTCTCTCTCGTACACACACACACACACACACACACACACACTGTAATATTTTCCCTGCTCACTCAGGGAAGAACTGGGAAGTTGTCCTTATTAGTCGGCTCCTGTTGAAAGCCGTGTCTACCTCCTCCCTGGCCAGCATCCTGGTTCTAGTGGAAACATGTGGTTGGGATACAGTCTCTTGCCAGGATAGGGCTCCATACCAAAAGACCCATGTGCATTAATGCTCCAGTTATAATAGTAACTAGACATCATTTCCCTGAGAAAGCAGGGCTTAGCTTGAAATAGATGCCAAGGGCATCTTCTGTCTCAAAAAGACTTCCATATGTCCCTGCTGTAGGACTGTAGCTATGAGCACAATACACTGTTCTTCCTAAATACTCTCCATATACAATTTCAACTTGTCAGGTTTTTCTGTAAAGTACATAAGCCTAGTGACTCTTCTTTCAAAGAGAGCCCCCAACAACCTGTGTGGTCCTCAAGGACACAGTCTTCAGGGAGTTGAGACTACTTTTGCTCCTCAATTTCTTTAGGGTGACAGTTTCTTCTTCTCTCCTCAGCTATACAATCTCCTTCTGAGGTCTGGAAACTTCATCCAGTTTCATGCACTTCTAATATGGAGTTCAGGCTGTTGGGGAGCATGGGGTAAGTTTGTATACATTGACAAACTCAGATTCTTGGCTTTGTCAAAATATATGTTCCTGACTGAGATGTTCAGCCCAGCACAAGGAACACAAGTGGGCAGGGGCAGCAAAAGGTTAAGGACACTTCAGACATCACTATAACTAATCAGAACTGGAAAAGACATTTGATCATTTAAAGACAAGAAACCTATGGATCTGAGCCTTGGAATAAAGAGGAAGATGTAAAACAGTTTAGTCCCCAGGAGGACCATGAAAGAGTCCCATAAATGATTTAACTTCTGGCAGATTCTTACTTCTTTGCCTCTTGCCAGTGAGCTACCATCTCCACGAATGAGAAACTGACCACAGTGCTGATGGAAGGGAGGCACTTGTCTCCCCTGGTGGACCCCAATCACCATAGGGAAGCAGGTCCAGGAAAGGCCATCTTGCTTGCTTGCTTGTTTGCTTGCTAGAAATGCTTGGTTGTCATCTCTCAAAAAGATTGACTACTGTAAGCTTGGAGTGTCAGTGAGGACAGAGAAAGGAAGAGTCAGACCCATGAGGCGATGTATGGTCTTGTCTAATGGAACCCTTCATTGCTGCCCCACACACATGCACACATGTCAAGATGTGTGTAGGTACATACTTACACCACAGGAAGAATAAGCTATTAGGAAACAAAGAGCACATGAATACTGTAAAACCTAAGAGGCAGCAAAGGCTTCCCTATCAGAAAATGGAAGCCCATCCTTCTGCAAGATCTGTGGAAGAGAAAGGAAGACAGATGCTGCTGTAAATCTGTTTCTTGCTACCTGATCATGCTGGAAGGAGGTTGGAAGGGCTGACAGCCCCTGAATGTCACTCTGTCCTTAACTGCAATGTATCTAAGAGTCCAAGACCCACGGAAGAAAGGTGACAGGATCTGCAAGAAGACGGGAATGAGATAAGCTGCCTCTTGTAACAAGAAGCCCATAGAAGAACGCTACCCCATGAGTTCATTCTCCTTGATGGTGCATCTAAGTGCTCCGTGCTCTGTCACACTTATAAAGCCAGGGTCAGTCCTTCCTGTGTTCTCCTCACTTCACTGTACGACCTCCAGCTCTGAGCTCCTGAGTAGGCCTGACATCTATTTTGTTCAGTACTAAATAAAAAGGAAAGACACAAAGAAAGCAAAGAAACAGCAATCCAATGGGTTCACTATGTATAAAAATCAGTGGCTGTGGAGAAAGCAGGCTGGGTCACAGTTGTTGAGGTGGTGGCAGGCAGAGGGAAACAAAAACAGGTTTCTTTGTCCTCCTGGAGTGCGCATACTTCTTAACACAAAGCTACAACCTTCCAGCTGAGGCTGAGTGCCCCACCCCACCTCTGGGCTTTCCTCTCATTTTTCACAGACTGGGTAACAAAAGAATCTTTGTCACAGGTAGGAATCTTATTTCCAAAAGGCTTTTCACAAGTTGAAATCCCTTGCTAAGTAAGAACATGTTTACACGCAATTCAACACCTTATGGTGACGAAAGGACATCACAGGAAACCCCTTTCCTCCAGCCAGAGTGAGCCTGGAGCTACAGTGCCTTGCATTTGATAGGAAATAGGGAGATGATTTAGGAGGTCAGGGATGGTGAGGAAATGTCACAATGAAGGTTCCCTGTATAATACTCCTCTGGTCAGGGGACCTAGCATAGTGGTGTTGGCATATGTGAATTAGTCATGCTCACTCCTAGAGTCCCTTGACAGGTCTCATGACCATCTTGGCTGAAGGTAAGGCTGACTACAAAACATTTGTATCATTTGTTGATTTAGGTTCAAAACCTAGCCCTGGGATATTATGTGGCTGTCATTGGTGCTGGAAAGAGAGATGGTTCTGACCCAGCTTGAGACAAGGCCACAACTGCTTTCTAGATTCCTTCATCTACCCATCAAAATGGAGTGCCAAAGGTTACTTCTTGTAAGGCTGGGAAAGGGTCTGTTCCAAAAGCAATTCAGAGGGCCAAAGCAATTGACTTTCTCTTAGCTTCCTTAAGGGACCACTTCAGTTTCATTCCATTGCCTTTCAGTCATACACAGGCATAATGTCTCTCAGCAAAGCAAGAACAATTAGCAAGGTCCAGAGTTAGATTTCTCCTGTGTCACCTATTACTGTAACCCATGAATGAGGGCAGAACAGCTGCCTCACAAGAGCTGTTAATGAGGGCCTGCACTTCATGGCCTTAAGATCACCCAAGGTAAGTGGACTCTGCAAACACACTTTGGGTGCTAATGGCTCTGGTTAAGATGCCATCTCCTTTGGTGGAATGTTGAAAAGGGGGTTATTTAAGTATATGAGTCAGGAGTTCCAAGTAGCTCTTGATCCCTCTCCAGACCCTGTGGCAGGTGCAGCTGGGGAATCAAAGAGGCATGGTTGAGGTGTGACCCTAGAACTCATACTCTACTGGGAAAAGAAGTTGGGGCAGTGGGCAAGAGATTATCCTTAAAAGAGATGACAGTATCACTATTATTGCTAGGATGACTCTGAGAGGTCATGGGCCTATGACTCAGACAAATGTGGAAGGACAGAAGGGAAGATAAATGTCCATGTAAGTGTCCATGAAACTACTGTGGGGACATCAGAATGAGAACTGCATATGAGGAAGTGCTTTGATGACCAGTGGTAGAAGCCACAAACTGGTCTCAATGGGGAATTATTGAACTAGTAGTTTGGATCATTGTCTTCAAAACAGCCAAAGCATGATTAGCTTCAGCACACCTGGATCCAGGAACTTAGCACACACCATGAGCACAGTGCTACTCACTGCCCCTATTCCCCTATTCCCAAGTCCCTTTTCTCCCCGGTTAGTTTGTATTCAGTAAACTATATATGTATATATTCCTCTCTTGAATAGTGATGGAGTAGGTAGATAGTTCATGGCACTATTAATTCAATTTTAAATGATGAAATTAATAAAGATCCTTCTCATTAAGAAACTTATGTCTAATGATGATGAGAATAGAAATCACTGCCACTACCTCCAATTGAGACCTTGCCAGGCATTTGAATTATTTCACATACTCTTATGGAATCTACTCAAGGTATGTATTTATATTACTTTTTCATATGAAAAGGTAAACAATAAGAAATACTAAGAGTTAGGCAAGCACATAGCTCAATGAGGGAGCACTTGCCTAGCTGTGTGTGGGTGTAAGGCCCTGGGAGAAATTTCCCAGCACTCCAGAAAAAGAAAAAGGAGGTGGAGAGACTTATTATGATCTGAGATCAAACTTGGGAGTGTTATAGTTCAAAGCCTGAGCACATGAACATATACTCTACTCTCTCCATTAAGAGAATAGATGAAAAAAGAAAGGTAATTGGACAAGACATCACGGTGCAGTCAAAATACAAAATGTGTCATAGGACTGAACCAATCGCAGGATTTCTCACAAAGAAGCCAGAGCAGTTTGGAAATAATAGTACCATTCAAAAAATGACTATGAGTAAGACAAACAGTCCACACAGATTCAGTAACAAAAAGAAAACTGAATATTGATGCTGCTGGATGGAGTCAAGTAGGGAGAGACAGGAAGGGAAACAGCCTAAGGTTGTGCAGGTATGGTCGTGGCCAAGAACCAAGTTCACTTTTCTTTTCTACACCAATGGTTCTAAACAATTACCCATCAGAATCGAATTAAGAGATTCCCTACCTACACAACTGTCTGTTCATGTTTATCTGAGATGGGGGTGAGGTAGAGATAAGTTAAAATAACCCTTTCAAGTCTGCTCAGACTACAGAGAACAAGATTCATGAAAAGTCTCTGCAAAGGGGTGATGTGACAATTCATGATGTTGTGTCCCAAAGTGTGTTCTGAGAATATAACAATTGCAAAGTTCCTATGACAGAGATGAAGTCTATCATGGGAGCATATCAGTCATACTGCAGGACGCCTGGCGACTACAGGCTTCTTGGTGGAGTATGTATAATAAAGAGCACTGTGCAACTTTGTGCTAGGATATTTACAGTGGCCCCATAGCAGCCCTTTCCCCAAGAGATGAGTGTCTTTCAGAATATGTATTTCATATTGATTCATCAGAAGGTAAGAATTGCAGAAGACTGAGGTCTGACTTTCTTCAACTCCCCCATCCTGCCACCACCCAAGAAGTTTAGCAAGTTTCCACACAAGCCTTGTCATTGAAACGCACATCCAAAAACATATGAGTTCACACACATAAACACTCACACACTTGTACACACACACACACACACACACACACACACACACACACACACACATCAATAGGGAGAAAGGATACCTAGCCTCTCTCTCTACTATTTCTACTCCCTGAAGTGCTATCCTAGGTCTACCTGAGGTTTATTTCTAGGTGGAAATACCATCCACTTTACTCCAAGGGTTGAGTTCCATAGCTTATGTTTCCACCCATGACTGAGAAGGTTCACAACCTAGGAGCATACTGGCCCAAGAAAGTAGACCAGGAATAACACAGAAATAAGTCCCTTCTGCAGTGGGACAAGAGATTCCATGCAAAGTAGGCATCAAATCAATGAAAGGAGGAAACAACATGGCAGTCTGACATATAATCCCAATCTCTAGCTAACTGTAATAATAATTATGAGTATTTTGAAGGGATTTCCATTTGACTGACCATCTTTGGAGAAATTTATTTTTAATAGTTCTTTAAATCTGGTTTTAGATGCCTGAAATCAGAACCAACAGAAAGGGTGTGCGGGCTTAGGGAAGCATGCTCTGACTGCATTTTCCAGGAAAACAAGCTCGTTTCAGACTGTCCAATCACAGGACCATCTAACTGCTTGATTATAAAGCTTCTTATCTGGATTCTTTGAGTCTTTGGATCCAGGGTTACATGTTTATAACTTCCCTGGTGATTCTGAACAGCCAATGAAGCTTGGAAAACACATGTGCAAACTATTCCTTGGGATCTTAAACCTGGATCACACTAAAAGCCCCAGTGAGAGTGTAAAACTGTGCCAGAGACCAGCCACACTGAACTTATCTCAGGAATGAGGTCCAGAGACTAGTCTTTTGCAAAAATCCCAACTTGGTTCTAAAGAGCTACTGGTTCCTACCATAAGGTTGGAGAGAGGTTTTAAATGAAATTACAGAGACAAAAATTAACATAATGCCAACCTCATATTAAACATCTGACATGTGTGATCATTATGTCATGTAACAAATATAAAAACAAAATGGTCATAAATGGAACCCCAGGAAAGATGGTATATTAGAAGTTACATAGGTGATATTGGATAGAAAGAAGTGAAGATTACAAAAATCAATAGAGAAATAAGAGGAAAAGATAAATAAAGAAGAAAGAAGCCCAATGGGTTTTTTTCTGTCCAGAAGCCCCATTGGCACACAGAAGCAACATAGTGCTTACGCTGAGCCAGATCCAGCTGCACCTGCTAAAAGGGCATATTCAGAAGCCACCGGCACTGGCAGAGCAGGAATGTCTACGAACATCCTATGACGGAACCCATTACTTGTATACTAATTTTAAAAGGGACATTAGGATTGGAGAGATAGCTCAGGTAGTAATGTGATTAGCTTGCAAGTGTGGGGTCTGTGTTCAATCCCCAGAAACCACCTAAAGAAAGCAGGAAGTGCCACTAGCATACAATCTATCCCTGGGGAGGCTGAGACAACGATCTCTGGGGCTCATTAGTTTGTTAGCCTCACCTACACAGTAATTTTCAAATCAGTGAGTGACCATTCTCAAATAAGTGTGGTTAGTCCCTGAGGGAAAACACAAGGTTGCCATCAGCAATCAAACGCATGAGAACATGCTCACATGCGAACCCCTGTATTCATGTGCATGAACACACATACACAGGCATGAATATACATGTATACACATACACGCACAGAATTATGAGCTTTTTAATTGTCTTAATAGTTCAAATATGTAGTACACTATGGAGAAGAACGTTGCAAACACACACGCACACACATATTCACCACTTAGAATGTTATAAAATCTTTGTATTATTTTTAACAAAAAGAAGGCTATAAGTTCCCTGTCCCATGTTCTATTTTTTTCCTGATCTTAGAGACAACCACTTGACTAAAATTTTTCCAGCCTTATGCTGTTTAGATTTTACCCTATAGACACCAACTAGGGTCACCTGGGAAGAGGGAGTCTCAAATGAGACTGGCCTGTAGGCATGTATGTGGGGCATTTTTTTGATTAATGATTGATGGGGAAGGGCCCAGCCTGCTGTGAGCTGGGTCACCCCAGGGCAGATTGCCCTGAGCCATATGAGAAGGGAGATTGAGAAAGCCATAGAGAGCAAGTCAGGAAAAAGCATTGCTCCATGGTCTCTGATTCAGTTCCTGCCTCTGGGTTCTTGCCTCAAAGTCCTGCCCTGGCTTCAATTGATGACGGATTTTAGGATGAAATAAATTCTTTACTCTCCAAGTTGTTTTTGGTTATGGTGTTTATTACAGCAACAGAAAGTAAGCTAGAAATTGTGACCAGAGAGTGGAGTATTTCTAAAACAGTCCTGCATGTGTTGTTTTGGGGGGAGGATTGTGGGAGAGTTTGGGACTTTGGACTGGAAAATGCATTCAGTGCCTAACCGGCTATTCTGAGGAAGCTCAGAAAATAAAAGCATTACAAGAAATACGGAATTGTAAATGCCTGGCTTGTAAAGTGTCAGAGGGAAGCAAAGACTATCAGGGAAATACATGACTATTCAAGTCATATATTTGAATTTAGAATACGTGGATTCTTTTTGGAGGAGGAGGACAGGGTTTCTCTGTATTGCTTCAGAGGTTGTCCGGGAACTTACTCTGTAGACCAGGCTGGCCTGGAACTCGCAGAGATCCACTTGCCTCTGACTCCTGGGTGTTGGGATTAAAGATGTGTGCCACCACCGCCCAGCTGGAATGTATGGATTATGATCAGCTGGAACTGAAGCCATTTGTGATTACCTGGCTACTCAAGGAAACTTTGCTTTACTACGACAATTGGTGAGACTGGGACAGTTGATGCTGGTTTCTTATGACTGAAAAACAAGCGATAAGAATAAGCCAGCATCACCGAGGTGAAATCTCCTCAGAAATACTTCGTCAGGGTCAGCACACTGAAGCTGTAGCCCAGAGAGGGTCAAACCTGAATCACAAGCTGACCATTAAACTTGGTCATGTATAAGGGTCTCCCCTGTGACACTGATCGTAAGAGAGTGAAGGCCAAAGGACTGAAGGGACCACAGAGAGAGCTGAGGCTTGGCACTGTGAGAGACCAGGAGAGGCCAATGTTGAAGGGGCATCCTTGGTTGCAGTGGAGACTTCAGCATCCTGGACATGCCGGGACAATGGGAATGCCACCACAGTGGAGATCTTGATACATATCTTCCTGTGCAATTGAGAGAGGATTTCTTTCCAGTATGTTCCCAGAGTCTTTGAATATAAGGATCTTCCTCTCCACATACATTGGCAGGCTCCTTTGAAGTTTCTAAAAAGTTCTTACCCTTACCTTTCCAGGCAGATGCCATTTTCTTACATTCTTGACAACATTTGGGATTATTAGACATCATAGAGAATAAAACATTCCTAGGACTGGCAGGAGACTTAAGGAGATAAAGTGCCTGCTACCCAAGCATGAGAAACTGAATTCAGATTCCCAGCACCCATATGAAAGAGCCAGGTATGCTTATGCACATCTGTACTCCCAGATTGGGTAAGGAGAAGAGACACCTAGATCTCCAGGGCCTGTATGATAGCAATTCCAGCTCATTGGTAAGTGCAGCAGTTTTAGTGAGAGACACTGCTTCAAAAGATGAGGTGGGGAACAATCCAGAAAGACAAATAATGTGATTTCTGAATTACACACACACATTTTATTTTTCCAAAAAGAAAGATTCTAATTGATCCAATTATAAACCATGTAAAGAAAGTTGAATGATTTACAGAACCATCCACCATGAGACCTGAAAAATTGGATTCGGTGTTGGTTTGTTAAATATAGCATCCAAATTCTAGCCTTCTGAGAATACCACTGATGATGGTGTCTACACCAGCTAGCACTTCTAACCCTGCCTGCATCATCATGATCTTGCTATTATGGGTGCAATAGTCTGTGTTCTCACAACCATTGCTGCCTCTTGAAAGAGTTACTTTAAACAGTATCTGATTGGTAGATCCCAGGTCGTATGTTCATGGGATAGCTGTAAAAGAACCACAGACAGGAGTCATCTGGCATATGGGAGTACTTGCTGTTCTTAATTTTATATTCATGTATGTGTGTGTATCTATGTCTGTGTGTGCTGCGGTGCATGCGTGGAGGTCAGAGGACAATCATAAGGGCTGTGCCCACCTTCTTTGTTTACTTAGGGGGTCTCTTTTGTGGTTCACCACTATGTATGCCAGGCTAACTGGGCCATCAAATTCTGGGAATCCTCCTATCTGTATCTCCCATCTCACCTTTTGAGCACTGAGATTACAGATTTGAACTCGGGTCTTCATGCTTGCAAGCAAGTGCCATCTCCACAAACATATTTGGTTCTTAGAGGAGTCTAAGTCTATACCTCAGAGGTAGGTAATTTCCTTATCATAGAAAATAGATAGGTAAACAAAACTGATAAACATACAGCAAACTAACACTATACTGAATATGAAACAGATATTGCTGCTGGAAAGGTTTACATTTCCTCATTACTATGAAATTCAAAATCTTTCTTCTATTTATATTGCTCATCTGGGTTTTCTCTTATGGAACACATTGCTCATCCATTTTTTCCATATTTTTCACTGAGCTGTTTGCTATTTCCCATTGATTTATATTTTTACATTCAGGATAATTATCTTTTGTCAGACATATATGGGAAAACTATATCCTGTTGTGTTTCGTGACTTTTACTATCTTTGTTGTTCAGAAGTTCTAACTTTTAATATAACTGAATCTACTAGTAAATTTTCTTAAGATTTGTAACTTGATTTGGGGGAGGATTCTGCTTAAGAAACTTTTTTGTAAGACAAGATAACCTAAAGTTGACAACATTTTCCTTAAAAGTTGTACTAAACTTGATTTCAAGATTTAAGTATCTGATTAATCTGGAATTTATTTGTGCACACTAGGAACAGCAGGGATTTAAATTAATATAAATATATATACATATATATATGTATATTCTTCCTATGTACAGCCAACTTCTCTTCCCCTCTGACTTAGTACAGCACCTCACTATGATCTTGTAATACTATAATTATTTTGTCAGTGTACTGGACCACTATGACCCATCTCTGTTGTGGAATATAGTATGTGTGAATCATGGGTGATGACTTAAATTTAAACTAATTAAAGTCAGGTTGGGGAAGTTGCCCAGTGGTAAGACACTGACCTAAATTTAGTTAAGATCATCAGCCAAGCAACATGCCAAGTGTTCAGAACCAGCATAAGGCCAATTGTTTCCATGTTTAAAAGCATAAGACTGAAAGTTCCCATTGTCATGACATTCTCTTGGGGTAGGCTACAGTGGTGGTCACCTTAGCCAACTTTGGCCCTACAATTCCCCTAGAAAATTTATCATAGCTTTGTAAGTACTGGGACTATACAATCACATTCCCTTTAAAATAGCTGCTGCTTTTTATTCTTTACAATTGATTTGGCAAATGTTAAATTTAATGTAGTTTAAAATGAATTCCAAATCAATTTTAATTGTTTCTATGTACATTCCAATGTGAATTTTGTTTAGGATTTAGCAGAATTCATGGATTGTAAGCTGCAGAATTTGCATTTCTATGAACTTGAGTCTTCCCATTCATGATCATGGTATATCTCATTGCTGACATGAGTTTTTAGTGCTCTTTAATAAAGTTTTATAAATTTCTTTGTATCTCCTTGCTTGTGTCTTATTGTATTTATTCCTTATTACTTCATAGCTATAGTAGCTATTCTGAGATTCATTATCTGCTTGGTGTAGAACGATTTATTGTCTATTGATCTTATAGCTTTAATTCTGTACTCATCATAGCTTTCATTATATTCTCATATTTTATATGAATAAGCACTCATACATCGGAAAATAATAAACATTACTTTCTTCCTAGTCTTGATATCCTATTTCTTCATTTCGTCTATTAATATTAAGTGGGCCGTCACTATACATACGATACTAACAATAAGGCACAGCCTCCTGGGCTTGTCTCTGAGGCTCATGAATTAATTCATTTATAAGCTTAAGTGTCAAAAATGTTTTAGGTTTTAGTTAAAAATACTCCTTGAACTGTTAAAAATCTCCTTTCTTGGTGACTATATTTTTAGTCACAAATACATGTAAAATTCTCTCCTCCCCCCACCCGTGTGTGTGTGTGTGTGTGTGTGTGTGTGTGTGTGTGTGTGTGTAGGAGTATGAGCTTTGAGCATATTTTGGGCTGTACGCATATGAATGACCATGTTTGCACTGTGTGTGGACAGAGGACATCAACCATCGCTGTGTTATTCCTCAAGAGCTGGTCTTCTTAGTTTTTGTGGGAGTTGTTTGTTTTTGTTTTGTTTTGTTTACAGGTATTTCTTGCAGCGTCCTGGGTCTCTCTGGTAGGCTGTTTGGCCTCACTGGTATGTTGCTGGGGTTCACTTTTAGGTTGCTGGATGGTCACCACTGAGAACAGAAACTTATGACTTTTTGCATGGCTTCTGGTGCTAGAACTCTGGTGCTTATTTTTCATCATTGCCCTGATGAAAAAGAACTTTCTTGTTTCTTTTTGAGATAATAATTTAATGTCAACATTTCTTCCCTCCATTTCCTTCCTCTAACCTCCCATATCCTTCCCTGTTCTCTGTCAAATCCATGACCTCTTTTTATTTTTAATCGATTGTTAAGCACAACAATTGGTTGTCCAGTGCCAAAGGGTCAGCCCTAAAAACACACACACAAGTAACAGTATGTAGACTGAATCTGTGGTATTTAGGAATGTGTATGTATATACAAATATATACTTTGTTAATAGAACTTTCAAGAAATTTTAAATCTTAGTTCAGTTGGCAAATGCTTGCCCTGTGTGCCGGGCCTCATTTTTGTGTCTCTTCTCCAGGACCACAGTGGGTCACCCCTTTGGAACTTTTCACCCTGACCTGGGAATTTCCACAGTGAAGTGTAGAGTATCTTGGAGTCTCTACATTTCCCTCACTCCAATGACAAGATTAGGGATCCCTTATGCTCTAAGGGTCCTTTTGTGGTTGTTTTGCTTTTTAGCTAACTTACATTAGTAAACAAAGTAGGGGAATAAATAAGGCCCTGAAATCTTCTAAAGCTGGTATGATTCTGGACCTTTTATCAAAGGTGGCAGGTAACCAGTGACCCTGTTCATATTCAGAGAGCCTCCTTTATGCTGGAGAAAATAGGCATGCAACATCTCTGCTTTTCGTTCACAAAGTCACCTTCCTTATTGATACATAGAAAAAGGCCAGCAGGGAGCAGATAGAGGAAAGCAGGATGAAAAGGCCGAATGTGCCTCCTGAGTCCTCCAACTTAATCACCAGTTGTCTCTGGCCCTCCACACATTTTGTACATTTTTATATATGTCTGGCACATTAAAGATTCCTTCTTGCCAGCTCTCTTATGGAAGAGCAGCAAGCCAACCATATGGACTGATGCTCAAAAATCATCCAGGGTTGAAGTAAATGGGGGTTGACTAAAGGAAGACTGTTGCTTCTCTTGTCTGTCAGGCACATTACTCCACCCTGTTGCTCCAGCTACTAGGGTTAGAGGATGTGGGGGACAGTGTCTCACAGAAATACACAGCAGCCACTGTGTTTCTGAAGAACCTTGCCCAACCGTTTCTGCAAATAATTAAACATTGCATTTTTTGCACCAAATTTTGTTCTTGACAAGAAAATGTTGGAATCTCCAGTGCTGAAGTGTCAGCTCTGGGGCTTTGTCACTGTGAGACTGTGACTGTCTGGCTGGAATGTGGGATCCCACCAAAGTGCCTTCCCAGAGAAGTGCAAATTAGAGCCAGACATGAGTCTTGGTCTCTTTGCATTTCCAAAGATGGTTTGAGTTTGTCCTTGGACTCCAAATGGCTTTTTGGTTTCAAGCTAAACTTATTTTAGGTCTTCAGCTTCCATTCCTTCTGTCTAACACTATTTTCTAGATCATTTTGCTCTGCCCTCCCAAAGGTCAGGAATGTCTATCTTTTGAAATATCCACTAGGACAGTGCCCTCACGGGCACAGGCCCTACCCAAACTAAGTCTTTCTCATGAAATAGATGAGAGACATCATTGCATTTTCTGGGGTGAAAAAGACAGTTTGCTCCCTCCAGGGTTAATTTTGAAGGATGCATAAATCACTCAGCTCTGCAGGAAATGTGCTAAGGTTCTTAAAATCCCTGGCTGATCCTATTATTTTAGCTACTAAAAACAATCTCAACTGCCCCTAGGGAGATGTAGATACTTGACTAAATGGCAGTGAATGAAGCAGCCCTTTTGTGTGTCTGGTGTCTGGTGAGCTTATCTGGAAAGATATGGCCCTCCACTTGGAAATCACCCATCCCCAATGGAGGGAGAAATAAAAATAAAGGGCCTCTTATAAAATTATTACCTTGTCATTTAAGTCAACAGCAGCGATGCCATGATAGAAACCAGCAGTTGTACCAGGTTGTTTTATCACTCTAATTACATCAAGAACACAGTAACTGTCTGGCAGAGATAAGATTAAAGAAGGCAGAGCCCTTCTGAAATTTCCAATAGACAGCACCTGGATTTATGGACTGGATTTGTGTTTGGACATTAAGTTCAATTACTTTGCTTCAGCACTGAAGAGTTCTGTCGCCAGAGAAATATCACGTAGTTGGTCCCTCATCATTGCAGGCCTCCCCTACTTCCCACCCTGCAGGCATCGATCTGTCCACACCAGGCAGGTCTCCTTGTCCAGAGCAGGGGCTGTCCGTTTTCTTTCCTCCTCTACCTACTCCTCTGTTTCATCGACCCAGAGTCTGAGAGAGGCAACCCTCTTGGTTGTGAGCAGTGTGGGACCGAAAAGTAACACACTCACAGAATTTCAGTAATAAAGGGGTCGTTTAAAATCACCCAATCTAGCTCTTTCTCTCTGCAGTGGTGGCAACTAAGGCTGAATGAACGACTGTTCCAGGGTTTGCCACTGGAATATCAAGCAGAACCAAGAGTTCCAGGACCCTGGGGAAATACAAGATTCACTTCCATTTCATGCTAACCCAGTGTCTCCCTTTGCATAATACAGCCAACCTCACACCAGAATGTGCTTGTTTTTAAACAACAGGTGCATTTGTAAGTATGAGATTTGAACTTCCATCTCTCCCTCCAGAATAGCTTTTTCTACTCCCTCTTTTTTTGTGCTTTCACATTCTTGAGTTGGAGAATGGATGAGCATAGATAAGGGCTACATTTGTGGCATTCTCCCTCCATATAAAATTGGAAAGAATAAAATCAGTTTGGGAACTGTGCACATGGTACTCTGTAGGACTTCCCCAACCTATGTATGCAACTGAATTATCTGAAGAATCATTTGTGGTTTAGATGATTCAGTTGTATCCCGAGAAATTTTTAAGAACACAGACACTTGCCTCCACCCCTTGACTTAGTAATCAGAATCTATAGAACTAGAATTAGTATTTAACTAGATTCTAGTGGAACTATTCCTGACCAATTCAACACAGAGTAACAGGCCACATTTTGGAAAATGGAGTTCAAGATAAATAAGACAGATAATAAATAGAATAATAGTTTAAAAAATCCCAAGATAGTTCAGCTGGTAACATGTTTGATTTGTAAGCTTGAGTACCTGGGTTTGATCCCCAGAATCATGTTTCATGTGTTTGCAATCCCAGCATTGATTAGTAAGAAACAGGTAGTTCCCTGGGGCTCAAGGGCTATACCCTAGCTACTGATTCCCAAGCTAGTGAGAGAACCAGTCTCAGAAACTTAGGTGAATAATACTGGATAGTGCTTGAGTAACCATACCTGAGGTTGTCTTCTGAGCATCCAGACATATGGGCACACATATTCACATGGTCCCTATCCCAAACAAAAGCACCTTAAAACACATGAACATACATACACATATGCTCATAAAAAACACACATTCACACATATACACACAAGCTTATACGTATACATATGCACCCATAAAAAATGTTCACATCTCTCACAAGTGCCTCACAGTGTTTCTGGAAAGTTACTTAGCCTCTCTTAGACTTAGTTACTCTATAAAAGAAACTGGCCTTTTTTATGTATTACAATTACTATGTAATGTGTATACACTTCGTATCTTTGCAAAAACCCACATGTAACACATGCTCAGCATCTGGCAACAGTATGTACCCAGAATACCCTAGAGCTTTAGGCTCATACCACACAGCTATTCCCCTGATTTCTTCTTGTACACTCACCTTGGTGTGGGCAATGAACTGTAAAGCTCATCTCTCTAGGAGTGTCTGCTCTCGGTGAAACGGTGAAATCGTAAACCAATAGGATATTTGTGGATCTGACCTTGAAGAGGGATCCTTGTGAATCACCTGGGAGGTACCAGCAATTTCCTGTTCTGTTCTCTAAGCACTTAAGCTACTGTAAACAGCCAGGATCCTCCACACCATGGGTGGATTCTGCTGTGACCTGGCCTTGGAGCAGGAGCAGCACAGCTGGGATTTTGTTTATTTGGCAGGTTGGGAAAATAGAAAAGGAAACTAGAAGTGAAAAGTGATCTTTGGTCCCAGCAGGAGACTCTGAGCAGGAGCCTCTGTGTCCACTTGGCAATTTACATCTTCTCCCTGCCCAGTGATTCCTTCCCCCACCTACCCTCATGAAGAATGTGTGAAAGGGGCCTCTAATCACCTTCAATTCTGTCCTTAATTCATTGCAGTTGGCTTCTTGCATTCGTCAAGGTCACCAACAGACTTCTAATCACAAACCAAAGGGCTTTACTACGATTTCCTCAATATAAATGTGTTTCCTAACCCTTGTAAGAAATGTACATTCCTTTTCTAAATCAATTTAGGTTTAGAAATCATAAACAAACCATTCTATAAGGCTTGTAATGTGTCGGGCAATATCCCAAGTGGTTTTCAAATGTTAACTTATTTCTCCACATCATAGCCCTATGAGGTAATCCCACATAATGAGGATACAAGGGATCAGAGAGATTAAATAACTCTCTTATGGTTACATACCTTGTGAAGTGGCAGAATTAAAACTCAACCCTAGATATTAAATAATGTTGTACCGACCAAAATGGCAACTCCAACTCCAAACTCATATCTGACAGGGTTAGGGAGGCGAGCAGGCTAGCTGCCTTTTGAATTCTTGCATCCCTTTCCTTGGAAGAATCCCTGAACTTGTCTACCCAAAGAATGACATCTAGTTCTTACCTCATAACTTGCACTATCATTTGTTTGCTCTGTTGCTATACAACGCCATTCTCAAAGTGCTTTTCCGACATAAACAGGACTCAGGAAACTACTGTTTTATGCCAGTATCAAAGCTCTCTGCAGGCTTCAAGATTGCAGCCCTGTCATGGAATCTTCAACACTTGTAGAAACACATCTCTCTGGTTCTAACACAACCAGGAATCAGTTTACTGCCACTCACCAAGTCTCCTTCCTTTCTGTCCTTTCAACTGCAAAAGATCCCAAACCTCTGGGTAGGATAAAATCACCGTGTTCCACCATTCCTGGTTCTCACCCCCAAACTTCCAACATTAAGAACTTGATTCTCCTTCAAGAAATACAGTTGTCCTCACTATCACAAAGAGAGTCTTCCTGCTCGTTAAAGTGTGTCTCTTTGAAAATGACATCGGACAGACTGAGTCATATGGAAACAAAACCTTTATTTCAGTGTCATTCCACACTATCACTGTCACTAAGTTCCTCCACTTCAGGTCTTGTTCATCTGTACTACCCAAAACTCCAGATCCTTTCCTCCACACCCTCTCCTTCCCAACATGTGAATGCTTGCCTGAATCCTCAGTTTGAACACAATTGCGTGTGTTTGCGCATACACACACACAAATATAACACATGTTCTCATTATGTAGCCACACGGGTCTTGAGTACACATCCCTTTATCTCAACTTCCTGAGTGCTGGGTTTACAGATATGCACCACCATGCCTAGCTTGATAATATTCTCAAACCTCAATCTCCTCAATGTGTCAAAAGGGCAAACTTAAGAAGATAATGTGAGAACCAATCAATGTAAAGAATGTGGCGATTTTAACAAAAAAACAAATCTTGGATCATTGTTTTCAATGAACTGAAAATTGAAACAGAAAGAGAAGAAAGGGGCAGCTTCTCGGTTTGGGCCTGAGGTAGAAATTCAGTAAATAATAGGATCTTTCTGTCTGCTTCGGGTCCTCACTCAAGTATTGCTGACTCCTTCCTGTTCTCCCTCAGTCAATCAATACCTGAACTGATGAATACTTAACCTGGAATCCAGTCATTCTCTTTCAGGCTATATCCTGAGTAAGCAAATGTAGGCTCCTTTTGGTCTCCCACAGTCTTTCCTTTTGTTGTTGATCTTTTGACCTTACCCCACGAAACCCAAAGAATCAAGACTGCCCGTGTTCTCCCTTGAGACCTCCATGAAAGCTTTACAGTTTGGCACTTTGGGTTAAAGAGTAAGTGACACTGGTGTCTGTCACTGCCAGGTGATCAGAGAATTCTCTAGACAACATCATTCACTCTCAAGTTTCAAAGTCACTCCAATGTCATAGGAAAGGATACTAATATTCAGGAACTTGCATCTGACTAAGTTCTCAGGAAACTCATACTGAAGAAATGGGCAACCCATGAAGGAGAATATAGTCCCCGCTGTGATGCTTAAGAAATAAATATGGAGTTAGAGGTGGCCACATTCTGTATGTACACAGACAAAAAGTGTGATCCCTGCCCAACATTCAAGCCCCCAGTGTCCTCCCTTCTACCCTAGATCCAGTGCATATTTAGCAGGTCCTCAAGATCCAGTTGTGACAACTGAAGTTCTCTGTAGCTGCTTCTACAATGCCAAGCTGTAATCATTACTCACTCCCTGGCTTCAGTACTCTGCTGCTTGGCTTACCTCATATCCTTTAAAATACATTTTTCTTTTGAAATAATTTTGACTAACAGAAAGGTCCCCAAAACTAGTATAGATAATTTATATATAGTCTTGACATAAGATCTCCAGTTTTTTAATTTTTAATTATATTTATCATAATCTCCATTGGTGTATACCTACCCATATTCTAAAGCATTTTAATTTGAAAAAATAAGGCCCTCTCTGTCTAAATACTTCTTTGTGTGTGACATAAAAGCAAGAGCATTTTCATCTCTAACTTCAGTGTGATCCTCAAAACAGCAAATGAACATTAATGGAGTGTTATTATCTAATTTACAGACTTTAGTCAGAACTTAACCATTCTTCCATTTCTACCTTTTGAAGCAAAAGAAAACATTGAGAAGCTGACTCTTTAGATTCTCAGCCTCCACATTGCTTTCTCTGTTACGTGTCCCATATTGCTTTCTTTGTGATGTGCCCCCTTTTAAATCTGCTTTGATCTGATACTGTCCTTCAAGATATTTTCTTTTAACTAACATTCCTTTTTGCTTTGGTTGAAGTCCTACATTTCTGGTGGGTTAACTCAGATGCGATACTGTTTTCTCATTCTCAACTCTCTGGACACAAATAAAAACTGTCTATTCTCAAAATGTGATATTACTTTGGATTATCGGGCTAAGACAGTGTCTGTTAGCTTTCTCTGCTATGAAGGTATGTATTTTTTAATTCATAAGCACTTTATGAGCTCTATAATTTGTAAATGCTTTCTGAAGAGGTACTCCAAGACTATGTAGATATCCTGTTTCTCATCAAAGTTCCCCTCATTAAAAATAGTATCCATCAATGTCCAGAAAATAAGACTGCAGGAGTTAGAAAATAATAATAATTTTGTATTTTCATTACTATCTCTTTATTTAAGTAGAAAACTCTAACATGGGAAAAGGGAAATTTTCTTTGTCATGTCTTTGTGTGTGTGTGTGTGTGTGTGTGTGTGTGTGTTTGTGTGTGTGTGTATGTAGGGGGTAATGAGGGCATGTACATCTTTATGGGTTTCCTATCACTGTTATAGCAAGTTATTGTGAATTTGGTGGCTTAACACAGTATTTATATGTGACCTAAAAGTTCTGAAGGTCAGAAATACATACCAAGCCTTAGCAAGCTAAGATCAAGAAGTCAGCAGACTGTTCCTTCTGAAGACTATGAGGAACAATTCCACTCCTTGTGTTTTTAACTCCCAAGCGTTGGCTTGTGGCCCCTTCCCACTGACTTATTGTTCCAACCTCTGCTTTATTTCATCTTTGACTCTCTTCCTTCAATTCTCTTGGCTCCCTCTTTATTCATGTGAGGCCTTATGGTAAGTCTATGCCCACCCAAACAAATCAAGAAACCCAAAACCCCTCAACTTAGTCATATCGGCAAGGTCCTTTGTTACTGGTAACACAGTCACAGATTTTAAGAATTAGGACACAGATATTTGTAGGGAACCATTATTTTTCCTGTAGCCATTAGCATGAATTTCTAATTACTTTATTCTATGGATTATAATCTGTTTCATAAAATGTTTTGCCTATCCGATTGTATAAAATGTGTCTGGTAAGAAAAATTGTGGCTTTGGCTTCTACTGCTGTGTCCTTTGGACCTCTCCTAGAATAGACATTTCCTGAGACTCTCTGGTTGGAGTTTCTGTTTGTTTGTTTGTTTTTCTTTCTTTCTTTTTGAAGTAGAGTCCCAACTTGTTGGACAAGATGTCCTTAAACTTGAACTGTGGGTCTTCTTGCTTCCAAATTCTGGGATGAAAAGCTTGAACTGCACTATCATATCCTGCTTGATTGGATTTAGGATATATATATTGTGTTAACATAAGTAATAAACCCCACTAAACTGCCTTTCTATCATAGTGTATACCTATATAAGTGTATTTATGTCAGTATGTACCTATATAAGACTGAAGCTATGATATTCTGTATAATCTAGCAGATTGGAGTTCACTCTTGACTTCTTCGTTTCCATATAGGTAGCTCATTTCTCTGACACTGGGGCCTGTAGTTCTCATTGTGATCAATATATTTTACATATCTGTAAGCACATTTAGAGTAGATTTTGGAATTGTGAGCTCTGTGTAAACCAATCAACTAACTTCATTATCTGTTTATATTTCTTTTTTTCTTTAACCTAGGGAGGCACTTAGATAGTCAAAATACAGCATCCAAATTACCTAGACTAATTCCTGTCTTTGCCTTCCATGTAATTTTCCCCATGCCTTGTAAATCTTGCTTATCTCAATAGGAATATCCCTTTCACATCTCCAGGAAAATGCTGTTCAAACATTGTACGTCAGCTGGGAACACTTCTGTTGGAGTCAGTCTGTGTGACAGTGCCCTTGTAAAAATATCCATGTTGCTTCCAATTGTGGACTTTTCTCTGACTTCTACTAGAAGAATGAGATCAGAGATTGTGTGATGGTGAGTTCTCACCATTCTAATCTTCCAAACAAAGTGATACCCACTTTGAGTGATACCCATCCATACTAAAGGGAATTTTCCCCTAAGAGGCTCTGATTCTTCTCTCATTTTAAGCAAGTTACATTCTAGCCTGTTATTTAATCAATCTGGAACTCAAGTTTTTCTTTTTTAAAGATGAGAGCAGTAATATCCATCCCTCTCTACTCAATGGGTATTGTGAAGATCAAATACAAACCCTAGACATTACAGACACATAAATCAGATATCACTGTTACTGAAAACAAAAAGGTAGAATTGTAAGGAATATGGCTATATTGCTTCAGCTTCTCTTTCCTCATCCCTTTAATCATCTGCGGCACTTTTTTTCTAACCAGAGACTCTTTTCATTGATTTCACAAAAATTTATATTCTTTGTCTGGAAGAGCCAAACTCAGCGGGCCATGGTGGTAGCTAGTGTATCTGTTGTGCATTTGTAGATGAGATCAGCATTGAGTCAGTGAACTCTTCAGTATGGATGGGTATCACTCAATCTACTGAGGGCCTGAACAGGACAAAGAGAAAGTCACACTTGCCTCTCCAATTCAGATGAGCCATCCCATCCTATCTTATCCAGCCTTTAAATTAGATTTTTCTTTGCTAGCTGTTTTGTTTCTAAAGTTTAGGAGTTAGGTTGAATTGCAGTGACTTTCTTAAGACTCCAGAGAGTGTGACTTCTCAGAAGTCATAATTCTTTGAACCGATCCCCCTCATGATCTCTCTCTCTCTCCCACATCCCTTTTGTCTAACACAAAACCATTTATAACAGCTTCTCAGTTACTTCCAAGTCTCATTTTTTCCTATTGGTGAAATGGAAATCATGGTCATATCAAACTATAAATCCTTTCAGCTGGATAAATTGGTGATAAATCACCTACTTCCTTTTCTTATCCTTCTCAAGCAATATTTGCATGCTCAGTCTATCCTGATGCAGGAGGTAGGCATAAATGATGGGTGGAAGAGAATGGGAAAGGATTTTTCATCCTGTCTTTGGAGGAACACTACCTTTATTTGGAGAGGTAAACAGCATTTCCAACAGCATGTGATTAATAACTTGTCTCAGAGCCCTTGAGGCCCCACCTTCTCCAAGGGATTCTTGGCTATTAATATTTCCTGGAGGAAAGAGAATCATTTTCTTCAGTGGTGTGGCCACTGATAAGTTGTCTTTGCTCCAGTAAATAATCTCCCACCCATGCAAGCAACTGTAATTAAACTCAGTGGGACACAGCACAAAAAAAATTCCTGAAAGTAAAGAAGAGGCTTGCTGAGAGGAAGGGTTCCATTGAGGGAGGGCCAGAGAGGGAAACAGGGCATGAAAATCACTAATATTCATTATATGAACATATGATATAGTCAAACATTTAAAAAATAAAATGAAGACATAGAAATAACCCAAATATCCATTGACAAATTAATAAAGATTTAGTACACACAGATACACAATGAAAATAATTCTTCTTTTGTTTTCTGATCACTCTAGCAGTCAGAAACTCAATAGGAACTGGTCACATCTAGTTATGGTGCAAGAAAAATGCTGAGTGGCCTGGCTGGACTGTGCCATGTCTACAGAAAGTCCAGGGCCAGATCTTAACATCCTACATGCTTTGCCTTCGACTTCCGGAATTTACAGTCTATAACTTGAAACAAATTACTGTCATCACCACTCTTCAGTCTGCATACAAACCCCAGGCTCCTAACCACAGTCCCCAGGATCTTCCTCAGCAATAGAGATGGCCAAACCTCTGACCATTTTACTTTGCTCATGGGATATATGATAGCTTGTTCTCCCCTACTTAGAATAAGACAATATCCACAGGCACAGCATCCTAGTGGACCTTGGTAGATAAATTTCCATTAACTACGACAATTTTAAAGTTTATAGGAAAAAACCAGTACAGATTTCTCAGCTGGCTCAATTACCTCCCAGAAGCCAAACAGTTTCTAAATTTAATCCTGTCTTTTTATTCTCCATGGTTTCTATTTCTGTTTGACATTGTTACTGACACTGGGAAGATGGTCAAAGGTGTAGTTCAGCAGTACCCAACCTGGGTCTCTAGTGCTGTCGGGATCCATGAAGTGAATCACGGAGGACTTTGAGCTATTTTCAATATTTCCAAAAGCTTGACAGAAATTGTGTATTATCTGAGATAAGGCTCATAGGCTAACTAAAGTGTCAAGTAGCTTGTCTTTTTAGCTGTGTCCTATCAGCTCATCACATAGCTTTGTTATAGTGTGTTGATATAAAAGGGAATCTGAGGGTCACCAGTACCTTTGATGAATACAGACCAAAACACTATTAGTTTTACATACTGGTTACTCATTAGACAAAACATGTTAAGGCTTGAGGTCTCCACGGGAAAAAAATAATAAAAGGAGCCCTGGGTAATAAAAACACTTGGAATTCAGGCCTAGCTACCCATGGTCTTAACCTACAAATCCCCCATACATTGCATTTTTACTTCACATTAGAGATATGCATAAAAGGAGTTGTCAACTGCAACAGTTCTTTTTTTCTGTGGCATATATGAATCATTTGTGCAGGAAAGGCAGGTATCTGTATAGACAAAAGTATTACAATTCTAAGAACTTTTAAAGGAATTCAGAGGGAGTATGGAAATAAGAAATAACAATTCTGATGAGGAGAAATGGTGGGTTCCTAGAAAATTCTACCATGCCAGGCTCACACCCATGTGTATTGTGAGGCAAGTAGGGTAGACAGATCTACCCTACTAAGTGTGTGTGTGTGTGTGTGTGTGTGTGTGTGTGTGTGTGTTTGTGTTGTGTGTTATATTTCATGGGTAGATGCGAGGGTATGGATTAGTTGAGGAGCTAATTAGATGTTCAGTTAGATAATGAAACTCTAGAGCCTCCTTTAAGGCTAAATATTGAGAGAACCTCTTCACTATTCATCCTGTGAGCACCAATACAATAGAAAGAGTTCATGATTTTATAGATAGATTCAAAACAAATGGAGTATTAAATTAAGTTCAGCTGACAGAACAACTTGGTGCAAAAGACTCTGGTAGAGACTGTTGATCTTGTCTTCAAGGACCTTGTTGCAAAAATCAGTTGCTTTTCCATTGCAAACATCAAGAAACATGCATTCCTGGGCCAGAAAGAAGGAATTCTGACCTGGACAGTAGCCCACAGAGAGAGTGAACCAAGATACACATGGAATACAGCCACCTATCCTATGGGGAGGTGCAGTCATGAGACAGCAGATCTTCTCTCTAATTGGTCTTCAGCAAAGACAACATGGGGTTCCTTGGTACTTTAAAAAATATAATGTGGCTGGGAACTTGAGAATATGCAGGTCCATGAAGGTATGGAAAAACCCTTTTGTGTTTGAAGTCTAAATCTCTCTCATTCTCTTTCACTGTAGATTTCTCTGATTCCTCAACCCACTCCCTACCACTTAAAATCATGAGTTCCCTTGTCCTGGCTCCTGCTTCACAACAGGGTCTCAGTTATCAGCCCAGGAAGTTTGAAGTCTCCTGAAGGTCGCTTGGTTTACTTTCCACTTTCTCTATTAGATCCACCCTACATTTAAGGGGTTTTGCTACTGCCTGTTTACCCGATCAAAAATTTCTCAATGCTTTTTCACAAGCTCAGGATACTGGCACGAAAGAGGAATATGCAAAGACAAAAATATGAGTGGTTCAGGATTATTGACATGAAACTATTCCATCCTTGGTGAATCCAACAGGCCAGGCTCACAACTCCTGAGATTAGCATGCCTCCTTCAGTTTTCCATTGTCTGTTCCTCACCTAATCAGAGTCATGTAGGAAACTAACAGGTACTATCTGTTTCAGACCCTGGTCCTTCTAACCTTACCATTCAAAATTACCTGACAACTGTGGTTTAAAGCCTGGGTATAATCATGATAATATTTAACTAAAAATATTTTGTCTACAGCAAAAGCTTGAGCACACCAGTTTCCCCTGACATGCAAACTCCTACTTTTGCCTTTGAACTTCTATTTTCCTCCTTGCTGATGTTGTTGACTCTAATTGCATTTATAACAGCTCTTTTTGTACTGTTGAAATTTCCCTAAGATTGCTAGGGATAAGCTAAGGAAAGAGAAATTATACAACAGAAAATTTATTTTTGTTTTTCAAGACAGGGTTTCTCTGTGTAGCTTTGGAGCCCATCCTGGCACTCACTCTGTAGACCAGGTTGGCCTTGAACTCACAGAGATATGCCTGCTTCTGCCTTCTGAATGGTAGGATTAAGGCATGTGCCATCATTGCCCAGCCAGAAAATTTTGTTAGCTACATTTCCTTCCATTTAATTTTCACAAGTCTGAAGTTTATGAGGAGTTATTCTCCAAAAATAGCAAATCATCTCTATTCTGCTGAAATATTTGCCCCTTTCCCACTGATCTAAAAATGCTAAATCCATCAATAAAATAATCTACATATTCATTTATAGGACTTACTATCTTAGTTTTCTTGGTAAAAGTATCTACTTTAATGACAGGTAAATTATAACAACTATATAAATCCACCCCAGCACCTATTTTTGAATATCACATGGGGTAAGATTTCATTTTTAATGTCTTTCTTTATAAATCAAAAGAAATGTGTTTTCTGACACACAAAAATGTCTGAAATTAAACTTTTTGTATTTATGAATAAAGTTTCCTGGAACATGGCCACCTTCATTGGCTACATATTATTCAAGACAGCTTTCCTCTTGCAGAAAGGATGAAACAGGAGTCAGAAGACCCACAAAGATGGAAATATTTGCCATCTTTTCAGAAAGCCAAAGTGCTGTTTCTTTTCTATTCCCCAAATGATATAGTAGCGCTTACAGTGATCTGTTTTTGTTAATGTTCTGATAAATACAAAATGGGGAAGTGTACTATAATTTGTTTGTGGTCTAAAAAAGAAAGCCTGCCTGAAGACCAGAATGCAGAGCTAAGCCACTATGCCTTAACTAGAGCTAAGCAACTAGTTAGACGCAAGCACACACACACACACACACACACACACACACACACTCACTCACACACACAGACTAAACCATTAGTTAGTGACAAACCTAAGTCACTAGTCAGTCATAGAGGATGGGCAGTGGTGGCCACATTTTTAATCCCAGCACTTGGGAGACAGAGGCAGATGGATTTCTGTGAGATCAAGGCCACCCAAGACTAAAAGAGAAACAGAGCTCACACATTTGACCCCAGCACTTGGGTTGACATGCCTTTAATCTCAGCACTAGAGAGGAATATAAGGCAGGAACTCATAGTAGTCTCAGTGAGTCTGAGGATCAGTGCGGTGTTGGGATGCAGTCTGAGAACAAGACGGTCCCATCCGTCTGAGCATTGGTAGAGATGAGAACTCTCTAGCGGCTGACTGCTTTGCTTCCCCAGTCTTCACCTTTAACTCCAATATCTGTCTCTGTTTTTTTTATTATTTGTGCTATAGGGAAGATTTTAACATTGTTAGATCTAAACATGATATACATGGGAAGGTCATTTTTTAAAACATAGATTTTAATTCCCTGAGAATTTCATACATGCCTATAATGTGTTTTTATTATATTCGTCCTCAATCCTCTCCTATCCTGGACCTGTGTCCCAGTCTTCACCCTCTCCTAACCTCATAGTCCCACATCCTCAGCACATATTACAGTAAGCCCAATTTTAAACATTCACACACACACCCACACACCCACACAGAGAGAGGGAGGGCAGGAGGGAGAGAGAGAGACAGAGAGAGAGAGACAGACAGAGAGAGAGAGAGAGAGAGAGAGAGAGAGAGAGAGAGAGAGAGAGAGAGAGAGAGAGAGAGCCAACAGAATATGAATGATCTATCAAGGACTTAATCCTCAAAGAAAACTGACTCTCCCTACCCTAGCAGCCATCAACTATTGGTAGCTCCTCATCTAGCAGTGAAAGATTGTGAGGCCCTCCAAACTCCATGCTAGATTGTGGACTGCTTTAATCTTGTGCAGGTCTTATGTAGTCAACCACAGTTGCTCTCAGTTCATAAGTTCATCAGTCCTGTGGTATTGTCACATCCAGAAAACACTGTTATGAACGGGTCCTCCTTGACTTATGGCTCTGTTAAATTTTCTTCCCTTTCTTCCATGATGTTCCTTGAGACTTTTGTCAGTTGTGAGTTTCTCCATTAACCACCATCTGCTGAACAAGAAGCTTCTCTGGTAAGGACTGAGCACTATACTAACCGATGGGTGGAGAAACACATATTCTGAGGTCAGTTTAACATTGTGTTCATTTAGCAAATAATAGTAGCAGATTCACCTGTGGGACCTATGAGATTCCATAGCCATAGCCTCTTGGTCAGATTTACAGTACTAGGTATATGTTTTCTCCTGTGAAACAAGGCTTAAATTCACCAAGAAAGCAGTTGGTCACTCCCATAACACTCTTTCTATTATTGCATACATTGTTGTCAATGTAGTTTGTAGGTTTCACAGCTACATAACACTGGGGATGACCCCTTCTTCCAGTGGCCTCTATAGTACATTCCAATGCTATGAAAGTGAGCCATTAGCAATGAAATTTCTAGTTCTATACCAGACTGAGCTCTCCATGTCCTATGACAAAAGTGTCATCTTCAGCAAGCGAGTTTTACATTCAAATTCTGGTGGCAACCAAGGTTCATAACAAGAGCCTGTTTTGTTTGGGGAATCCATGGGTTGCCTCTGACCTACAACTAAAATAGTGTTATCCCACACCTGGCCCTGGGATTTTTATTTGGCAAACATATCTTCTGGAATGAGCATAATCCTCTTTGAAGAGTAATTCCAATTAGGCTCATTAAAGCCCCAACCATACTCTGTCCTATCCTTCCATCTCCTTCCTCACTTAAATCTTCCTCCCTAGTAGTTAACTTTTACACTTCATATAACCCATGTCTACTACCCCTACTCACTTATGATCTTTCTCCACCTCCCCCAAGGTGCTCTTTAAAAATGTACTAGAAAATAAAAGAGAAATACCTATAAAATTGGATGTTTAACATGGATGAGGAAATAACACAACAAATTCAAATTTGTAAGAGTTTGCTAATATATAAGCATCACAAACTCCAAAGAAAATAAGACCCCATCCATACAAATTTACTGACACACCTCCATGGATTTTTTTCCTCCAAGTTAGTATCACACACACGCTTACTACTGTCTTCGCATGATAACACCTTAGTAATATTTTCTTCAGGGAGAATAAAAAAGTTGTTCTGACTTTCCTGCAGCACAGATAATTAAAATTTAGATTTTTCTTATTGATAGCTTTACAAAGCATCTTTCAGCAGCACTGTACCTCATTACTGGAAATGTCAAGCAAAGGTCTGAGATTTGGAAAATCCTCTCACCAAGTTCACTCATCCCTGAGCATTGAGGTTGCAGAACATTTCAAGTTTTCTTATGTCATTGCGACTCTGAGACCTTTTGAACTGATAGTATCTGTCAATCAACTCACGTCAATAATCTCATTGTATTGACAGATTTGGAGGTTTGTCTTTCTGTTGATACCAGCATATTGAGTCAATTGTTAATAGATATATTTTCCAGCATGTGCCTTTGATTTGCTAACCTTCATCATTTGAATTATCAGTCTATGAGCTTATTCATAACTTCTGTTTAAAATATATCACTTCCTTTTAATAAAATGACATTTGATATTTAAAAGTGTAGCAACTTTTATGACTAGTTTAAAATTTTGTTTTAATTTTATTTTAAAGGACTACATAAACTGAATTATTTTATAGTTCTTTATTGCATTGGTTTCATATATTATTGCTTATTTTCCCCTCTGAACTCTTGCTGTGTTTTTCAGTAAATTTTAACAAATAAGACAACTAAATAAACCTCAGCATTTGGGAGACAGGGGTAGGAGTCTAAAAAGTTCAAATACTACTTTGACTACATAGAGAGTAAAAGGACAGTATGAATTGTCAAAAGAAATAAATGATTGATGGGTAGATAGGTAGATAGATGATTGATAGATAGATAGATAGATAGATAAAAGATAAATAGGTAGATAGATACATAGATAGATAAATAGATAGATAGATAGACAGATAGATAGATTATAGTTAGACAGTACATTTAAAGGTGATAAAACAAACTACCATCCAGATCAAGAGCCCATAGCTTCTAATTTTAATTAAATGATCCCAAAACATTTTTCCAAATTGCATCGCTTTTGCTTATGGGGTTCTAATTTGAAAGTTAATCTTGTATCTAGGACTGGGGAGAAGGCTCAGAGGGTGATGTGACTGCTGCTCAATCACTCAAATGTGAGACCTGAGTTCACATTCCTTCCATCCCATCCCTCACAAACAAAAGAAAAAGCAAGAATGAGGGGTGTATGTCTGTAAGCCCAACAAAATATGGACTGAGTGGAGTGAGAAAGGCATTCTGAAACTCAACAAGATGAGCTCCAGTTTCAATAAGAGACCTTAAAAATTAATACACTTGGAGAACCCATCCAGAAAAGACAGCCAAAATTGACCTTCGGTGTCTCCACACAGGCAGGTGCACAAAGTTGTACGCATATCCCACACCCATGTACACATGCAGACTAACATGTATCTACAGTATACACAGCACAACAGAGAGAGGGAGAGAGGGAAAGGGTAGGGAAACATCCTGGAAATGTCAGTAGAACTACATTGGGAGATTTCAACACTGTGCCTTTGTGGTCTAGCTAAGAAAGCAGTGGACAAGATGAATGGGCTCACAATCATTTCTTTCTAAGACTAAAGGGCAACTCAGTATTGAACAATGAACACTGAACCCTCTAGCTTACTCAGAGTATCTAGCCCACTCAGAACTTTGCTATGATCTCTCTCCCAACACTGAACAGAAGTCAATGTTAGAACAAAAAGTGACAAGCAGTTTGGAATTCCTACTTAGGTCATTTCTGTAAAAAGTTAGATTACTTTGGAGTTTGGGGAGGGGAGTCCCAAGATTCAGACTTCGTTGGCTTCATAAGAGATATGAATCTAATGAGAGCCCACATTTTTCCTTGACATCAGATTTTATGAAGCAGCCTTAGTTTTTTGTTTCCCCTTGACTATGTCCTTGATGACAATTTTCTCAAATGTCGTGATAAGCTGAGCTTCCTTCGAAACCTTCACTAACATTGTGCAGTTCTCATAACAAATTTATTCTTGGCTCAGCTACCTGTTTGAGCCTGATGATATTGAATCATTTTACTAACTGTTCTTATTTAGTATGAATGTCTGTTAGTAGTCTAGGTAAATTATATGGTCTACAATGAAAAGGATATTCTTGTCTCTGCTTTTTCTGCATTCAAACCTTCCTTTATTTTCACTGTCTTAAATCACAGTGTTGGTATTTCCAGCTGGTACCTTCATCTCATAAGGGAATAGCTCTGTGTTCCTGGTTATATAAAAGGGTTCTGTAGATTAAAAGGATTTTTATTTGTTTGGAATGGAGGAGGAATTAGAGTAAACAGTATAATTGGTTTGAATTGGCATTAACAAATAATTTTCCTTTTGCCTATCTGTGTAATGATTTACATAGGTAAATTCTTTCCATTTTCATTCCCTTCTTAGTAAAGGTAGATGATCCTTTATTACAGATTGGGTTATATTTGATAATATATTGTTGAATAGGTTATGTCATTTCCACAAATGATACTGAACTGCCTTCTTCTCTGTTATTATTTTTGGAGAATTGTTTTTCCTGGCTATCCATATGTTGTTTGGGCATGAAAATGAAACAGAATCTTCAATGAGCTGTCTGGCTCTTTACATTCTCTGATGACTCCAGGAGAATTTTTATAGTTTGGAAATTATCTTTCCTTTTAATGATTTCAATTTAATATCTGCAGAGATGTTTATACCTTACATTGTTTGTTATGGATAAATCTTTATCTTTGGTCTTCTACCTGTCTTTACTGGTCTATTTGTGATTCCTGTTTCATAAGACAATTGAGGTACTGTATAGTTTCATGAAAAGTCATCTGCAGTACATCTATATTTGCAGCACAATTTGTACTCATTTGCAAGCTTTCCGTTTTTTCACAGTTGTGTTCTTTTAACTCAAATGATTATTTATGCCACATCTATCTTTCATTAAGTAAACTTGCCAAGAATTTGTTTCTTTTATTGGTCGTATTTTGAAACAGTTTTGGGTATTATTGAATCAAATTACTTTCTCGGTTGTTTGTGTTTCTTTTCATTAACTAACAACGTCATGGTGGGAAGACTTTGAACTACCAGAGAGGAAGTCCTAGAAAAGAGAGTATAAGAAAGGAATAGTCCCCAAACTGGGTAAAAAGAATATTTAGCTTCCATTCACATCATGCCCCTTAAAAAATATGAAGGAAATTCCATGATTTCCTACAGGGCTTCTAAAAGTAACCAATAGTATCATATTTATTATTGAAATAATGAATATTATTCTCTAAAATCAGAAGCAAATTATATTGGATATAGCCTTGCACTAGAGAAAGAAAAAACAAAAATAAACACAAGAACAAAGTAAGCTAAAGATAAATGATAAGAGTGATAAGAGTGTTTACATTCAAAATCTAAAGAAATCTACAAATCATGTAGTCAAATTGTGTTTAGGACCATCATAGAAACCAGACAAAGGTTAACTCTTGAATCCCAGGCATCAGCCTGGGAATCCAGCATGGGACTGATCAAGACCCCCTGAATCTGGGTGTCAGTGAGGAGGCCTAGGTAATCTATTGAGCCTTGGACAGCAGATCAGTACCCATCCCAAGTATACACACAGACTTTGGACTCCCATTGAACAATGTGAGGTGCACTCTCACCCTGAACTCTTGGGGAAGGGTCTAGGCCCTGCCCTATATGAAATGACAGACTATGGACACCCCCATGGAGGGCCTCACCCTCCCTGGGGGAATGAGGGGATAACGGGGGGGGATGGGGGGGAGGGCACGGGAGGAGGGGAGGGAAAGGGAGAGGGACCTCGTACTGACTTGTGAAGCAACCTTGTTTCTTATCTAAATTTAAAAAGGAAAATAAAAAAAATATTAATAAAAAAAAGAATGATACAATTTAGTAGCATCATATAATAAAAGATATATGTAAAAATCTTTGCCTTTTATATTTTAACCACAAATACACTACAGAATATATAATTCTAATTGTAAATAATCTAAATAATAAATTTTAATAATCATAAAGAAGCTGAGCGTTATTAAAGAAAACTGGAGGAAATTAAGAGGTTACTGTTCATGTATCAGAAGACCAAAATTATTAAGATACCATTTCTTCTCAAATTGGTCTGAAAGACAACTTCTGAAGGAATGAGCAAATTGTTTCGAAAATGTAAGGGGATAAAATTTTAAAGACATAGAAGACTCAAAATAATTTTGACACAAGGATAAAAATGCTCATTTCTACCTGGTTTCAAAACTTACCATAAACCCTTCATAATTGTGTTGTGTGGCACAAGTAATCAATAATTCTACAGACCAAGAACCAAAAGATAAAGCACATGAATTGCCTAATACATACATAGTTGGGTTTGACATATATACTGTAGCAATGCACTGCTGAAAATATTTTAATAAAAAGTACTAGAGTATCCGAGGTTATACATGAAAAAGCAGATAAATGAACTTTCATATACTTTGCAAAGAGAATAGAACAAGAAGTCCAGAATTGACAATTTACTCAACTGCTACAGATAGTTGACAAAGGTATCAAAATAATGTAATGGAAGAGAAATTTCTTTTTAATAAATGATGTCAAAACAACTAGATGTGTTGTTCTGTGAGAAAACAATGAACCATAATTCTTGACCCATACCAAATGCAAACATTCATTCAAGACTCATCATAGGCACAAATGGAAAGATAAAATAGTATAACTTTTGGAGTAAACTATAAAAGACATACAGGTAGGGTTTCTTAGTAGAAAGCAATTGCCATTCATGAAAAGCAAGTGGAATTTTATCAAAATTAAAACATTTTCTTGACATAAGATTCCAGTTTAGAATTTCCTAGACAAGCTACAGCTTTTGAGAAAATATTCCTAAATCATATATGAATCTATATACAGTTACTCTAAAAACAAAGGGTTCCACAACAAATAACAAGATAAACAACTTATTAGAACATGGGATAGGAACTTTACAAGATATGATGTATGTATGAGCAGAAAAACTGGTTGAAAACTCGTTGTCATTAGAAAAATGTAAATTAAAACTATAATTAGATTTTGTATATACAGGGGAAAAAAGATCATGATTAAAATGAAGAACAGCCAAATAAGATTGCAAATCTGGCAAGACTGAAGAATAATCGGAAGTCTTGTACCATCTTTGTGAGAATATAAAGTGATTCAACTTTGGAGAAAACTGCCAATTTTTTATGAACATATATGACTAAATATATTATACTACTAGGTATTTGCCTAAGACATATGGAAATATTTGTACATAGCAAACTTGTACAATAAATACATATGCCTTTATTCTAACTCCCAAGTAGCCTAGGAGTGTGTCCACACAAAAGAGGGTAAGCACATGAAGATACATCCACACAATGGAGTAATGTTCTGCAATGAAAAGGAACAGACATCCCATATTATCATAAGTGAAATTCAGAGACTTTATTATAAATAATGAAAATCTTATACGAGTATCCTTATTATGAGATGTCATTTGTTTTCATTCGGAGAATGAACAAAATGAATGAACAGTCTGAAAATATCTAAAGCTATCTCCATAGAAAAGTGAATATAATTGCTACCTGTGGAGGGTAGGACAGTGGCAGACTGGCTTGAGAGCTTTCTAAGTGTTGGATAAATTCAGTATCTTTATAGGAATTTGTGCTTCAGAAAGGTTTGCACTTGTCAAACTCCATGTAATCTCAATATTGGTGCATTTCATTGTAGGCAAATTTGATTTCAGAGGAGAAAAGTACTGTAAACAAATATTGAACTAGAGATCATGACATAAATGCTGAAATATTTATGAGAGTGTATACTAATATTGCACTTGACTTTGAAATGAACCACAGATGAAACAGATTCATAGATGTATAGAGGTATGGATAAGTAGAAATTTGATAAAGTAAATGTCAAATTGTTAATGGAATAAACTTAATGCAGTGTGTAAGGGTGTTCTTCTATGACTGAAATTTAATCAACATTGCTACATGATTGAAACCTTTCAGAATAGAATACTAGGGAAAAAGAAGTTGCCACATCCTCAAAATCCTTGTGTTTGAATCTTTGAGAGTCCCAGGACATTAGGTAGTCCCAGTTAGAATCTTCCCTACAAATGAGGGCATAGATTCCTGCTGACATGCAAAACATAATAAATTCCAACAAAATGGCCTCCTCTCTTCCATGACCTTTGCCTTTGTAAAGTGAGTCAGAATATCCTTGTTTGTTCTACGTTTAAGCATTAACTTATGCCTCCAAATTCACAAGAGGAATGGTAGAGAAAAACCAAGAATCAGATGTATTTGGAACTTGAAAAATGTCTTTCTGCCAACACCAAAAGGAGAAAGTAGAGCCTGGCATACTTTATACTTTGACAGAACCAGTCAATTATAGTTCTCAGAAGTAATAAGCTGTAGTCAGTTTGAAAGAACCAGCTGTACATGGAGAGCCAGAGTTTACCTCCAATCCATCTGTTAGTGCTCCCTGGCTGAGAAGTCCGCTTCTGGGAGATAAAAGTCTTTGTAAAAGGGATTCTCTACAGTTTAGGATCCAGAGAGGCTGACAGGAGGGCTGCAGGTAGAAACCGGAGTTAGAGGAACGTTGTACTGAGTGAGGTGTTGAGAGCCAATGAGATTTAGGTCACCACAAAGTTGACTTCAAAGCCTCTCCACCGCAATCTTTTGTTGCTATTGCTTTGAGGCCATGTGTCCCAGATTTTCCTGTTCAGTTCTCAGGGTCAGGCACATGGGTCATTTGATAGAAAGCAGCCTGCTAAGCGTACAATTAAACTAGTGTTCCTCTAAATGAGTTTGCTGAAACCTTTCATATTAATAAATTTACAGATCAGAATAAAACTGTATTTTGAGCAAAGTCTACGTCATTTTTTTCTTGTTCTAAAAAGCAATCATTGAAGTCACAATAACGGCTTTACAAATTTCTATTTATAAAGTCCTACTATGTCGAGCACACTGTGTCACCTGCTGTCATAGCTAGTCTTGACTGGATTGAGAGACACCTAAGAGACTAGTGAGGTTCACTTCCAGTTGGATCTGTGAGGACATTTCCAGTGACAGTTGGCCTGTGGCATAGCAGGTGAAGTGTAAGACCTACCCTGCATGTGACAGGCCCAGGATGGAGGAAACTAGAAGGGGGAGGGCAAACAATTTATATAAACTTGATCCTTCTAGAGTAAGTGAGAGTATTGCTGCTGCCTTGAACTGAGGCTGCATCTTTGGTCCTTCAGATTCTCAGGAATCTAGATTCCTGGACTGAACAGCCACTGGGCTCCCTACGTTCCTCCCTCTCTAACATGCAGAGATTCATTGTTGGCTATCCAGCCTCCAGTTGTATAAGCCAGTGTTATGAAATCCTTTTATGATTATATATGTGTATGTACATGTGTTACATACCTGTAGACATATATGTATGCGCTATTGGTTACTTCTTCTAGAACCCATGACTAATACACTTACTATGTGTACATAGACCTAAGCCTGAAAACATGGCTCAAAAGCAACACCACAAACTGGAAGCTACTGTGCACAGAGGATTAATTCCTCACGTTACCTAGCTGGTGTGTGACAGGGCCAGTTCTTTCCTTGAATCTGCCTGTCTCCTACATCCATGTTCTTTTGTTTCATCCTCTTCATGCACTCTGTAGTATTCTGATTCCACTTCCTCTTGCACACCAATGTAAAATCTTGGGACTCACTCTCCTCACTGTTTAAGCTGTTTAAATCAATGCCACATGACAACTACTTCACAGTTATAACTGGAAAGCTCACCTCGACAGAGCTCATATCAACAGAGGCCAGGCTAATTCCCAGGATCCCAGCCCAAAACAGTGTCACCTAAGTTTACAAAATAGATCTCTTTGCTTATCCCTAGAAAATGTAAATTACATTTTCCCACTTGAAGATCTGAGGAAATACTGGCCAAGGAGCTTCTTGGGTTGCATGGAAATATTCCCAATGATCTCCTTCTGCCTCTTGATGGAAATCACGCTCACACTACCTATAGTTCATTATTTGACTGTGCACCAAGGTCAAGGCATTGACACTTGCTAGGGCTGAATATTGCATTTGAATCAGACCAATAGTTGTTTGCCCTGAGGAGTACCACACATCATGCAATCCAATTTGATGTAGCCAACTGGATGTCCCGAGTTTCCTTCCATCATTTAGGAAACTCCATGATGCGACCATTTTCAGTTCTATTTTAAAACTTGTTTTTATAAGAATAATTCAAATTGACTACTTTAACTAATTCTTTTAGAATCATACATTCTTCACAGAAGTTTCATCTTGCTCAGTCTCGGAAACAAAAAAGACAGCAGGCAACTCATTCAGTCAAATGAATCCACTTCTAATGAGGCTCTCTCCTGCCTCTTTACATCAGGCACAGGGCTTGATCTGTACAATTTTCTTTAATCTTCATGGCAAATCCACAAAGCCACTGTTGCTAAATTTTACAGTGAGGGTAGTTTGAATGCAGAGAATTTCACTTGCCTAATTAATATATGGAGTTCAAATGAAACCCTGGTTTCATTCCAAATGCAGTATTCTTTCCAACATACCATGATGCTTGGATTTAGACCTGGGAACTCTGGAAATCTGAAAGTTTTATTTAAAGGGATTAGGTCCAATGACTTAAATACACAGAATATGATGATGACAGGGGTCCATTCCCTAGAGACAAGTTTGTTTCTCAGAGGATGTTTGGCAATGTATGGAAATACTTTTGGTTGCTGAAAAGATGCTATATGTATATAATTTTACCAAGTATGCTACAAACACCCTACACTGCAAGTAAATCTACAGCAAAAATATATCAACAGTGCCAAAATCTTGAGGTACAGTAGAGTAAGGTAGAAGATGAGAGGAGGAGTAGGGGTACATTAGATTTTTGTAGCCTGAGAGATGTCCTCTTTTCTTGTGTTGATATTCCCTATCCAAATTCAGAAGATCAAAGTTTGAAAACAATCATACATTGGTGATGTGATTATCAGGATTACAGATAAGCCATTTGACTTGCAGGTCCTGCAACCGAAATTCAACTTAGGGAAGAGCTAACATTTCCAAGCTGACATCTGTATGTGAATATTCTCCACCTGCAAGCTGTGCTGTCCCCAGGTGAACAAGGACGGAAGGTGGCCCAACAAAACTTACTGATAAAGAGGTTCAGTGTCCATAGATGTGTGCCATGGACTTGTTAATGTCTGTGGTTGGTTTAGTGATGTATAAAAAAAATCCACTTCAAAACTCCGCAGAAAGTATTGGTATCTTTTTATCTTTTAATCAACAAATTAAATAACTGAACTATCATGGGATATGGGGGTAGAGTATTACTGACCTTAGAGTGTTTTATAGATATGCATAACCAGAACAGAACCTTGGGGATTTCACTCCACCCAATGCAGAAGACATTATTTGCCTGAAAAATCTGTTTTCTATGTCAGTTCCATGAGAGAAAGCACAGAGTTGGTTTTAGTTGTTTGGGAAATTTTCCTGTTTGTTTCCACTATAAACTTAGAGTTTGGCATCAGCTGTGGGTCTGGGCATTCTCAGTGGTTCTCCTTCCAGTTTCTCAATAGGAACCCTCCAGACCCAGCCGAATGGGCTCAACCCCTGACTTCCACCAGCACACACAATTTCTCTCCACTACCACACAGAAAAAATAACCCTCCTCTCTATTTCTTGGCAGAAGCTGTCATTACATAGAAATTAAACACCTCTGCCTCCTAACTGTATGAAACTGAGAATTAAATCAACAGAATGAAGAAAAGAAGGGAACTGGACTTAGAAATAATTCTTTCACCTAAACTTCATATTAAGATTAATGTGATTTCCCCACAAACACCTGTAACTTAATAACCTCATTTGAAGAGCTTCTGAAGTCCTAACAGTGTGCCAACCATGTAAATGTGCAAGCTGGCATCCAGATGACTGCTCAAAATGAATGTCTGCCTGGAGCCCCATTTGTGGTCACAGAAATGTTTCCCCAGTGCCTGAAGAACTTTGTGGAGTAGTGGACAACTCTAGCATGCAGTCAACTAGGCCAGAGAAAAATCCCAACTCAACTTCCTCTGATTGTCAGACCACTGTAATGCTGTAAACCTCAGGAGTTAGGTTGCCTTTGTAAAATGAAACTAATAGACCTATTCCCAAGATTTCTGTAGCAGTAAAACAGTATTCTTAAGTTGTTCACTGTTGTTTAACACACACAAAAGCCTATCCACCACACAGGGAAGGGAAAACGAAGTGCAATTTCATGGTCCTGAATGTTCTACCAGCCCAAAGATCCCCTAAATTTCATAGTCCACTCTTATACTATGCTGTATTTCCAATCCTCCTATGTCCTTTTGCTGTATGGATATCCATAGCTGAAGCTGGGACTATTCTTCCCTCACAGATCTCTGCCTTGTTGAGAGGTATCCCTTTCTTCCTCCTTCCTTTCTTTTCTTTTTGAGATTATAATATAATTAGAGCTGTTCTTTCTTCCCTTTCCTCCCTCCAAAGCTTCTCATATACCCTTCCTTTCTCTCTTTCAAATTCATTGCTTCTTTATTTTTAATTATTGTTACACACATATATTTATATATTTATTATATACATATATTGTTACACACATATATTTACATAATAAATACATGTAAATATGTGTGTGTATTTCTTATATGTAACCTGCTTGGTCTCTATAATGTTCATAGCATGCATGTTTTCAAGTCTGAGTACTTGGGATTTGACAGCCAATTGTTCTTCTCTGGGGAAGATTATTTCTACCACTTTCAGTATTTCTTAGCTATTTATAATTTTTGTGTAGGGTTGAATCTCTGTGGAGTACCTTCTACTCACTTTGGCTTGTGTGTTATTGTCTTTGTTTAGCTTATGTTTAAGCAGCCATGTTGGTATGACATTATGGGTATAGTTTATGACATTACCAAAAGTCCCAAGTCTCACATCCTGATGGATCTTACAACCTTTCTTCTCCCCTGACCCCCTCTTCTATAGTGCCACTAGTTCTCAGATGTGGGAGTTGTTTTGTGGGCACATCCACTGTGACTGAACTGCTCAACTCTGTTTAAATTGGTTGCGGTGATGAGGGGTAACGAGGGCATTTATTTGTGGGGATAAGAACAAATATTCAGAATCTAAGTAGGGATTATGTCGTTTAGTAAAGGGGTAGTTATAGAGTCTCCTCAGAGATCAAGGATTTTACTAGCCCTTGGTATTTGGCTGTGTTTTCAGTACCAGGTATGATTTCATTCTTGTTTATTAAGCCTTAAATTCAATTATAGAACTGTTGGTTACTGCCAAGGTATGTGTACCATTACTGTACCCTCAGGGTTATCATCCCATGTTGATCTTTTCTTTTTATTTATACAAAGTCAGCTTCTATAATGTTTATCATGATGTTGGAAAAATGACTATTCAAGTTTTCTATTGCTGGCATTAGGGAACTAATATTTCTTTTCCATGGGGTGGGGGGGCTGTTCTGTACAATGTAGGCCTTTATCACACTTACCCTGAACTTACCCAGAGACTTAGTGGTACTCCTAACCCTAGTTGTGACAGTCACAGATATATCCAAACATGGTTAGAATATGACCTATGCAGGACAAGATGCATCCCTACATCCCCCTTGAAAGCCATTGCAATAGAAGCAGCATTCAGGTAGGAGACAGTAGCACCAAGAACAGGGTGACCAGATAATCCCAAGGCCCCCCTGGCTCTTCTTCTCTATCATTCCTCTGTGATGGATCCAATGCTTCATGCTATCCTCCTGTACCTGTTTTTTAATCAGGTAGAGTAACAACTTTCTTCACCTCAGCTTACTCTTACTTAGTTAAACCTATATTCCACGGCCACCACCCCCAGCAAAAGAAAACCCCAAAATAACCCAAAACAGAACAACAGCAACCAATGGGATCCTTCTCCTAACAAACTCTTGTGGCATTGAGAAGTTAAACTATAGCACATGGTACTCCCACCATCAAATGAGTTCCACCAAGGAACGTTCCTTCCATGGAGTAGAAAAGAGTATGCACACCACAAGTGAAGCATATTGATATACAGTCTACTGTCACTGTCCCCAATACCAGTAGTGGGGGGTCCTCTAGCTTTCTTAGTATCTTACCTCTAGGAATTGAGCTTAGTTCTTCTTGGTTGTGGAATTAGTCTGTGATAATTCAAAGTAGATATCCTTCCATCCATGTACCATGGCGCATCAAAGGAAAGGACAGTTTCCAGTACTGCCAATAATAAAAATCATTTACATAATTCAGAAATTAAAAATTTGAGAACTCCTAGGAAGGCGTCTGGTGTGGTGGGGTGTGTGTATGTGTGCCTGTATGTGTGTAGAATGGAGAGAGAGAGAGAGAGGGCTGTAGAGATACCAGGAGGTTAGATCAGGGAAGCTTATTAAGCAACTGGACATGAAAGGGTTTAACCCCATCTCACTTCAAGAGAAAGCCTGTTTCCTTTGTTGGTTCAAGTTTAGCAAAGCGGCCAAGTGCAGACTTGCTGATGCCATGACTTCATTTTAAGGCCTCATTGCCCTTGCCTTATAGTTTCCAGTTTCACGTGTTTAAGTGTCTCCCTTTGCCAATAACAATTCCCCTGACACTTATGTCCTTTTCCATCTGACTTCTATCCATTGCTTCCCAAGTCCTAAAGTTGGAAAAAGTCATGGTGCCTATGTCTCCATTCTAGCCAGCAACCTCAATATCAGTCATAGGTAATCATAGCCTACATGAGCTAAGTTTCAGCCACAGGTAAGGGATTCCACATGAAGACCTATCTGAACTTAGGCATATCTGGTCACAGACCAGAAAAACCTCATACCTAGGAAGAGACAAAGGAAACATCACATTCAATCTACTCACATAAAAGGTGGGGAATAAATACTTGTCCAATGCTATCCAGAGAGCAAGTTGAAGACTTGAATGCATGGGTTTTTATTCTGATTCATGTTTGAATAGCTTCTCCATATTCCATCCCATGATGGAAGGGAGGACCCATCCTTACTCTGGAATAATCCGATCTGGGAACACCATAGTGCCTGCACACTTCTTGAGAGGTGATTAAGTATCCCAAAGTGATCAGATGGTGTCTGGGGTTTTCAGGACCTTAACTATTCTGAAAATAGCTCTACTATGTCATCAGTTCCAGCCGAGACTCCCGTAGTCAAAGCACATACCAGGCTCTCAAGATGTCAGTTTTCCTATTTGCAATTCTTCTGATATTCTGCCTTACTTAAACCAAAGGTGATTTTTTTTCATAACTGCATGCATTACTGCCTGTGGTTTAAGCCTCCTGCTCAACTCTCCATGAGCAACTTTTCTCTGAGAGGTAACTGTGAGAGCATCTTTGGAGTAAGAGAAGTCAGTGGCCAACACACACAGGGTTTTTTTCTTTTTATTAAAATCAAATTTTCTCATTTACTTCTGTTATAAATCCCATGAATGAAGCATTACTACCTTTTCATTTCTCCCTAGTCCTTAATTGATGTTGACTTTCAGAGCTTTGGTTTTATGGTTTCACTCTCTTTCCCTAAAATAAGCAACTGTGATCTATCAAATCATATTTAAATATCCAAGAAAGAAGGCTGCTGGGATGGAAGCTGTTATTAGATGACAATTATTTAAACTCAATACTGTGCAAATCTCTGGTTAAGGCTAGTGGTTATGTTATAAAAACTAATAATAATTGTCTTTTCATTGGCTTGTATGGTATTGGGGACGCTTTCGCCATCAGGGAGGGAAGAGGTGCCCAATGTGGGTGCTGGGAGTCAAACTCAGGTTCTCTGTCACAACAGCGAGTGCTCTTACCCACTAACCTATCTCTCCAACCCCTGTAATAGGGAGGGTCCTAACAAAGTCCAAAGTACATAAATAAATTCAACTCCTCTGAAGGAGTTCCTCAGATAGGGATTGTCTCAACATCCTCTTTAATAACATGTATATAGCCCCATTTTTAAAATTTATGTTCTTTTTTATTTAAATTAGAAACAAGCTTTCTTCACATGTCAATCCCAGTTCCCTTTCTCACTCCTCCTTTCCCAGCTGCACCAAACACTCCAACCCCCCAACCAATCCGCACTTTGCTCCCCAGGGAGGGGAAGAGCCTCCATGAGGGATATGCAAAGTCTGTCATATCATCCAGGGCAGGGCCTGGGCTAGGCCCTTCCCCATGTGTCCAGGCTGAGAGAGCGTCCCTCCATATGGAATGGGCTCATAAAGTCCATTTGCATTTCAGGGATAAATACTGATCTATTAACTGAGGCCCCATAGATTGTTGAGGCCTACTCACTGACACCTAAATTTAGGAGATCTGGATCAGTCCCATGCTGGCCTCTCAGCCATCAGTCTGGGCTCCATGAACTCCCTCTTGTTCAGGTCAGCTGTTTCTCTGGGTATCACCAGCCCGGTCCTGACCCCTTTGCTCATCACTCCTTCCACTCTGCAACTGGGGATTGGGTGGGGGGCTAGAGCAGCTGGTGGAGAGGCAGGCCAGGAGGGGAGGGAAAGGGATCTGCGACTGACAAATGAAACAATCTTGTTTCTAATTTAAATATAAAATTAAAAAAAAGATGAAAAAAGAAAGAAATCTAGACTTTGCTCCAATCTTAAAGTAAATAAATAAAAGCCAGTTTGCTCAAGAAAAAAAAAAAGACTCAAATTTCTTGCTATACAGGCTTTCACTTGTTTGGTTAGCATTACCCCAAGATATTTTATGCTGTTTGTGACTATTGTAAATGGTGAAGTTTCTCTGATTTCTTTTTCAGCCCATTTATTTTCTGTTTATAGTAGGACTACTTATTTTTTTTAAATGAAGATTGTATCCTGCCAATTTGCTGAAGGTGTTTATCAGTTGTAAGAGGTCCCCGGTAGAATTTTTTGGGTCACTTATGAAAACTACCATTTCATCTGCAAACAGGGAAAGTTTGACTTCTTCCTTTCCAATTTGTATCTCCTTGATCTCCATTTTTTTTTGCCTTATTGTGCTAGCTACAACTTCAAGTACAATATTGAAGAGATATGGAGACAGTAGACAACCTTGTCTTATTCCTGATTTTAGAGGAATCACATTGAGTTTTGCTCCACTTTGTTTGATGTTGGCTGTTGGGTTACTGTATATTACTTTTATTATGTTCAGATATGTTCCTGTTATCCCTGATCTCTCCAAGACATTTATCATGAAGGGGTGTTGGATTTTGTCACAGGGTTTTTCAGCATCTAGTGATATGATCGAGTGGTTTTGCTTTTGCAGATTGTTTACAGGGTAGGTTAAGTTACATTGACAGATTTTCGTATGTTGTACCACCTTGCATCTCTGGTATGAAGCCTACTTGATCATGGTGGATGATGTTTCTTATGTGTTCTTGGATTTGATTGACCAGTATTTTATTAAGTATTTTGGCATCAATGTTCATAAGGGAGATTGGTCTGTAGTTCTCTTTCTTAGTTGTGTTTTTGTGTGGCTTAGACAGCAAGGTAATTGCAGCCTCATAAAAAGAGTTTGGCAATGAACCTTCTGCTTCTATTGTGTGGAACACTTTGAGGAATATTGATATTAGCTCTTCTTTGAATTTCTGGTATAATTCTGCACTAAAGTCATCTAGGCCTGGGCTTTTTTTGGTTGGGAGACTTTTGATGACTGTTTCTATTTCATTAGGGTTTATAGGTCTGTTCTTGATTTAATTTTGGCAAGTGACATCTACCCAGAAATTCGTTCATTTCCTTTAAATTTTCAAATTTTGTTGAGTACAGGTTTTCAAAGTATGACCTGATGAATTTCTGGATTTCCTCAGTGTCCATTGTTATGTCCCACATTTCATTTCTGATTTTGTTAATTTGCATGTTCTCTCTCTGCTTTTTGGTTAGTGTGGATAAAGGTTTGTCTATCTTGTTGATTTTCTCATAGAACCAACTATTTGTTACATTTATTCTTTGTATTGTTTTGTTTCGAGTTTATTGATTTCAGCCCTCAGTTTGATTATTTCCTGGCAAATACTCCTGCAGGATGAATTTGTTTATTTTTGTTCTAGAGCTTTCAGTTATGCTGTTAATTCTCTAGTGTAGCTATTCTCCCTTTTCTTCATGTTAGCACTTAGTGCTATGAACTTTCCTCTTAGTACTGCTTTCAAAGTGTCGAATAAGCTTGAGTATGTTGTGTCTTCAAGCTCATTGAACTTAGGAAGTCTTTAATTTCTTTCTTTCTTTCTTCCTTGACCTAGGAATGATGCACTTGTGCCTTGTTCAATTTCCATGAGTTTGTAGGGTTTCTGCATTTTGTGTTGTTTTTGAATTCTAACTTCAAAGCATAGTGGTCTGATAAGATACAGGGGGTTATTCCAATTTTTTTGTACTTGTTGGGGTTTTCTATGTTGCCAGGTATGTGGTCGATTTTAGAGAAGGTGCTGAGAAGAATGCAAATTCTTTTGTGTTTGGATGGAATGTTCTATAGATGTCTGTTAATCCTAATTAAGTCATAACTTCTATTCGTTCCTTTGTTTCTTTGTTACATTTCTGTCTGGTGGTACGGTCTAGTGGTGAGAGAGTGGTGTTGAAGGCTCCCACTGTAACACTGTGAGGTCCTATGTGTGATTTGAGTTTCAGTAATGTTTCTTTTACGAACGTGGATGTCTTTGTATTTGAGGGATAGATATTCATAACTAACACTTCTTCCTGGTGGACTTTTCCTGTGATGAATATGAAATGACCTTCTTCATCTCATTTGATTGATTTTAGTTTGAAGTCTAATTTGACCCATACAAGGATAGCTACACCAGCTTGTTTCTTGGGTCCATTTGGTTGGAAAATCTTATCCCCATCCTTTTTTCTGAGGTAATGCCTGTCTTTGAAGTTGAGGTGTGTTTCTTGTATGCAGCAAAAGGATGGATTCTGTCTTCATATCCATTCTGTTAGCCTGTGTAATTTTATAGACAAATTAAGATCATTAATATTGAGGAGAATTAAAGATCATTGAGTGTTAATTCTTCTTTGTTTTTGATTCGTTGGTGGTGCTGTTATAGTTTGTGGATTTACCTCAATTTTTCTTTTGACTTTTGGTGAAGTGAGATTATCTATTGCCTATGTTTTTTTGTGAGTGTAGTTAACTTCCTTAGGGTGGAGTTTTCCTTCCTGTACTTTCTGTAAGGCTGGAATAGTGGATATGTATTGTTTAAATATGGTTTTGTCGTGGAATATCTTGTTTTCTCCAACTATAGTGATTGAAAACTTTTCTGGGTATAGTAGTCGCTGCTGGCATCCATGGTCTATTAGTGTTGGTAGGTTATCTATCCAGGACCTTCTGGTTTTCAGAATTTCCATGGAGAAATCAGGTTGTGATTCTAATAGGTTTGCCTTTATGTGTTACTTGGCCCTTTTCCTTTGCTACTCTTAATATTATTTCTTTATTCTGTGTGTTTGTTATTTTAATTATTATGTGCCAACGGGACTTTTTTGTGGTCCACTCCATTTGGTGTTCTGTAAGCTTCTTGTACATTCATTGTCATGTCTTTCTTTTTATTATGTTTCTATTTTTTGTAATTTTTTATTATTTTAATTTTAAATAGCTTGTTTTACATGTCAATACCAGTTTCCTCTCCCTCCCATCCTCCCGCAACCCCCACCATCCCTCCCATCCTCCCACCCTATTGCCAATTTCTTCCACATAGGGGAATTCTAGAGTCTGTCATTTCACTCAGGGTAGGGTCCAGGCACTCCCCTAAGAGTCCAGGCTGAGAGAGCATCTCTCTTTGTGTTATGGACACACGATGTCCATTAGTATTTGAGGGATAAACACTGATCCACTGCTCAGGGCCCCATAGGTGGCCCAGGCCTCCTCACTGACTCTCACATTCAGGGGGTTTGGATCAGTTCCATGCTGGCCTCCCAGCTGTCGGTCTGGGGTCCAAGAGCTCTCCCCTGTTCAAATCAGCTGTCTCTGCTGGTTTTGCCAGCCCATTCTTTGCCAATTTGCTCATTGTTCCTTGGGTACAGTTCAGTGTTTAACTGTGGGTGTTTGCCTCTGTTTCCATCAGTCACTGGATGAAGACTGCAGGATGGTTATAGACATCAAGGTCATTATCAGGAATGGGCATTCGAGGTGGTCTCTCCACTATTGCTTAGCTTGCCAATTGGTGTCATCCCTTTAGATCACTAGAGGTCACAATGGTGCTTGATCTGTCTTCTAACCTATGATTCCCTCTTCCCCCTATTCTACCCCCACCCACTCAGACTTCCTGTTCCCCCATGACCTACTCTCTCTTCCTCTTCTCCCCCTCTCTCTTTCCCAGATCCCCCTCCCCCCACCCCTCGCCGTGTTCCCCATCTGTTCAGAGGATCTTGCCTCATTTCTCTTCTCTTGGGTACCATGCATATCTTTTAGGTTCTTTCCTGTTTCCCAGACTCCCTGTCAATATAAGTGCAGACTGGTACTAACCTGATCCATGTCTAAAATCCATATATGATTGAGTACATACCAAGTTTGTCTTTTTGTGACTGGGTTACCTCACTCAGGATGGTTTCTTCCAGTGCTATCCATTTACCTGCAAATTTCAAGCTTCCATTTTTTTTCTGCTGAGTAATACTCCATTGTGTAAATGTACCACATTTTCTCTATCCACTCTTCAGTTGAGGGGCATCTAGGTTGCTTCCAGGTTCTGGCTATTACAAATAATGCTGCTATGAACATAGTGGAGCAGATGCCCTTGTTGTATGAATTTGCCTCTTTTGGATATATGCCAAATAGTGGAATTGCTGGGTCTTGAGGTAGATTGATTCCCATTTTCCTGAGGAATCTCCATACTGATTTCCAAAGTGGCTGTACGAGTTGGCACTCCCACCAGCAGTGGAGGAGGATTCCCCTCTCTCCACATCCTCTCCAGCATAAATTGTCTTTGGTGTTTTTGATTTTAGCCATTCTCACAGGAGTAAGATGGTATCTCAAAGTTGTTTTGATTTGCATTTCCCTGATGGCTAAGGATGGTGGGCACTTTCTTAAGTGACTCTTGGCCATTTTAGCCTCCTCTATTGGGAATTCTCTGTTTAGTTCTATACCCCACCTTTTAATTGGATCCTTTGGTGTTCTGGGGACTTGCTTCTTGAGTTCTTTGTAAATTTTGGAGATTAGCCCTCTGTCAGATGTGGGGTTAGTGAATATCTTTTCCCATTCTGGGGACTGCCTTTTTGTCTTGTTGTCTGTGTCCTTTGACTTACAGAAGCTTTTCAGTTTCAGGAGGTCCCATTTGTTAATTGTCGATTTCAGTGTCTGTGCCACTGGTGTTATGTTCAAGAAGTGGTCTCCTGTACCAACTCATTGAAGAGTATCTCCCACTTTCTCTTCTAAAAGTTTCAGTGTGGCTGGATTTATGTTGAGATCTTTGATCCATTTGGACTTAAGTTTTGTACAAGGCGATAAACATGGATCTATCTGCAGTCTTCTGCATACCAGTACCCAGTTATGCCAGCGCCATTTGTTGAAGATGCTTTCTTTTTTCCATTGTATAGTTTTAGCTTCTTTGTCAAAAATCAAGTGTTCATAAGTGTGTGGGTTAAAATCAGGGTTTTCAATTCGATTCCATTGGTCTACCTGCCTATTTTTCTGCCAATACCAAGCTGTTTTCAGGACTATAGCTCTATAATAGAGCTTGAAGTCAGGTATGGTGATGCCTCCTGAAGTTCCTTTATTGTATATGGTTGTTTTGGCTATTCTGGGCCTTTTGTTTTTCCATATAAAGTTGATTAATGTTCTTTCCAGGTCTGTGAGTAATTGTGCCGGAATTTTGATAGGGATTGCATTGAATCTGTAGACTGCTTTTGGCAAGATTGCCATTTTTATTATGTTGATCCTACCAATCCAAGAGCATGGGAGATCTTTCCATTTTCTGGTATCCTCTTTGATTTCTTTCTTTAAAGACTCAAAGTTCTTGATATACAGGTCTTTCACTTCCTTGGTTAACATTATCCCCAGATATTTGATGCTTTTTATAACTATTGTAAAGGACGAGGTTTCTCTGATTTCTTTCTCAGTCACTTCATTGCCTGTATATAATAGGGCCACTGATTTTTTTGAGTTTACCTTGTATCCTGCCACTTTGATGAAGGTGTTTATCAGCTCTAGGAGTTCCCTTGCAGAGTTTTTTGGGTCACTTATATAAACTATCATATCATCTACAAATAGTGAAAGCTTGACTTCTTCTTTTCCTATTTGTATCCCCTTGATCTCATTTTGTTGTCTTATTGCTGAAGCTAGAACTTCAAGTACAATATTGAAGAGATATGGAGAGAGTGGACAGCCTTGTCTTGTTCCTGATTTTAGAGGAATTGCGTTGAGTTTCTCTCCATTTACTTTGATGTTAGCTGTTGATTTACTGTATATTGCTTTTATTATATTCAGGTATGTTCCTGTTACCCCTGATCTCTCTAGGACCTTTATCATGAAGGGGTGCTGGATTTTGTCAAAGGTGTTTTTCAGCATCTAGTGAGATGATCAGGTAATTTTTCTTTCGCAGTTTGTTTATGTGGTGGATTACATCGATAGATTTTCGTATATTGAACCATCCCTGCAATCCTGGGATGAAGCCTACTTGATCATGGTGGATGATTTTTCTGATGTGTTCTTGAATCCGGTTTGCTAGTATTTTATTGAGTATTTTTCCATCGATGCTCATGAGGGAAATTGGTGTATAGTTCTGATTCTTAGTTGTGTCTTTGTGTGGCTTGGGTATCAAGGTAATTGTAGCCTCGTAAAAAGAGTTTGGTAGTGAGCCTCCTGCTTCTATTGTGTGGAATACTTTGAGAAGTATTGGAATTAGCTCTTCCTTGAATTTCTGGTAGAATTCTGCACTGAAGCCATCTGGGTCTGGCCTTTTTTTGTTTGGGAGACTTTTGATGACTTCTTCTATTTCATTAAGGGTTATAGGTCTGTTTAGATTGTTTATCTGCTCTTGATTTAGTTTTGGCAAATGATATCTATCCAGAAAATTGTCCATTTCCTTTAAATTTTTGAATTTTTTGGAGTACAGATTTTCAAAGTATGTCCTGATGATTCTCTGGATTTCCTCAGAGTCTGTTGTTATGTCCCCTTTTTCATTTCTGATTTTGTTAATTAGCATGCTCTCTCTCTCTCTGTCTTTTGGTTAGTTTGGACAGAGGTTTGTCTATTTTGTTGATTTTCTCAAAGAACCAACTCTTTGTTTCACTGATTCTTCACAATGTTTTCCTGGTTTCTACTTGATTGATTTCAGCCCTCAATTTGATTATTTCCTGACATCTGCTCCTCCTGGGTGAGTTTGCTTCTTTTTGTTCTAGAACGTTCAGCTGTGCTATTAATATTCTAGTATGACTGTTCTCCAGTTTTTTCATGTGGGCACTTAGTGCTATGAACTTTCCTCTCAGCACTGCTTTCAGTGTCCAATAAGTTTACGTATGTTGTGTCTTCATTCTCATTGAATTCCAGGAATTCTTTAATTTCTTTTTTTATTTCTTCCTTTACCCAGGGATGGTGCAATTGTGCACAGTTCAATTTCCATGAGTTTGTAGGGTTTCTGCGATTTGTGTTATTGTCGAATTCTAATTTTAACGCATGGTGGTCTGATAAGATACAGGGGGTTATTCCATTTTTTTTTGTATCTGTGGAGATTTGCTATGTTTCCTATTATGTGGTCAATTTTTGAGAAGGTACCATGTGGTGCCGAGAAGAAGGTATATCCACTTTGTGTTTGGGTTGAATGTTCTATAGATGTCTGTTAAACCCAGTTGGGTCATAACTTCAATTAGTTCTTTTGTTTCTTTGTTAAGTTTCTGTCTGGAGGTCCTGTCTAGCGGTGAGAGCAGATTGTTGAAGTCTCCTACTATTAGTGTGAGATTTTATGTGCAATTTGAGCTTTAGTAATGTTTCTTTCACAAATGTAGGTGCCTTTGTATTTGGGGTGTAGATGTTTAAAATTGAGACTTCATCTTGATGGACTTTTCCTTTGATGAATATGAAATGTCCTTCTTCATCTCTTTTGATTGATTTTAATTTGAACTTTAGTTTGTTAGATATTAGGATTGCTACAACCGCTTGTTTCTTGGGTCTATATGATTGGAAAATCTTTTCCCAACCCTTTACTCTGAGATACTGTCTGTCTTTGATGTTGAGATGTGTTTCTTGTATGCAGCAGAAGGATGGGTTCTGTCTTCGTGTCCATTCTGCTAGTCTGTGTCTTTTTATAAGCAAGTTGAGGCCATTGACTTGAGGGATATCAATGACCATTGATTGATGATTCTTGTTTGTGCTTGATTTATTGGTAGTGAAGTTATTTTGTGTAGTTTCTCCTCTCTTTTTCTTTTGGTATATTGTAAAGTGGGATTATATATTTCCTGTGTCTTTGTGAGTGTAGTTATCTTCCTTGGATCTAGGTTTTCCTTCTAGCACTTTCTGTAGAGCTGGATTCATGGATATGTATTGTTTCAATCTGGCTTTGTCATGGAATATTTTGTTTTCTCCATCTATGGTAATTGAAAGCTTTGCTGGATATAGTAGTCTGGGCTGGCATCCTTGTTCCCTTAGTGTTTGTAGGACATCTGTCCAGGATCTTCTGGCTTTCATCGTTTCCATTGAGAAGTCAGGTGTAATTCGGATAGGTCTGCCTTTATATGTTACTTGGCCTTTTTCTTTCTTTTTTTGTTTTGTTTTTACGAGACAGGGTTTCTCTGTATTGTTTTGGAGGCTATCAGTCCAGCCCAGCCTCAAACTCACAGAGATCCTCCTGCCTCTAACTCCCGAGTGCTGGGATTAAAGGCGTGTGCCACCACCGCCCGGCTCTTGGCCTTTTTCTTTAGCTGCTCTTAATATATTCTCTTTATTCTGTAGGTTTAATGTTTTGATTATTATATGGCGAGGTGACTTCTTTTTCTGGTCCAGCCTATTTGGTGTTCTGTAAGATTCTTGTATTTTCATAGGTATATCCTTCTTTAGGTTAGGGAAGTTTTCTTCTATGATTTTGTTGAATATGTTTTCTGTACCTTTGAGCTGTATTTCTTCGCCTTCTTCTATACCTATTATTCTCAGGTTTGGCTTCTTCACGGTATCCCATATTTCCTGGATATTTTGTGTTAGGGATTTGTTGGTTTTGAGATTTTCTTTGGTTGACGACTCTATATCCTCTAATGAGTCTTCAACACCTGAGATTCTCTCTTGTATCTCTTGTATTCTATTGGTGATATTTGCATCTGTAGTTCCTGATCATTTACCCAGCTTTTCCATTTACAGCATCCCTTTGTTCTGTGTTTTCTTTATTGTTTCTATTTCAGCTTTCAATCCTTCAACTGTTTGAGTTGTTTCCTTCATTTGTTTGGTTGTTTTTTCTTGGTACTCTTTAGATTCTTTGAGAGATTTGTTTATTTCTTGAATTTTCCCCCATTTCATGGATTTTTTGTTTGTTTTTTATCTATTTCTTTAAGGGATTTCCTCGTTTCTTCTTTGAGGGTCTCTATCATCTTCATAAAATGATTTTTTTAAGGTCTGTCTCCTCTGCTTCATCTATGTATTGCTTTTCAGGTCTTGCTGGCGTTGGTTCCCTAGATTATGATGGAGTCATGTTGGTCTTTCTATTGCTGCTTGAGCTCTTATTCTGTCTTCTTCGCATCTCTTCTTCCAGTGGGTGCTGGTGGGGTCTTTCTGTCTCCACTGGTCTCCTTCTTTCCTGAAGCTGAAGCTGAAGCTGGGATCGCCAGAGCTTGGGGCCTGGAAGGGCTGATGTCTTTCCTGTGTGGGCGGGTCTTCTGGATGCCAGGAGAGGCCTGGAAGATCAAGGGGATGGGTGTCAGGTGGAGGATGGGGAGTGTCCCCCTGAGACCCAAGCTCACCTGACTGGGGTCGCTGGAGTTTTGGGCCTGGAAGGGCTGATGTCTTTCCTGTGTGGGCAGGTCTTCTGGATGCCAGGAGCAGCCCTGGAAGATCGAGGGGATGGGTGTTGGGCAGTGGATGGGGAGTGTCCCCCCAGAGACCCAAGCTCACCTGACTGGGATCACTGGAGTTTGGGCTGTCATGTCTTTCTTTAGGTTGGAAAAGTTTTCTTATATGATTTTGTTGAATATGTTTTCTGCACCATTAAGTTGGGTTTCTTCACCGTCTTCTTTTTCTATTATTCTTAGGTTTGGCCTTTTCATGGTGTCCCACATTTCCTGGATATTTTGTGTTGGGGATTTGTTGGACTTAAGATTTTCTTTGGTGGATGAATCTGTTTCTCCTAGTGTATCTTCAACACCTGAGATTCTCTCTTCCAACTCTTGTATTTTGTTTGTTATGCTTGCATCTGTTGTTCCTGTTTCTTTATCCACCCTTCCTAATTCCAGCATTCCCTTAAGACATTTTTCTTATTGTCTCTATTTCAGCTTTCAAACGTTGCACTATTTGAATTGTTTCTTGCAAGTTTTGGTTTGTCTTTTCTTTCATTTCTTTAAGGGATTTTCTCATTTCCTCTTTTAGGGTCACTATCATCTTCCTGAAGTTATTTTTAAGGTCATTTTCTTCTGTTTCATCTGTGTTGGGATGTTCAAGTCTTGCTTCTGTAGATTTAGATTCCATAGACTCTGGTTGTGTCATATTAATTTTTCTGTTGTTGAATATGTTCTTATATTGTCATCTTCCCATCCCTTCTTCCAGTGGGTTCTGGTGGGGTCTCTTCCTCTCATGGTGGGTACAGGTCTAAGGTTCTCTTCTGGTGGGTGCAAGCATGTCCAATCAGGTAGGTGTAGGCAGGTCTGAGGCATTCCTCTCCCAGTGGGTGAGAGCTGGAATAACTCAGTGCCTTCAGCAGACTCAAGGTTACTTAGTGAAGAGGGAGCCAAGTTGACATGCCTGCAGTCCCCAGGCCAGGAGATCCCAGAGTGGGCAAGTAGAAGTTGGTTGGTCCTGAGGTGGGGGCCAGAGCTCACCTCTGCCCTGAGTCAGGGTGGGAGTAGAACAGTCAAAGTTTATGTTCTTAATTTTCTCTTTCAAAATGGGCAAACCACTTTTGTGGGTAGATTTCATTTCCACAGGTTATATGGTTAAAGGCAAGGCTGGTATCTAAACACAAGTCTGCCCAGTGTGTAAAGGGCTCCTTTTGGCAGTGTGCCTCTCTGCCTAGACTTTGCTACTAACCCAAATGAGAAAAAGACAGGGAAAAGGTAAAAGATTGAGAACAACCCTTCCATTTAGATTTTCTCCTTTTTGTGAAAATACAGGAAGCAGTAAAGCCACTGAGACTAACTGCCTGAATCAAATTCTAGCTTTCCCACAGATAATCTTGGGCCTGTCTTTAACTCCACTATTACTTGAGGTTCCCATTAAGACAATGAGTACCTCCTGGGGTGCCATAGAAAGTAAAGCATGGAAAGACCACAAGCAAATGTCCTATGCTGGGGTACAGTAGGGATTCAGTGAGCATTACTGCTAATTCACTGGCTAATAGTTTTCTGTCATCATGCTGATTAATTTCCCCAAGTCCAGCTCTGCTCCCACTGTGTGTCCTCAGATCCTTGCAATCCTTCTCACCAGCACATCACACTCCATCCTGAGAACACCCAGACTAATGCCCAGCTCCAGACAGATGTATTGGTTTGAACTATGTGACTCTGCCCATATAAAATCATTTCTGGACTACAAAGCAGAGACTTTCATATAGTTTGATCTAATAGATGCCAACTCTGTCTCTCTTTAAAATGAAGAGACATAAACAAAAGTGTCAAGATAGTCTTCTGGGAGAGAAATTTAAAGATAATTTTAAAACAATTGCAATCCAGTTGGAAAGCACTGTGAAGTGCTGAGATCCGAGAAAACATGGTGTCTCTGGGAAGAAACTGGCCCAAAACCCACCTGTGTAATGCAGGGGTGGAGGAGGGGGAGGGCAAGGCATAATGGCAGGAGACTGGGTATTAAGGCAAAGACTCCAATGATTCAGAACATAATACCGTCCACTTTGGCTTCTAACGAATAAGGAGGAGGACTATTTGTAAAGTCCTGGGATAGAACAAGAGAGTGTCCTCTCTAAACCCACATGCTGCATTTCCTGTCAGCTCTCTTAAGAGACATTGACTTAGGGCAGGTGGGTGGGACTCTCTTCTGAAGGTCCTAACTTAACTCCTTTGAAGCCTGACTCAGATCAGTTCTTTTTCCCAGAGAACCTCTCCTACCTCCCTCCCCTCTGCTCATTAGCACCCTGCCAGCAAGAAAATCTATTTAAACAGCTCTTGCTGATGTAGCAAGGCTCCTTCCTTCCACTGAGGATTCTCCTTCTTCCCTCTTTCTGTGGCACAGGTAAGAGAAGGAACCTAGCTCAGCTTAGGCCCTGTTTGCTCTGCTGTCTCCTGTGTCATTTCTTGAGAAGGTAAGCAGAGGAATTCTCAGGACAATGACACGTGAAGCAACCTTGTTTCTAATTTAAATTTAAAAATAAGAAAAAAATTTTAAAAAGACAAAAAAACAAAAGATTACATGGGATCTGGCAATGCTCCTTTCCTTCTTGGCTTTGGCACATTCGTGCAGAAGGGCTGCTTCCTCCTCATTCATGTTCTCCTAAAGGACTATCAGTAGAGATGGCTCAATTGGTAATTAGCCAGGAAGCAAGTATGATGACAGGAGTTTAGAGCCTTTCCTACAGCCCTGGACTTGGAGTTGAGACAGGGTCTTACAGAGACAGGTAGATCTCTGAAACTTGTTGTCCAGCAAATCTGGATGAGTGAATGAGCACTGGGCCCAGTGATACATCTTGTCTCAAAAAAACAAAAACAAAAACAAACTAGATATTGATCAAGGAATGATACCAACATCAAACTTGGGGTTCTACCTGCACCTGCTCATGTGCATGTAACAAACACACACACACACACACACACACACACACACACACACACATCTCTTTTTTTCCCCAAGGACAACAACTATTGACCCTAAGGTTGACCATATGAGAACACAGTGAGCTCTACCTAAAGTTACAGCACAAAGGAAACCATCAGCCTCACCTCTGAGGTTAGCACAGTCTTCTATCTCTAAATTCTGAGAAAGCAAAGGGAAATCACCATTAGTTATCCAGCATTCAGTCACACTGAGACTTATATGCCTGAGACCGTATTTAACTTCTTTTTAAAAATTATTTTTTATTTTTTAAATAATAATTGTTTCACATGTCAATCCCAGCTCCCTGTCCCTCCTCTCCTCCCGGGCCCTCCCCAGCAGGTCCCCCAGTCCCTCACCCAATCTCCACTCCTATCCACAGGAAGGGTGAGGCCCTCCATGGTGGATCTCCAGTAACTGGCATTTCATCCAGGGCAGGGCCTAGCCATCCCCAAAGAGTCCCAGCTGAGAGAGCCTCCAATATTGTAACATGGGCACACTAAGTCTGTTTGTATGCCAGGGATAAATACTACTCAAGGCCTCATAGATTGCCTAGGCCTCTTAACTGGCACCCACATTCAGGGGGTCTGGGTCAGTCCCATGCTTTCCACACAGCCATGAATTTGGAGTCCAAGAGCTCTCTCTTGTTCAGATCAGCTGTTTCTGTGGGTTAAACCATCCCACTCTTAACTCCTTTGCCCATCAATGCTCTCTTTCTGACACTGGATTCCAGGAATTCAGTTCAGTGATTGTCTGTGGGTATCTGGTTTCATCAGTCGCTGGATGAAGGCTCTGTTTCCCAGACTCTCTGGCAGTGGGATTATATGCTGGCACTCCCCTGATTCATGCCTAAAATCCATATATGAGTGAGTACATACCATGTTTCTCTTTTTGTGACTGGGTTACCTCACTCAGTATGGTTTCTTCTAGTGTCATCCATTTGCCTGCAAATTTCAAGACTACCTTTTTTTCTGCTGAATAGTACTCCATTGTGTAAATGTAACACATTTTCTTTGTCTACTCTTCAGTTGAGGGGCATCTAGGTTGCTTACAGGTTCTGGCTATTACAAATAATGCTGCTGTGAACATAGTGGAACAGTCATCCTTGTTGTATGAATGTGCATCTTTTGGGTAAATGCCTAAGAGTGGAATTGTTGGGTCTTGTGGTAAACTGATTCCCATTTTCCTGAGGAATCGCCATACTGATTTCCAAAGTGGCTTGTACAAGTCAGCACTCTCACCAGCATTGAAGGAGTGTTCCCCTTTCTTCACAACCTCTCCAACATAAACTGTCCTTGGAGTATTTGAATTTAGCCATTCTGACAGGAGTGAGATGGTATCTCAGGGTTGTTTTGATTTGCATTTCCCTGATGGCTAAGGATGTTGAGCACTTTCTCAAGTGTCTCTCAGCCATTTTAGTCTCCTCTACTGAGAATTGTCTATTTAGTTATGTACTCCATTTTTCGATTGGATACTTTGGTGTTTTCGGACCTGCTTCTTGAGATCTTTGCAAATTTTGGAGATTAGCCCTCTGTCAGATGTGGGGTTAGTGAATATCTTTTCCCAATCTGTGGGGTGCCTTTTTGTCTTGCTGACTGTGTCATTTGCCTTACAGAAGCTTCTCAGTTTCAGGAGGTCCCATGTATTAATTGTCGATATTAGTGCCTGTGCTACTGGAGTTACGTTCAGGAAGTGGTCCCCTGTACCAATTCATTCAAAGGTGTCCCACTTTCTCTTCTAATAGGTTCATTGTTTCTGGATTTATGTTGAGGTGTTTGATCCATTAGGACTTAAGTTTTGTGCATGGCAATAGACATAGATCTATCCACATTCTTCTACATGCCAACATCCAGTTATGCCAGCACCATTTGTTGAAGATGCTTTCTTTTTTTCCATTGTATAATTTTAGCTTCTTTGTGGAAAATCAGATGTTCATACATGTGTAGGTTAATATCAGGGTGTTCAATTTGATTTCATTAGTCTGCTGGTCTATTTTTGTGCCAATACCAAGCTGTTTTCAGGACTACAGCTCTATAATAGAGCTTAAAGTCAGGGATAGTTTTGCCTCCAGGTTTTGCTTTGTTGAATAAGGTTGTTTTGGCTATCCTGGGTCTTTTGTTTTCCCATACAAAGTTGATTATTGTTATCTCAAGTTCTGTGAAGAATTGTGCTGCGATTTTAATGGGGATTGCATTAAATCTGTATACTGCTTTCAGTAAAATTGTATATTTTACTATGTTGATCCCACCTATCCAAGAGCATGGAGATCTTTCCACCTTCTGGTGTCTTCTTTAATATCTTTCCTTAAAGACTCAAAGTTCTTGATACACAGGTCTTTCACTTGTTTGGTTTGTGTTACCCCAAGGTATTTTATGTTGCTTGTGGCTATTGTAAAGGTGGATGTTTCTCTGATTTCTTTCTCAGCCCTTCTATATAATAGGGCTACTGATTTTCTTGAGTTGATCTTGCATCCTGCTTTTTGCTGAAAGAATTTATCAGCTGCAGGAGTTCCCTGGTAGAGTTTTTTGGGTCACTTATGTAAACTATCATATCATCTGCAAATAGTGAAAGTTTGACTTCTTCCTTTGCAATTGTATCCCCTTGATCTCCTTTTGTTGTCATATTGCTCTAGGCAGAACTTCAAGTACAATATTGAAGAGGTATGGAGAAAGTGGACAGCCTTGTCTTGTTCCTGATCTTAGAGGAATTGCTTTGAGTTTCTGTCCATTTAGTTTGATGTTGGCTGTTGGTTTGCTGTATATAGCTTTTATTATGTTGAGGTAAGTTCCTGTTATCCCAGATCTCTCCAAGACCTTTATCATGAAGGGGTGTTGGCTTTTGTCAAATTCTTTTTCAGCATCCAGTGAGATGATCACGTGATTTTTGTCTCTCAGCTTATTTATATGATGGATTACATTGATGGATTTTCATATATTGAACCAACCCTGCATGCCTGTGATGAAGCCTACTTGATCATGGTGGATGAGTTTTCTGATGTGTTCTTGGATCCGATATGCCAGTACTTTATTATTTTTGCATCAATGTTCATGAGGGATATTGGTCTGAAGTTCTCTTTCTTAGTTGTGTCTTTGTGTGGCTTGGGTATCAAGGTTATTGACGCCATGTAGAAAGAGTTTGGCAAAGACTCTTCTGCTTCTTTTGGGTGGAATACTTTGAGAAGAATTGGTATAAGCTGTTCTTTGAATTTCTGGTAGAATTCTGCACTGAGGCCATCTGGCCCTGGGCTCTTTTTGCGTGGGATAATTTTGATGACTGCTTCTATTTCCTTAGAGGTTATAGGTCTATTTAAATTGCTTATCTGTTATTGCACCATTCCTGGGTCAATGAATAACTAAAAAGGAAATTAAAGACTTCCTAGAATTCAATGAGAATGACAACACAACATACCCAAACTTGTGGGACACTTTGAAAGCAGTGCCATGAGGGAAGTTCATAACACGAATTGCCCACATGAAGAAACTGGAGAATAGTCACACTAGAGAATTAACAGCACAGCTGAAAGCTCTAGAACACAAACAAGAAAATTCACCCCGGAGGAATAAATGCTAGAAAATATTCAAATTGAGGGCTGAAATCAATAAAGCAGAGACTAGGAAAACAATACAAAAAATCAATGTAACCAAGAGTTGGTTCTTTGAGAAAAATCAAGAAGGTAGATAAACCTTTATCCAAACTTACCAAATGACAGAGTGTGAACATCCAAATTAACAAAATCAGAATCAAAAAGGGGACATAACAATGGACACTAAGGAAACCCAAAGAATCATCAAGTCATACTTTGAAAACATGTACTCCACACAATTTGAAATTCTAAAGGAAATGGACAATTTTCTGAATAGATGTCACTTGCCAAAATTAAATCAAGCACATACCTCTTTTTAAATTTTGTCTAACATACACACACATATACATAGACTCCCATCTCTCTTTTTAAAAATTTTTAGTATATGCACACATGTTTTTATTTCTCTTTTTTTAATTTAATGTGCACACATGTACATACACCTCTCTCATTTGTTTAAGTATATGAGTGTGTGTATGTATATACCTATGTTCTTGTGCCCACAGAGATCAGAAGAAAGGTTTAGATCCTGTGGAACTGGAGTTACAGATGGTTATGAGCCACTATATAATCGTTGGGAACTGAACCTGGGTCCTCTACGAGAGCCAATCTCTCCAGCCGCACACTCCCATCTCTTTAAGTAACTCCATTTGTAGGATTGTGCAAACACAGTAAATACACTTTCACCACAGCATTGTTATCCATTGACTATTGGATTTCTTTGATGTGTTTGCAAAAAACTTACACAAATCTTTTTAAGTGTCTTCAATAGAGGAAATACTTTTAAATATGCTGTGGTCTCACTTTCTTTCCTCCTGGGAGATTTTAGGATGGGAATGAAGAAGTGTGCCCAGGGAGTGTCTGCAGTGAGTCTTAAGCCACTGACATCCATCACTGACCTTAGGGCAGCTGGAAGGTATATAGTTTTAATGCATCTGCAGGAGTTTGGCAAATGGAATGTATGCAAACAGATGGACTGCTGCTTTCTGAAGGGCTTCTGATCTCTGGTCCTATTTGGAATCTCTTTGCAATGACTCTATGGTAGACTGTTGGACTTTGCAATGACTCAGTTGGTAGACTGCCCAGTCATAACTCCTTCTAAGTAAAACATCAGAGCTTGCTCAAGGTTCAAACACAGACAGCCATGACTTTCCGTTGTGTGATCCCTCATCTGACACAGCTGATTGTTCCAGGCTGAGCATCTAAGACAGTGCCTCTTCCTCAGACTCAGCTTCAAAAGACAAGTTGTAACAAGTTGTCTCAATTTGTTCAGTTGGACCACACAGAAAGATGGAGAACGTGGCAGCAAATTGCATGGTGAAATCAAGAAAGGATCTGTGATTAGATGATGTACATGAGCCAAATTCATAAGCAGAGAAGCCCACAAGAAGAGAGGAACAGATAGATACCCAGAAAGAAGAGAGGAGGGGAGAGGGAAGGGGCAGGGAGGGGAGGATAGGAGAGGTAGGAGAGAGGAGGAGAGGGAATGGGAGGGAAGCAGGCACAGAGCCACCCTATGAGGGAAAGAGAAGAAAGAAAACAAAAGAAAACTTCACTCTCCATTCATGATTTCTCCTTCTTCATCCAGTCCTCATGAGCATCTACTTTGACAACAGATCTTTTCTGAAAGTTACTTGAACCATCTTCTGTTCCTTGTTACAGGAAGCCAGTTGCTAAAGCAGGCTGTGAGGTCTGATGCTGCTGGGTGAGTGGAGAACTGCTCTCTTCTAAAAATCTCTGGACCAGTGCTGTTGTAGGAGGCAAAGATTTGTAGATTCCGGGAGGATATATGCATATACTGAATATCCCACACCCCTGCTAGGGCTGGACAGCATCTAGAATCAAATTGGTATGCATTCCTACAGCAAAATATATGAATGTTCACATTTACCTAGGCAACCTCACACCAGATAAGGTCAAGTTTTGCAGCCAAATAAGTTCACATCAGGTCAAGCTTTGCTTCCAATTAACTTAGGGAAAAAAGTTTCCATTCTCTGGACTTGATGGATTTTGGAAGTGCAGATAAGGCATTGTGAGCATGGTCTGTGTGCCAGGAAACTATCAAAATCACTGTCTGTGGCTTTCTTTCAAACCCAAACAGGGAAGTCCCAGTGGTATTTGTTTGGGCAGTGACGTGATGCCCACACAGGAAGAAGGACCTGAGGGCTTGGAGTGTGACCAATTTGCTTGCTGGCCCCAGAGTACTGGCCTGGAGAACTGGAGCCACCTACATACATGTGTTCTCACCCACCTTAGCCTTCTTAAAGAGCAACGATTTCTTTCACAAGACTCAGCATATTCAGGACCCAGAGCAGCTGGCCAGAATCACTGGCCTGGTGCCAAAGGACCTCATTAGCCCTGACTCCTGTTGAACCTGGGCCCTCCTTGAGCTGCTCTACCCTCTCTGTCCTCCAAGACAATTACTTTATTAGTATTACCTGCTAGTATGAACTTCCTAAAGAAAGCATCCCCACTCCCCCACCCAGGGCATAGAGTCCTAGTCTGACTGGTTCTATGGTTCTGGACTTCAAGGAGTGACACGTGAGATCCTGTTGCTTCCCTCTGAGAGAGACTTCTCAGTACCATCTTTGAATTTACCTCAATTCACTCAGTGGTGGTGAGTACTTTTACTCATGAAGCCTTGGTCTAGACAGTTCAGAGAGCCCTGACAAGTAAGGCAGAACTCTTCTAAAGGTGGGGAGAGGAAGCATTGCGGTTTCCTGGTGTCTTGTCAAGCACTGGGAGACAAATAATGTCTGTGGCACCTGTACATTCAGAAAAACCGTGTGGGCTCAACTGATCTCAGAGAGGAGACACAGTCAAACTCTGAGAATCTGTGGGATTGGATACACAATCTTAAAACCTGGGACAGTGGTATTATTGTAGTATTGCCTCCTATATATAATGGCCTACAACTAAGATCTGAACCATGACAGTCCTAAGTTAAAAACTACAGAGAAGGCCCCTGACATGGCTGTTGACAACACAACCAAAAGCACAAGCCACAATGAACTAACACAAACAAACAAACAGGAAGCCTAAGGATTGAGGGAAATCCTTGCAAGTTATATCTAACAAGGAGCTGGTATCAACAGCATGCAGGGAATTCATGCAATTCAATAAAAAGAAAACATTAGTAACTCATTTTCTTTAAAATTAGGGTGCAATATAGCTCAGTGGTACATTTGCTTAGCATGTTTAGACTTGAAATTCTGAGCTGACAAAAATGTCTCTTCAATACTAAGGATGTAAATGTATATGCAAAAGTGTTCTTATAGCTCTTATATGATAGAGATTGCAAGAAAACATCTCCTCATAGATGTTGTCAAGGCTATCCAGGATTGGGGAGAATGTAGAGAAAACAACCCTTGTACACTATTGGTGAAAAGGATGCAGGGTGGCATGACAGCCAGGAAAAGCAGTATGGAGGATCCTGAAAGCACTGGAAAAAGTAGAACTGCTGTTTGACTCAGCTATTCTGCTTCTGAAATGTACTCAAAGAAATTGAAAGCTCAACCCTTAAACACATCTGCCCTCCCATGTTTATCACAGAGAAACTCACAGTAGCCAAGGTACAGGAAGACCTGGAGACTCTAGCAACAGACAGACGGGTAAACCCATCACAGTGCAAACACAATGGAATAGTATTCAGGCTTTAACAAACAACCCCTGTCTGTTGCAACAACAAAGCTGAACTTAGAGGACATGGTGATTTCCAAAGACCAGATATAAAAATAAAAATACCTTCTGGCCTCACTTACATGCAGCATCTGAAAGATAAAGAACAGTGGTTACAGAAAGAGCCTCCATGTACTTAATAGAGACTATAGTTTATGACATCTTATCACATATTGGGAGTTTGCTATGAAGATAGATTTTTAGATGTTCTTACCAAAAGGTCTGAAAAAAGAGGAAAGATAACCAACATGGAGGATGTGCCAGCCTACTAGACTGTAATAATCATTTCTCTGTGTTTGCCAAAACATTGTATCATTGGGTATCTTAAATATATATAATTTTTAAATAAAATCTAAGGACCAATAAATACAATTCCCCACACCAATATTTCTTATAAGTCTCTTCTTGACCTTATGAGGAATTTAGCATCAAATTTTTTGTATAAACATTATGCTACAAATAAATAATATGTAAACATAATATGAAATATATAACTGTGCATGTTATAAAATATTATATTTTACATAAAAATTGAAACAACATGTAAATAAGGCACTGACCTAGTATCTGTTGGTTAATAGCACTTCCCAACATAACATTATGAATGAATATACATGAAAATGCTGGTTGAAAATTGGATTAAAGTTGATCAGGGTGAGATTGTGATGAAGAGAACTTGAACTAAAGAAGATGTTTAATTTCAACAAATGCTCACTGATCCTCTTGTGTGTTCAGTTGCCAGAAATACAATTACTAATAACACCTAACAGTGCTCTCCAGATACCTGATGCAGTGCAAAGAATAGGATTGGAGCATGATCCCTACAGAACAAAGCATGCAGTCTTGTCTTACAGTGATCCTAGTGACTACATGAAGTCACAAGAAAACTAAAATCAAACCTAGCACAGAGGAAAGGTGCTTAGGAAAGCCTAGGGATAGAGGAATGAAAGATTAATGGATGGATGGATGGATGGATGGATGGATGGGTGGGTGGATGGATAGATAACAAAAGTGGGATTGAATCTTCTCAGTACTTGGGCATGTTCTGCATCATTCCCAACTTCTGCATTCATGTCATCCTGGAAAGATAATCTTTTGATATATACCCAACCTCAGCACCACCCTGGGGGTTGGCTTCAACTTGACTCCATTAGCTAGTTTTCTCTATTGTTATAATAAAGACCATGACCAGCTGGGAAGTAAGCCAGAAAAAATTCTTACTCTAGGATTTGTACTTCAGTTCCTGTCCTCATGTGCCTACCATGAGTTCCTGTCCTGAGTTTCCTCAGTAATGGATAGTTACCTGATCTGAGAGCATACAATGAAATAAACCTTTTTCTCCCTAAATTCCTCATGTTGTAATCATCCTCTAAGCATAAAGTTATTTTTGTTTCTACTTAATAACTGCAATTTTGCTATGTTTGTGAATTGTAATATAAAATACTTGTGTTCCCTGATGGTCTTAGACAACCCCTGTGAAAGGGCCTCTCAACTCTCAAAGGGGTCATCCAACAGGTTGACAACTGCTGCTCTAGACCTAAGCATAGATTGCTTTACCAGATAACCCCCCCACTGCTGTCAGTACTTTTGTTTGTTCTTAACTTCAGTCAAGTCCAGGTGTGTTTGGCACCCTGGGTTCATGGAGAATTTGGGTTTCTGAGTAAATTAATTATATAGAATTCCAAAGGGAAGTAAAATCAATAAGATAGGCAGACAAACTAACTAAGATTCAATCACACACTGTGGAGGTTGTGAAGTCTCTGGCCATTTGCAAGCTAATGTATGAGGGAAATGGGTAGGGTTTCTTAGTTTAAGTTGTGAAGCCTAGGAACCACACAAGCCAATAATATAATTCTCAATCCAAGGCCAAAGGGCACTGGTGCACATCTTGGAGCCTGAAGACCAGAGAACACAACTTCTGATGTAAAATGTCCAGAAAAGAATGGAGTCTAGGGGGCTGGAGAGCACTGGCTGCTCTTCCAAAGGACCTGAGTTCAATTACCAGCAACAATATGGTGGCTCACAACCATCTTTAGTGAGATCAGATGCCCTTGTCTAGTATGCAGGCATATATGCAGGTAGAGCACTTGTATACATAAAATAAAATAAATCTTAAAAAAAGAATGGAGTCTAAAATTAAGAACGGAAAAAAGCAAATAAATTCACCTTTTCTCTTTAATTTGGCTTATTTTTTTAAATCCATCCTCTCACCTGCCTGTACACTGCCCAAAGGATGAGAGGGTGGATTTAAAAAAATAAGCCTTGATGGTTCAAATGGAAATCTTTTCCAGAACCACCCTATAGATGTATCCAGGAACAATGTTTTGCCTACATTCTAAGCACTCCTGGGCCTAGTGGGTTTCTTCACAGCAAATTCTCCTATTCTGCTGGGACAGTGGGTTGCTGAATGTGCTCTTTGTTGTTGAGGGAAGCCTTCCTGCCAGCCTGGTTCCAGAGCTGCATCAGTCCCAAATGAACACACAGGACGCTATATTAATTATGAAGATGTTGGCCTTGCTTGTTTCTTACTGGCTAGCTCTGACTTAAGTATTTACTCCATAATTGTTAATCTAAGTATTGCTCTTACCGGAGAAAAGGGTCCGGACTTCTTACCCCTATGGCAGCTACATGATGACTCCCTGTGTTTCTCCTCCCCAGAGTCCTCCTCGACTCCTAGTCCCACCTGTCTTGCTTCCCTATTGGCCAACTGTGCTTTATTGACATATACACAGCACTTCCCCATCACTTTGAACTCTCTCTTTTTCTATCAACTGACCCCCAAGATAGCTGTCTGGTGGGCTGCCTCTCCTCCCAATACCTGGAGTCACAATAGCCCTTCCTGGTAGCTCATCCTACTTCTGACTCTTCCTATATCTGAGGAACATACCTCTTCACAACTATTCATGTTACTAGATACATCAACCAGCCTTCCCTTACTGGGGAGTAGCTTGGGTCTCAGGTGGCTTTGAGGGGCACAGTCCCAGAATAGCTTGCAATTGGCCAAAGAACATTCAAAAAACACTGCAAAAAAGGCGGGTCAAGACCATGCTGGAGAAACCCACAGAAACAGCTGACCTGAGTAGTAAACCTGGGGAACCAGCATTGTACCAAACCAAGCCTCCTGAATGTGGGTGTCAGTTAGGAGGCTTGAGCAGTCTATGGGACTTCTGACAGTGGTACCAGTATTTATCCCTAGTGCATGAATGGACTTTGGGAGCCCATTCTCCATGGAGGGCTACTCTTTCAGCCTAGATACAAGGGGGAGGGCCTAGGTCTTCCCCAAAATGATGTGACAAACTTTGATGATTCCCCATGGAAGGCCTCACCCTCCCTAGGGAGTGGATAGGGGGTGGGATGGGGGGATGGTGTGAGGCATCGGAGGATGGGAGGGAGAGGGAACTGGGATTGATATGTAAAATAAGATTGTTTCTAAATTAAATAAAAAACTAGAATAAGGCAGCTATTGTAAAGAAAAAAATCAGAACAGAAGTGCAGAGGTCATTTCTTGATCAGCAGGGTCTAGCCAACCCTGATCAGTCATTCAGCGTAGCACAAATCTGGAAGTATCATTCTTCCTGAGCTTGTAGCTGCAGTCAAAGGTATGCTGTAAACTTTAATATGAGAAGGATGTAGGCCAAATATTGATGGACCATTGCAGGGGCAAGAGTAACTGCCTTTTAGCTGGCCTGAAAGATTTGATCCGTGGAATAGCTTAGTGTATAGCAACAAGAGACAAGACTCTGTGTTAAAGTGCACGATGTCTACTGTAGCAGAGCCTAAGCTGGCACTGACAGCCCCCAACCTGACAGCATCCCACATAACACTATCTGATGAGGGGTTCAGAACACTGCAGTTATCAATATACAGAAGAAACAAGGTAGATTTATGAAGGATGAAGCAGCTTGTGGAGAATAAGAAATGGGCCTGAGGTCAGCATAATTGCCTCAACCAAGACTGAGTCTACCCTACACCACCCACAAGCCTTTGATTTCAAAGGCATTCATTTTATTAAGAATGTTTATGAGGAGGTTGGAGGTATAGCTCATTGGAAAGGTTCTGTATTAGATCCCTAGATCCACATAACACTAAAATAGTTTTTCGAGAATTGAATTAACACACTCCTTGTGGATTTGGAGAAATTCACTACATTTAACTTTGGTGACCAGGTATCTCTGACAATAACCATTATCTTCATTTCAAAATTATATATATATATATATATATATATATATATATATATATCCCAAAGATTTTAAGGGACTTGATCAGATGCTCAGGATTGGTAGGCACCTGAGACACTATAACTGAGCTGTCTGATTTAATGTCTATATCATATTGTTATCTTGTGGGTGATGATGAAATGGAAAACAAAATGATTGTTATGCAAAAGTTCTTCAAATACAAGAGAATATTATTAATATTATGAGGCATAAAGAAATGAGGTGGTTGGTCCATGTAACAAAACAGATGCACATTGGAAACTAAGTCTCACTAAAACTACATTTTGCCTGACTTCACTTATGGGAAATGTCCAGAATGGCAAATCTACAGAGAGACCAGTGAATAAAAAAGGCAGAATCAAGAAAGGGAAATGAATGACAATGGGCATGGGGTTTCTGTCTGGGTTGATAAGAAAGTTCTGGGAATGGATAGTGGTGATATTTTCATCACATTGTGAAAGTATTTAATGTCACCAAATTATACACTTAAAATAGTTACAATAATGTGTGTTACATGTATTTAATCACAAAACTACAAAAATAAATATTGTAATTATTGTATTTCCTTGTAAGGAGATGGGGTTGACTATTTTAGGTATCCACTTTATCTTCCCTATTATTGTTTCCTTTAACCTTACTTAAAATCCTTCTCCAAATCTGGAATAACTCAATCCCAATGAGAAGACAGTGTTAAAAGATGTCTAGCTCTGAAACCTCAAGCACCTCTGTATGGAGGCTAGGAATGTAGCTCAATGGTAGAACACTTCGTTAGGAAGCACTGGGTACTCTGTTTGAATCTGAAGCACTACTAAATAAATAAATAAATAGATAGATAAATAAGTAAAAGTTAATATACACAGAGAAATGTGCAGTTTGCATGTTATCCACTTGAATCAATGAAAGTGTGTGTGTGTGTGTGTGTGAATGTGTGTGTGCATGTGTGTGTGTGTATGTGTGTGTGTCCTTTACTCTTTCTTTTCAAGTACTTTGAGAGGTCTGAGGACACTAGGGATAGTAGAGCTTCTACTCTTTTTGTAATGGACTTCCTATAACCAGATGTTTCTTCTCTTCCTTTCTAGCCTCTTATTGCAGAGTATAATCCTACCGTAACCTCCCAATTTGACATTCAGAAGCTTATACTAGAAGTTAAATGAACTTATTCTTCTCTGTGACTCCTACTTTTATAGTCCCAACTCATAAAGCAACGAATATCCCTCCAATTCATCAGTCCCCAAATGGGATGCAGGATAGCTCATTTGGGTTTTGAAGACATTGACATTGAATAGATATCTCTAGCAGTGGATGTGTGTGCTTTGTAAGTAGATACACATGTATCTCTTCAACTTGGTGTACACTACAAGACAGTTCAGCAACTCCTATTCTTGGTCATTTTTAAAAATGTGGTAAAATGCAGAAATGAGATGAAAAGTCAAATATAATTATTTCAAAGTGCTCTCTGCTTCACTTTTTAATGCACATTTCCAATAAAGACTGAGCATTCTCTTATAGCAGAAATAAACACAATCCAAGAAGCTACTGAGTGACATTAAAATGTCAGGACACACCGTCCAACAGTGCAGTGGTTTTGATTGGGCTTTGGGAGAGTATAAGAATAAGTCCAAATTATGAAATTCCTCATCTGAAGCTTTTGCTCCCTCTCTTTCTCTTCCTCCCTCCCCTTCCTTCCCCTCCCTCCCTCCCTGTCTATACCCACATCTCTCTTGATTTTAAGAATACCTAAATCCCCCTATTACTGACTTTGATGTGAAAGCAATCTCAGACTTGTGGCTAACGATGCACATAACCCATTATAACCCAATGTATAACATAAGAAAGAGAGGCACACACCTTACTGGAAGGCATTTCTATAAATCAGGGAATAATGCTAAGTATTATACCTGGAGTTGCTGGGTCTCTGGGCACCAATGATTGCTATGAATAACTGGGGAATCTACATAACCCCAGCATGACCCTTGATCTCTGATGTGAGTGGGGGAATGGGAGATTCAGGGGCTGCCTTCAACCCTCTACCTCAACACTCCCCCATCTCCCATTAAGACCTGGAGACCTGTCATCCAGTGGAAAAGGATACAATTTCCTTATTGGATAAATTATTTCATCCCTAGCTGTGGAATTAGATTTATTCTTTTTTGAAGTGCCTTCTGTGTGTATAAATCATTCAGGTTTATATGTTTTCGTTGCTGTGGCAACTGTGTGGTTAATTGAATTCCAAAGTGTCTGTCTTGATTTCAAAGCCATGATAAAGAGCTGGAGCACTCAAGGGTGGGAGTCAGAACAGAGGCAGGAGGGGAGGGAATTAATAGTCCACATTCTTCAACTGGCTCCTATGGTCTCAGAGAAATCCTGTCACTCTGACAGGCCAACCAAGATCTGAGAAGCCAGGCAGCAATTGAGAAATTTCCTCTAAAATGAGAAGCTCATGAATGGTTGTGTGGGATTCTATGCAGAAATCTCCACATCGCCTATCCTGAAGCTTTATTGCCTAACTTTCCTATCCTTCTTAGTCTACTCCATCTGCTAAGTGGGGTCTGTATCTTTTTACACTAATGTGTTACTAACAGTTAGGGAACACTCGTTCGGTAAAATCATCTTGGAAGGATAGACAGATAGGTAGGTGGGTGGATGGATGGATGGATGGATGGATGGATAGGCAAGGATGATCAATAGTAATAATGTAAAGGACTGTCCAACATTAGCTACTATTCCAGTCATAACATCACAAACCCAAGTCAACCTTGACAGATTTGTTCTCTTTTCTATATCAGGAAAGCACAGATTCACTTTAGGGAACTTGTCTACTGAACCTTCAGTTAAGGGAGCAGTGCAATTCATTCCCAAGTCTATAAAGAACCAAATCCTATGCACATCCCACACTCACAACTGTATCCTATTAACATTCCAAGTCAAAGTACAATGATGGTTAGAGGAATGGATTGATGGCTGGATGAATGCATGGATGGATACTTCCTTATTTCTCATTACTTTGGCCTTCTTTATTTCTGAATACCATGTAATGATTGAGGCAGAAAATGTCAATGTGTTTTTTAAAAAAATAGTTTAACCTTTCACAGTATAAACTAATTTCTTCCAAAATGTAAGAATAACTTTATTTTATTGCATCTTAAAATATTTCTCCATTATTGCTTTCTTTGCTTAGGAGTCATTAATTCACCCAAGATGAATTACCTTTGATCCTTATCTTGTGCCTAGTTACATATACACACAATGGTTCCTTATACATACAATAGTTTCCTTGAGAACCTCTTCTACATTGGTAATTTAATTTTCAACTATGCTCCTTATTGTTATTAACTTATTATTCCTGAAGGGACATGGTCTGCTCTTCACATTCTTACCTCCTTGAGAAAATAGTTTTTTTTTCTCCTTAGTCTACCATATTATTAGAAAGTTCATTCTATTACATTCTGTTCTTACTCTGTTCTGTGAATTCATTCCTATCCAAGGAAATTTCTCTTCTGTTTATATTCTAGACTTGGTTATCTGAATATGACATAACTAGTGAATTTATTCCTTTTATTTATGTATATATACAGCATCTGTACATTTGTCTTTATTTTACAACATCTACTAGATAAATATATTATAACAATGTATTTGCTATATTCTATCACATATTATTATTGATAGGGGTCTTATGATTGTATTAATGGATTTCTAAGAAGATTAAGAGACACCCACATTAGTAAGCTTCCTCTGTTCCACGTTTTGCGGTTCTCAATCACCCTGGAACTCTTCAGAGAGTTTCCACCAACAAAAAAGATCTTACCAGACACACATTCATGATCCTGAACACCAACCTAAGGAACCATAAGAGGAACAAACTTTTACTCTTTATGAATTACCTAATCTGTACTACTCAGTTAGAGTCACAGAAAATAAATTCAGACATATATTTATCTTTGCATTATTTCACCAGTTAATTTTTTTACATTGGGAACTGTGGCTAGTACGTGAAATGAACAAAAATCTTAAAATAAAAAATAATAAAGTCAAGATCTTTGATATGTTCCCATACAGGGTGCAAGCTCTTCCCAGCTTGAATGAAACTTTTGTTTCTCAGGAATTTGTTGGTTGAGCTTTTGTGCCATCATTTTTTATGTAGTCTGAGAAAAAAGAAGGTGAATGAGGGCTGCCCAGTTTAGGACTGGAATTCTGCAGGGTTTGGCTGGGTGCAAATGTCCTCTCATGGACTATTTGGCTGATATCTCAGCAATGAACTAGACATCCTTGAAGTGTGCTTAGACTTGTCTCCAGACAGAAAGGAGCCTTGAGACTAAAGGAAACCTCATGAGCTTTCCTGCCTTTGAGAACTTCATTAATGAGCAGGGTCTTGGCTTTATTGTGCCCTCCCAAGTCACTCTTCTGCAAATCTTCAGTTGACAGTTTCTCTGACATCAGTTTAAGAGACAGGGAGGGTGAATAAAATCCACACCAACCCCTCAGGTTTTATCGTTAATAACCAGCCCTCTTTGGAGTGCATAGCATAGAGTAGTGCCTCAGACACCTGTTTGTTTCTTGCTAGCAAATTGTTTTCATATTCTTTACCCTTTTAAGGGATATTTTGTGCTTGAGATTAATCTTACAATTTATAAACAGAAACCACCTCTTGATCTATGCCTCTTTTAAGCATCACGGTGCCCTTGGCCTTCCAATGCTTGCAGACCTTGGTGTGAAATCCAGTGCCATCCCTAACAGCAGCAGCTCTCAATAGGAGCCAATGTTGACTGTGTCCAAGGGCATTTTTGTCATTCTAACTAGGGAACAGCTTTGCCTGCACCTGGTGTGTTAAAGCCAAAAACCATTGTGTGTCTTATAATGGCACACTCTAGTGGCAGATCACATGCTCACAGGACACTTCCACGGCGAAGAATTATGTAGTCCATGGTATCAACAGTGCAAAGGTTTAGGATTCCTGTCTTAGTGCTAGTTCTGGCAATTTAAAACCAACAAATAAAATCCCCAACTTTCCAAGCTTAACAATTTGTCTTCAAAATGAGAATCCAAATACCTGCCAAAGATAGATATCGGCAAACATGATAAACTTTATTTTTGTTAATTTTCATATATATATGTGTGTGTTAATATTAATATTAATAATACTATTAATATGTATTACAAAATAAGTTTTCATTATCATCAACATTGTTATTGCTAGTGAAATTGCAAGTTTTTTGAATGGCTGTTTATAAAAGCAATTATTTTATCTACTCTGACCTGACTACTATTGCAGACAAAATTAAATTCAATTTGGGGCCAGCACTTTTGTTGACTTCTGTGGTTTCACTTACTTTGACTAGCTGCTTGTTGCTTTACCTTGTTTACCTGGCATTCTTCTCTTTGTTTTGTTTTACTTGTTGTTTCATTTTGTTTTAGTGGGTTCCTTATCCTTTATGGGAACATGCCCTTATTTTGCTTTGTTTCTTCCTAACTGTAGGTGTGCATTTTACTTACCTCTTTTTATATAACTGTCCCATATGAGAAACATCTTCCAAACTCAGTACCTGGGATCAGCTTTCAACATGGTTGCTGGAGGACTAGACCCAGGCTCTGGATCAGAGGCCCCATACTGATGATTCTGGTCTTGATGCTAGAAAATGAAAGCTGTGCCCTTTGCCTTATTAGAAGAGAGCACGGACACTTCAGGTATGATGATTGCTGCCTACCTGCTGTCCTTTCATCCTAGTAGGATAGAATATACTGTTGATTGCTCCAAACTTAAGACCAGCATACTTGACATAAAACACTTGTCCAAGGGACAAGATGATCTGCCACCAAGTCAGTCTCACTTTCCAGATTCTTGTGTTTGTTCTCAGTGTTTGTGGTGATAACACAATTCAAGACATAAGGCCCACATGTGAGGGCCATCTGGCTGGGATATCTGTCACCCCACTGATTGCCAGGGTTGATTTGGCTTAACTGGCTGGCTAGGTGGGTGTCCCCTTCCTCCCTAGCTGCTCCATGTGTGTCCCTCCCAAAGCTATGCGCTTGATCAAAGAGGATGACCTTCCCTGAAGAGAGGATTGGTCTTCCGTCAAGGGTATACAAGTAGCTGTGCTCCCCTGCTAGAACCTCCAAACAAGCTCTCAAGACGTAAGGTCCATAAAGACACTGCAAGTAAAGGAAGTTACAGCTCTGACTAAGGATTGCTGCCAGCATCTAGTGGGTTGAGACAATTGGAAAGAAAATTAATTAGACATATTAATGGCCTTGGAGTCTCCCACTGTGCAAATGCATCTAACTAGCTCATACCTATCTGTCTAGAATATCTCCCAGCAAGCAGTGCTGTATGATCGATCATAGTGTAGATGTGTACCTCTAAGTCTTTGTCAGCTTACAAGAGCAGCGAAACAACTTGGAAATGGAGTGAGTTTCAGAGGCAGATGAACCTAGGTTCATTTTTCACCTCTGCCATTTACCAGTTGGGTGCCATTTGGCAAGCTAATTAACTTCACAGAGATTCAGTGTTCTCATTTCTAAAACGGGGATTTTAGTTCACCTAAGCACCAGCAAATGAACCTAAAATGGTAGTTTCTATCTTTCTGTGTCTCTTTCAACTGCTCAGATTCTGGTAGCATGACAATGTTTTACTATTATAAAAACTCATCCTACTTTTAAACTTCTGGGATGGGTCATTATGAGTGACTGCTAGTGACCTTTTCCTTGTGTGATAATCAGATAAATAGCAGTGACCAGGCTGGAGGAAACTGAAAGAGATAGAATCTGGCCAATGCTTGCAAAAAGTATGGAAGCTAAGGTTTTCTTTTATGTTCTATTTAACCAATCTCAAAAGAGGTTGGGCTCGTGAGGCATAAATCAATAATATAATGTCAGTGCTGCCATAGTCCTGAGAGCCTAACTCCATACAGAAAACCTCTTAGAAAGTAGCCAAACCCAGACACAGAGCATCACATTCTTATCAGAGGAGTAGGTCACCAAGACCACTTTGGAGGTGATGATGATGATGGTGTTGATGATGATGGCAACAATGATGATGGTTTCTATGACAGTGATAGTGATAATGATGATGATAAGGATAATAACCAATGATAATAAGAGAGTCCTACCATTTGTTTAGGCCTTTAGTGTAAGTTTAGTGTAAGACTGTTAAGAGAAGCTTTCCTTGAGAGGAGCCTTCCCGCCAGCCTGGTTCCAGAGCCGCTTCAATCCCAAATAAACACACAAGAGGCTATATTCATTATGAAGCTGTTGGCCTTGCTTGTCTCTTACTGGCTAGCTCTGCTTTAAGTAATTACCCCATAATTGTTAATCTAAGTATGTCTCTTACCGGAGAATAGTTCTGGGCTCCTACCCCCATGGCGGTTACATGTTGACTCTCTTGTGTTTCCCCTTCCCAGAATCCTCCTCAACTCCTAGTCCCTCCTATCTAGGTTTTCTATTGGCCAGACAGTACTTTATTGACAAATGCACAGGCAAATAACAGGATTTCCCCAACATCTCCTCTTTTCTGTTTAAACAAAAGAAAGGTCTTAATTTTAACATAGTCAAATTGTATATAACAGAACAGTTATCAAATAAGAACATAGTTACAATATTTTAGCAAGATTTAAAGAAAATATCCATCCCATCCTTGTGAGAAAAAGCTTCTCTTAACATAATGGTTGTCAGGAGTGGGATTGAATGTCCACGTAAAACAACAAAAGGTTTAAAGGAATTTTAGAAACAGAAGAATGGCGAGAAGCACAGATTTTTGGTAGCAGCATTTTTCTCAGGTGTGCTCTGTTTTGCTAGCGACAAGCCGAGAGAGATTCACACGGCTCGCTTACGGGAGTCTTCCTGACTGGGCATTAAAAAAAAAAAAAAAAAACCAACAAGGTTGTTTTAAGAGACTCTGCTAACGATTGAAAGGTGTGTATGTACAGCTGGAAGTGGCAGCTTTTGCTGGATGTCAGCATGGACTGAGGCGGTAAGCTGGAGTCACGCTTACGCCCGCCATCTTGAAAAAAAAAACCGGCAGTTTAAAACAGCCGTGGTTTTACAGATAAGACACGTGGCCAGAAAAACGTAAAGCTTTACAGTAAAGTCAGACTTGGATGAAGAAAATCTCTAAAGGTTTACAGTGTGTTTAAAAATATACGTGAGATTGAGAGAGAAAATGAAACGACAAAGTGGTATATAAATACAAAAGCCGGCGTTGTGGTGGCGCACGCCGGTAGGATTTACTCCAGAGGCAGAGGCAGGCAGATTTCCAAAGAGAAATCCTGTCTCAAAGAAAAATAAATAAAAGTGAAAGAAATAGAGTAATAATAAATAATAGATAAATAAATAAGCCACGTAAAGATGGAAAATACACAGTCTGGATACTGTATGCTATTATGTTTTTCAGTTTTTTGATTGCTAAGGAAGGAATAACTAAAGTACACGTGATTATAAATGCTGCTGAATTAATTCAACTTATATCTTTTGAAAATGCCTTGACCTCAAAATTTAAGTATAAGGATATGTTACTCGGAAAAGGAGTTTTTATTTATGTTTCCACAGAAAATGAAAAGCTGAGAATTCCTTCCAGGCTTCTGTGGTTTCACGAACCAAGACCCCCGGAAGCAGTGGACCAGGTGTTCCAACGACTGAGACAGCTAAGATGATACAGCTTTACAGACCCCGAAAATACGGACTTATACAGGTTTCTGAGTTTTGTCATGATCCCCATGGTATAAACAGCGCCCCCTTCCAGCAGGAAGCAGTTTGGAATGAGCGACGTCCCAATTCCCATCTTGTTTATAAATCTTTGTTTTCATTTAAATGGGATTGTTTATAATTGGCTAATGATCACAGCCAATTTTTTTAATGGTAAAAGGGGGAATTATGGTATGGGTATTGCTTTTCATTTATTGATACAAATTCAAGGTCAATTTTGTGATGTTTATATTTCTCCTCTTGGTTAAGCATTGTGCTTATACTGATCTTCTAAAATGTAATGCATAATTGAATACAGACTATAGATAGTTACTTATAATAGAATTTATAGTTAGGTAAGTTAGGTTTTCTAGATATACAGAAATATATTTGAGATGGACAGTCTTCAAACCTCTCAAAGACCTTCAGAACATGGCATTTAAAATAGTTTAGGGTTTTTTTTTTTTTGACAATGAGAAATGTCTGCTCCTGGCAGCACCAATTACGTCTGAGAGGAAGATGGGCATCGAAGAAACTCGTTATAAAGTTTGCTTTAAACATGGCAAGCTTAGCCATTTGGGCAAGAAACTGCTCTTGCCTAGATTGTTTGACTGTTGTTGTATCATCTGGACATGCAGGACCCACAGGAAAGTGACTACTGAACTCAGTCTTACAGGGTTCCTGCTTGATGAAGAGTCTATGAGACTTTCTGCAGGACAAAGAAAAATGACTGACAGACTGCCAACGCAGATGGACAGTTTGAAATTTCCTGCTTTGCTGAGAAGTGTTCCAGACACATTGTGGCCTATGGGCTGAAGATGGATGCCCCAACGTTACAGAGGAACTTCGGGTGACTGTCCAGGCAGTAAGATATCTGTCAATCCTAGTGTTTATATATTATCCTTCTGTGGTCTTTGATGGAGTTGAAGACAGATAGTTATAATTATAGTTTTCCTTAGTGATGATAAAAGATAAGCTACATAGAACTTTGGACTCACAAGGATGGGATGGATGATATTTTCTTTAAATCTTGCTAAAATATTGTAACTATGTTCTTACTTGATAACTGTTCTGTCATATACAATTTGACTATGTTAAAATTAAGACCTTTCTTTTGTTTAAACAGAAAAGAGGAGATGTTGGGGAACTCCTGTTATTTGCCTGTTATTTGTCAATAAAGTACTGTTGAGCCTATAGAAAACCTAGATAGGAGGGACTAGGAATCCAGGAGGATTCTGGGTAGGAGAAACACAAGAGAGTTCGAGATGTAACCGCCATTGGGGTAGGAAGCCTGGAAACCTCTCCGGTAAGAGACATACTTAGATTAACAATTATGGGGTAATTACTTAAGTCAGAGCTAGCCAGTTAGAAACAAGCAAGGCCAACAGCTTCATAATGAATATAGCCTCCTGTGTGTTTATTTGGGACTGATGCGGCTCTAGAACCAGGCTGGAGCGGCAGAGCCCAGGCGACTGGCGGGGGATAAACCAAAGCGGCTAGCAAAAGAAAAAGCTTCACTTAACATAAGACCCTGCACTAAACATGTTGGACAGATCTTCACATCATCCTATATTCCTAAAAATATCCTATATTCCTAAAATTCATGTGACTAAGCACCTTTTCCAAGCAAGAAAACTGAGATCAGGGGAGTTAAATAACTCCTCAAACGTCCCCAGTTGGTTAGTGGATAAGGAAGACATGGAGAGAATGAGAGCTATTTTTTTTCCAATTTTGGGGAACAAGGTACTATGAAGAAATCTATTTTCTTTAAAATAAAAATCTCACAGAAATATCAAGTAAAAATAAAATGTGCTCTGCAGCTACGCTGATATAGGGTTGTGTTTTTTTTTTCTATATCAAATTGTTTTGTGTCCTTTGAAAAGGAAATTAATGAGGCTGAACCCTGCAAAGCACCAATTTCCTGGGATGGAAAGGTAAAGACACAGAGGCATACCTCACAACAAGTAGTTACAATGACACAATGAGAGTCTGCCTGACTGATGGGCAGAATTGGACAAGGGGGGATCATATTATTCTTAGGGGCAGGGTCAATGGGCCTAATGGAATGGAATGGTCTGGGTGGGTCCCCTTTGGCTTTGCCACATGTGGACTGCAGGGGTCGGATCAGACATGACTGCTTAGGAGTGTGCCTCGGCAGAGTCTGGGAAGTGATTGAAGGTGCTAGAAAGAGCAGTGTGAGGGGAAGTAGCCTCATCTCTCTGAAGAAAATGAGAAATTATGTGAGAGATACTGAGCCATGAAAAACATTGCCATTTCCTTCAGAATAGTTTTCTTACCAGACATGTCTGAATGGAGGATTACATTTATAAGATAAGGAAAAATACCACCATGCCTTTCCCAGACTCTGTTCGCCAACCCTTGACCTCTCTTGATTTGGTATGAAAAATACTCTGGGACATTCCAGAGTAGTTTTCTCAAGCTCACTCCTCTGTTTGTGTTTGAATGAGGGAAAGTTAAATACAACATTGGTCCCTCCTGAAGATGACAGTCCACTCTCTTCTCCCTGTACAGGCTTAAGCTACACTTATGGGAACAAGAATAGTGACTGGCCGAAGTTGAAAATGGTGAAGAATTGAGGAAGGCACGGTGGGCATGATCCAGTTGGGCCTTCTGTGTCATCCCATAACATTTTCAGACCAGTTTCCAGTGCTCAAACAGTAACTTACTTTACATTTTTTGTTCTTGTTTTTCAATATTCCGTGTGTATGTGTGTGTGTGCATACATATGTGTGTGTACATATGTATGTGTGTGTGTGTGTGCATCCTTGTGTGCAGGCACCCATGTACAAGTGAGTGCAAATACCTGAGGAGAGCAAAGGCCAACCTCAGGTGACACAATTCAGGAGCTTTCTACCTTGTTTTTTTTGAGAGAGGTTGTCTCTAGGGGCTAAGGAATATTTTAGTCAAGGTGTCTTGGCCTGAGACCCAGAGCTTTTCCTATCTCTACCTTCCCAGCACTGGAATATGAGCATGAACCAGCATCATATCTGACTTTCTATAGTGCTTCTGGAGTTCAGTTATTTTTACTAGTTAAATCATGGAACGTGTCAAATCTAAGTCACCATGTTTATAAAACAGAGAGATGTCCAACAAGAGGCATGAGAGGTAATAAGTAGCAAAAGTCCCCTTACAATAGGGATGTCACGGCCTGGACCTCACCACTACAGACACAACCAAGGGCTCAGAGCCCAGCACATACTCTAAAGGGGCAGAGTCCCTGATGAACATGCCATTAATAAATATCAGAGCAGGTGCCATGAATTCCAATCAGAAGAATTTATAATGTGATGTCAGATATTATATAGTGAGAAATAAATAAACAGAAATTGTCAGTCAAATTCTTGGCAGCTGGGTCTAGCATCAGAGGCAGTAAATGAAATAACTTCATAAATCATGTTTATGATGAGCCCCATTGCACATAACTGCCAGTGGGGTTTTCCATTATGTTGCAGGAGAGTGTGGTTTGTTGCGTTTTACAGAGGTAGGAAATGAACAGTTTCAGTGTGTCCTGTGTCAGTGACTTAAGGGTGTCAGGCCTTGATTGAGGCATAAGTTTGTCTCTAGGTCAATGTGTGCATAAAGGTTTAAAAGAAGGAATCTGGATTCTCTCCCAGAATAAAATCCAAGAGAAAGTCAAGGCTCCCAGTGAATTCTCATAAGGTATATTCCAAAACTCTAGTACTTATTATGCACAGCTCAAGGACATAATGAGTGAGAAAGTGGCTCTGTTCCAGAGCAAGCCTAGGGGAATCTCTTTATCAAACACCATTTGTTCACTCATCATTCACCTCATGGACAGAAATCCTGTTTTCCTTTGCCCTCTCTGTACATCAGATTCTCGTGCTCTTAGCAACTCACATTGTCTTCTCTTTCCTGAGGGAAACACGGTGTGAACCAGGGAGGAGGGAGGTGATATAGATGAAAGCTCTTAGAACCGAACCCTTTACATCTTAAGTACTAGCATGTTCTCTGCATCCATCTCTAAATCAATTACATGAATTGGATGATGGATGGATGGATGGGTGGATATTTTAAAAGAGACGCATACTCCCCACTACATGTCCTTTTCATTGTTTTTTTTCCTTCCAAGCTGAACTCTCCATTGTGGTTTTGGATAGGAGGTATGGAGTGCTGATTAGGAACATGTGTGTTAAATGCAAGTGCTGGCTTCAAACTCTGATTCAGCTTTAGCTGAGTGGATGTGGACACGTTATCTAAATCTCTGATTAATACATTCATATAAATGAAAATATTATCAGCATTTGACCCCATTAGAAGGATTAACTCACATGGAACACTTAACAGAGAGCTTGGCAAATAATGACATTTGACTTAAATATGAGGAATCCTTATTATTTCTGGGCATCTTGCTCTTCTGACAGCATCCTTCTATTATGTCTCAGCATCTGTTCACAAAGATTGTTTGAACATGAATGTTCAAAAGAAGATGTAAATGCTTTTGGACTTTTTAGGAAAAAGTGGCTATGACTAAGGCAATAATGTAAACGAGCTGGATTTGTCCAAAGACTGTTTTCTCCCATATCCTGGATATCCGCCCATGGTATAAAGTCAGAAGATGGCCTCATCCTCAAAATGCCCTTTCTACAGCTACAACATCTGACTTTCCTTAATGAGACTGAGACTCCTATATAACGTGATAATGTCTTTTCCCCACTAAGCTGTTTTAAAATCATTCCATGGCTCTTGAAGATCCTCAGCAAGCCTCAAACAGGGCAGTAATTAGACCCTCTGCTGAGTCCCATGCTGGTGATTTGAATAATTCAGAACACTGGTGGTGGAGGGGAAAGTAGCTACAAGAGAGCATCTACCTGGTTAATAGCCAGATGACCTTGAGTATCCCAACAGGATCAAAGAACACAACAGGGCCCAGGGTAAAGGGCCCAATACAGTTTGGTGAAATACTAGAGAACTGTCCTAGGTATTCATCCATGCATCATTTCAAAATCTCAGCTAGTCTGTCTCCTTACCCACTCAGCCACAACTACAGCCAAACATTAGGCAGACCTCAAGGAATCCTGCAGAAGAGGGGAGGAAGGATTGAAGAAGCCAGAGGAGTCAAGGGCACTACAAGAAAACTCACAGAATCAACTAAACTGGGCTCCTGGGGGCTTATGGACTGATCCAACCACCAGGGAGCTGCATGGGACTGACCTGAGCACTCTGCATATATTTTACAGGTGGTTATCTTAGTCTTCTTGTGGAACTCATAACAGTGGGAGGAGGGGCTGTCTCTGACTCTTGTCGACTTTTGGGTCCCTTATGCTCATACTGGACTGCCTTGTCTAGGCTTCAACTTGATATGCCTTGAATATCAGGTTTATGTGCCCCATATGCACCTTCCAGGCCTGCCTAATGTCCAAGTTGTCATAGGCTCTGGGTAAGTCTTGCTATTTCTGAAGTATATTTGCTAGGCTGTTAGATCTCTGTATTGTCACTGGGAAATTGATGCTTTACGACTATGTTGTCTTAATGAAATGGCTTTATCAGCCATGTTTGGTATCACTGGAAAATGCTTTCATTCAGTAGGCTGTCTCTGACTTTGCTTACCTGAGAATCATGCCAATGGGAAAGTAATTGAACAGTATTGATCAAGGACCTTCCAGACATAGAAGATCTAGACTTCTTTGACTTTATCGGGACCTTGGATTGTTATTCCAAAGTAGATGGCAAATAAAGGCCATGGAGGCATTCACACAGAGGAAGGACTCCTGAAGGTTGAGGTTGAGCATACCAATTGTGGGGTTGGAAACAGCCAGCTCTCACTGCACCTCAGTCTCATTCCAGGATAATATGTGTTGCCCTTGTAACCCCACCCATGTCAGCAGGTTGTTCAGGATTTTATATATTGGGTGTTGTTTCTATGAATAAGGTTCAAGGGCAGCTTAACAGTCCCCTTTAAATGTAATCCAGACAGTGAGAAATGTGAAATCCAATTCAGTTCAATACATGTAGCTTGAACACACACTATGCTCACATCAGTCTTTTCCTAGACAAATTTATTCCAAGTTTGAGATACTCACTGAAAGGAACATATTTACTGGCAAAGTATGTCCTAACCAAAAATGGGGGTCTATTTATGACCCTATAATTTTTGTGATTATGTTTCAAAAGCCAGGTGAAAATGTAACAGAACAGTTTTAAAACAATACATTCTATCCTTTTGATGTGACAGCATCCTTCCTGGAGACACTGTCTTCCTATAGAGCTGTCTTCTTGTACTGGCCCTAAGGTATTAACCATATACTAATTGCATTTTCAAGTGGCTTGGAACGATAGTCTTGGACTGAGTACATTTGATACATGGAGATGAGGAAGACAATTTTATTCCTGCCCAAAATGGAAATAGGTAACACATTTTCATTCTTGGTGATGATCTTTGAAGGGGACTGTTTAAAGAAAAGAAACAAGTTTACCCAAAGGTATGGACAACCAATGATCTGAAGGGCTTAACAGAGCTCACATATGCCTTGGATTTTATTCCTTGATTATTAGATAAGTAATGAATAGTAAATATGATCTAACAGTTTAATCATTGCCTCTCAATCATGTCATTCCCTACCAAAAAGGAGCATTTGGAAATATTTGGAGACTTTTGACCAGCACACACTTATCAAGGAAGAGGAAGGCGACTAATGCTTCTAATAAAAATGTGTTTATAACATATGATGAACATGACAGCTCTCCACTCACAAAAAAGAATTATTGTACTCCAAAATGTGAGTGGTATCCTTGCAATTTTCTTCATCTCCATTGAACTCTGGTCAGTGGAGTTTCTTCCTGTGTGTTCAGTGTCTCTCCCTCACAACCTTCTTCCCACAACACCTCAATAATACCTTCTAAAGAAGTTACTAAAAATAGATTGTGATAGACCACTAAATCATTGTGTAAGATAAGTGTAAAATCTGTTGGGTAAAGGAGTGCTAAGAGAACATAGCTTATATTACATTGTTAACTTCAGTGACTACAAAAGACATATTGAATATAATTTGCAGGAAACAAAAAGATGTTATCATCATGACCTAGAGACACTGAGATTCAGTCCTTCCCTTGGGCCTTGCCTCAACTCAATGTGGCTTTGAAAGACTCACCTCAACACAATCATTACCTATCTCAATAAATGAGGTAGTGGATTTCTAGATGATGCTTGTTACTATGGTGTTTGCTCATATTCAGACCTACCCGAATCTCAGCTCACATTTGAACTCAACACAATAAATCCAAATAAACAAAGGGTATTGTTGTTTTATACTTTATTTGAGAAGAGACCCTACATAAACTATGTCAGAAGGATACAGGTCTACACATGATCTCATCAATCAATAAATGGAGTTGTTAACATAACACTGAAGATATGATACTATGAAGAAGACAGATGCATGACCAAGGAGTATTTACAACCCTCACATATAATATATTTATACTGAGATGGATATATACATATATACATGTACATGTGCATATACATACATATGTCCATACATACACACACATATATACATATATATGTATTAAATGATTTTAAACAAAAACCAAGAAGAGTTTTCCTTGTTGTAATAATTGTCACTTGGGAATGAAGAATGGTTGCTTTTTGTTAGTGTTGGGTTTTAAATATCTACCTCCTTCAGGTAACTCCAATACCCATAGGTTTTGATGAAGACACACATTTGTCTTGAGATGGAAGTGAGGGTGAAGAATGTATGGGGTTGAGAGTGAAGGACATGCACAATGAGAGAAATGACCTTTGGTGATACCATTAAATCATCCTTTTGTATTAAACATAAATTATTAATACAGTTTAAAAAAATAAGTTTCTGTTTTCTTCTGAGGTTGAGGAGGAAGGGAGGCAGGGTGGGATAAGAATAAGGGGGAGTACTTGCCTTTCCAATACAACTCTTCTTAGCAACTGAGAACACCTCTTTCTACCCTGGGACCATCTTGTCATCTTATCAAGTTACTCTTGGTTCTATTCTATTTTGATTTTGCTCTGTTTCACAAAAAATAAGTTCCTGGAAGAGTTTTACTTAAGACTGTGATCCTGTTCTCCAAAGGCAAACAGTCATCATTATAACTAGATTGATTATCCAATACTTGCACACATCTAAATAAAATTAGCATAGACAATGGGATTAATCTGTGAGAAAGTAAAATAATGGAAGGAATTACTTGTCAAGGAAGGGGTACTATGACTTAATCCTAGTGTATCTAACTTAGCTGTCTGCTATATTAAAAGCTCAGGAATCCAATCATGGAAAGCGAGCATAATCAGCACTTCCCAATAACCTGTGGAATAAAATAGTGAGCATCATGAAAGAATAGTTCTGTTAAAAATAAAGCTGAAGATTGGTCAGTTGAGATTTATATAAGCAGCCTAATATCTGACAAGCACATACTAACTCTGCTTCATCAAGGTCTTCAGCAATTACCAATAACTTGGCAACACTCTACCCATTGTTGAACAACCCCTGCAACCAAGCTGTATTACTGCTCACTCCACTCCCCAAACATAGAGAGTATATTTGCTTGGCCCCAAAACTGTTGTGTACGTATGTCACATGTGTCATCTGTGCCACATCCATTGTTCAGCAGTTGCCACAAAAACAAATAATCCTTCAGAATGCCACTATAGCTTTACAAATATTGGGAAATACACATAAACACATGGGATCAGACAAGATATAATCACTTTACAGATATTTAGTACAGAAAGCTTAAGGATGGGGAGTGGAAATCAGTTGCATCAGCACCCAAACTTCATTTGCAAAATTCCTCACTGGGAACATAATGTCCTGCTAGTGTGCTGAAGTAGGTACCAGCTGATTTTCCAGATATTGAAATTTTGCTGCACATCAGCCTAAAGATAAAGGGACATGTAATGTCCAGTAGGAAAGAAATCAGTGTATACCATTTACACGGCAATAAATCATTCATTTCCTTTGAAATAAGGTATGTAAAGTAGCACTTAGTTTAATACATGTTTTGTTCTGCTTCACACCTAGCTGTAAAAAGCCATTCATGCAAAAAATTACCTCCAGTTTTAGCTGGATGTTTAAAGGACACTTCTCCTGAAAACAAGTCCCTTTCACTTAAGAAAGGGAAAAACAGTTCACTCGGGACAGCCAGTGCTGTCTAAGAGTGGAAAATACAAGACTTTGGTGTTTACAGGGCACTTGCCTTAAGAACCCAGAAGTAGCACTGAGCAGACTTCTAAAGAGGCAGAGCCAGATGTGCCCTTGAAATTTTTAAGAATTTTTTTCCAGAAAAAGTACAAGAACCTAGCTGGGGTTTAGTTCTAGCCCATTCCTCCTGAGGCATCAAAGGGGTTTGTTCTCCAGAACATTTCAGACCACCTTTCTGCCTGTCAGAGAGTCATGTATTCCTTGAATGATGAGTTTGTATCTCTTTTGTCATCTTATAGAAAATATTATCTTATGAAGCTCTCCTACAGCTGGTCTATGACCATGCCTTGATTAAAATAGAAAACAAAGTTCTCCTGTTTTAACAGATTCTAATAACCATGTCCATTCATGGTCATGCTTGTCACACAAATAGGACCATAGCATGCATTTCTCTGGGTGGCTTTCATGAAGACAGAGTCAATATTTTGGACATGTTTAAGAAGGCAAGGAATGAGGAGGAATGTGTTCCTCCCCAGACCTATTCCAGGGTTAAACATCAGAGTTCTGTTGAACTTGTTCCTCTGAGGGCTACTCAAGCATGCTTCTACTATTTCTCTATCTGAAAAGGAATGCTGCATGATCTCTCATCATTAAATGCTATGAAATGCTATAAGTAATAATGAGAGGGAAAGAAGTGTGTATAAGAGACAGAGGAAAGGGGTGGCTAGAAAGAATGATAGGTTGATCAGGCCTCAGATAATTCAGAGGCAGCCAAAATGGAGTTTGTATAACACCTGTGAAGAAGAAGAAGAAGAAGAAGAAGAAGAGGGGGAAAGAGGAAGAAAGAGGAAGCAGCTGCTATCTTAGAGAGGGCCCCAAGGAAAATGCCAAGTAAACAATAGAAGACTGCACTGCCTCTGTGGTAACACCTGTGCATTTTTGTGCTATAGGAAAACTGAACGATCACAAAGCATAGTGACAACATGTGCTTCTGTTACTCTCATTTCCCCAGTGTCCTCTTTGGACTGACATAGGAAAAGTCATGAGGAGCTACTTCCAATCTTACCATGATTGTTTAAGGCAAAAACAGCTATTGAACAGCACTCAAGGTTAAAAATTGGATGCCAAGATTCAAAGTCGTATCCTTCTATAAGTTTCCCAAATGCCTGGTGACAGCATTGCTAAATCCTTCTTTGTCCTCAAAGGCCATAACTTCAGCTCCATCACTGCATATTACTGTTTCTGGATGCATACCAACCAATCATGGCCTTGTATATTGTGGACATTATGCTTATTTTTAAGTGGTTATTAATGAGTAGTATTTCTTATAGGAGTTTGCAAGTCTAGGGTGCCTAATAAAGAACGGGTTCCTGTACCAAAGCATTCCCACCACCAGTATCTCAGTCTTTCCCATCTTTGTGCTGAGAAACATGGTTGTGACATTCCACACTTTGTTAGTATGTCAAGGACATGGCAGTAACAGCTACATCAGACTTGGGGAAAAATAAAATCTACTCCTGAATGTTGATGTTGGAATGTGGTCCATGAATGAAATCTTTGAATGTGCTTTTGTGCCCCTTCTAAGTGTAGTGAATAGGAGTAGACTTGCTTCAGATTGATTACTTATTGATGCTTACTTTTATTATTCAAAGGTTTTTACAAGCACCAGTTATCCGTGTGACTGAGGACAGCCTGAACTTATGTGAACATCCTCAGAATATAAATTGTCTGATGCTCTGGATAAAGTTGGCTGTTTTATACAACTTTAGTCCATCTTAATTTTACTCCACTCTACCAGGTTCACACCGCCAGCTAGAGCAGTAACACCTAGATTGTGAGAAGTTAAATATATAATCACCTAAACTTAAGAATAAAATCTTCCAAGTTCAAGGGGTAGAAAGCCATGGGGGTAAAAAAATAATCTGCCCTATCCTATCTGGAAATCCAATCAACAGAGTCAACCTCAGATCAGGAAAATGATTGCTGTCCCTGGTGCTGAAAGCAGTTAGATCAGAGCAGAATTTAACATTTCTGGGATGGGCAAAGCCATATACCACCTGTGAAAATAAATCTTCTTTTCAAAGAGGTTGATAGTAGGTGAAAGTTCTCAAACTGTATTCCAAAATTCTCTTTTTTAAATATCATTTGAAGCAAAAAGTGACTTTGGAATAACCTTAATACCTGTGAGAAAGAATTATTGAATTGCAAAAAAATCTACATGGGGTAGCTTACTCTAATCTTTCTAACCTGTTTCATTATTTAGTTCTATTGGGCAAGTTTCTGGCATGAATGAAGGGTTCCATGGGTTCAGAAAAGATTCCCACAGACATGTAGAACACTGGGGACTGCAGACAGTCTGTGTCGACTGTTTCGCCCTGATATCAATAACAAATATGGGGTTGACTTAATTTGCTGTGACTGAAGGTTTTGAAGCATGGGCCTTTACTTCCTCTGTAACCCTAATTTTATTGTCATGTTCCAAGAAACTGAACAGAGCTTTTACTGTGCTCAAGGGAACATCTAAATGTGTAAACAAGAGCTTTGCACCTGCTACACACCTCTGCTTGCACAGACACACACACAAACACACATAGACACACACACACACAAACACACACACACATCAAAAAGTAAAACTCATCTTGAAAAGAGAATGTATTTCTTCACTGAATATTACAGGAATGTCTGCTGGCAGAACAGCACTGATTTTTTCATTTCACATTTAGTCAGAATTTTCTTGCCCCAGCTTGCTTTCTTTTCTTTTTAATTTGACAAATCTCTTGTGCCAAACCACCAGAGTCCAAACACATAATCAAGAAGACTCCTGTTGCTGTGGTACTTGGATCAGAAAAATAACATGGGCCATTTGGGGTTACCTCCAACCCCAACGGGCTCAAGAGAGCCTTTGCTTTGTGACATGAACTATAATCAATCTTTGCTAGCCTTGGAAAGGAAATATCCCAATGGCCCCCCAAAAGGCTAAACTTTCATAGAAGGGAATGAAAACAAGCATTAAAGTAAGTTCTTACTGTTCCTGCTAGCATATTAGCTCAAACTTTCCATGTTCATCAATTTAGTTCCCAAATGCTACCCTGGAGATCTTTAATGTATCAGTCGTGTCTATCATTCCATGAAACTCCTTGTTCCAGGCATGCCTTAGCAAAGTTTAGAATAGCCCATGTCCTCAAGATTATCCCAGAAAATTAGGAAACACCACTCAGAACCAGTTTGCCTTCTTCAATTTCACAACACAATTTACAAGCACATCCCAATTTGGATTCTCATTTCAAAAAAGGCTGCGGTACTTTCTGCCTGGCAGACAAGGGCAAGGAAGGGGGAAGTGTCACTCACATAGAAGTCTGTAACAGAAGTGCTGTTTTCCTGTATCAGAAAAACAAACACTGAGTCAGTCCAAGGTCAAAAGAAAACAGAAGCTGTGATCATCTGAACTTCAGTGAAACATTTATGAGTTTCTCAGGGTTTGGGGTACTCGGCTTCATTCTGCTTTTTCTCATGAGTGGTCAAAATCCTTTCACAACACACAGACAACATTTTGTCAGACGTATCACACCTGATAGCTGCTTGGAAATTGGAGGGAAATACCATTTGAAAGATTTCACTTTCCAAGTAGTCTTCATGGAGAGGAACTTCAAATAGTACTTGGCATCACAAACCCCTGGGACATGTTTTAGAGACTGTAAATTACTTCACCACTGTAACCTTGGGAATCCGGCCTTGGGATTAACTGTTTAGGGTTTCTTTTTCAGCCAGATACGTTCCTGAGCAGGATTCCCTCTGGAACCTCTCTGGGTTGCTCTGGGCAATTGAAAATGAGGCCTGGAATTTGCTCATCACCAGGATAGTTTTCTCCATCTTCTGATTACCCCTGCTTTTCCTTTGTGGGGACCACAGTACCTGGAAAGCTTCAAGATCATTATCACTTTCAATCTCTCTGCAAGATCTGTTTTAGTATTCAGTTTAAATAATGCAGCCTTACTTTACCAGGCATTATTCTAAAATCTATAGTACTTTTTCAAAGCAGTAGTGACTTGGTAAGGAGTTAAAGCAGAGGGGATGCTATTTGGCTCTCAGATGTCCAGGGTTCCATGCCAGAAAATGGAATCTGCAAATCAACCCTGCAAAGTGGGTAAAACACCCATTTCTGCTGGTAGAATTACAAGATATTTTCCATTAGTATATATGCACTAGCCATTCAAAGTAGGAAAAGGTTAATGACTAACTCTCTAGAAACCAACCCATGGAGGGAATAAGGAGCACACAGCTAAAACACAGCACAAGTCAAATGTTTCAACATCATGAGCAGTACTTGCTGCTCCAGGAGTGGGCTTCCCCAACCCGGAGACTTGGAGACAACAGCAAGAGCTGACTCTATTGCTTATGATAATCCTCGGTGAATGGCAGGAGGCTGTTAGCAGAACTTTTACAGAGCAAGACGCTGATCAGAAAGAATAAAGGCTCATAAGACCTCTACCTTTGGGTCCCATTGCTCCTTCTTGACATTTCTTCATAGATAAAACTTAAAAGACACCATCAACTTTGTCCTAAGGAAATACAGATAAAAAATTAAAAATCTGGGAATCACAATGAAGGTATTAGTGGAAATCAAGAAATACTCTTAAGTTGTCTAGAGTTATGAGGGGAAAATGATTGTTTTTAATGTATATAAATTTTTTGCCTGTATGTTTGCCTGTGCACCACTTCCATGTCTGGTGCCTGTGGAGGCCAGAAGAGGGTGTCAGGTCCCCTGGAACTGGATTCACAGATGGTTGTGAGCTTCCACATGGGTTCTGGGAATCAAATCTAGCTCATTTGGAACTGAAGCCAGCGCTCTTAAAATCAGAGCAAATCTCGCCAGATCATGAAAAAAAAAAAGGACTTTATTGTTTTTAAATAAGCAGTTATATCAGACATGACAGATTTATTTTTATTAGTGGGCGTGGCTATTTGTGTCTGTAAAAACCATTGCTGGCACAGCATATGTTGATATGAAATTATTTGTGGAATAGAAGCTTTGGCCTCCCAGATCCTCGGTTGACCTCATCTCCATCACCATTGCATGGTGTGTTGATTCAGTTCATTTCTTTATTTATTTCTTTATTTTATTTATTTATTTTGTTTTTTTTTTTTCTTTTTTTGGTTTTTCGAGACAGGGTTTCTCTGTATTGTTTTGGAGGCTGTTCTGGAACTCGCTCTGTAGACCAAAGGGACAAACATCTCCAGCGTCGTCACAATAAAGATCACTTCCACCCAATCTGTGAGTCAGTCTTTTAACAGCTCCAAGTGTAGATAAACCTTGGTGGACACACAGAACTCCAGTTCATGGAGAGACATGCCCCGCTCACAGTAGACTAGAAAGAAAGGAAAACTGTACTTTGCCATCTACCAGGATGTTCAGCAGCCAAGAAACAAGAGAGATGTGTGAAGGAAAACAAGTTTGTAGGAAGGCTTGCCTTTCTTAACTAAGCCAGAGAGGGATGAGATGACTTCAAGAAGACAGACTGGGGCCTTCTAATAGGCCCCTTGTACTAGAGTCTCCTGTGCAAAGGCAACTAATGAGGCACTAATGAGTGCTAATCATTTGGTCCAAGGAGCTGGAAAGAGACTGATGGATGGCTGGGAGAGCAGCTTGCTTCTTTCTGCAGAAACCCAGATTAAATCACAACATGCTCAGGCTAAGGAGATGAGATGCCCAGACTTTCTTTCCTCCACTTTCTAGAACTCTTAGTGCCTGGCCCATAAGAGATGAAGTAGGGAGCTGGGGACAGATTCGATTTGGAGTTCATTGAAACTAAGAAAGTGAGTAAGAGAGTAAGTGAGAAACTGAACATGTGGTGCAAACAACTCTGGCCCTTTGGGGTGGGATGTCTGCAAATGTGCTCTCTGGGAATGTGCTCCCTAGTGCTGGGAACTAATCAGAGCAACAGAGTAGGACAGAGTGGCTTTCCCCATCACTGCTGTCTGGGACAGAGCACAACCTGCAGCTTGTTTGCCTACATTCTGTTAAGAGCTAGTAGTCAGACTGTCACCCAGCCAGTGCCCTATAATCCAGCTTCTAACTCAGCTGTCTTCTTATGTCCCAAGGACTTCATGCCACCTTTCAGTTAGAACACTTGAGTTTTATATTTAATGGTTGAGTCAATAATCTGCCTAAACTGAAGGTAAACATTTATCTTCAAACATAATAATTATGATGAACCTTATAACCTATTCCCCAGAAAATTAATTACAAAAAATCAGAATCAGAGCTCATTATGTTTTTTTTCTTCTGTTTATCTTGGGGGAAAAAAGATAGGGAGGAGTCCTACATATAAGTATGAAAATCTTGAGAAATTGGGTGTTTTCTTTCTCCTTCAAAGGAGTCTTAACTTTGTAATAACTCATAGTACAGAAAGTCATGGACTTTGTCCTGCTAATACAAACAATGATGAGGCACAGTGAGGAAACCACATGTGTGGTGCACTCATTTGCGTGCACGCGCACACACACACACACACACACACACACACACACACACACACACGCTGAGATCAACGAAAGCAACACAAATGGGGCACTGTGATCTATATGTGATAGAATTACCCAGACATTTGCATACATGCACTTGCTTGTATGTGGAAGTGAATAAATATTATAAATAACTAAAAGGATGGATATGATTTAGTCTCTATCAGTTTGAGAAGCTAGAAAAAAGCCACAATTTCTGATAATTGCTTTTAAATAAAGTCATCAAGATTTCCTCTGTGCAACTGCTATATTACTCAGCCTAGAAATCTATTATTTTTGGTCAATAAACACAATGTCCTTGGCTAAAACCTTTCAATTCTCCTAAAGAACCGTCTAAGAATATATAAAGAGATTCCTACCACTTATACTAAAGAAGCAAAGAAGGAAAAATAATACGAAGGAGAATCAGATTCAACAACTCTGCAGAGAAATTGGTTCTTCAGATTTGGGTGGGCATTCTAAAATCCCGAGGGTGTGTTTTCAGAAATGTCTGGGATTACACTGAATAACTTTGCAGAGTCTGGAGGTAGCTGGGGCCAAGTTGAAGGTCCCTTTTCACAATTTTGAATGCATGGGATGCATGTATGTGCTTTTGATGTGGGCCATCTTATCAGAAATGTTTCATCAGACTGTGGGATCTCAGTGAGGTATCTTACCATGAGCTAGAAGGGCTCAGAGATTCCTACAAAGCACTGTCCTTGCTGGGTGAGTAGGGGGACTTTATTAAAAGGACCAAAGGAGACACCTGTATAGAGGATTAGCCATTCCAGCCATCAGATCCCACCCACACCCACATCATCTGCAGCCATTACCTTGTTGCATCTGCTGTCTTCTTGGAACCTGGAAGACTGGAAGCATATAGATGGACTACCTCTGGGCCCTTGGCTTCTCTGCAGACCATTACACTCTGAGGATCAGTCATAAAACTGTTCGTCATCAGTGGAATGGCTTTCTTGCCTTGATTTGCAGCCTCCTCTGGGAGAAAGCCAATACAGTGACAAGCACTGTCACTCTGACCAAGCAGCAGACATGATTCAAGAGTTTATCATGCTCACAAAAAGGTCAAAACTTCCTCTCTGAGGGTCAGATCCCAGCCACAGTCCCTTTGCTCCCATAGGCTAAAAGTTCATGGACTGTGGGATCAGTAGGTGCAGACGGGAGAGGGGGCTGCTGTGGGTGGGCCACCAAGGACTTCAGATGGGATTTACAGGGACACATCACATGCATCTCAATGAGCTGTGCAGTCAAATTCACTGCACAGAGGTTAATCTAGATGTCAACATTGTCTGACAGCACTGAAATTACTCCAGGGCAGGGCTCCTTCAGAAGTCTTAATATAACAGTCAATTCCATCCTGCCTGCAGGAAATGAAAGTTTGCTGCTTTGTATGCCGAATCATTCAGCGCCAATTTTCTCACTGTTTGAAGTCCAAACTGTTTGTGGTCCTGGGATTCACCTCATATTAAGACTTCCATAGACTTTCAGGAGCCAGATCCTTCGTCCCATGAAAGCCAGACAATGTGAACCCAGAAAAGGGGGGAAATGAAAAAGCAGAAAGAAGAAAATCTTTACTGAAATGCATTCCTCTCCTGTGTGTAGCAGAAATCACGATACCTGGGCCAGGCTTTCTCTTCCTAAACAGAAATAGCTTCAAGGGCAGCAGCTAAGTGTCAAGCTGCTTTGCAATAGAGACAGAACACAGACTAATCTCCCTAGGAAGACACTGAGTAGGTGTCTTTTTAAAGTAACACTCCCACGAATGCCTCTTAAATGAAATAATAAATACCAGATTTGGATTTGAGTGTGTGATTTCTCACTTATTTGAGGGGATATACATCCAAAGGAATGCTAGACTACACAGTGTGCAGCTGGGCTCTCACGCTACCTTTATTCTTGCAGGAAAGAGGTCTAAATTCCTGACTGCCTAAAATGAGAAGAAACTGAATCCTCTCATAGATACTAAATGAGAGAATGCCTGAAATGCCTGGAAGCTCCTCAGAAGGAGGAGCTCTGTAGCCTCCTTGTCTTCTGTGTTATCTCAATCCACCTTCTCTTAGACACATCTACTTTGTGAACTATAAATATCTCTTGAGAACTCTGAGCTTAGATCTTGGAGCTCCAATATATTCCTGGATGATCAGGAAAAAAATGTTAATAGAATTTTCTCTTTTACCTATGTATGAAAGAGGAGACTTTGCTTGCTAGTTTAAGACATCATTCTTAGGGCAAATATCAAATCAGACTTTTATAAAGTTGGAACCTAGCTGCCTACAGGAAGGGCAATATGAATTTTATGACTGAAGTGAAGAATTCCAAGTACTCCTGTATTTGAAAGTGTCATAAGGAGAACCATGACTGTATACAATTTAATATTGCTAACAAGAAGGAAAAGAAAAGAATTTTCAAGCTCACTCAGGTGGAATCCATATCTCCACAGATCTCACAGAAACATGCCTCAGTTGGTACATTAGGCTCTTGTTTCATGCATGTACACACACACGCACACACACACACACACACACACACGTGCACACGCGCACACACACACACAGATGTGTTTGGAGAAAATGCACCAGACAAACAGAAACCATGTTCAGAAGCCAAGATGCAAGTCCTTGGGCAGGACAATCCAGTGCACTGACACAAATAGTCACCACCTCCACCACCATCACCTGTGCCTGTCATAGAGCTTGACAGACTTATCTTCTCAGGTCCACTCTGGTCTGGTCCTCCTGGAAGAGGTTTCATCTGCCCTGATGGTAACTCGAGTACCAAATCCCAAACAACACATAAGTATAAATGGTTTCTATATGGTAAGCTATGGGAAAACCAGAAGGGATGATACTGAGATGCTCGGATGTCATTTGTCAATATAATTTAGCATGGGGAGCAGCAAATTATCAAACTTTATAACATGTGCGATTACCCTTTGGGAGCTTTCTGAATACTCCAAGGTCAGTCTACATCTTTAATTCTCGTGCAGGAGAAACATAAGGTGAAAAGAGAATCCCAATTTGCAACTGATTCCCTGATTCTAGGGAGATGTCTCTGACTTTCGACCATCAAGTGGATGGTGAGAAGGCATCATGTGCAAGTGACTAGAGCTGAAAAGGAATGCTTTCCTGGTAATAGTCAAGCAATCCCAAAACAGGTATGCAAGTGCAAGCTGATGTTTTAATAATGGTGCCCAAACTTGGAATTCCCCATCCAGTCCTCTTAAGCACTAGTTGAAACAATTTATCGGTACCAAATAATGTGGATCTTGAAGAAATAAAATCATATTGCATGACTACAGCTCACAGGGTCTGAGCTCAAGGTGACACTTTTTTTTCTCTCAGATAAACACCTTGTGCATTTTAACAGGTTGGTGCCCAACCAAAGCAGACACTAGACAGTGTAGGGATGTTTGAGTGTGGCTCATGGGACTGCTGAGATCTGGTTTTATTGACTGAAGGTCCACAAATATTTCTATGCTCTCTTCTAAGCAAAGAATTGCAAACACTGCAAAAACTCCAAGGTAAATGTAAAGATTTTAATGCTGCTGTTTGGTTCAGAAAAGGGAAGCAAGTATGCCACTAGTCTTATTCTTGGATATAAAAGAAGTGGAAGAAAGCGTGTACACATAAAAATCTCTTGGTTTCTGAGCCAGAGTCCAGCTTGCTACTTGCTTTTCAGAGGAGGTGGATGTGACAGTCTCCATATTCCAGACTCGCTTCTGCCCAATTAGCCATGTGAATTTGGGAAGGTGGCTGAAAGAAAAGGTAAGTTTCTCCTGAAGAACACAAATACCAACTTCCTGACTTGTGTCCTAGATCCTGCACCAGTGTCCCTCAGACATATCAGGCACTAAATATTCTTTACTTTCCTTTTGTGGTCAGTTTTTGTCAACAGTAACTTTCCCTCCTTTCCCTCCCTGCCTTTCATTTCAACTCTCATTTATAGAGAACAACCTTAGAATAAAGGAGTAGATGGGACTCAAATAACCTTTCAAACTGAAATAGACCCTAAGGGTCCACCTACTCTAACTCCATATATCTCAGGTGGGAAGTCTGATAATCAAATAAATGTTGATTTGGCCAAGCACAAAGGCAGGGTTCTCAGTGGCCTTTCCGCTGTACAGCATACTCTTCTGGCGTGGCTGATTCGTCCTTATACTTCTGTTCTGAAGTTGTTCAGTTGTTACTGGTTTCCATAGTATTTAGCACCAGAAGTACTTGCACTAGTGTGTTCCACAAAGTAGGCATCACCAGAGATGAACAACACTGTTCAGCTCAAACCCAGAAAAATAGCAGCTCTTCACCTCCAGTGAAAAGCTTTCTCTGGGAATAACTTGTGCATGATCTGCTGAGTGGAGGAAGCCCAAAGTTCTTTGTCTATTGACTAGAAAAGGCTTAACTACCCTTGACAACCACTCATAGTTCAGAGATGAAATCAGAAAGGAGCATTATGTTCATGCCCAAAGAAAATAACTAAAAGGACCCTTGGCCATGACACCCTGCTCTACAATGGACATCCAAGACACTCTTTTTCAACCCAGGATGGGCCCAGGTGAAAGTGACAGGGCACATAAATGAGCATGTGTTCCCTGGAACATTTGCAAGTGCTCACAGTAGAGTTAACTTGAAGGTAAGTGCTAAATCAATTTGGCATGGTCTTCAAAGTACAGATATGTTTATGTAGGAAGCAGGATGGAGCAGATGGTAGCGGCTACATGGACTGATGGGTTGTTGATTCTAGACTCATTGGACCACATTAGATTCTTTAAAAATAAATAAATAAATATCAAATAAATAAACAACCAATAACAATTTTCTAATATATGGAAATGCCAGGTAGGGAATGAGACAGATTGTCCCCTCTGTCCTGGCCTAAAGCAGTCTCAGACACTTTAGACTCTTGCATCTTGTGACATAGGGGAAGAAGAGGATCAGTCTGACTTACTGGAACCAACCCCAGCCCAAGCACAGTATGTCCTCAGAGACAACTACCTTCTGATCACACTAGGCCAAAGGAGGATTATCTAGGTATTCCAGGGTGAGGTTAAGAAAATATAATAACACAGTGACTCCGTGCTGTTAGAAGCTAAAGTTCAGAGCTAGAATAGGGTGGGGGCATAATAAGGGCACCCCTTATTTTGCACATAGAGAAAACATGACACAGTGAAGTGAGTCATATACGTCCTGTGCCAATACAGGAGGAGTAAGACACTCTGCATACCCCAGAGCTCTGGAATACATTTCACCATCCAAAGCCTGTTCTGTATGTCCTTACCCTCCAAAGTCTGTTCTGCGTGTCCTTACCCTCCAAAACACTGCAAGCCCTTTCTCCACCTTCCAAGGGTCACACATAAAATCTACTCTACTTAGAGAGGATGCCGAGATAGTATAAAGGTTGGCCCCATCCTGCATCCCTCCTAATTCCACTGCCCTCTCTCTTACTGTTACACAGGCAGCTGATAATGGAGGGCACAGAGAGGAGATGTTTCCAATGCCAATGCTCATGGAACTATAACAAGGACACTTGAACAAGTTCAGTCTTGTCATTTCTCCCAACTATCCCATTAAGGCTCCAAACTACTTCGGTTCTCCATTTCTTCCAGCACCAAACGCCTCCAAAAAGGCTTTAGACCTTGGGGCATCACTTCTAACTAGAAAACACTTTCTTGTCAGACTCCTTTCCCTCTGCCAGTCATTCCTTGCCTGAATGTCTCCCCTTTATTTATTCAGAGTAAAACTGGGTTGGAAACTTCCATCCAGCGTTCATATCCCCAGCAGAGATAAAGCCTCAGGTGGACTGATTCAAGGGGTAATAAGAGAAGTAATTGCCACAGGATAGCAAAGGATTCTTTTGAAGGGATCAGTCCCAAGAGCTTTTCCCTGATGTCCTTAGCAGCCAGGTTCCCACCACCACAGTAAGATGCTCCACACAGAATTCCTAGTTAACCCAGCACTCTCCCCAGTCCAGCTGAGTGGGCTTGCTGACACCTGAAAGCCCAACCATGGCTACAATCTGAGCACAGCTCTTTTCTATTTGAATAAAAACATTTGTTGGTATTAAAAAAAAATAAAACCACAAACACATACTTCAGTCCTAACCCCACCCCAGAGTTGCCCATACTTAAGCTGCCTTCAGTTGGCCAGGGGATCCAGGCTATAGACATTTTCTTCAGCTGGCCAGGAAAAGTGAGAGTCAGTGGCTCCTGGGAGCTTCTGGTAGGAAAATGACTGTTCTGTGCTTAGGATGAAGTGGAGAGGCTGGTACCCTAGAAAGAGCACACCCCCTCCTCCCAGCAAGAAGACTCGGTACCGCCAGGCTCTTGACTCCCTGGGGCGTTTCATTGTTGTGTCTGAGAGCTGTCCAGAGATCTTCTCTTTTGCCATCCTCCACAGCAGTTAGGAAGACAGCCATTTCCCATGGAGCTGGGGGATACAGGGCTGGCCCCAGCCCAGATGCTTCATTCTCACTTCCTGGTCAGCATTTGGTCCTCATTAAGATGCCACGTATGCCGCACTGGTCACTCATTGGACATCTTCCAGAGAAGCTTCAGCCTCCCCGCCCCCCAACACACACACCAAGCCCACAAAGCAATTTCTCAGTCCCTGCCTTTTCACAACAGCTCAAAGGCAGATGCATCAATCCTTCCAAGGGCTTAGAAACGTGAGAAGAATGCCAAGGGCCCAACACAGGTGCCAATCCTTGCTGGCTTTTGCCAAAACCAGTGTCTGGCTCCTTGAAACACACATGCCTCAGGCTCTCACCTGGATCCCTTCCCTGGCAATGGGGTTTACCCAGGACTCGCTAGAACCTCAGGATACGGGGGAAGCAATATAAGAAATAAGACCCAAGGGGTGCATAATTAAGATCTACAAGCAAATAAGCAAATACCAGAGCCCTGAAGCCTGCTGTGTCCACATTAGCAGATGACACCAGAGAATGTGGATTTGAAACCTCCAAACGTCCCCCAAGGACCTATAAAAGAAGAGGACCGGCCAAAGAGTCTTCCCAGTGATGGAAAGATGGGTGGCAGTGCCTTGTAGGATTCAAACTTGAGCTGCTTTTACTTTCTCAGTTCGGTTCTTTAAATCCACTAAGTCCAGTTCTTCAGGTTCAGAGGATCAAATCTCTTCAAACCTAGCAAGGAACTTGAGAGTGATTTACACCCAGAAGGTTGGGGTTCGCGCTTCCCGGAGTCCCCAACCCTAACTTGTTCAGTGTTTATCGGGACCATGGATGGCTTTGCTCTTGTGTGATCTAGTGTTGGTATTTGTTCAGTATTTACTGGTAGGTGTCATCATTGATTCTAGTTTGTAAAATGGACAAATTAGAAAATTGTCCCAAAGAGGAGGAAACGTGGAAGAGAGTGGAGGCAAAGGCAGACCACAGATGTTTCCAAAGGGCCTGGACTTCTAGAATTGTTTTCTTGCCAAGCACCATCAATGGGTCACGCACATGCATTGATTATTGTGCGCCAACAGCCGCCGTGCTTCCCCCCATCCTCTCTCTGCTGGTCAAGACAAAGAACTCTGAAAAGCCAGAGCTAAAGAAGCACGGGCCACCGCTGAAGTCAAGGGAATTACATTTGTGTTAATAACAATATTTAAAATTTTTCTCAGTTATTAATGTCTTATGGTTTTCTGTCTCAGCAGCGTCTCTGTAGATATAGATAGATAGATAGTTATATGTATATATAAATATATATGTCAAACTGCCTTACAGGGTTTCTTTCTTTCGTTTTTTGTTTTTGTTTTTGAATTCAGTGTTGTATGTGTAGCAGGCACTTGAGTTTATATGAAGATGTTCGTTTCAAAGATGGAAGAAAGGAGTTGGGATGAGGAAGTAGTGGATATGAAGCAGGGAGTGAGGAGGCAACGGAGTATAAATGCTTGGCCACCAGTCACGCTAGCCGAGAATGTCCAGGTAGATTGGGGTGGCCTTCCCCAAAGTGTGGAGGATTTTGTAGATCTCCTTAATATTCAGCCGCTGTTGGGGTTCCCTCTGCCAACACCCCAGCATGACATCATATACCTCTTTTGGGCAGACTCGGGGTCTCTCCAAGACACGGCCTTGGGTGATGCACTCAATGACCTGGAAGAGAAAGAATAAAGAAGTTATATCCAGAAGTTCATTCGAAGCGCATCCTTGATCCTGGGACTCCTACCTAGCAACAGACATCAATTTTACTCATCAGAGCCACACGCAAGAGGCTGATGTTTGGGTAGGAGGCAGCCCTGGTTTTCTTCTCTGCCTGAGCAGATGTTGCAGGGGGTGTTGAGCAGTGTAGGTGGATCTCACTGATGCTCTTTGTAGTGTACCTGCTGGGCCAGAGCCCATGAACCATGACCCCCCCACACAGGTACCCTTGCATTTTATTTCACAGTTTCTGTGGTCTTGTTTATCACTTGGGCTGCCTGAACAGCCTTCCTCTCCCACCTTGTTGTAAGAGATTGGGCCTGACCACCCTTCCTCCTACTCTTAGCCTCTGTGATTTAGAAAACCCCTTATAGAGCTCGATCTGTCTGCTCCCTTCATACCTGTCTCCTATTAGTTCCTCTTTATTTTCATTTAATTGTGACTATATATGTTATGCAAGTGGGCATGTGTTGGCACGTTCCCATGTATTTGCTTGCGTGTGTTTGTGTGGGTTCACATGAGAGGGTAGTTGGGCATATATGTGCATACACACATATGCATGCAGTGTAGAGGCTCAAAGCTGAAGTTGTGCATTTGCCTAACTTGGATACCACTGTCTTTCTTGAGGCAGAGTCTCTCCCTAACCCTGGAACCCATCATTTCCAGACACTCCTCTAGCCAGCTGCCCCTGCCTTCTGCTCAGATTTCAGGCAGCTGCTGTGCCTGCCCAGCTGTGTTGTGTGGGCTCTGTGGTTCCGAACTCCAATGGCCATGCCATCACAGCAAGTGCTTCAGCCACTGATCCGTCCTCAAGCCACTGGTTCCCGTTTACAGCAAACTCTTCCCCCAGCCACAACGTCTGTGCACATCACCCTGCTTGCCTCTGGGGACAGGACTCTTTCTCTCCAAGGTCTACCCTCCTATCTGAAATGAGTCACCTGACTTACTTCTTTTAAGATTTTTCTGTAAAGTATTTTGCTGATACACATTTTAAAAATTCTACTATAATTACAACATTTCTCCCTCCCTTTCCTCACTCCAAAACTCTCATAGAACCACCCCCAAATGTTTCTCAAATTCAAGGCCTCTTCTTTCATTAATTGTTACATTATTAATATATTATATATGTTATTTAGGAACAGATACATTCCTAAAAATAGCCTTCTCAGACCACAGAACATTATTATAGGTATGTTTTCAGGGCTGACCATTTGTCAACCAATCAGTACTCTTCCCTGGAGAAGGTCACCTCTTCTGCTCCCAGTTTTCCTCAGTTGCCCATAGCTCTTTGTGAGCTGCTGGGGTCTACCTGGGTGGCCAGGAAGTTCAAGTCAGTTAACTTCCAGGATCTCATCACCCTTGTCTATAAGACTGGGATCTGGATTTCCAGAAAGAACTAATGCAACAAGAAAAAAAATGTACTGTACTCAAGGGATGGCTCCAAGGTACAAGAGACCTGGGTATGTTCTCAGAAGTTCAATTTCAGTTACTCACGGACATTTCCTTTTAAATGCTGGGGACTGATCCCAGGGCCTCCAGAGTAGGTGGTTTTTGTACTACTTATCTATACTCTCAGTCCAGATACATTTTAAAATGTACTTTCCCATTGGTGTGTATCTATTCTACACAGGACTGTGTTACATAAGGACATTTTAATACAAGTTTATTATGCTCTGAGTGTATTCCCACTACAATACCCTATTTCCCCCATATTTTCCTTAATTTTAACACTAGACTTTATTTTTCTAATTAGACACTGCAGTATTAAGCTTCATTCTGGCATTTTGGTTTTATTTGGTTTAGTTTATTCTATTCATATCACTTTCTGTCGCTCCCCTTGATGCTACTTTACACTCCACCACCTCCACACATCCCGTCTGCTCTCATGTCTCATGTGTCTTATTGTCCCTCCCTTAGGTTCCCCCGGTGCCCCTTTTTGTCTTCCCATCACCCCCTCTCTAGTTACATAGCCTGATCCTACCCTCACTGTTAAGTGAACACACACTTATAAAACGTTAGAAGCTGGAGAGATGGCTCAGAGGTTAAGAGCACTGGCTGCTCTTCCAGAGGTCCTGAGTTCAATTCCCAGCAACCACATGGTGGCTAACAACCATCTGTAATGAGATCTGGTGCCCTCTTCTGGTGCGCAGGCCAAACACTATACATAATAAATAAATAAATATTTTTAGAAAACAAAAGCATTGGAAGCTAGGCTAGAGATCAGCACCGGATGTTTCTGAAAACATTAGAAACAGTAGTACCATATGACCCAGCTGCCCTGTTCCCAGACATATACCTAAAGGACTTACATCCAACCACAGACACATTTGCATATCTGTGGTTATGGCTGCATTACTCACAACAGCAAGCAAATAAACTCTGTTTTGAAAAACAAGTTTTATTTAAGGAAAACTTGAGAAAATTATACATGCTTCCCACTGTGACCTGCCATCTGCCTGCTATTAACATACTACACACTACATTTGCTTAATCCATTATTAGCCAAATGTCATACTTTATCCATATTTCCTAAGTTTTTAACCTCTTCTCCTTTTGTTAATCCAGGATTCTATCCAGAACACTACATTGTATCAACTCATAAAGTTCCTTTGGGCTCCTCTGAGAGGCCAGACATTTCTTGACTGAAATTGAAACATGTGTATTTTTCAAAACTTCATCTAATTTTCAAGTTTGTTTTAACCTATATTTAACTTTAATATTGTTCCAATTCAAGCAGGTTACCTCAAACTTCAGTTTCCACCTTCGTAGACTGCTTGTTATGATTAAAAAAACAAGTTTTCTATGGTCTAGTATCTGAGTAATGTTTACCTTCTCTTCCCCATTAGCACGTGTTTTATTGGGAAAGAACCCCTCCCTTCCTTTCTTCCTGTGTCCCTCTCTTCTGCTCATGCTCCTTTTCTCCCTCCCCCACCCCCATCTCTGCTTCCTGCAGAACAGAGCTTGACCTGGAATGACCTTCACCATGCCAGCTCCCTTCTGTCCACACTCATCATGGAGTCTATGATGGCACATCGGGATCATTTTTTTTTTTTTTGTCAACCTGGTAAGTCTCCAGATGCTGTGTTTATCATGGTTCCTGACCTCTCCCCCATCTTCACCTGTATTCTCTACACCTTCATGAAGAATGATCTAGTTCAAACTGCAATAGCTGCTTCTTATACTGAGATCAAAGGCACTCGGGGGCATCTTCTCTAAAGCAGGCCCATCCACAGCTAAGCCCATCACCAGTGACTGCCTGCATCTAGCTGCCGATGTGGACGGGGCCAGGTGAGGAGTTGAAAGAAGAAGGCCTGCCTTCAAGGTTAGGGCCCTACTACACCATCTCCAAAGAGGCCACAAGCATCCCATTAGCTGTTCTAGCTATCTTAGGCATCTATGACAAGATTCTGCTAATACCAGCAGGACACACGTCCAGGGGCTTTTCTTTCTTTGGTTACCAAATACCATGGAGGTTGTACCTAGATGCATGCACGTGTGTATTTGCATGCATATAGGTTCACATACATATATCTTTGTGTGTAAATGTGTGTATCCCACCCCCCATGGAAACAGTACCAACTTAAATAAAGCCCACCACAACAAAGAACTTCTATATACACTCTTTCCTTACTCTATGAGTCCACCAAAGTTATTGTTCTACTTTGCAAATTGAGTTGAGGTCCCATTGAGTACCTGCATAGTAAGATACCACAGATATAAAGAAATGCCTTGTTTTGAGGCAAGCTCTCACGTGATCTAGGCTTTCCTCAAACCTACTTGTATCAAAGGATGACCTTGGACTCCTGATCCTACCACCTCTGTCACCTGTGTGCATGGATTAAGGGCACTTGTCCCCATGCCTGATTTATGTGGCACAGGAGAGCAAGGGCTACGTGCATGCTGGGCAAGCACTCTACCAACCGAACCACATGCCCAGCCTTACTATTTGGTCTTTGAAATGCCATTAAATTTCAGGTCAGGACACAGAAGAGTGAAAATGAACATAGTTCTTTCACGAGTATTAAAATGAGATTTCGATACAAATGATGATTTCAAAAAAAAAACCAGAAGAGTGCTAAAAAAGCTGGCATTTTATGTTAAGTCAGCTGCTACAGGGGCCCCACTCACACCGTCTGTGTACTGTGCTGAATCCCTGCGTCAACATGGCTCTATTCTGCACATACCTGAGATGTATCCCAGTGTCATTTAGAAATGGAAAACTCCCAAAACCACAAGCCAAGTCCATAAGATACCCAGTCTCTTCTAAGCCGAGCAACACCCTTTCTTTGTCCCAATGCTCAAGAGGTGTTTTTGTGATAATTACTAAGTTACTCCACCAAAGGTACTTAGAAAAGTGCCTACTGACAATTATTATTTACCGTTAAATGCATTTTCTACTATTTTAACTCATTACAAATTAAAAGTATGTAAATATAAGTATCTATTATTGTGCTGTAGATGGTTTATTTTATTCTTGGGCACCTACACATCAACCTGTTATTCATGTGAACTTAGCCTTTTCAGTCAATTCTGGGATCCATGTATACCTATGCCTGGGGTAGCTCAAGCCTTTAGGGACCATCTTTTGTAAACACGTTTCCACAAGACGGAACAACAGAAAAACGGGCAGTTGCTCTGTTTTTATTTCCTTTCTTAGTGAATTTTTTTATGTGTGGCAGAACAAACAGAACCATGATTTGTCTCTCAATTTAGACTTCTGATTTCATGCTCTTTCGACAGATATATCCATTTTCTATAGGTACAAACTTTCCTCTGCTAAGATTTTCCTCCTGCTTTTGTCTGCATCCACTCTGCCCCCTCGATAGCCCACCTATAGGTACCCTACATGCAATCCCTCTTCTGTGATATCTATCATCAACCTTCCTCCAAACCAGATCCTGACCTGTCCCTTTGTTACCTCTGTGTTGGAGAGCTGGAACCATGGTTGCTTCCCATAGGTAAAGATCTCCCAAAGTATAACCCCAAAGCTCCACACATCGCTCTCTGTGGTGAACTTCCGGTACATGATACTTTCAGGAGGCATCCAGCGGATGGGGAGCATGGTGTGTCCTCCCACCTAAAAAGGGAAAAGACAGAGCCCCATAGAGTTACCAAATAGCCAGAATCAACCAGAAGTCTATACTTTTCTTATATAAATGTACCCTCCATGCATTGGGTCCTAACATGGCCATGCTTTAGGCGACCTGAATTCATAGGTGAATGGAGATGCCCGCATCAGTGAACATAATATTGAAAGCAGCTATAGTTCAGACCATAGGGAAGAAGGCAGACTTCTTAACCTGGTACTAGAATAAAATCTTAAAATCTTTTCTAAAGAAAACTCCAGGAGGAAGCTAGAAGAACCATGGTGTAAGCCTCCAGGCATCAGAGTGGCCACAGGCATTGATTTAGATGCCTTGACAGAGGTGATCAAGGCACAAATAAACACTATGGACATCTAATCTGTAGATTATTAATTTCTGTTCTCACCTAAACTTTTCCTCACAACTTGGGATCCGTACTTCATGTGAACAGGATGGAGACCTCCAGAAACTTCTAAGCCCATGTTTTAATAATAAATTTGGTGGGAAAGAAGAATAATTTTCAAAATTCATAGTAAGATACATCACAGAGGATATGATCCTTAAAATTAGCCTCAAGAGACACAGATTATTTGTGTATTTACCCATGAGAGTCAAGGATAAAATAAAGTGACTGAGAAGAGCAAGATATTTGCCATATGACTTAGAGGAAAATTCTGCATAAATATTTACTATCCAGTGGGTGAGAGATATTAGCACACATGAAATTTTACAACATGTTTCAAAACTCAGTTATGAACTACATCATTACTTAATAGAACATCAGAAGTTGGACCATTCAGTTAGTAATTGAAATGTGTTATGAAAGTGCTGGCTGTTGGCTTGAAAAAAAAGGAGTTCTGTGTATGTGTCCCAATAACTGTTAACAGAAACATCTTTCCCTGGTGGCCCAGTTGGAAGGACATCAACAATGAGTATTGGAAAACAGATGGCTAGAAGATGAAAACCTCATATCTAAAAGGATAGATTGTATGTGTCTTATCCACTGGAAACATCTTGGAAGAAACCAGTCTTGAGGATTTGTAGAAAAGTCACCCATAACCTGGAACTTCTGAAGTCAGCCTAGCTTTGCAGGAGCAATAGAGACAATGCAAGATGTTCCCACCTGGGAAGCAAAGACTAGGACTCTTCACTACCACCAGGCTTTCAAAGAAAACAAAGCAAAAACAAAATCACCAGGAATTGATAAAGAATGATTCTAGAATAATAGAAAAAAGGAATGCATGAAATGTAATGACTTGAATTCCACAACAATTGAGCAAATAGACCACAACAATGCAATTTAAATCTAAATAATGCTTGCTAATTTGTTGGCTAAAGGTAATACAATAACTAATAAGGGCTTCCTATAAAATAGAAACAGAGTAAATAATATCACCAATAATGTTAATAGTACCACTGCTGCTACTGCTCACCTAATTATGGGAAATAGAATTTCCATATAATTTTAACCATAAGTGCAGAGAAGAGTAGATACAGATATAATTAAAAGCCCAATAAAGACTTTATCATTAGGAGAGGAGAGAAAAGCACTTATAGATACAAATCAATTATTGATTATAACAATTTATACTTAAATATGCTTCAGAAAATCTTAAAGCAGCTTCTAGAAGAATAAAAATACTAAATACAGCTTCCTGACCTAACCTAAACATCAAAATTTGTCATCTTGCAAAAAGCACCACAAATGGGGAGAGCAGCAATAATGAACAAAAATTACAAAATGGAAGTGAACTCTAAAACTCTGTAGACAGTAAGTGTAAGTGGGTTATTACTACCTCTAAAATGGAAAGAAAATTTTAGGTTAAAAAATCAAGATTCGTGTTATTTAGAAAAGCTGTATGTAAAACAAAATTATAGAAAATATTGAAAATAAAACAATGAAAAATGTAGTAAAATTGAAATGTAATCATTCATATATGTGCATATGAATGTATATATATGCACACAGGTAAGCATGTATATTCATATAGATGAATATTTAGATGTATATGATCAATTAAATTTCCTTTATTTTTTTAGACATTTTATATTCTTCTTATATGAAGTTGAAAAGTCTTGAATGAGAGCAATTTAATGTTAAAAAAGACTTATGTCATGTTTATTTCAAATGGAATATTATATGTAAATTTGAAAAAATCTGTCATTATGATAATCATGAACTTGTGTACTCAAGTATGACAATAGCATTTTGTGCAATATACTGAGATTGTAAGTATGTGAAGAACAAAATATTATAAAATTTAAAAACTGATGAAGCTACCACAATGGAAACCTAATACCCACTAAAATTATTTCTTTTATTTACAAACTCTAATCACATGTTAAACCTCAAATGGCATCTGAAATTTCAAAGAAAAAATAAGTGCGCAATAATAACAAGAAACATTTCCCATACCAAATAAAGCAAACTCTAAATAACAACAAAGGAGTACACTATTAAAAATCTCAAAGTTTCATTGGGAGCAATTAAAATACTATTTGGTACAAATTATATTTAAAACTATTTTTATAGTATGAACTAAAGTCTTATTCATTGAATCCTATGGAATATAACTGAGTTAAACTTTAGAAAAATATGTAGAATTTAATTCATTTTAGGGTAATTAAAATATAACTAAACTAGAAAAGGACTCAATTTCAAAAGGAAGTAAAAGTCTAAAAAATATAAGGAGAATAACAAGGAATAAACAATAAAAACAAAATTCAAAGACAAAACTGATTTGGTATAAATCAAAACAATGTCCAAACAAACAGAAATGAAAAAGACACAACTCTTACTTCATCTACATAATGAATAGCTTGTCTTCCAAAATTATGAAAAATCTTTGGCAAGGCTAATAAGCAATGTAAAAGAGAAAACTGTAAAATGCTAAAATTAAAGCCCTTTAATTTGTAAAATACAAGTTCAATGACTGATTTACTGGAAAGTATTAATGAAAATCTGAAAACTAGACAATTGGAGAATAAAATTACAGCAAATAAAATACATATAGGATGAAAATAAAAAGGTGGTCTTATTTGTGATTTCTGCTAAGGTTCTCTGATACATATTTTTCCAATGTAAAAAGCAAAGACACTGTCTTAAACCCTTGTCTGTGGCTTTAATTTCTCTAAAAGTGGGATTGCTCTAAGAACACAGAGCCTCAAATATATAAATACACATAACGAGATTTTATCTATGTGTACTGATAAAGCCTTCTCTGTTCTAAATAACCTGTTGTATTAAAAAAAAGGTATCAAAAGAATAACAACCATAGGAAATCTACTGTTCCATTGCCTAATTAAAAGGTAAATAAAGAAAAAAAGTCGTTCAAAGGCTACTAAAATTTTCCAGTACCGTTTTCTGGTTGAAATCCCTAATCCATGAGTAAAGAAGAAAACTTCTTTAATTTAACAAGTTAGATATCACAATGCCTGAAAAACTTTAGAAGCGCAGAAGGGACATTCTTTCCTTGATTTTGTGAAACTGTCCAGGAAATCCTAGGCAGTGTAACAAAGTAATTATTTGTTAAACAGATAAAGCGTCAAAATAGCTTCTAAACACACAGTTCTCTATGCCTTGACTAGCACAGCTCTCAGACCTAGTCAGAAAAGTCTTCTTATGCAGTCAATGGTACTTAACACAGAAACTAACAACGGGTCAACTTACAGAGAATAAGCGCCT